>NC_073263.2:65390907-66640907 GCF_029289425.2 Pan paniscus
TCACTACAGGTATTTCATATCCTCTCAGATTCATCTTTTTCAAACTCAGTGATTATGCCACATACTTAAATTCATATCAGATATAGTTACATTAAGTTTATTTTATAGTTTGTTAAGCCAGTGCCATAATAACTTTTCATCCCCAAATTAACTTCTTTTACACAGCAACAAACCATGATCCAAGCAGCTCAGCTTTTGAGACTGTTATTATGCATGCACAGTCGCATATTGCCTTAGCCAGTGTCTGTGATTATTCACTAAAGAATTTTGCATATACTCATTATCCACGAGAGTCTTCCTCTTCCTTATTTGTTCACGGCTCAGGAGTGAGACCTCCTGTGTGTTGCAATTTAGATGTAAAAGGAGTTTATTTTAGGAATGTTCATCTTTCAACACTAAGGTACATACCTTTGGTGAAGTGCATGCATAAGTTCCATGGTGTTAACGAGAGTTCTACATGTTCATCAATAGAAAACGGGAAAACCTTTGGTCACAGACAATGTCTCCAGCAGTGAGAAAGGCATATTCACTTTCTGATCTAGCAGTTATCAAAATCAGCATGAGTTCTTCTTTCTCTGGTAGAAACTACTGGATTGGGAACCTGATTCGGGCCCCTCGGGGAATGTAAGATGGAAGAGAGTTATCGAAGAGACATCATAAAATATTCATGAGGAACTCACATCTATAGTATGCTTTACTACTGCCTGTGATACAAATAGTGTATAGAACATAGTTTCTCCATTTAACGTGGGTCTCTAATCTGAAGTAACAGAGAAATAAAAAAAGATGACTCGGAAAAAAACCTGAAAAATCACTTTCTAATGATATTTATGTATAAGTTAACATATAGAGTAGGACAAACAGACATTTTGTAAGTCCATACATTATTTTCATTATTGAATTTAGCCAACATTATATTTTTTCATATAATTTTTACTATAAATTATTCACTTAACATTTTACTTTTTTATTTTTGGTTTGTTTCAGAGACAGGGTCTTGCTATGTTGGCCAGGCTGCAGTGCAGTGGCATGTTTATAGCTCACTGCAGCCTCAAACTTCTAAACTTATGCTTAGGCTCCTGAGTAGCTGGGACTGCAAGCATGTGCCACCATGCTACACACAATTATTTTTCTGTAACAACTGATAGAATAGGACACAAAGCAAATGCATGATTTGCCTCTGGGAACTACTTGATAAATGGGAAACATCGAAAATAGATATTAATTCAAGTAGGATATCCTGACATACCAAAACATATTTCATAGATGTCCAGTCATTTTAGGCTCAGAGAGAAAAGAAAATTAGAAGTTCTTATTTGGACATGGAGCTTTTCAGTTATGAGATGAATAGGTATTGAAATTCAAACAAAATGTGAGACAAATTGTTAAAGTTGGGGAAAAAGTTTGAGTAAACCTTATTTTAAAGTTAATATGGATTATGAATTCTTCCTTTAAAGAGGGTGTGTTTTGGCCATTTAGAGGGACAAAATTGGTACAACAGCTGGAGTTTATTGTGCATGACCACAAATACTAAGCTGAGATAGCTGAGCTTTGATACCAAGAATTATTATCAACACTTCGGAATCTTGCATAAAAACCAAATAATTGACATTTTAAGTATTCTGATTTTTCTAGATGCTTCTCAGTGAAAAACATAATACAATGTACATGGAAACAAAGTATAAAGAGAAGTTCAATATCATGGTGATTGACACATTAACAAATACGTGTAGAATACTGCTGTGTAGGACAATATTCAGAAAGATATTCTCCAAAATCTGGCCTCAGTTCTGAGGACAAGTTATTAGCTACTTTAGAACTTTAGTAAAACTGGGAGGGCATTTAAAAGCAAAATCATAGTAAGTTATTGACTAGGTTGTATTGAGAGCTTCTTAAATTTGTGTTTCTGGTAGCTGACAGAGGTCATTGAGAAAAAAAAGCAAAAATCAAATTCTTTTCAAAAATTACATTTACTATAAAGATCATTCTAATATCCTTTGTACTGAGCACTGATCATTGACCAACAGGATTTTTAAACCCTAGAAATGCAAAGTTCAATTTCGAATGTGAGTAGAAGTTAATATATATACATATAGCTTTAATACTAAATGGCTTAAGAAAAGTATAGAAAATAGAGCCTTCTTAGCCTATTAAAAGGAAGAATAAAATAGTTTATCAAATCTTCCCCTATTTTATTATGATTCTTATCATTGTTTCTACACTCATTCAGGCTATGGGTTTTCATTTATATTGGTACAATAATCTTCAAAATTCATCCAGTAAATTTGAAATCTTTGAATTCTCGGTCATAGCTACATAGTTCAAATATTTTACTATACATTTTTAGTTAATACACCTTTAGACAAATTAAATAAAATTTGTTGTCAGAGACTTCTACAACTCCGAATTAAAAACAAAACAAGCATACCTTTTTACTGGGTGAACATTTCTTGCTTGTGTAAACCCCATGTGTAAAATATTCCCTAAGTGTTGGAAAATTTTCTTCTATATTTTTCTATATTTCTATATATTTTTTATCTTGTCATATTGTTTCATCATAACTTAATTCTTGTGATTCTCAGCTTTACTATTGTATATTTTATCCTCCCAGAGCTCTACATTTTCATATGTTCAGTATTCCATGGGAAATTTTCTTTAAGATGTTTTTCCTTTATATCAAACTGATTCAATAAAAAAAATTAAAAGCCAAAGTGTTGCCATTTTCATAAAAACAAATAATATTCCTCCCTATTCCTCCTAATGATACTACCACTTCTGAAACTGTATTGACTTGAAATCTTGTGTGTTGTGGTATATAGTATCGAGTGAGTAACAAAATTCTAATTCCCTATCCCCTTCCTCTAAGGCATTTTTCAGTCAACTGTAGCTGTGTAACAAAGATGTGTTCGTTGAGGCATATGGCACGTATGGAGAGAATTTTAGAAAATAATTCTATTTTTCTTTTTCCTTTCTTCCTGTAAGATAGATATGATAGCTTGAAGGAAGAAACTATCCAGTGACCATGAAGCAAAGACCATAACAATATTAAAAAAACCTTAGCTCTATTATGCTTGAGCCTTTTACAGCTAAACCAAGGCTGGCAGCCACCTACCTCTGGACTTATGTCAGAAACAACCCTATATCCATTCACCACCATAGGCAGATTTCCTTTCGCTTTTTATTTTTTTAATTTTTAATTTTCTACTTTTTTAATGGCTAGTACTACAGATGTGTGCCACCTTGCCTGGCTAATTTTTCTGACTTTTAGTATAGACGAGGTCTGGCTGTGTTGCCCAGGCTGGTCTCAAACTTCTGAGCTCAAGCAATCCTCCCAGCTCTCAAAGTGCTGGGTTTACAGTTGTTAGCCACCATGCCTGGCTCCCTTGCTATTTTTAATGTGAAATTTCTAGTTAAAAAATGTGCATGAGATATTGATTGCTTCTCTTTTAAATATTATTCATGCTTAATGTCTAATACTAAATATAATCATCTATATCAAGGATAAACAAACACTGTCTGTGGGCTAAATCTGGCTGGCCAACAGCTATTTTTGTGTTTTCTTTTTTGTTTTTTGTAAATAAATCTTCATTGCAACACAGCTATGCTTATCATTCAAGCCTATGGCTGCTTTTGTACAACCATGGCAAAACTGAGTAGTTGTGACTGAGATTATTTGGCTCGCAAGATCAAAAATATTCACTAACTGGCCCATTACAGAAAAAAAATTGTCAACCCCAATCTAAAGGAATTAGCCTAGAATATATATGTCTGTCTCTTTTTAAATGTATATTACCTTATTCTTTACAGAAGATGAAATTCTTACAACATTCTCTAAAGAACCCTATATTTTAAAATGGATTGTTTCCCAAAATATATTCTATGTAAGTAATAGAACAAAATTTACACAAATATATAAAATAATTTTTATGAGGACATAAAATAATTTTTCAGTCAGGTGTGGTGGCTCATGCCTGTAATCTCAGCACTTTGGGAGGCTGAGGCGGGCAGATCACTTGAGGTCAAGAGTTCGAGATCAGCCTGGCCAACATGGCGAAACTTGTAATCCCAGTAAACCTGTAACCTGGAGGCTGAGGAATGGGAGTCGCTTGAACCCAGGAGTCAGAGATTGCAGTAAGCCAAGATCGTGCCACTGCACTCCAGCCTGGATGGCAGAGTGAAACTCTGTCTCAAAAAAATAAATAAATAAAAATAAAATAATCATAAAAAATTTTAAAAATTTCTACTCAGAGCTACTAATTTTATGAGATTTAAAATAGAGGTCTAAAATATATCAATCAACTTGGTTTATGCTGATTTTAATTACAATTTTTGTTTGAGTTACATTTTCAAAATGATCAACCTTTAAAATAGAATTTAATTACCACTACATAAAATCTCCAATAAGATCTAAACTCTAATCAAAGGAAACTACTACCATACCAACAAGGGTGAACTACCACTCTAACCTGATTCTTGTTGGAAGCAGGGATCAAATTGTAGTTGCAAAAACAATTCTATATTTTCTTCTACAATCCACAGAGACTAAAAGAACAACATACTATATTATTTTAAAACATCTTTACTTTATAAGATTTTCTTTGATGGCTTCATCACACTACTTTCCTCCCTTAAACCTTATACCATCTGTAGGAATTTCAAGTCTCTATAACATACCATATAATTTATTCACACCCCAACACCTGTCTATACAACGTACTGTAACATGGACATTTAATGCCCCATGCCACTAAATTGCTGATATATATCATCTGTGTTCATAGCATAAAATTTTATACATAAAATGGTATATCAATTCAATTCTTGTCCATATTTCATAAATGAGTATTTCTTGACACCCTGTCAAAATGGCTCTTAAAACTATTGAAGTAAAGGTTTTGAGTAATTGTTTATTAATCCAAAATGCTCTTTTTCTGTTCAAACTATTATCAACAACACTTGATCTCTCTTTCTCAGCAGATGGTTGTGCTTCCTACTTCACTTAGATAATTGAAGCAATAAGAGACTTAAAGATCAGCAATCCCCAAACTTTTTGGCACCAGGGATACTGGAAGACAGTTTTTCCAAGGAAGGGGGAATGGTAGAGGATGGTTTTAGGATGGAACTGTTCCACTTTAGATAATCAGGCATTAGTTAGATTTTCATAAGGAGCAGGCAACCTAGATCTCTGGCATGCACATTTCACAGTAGTACTCACCCTTTTATGAGAAGCTGACGCCAGGCTGATCTGATAGGAGGGGGAGCTCAGGTGGTAATTCTCACTGGCATGCTGCTCACCTCCTCTGCTGTGTGGCCTGGTTCCTAACAGGTCTTGGACTGATTACCAGTCTGCAGCCTGGGGGTTGTGGACCTCTGTATAGATCACTTTATCACATCTCTGTTTACTGATTTTATGTCTTTCCCACTGGATAGTGTGGTTGAATTGCCTAAGGGTAAACTCTCCAATATGTAATTCTGTCTCCTGACTGTTTGAGGCATGACTTCAGCTATTGCACCATTTTCCTTTCGTATTATCAAATTGTATTAATAATTTTAATGAATATAAAATATGCTATAATCTCTCCCATTTAAAAAAAAACCACTATTTTGTTGTTTTATACCACGCCAGATACCACAATATTTCTCTTTCAATGTTTATTTTGAAAGAGTTGTTTATCTGTATTCTCCTCAATTCCTCTGCTAACCATTTTCTCTTACAACTTGTCCAGTCAGGATTTTGCTGTCACCCCTCCAGGAATTTGTTTTAGGTCACCAATGATCTGCAAATTGCTAAACACAATGGTTAGCTCTCTTAGTCTTCATCTCCTTTGGCCTCTCAGGAAAACACCAGTTTAACAGGATCTTCCTTCTCTCATGTGACTTTCAAGATCCATATTCTTGAAATTGTCATCCTATTTTACCCTTACTACCTCTCGATTTCCTGTGTTATTTCTTTTCTTCTATGTAACCATAAAACATTGAAATATCCTAGATGGCAGCTATCATATCCTCTTTCTTCTCTCTCTACACACACATTGATGGAGAAAACACCTAGATCACCTTCTATATAATCTCTAACTGATGAATTAGCCACCATTAGTATATCTAACATCTAATGCATATTTTGTACCTCTAATATGGTGAAACAAAGTTGAATACTGGTTAATATATTTCATATGTGATATATAAGTAATTCACTTTCATGGTTTTAAATATTGTCTGTACGCAAATAATCCTCAATTTGTATGTGTCGCTATAATCTTTTCTTTGTATCATAGACCGATATATTCAACTATTTACTACATATTTCTACTTGAAAGTCCATTAGTTATTTCAATGTAACCGTGTTCCCAAACGAATTCTTGATCTTTAACATCAAAACTTTTCTTTTCATTATATCCCCTGTGAAAAATTTCAGAATCAAAATGGAGTAACTCGTGCTGAAAAAAATCCACACCCTGATAAATACAGATAGGGAAAGCTATGAAGAGAGAATTCTTATGCATACATGCCTGATAACAAAAACTATAAGGAAAGACTGCAAAAAATAAACTTCTACATCCAAAAATTTTAAAAATGCTTCTACAAGGACATCTGCCCAGCAACTTCCTGCCCAGCCTTGAGCTGGGATCGCCCTTGTAGCAAAAGATAATAATTATCTCAAAACAATTATGTAATCTTTCTTATACATTCCTGAAAAGCTTTTGTCTTCCTTTACCTCCTGGAACACACACCTGGTTTACTATGGCAGACATATTCTATTTGCAATGCTTTATTTCCAAATAAATGTTATTTTCTTTTAGAGAGACCCTCTCTGTTATTTAGTTGACCTAAACGATGTCCAGTAATGGAACCAAAAAAAGTTCATTATTGGAAAGAATCAGTAATTCTTGAAACTGGTGTTGAGTACTCACTTGAGCCCTTTGAACTCTCTGGTTCCATGGCTTGCCTTTTCTGCCCTGGTGAGACTTCTCAAGCTGAACCTTCCTTTCTTTGGTAGACGCTTTTTCATTTTATTTGGAATTTGTTTAGTTATGAGGCCATCTTTAATAAAGGGCTTTACTTCCCTCCTGAAATGATAAGAGACTTTTTGTCCTTTTTGGACAAAAGTCCTTTTTAATTAAGTATTTTTCTGATTTGAGTAATTTGGTTTCTATAGGATTTACATTTGTCTCTGAGGCTTAGCTTTTCCGGTGAATTTCCTTTTGGTTCTTTCTGCGCATTTAATTTAATATTTTGTTGTATCTGCATGTCTGGGTTAATATTTTGTGAACAATCTTATTTTGGTTTTATTTTGTTTTAGTTATGCACGTCTGTAAATGGTTTAGCTCTTTTCCCTGGCTTGTTTTTGAAAATATTCTCAGAGGAAAAATAAACATCCAAAATAATGGGTGCAGGACGGCTAATTAAAAGCCACTAAAGCAGTCATCACCCTTTCAAAAACTAGTTCAAACTCCTGACATTCTGTGACAGGATGTATAGGCCTTTGCTCTTGAGAAATTAATAAGAAATCAAATAGGATTCTCAAACCTTAAAGCATGTCAAGGTTTTCTGAGAATACACTTGGCTATATTATGACCCACATTTGCGTACATTTTTTTAACTGCTGGGAAAATTACATCAACACAAACTTAGAGTTCATTTGGTTATTATTTAAACTATCTAAAAATAACTTGCAACTGTAAAGTTAGCATGTAGAGTATATAATTCTGTATTGCTCTAGTTTTTCTGCTGCCCACTTTGAATCTGCTTCAGACACTGGTGTGGAGATAAAACTCACTACCAATGGCATTCTAGCCAAGACTATTTTTTAAAGTTTTAAAGAATTTTCAAATATGACTTTACAAATTACAACAGCTACATGGCAACCAACAACCTAGATACCTTTTGGAAATGTAAATTTAGGTTTTTCTAACTAACAATTGTTTAGGTGATGGAACAGTTAATTGAATGATTGATAGTCTAAAAGGAAAGAACTAGGTAAATGATACATGTTTATAGAATTTAGACTATTAAATGACACAGGTCAAAATTTTGAACTCAGAGAACTAACATAAGATATCGCTGTCCAGTATAAAATTCCTTTTTCTGCCATGAAGGAGACAAAAAGAAAAATATGAAACAGATCCTACTAAAGTGCTTGCCCACCTGCATTGAATAGTCAAGCAAACTAGACCAACAAACAAAAGATAATTTTGTTACTACAAATTCAAGATAATTTGGTGATTTTATTTTTTAAAAATGTACAAATCAGCCAATCCTAGTTAAAATGTAAACATTGAAAGCTTAACCTTAAACTTATTTGAAACTGAGAAATGTTATTTTAAAACCAAAGTGCTATGGTTTACTCAAACTGCTATACCCAAAATTTTGGTTCACAGTCTTCATTAGATTACATAGTAGGGAAAATAGCTCTGTGAACAGGCCTCATTGTATCAGAAATGTAATTTGGATTCAAGTGTATTTTATATACAAGAGAGTTGTATTACTACGCCATGACTAAAATTCTAAATGGAAAGCTACAAGATCTTCGTGTGTGTATATATGTGTTAGGTCTTGATATGGTTTGGATCTGTGTCTCCACCAAATCTCATCTTGAATTCTAATTCCCAAAGTGGGAGGTGAGGCCTGGTGGGAGGCGATTGGATCATGAGGGCAGTTTCTCACGAATGGTTTAATACCATTTCCCTTGTTACTGTCCTTGCAACAGTGAGTGAGTTCTCATGAGATCTGGTTGTTTAAAAGTGTGTAGCACCTCCCGCTTCTCTTCCTATTCCTCCTCCTTAGCCATGTAAAGTGCTGGTTTCCTTGTGGACTTCCGCCATGATTGTAAGTTTCCTGAGGCCTCCCCAGAAGCCAGGCAGATGTCATCAAGCTTTCTGTACAGCTTGAAGAATTGTGAGCCAATTAAAGCTCTTTTCTTTATAAATTACCCAGTCTCAGGTATTTTTTATAGCAGTGCAAGAACAGCCTAATACAGGTGTGTTTACATCTGTGTGCATATTTCATTGTGTATTGTGTCTACGTAGTAGAATCTAGCATAGACATTCAGAATTCCCTAAACATGGTTTATGCAGCTTGGATTACATAAAAGAATGTTCATATAAAATATATAGTAATTAACTCAACTTTCTTTTAGTTTACATGAATTAAGTAAATCTTTGATAAATAAACTTGTTGTAATGTAGTCAGTAACATAAAAATAGAAATGTCTTCAAAATTGTCAGCATGCATTTTTGTATAGGTTTACTTATTGGTCAGGCAATTTTGGGGTTTTATTTTGTTTTTTAAGTGGTAAGGTATTGCTATATTGCCCAGGCTAGCCTTGAACTCCTGGGCTCAAGCAATCCTACCATCTCAGACCACTGAGTAGCTGGGACTACTGGCATGCACCACCATGCCCATCTAGACAGTTTTATGTTTTTCTCATTAGATGTTTAAAGGTGTCAGGATTTGACACAAAGTTTATAAAACTACAAACCTAGGCTAAACCAGAATGATCTTTATTTGTGCAGTTCTTTAATAGTCTAATATTGTTGATTTAATGAAAACAGGTGGATCATCGGAGTTGTTGGCAGAATATGTACATATTTAAGATTCCTATTTAGTTGAACAACTTATATTCCATAGATTATAAAAATGGTTAACAAAAACGTAATGAAATGATGAGTAGTTTTGTCTAATATCTCAGGTTTTATAAGTAGTCTAGGCATAATTGTTAAAAATTAAATTAGGTAAATGTAAATGAGATAAATGTTTACAAATTAACTTTCCATGTATTGTGAAGTCTTAAAGCTATACTAAATTAAATAATAGATACTCATTAAATGTTTGGGCCATTTTCAATTAAGATAAAAATACTGAAACAATTTGTTAAACACAAATATGTTTGTGCTTAGCTTCTTAAATTTTAGAAAAAGACTACATTTATTTGAGTCTATTAATACCATAAAAATTGTGTTATGAAGAAATATTCTTTTAAAACTTATAAAATGGTTCTCATCTATAAAATACTAATATATGATGGTTCAAAATTAGTTGCTTTCTAGGTTTTCGCTGGAAATTAAGGTTACTAAGAGTTCATTATATATAATCCCATATACGAAGTATATCGAAAAAGAGTTTTTGATGACAAAAATTATGAGAGAGAAATAAAAATTTATTCTTTATTGAGGAAAAATAATAATTTTGACTAAATTTAAATGCTATTAAATGCTGTTTCAAAATATAAAATTAGGCAAGAAATAGGAACCTAATAGAAAGAAAGGCACTAGTAAGTAGGAGAGACAGATGTTAAGCAAGTCATGAGTATAAAAATGTTATATTTGACTAGTAAGATTAATAAGAAAAGAGTAAAATTTTGTATGAGGAAAAAATCTTATGTGGTACATTTTTGTCCTAAAGTAAAATGACTAGTTATTTAAGAATAAGGAAGTATAGGACATAGAAGAAAGTATAAACATGATGTCAAAAGTCTCAGTAGGTTGTAAAAAGGTTGGTGAAGGATGAATTTATAAAAATAATTTGTGTGTGATCAAGTTGGTTATAATAGGAGGGAATTATTTCTAATTCTTTCTAAATATTTGAGCTTTTATGTTAAAAATACACATACAAAACTAAAAATATGGTCCCCTACATTAGAACAACAAGTTTTTCTTAAAGTATTGGTTTGCTCTTAGTACATGTTACAAGAAGTTTTAATTTTTAATTCTGAAAATTTTTTTGGCCTGCCATCTTCTAACCTGCAGACAGTTTTTATTTTTGCCATATTTCTTCCTGAGATCAATTTAATTTTTCTAGTTTCAGTTTAGAAATGCTGTCTTTTCATTCAAAATAGTAATTCAATGTTTTGAGGTAGACTTTTCCTCTTATAGTTTCTCAAATTCATATTTCAGAAGTTCAAATTTGGAACATAAATCATTCTATCATAAAGACACATGCATGCATATGTTCATTTCAATGCTATTCACAATAGCAAAGACATGAAAGCAATATAATTGCCATCAGTGGTAGGCTGAACAAAGAAAATATGCTACATATACACCATGGAATACTATGCAGCCATAAAGAACAATATCATATCCGTTGTAGGAACATGGATGGAGCTGGAGGCCATTATCCTTAGCAAACAAATACAAGAATAGAAAATCAAATACTGCCTGTTCTCACTTATAAGCAGGAGCTAAATGATGAGAGCAAATGGACAGATAGAGGGGAACAACATACACTGGGGCGTACGTGAGGGTGAAGGGTGGAGGAGGGAGAAGAACAGAAAAAATAACTATTGAGTACTCATTAAATAAATTAAATAAATAAAAAATAACTATTGAGTACTGGGTGGTGAAATAATCTGTAAAACAAACCCCCTGCGACACAAGCTTACCTTACCTTTATAACAAACCTACACACGTACCCCTGAACCTAAAATAAAATAAAAGAAGTTCTACTTTGGCAGTATTTTGTAGTATATGATTTGTAAGTCATGCATCATTTTCTTCAGGTATTTTTCTCCTTGAGAAGTTCTGTGATAATAACTCACTTTGAACTTTTTCATCTGCTTATGTAGCATTTCTCCCCCTGGTTCTAACTAAAATGTCATTACCTACCACTGAGATGTTTGTTTTAAAGGAATAGAAAAGCAATGTTTTCCTACAGTATAACTTGATTCTGTATGCTTGGCTTTTCTGGATATGTCTGAATTCTTCTATGTAACCAGGAGATTTCACATACTTTTACTTTTTTTCAGAGCCATATATTCCCTTGCTCAAGGAAATGGTTTTCTTATTTATATTTCTTTAAGTTGTGGTATATACTTACAACCTTGGACACATTCTTCCCATGTCTAGACAAATTCAAGTACCTTTCTTTAGGCTTAACCTCAAAGTAATCTAAATGAGCTTTCTACAAGGGAAAGCAATCGCACTGCAGGAGGTTTTCCTTTACATTTGATAACTGGTGTAAAAAACACAGATTTTACATTTTATCAAGATAATTTTTGGTGTTGCATTTATTCATTTTTTATTGTTTAGGAAAACTGAGCTTTGAAAAGTTTAATTATTTTTTACATTTGTGTAGCTTTCTTTTGAAAGACTGTTGGAGACTTTTGATTATCACTTTTGTTAAATGAATGATTTATTTCACCAATCACTATTGTTTCACAATGACTTTTGCTAAATAAATGACTGTTATTTTACATTGACCTGTGATCTTGTTTTGTTCAAGTTTTTCAAACCTTTTGACATTCTGAAAATCTTCCTTAGGATCAAAATTCTAATTAAATCTTTCTGATCTATAACTAACTTTGGTATTTTTTAGTTGGACATTATCTTTGGAGATATTAAAGAATTTGGCTTCTTTGGTAAGTCATATGGTTAACATTGTCAAATGATGAGTGATATTAAATCTTCTTTTAATGCATGTAAGGGCTTTTCATTGATATAAATATTCTAAAATTATATGAAACTCTTAGATATATATTTCAGCAGTCATACCTCTGAATACTGTTGTAGCCACAAAAATAACTAGGTTTCCTTGTCAGTTGCTGATAATAAACTTTCATCATGTTTTTTACAATAGTTATTCTAAGTTTTTGTCATTTGTACTTATTACATTGAGTTCTTCTCTGAAGGTGTTTACAATCAGATTCATTGAAATGATGCTAACAAGCACTCTTGAATACAGATTTCTCATAACTTTAAGATCAATTGACTAAATAATTTTTTCAAAATTCTAATGGAAAAACAGGGTTCATAAAACTGCTAATCAAGGTAAAGTAGAAAAACATTTACAAGAGATTAAATAACTGATGATGATATTGTTTTTATGAGTTTTAGTTAAAGCGCTGTTGGTTCTTTACTTAAATTTTTTGTTTCCCAGATTTAAGAAAATGTTCTTTAATAGCTATCTATAGTTTATGCAACTTGGTATAACTTCTGTAAACAAAGATCAAAAAATGGTTTTTTCTTTCTGCTTGATTTCTACAAAATGCAGAAATTATTTGTCAGTATTCTTGTTTTATATGGCAATATGGTTATTTGTATAAGTTCACTAAAGTTAACTCTCTCTTTATAGCAGGTACAATTGGAAACATTGATTATGCTACCAACACTTTGACTGAAATATAGCGCTTGAGAATGTGCATGCAATATCTGGTTTCAAGGGCTCTCAGCCTTACAGTCAGTAAAAGTTGTCACTTTCTAATAGGCCCAGGAACTTTGAGACTATAAGTAAAATCTAAATTCTGCCTTGGTTTGGCTTGCTAGCATCCAGATGTTTTCAAATATGAGATTTCTATGTGATCAATGTAGGTAAGTTTTCAAAAGAGAAAGTATAATATACCTGATTGTATATAGAATGTAGCTCTGAGCATTCTTTTTGAGTTCTTGTTATTTACCTATACACTAGAATACATAGTGAATTATTCTAGATTCCTGCAACCCAACTTTATTTCATAAAATTACTAAAAATGGGAACTTCTTTGTTCCTGAAGATCTATAAGTTGAAACAAGATAAATTTTAAGGAAGAAGTCTCATGTTTGATGTGTGGACAACACAAAATTCACCAAACTGCTCAATGCCTTAACCAGAGACAATAAAACTTCAACCCTGGATGAGAGACTGATATTTCCACGCTGAAAATAGCTATTACCAAGATGTCAGAACAAGACTCCATACTGAAACTCTTATCCCTCTTAATGCCTATCTTTTTTTTTTTTTAATTGGCGGCTTTTAAGTTGAGGTATATGGCTCAAAACTATTGTGTAAATTAGAATTGTCATATTACTAAGTTTAACTTCATATTTTCTGTTTTTAAACTTTGCATCTGTTACTTGTTAATTTTTTGCAGAAGTGTAACTCCTGACAAAATAATGTTGGTCCAGCACATTGAGATAACAAAAGGCTACAACATATAAAAATAAAACTAAATAATAAATTCTCATCAGACTTTTCCTGACAGCCATTCTCTTCACACCTCCCTTGTTTGTCAAATGTGGCTAAAATGGTTTTAACACTGACTCCTAGCTGCCATTCACTCTCTCTAACAGGACCAGGTAAGCAACCTGGGATAGGTCCATCCTGGCACCAAGAGTCCTCAAAACCTAATTACAGAATGATGAATCAGTTATGCTTTCAGAGAAAGATCTTGATCGAAAGTGGAAAATGAGAAAGTAGTCAGAATTAACATGGAGTCACTTGTGTTAGAAAAAAACCAAAACTGACAGTCAGGGAAGGCTGTAAGTATAGGCTTCTCATGCATACATGTGTGATAGCAAAAAGTATCACAAGACTCTGCAAATACTGCAACCTTGCATAAATTTCATCACACTCTTACCCAAAAATTACTTCTGCAAAGACATGTGCCAAGCAACTGCCTGTCCAGCTTAATTATCTCTAAACAATTATGAATTATCTTCATTTTACCTTTAAAAACACTTTGTCGTCCTTTACTTCCCTGAATATGCACATAGTTTACTATGGCACACATATTCCCATTGCAATGTCCTATTCCCAAATAAATATCATTTTCTTATAGACAGCCTCTCTGTGTTTATTTTGCTTGACATTCTAAAGTAGAAAATTCCAAGTATATCTATACTATATATATATATACTATATATATATACTATATATATATACTATATATATATACTATATATATATATATTTTGAGCCAAAAAAAAACTTAGATTAAACAGACTTTTCTGATTCTATTCTATTCTATCTACTTTGTTGGCAAAATCTGTTGGCTTGACCTTCAAAAGGAAAATAGAATCTGAATCTTCCCACCATCTCGGTCATACTATTCAGATCCAAGTTACTATCACCTGCAACGTGATTAAGCAAGAGACTTCAAACTAGCCTCATTGCTCCCAAACTTTTTCTCCTATAATCTATTCTGAAATATATCTCTTGAACAGAATTTAGAAATTGTTATGTTAAAATTACCCAGTGACTTCCCATATTCTTTAAATCAAAAGTCCAAATTCCACAATGTATTAAGTGATCTGCACTTCTCAGACTCCATTACCACATTGCCTGCAATATCTATTACCTTCCTGTATTTTCACTGAATTCTACCTTATTGGCTTCCTTACTGTGCTTGAACATGTCCGATATCTAGCTGCATCAGAGCCTTTCCATTTCCTGTTATTACTGCTTGTTTCACTTCTAATGAGAATATACATGCCTCTTGTTCCTTTCTCTCATTTATATTTTTGCAAAAATATTACATTTAGAGCTTTTCAAGTCCTCTTATTTTGAAATAGTGCCTTCTTCCCACACTACGACCTTTTATCTTCCTTTCTTGTTTTTAAATTTTGCCAAAACACTAACTCGCATCTAACAATCATTATGCTATACTTATTAGTTGTGTGATAGGAAGAGTCATAATGGTCCAAAGATGTCCATGTGTTATTCCCTGGAATGTGAGAATGTGTTAAGTTGTATGATGAGGCAAAATTAAGATTGTGGATGGACCTATGGCTGTCAATCAGCCGACATTAAAATAAAGAGTGTACCCTGAATTTTGTGGGTGGGCCGAATACAATCACAAGGGTCTTTTAAAAGCAAAAAAGGAAGGCACAAGTGTTAAGATGTCAGAGTGATGCAACGTGTAAAAGATTAAATTGAATGTTGCTGGGTTTGAAGATGAAAGGGGGACATAATCCAGTGAATGTGAACAGCTTTCCTGTTAGAAGCTGGAAATGGCAAGATAATTGATTTTGCCCTGGGATTCTGAAAAACAATGCCTTACAGCCAGTGTTTTTATTTGAACTCAATGAGACCTCCGTTGGAATTATAAGCTCCAAAACTGTAAATTAATAAAAGTTTTGTTGTTCTAAAATAATTGGTGTTAGTTTTTATAGTATCAATAGGAAACTAATGCTATGTATTTTGTATCTCCTACTAGAAATATAATTTCCAACACACAGCTTTTTTGTGTTTTGCTTACTGCTATACCTTTAGAATTTACAACAGTCTGTAGCATATTGTAGCTTCTCATAAAAAGTATTTTTAATGAATAAGTGAATGAATGCAAATAAAGGTAAAAATTCTGGGTAAAAACATCTAGGAAAAATATAGGAAGATAAATCCATCACAATAATAAAAGATTTATCCCCTTATTCTTATCTAAAAACCTGTCTTCTTTATCCTACCGGCAATTAATTTGTTAACTTTACCCTTCTGCCATATGTGCTAGAATAAAATTTGAACAACTGCAGCAAGAGAACCTATTAGAAAAAGATACATTTTTCTGTTATTTTCTGTCCTTATAACTTTTTAATGCTTTCTTTTTGTTTTGATAATTTATTTGAACTTGTGGCAGGCTTTCTCTTCCTGTCCTTTCTCTAGACTGGCTCAAAAAATTCTTGTCCCTTTCCCGCTCTTTAAACCAAGACAAATCATTATCTATGAAATTTCCTCAGGGTTTTTCTCCTATTTCAGGACATAAATTCTAATAATGTATTTTCTATTGTCCTTTTAATATTTTCCTTCATGTTCTGACCTCATGTCAATTCTACTCTTTGCCCTTACAGTTAAGAAAACAGAGCTTAGGCTGGGCACTGTGGCTCACGCCTGTCATCCCAGAAATCTGGGAGGCCGAGGCGGGCGGATCACCTGAGGTCGGGAGTTGGAGACCAGCCTGACCAACATGGAGAAACCCCTTCTCTACTGAAAATACAAAATTAGCCGAGCATGGTGGCACACGCCTGTAATCCCAGCTACTCGGGAGGCTGAGGCAGGAGAATTGCTTGAACCTGGGAGGTGGAGGTTGCAGTGAGCTGAGATCGTGCCACTGCACTCCAGTGTGGGCAACAAGAGCGAAACTCCGTCTCAAAAAAACTAAAACAAAAACAAAAACACACACACACAAACAAGGCTTACTTTTTCTCTTAAGGTGACCAGATTTCCTGTTTTTTCCTAGAACTGGTGGAGGGAAGGATTCATCAATGTAGGACTTTTCCTTTCAAAACACGGATATTCCAATTGTTTCAAGAAATACATCTCGATTTATCTAGGACTAAGAGGATTCCGAGGATGCAGGAATTTTAGTGCTAAAACTAAGAAAGACCCTAGGGATATGAGGATGAGCAGTTCACTCAACTTCATCCACAAGAGCTTCAAAACTGACTTGTTCTGAAGTAGCTAATGAAAAATAATTCTACGTATCTCTGAATGAGTTTCTGTATAATTAAACCAATCACTGATTTTATGACATGACTACTAATTTTTGATATCCATATTGTGTATCCCTGAAATGTATACCCACTATATAGCAAAGGAAGTGGATTGGATAATTTGTTGGACTACAAGTTGAGAACCCAAGGTTTCTGTCACTATGTAATTCTTCACCTAGATAAAGGAACTTTCTTCAAATGTCAGATGGGGACAATAATTTCTGCATAACTTGCCCATTGGGTTGTTAACGGTGTCAAGTAATATAACTATATAAAGAGAATATGGAGGCATAAATACTTGAATAAAAGCAATTTTGAAAATTTAATTGAATAAAAGCAATTTTGAAAAGTTAATTTTGAAAATTAACTTGACACTGGCACTTTATTTTCTATTATTATCTCTTGAGCCAAGTATAAATAGGCTTTCTTGCCAATTACCAATCTCTCTAGGAAAGGGCAATACCTTCAGTATTAATGCTTCAACATAGTGCTGGGCATACCACCAATACTTAATTTAACATAATCTAGTAGTAACACAATCTAATATAAGTATGTTCAAGATTCACTTCATAACAGTTATGAGACTACTCAACATATTTGCAATCACATTTTTGTACCTGAGGGGAACAATGAATCTTAGAGAGATAGCTTATACTAGCCTTGCACTGTTAAATTTTATGTAACGTTTACCTTATATTTGTCAATATAAGACAATAATCTGTGAAAACATTTTTCAAATGGGTTAACTTTTCTTAATATTATGAAATTATCTATGAACATTATGTTAGCAATAATATATTAATAATATACTACTAAATGTGTTGAAATGTGTGCCTATAAAACTGAGCCAACATTTCAATTGTCTCCATATTTTTATTTTCCTTCACCTGTGCAGTGTATTTCATTGTAAATGTTCTCCTTACACTATTCACAGTGAGTTTTTAAATAGGGATATTAAAATGTAATTACTATATGAGTCTACAGTTATTTTTCAGCCTCTTTTTAATACAATTGACATTTTAAGTTGGATTACAATTAATCTCTTTTCTCCTTAATCCTTATGTATTTTTAAGTAGTCTTAATTAAGAAACATTTTTAATCATTCTTAAACACTTTTAAACAGTATTAATCAACCCTAAACAGTCTTAATCATGTTTGTGTTTTAAGGATTTATACAGATAGTGATAAACATAGTATCTATGCCTGATTTGCTATTTTAGTATCTAATTATTTTATGTCTATAGTTCATCTACTATTCACTTTTTATATAAAATAACAACTGATATGTTCCATGTATAAGAAATCAACATTCAAAAGGATATTTTTCAATTACACAAATAATTTTTGTAGTATACTATCAAAATCCTCTCAGGTGGTTAGTTTTCTGCTTATATTAATGTTACATTAATCTTCATTGGTAAAGCCATTTTGCCATTCTTTACAAAATTAACTTTCAGTTGTGGAATAAGAAGTAATGATTGTAAATAAGATACCAGGCAGTGTGTATGTTTGAGAGGGGATGTAAAAAGAAACTATTGGTATCCTTTTTTACCGTTTTTACACTGAGTATAATGTGTATTTTTATGAGGTCAAAATTTCTTGCAGATTTGAGACTATAATTATGTTTAATTAAAAGTTGAGTGCTAAAAGCAATAATTCTGTAAATTTTTGAATATTATTTTAGATAATCTTAACTTTATACATGTATCCATAAAGCTTAAAATTAGTTGTTTAATTTTTAACTATAAACATAATTATTAAAGTTAAACCTGGAACATTAGGAAATTTAGAAACTCTTGTTTCTTAATAAGAGTTAAACTGTGAGAAACAAATTCTCACATACTCTGCTATAAATAACGATTGATTCATAGAATTATTATCGGTACAAAATGAACATTTGCATTTGTATTTTATTTTATACAGAAAATATTTTTGAAAGTCCACATTTGTGTTTCAATATAAGATATTTACAAAAGTGAATAAGGAAACTTCTTAAATTTAACTTGACTTAGTCCTATAATAAAATAATTATAATCCAATTTTTAAATAAACTGACAACCTTTTAGATGGATAATTAAATTTTAGCAATAGTTTAAGAATATTTCTTATGTTATTTAATGTTATTAAATGACATATGAGGCAAAATGACAGTTATAATACTTAAGTCTTATTCTATTCTTGAGGAATGTATTTTATTTACTCTTGCTTTAAAAGTTTATGATTCCAATTAAAATTGACATACCAATGAATATGAAATATTTTTAAAGTATCCTCACAAGGTAACTGATGGTATTAGGCAATAATAATAATAATAATAATAATAATGTGTTATACTGTGCTCTGAATTCGTATCCCCAAAATTCATATGTTAAAATACTAACCACTATGATGAAAGGTGAGGTCTTTGAGAAGTAATTAGCTTGAACCCTAATTTTGGGGATTAATGCTCTTATAAAAGAGACTCCAAACAGCTAGTGTGCCTCTTCCACCGTGTGAAGACACAGCAGGAATACGTCTTTTATGAGTTAGGAAACAGGCCATCACCAGAAACCAATCTGCTTGTACATTAATATTGGGCTTCTCAGCTTCCGGAACTGTGAGAAATAAATTTTCATTGTTTATAAGCCACACAGTTTATGGCATTTTATTATAGCAGCCTGAATGCTATACATGTTATACTGTTTACTGAAACAGTATACATGTTTAGTATCCTGAATACTAAAACATGTTATAAGGTTTATAAGACTGAATAAGTAAATGTATGACAAAAGTAGCATAAAGCCTAGGAGAGGGGAAAGAGAAGTATACAATTATAGATATCTTATACTGTAGATGAAGTTGAATATTACTTGAAGGTATTCTATGATAAGCTAAAGATGTTGCAATGGACTAAATGTGCTCCCCCAAATTTCATATGTTGAAATCTTAATCCCAATGTGATGGTATTTGGAGATGGGGCCTTTGGGAAGTAATTAGGTCATGAGAGTGCTGCCCTAATGAATAAGGTTCGTGCCTTCATAAGATGACATCAGAGACCTACCTTGCTCTCTTTCCTCTGTGTCTCAGGCAGTTCTTTACATCAGTGAGAAAATGGACTAATACAACTATCAAGCTCATACAAAGAGAAATGTAATAATAATATTTTAAAAACTCTAAGTCAAAAAGAGAGCAAGAATATAGATCAGACTGGATAAATAGAAAATAAATGGCATATGACTAAAACATATTAAATACAAATTGTTTTCATGTAAATAGACTAATACATTTAGAAGACAGACTCTTCAGTAAAATAATAAATATATACACTTTACAAATGAGACATTTCAATTATTCAGGTGCAGTAATATTGATATAATAAGATAGAAAAAGATAGAATGTATAGACACTAACCGAAAGAAAGCTAGCATTCCTATAATGATATGAGACATTGGAGACATTAAGGGAAATATATCATGAAAGATGAAGACCACCATTTTAATAAAATAATAAAAATATTTAATTCACCAGGAAAATATAACCACTTAAACTGGATGCACCTACTAATACAGTATTGTATAAATTAAGAAACAATTGAGAAAGTAAAAGGCAAATGATATAAATTCACAAAGCCTGTGATTTAATTGTTAATAAATGGAAGTAATGAATAAGGGTATAGCAAATACACAGAATGAGTATTACAAATCAATGTACTCCAAAATGTGGGATGCACTTACTTTACAATTGCACTAGGAATAATGAAAATTTTTTGACTGCATGACAGAGACCACAAAACAAATCTCAAGAATATGGAAAGCCTTTAATTCTTGCTTAGTATGTACTCTAACCATAGTCTGAATAAGGTCAAAACCAATTACAAATACTATCTTTAATATTAAGAAGTACATGTCTAAATAATGCATATGTCTTAATAAAATCATAATGTGTTTAGAAAACACTTTAATTATAATAAAATGATATAAAAATAACTTAAGAAATGTGGCCAGAGAAAACATGCTGTTTTAAAATCCTGTTTTAGTAACGAATAAAGATTAAAACTCAACACACTGAGAGTTACATAAACGAAGATAGGCATCATCACACATCATATGAGTTTAATAAATAATAAGAGAATAAGTTGAATAACTCTATGCATTTGAAACAGAAATGAAAAACAAAATCACTAGAATTATATTACTTACAAAAATAACAAGATATAGAATACCCAAATTATCCTATATTAGATCTGTAGCTCACACAATTCTCTATAAGTGTCTCCATCTCTCTTTCCGTCTTTATCTCCAGACTCACATAACTTCAGGAGTGAGTTCCAGATAATAATTAAACAAAATTTAATGACGATCTTCAGAAGACTCAGGGGAATACTTTACAATTCTGTTTATGAGTTCAGCATGAGAGAAAAGAATATTACAGGGAAATAGTTTTCATAGTTTCTAAAAATTATTCAGCAGAAAAACCAATAATATAAACAAAAAATAGTTAATCATGATACTTTTATGAATGCAAAATTAGTTTAACATTAAGAATGAAAAACAAAAGAAAATTAAAAGTGACTTATTTATTGATGCTGCATTTCTCTGTGTAATACCATTATTTCTTCATAATCGTAAAGTATCTATAGGTAAATTATTAGAATGTGTAGGTAATATTAGTACAGTTTTTTGCAAAAGGTTAATATGAAGGGTTAATTTTATTTTTATGCAGTTTTTAATCTTTAAAATGAGACAAAAATACAATATTTATAATACTATCAAAAATACCAGAAGCCTTTAGACTAAGTCTTTAAAAAGATTTGCAAGAAACCCACACTTACAGAAATAACATTGGGAGAAAATTAAAGATGATTAGATAATATGAAAGCTTTCAATTGTCTTAAATTGGAAAATTTGGTGGCATAAATATGTCAATCTCACAAATTTCATTTATATATTAAATGCAATCCTAGTCAAAAAAGATGTGGAAAATAAAATGCTAATTTAAAATATATGTAAAAATACAAAGGTCCAGAAATAGGCAAGAAAATAACATTAAATCATAATAAATCTGTAACAATAACCAATGATATTGCTCAAAATCTAGACAAGTAGAGCAATAAACATTGTAGAAATACCAGAAATAGAATCCTGTATAGAACACTGGATTAAAGAAAAACATGAAACTGTAAAAACAAAATGGGAAAAATGAAGTCTTCAGTAAATAGTACTGGTTCAATTGAATATCCTTATTACTACCTCAGAACAATGCAACATTTCTTTCCAGATATATTGTGTATCTAAATTCTAAAGGCAAAATTCTGAAGATTTCAGAAAGTAATAGGAGTGGTACCTCTCACATTGTAGGAGGGAGAGCATCTTAAACAAGAGGTGTAAAGAATTATTCGGTTGCAAATTAGACAACATTAATATTAAAAACTTTTGTTAAAATATACATTTTCTAATCAAAGGCTTAAATAAGACTTCTGTTTACATGATTCTGGGTAGTAGAATATATATATTTATAATATTGTAATGTTTATATATAATCCATTCTAATATATATACTATATATACACAAACATTTATACACACACATACATATACGTGCATATATATATATACACACACACATACTATATATATATATATATATATAAAATAAGCCAATATTATTGGGTCCTTATACTGGGTTCTTGGTATTTTTAGTTGTTTTTATAGGTGAATATATATATATGTATATATATGCATATACATATATGCATATATTTATATGTGTGAGTGTGTATATATATATGTGGGCGGGTATTTTATTTAAAAATAAAAGAAAGGGCTGTCAACAAAAAAGAATATGTACATTTAAAGGTTTTCAACACCATTCGATTTCAGTGAAACGTACACTAAACGTATTGTAAGATACCTTTATGACCCAGCAGAACAACCAAAGTTAAAAATATTGACAATCTAAATGTTGAGCAAAAGAGTGAAACAAACATAACTATCAAATACTGCTGTTGGAAATGTAACTTGGCACACCCTTTGAAAAATATAGTTATTTTGCAAAATTAAAAATGTGCATGTTCTATGACTGAAGTTATAAAGTATACTTTTGGTTGAGATATACTCTCTGTATAATTTATATTAATATATACATTTGTGAATGAAAAAACTTATTTGTGAAAGTTCATAGTTATATTTAAATGTCCAGAAAAAAAGTCTGGTTTCAGTAGAATGAAGAAATAATTTGTTATGTGTTCATTCATAAAATAGAGCAGCATGCACAAATAAAAATGTAGAAAGTACAAAAACATTGATGTATTTCACAAATATAGTACTGGGCAAAATAAGTACGATATGAAATAAAGTTGGTGAAAAAATTCATTATTATTATTTTTAAATAAAGGCAAATCTAAACTGCAATTTTAGAATTTTAAATATTGATTAACCTGGAAAGGAGGGAGATTTTAGTGATTTGAAAGGACACGAGAAAAAGTTCTGGGAATCTTATATTATGTATGCAGATTTTGAACTGAGTGTCAGTTATATGGGTATAGAGATTATGATAATCCATTGAGGCATGTGTTTATAGTTTTCCCATTTTACTTCATGCATTTTTTTAACACTAGAAATATATAAGAAGTGAGGAACCCCATAATAAACGAAAAAGAAAGGAGCCTGCTGTAACGTCAATTAATAGTGGGAAAGAGAAGGGTAATCCGTTAATATAAGAAAACATAAAAATATCTTAACAGAAGGTTATGCTTCATTGTGTTCTGATAGATGCAATATTTTTTCACACTGAAGCCAATATGGTGCCCCTGGGGTCTAGAGTTAAGTCCTTGTGGGAATTGAATTTGGGGGTGCATTGAATAGACTGTGAGCACCCATCTTGAATCCCACCACTTGATGTGTGTGCTTTGTCACGCTCTCATCGTCATATATAATTATACTTTAAGTTTTAGGGTACATGAATGGGGACTTGTAGAAGAGGGGAGTAAACTCTTCCCACTGAAGGTTATTATGTGTTCATTAAACTAAGAAGGAAAAATCAAGATAAAATTATAAATGGGAACATGGATGAGTTTTTATCATTTCTTTTATTTCTACTTTTCAATGTTTCCCAAATTTTTTATAAGGAGCCAGCACTACTTAACAATTTTTAAAATTTAAAAGAAAATACATTTTTAATGAATTTAATTCTTAGCAGCAAAAATTTAAACCAATCTGGTTTTCTTGTTTCAACAAACTGTTAACTATTACCTTTCAGCAGGTACTGTGCTGGATAAAAAGATGAGGGATTTCGAATGTTCCCAACATCCCAAAAAAGTGATAAATGTTTGAGGTAATAGATATGTTAATTACCCTGATTTGATCATGTGTACACTGTATATATTAAATATCAATATATTAAAATAAAAAAAGAAATGAGGATGGATTGGTTTTCAGATATCAGAAAAAAAAATTCCATTGATTTGCAAGTTATTGATTGGTAGTCTTTAGTTTATATAAAGTATTATGGATTTATGGTTGTATGCATATTCTAAATTTACACATAATTTTAAGTTTGCACATATTATTAAAATACATGTAATACCTACTTAATAAATAATTATTATAAAAATTTTGTGACAGTAATTTGTTTTCAAAGGCCAATATATAAATCAATTTTGAGGAGAAAAAAGTCTACTTTAGAAAAATAGATCTTATTTTGGATATTTTGGGTAACTGTCATTCATAAATGATCTCACATACTCCCCCAAAATTATGTTCATTTTTTGGAGAAAATAGTTTAAAGCTTTTATCAGATTGGATCTAAAAAATATTAAGTACCTTTTCTATAAATTGTTTCTAAAATTAAGTGTTAGAGATATATAGCCTTCCAATGTGGTACTTATATATTTTCAATGAACTGTGAATTCATGATATGTGCATTTTAGTTCTATTCATCTATTGTTAAACTAAAACACATTTATTTATAGTAGCATAGTCTTGGTCGTTGCCTTTAAAGCAAGCAAATGAATTACAGTTTCTGAATTTCTTTTGTGTTTATAATGAGGTTATTGCCAAGCATTTTAATTATCAGAAGCTGAAATCCTTTTCCTAAATATTTTACAAATTGTTAAACACTCTGATATTTCTAGTAGCCTTCATTTAATTTAATGTATTTAATGATATTACTATGAAAGATTAAAATGATTTCTTGTAATAACGTCATATATAGTAACTTCTTTTATGAAAGGCATGATATTTTTAAACTTTAATAGATTGAAATATGCAAGAGTGAGAGGAGAGTGAGGACTGAAAAACTACCTATTAGGTACTATGCTTATTAACTGGGTGATGAAATAGTCTATACACCAAACCCTTGTGACATACAATTCACCTATATAGCAAACCTGCACATGTCCCCCTGAATTTTGAAGTTAAAAATAATACAGAAGGACATCTCAGAATAAAAGGGAAACATGTCTCACACACAAAGAAAAGTTCAAGTTTTGTTATCGAGTGCCTGTATTTTAAAACTTGATGTTAATTATAGGTATTTCCATAGCAGCATGCCAAGGGGAAAGACATTTGAAGTGGAACATTTATCGTGGATTTTGGGCTAGTTACTTAAATGTTCTGTTTCAGTGTCCACATCTATAAAACTGAAATAATATTTCCTTTCTAGGATGACGGCCATGATTAAAGAAAATGGGCAGATGAAAACCCCCTAGCGCAATGACTGATTGATACATTACTTCCCTTCTCTCCATAATCATAATATAAGAGTTGTAAACTTGGACTTTCAACAAGTAATAGTTCCATTGATACATTTGAAAATAAAAGTCAAGATTTGGCTATTAGGTACAAAAATACTGTTACAGAGAAGGGATAAACGTCAGTGTTAACAATATAGTTAACAATGATTTATTGTATATTTAAAAGTAGCTAGGAGATTTGGAATGTTCCCAACACAAATAAATAATAATGTTTGAGGTGATGGATACCCAGTTACTCAGATTTGGTCATTACACACTGTATGCTTGTATCAAAATATTATATGCACCCCACAAATATGTATAATTGTTATCTACCCATACAAATTTTAATTTTTTTAATGATTTGGCTACTACTAAAAAAACTTTTGAAGCATATCACATCTTTGTCTTCTCAAAAACTTTCTCAAATTGTATGTTTCAAAAGAGAAGACAGGGAAGTGCCAGGTATTTAAAAGTCGTCACTCAGGGATGAAGCTCTGACAGAAAGATAAATGACTTTTCTCAACTCTGAAAAAAACAGTATCTTCATTGACCCTATTCTCACTTTTTATTTACTATTGCTAAATTTACAAAATAGGGAGAAAAATTAGGTAAATATCTAGGTGCTTTCTGTCACTGACAGAATGCAGTATATTAAATACAACAAAAAGTATATATGGATCATGTGATCATAAAATACCTCATATTTTAGTAGCATAAATAGTTGTATATCGAATTACTCTTCCTAGAAATATTAGAATTTTATCTTTTTGCTCAGTTACAAATACATTTATCAATTAACCTCACATAAATATTTGGAAGTTATATACAAGTACTCCTCACTTTACATAATCATCTACTTATCTTATTTTTTATATATTTTAAATTAATTTATCTTATGAATTCTTATTTTGCTGATACACAACTTAATTGAATTTTATTTCTTCCCTTTGACAGGAATTAACCTGAATTTTGAGGAGCTGATACAGTGACTATGAGTCAGGCAGGGACTTCTGTTCACCAGAGTAGATTCCTGTGTTCACTGGCACATTCTAAAAATATGTTGGTTCTTGTCATATTTTGTCAAAGGCCCCATAGATTGCTGCTAAAGTGGCTTTTGTAGTGGATATCAGGGCTAAGTCAGGTTTTCTTGACTCTTCCAGTTATATGAAAACATTCTTAATCTCCTGGGCCGTTCTGAATTATAGGAAATATCTCATTCTAAAAAGTAGGCAACTCCTTTTTAATCTGGTATTTTGTTTTTCTGGGTCCCAGGAACTCTGAGATTGCACAGACAAATCTGGGAGTTCTGTCATTTCTTTTCTTTCAATTTTGAGTTCTTTTATTTCAGTTTTGAGAAAGGAAAGAACAGAGTTTAAGGTTCTTCTTGCCTTTGGGACCTAGACTACCTAAATTATAATTTATTTCTGATCTTTTTCTCCTATTCTCAGATTAGAAAGTAGTCCTGTTTCTACAGGTGAGCCGCTTTGGTCTGATTCACCAGGTATCTTTTAAATCTACTGTTTATTTCTGGAAGTATGTTTCTTGCTTCACAAGAAACAAAGTTTTGAAAATAAAAACTCAAGATTTGAATCCGTTCTACTCCTTTCTGGGATGTGAATCCTAAAGTGAATATAAATGCAAATTTCCAATATTAGGGCAAGGGCCACAGTTACTAAAATGAAATAATAGTTAATAAAATGAAATGATTAAAACTTTGGTTTATCTTTCAAAATGTTATACAGGTAGAGATAAATACAGCAAGGGCAGAGACATGAACCAGGTCATAAGCAACTTTAATTCCTCCCTCAATAAATTGTAGTTTATACAAAGGATAAAAGTGATGTATTTTAAGCAGAAGAATGATGTGTCAGTTTTAATAAAACACTGACTACAATGTAAGGGATTATTGCTGGACTGAAATGGTTGTATATGGAAGAAAACAGTGGGAACAGGTAGATTGGGGCTATACTTTAGGTATAAAATAATGATAAATTCAAGTGCAGGTGGTGGCAGTGTAATTAAAACTAAAAGAATAGATTTAAAAGACATTCATAATTTAAAGTTAGGAATAGGCTAACTGGGTGTGACTGGAGAGGGGATCTGGTTTCCAGTTTTGGCAACTGAAAGTATTGTGACAACTTTCAGTAAGAAATTGCACACAAGTTTGGGCACAGTGGCTCATGGCTTTAATCCCAGCACTTTGGGAGGCTGAGGCGGGACACTTGAGGTCAGGAGTTCAAGATCAGCCTGGCCAACATGGTGAAACTCCATCTCTACAAAAAATATTAAAAAATCAGCTGGATGTGGTGCACGCCTGTAATCCCAGCTACTCAGGAAGCTGAGGCAGGAGAATCTCTTGAACCTGAGAGGCAGAGGTTTCAGTGAGCCAAGATCCTGCCACTGCACTCCAGCCTGGGTGATAGAGAGAGGCTCTGTCTAAAAAAAAAAAAAAAAAAAAAAAAAAATTGTACACAGAAGTCCTTGCACATGTAATTACTTATCATAAGTGTATATTTAGTACATACGTTTGACAGGGGACATAATCACACAAACCATGAGACAAATAAGAATGGACCCTTAATAAGGAAGGCTAACTTCATTAGCATGTTTTAAACAGTGCTGTTGTTTTGTTTTGTTTGGTTTGTTTTTTTAAAAAAACTTTGTTTACTATCTCCAGCTCTCAACAAACCTTCCCTGGGAGAAACTGGCTTTAGTTAACAGAAAATACGTTGGCAGAATATATGAAACTAATGTTGTATGCAACTTCACCCTTCATTATCAAAAGCTTCCTGTAGTTTTGGACTGAGCTGAGTTGTTCTTTACAGTGAGTTCCTTAGCTTTTCCTGGCAAGCTCACAGAATTTTAGAAGGCAGTTTTTATCTTACAAACATTTATTGAAATATACATCCCTACAAAGTGCAGAAATCTTAAGTGTTCTTAATAAATTATCAATCTTCTTACTGAAAGAGGAGAGAAAATAATGCAGTAGCAATACAGAAAATAAAGAGTGAATGCATTGCATACTGAAGTGGGAAAGAGGTATGCTTATTTGTAGCCCCTCTCTGGACAAAGCAGGAGTCTAATAAAACACAGGGATTAGAGAAGCAAGAACCAAGGAGCTCAGGGACTGTTGGCCTTTTAGAGGGGAGTTTTGATTAATGTATATTGTGGAAGTGTGATTATTCAGGTAAAACTATTGATTGGTTGGCAGTGTACTCACTGCAGGGAGGCTTTCACTGATTGGCTCACAAAAGTATGGGATTATCACTGAGAGATTCATTTTTAGAATTACGTTATTGGCTCAATGTTCCCATTGATTAAACTGAGCCAAGTTGTCACCAATCAATTAAACCCTATTAAAACAGAACCTGGTGGTTACTTGTTATTATGGTGACAAAACAATTAGTCTTTTCCTGGCAGTATGGGGATTTAAAAAAATGTGTAACGTAAAACACATCTGTATATTTAGATTACATTACAAAATATAGAAAAAATACTGGTATCTTATGTGCCTTCTTTGTGCTCCCTGAAAGTCACTGTCTTTTGTTCCTCTCATCCAAAAATAATCAGTACCAAGACTTTCAACTGGATAGCTACGTTAAAATAATACCAGAATTTAAACTTCATGTAAGTTCAAAGTGTAAGCATATTATATCAGAATTATTTTAACAATGTGAGAATAATTCATGATGTTGCTTCATATACCAATAGCTCATTAATTTTCATTGCTGTAGAATATTCCGTTTATTAAATATATCAAAATATGTTTATATAGTCCCTTTACATTTTGAGCTTTATGAGTAATAATACTCTAAATATTCTTATGCATGTCTTTTACTACCAAAATGATTTCTAAGGTAGTGGTATCAATTGACATTACAAAAGAAATGAATGAGAGTTCACATTACTCTTCATCACAGCCATTACTTGTTACTATTGTGGTATCTCATTTTAAAATTTGCATTAACTTGATATATAATAAGTTTAAGAACTTTTAAAATGTTAACTATTTGCTGATTTTCTATGCAAATCTGAATTTATGCATATTTTAAGATTGCATTTTAATTTTAATACTTAGTAGTTATTTTAAATTATGGATATGAGCCCTTTTCAGAGGTAAAGGTTGGAAATATCTTCAACTACATGGTTTGCCTTTTACTGTCTTAATTAGGTCTTTTGATTAATAAAAACCCTTAAGTTTAGTGTAGTTCAATTAATCAAATTTCTAGGTAGTTTTTTTTAATTGTTGTGCTTAAAATATTCTTTCCTACCCCAACATCATGAATATGCTTTCCTATTATCTTCTCAATACTCTGTTATTTTACTTTTTATATTTTATTCTACTATCCACCTAACATTTATTTTAGTTTATGTTGATTAGTGTGGTGTGAGATGGACTCAAATCTATTTCATATTGTTTCTTTATTTTTTTTTCTTTTTAATATAACACAGTACCTTATGTTGGAAAGGTTTTTCTTTTTCTTTCTTTCTTTTCTTTTTTTTTCCTCACAGATTTTTAGTGTTCTTTGTCAAAGTCAAGTATCTATGTAGTATTGGGCAGTTTATGTTAATTGGCCTATATGTTTATCCTTTGTACATATCACAGTATCTTAATTACTATGTTTTTATAACTTTAGGTACCTGGGAGAATATTTCTTCCAACACGTTCTTCTTCAAGAGTGTATTGAGGATTCTCTGTGTTTTGATTTTTGCATAGTATTTTAAATTACCTATTTAATTTCTATCAAAAATTACTTTTGCAATTTGCATAAAATACAAAGGTTGACTTAGAAATGAAAAAGGAGAATTTTTCAATCAATATGCATGATAAGTCCTTTCATTTAAATAGATTTTTAAAATTTCTGTTCAATAAATATTTGTGCAATACTGTGTATCTATTTTATACTTCATATTTGATTTTTATATTACTGTTCATTTTATTTAATTTTGTCTCTCTATAATTTGCTGCAAAAATGTATATACATTGACTTTGTATTCAGTTGAAATTATCAAAAAAGTTAAAAGACAATCCATTAAAGGAAGAAAATATGTGCAATCATATATGTCACAGGGGATTTGTATCTGGAATATACAAAGGGCTCATATGATTCAATAACATAAAATTTAAAAATGGACAAAGGATCTGAAAGAATATTATTCCTAAGAAGATATACAAATTACCAATAAGCAAATGCAGAGGTGCTCAACATCATTACTTATCAGATACTACGTCACACACACTAAGACGGCTAGGATTAATAAGTCAAATAATAGTATTGGCAAGTATGTGGAGAAATTTGAATCCCTGTACACCACTGGTGGAAATGTAAAATGTTGCAACTATCTTAGAAAACAGTTTGACAGTTGACAAATGATTAAACATAGAATTATATGAACTAGCAATTCCTCTCCAAACTATATACTCAAGAGAAAGAAAAACATATTTACACAAAACCTGGTCATGAATGTTCATAGCAGGATTACTCATCGTGGCCAAAAGGTGGGAACAATCTGAATGTCCATCAATAAATGATTGGATAAGCATGCTAAATATGGTATATTTATACAATCTAATATTATTCAGCCATAAAATGAATGAAATTCTGATACATCCTACAATATGGAAAGAACATGACAATATTTTACTAAGTGAAAGAAGCTAGTAACAAAAAATGACATATTATGTGATTCTTATATAAAATGACATATTATGTGACTTGTATAAAAGTATCAAATAGGGAAATCTATAGAGACAAAAAGTAGATTATGGGCTACTTAGGGCTACAGGTGGTAGTAGGGCAGGTAATGGCTAAAGAATACAGAGTTTTTTGGGGAATGATGAAAATATTCTAAAACTGCTGTGGTGGTTGTACATATCTGTAGAAAAATATCCATATTTCTGAGGATGGAGCAAGAATATCTAGAGTAGTATAGGGAAAATGTCTATACTGTAGTTAGTATTCTTATTTGATTCTCACTCCATGGTCAGCTAGTCAACAATCCACTGAGTAGAATTTGGGGATCACTGGGCTAAATATTTACCATGATTTTCACTGGGATAACTATCAAATGTGTAGACAACATGGTTGAAAGAAAAAAAATTCCTCAGACATGTTTTAAAGAAAGTGTCACAGCATGAATATACATAGCATGTGTTTGGAAGTGTGAAGGAATCTCAGAGGAGTACATATACCATACCAGATTTATCTTTGACATAGGAATAAGTGGTAGATGGACTAAAGAGATATTAAGAATGTATTTTTTCTGGTCTTTTGGTAACCTCATTGTACACCTTAGAAAATATCATGATGTTGGTAAAAGGTCAAAGTAATTTTGATCAGGACTTTCCTATGGATCTGCATAAAACGGTTTACCACCCTTGAAATCCTCACAACCCAAGTGAATTTCCTCTAATAAATCCAACCTTGGGCATATCAGTTCTTCCTTTCCCACACACTATTTTTTCTATGTTCAACAGAAGAGAATAATTTTGTTTCTCAACAGCATTCAGAAAGAGAAAGTTACATGTTTTACATTTCTCACCGTACTGGCAATTCTCATTTAATGTTTTAGAAAACTAAAGGAAATAAGAAGTTATTGCCTTGAAAAGTCAAGAGAACTACCCTAAGAATATCTGAGACATGCATGAGCATGCATGTGTGTACACGCACATGCCCCCACAACTATAATCCAAAATAAATTTAATAGATTTAGATTTGCTTTGGCCAGTGTAGAGAAGTGTCTTGGATATATATCTTTAAGATATTAATCACTTATGCTACCAAACACATGTACAATGACTTACGTCATAAAGATTCACTCTGGCTTGCATGCCTTTCCACACTCTGTTAGAAAGCCTGTGGAGATGAATGCTCACATAGCTGTGATAAATCACTTAGCTACATTGCTAAGAGGAACAGACAGTGATGTAAATATCCTTTACAAATACAGCACAACCTCAGGGTTTTTTCCCTAATAAAGAAGATTTAAGTAGATATTTTTATAACATAAAATTTTGATTTTTCACTCAAAATCATATTTTCAGGTTTCCTCCATTAAGAAGACTCTGTGCAAGCAGAAGAAATTAGTCTCTCATATTACTTGGAACATTTTGCCTGAGATGCTGCTTTAAGCTAATATCTAGTTATTGTAGCCGCCTTGTGTCAATGCTGTAACAATTTATAATGAGGTAAAAATTTGTTCAGGCACTATAGATTTTATTCATAATTTTTAAGACCTCAAATTGAGAACCTGAACCAATTATTATAATACAGAATGAAAGTAAAATATACCTGCATAGCAATTCATGGTGTTTTATTTATAGCCCTATGTTACATACCATAACTCTTGGTGATAAATAATTACACTGTGGCCAGGAGCAGCAAACAGGATTCAATTATTACTGGCAAAAAGGAAGGGTCTGCAACTGTAGCAAAATGAAAGCCACTATTATACTTATAAACATATGGCTTATATTTGTAATATTCCCCTTTGGAACACTGAAAATTTTTAGACTTTGAAAATAAAACCTGAGGTTACAACTGAGAAGTATTATATTCCTATTGGTAAAAATGTGTGCTCTAGATATCTAAGGTTCCTACAAGGGGGTTCGAACATATATTTTTGATACGCCTCAAAAAGAATAAAAGTGTGAACATGACTGAAATATGAATAATTTATTTAAGATGAAATCTTAAAAACATGTTGAAAATTACTTTGTGCTGAAAGCCATAGAAAAGACACACACACACACACACACACACACGCACAAACACTAGAATAAAGTATCTAGAAATAATATATATATATATATATATATATATATATATAACTTTAAAAAAGGCAGCACACCAAAATGCACAATATTCCACAGGGAATGTAGTGAATCGATATATAAGAAAGTCAGGGAAAAGAGGTAGGCTGTAAGGCTCAGATTTCAAGACTGGAGACTTACTATCTGACTATGTCTACAGCTAGGAAGACGCTGTCTCTGAAGTGAGCATTTAGAACAACTCTGCTCTCCCAACAGGACCACAGCGTAGGTGGAGCTGTTTGTCCACAGTTTGGAAGGGTGGGTCAATACCATGTCACCTAAACATAATAGTGATCCTATTCCCTAAAACGATAAACAGAGAGTTTACACAGGAAGCTCGAGCCAAGATGGGACACATGAAAGTGCGCAAGATCAAGCAAAAGATGCCTTCTATATAAGATGACTTTAAAATCAAGTATTTCAAAATACATGAGGAAAGCCAACATAATTAAGAATAATACACTCAACAAACCAAAAAACATACATTAGAGTGACTAGCGATAATAAAGCAATATGAAAAGACTATAATGCAAATAATTATATTATTTACAAATAACGATGTGAGTTTTAATTGCTATGGTTTGGATGTTTGTGTCCTCTGAAGAATTCATGTTGAAACATAATCCCTGATACAACAGTAGGAAGATGGGGGGCCCTTACAAGTGATTAGGCTATGAAGGTTCTGTCCTCATAAATCAATTAGTGACTTATAACAAGGCTTGATGGGGCCGGGCGCGGTGCCTCATGCCTGTAATCCCAGCACTTTGGGAGGCCGAGGCGGATGGATCACCTGAGGTCGGGAGTTCAAGACCAGCCTGACCAACATGGAGAAACCCCTTCTCTACGAAAAAAAAGAAAAAAGACTTGACGGAGCGAGTTTGTCCCTCCCCTTCTTTCCACCATGTGAGGACATATCATTCATGCCCACTGGAGGATGAAGCAACAAAGTACTATCTTTGAAACAGGCAGCAGCCCTCCATAGACCAAATCTGCTGATGCCTTGATCTTGGACTTCTCAGTCTCCAGAACTGTAAGAAATACATATCTATTATTCATTAATTACTCAGTCTGTGGTATTATGTTATAGTGGAACAAATGAACTGAAACAATTATAAACAAGTGTTTTAAAAATAAGACCAAAAATCCAAGTTGTATTAGTCCATTCTTGCATTGCCATGAAGAACTACCTGAGACTGGATAATTTATGAAGAAAAGAGGTTTAATTGAGACACAGTTCCACAGGCGGTACAGGAAGCATATCTGGGGAGTCCTCTGGAAACTTACAAACATGACAGAAGGTGAAGGGGAAGCAGGCACATCTTCATATGGTGGAGCAGGAGAGAGAGAACAAAACGGGAGGCGCTACACACTTTTAAACAACCAGATCTCCTGTGAGAACTCGATCACAAGACAGCACTAGGGGGATAGTGCTAAACCATTAGAAACCACCCCCGTGATTCAGTCACCTCCCACCAGGCCCCACCTCCAACACTGAGGCTTATAATTCAACATGAGATTTGAGTGGGGACACAGAGCCAAACCATATCACAAGTCAAGAACTAATTTTGGAGATAATTACATTTATTTTCAAAATGACAAGACTATGCATAGGTGAAAAGTGTATAAATAAATTAAGACAAATTTAGAGGATACCACCAAATACAGCACTAATATATAAGGAATGGGAAATAAAGATAATTAAAGTTTAGATGTCTAAAATTTAGCATAGTACAAAGAGTACACCTTGAAGTAGACAAAAAAAAAAAGAAATAGTTAAAAGGCAATATGCAAAAAACTGATTGCTGAAAAACAAGAGTTCTCAAATTGAAAAATTTAAAGCAATTGACAAATGCAAAGCACTTGGATTTAACACAGTAAAATTTCTGAATACCACAAATAGAGATGAGATTTTCTGAAAGGAAAATTTCATCCTTCTATGTTTATGTTTGTGCATGTATAGCTAGATAGCTAGGGAGCTGGATGGATAGCTAAATAGACAGAGAAAGAGATAGATAATAGATATATACACACATTCATACATACCTATATACACAGATACATCAAAATAAATAGAAATATAAATCTATATATTACAATTTATAACATATATATGCAATACATAGGAACAATGAGTAAAGGCAAATATTTTAAAACAAAACATGTCATATTAAGTCATTATGTTACTATTGCTTTCATTGGAAGATATTTATCTGAGGGTGAGTACCATATGATAACCTGATTCTTTTCTCAATGTTTAGCAATGAGATCGGTTGAGCTAGACATGGACAACTCTCTGAAAAACTGTCTCCATTGAATGATATCCAGTGTCTTCTCTTTTTATTTTCTGTTATTTGCTTTCACAGGACTTTGAAATTATCAGTAATTTGTTAATTATTTTATAGTAACAGAGACTCTGGTGTACACTTAATAAATGTCTGCACATTTATAAATCCTTATTTCTTATTATAATTAGCTTACTTAGAATTAAAAAAATTAAATGCATGAATTTTACAAGACTGAAAAATAAAAGACTTTCTAAAATAAATTTTTTAAAGTAAGAAATAGCATCCTTATTTATTTTATTCTTTAATCTGTACATACTTTTCAGTTTCAATAGCTCATATTTTTATTTGTGTTTTCAATGGCAATAATTCTCTTAAATTTATATTGACTTCAAATGAGATTGATTCTACTAATTAATAAAAATTGTGGTATAATTTTGTTTTAGTTATGGAAAGACTAAACACCGTACCAAACTTAACTAAAATGGAGTGGGCTGAGGAAAAACCACCAACGACCAAAAAACCTAAGAATGACTCTGTCAGTTAAAAGCTCTGCTCCTCTAGCCCAGAAGCCTGCTGTAATCTGCAGGATTCAGGGATCCTGGCTTCTTCCTTCTTGTTGCTCCATCTACCTTTTGTCATTAGACCTGTCTAATTGTCAAAAAAAAAAAAGAAAAACAAACAAAGATTTCTGTTAAATTGCCATTCCAGTTAACGCAAAAGAAGGGAAAGAGGAGATATAGACTAATCAATTTACTGTTAGGCAAGTTAGATAGATATTGGACCCACCACTTATGCTCACACAGCAAATTTAGATGCATGAAATTAGTAAGTGCAAAGGGGAATTAACAGTTTGTTGCCCAGCCAAGTGCTCCATGAGCCCAGGAAGAAAGTAGGTCTTAATGGGAAAATTATTACTGTTGTGATAAATATCTATGGGATTATAGAAACATAATCCTATCTATAAAAATTGAATGCTTTAAACTTTCTGCCACTACAGTGGGAAACATTAGAGCACTACATTATCATATTTCCAAAGTTCTACTCTTCTTTGTAATGGAGAGCAACTCATACACACCTTATTGCTTAATTAATATTAGGACCAAGGAACTACACAAAACCCTGAAATGTATTCTTCTTTGAACTTTTTTTGTCTAGTGCTATTTGAATGTAAACTTAACAAGGCACATTTGGCAGACAGTTTCTACAACTGCCACCTCCCTACCAAAAGAAACAAGGAGAGTAGTCTCCTCCCCATCTATAGGTAAGCTGTTTCTCACTTTTTAAATCTGTTTTTGAACAACATAATGCTGTTCAATTGACATTCTGAGATTTCTGAGCTTAGACAGTGAAGCAGTAGATTCTACTTCTTGCCTTCTGAGCTACTCCATTAAGAACTCCAGGTATCTTACTAGAAGAAGAGAGGCCACACTAAAGAGGACTACAGCTCTCGATTTGTGAGTGGAGTAGTCTTTAGTCGTTTCATCTCCAGCCAACATGAGGATTGAATTGTTTGAGAGACTTCAAGTGAGGCTAACAGAATAAATATCTAGGTACTCAGCCAGCCTAGAGAATATAGAGAAGTAATACAATTTTTCTTTTAAGCAACTATTTTTTGAAGAAGTTTGTTATGCATCAATTTGCATCAATAAATAGATGAAATAGCATATTACCGTATTTGCATAAAGAAAAAATAAAGAACAAACAGATGATTTTTTAATTCAGCTTAGGTCCTAAAGATATCAGATTTCTGAAATCCTTATGACAGCACATTAGTACAGAGTTTGCAATATATTCTCCCAGCAAATAAAGCTGGTATGATTTCCCATTTCATTGACACAGGTGTCTCATCAAAAGAAATGAGATAATAGTCTCTTTCTCCACAATGCTGCTGAGATAATTGGTATATCCTTGTCAGTTAAGGTCAGCTCATTACTGTAAAGATAATGATTAAATGGGAGAATTTTGAAAACCAACTTAGAAACAAGAATTACTGGCTTATAAAGACAAGGTAGAAGAACAAATTTTTTGACTTTGTTTTACAAAACTCTATTTACCTGTGTAAGCCTCACTTATTAACAGGACAGATTTAGAAGAAGATAACAATTTTAAAAGCAACTTAGATATGGACATCAACCACAAAACAATAAGAATTACAGTGATTCTCATGGTGTTGCAGAAGCACAGCGAACAGGGGAATAAATCCATATACAAAGCAAATGACAATTCTAATGAGGATAAGTTGTTGTCCATCCACACAGAAAGGCATCCAATATACAACTATTAACCAGGTAGCTAGTCGGTTCCCTTTAGGAAAGGTTATATCAGAGATTTTTTATTAGCCTCTTTATTACAAATAAGATAAAAACTCATAACTTTTCATTTTTAAGTCTAGATCCTTGACTTGTTGCTTCTTTGAAGCTGAGTAACAAATGCTGTGGTACAGAGAATGTATACTGTGCTATACCCAATTACTAGACTAGATTTAGGAATTTCTGCTTTGTGAGTACTCTCATACACACAAAGTCTCAGTGCTTTTTTGCAGTTTTGAATATCTTTTGTTTAATATTTATATTTATGACAAGAATTTTGAGCACTGTTCACATAGGTTGTAATTTCACTTTAAAACAGAAATTTCCTACTTTTTTCAGGATTTGTAAGAATAGGCTGAGGCTGAAAGTCAAACTTTAAAACCTATTGCTACTGGCATTTAGCTCTATAAATTAAGATTTTCTCTAAATAGTAATCACAGTATAATGTGAAAATAAATTTGAAACAGATTAGCTAAATATTGCAAATTTCATCTCTGATTTACAATTCCATGCTTATTAAAGATGATTATTATTTTAATATGATACAAATATTAGCATTCTGAATTTGTAAAATAGATATATAAAATATCATACCTATTTGGAGAAAATTCTTTACAAATATCTCATATTTATACATGTTCTAGATCCTCTGAGCCATTTGTAGCCATTTGTAGCCAAGTGAAGGATATTTTTATAAGGAGACATTATAGGATAGTAAAGTGTAGAGACATTACCCTCCTCGATGATGTACTGAGGTAGTCAAGATAAAGCATAAAGACCTAACCTTCCCTTCAAGGGAGATTTGCTTATATTCTGAGCTGAAGATAATCTCTCTCTCTCTCTCTCTCTCATCCTCTCTCACACACATCCAGTTCTGTATTTCCAGAATGGAGGGTGAGCAGATCACCAACAATCCTATATAATATCCGAATTGCACAATTTTGTGGTTTCTTTTCTATGATGCACCTTGAATGGACATTTCACAAAAGATAAAATAAAAGTAAGCATCTAACAAACATACGAAGAAATGCTTAACATCACTAATCATCAGAGAAACACAAATTAAAACCACAATAAAATATCATTTTACTGCCATCAGAAAGCCTTCTATTAAAAAGTAAATAAACAACAGATGTTAGCATAGATACAGAGAAAAAGGAAAGCTTCTGCATTGTTGATGGGAATGTCAATTAGTTAAACTTCCACACAAAACAGTTTGATGATTTCTCAAAAAACTAAAAATAGAACTACCATTCAACCCAGCAGTCCCACTGGATATTTACCCAAAAGAAAAGAAATTAGAACAAAAGACACCTATACTTACATGCTTATTGCAGCACTATTCACAATACCAATGTCAGGGAGTCAACCTAAGTATCCATCAGTGGTTGACTGGATAAAGAAAATGTGGTATGTAAACACCTTGGAATATTACACAGCAATAAAAAAGAATAAAACTATATCCTTTGTAGTAACATGGATGGAGCTGGAGGCTATTATCCCATGTAAATTAAGAAACAGAAAACCAAATACCACATGTTCTGTCTTATATATGGGAGATAAACACTGGGTACACATGAATATAAAGATGGAAATAATAGACATGTAGTACTCCAAAATGGGGATGATGCAAGGGGGATGAGGGTTAGAAAATTACCCATCAGGTATAATGCTCACTATTTGGATAATGGGTAAACTCGAAGCCCAACCTCACTAGTATGCAATATACCCATATAACAACCAAGCACCTGTACTCCGAGAATCTGAAAGGAAAAAAAGGGAAAGAAAAACATACCATTCAAATACTAAGCAAATATATTGAGGTGGCTATGTTAATATTAGGTATGTATTAAGTAAAACAAATTAGAAGACAAAAATTCAGAAGACCAGTGATAAAGAGGGACATTTCTTGAAGAGAGCAGCACATCAATTGTAAAAATGCTCAAACTTCAAGCTACGTTAAAAATTCAGAATTAAAGGGAAACAGCAATCCCAAAAGATGATCTAATCTTACATTAGAACTTAAAATAAAAAGAGCAAATTAAACAAAGTAAGAAGGAAAGAAATAATAAAATAAGAGCAGAAATCAATCAAGTAAAAAAATTAATAAACAGAAGACATAATTAAACCGAAGACTTATTCTTTGAAAAGATCAGTAAACTTTGTCAAGTTAGCCAGTTACTTGACAAATGGATACAAAAAGAGATAGACAAACCAAACAAAATGAAACAAAATCTACCAATGTTTGGAATAAAAGAGTAAATATCACTATACATCCTATACATATCAAAATACAGGACTTTACTGCAATAAACCAGTTCTGCTAATGCATTTGAAACCATTCCCTAAACAAATGACATGTGATTTTTTTCTGTAATTTTATAGCTTGTAAAATCTATTGATTTTCAAACGCCAAGCTAACCTTGCTTTCTCAAAATTAACTGTACTTTTTTATGGCTTATTATTCCTTGTCTACTTGTGTACTTCATTTGTGAAAATTTTAAGAATTTTTGCATATTCACTAATAAGGATTATTGATCTGTAAAATTCCATTCTTCTAATGTCTTTGAATTTGTTTAAGGGCAATATTAATCTTATAATGAGTTAAAGGCTACTTCCTTAGCTATTTCCTAGAAACATTTACAATTGGTATTATTTATTCTTTATATGGTTGATACAATTGAATTGTTTAACCATCTGAGCCTGAAGTTTTCTTTTGAGGCAGTTATGTGTCATTTTTGGTAATTCACATTTGTTAAAATACTTGTACACTTCATTTAATTTTTCAAATGTATTGTCATGTACATTCCCTTATTGTCCTTTTAATATGTATAGGATCTGTACTGTGGTATTCAACTAAACATAGAAATATATACCAAAAGAACTGATTTGAATCCAAATTGAACTCAACTTTTATAATCAATTTATTTTGAACCAGGATTCCAAAGTACTAAACAAGAAAAAATGAATTTTAAGTCTTATGCCAAAAAAATTGAAATGTCATAGATTTACCCATGTAAAGGCTATACATGTAAGAATTATAGTAACAATTGTGATATTATGTTAGGTAAACTTTTTAAGGCAGAAAATACACAAAATAAAAACAAAAGAATAAGCTGAAATCTCTTACTCTTTATATGATAATTAAGAATAGTCACGACAAGCCGGAGATAAATTTTGTTTTAGAAATTCTACATGGAAATATTTTAGCAGACACATCACCGTCTTTTCTCTATATTTACTCCAAATGTACACGTTCTCTACCACTGAATATTACCAACCAGTTCGAGAGGCTGTATTCATTTTTTATTTTTATCACTTTAATGTTTATCACACTGGATAATTTCTATTGATTCACCCAGTTATTATATTTATTCCAAGTATTGCAAGTTTTAAATTTCCACAAGCATTCCTTTGATCCCTTAAAAAAATTTCTATTTCTCTACTAAAGTTGTCTATATTATTTCCATAAGCATATCCTATTTTACTTTTTTTGGAAGTAGTATTGGTTGTTACCTTTAAAATCCTTATCTAATAATTTTAACATTTTAATTATGTCAGGATCTGTCTTCGTTGATTTTCTTTTCACTTGAAAACTTGTTACCTTTTCTTCATGGTTCGTATTAGGATAAGTCGGATTGTGTTGTAGACATTATAAATGTTACATTGTGAAGAATTTGGATTCTGTTGTTTTTGTCAAATCAATATTGTTTGCTTTAGTCAGCAGTTATTTTGTTTGGAATCCAACTCTAAACACAATTCATTGCGTGATATCTGTGGTCTCAGTTCAGAGCTCTTCATTTTTGTCTTAGCTGCTTTGGGTCTCTTTTCCACATGAATAATTCAGGGATCAATCAGGATTGTGAATAGTTAGAATTTGAGATCCCCTTTCTGGCTCTTTCCACTCTATGTAATATCTTTCCTGGCTTCAGCACCTGGATCTCTTGGCTAGAAAGTCGGTGTGCTTAACCACTAACTCTTTCAATATAGTGGGCCAACTGCTCTTTGGCCACTCTAAAAGTCATGAATATAGAAACATAGTTTATGCAGTTTCCTTAATCTAAGTCTCCTTTCCCATGAGATTTATCTGTTTCTTTCACACTAGTGCTTTTCCAGGAGCTACTTTTCATTATATGTTCATACTTTTTTTTTTTGTATGAGAATAAGTCCGATAGGAATTGATTTAATTATAACTAGAAGTAGAAATCTCCATTTCTTTTATAATTTTGCATTATTGATGCAGGACAGGCAAGCCCTCAAATTGGGGCTTAGCTCAAGAGGATTCTTGGCTTTGCCCAGGAAAAAATTCAAGGGTGAGCCGGTGGTGTTAACCAGCAACTTTCATTGAAATGTCAGTGCAGCTGCAGAAGTACTACTTGTCCTGGCGGAGCAGAGCTCGCCATAGGCAAAGTGCCCAGAATCGCAGTTAAGAGGAAGTTCTGCATTCATATTTATCCCTACTTATACATATATGTAAATTAACGGGAAGTTTATGTAGAAATTTCTAGGATGAGGGTGGTAACTTCTGCGTTGTCAGGTGGTTGCCACGGAAAGAGGTGGTAACAGCTGGCTGTTGCCATGGCAATGGTAAACTGACATGGCACACTGGTGAGCATGTTTTATGGAGAGGTGCTTTCCCTGGACCTGTATTAGTTAGTCCTCAATTTGATCCAGTGTCTGAGCCCCAACTCTGGAGTTGAGTTCCGGCTCCTGCCTCATTCTCACTGTACCGTTTCTACTTTACCCAAATCCCTTTAAATATAGTCAAAATTGAACATCACAGCCTTTAAAGAATCTAATTACTTGAAAAACAGTGCAAACAAATTAATGTATTCATTGATATTTAATTTTTTATATGATTATGAGTAGATCCCATAGCTTGTGTGTAAAACTAAATAAATTGACTAGTAGATATTGATCACCTAAAGCATAGAGTTTTTGCCTACATTTTATCCTGTCATTGGAGATCAGTTAAACTAAGATTTTGGTTTATAGTCTCTTAATGCATATTCCCTTCAAATTTTGTATTTCAAAGAATTGTTTGAAATGTTTTCTTAATGAAAATTTTTCAGATTGGCACAAATAAACAGAATACTTGAAAAATTACATCTTTTATATTAGTTTGGGTAAACAAAATATGAGTTTTCTATGAAAATAAATATAGAATTTTACTTCCAGTTGGTTGTTCAACATTGTATTATTTTACTGTAACCCAGAAATATTCAATATTTAGAACTAGAATGGAGCAGATTTATTTTCTATTGTATCAAAATTTTATGTCACCCAAATTAATCCGAATACAATTATTTAAATCTATTTAATCATTTTCATAGCTCATTTATTTTACACTGACAAGAATTACAAATTGTCATAATCCAAACTATGATGAAAATAAATGAAATGTCAAATAAATTATCAATAATAATAAAACATATTTCTCAAGTGCACCAATATAAATTTTTTCTATATTATTTGTAACAATGTTTACAAGATATAGTGAGAATACATGTGACAATTTTAGAATTAACCAATGGATTTAACATACTTATTTTTAATATTCATTTTTAAGATGCTGTTGACTTATTCCAACTAACACAGTCATAATTATGGTAACATGTGAACAACTTTATAATCATGCTTATTCAATCTCATAAAATATAAATAAAATATAATGCAGCATTTTGTCATTTAACTATACATTACTATTAACCTGTATTATTTTCTTAGCTCTGAACTATTTTAGGGCATTGAAGCAATATGGAATGGTAAATAAATAGATCCCAGGTCACTGAGATATTAGTATACTTTTGGTGTCAATAGAATTATAAAATAGGTGCTTGCTAAGCTGCTGAAAGGTCAGTTTAGAATTCCTTTTAATAAGTTTATGCAAACAAAAAGATTTTCTGCATTAATCATAATAGGAAGAATTAGCAAGCATGCTTTAATCCTCCATGACCTTGCTTATGAATGTCAATGTACCGCCAAACATCCTCAAGTCTCCTTAGTGAACAAAAGTTGTGCAGTAATATCTCTTGTGGCTATGATGATAAATCTACAAGACCGTCCTCATCTATTTCCATGGCAGAAATTACCAGATGTAGAAGCCAAATAGATTATCTTTCAAATTTAAAAGCAAATAATGATATAATTATCAGTTCACTGGAGAAAAGAGTAAAATTTGATATTGATGAAGAGAAATATGTCCATTAAGCAAACAGATTTGATCTTTGTTTGACTTCCTATCTCTATCATCTGGCTATGTGTATATGTGTGTGTGTGTATATATATATATATATACATGTGTGTATATATATGTATATATATGTATATATATCAGCAGTACTTTATCAAATGTGGTCAGATAGCAAAAGTCATGAAATGATGAATAATTATCAATTCTAACCTTTTAATAGATCACATTACTGTCTTGGCTGTGTGAAAATACACCATCTCCAATTCAGTTTCTGTTTATAGCTAGTTTGCTACTTTTTTAAATAAAATAATATTTTTATAAAGTACATTCAATGTTGATGCTATTTATAAAAATGAACACTATAAATACAAATGTGTTCAGGAAAAATTGTCACTGAATGCTGGTCCAATTTTTCATCGCTTTAAAATGTTCTTCTGAAATCCCCATGGTGCAGAATAAGAAAACAGGAGGCTTTCTGAATCTGTCGAAATCCTGTGAATGAAAGATTTTTTCACGAAAAGAAAGATGAAAAACAATGTTGTAAAATATGGGCCTAATAGTGTCCCTTCATTCTCAATACAACTCTGTGAGATACATATATTTAGGTACAATAACAGAAGCACAACAACATTAAGAAATATTTTGTAGGATAACTAATAATTACTAAAACATAAGAACCTCTGAGCTAGGTGTATGTGACTGCAAAATCTGACCTCTACACCTAAAAATGTGGTTAAATTTGACCTTTACTTTAAAAAAAAAAAAAGCTTCAAGGAATTTTGAGATCCTCAATTTGTTTATTCCTTTAGATGGTGGAGTATCTACCAACAAATAAATTTTTCTCATTCTGTTTTTTTTCTATTCTACTTCTCTCTCTGTGTGTCTGTCTCTATCTCTCACTCTCTCTCTTTCCCTACCTTATTTTCTTTAAAGACTTTGTAAAAGGTGGCAAAGAGTGAGAGTACCATAAACTTTCTTGAGTATTCTCAGTATTACCAAACTAAGCTCCGTACAGTCACTGGGGCAGTGATGAAAGACCCACAACACTCATACCACAGAGCCCCAGCCCAGACTGAGCCAGATATCATGAAGTGATTATTTCAGAGCTGCTTCCTCAAGGGCCCAGATGAACTCTGGAATCTTTTCCACAGTGTCCAGCACCACAACCCACTAGCCATTCTTCTAATGGGGAGCCTTGAAAAGAATCTTCCCATAGTGGAGAAGTGGAGAGGCAGCCCCTGGAAATGGAGAGGCCATCAAAGGAAAGGTGACCTGAACTGGGGGCAGAAGAGCTGAACTTAATTAAGTCTTGCATCTGCCACCAGCTTCTGTGTAGCTTGGGATGTGGCCAGTTATCAAAGTAAGCGATTTTAGTAATATATAAAATGATATTAAAATTAACATTAAAAGCCAAATGATAGCCACATCTTATTGAGCATTCTGTAACTTCAGGCAGCTAAGTATACTCATTTATAAGAGTTTGCCATTCTTATTTTTTCCATTCCTTATTTTTTTATTTTTATTTTTTGTTGCTGTTTTGCTTGAACGCTTCCAGAAGGAGTGGTAACTGTTAATTTTCTTATGGCAAATTCTGTATAAGAAGTTTATCTTCTTAAATATCCAGCAAGTGTTTTTCTTTAACTGAATAATATAGTGGTAATTATGTCAAATGCTTTTTATATTTTGTCTTTTGATTCACCTATTTCTTTTACAAAATTTTTCTCCCTTTTTCTGTTTTCAAAATAATATACATGCTTTCATTTGTTGTTCATATATCAGCATAAAACTTTTTATTTCACTTTTATGCAAATAGATTTAATATCTATTTTGAAGAACAATTGGCAACTTGTGGCTAATAGTTTTCAGTTTTTTAACCATTTTTTGCTTGAGAGTGCAATTTTTTGAATTTGAGAAATAGACCACGGCGATGACTTTCAGCAGTAGGATATAAGTAACTCCCACATGCTTAGCATTCCAATAATGGAACACTAGGCATAAATACGCTAAGAGTGCCTTTAATGGATCATGTTTACAGATTTGTATCTAAGAAATCGTTTTCTTACCCAAGGTTGCAATAATATTTACTTTTATTTTCCTAGATTTTTATTGAGTTTTACATTTAGTTTTATTACAAACCTTGGGTTAATTTCTATGCATAGTTGAAGATCTGTATCTAACTTTATTTGAGAACTCTGAATATCTAATTTTTCAATACCTTTTGTAGCTTCATATTTTTTAAAAAGAAGTTCAAAATATAGTCTATTAATGAATGAATATAATTAAAAGATTACAAAGCAATAAAAATAAAATTTCCTAAATTCCCACACCTTCTTCTCCCTATGTGGTAACAAGTCTTTCTGTACTAAAGCATGTGTCTGTGTATTTTTATAATAATGAAATTATATTATACATATTGCTCTACAACTTGCTTTTCACACACAGTTCATATTGGCATAGTGGCATACTTTTGTTCCTATTTGCTAAATTAACCTTATATAAAATCACATTAAATCATATCAGTATATTTAACCTATAAATTGAGCCAGTGTTATACGATAAATGAAATTTTTCATTATTTTATTTTCAGGAAACTTTACAGCTGCAACACTGTTCAATGAAATCAAGCTTTATTGACTACTATAACAAGTACAATTAAATAATTTTCTCAACTCATTTTTCTCATACTCAATACAATGACAATGAGAAGACACATAAACAATGCATCCTACAATGCTTAGGGTCTGCAGGAAATTAGGATTATATTTATTTATATTTAACCCAATAGAGCATTCTTTTGTTCAGTACTTGATTGTCCATCTTGAGAATTCTGCCTTTTGTTTATGATATTGGTGACATTTTGCTTAGAGCAATGAAAATTTTACCTTCTTTTATTTTAATTATGAGTTAATAAACTGACATGATATTTTTCTCATTATAGTTAAATTTAGCAGAATTTATTTGAGCAAAGAAAAAATTTACAAACTTGGCAGCACCCTGAAGGAGTAAAAGTTTGCAGAACTTCACCCAGCAAGTGGGCAAGCAGTATTTATAAAGAGGGGGGAAAAAAAAGTGACATACAGAAACAGCTTGATTGGCTACAGCTCAGCATTTACTTTATTTGAACTTGTTTGACCAGTTTGCAGCCTGTGATTAGCTGAAAGCTCTGACTGGCTGAAAGCTTAGCAGCTGGTTACTTGTTACAAGAATATATTCCCAAGCTCACTTGCAGCTTGTTACATACTAGGTTAGGTTACAGTTCACTACATACAGAAGCAGCTTTAGGCCAAATTTAATTTAATTTAAGAGTTGATATGATTTAGCAAATATGTCAAGACAAGCAACATTAAATAATAATTGTTAAATATGTGTAATGTAACTAGTAGTCTTCTGCCTCTTTCATTTTTCAACCCTGGACAAATTATTCATTTTTATTGTTCATAAAGATAAATTATATATCACTATGAGACATTTATTTAAAAGCATTATAAAAATAAGGACCCATAGAACTGGCCACTAGATTATTTATATGACAAATTCTGTTCCTTATGTTTGCTTAAGGTAAATCATGTTTGAAAAAATGCAAATTTTCACTGAACCTAATTCTATGGCTACAAGAAAGTAAATCTAATTCTTGAATTATTTCTAGTTGTCTTCCTAAATTTTCTCTCTGTTTACTTGTGGTTTGGATTTGAGTTTTAAAGAGAAAAAAATGACAACACAATTTACAAATCAAAACTTAACAAATATTTTATATGAAATATACTACTAATGAATAGTTGTATATAATTTCATGATCACATATAATTATTGAAATTGTTGAATTTTTTTACTGACAGTTTATTTCATTTCCCAATAATAATATATATATCTCTATATGTATATACTTATAAAATCATTATTGCCACAATATTATTATCATAATTTTTCTTCATTCAGACAAAACACTCAGAATCAGGATTTTCTCTTGGTGCCTTACGGTAAGTGAGTGATTTGAGAACAAGGTAAAAATCTATCATCCTCCTAATCCCTTTAGGATTTTTCTCTCATGGCTTTGATATTGGTAAAGATTATTGGCTTTCATCCTGGACACAACTTCCTCATTTTAAAAAATATCTAATTAACAAATAAAAGTTGTATACATTCAAGATGCACAGCAAGATGATTTGATGTGTATACATATATATTGTGTAATGATTGTCACATTCACATCAACATATCACTACTCATAGTTATTATTTGTGTAAATGTGTGTTTGTGTGTGGTGAAGGCACTTAACTGCTCTCCTATCAAATGTCAAGTAAAGAGTACATTGTCATTGTCATTAGCTATAGCCACCATACTGCACATTAGCTTCCCAGAGCTGATTCATCTTATAACTACTTTCTTACACCTGATCTAACTACCCAAGTTCATTCAATTCATTTGTTTTCTAAATATGTCTACAGGTCTTTTGGATTACAAGGGGTCAAAATAAATATTTAAGGAAACTTGACAAGATCATAAAATTTTCAGCAAAAGGTAATTTTGTTGTTATTGTTTGTTATCTTTGTCAAACAATTATTTTCTTTCCTCTTCCTAATTTGTAGTATTTTATTAATGAGAGATTGGCCAGTAAATACTTCTTTTTTTTTTTACAATATGTCTCTCTTAATATAGCTAATCAAAAAATTTTGTAAAAAGTTCTCGTTTGTACAAGGCTATTCTGAAAAAAAAATATTTTTATTTATTATAATAAAACATTTATGTTTTCTTGGCCATAAAAGATTTTAAAGAATCAACATGTCTATTTTCAATCTACTTGTTAAAATAAACATGTTCTGATTTTTAAGTGTACTTTCTTATAAAGCATTTAATTATTTAGTCTTGTCTTCCATTAAATTGAAATAGGAAATTATCATACCCTTTAGTATATTTTCAAAATGTCAGAAAAATTACAATCTCAGTTTCTTTTCATATTTGCCACATACAAATCTTCATATTAGAAAAATAGTAAGTCTATATTTATTTGTAACTAGCTTACTTAATGAGATGGACCCCTTGCTGGTAAAAAACAAACTGCCTTCCTTTTTCCTGCCACCTTTGTTATTTGAACCTACAACTTTTTTTGTATTTCTTTCCTACCCATGGTTGATATCTTGAGTAAATTTCATAGCTTTTACTTCACTTTTAAGTACATATTGAAGTAACCAGTTCAATCTAAATTTGAGAAAAACTTGCATGGCACACTCAGTTTACAGCATTTTCCCTTGGGTTGGCTCATGCTTGAATCTGACTAGGAAACCTGCAATGGGAAAGGAGGTGATATACACTCAGGGTTCTTTCTCTTCCCACCCCTAGCTCTTCTTCTGTCTTTATTTCCTCCAGGTTGACATACGGAGGGTGATGAGGATTGGATCTGTGACCCCTCCCAAATCTCTTGTCGAGCTGTAATCTCAGGTGTTGGAGGAGCCATGATTGGATCATGGAGTTGGATTTCCCCGTAGCTGTTCTCATGATAGTGAGTGAGTTCTCATGAGAAAGTGTGTAGCACCTCCCACTTCTCTCTCTTCCTCCTGCTCTGGTCATGTGAAGATGCGCTGCTTCCCCTTCGTTTTCCACCATGATTGTATGTTTCCTGAGCCTCCTCAGCCATGCTTCCTGTATAACCTGTTCAACTTTGAGCCAACTTTTCCTTATAAGTTACCCAATCTTTATTAGTTCTTTATAGCAGTGTGAGAACAAACTAATGCAGAGGAAGATGTAAACAAAAACAAAATCTTAATTACTATTTTATAATAGTATAAGATGACCTACATACTTTGTTTTTAGTGGTTGCTCAGAGCATCCAGGGACCTATGACACGATTTCCTTGGAACAGGTAGTGCCCTCTCTGGTGATATCATGGTCCCCTTGGCTTATGCTTGCATGTGAACAGTATATAGTCTCTTCTTGTAGGAGAAACTTCACCATGACAGGGAATCCTCTTGAATGAGACACTTTTAATCCCATTTTATTAAAATTAATGTCTTTAGTGTCCACTTAATACATGGGAAATCTCATCACTTTTGCTCTGCTGTATTCTATAAGTTTAATTTGCTTCTATTGCATATTTTTCCTTGATTTAGAAATCACAAATAGTTTCAGCCAGTCTCCTATCTGACTTACAGAACATCAGAGTATACATCTTAAAGTGCTATTAAAAGCATCTCATTTTACTGTGTCTTGGTACCTTAATGATGCCAGAATGATAAAAGCTACTTCTTGTTACTACTGTTATTGAAACAACTAGACTGAAATCAGGGCACTCTCTACTAAATTGACAATATCAAAAAATAAATCTATTTTTATAGCTCTCTTGCATTTCTTATATAGAAAGAAGTTAGGTGACTTACCTTGTGTCACATAAATTTGCCATGTCTTAGGTAGCAAAATTAGAGGATTTTACTAGCTTTATTTAGCATAGATGGATAGAAATCATAATGTCAAAATTTGAAAGTAGGAAACTGGGCCAATTCTTTTTCATAAAAGCAAAAATGCATTAAAAATAGTATTTTGGTAGACCAATAGCAAAAATTACGTATCATGGCAATCAAATGATAGGTTGAGCTGGGGATGTAATTAATATATTAACATTTTATCTGTATGTGCTATGGTTATGACAGCATTATAAATGTCTTCATTTGCATCAATCAGTCAGTATGCAGAGAAAAAGATTTTTCTAAACTCTTCAGATTTTCTGGATATTAGAGTAAGATTATATATACCACAACAAGCCTGGCTTATTGTAAGACTGTATTGACTGATTTTTTACTTTGCCACACTCAAATATTTTGGCATGACACAGATACAGCCTCAGCTATCTTGAGATTAAATGTCAAGTGACTAAAAGTAGGAATGGAATATATTTAAAACAAATGAGAAAAACTATTTTTGTGACACTGTCTACATTTTTCATTTTATGCCTCTTATATAATAGGTTAAAGTAAATGTTCTATATAGAGTCTCAGAATATACAAATTGTCAAAAGTCATATTAGATATCACTTTTCCTAAAGTCTACTTTGCACAAAATTATCAATATTTTATAAATTGATCTTATTGCCGGTTACTCTTGAGTGTACATACATAAAAATTCACTGAGCAAATCCATTATACTTTGTGCAGTTTACTATATTTTATATCACAATTAAATTTTTTATTTTTACAAATTAAGGGTAAGACCATTATTTCTCTGTCTTTTGAAAGCCTTACTTAATATACAATAATGAAACGAAAAGTGCCCCATCCTTCTTCAACTCTTGCTTCTTCAACTTGACATTTGAAATTATAGAGTTCCAAATCTCTACATATCTATTCATGATTCATTTGAAAAAAATGTTTGTGTTATGTAATAAGGCCATTTTATAATTTCCCATGTTATAGTCATACAATATACTTTTAAATAATATTGTAACTTAGGTTTATGACATTTCAGTCATAATTGAAATTATAAAACTTAATAGTAATTTGAGAGATTTAAAGGCAAGATGACAATTTTCCAGGCATTATTTTCTTTTTTGCTTAACATTTCTCTCCTTCCTGTCTTGTTTTATAATAGTGCCATAATTTTTTCAGGTTAAAAATCCCATGTTCTCACAAAGTGAATGTTCTCTCTATAAATAGCCAGCCCTCAGGGGCTAAATTCCATTTTTCCACTTAACTATTGGTCTTACTTGAAGTGTATATAACATGCTTTGTGCAACCCACCAGAAATTACACATTATGTAGTACATAGTTGAGTATGTGCATGTGTGCACATGTGCAAGTGTATACAAATGTGTGTATGTGTGTTTGTGTGTGTACTTCGTTTTTTTAAAAGCCACCTCATGTTTGGTTACATAAATGTGTTAGGGCATTCTTACATTGCTATAAATAATTTCTTAATAAATTACCCGAGACTTGGTAGTTTATAAGGAAAAGAGGCTTAATTGACTCATGGGTCTGTAGGCTGTACAAGCATGTCACCAGCATCTGTTTGGCTTCTGTGGAGGCTCAGGGAGCTTTTACTCATGGCAGAAGATCAAGCAGGACCAGGCATGTCAAATGGCCAGAACAGGAGCAAGAGAGAGAAATGGGGGGTGGGGAATGGCACACACTTTTAAACAACTGGATCTCAGAAGAACTTGAGGGAACTATTATGAGAACAGCATCAAGCCACAAGGGATCCACTCCTATGACCAAAGCATTTGTCACCAGGCCCCACCTCCATCACTGGGGATTACAATTCAACATGAGATTTGGCAGGAACATATATTCAAACTGTATCAGCGAGATTTCCAAAAAATGGGAGAATGAGGTCAAAAGTTAGCATAAGATGAAATTCAAATTTACACAATTTTTCGCAGAGATTGGGATGAGCTCTTATCTAAATCCCCATTTGGATTATTTTCTTTTTCAAATTTGATAATGTGATAGTGAAATTGTCTTTCTTTCCATTGAAGGCTGGAATTAGCAAACTACTTTCTAGTTCCTGTCCTCAGTTTGTACTACCTGCAAGTTAAAAATATTTTTACATTTTATTTTTCAAAAGGTGGAGGGAAAAAGGATAAAAGAAGAATGCGAAGAAGAATGCAAAGAAGATGAAGAAGCAACAGAGACTCGTATGTAGCCTGCAAAGTTTAAAATATTTATTATTACACATTTGTAGAAAAATTTATCTGACCACATAAACAAAATGATATAAAATAACTTCTGTGTTCTTACAGGATTCTAGAGATGCTGTGAAAGTTTATGTACATATTATTCAAAAGGGGAGTGTTTGGGTTAAATTTTACCTAAATGAATAAGTAAAAATTCCATTCTATTGTCTTCTGCCCCAATTTTTTTTTTGTTTTACTATCAACGTCAGTACCCCCTTGGATGTTTGACTAACCCTCCTCAGACCCCAATAAGAAGCATAATCTGATGAGTTCAAGGCTGCATAGTTTCTCAGGCTTACATCCTTCTTTCTTTCCTTCGTAGGGACTCTTCTTGCTATTATAAATTAAGATACCATTTTGTTTAGTACAGGTCTTCCATGAAGCAGACACCAAGATAAGATTAGATCTTCTACAGAATTGTTAGAAAACAATTATTCTTTTGTACACATAATAATATGGAGCATACAAAACATTATTGTAATGAATTTACAAGAAAGGAGAAAGAAAGACTCTTACTTCTGGTAGAAAAGTCATTCCCCTCTATGTGGAAGGCCCTGATTGAAACATGGATCCAAAATTGTTAGCTAAAGTTTTGTTTCTTAGTTATTGCACCTGACTTGAGGATGTCCCACTTTTTCCAAGTTATGTCTTCTCTAAAATTGTAAGTGAACACAATAATAGTTCCTATTTACACTGTGAGGTGGACATTGTTACAGAAAACACATCAGTGACTTTCTTGCTGTTGAGCTAGTAATGTCCTGTGAATGTATGATCTGTGCAGAACCTTCGGTAGTCTTATGTGATGCTGCTGTCTGTCTGTTCAAAAGTAAATCTTGAACATTTCCCCCAACCAAAAAAAAAAAATACCACATACACACACCTGAAAAGACGACTTTAGGAGAAATTCAAAGGAGACCTGGAGAACCAACAGACCCTGATGCAATTCCTTCATCATCATTGTGGCACACAGAAGGTGTGCTTATTGAGCATGAAGGAAGTTTTAATGGAATTCTGTCAGATTGCAGTATAATCCTATGGATTTCTGGAAAGGTTAATAGGCAATTAAGTCAAAATTGCCCATCAGAGGAATCCCATCTCCCAGTAAGAGGCCAGCATTAGTGTCCCTGAAACACTCAGTCCTTGGTGGGGAACAGGCTATTGGAAGCTGGGGCTTGATGTGAATGTGGAGATGGATTTGAGTTTAGCAGCAGGGACCTTTGGTCAATTATAATTCTCCCTAGATTAAGAGGAGCATTTTCAGCTGGGCACAGTGGCTCCCACCTGTAGTCCCAGCACTTTGGGAGGCTGAGGTAGATGGATCACCTCAGGTCAGGAGTTCAAGACCAGCCTGGCCAACATGGTGAAACCCTGTCTCTATAAAAATGCAAAAATTAGCTGGACACTGTAGTGCACGCCTGTAATCCCAGTTACTCCGGAGGCTGAAGCAGGAGAATCACTTAAATCCGGGAGGTAAAGGTTGCAGTGTGTCGAAATGGCGCCACTACCCTCCAGCCTGGGCAACAGTTAAAACTTTGTCAAAAAAAAAAAAAAGTTGCATTTTTATGGCTGCCAAATGTTTCTTAAGAATGCTTCCTTACTTTGGTTCTACCTTTAATTTGAGGCCTTATTTTTTTTCCAGTAGTTAAAGTTTTATTTTCATAACTAAGCCGTCTATCTAATTTTTAACAGAGAAATGGGTTCCAAATTTGCTTTTTCAAAACTAAGTTCACTATGTGAGGGGTTTGTTTCATACCACTTAATTGATTAATGTTAATTGTAATATTTTAAGGAGATGGTAGGTTGTAATTTTTTAGTGTATTCTGTTTCCACAATTCATTTTTATCTTTTTAAAAAAATACATAGAAATAAATAACGAAAGCAGAAAAGGTGTACATGTGTTTGCATATTGTAATGTTTTAAAGTATTCAAAAGACAGAGACATGAAAAAAAGTATGGTGGTAGTGAAAGGGTTAGGCTCCCTGAAGGGTTTTTCTTTTCGGAAAAGTGAAACATTCTTGGGCTTAGAAAAATGGGTTGAATGTGATTTGTCATATCTGTTCTATTTGTGAAAAAACTTCCCACAGCAAACGCATCTGTGGGCTAAGTGACCAATTAAACCTCTATCTCCTGGGCTTTGTTTGCCACATTCCTAAAGTATTTTTCTAAAGAAATTAAATTATACTTGCTTTTACGTTTTCCAATCAATATTTATTTCTCAATTTTCAATAGTCATTGTGCTATATTTTCCTTCCTTCTCTTGTTTCCTTCCTTCCCTCCCTCCCTCCCTCCTTTCTTTCTCTTTCTTTCTTTCTTCCCTTCCCTTCCCCTTCTTTCCTTCCCAACAGGATGAAAGCATTAACTTCTTCTCTGGATTTGCAGTATCAATGTCTCTGATATTATGTGGTTTGGTGAAGTTTTTGTGTGGCCTATACATCAGGCATAAGGCTTGTCCCTTAAAATGTATCTAGTTTTCAGCATTTAATGTTTTAAGAACAGAGCAGTTTTTGTTTTTAGCAATTCTCTGGAAGAATGGTGAATTGAAAAGATCTACAAGAGTTCAGGATTTAGTCTAGTATACAGACAGATAACAAGAACATGAAAATAATGTATAATGCTACAATCTATTAACAGATACATTATAGTTTTTTTAATAAACATAATTTTTTCTCTACATTGAGCTCATAGGATTTTTAAACTTAAAAAGCTCTTCAGTGTAGGAAGTCAAACCAAGGCAGACTTTAGATTTCACTTATAATATCAAGGTTTTTCGGTCTGCTAGGAAGTGATTTTATTTTTCTCATTCACTGTAAGGCTGGGAACTCTTGATGTTGAACATTTTATGCACATTATCAAGTATGATATTTCAGTCAAAGCCTTGGTAATATAACCAAAGTATTAAATATATTTCAATCCAAGCCATTGTAATATAACCAATGTTATATTCCACTATAAAGAGAGAACAGATTTTTATTGAACTTATACACATAACCCTATTGTAATAAAAAAGAAGAATATTCAGGAATAGTTTATGATTTTTGGAAGACTCAAGTAGAAAGAAGAAGCAAATCTTTTCACCTTTGTTTACAAAATATTATTTACCAAATGGTTGGAGATTATATATAGCCTAAAAGAAAATTTTTTCTAAATCTGGAAAAAACAATATTTAAGTAAAGAACCAAGAATGTTTCTGTTTCAAATAAAAGTCATAAAAATTTATCTTCAGTTATTTACCTTCATATAATTAGTTTTTGTTCTGATTGATCTTGATTTGCAATTTTATGATCACATCAGTTTGTTTTTCTCAGAGTTCTGAAAAGTTGTATTAGGTGCACAAGTCCAAAGCTATAAGAAATCTATGCTCAAGAATACTTGTTAGAGTCCTTTCCATAAATATTATTACAAATGCATTTAGAGATAAATCAAAACTGTGGATTAAAAAAAAATCTTTGAAGAGCCATGGTTAAAAATCTGATAGTTCACAATTGACAAGAAAAATTACTTATTTTTTTATAACATGCAGCATTGTAAGATAATCTGAATCATAACTGACAGCATCACATCAGGATCATCAGACATTTATATATTTCACATGATCTTTGGAATACTCACATGGGTAACCTATCCAAATAAATATAACTTTATAAAAGATTTCACATAACAACTAAAATTATGACAGAATACATATTAGATTTCTATGAGTTTATATAATTTTTGAAAGATTCATATCAATAACATACCCATAAATGTAATTAAAATATTTAGTATCAGTTTCCATTTGACTTACCAAACAACTTACCAAAAAGCCCAATCATTTAATATCCCTACAAGATGAGATATATACTTTTTGAGACTTTCCAGGAGCTCAACTGAAAAAAATCTCAAAGTTAATTCTAAGTTAAAAGGACTTAATTTAGAATTTTCATCCTAGGTAAAAGCTGACCACAGTGCCAAAAGTTTCAAACATCGATCAAAACAGAATAACAGGTCACCATAATTGAATATACATATATATATGTGTATATGTATATATATGTATATATATGTGTATATATATATATCCAAATGAATAATAAACATATAATCCAAATTGAATATATATAAATCCAAATTGAATATATATATATCCAAATTGAATATATATATCCAAATGAATAATATTAATTTAACCGGAATGATAATCATAATACATCAAAAGCAATACAGAAGGTTATACAAATTAAAAATATTAACTTTAAAGCTCAATTTTCCAAAGTAAACAAAAACCTAATAAAGACAACACAGGAAATTATCTTGATAAAATGCGAATTATTTTTTACTACTACTTTCGGCTGAATGTTTTCCAATTTTTTAAAAGCTAATCATACCAATAGTGTTTGCATAATGTCAGTACATGCATACGTGCATATGAGAGATGAAAACTCTCCAAATTTAGTTGACAAATATAGCATTTTCTTACAAAAAAACAAAAACAGAAATTAAGAATAATGTCAGTGTCTTCATACAACAATATTTATTTCTCATTCACAGTGCATATCAAATGCCATAATAAAATGTTGGTTATTAGGGGAACTGTGTTTGCAATATTCATTCATGAGACCTAGCTAAAATGCTGCTTCATGTAATGAAACCACCATTACAACATAAGACTTTATATTTCTCTCAGGCAGGAAAAGAGAATATAGAGAATGATACATCTATTTTTTCTAGAATAAACTACATCCTACTTTCATTCACAGTAACCTAGCCAAAGTAAGTTGCATGACTACACCTAAATTAATGCATTTGGAAACAATTATATTCTTATAGGACTATATAGGAGAAGAGAGTTCCACATGCAAAACACATTTATTCAATCATCATAAAGTGTAATCCAATTACAGACTCAAGTTCAAAGTCAAGGAACCCTCACTAATGACCTGTAGTTTCTCAACAGGTATCTTGTGATCTGCAGACCTGTTACCTAACAAAGCTAATTTGTCATTAACACATTTAATATACAATGTTTGAATAGTAAGATTCTATACAAAATAAGCACTTCTATTTGGAAATAAAAAATAGAAATGCATGGAAGTTGTTTGTTCATAGAAAGTATGAAATCTCTAAGGACAGATATTTTGAGGGACCCATATATTGAAGTTAAGAAATGTTCCTTGATTAGGCTTTGATTCTTCTTTATGGGAGGAAATGCCTTGATTCTAAAGCTCTATGGATTCTGGCACCATCCTTTGGTAGTTTCATCCTTTAAAATTTTTTATATGATTGTATCAGGTTTGAGTATTGGGGAATATGCTTTTATTTTCTGAGAATACTCTGTTCTTTCATGCTGATAGTGGGGTGCTAAATAGACTCGAATAGTTAGAGAGTCAGAGTCAGTTTTAGTTCAGGCTTGTGTGAGAGTGTGCGTATGTGTGTGTGTGCGTTTGGCAGGATAACTTTCCTTCCTTCCTTCCTTCCTTCCTTCCTTCCTTCCTTCCTTTCTTTCGTTTCTTTCTTTTCTTTCTTTCTGTTCTTTTTATTTCTTTTTTTTTTTTCAGTTTATTAAAAGTCTGGCTCTATTGCCTAGGCTGGCAGCAATTTCAGTTCAGTCTGCCTCTCTGGCCCAAGAATACAGTGGGGTGATTTCAGCTCACTCAATCTCTGCTTCTTACCTCAGCTTCTGAGTAGCTGGGACCACACATGTGCACCACCATAGCCAGATAATTTTTGTATTTTTTTGTAGAGATCCGGTCTCACCATGTTGCCCAGAATGGTCTCAAACTTATGAGCTCAAGTGATCCACCGGCCTCAGCCTCCCCAAATCCTGGGATTACAGGCATGAGCCACCACTCCAGGCCTCAAAACTTGGTAGTCTTTGTTCCTGATTAATTTTATTCACCATCCCGTGCTAGTAACTAGAATGATATTGCTTTCGAAAAGTAGCTCCCAAACTGCCATATTTATTGGACGTCCTGCCGCAAAAGCTCTCTCTTTGTAGAGATAATGGTGGGTACTATGGCTTTTGGACTTTGGTGAGAGAACTAGATCATTGTGCTCTTTCTTCTCAGTTACTTTATAAAATTTTAAAGATCTCCAAAATGCCAAACCTTTAGATTGAACTCATACCGAGTCCCTTGATTTATCTGAAAATGTTAACATTAGTTTTGGAGGTGATAATATTAAGTTTTGTTAGCCATAAAACTGTGTTTAAATTACCATTAATAGATCAGTAGTAGTCAATTAAATTTCACAATAGACAAAAGATAGTTATAAGTTTAAGAAACAAATAATAACTACATTTATGAGACACAACCTACAATATCTAAGTGAAAGACCTACCATAGCATTAAAACAAATGAAATGAAGTATCATGCTCTTAGATGAAAGTATCTGTGACTAACAATCATTAGAAGTCTATTATTTAAGTTTAATGTAATTCCAGTTAGATTTTCTGATGGCTTTTTTTTCTTTTTGAGGATGGCATAGGTAATAGACTAAATATTAATATCCTTATAATAATTAATGTATGTTAATTCCCAATGAATATGTTAAAAGAAGTTGACGAGGACAATTTTGCCTTAACATGTATGAAAACATTTTAAAAAGCTTTTGTAAACAAAGTAATATGATATTTATATTGGAGCTCAGAAAAGTCAATTGTAAATGAATAAAATTTATTCTGTACTATTGACCTTTATTCTATGATAGAAGGTGCTGAGTAAACGGTGCTGAATAAATGGTACTGACACATTGGTTATCTATTTAAAAAACAAACAAATGTGGACCATAACACCAAATTATAAATACAAAATCCAAATGGAATAAATTCTAAAATGTTTATTAAATTAGTAATAATTTCAGAAGTTAATTTAGAAAATATCTATTTAACATTTTCATGTTAAGGAAGGTAGAAGGGGCAGAAGTTAAAATGAATGGCAGTATTTTACAATAACAAAAAAATTAAGACTATGGATAAATATGCCAAATACACAACAAAAATAGTATATTATAAAGAATACATGCAAATCTAGTGACAGTAAAAGAAATAGTTTCAAAATATTTTTTAAAACCCTACATTTGATTACAAAATAATAACCTAATTTAAACTGGGGCATTGTTATTAATAAGTAATTGAAGTGGAAATTCAGATGTCCAGAATACAAAAAAATTCACTCAATTTTGTTAATATTCAGGAAAAAGCAAATTAAAAAACTAAGATTTAACTACCCAACTTTCACATTAACATAATTCAGAGGGTGAAAATTCTAAGTGCTAGCATAAAAGTATGAAAAAGTCTAGTCTTACTCACTGCTAAAAATTATGAAATTCCACAAATATATTGGAATATGTTTCTTAATATTTGTGAATAAGGCAGACACTTTTATCTAATTCTGCCACCCCTGGGAATCAAATACATACACATACACACACACCACACACACATACACACGCACACACACATAATCCACAAACACAGGCATATATCTAGGATGCAACACAAGAAAATCTATTACAGTGTTATAGTGTGGGTGGAGGGTGGTCAGTTAACCTTGAACTTAGATAAATGTGAATTAATAATGAATATGCTGAAATCATTATAGAACAGCCCTACCATAAAATTCTAAGCCATTTACAAAGGATTGAATTATTTACTTTCCAATTCATGTGTTTGGATCTCAATGATATAAACAAAAGTAAAAAAAGAGAAAGCTATAAGGAAATTTGTATTTTGTACTATCATAGAGACATATTACTATGTTTTTCTAATTATTTTTATTGCACACAAGAATGATAGTATGGGCAAGGAAAATATAATCACGAGAAACAAAAAGCCTAGAATTGTGGAGGTAATAAAAACAACAAATTGTAGCAAAGTAGAAAATATACTTGATATGGTATTAGTTAAAATTATAGAATGTAAAATGGTTTCTGTTATTAACATAAGAAAAATATTAAGATTATATCTAAATATAGCATATTTATGATTTCATTTTAAAAAATATATAAATGTTTGCATAGAAATTCATTGAATAAATAGCAACATTAATTACAGTGAAATTAAAGGCAAATTTTAAAATAGTGTTTCGAATAAATAAATAATAAAGTGTTACATAGATCAAATATTCTATTTTCAATACCTCCATTGTTCCAATATAAATCTACTTCTCTTTCAAAAACCTTAACACAATCACATAGACACATTCTTGCACACAACCAGAACCTTATATTTTCTTAATATATTGTAACCATTACCATGCAAGTATTTCTGCTAACCAAAATTTTGTAAGATCTTTCAGAATTCCCACAAAATATTTTGTCAAATTAAATTGTCCCAACCCCTCTCATTTTCTTAATATTCTGTTCCTGATTTGTGGTTTTTTTAAGCTGAAACTACTAGGCCATGAAAAGAATTCTGGAAAAAAAAATATAGATATATGAAAATATTTCTGCTGTCAGCAGCTTGAATATATATTATCACTTTGCATCTTCAGATTTATTTAACTGTGAGACATCGTAAGAGCAAGTAAAAAAATATACTTGATGTATGCTTTGAGTACATTAATGTTCAAATTCTATGGGTTGTAACAGCAAGTTTCGCCTTTCTAATATTACCAATGTATCACTCTTTGCTGTCTTTTCTTATAGTAGGAAACATATTCCTAGTAAAAAAAAAAATCAGGTCATTTGTGTTTGAACAATCCCTCCTTCAGAGAATTGGCGTCCCATTTCAACTTATTTTTCTTTCTGTAAAAAGATATTTTTAGCATAAGAGAATATGTTTTCAACAAGTGAAGAACTTAGAAGATAAATGTTACTCTGCTTGTGAAGTTTGTCTATGTACTTCCTTTAAGTGGATAAGAGAATGCGTGATAAAACTATAGGCTTAACAGAAGTTGATATGACTGTCATAAAGCTGGAGGATATGATGAAAGATCTCACTATTTTTAGCAGAAAGGAGAGAGAAAACGACCGCTACTTTTCAGTAAAAGAAAAGACCAAGAACCAAAGAACACTAAGCATAATAGCACAAATATGAATTTATCATTATTTAGGTATCAGACGGCTTTTCACTGAAAATCAATAGATTATTTTTATTATATTGGCAACAAGCTGACTGTGAAGAAATTTTGCACATGAACAGAGTGCTAAGCCTGCCATCCTTTAAACTCTTGCTCTGTGTGAATTTAATAGAGAAGAGTAACTTTTGAAAATTATATTTTGTTATTAATCATCAGAAGTTATGGCTATTTTTCCAGAGGTACATATATAATAATATTTCAGTAAAAATTAAAACACTTTTTTAAAAGATGTTTTCATGCCAACATAAAAGTTTATTTTTTTTCTGTTTGTTTGAGACAGGGTCTCACTTTGTCACCCAGGTTGAAGTGCAATTGCACGATCACAGCTCACTGCAGCCCCAACCTCTTGAGCGCAAAAGATTCTCCCCTCTCAGCCTCCTGAGTGGTTGGGACTACAGGGACATGCAAGCACGACTGGCTGATGTTTGTATTTTTTTGCAGAAATGGGGTTTCATCATGCTGCCAGACTAGTTTTGAACTCCTAGGCTCAAGCGATGCATGCTCGTCTTGGCCTCTCAAACTGCTGGGATTACAGACCTGAGCCACCATGCCCAGCCATAAGTACATGTTTTGTTTTGTTTTGTTTTGTTTCATTTTTAATAGAAAAATCCTGATTTCTTTCACATGATTTGAGTAAGTAGAGTTAGTTTTATAGAGTTGTCTTTCTTTTTAAAAAACCTTTGCTGAGTCTTATTTGTCCTCAAGACATATAAAGATCTTTGTGGACCGTGGTTCTATGTTATCTACATTATTTAATGAGGTAACAATTGTTTCCTTGATAACTGGTTCCAGAATTTCCCTCATGGAGCAATGTATTTTTCTGTGTAAAAGTGTCTAATAAGTACTCTTAAAATGGGTAAAACCCTGCATGGATTATGTTGGCTGATTCAAAGTACAAGTTAAGAAGAAAAAAGTACAGCGGTAGAGAGAACCAACTAAATGAAAAGAGGCTAGTATTACATAGGGTGAAATGCTATTGAATCTTCTGATTTGTGGGATAAAAACAAAGGACACTTTAACAGTGATGAACCCTCTCATTTCATTTAAAATAATTTATAATGTTTTAATTTAAAACCCTTCCCAATTTTTCCTCAGAAGTTTCTGTACAAATTGTATATTAATATATTTGTAGAAATTAAGGAAGGGATTTAATTTAATACATGAGTTGTTGTAGTACTCAACAATATTGCTATTCAAAGTGTAGCCCACAGATTAGCGGCATCATAGAAGCTTTTAGAAATGTATATTCTTAAATGCCTTCCCAATTACTGAATCAGAATTTGCCTTTTATTAAGATTCTCAAGTGATTTCTATGCATACTTAACTTTGAGAAACCTTGCAAAGAAATGCACAGCTTCACCTATGTAAGTAGAAACTCAGAAACTTTGTGGACATGAAGTAGTAAGCCTCCTCAGCATGTAGGTACATGTTAAAAAGTCTTTGAAATGTTATAACTTATAGACACTTGTGGGGAAATTGCAAGCTATCCAGTTTTATTAGAAATCCAAAGACAATTATTACCAGTAATGGGCGAGTAAAGTAATTAATTTCTGTTTTTCAATGTTGTTATGTAGTTGGCATTTTGTTGGGGTATAAAGAGATTTTCTACAAATTGGTATAATTTGACCCAGATACTTAGGATGAAGAGAAAAAGTAATTCTAGAAAACAAAACATGAAAAAAATGCACAGAAACACTCTGGGTTACTTATACCACTGGGTGGATGGAAAACATGAAAGTGATCTTGAAATGAAAGATTGAGCCAGACTGGACAGAACATTATAAAGTATGCTATAGACAAAAAGAAAAGGCAAGTTTAAAAAAATTTGGACAAAAATATTACCAGTTTTAAGAGTATTTCCAATATACTGTTTCATAAAATTTATTTTCACATTGATAAAGTTTATGTCAGTTCCTATCTTATAATTTAGAAGTTATTGATTAAGTTAATGAAAATTAAGAATGTGGTAATAGAATAAAGGTGATAATCCTCAACTATTATAGCCCTAATACTGGTTCAGAATATTAAACCTGCAAGAAAACTATTCTCTTGTTTGTTTAATGGCCTGTTTCATCATTAGCACCACCTTTAAGAAGTTTATAAATAGGATCTGAGCTAAGATAATGCAATATATTTGAAGACCTGTGTCCTATATTGCTATGGCCTGAAGTTTATTGAATCAGTTTTCAGATGAAATAACAATGATTTCATAAAAGAGCTAAGAATTTTCATTGTAACAATTTTATGAAATTCTTTTTATATTTATTTAGAAAGATAATATGCATTCAATTATAATTTAGAGATAATTAATCTTTGTAAGCTTGGCATATCTCATGGTGTAAAGCTTTGATCTTGCCTTTGAATATTTTTCTTGGAATGAGAGTTGCTAAAGGATAAAGATAAAATAACATGAAATACACTTTCTGTCAAAAGTTTTTCTACTTCAATTTTTGTCAGAAAAGACACTACAATACTTTAAGTAGGCTGAGCTGGAAACATACAGGCCCATTTGAATCTCTGTTTTGACATTGAATAGCACCATGCACAGATATAACTTATTTATTCTCTGTGCCATAGACTCTTGATCTAAAAGAGGGTAACATTTTAATAAATATTTAATCTAAGAATATCAAATAAAGTGTTAACTACAGAAATTGGCTAACTTAACACAGAGAATCCTCGTCAGCTTTTCTATTAAATATATGAATATTATACACACACAAAGAGTGCTAAATTTATTCAACATGAGCTTATTACTGCTTTTATCATTGTTGTTGTTCATAAATTCATTACTTAACTGCAGTCTCTCCAGTATCAACAGATGAAAGTCATGGTAAACCCCTTTTCTTATCAAGCTTATGGGTACCAATGGGATGTTGAGGTTAGAGAATTTTCTCACTAAATAGTATTTGAAGAGTCTACCTACAGGATCTGTTTTGTCACTTATAATGAACAGATACCAGCTGTGTTGGTTTACAGTCTCCAAGAAGCAGATGCCAAGGAAGGACTAGATGTGTGAAGGAGTTATGAGAGAGAATGCCCAGTAATATTAAAGAGAAAGAAGATAAATAGGTAGAGATAGCCTTTGGACTACAAACCAGGTCCAATATCTGTAAAAATACAGTGAGAGGGAAAGAAATTTGAATAAAAAACGTCTCAGATGGCAGGGCATCTCAAAGACAACTTCAGCCAAACGGATGAGGACAAAGTCACCTGTTAGAGCAGTTCCAGTTTGTGAAGAAATGGGCCTCCACTTGTATCCTGCTGTGCTCAGTTTTGTGGCTAGGAGCATCTCAGTTAAGTTCAGTTAAGTGTATTCTTTGTGTGTACGTAATGGTGGATTCAGAAAGATAATGATTAGTTTCATCAGGCAATTTTTCTCCCTGCAGTAGGAGATCAGATATATATATATATATATATATATATATATATATATATATACACACACACACACACACACACACACACACATATTCATATTCCCACCACACCAACATTCCCCATTCCTTTCAAATAAAACCAATGGGTATAGTACAAGAAAGAAACATTATAAAACATACTCTCTTAATTAAAAAAAAGTCAAATGTTTTATATATTACAAAAAGCCAAGTTTATATTCTCTTAAAAACCCGCTTTAAGGTCCACCAGAGTCTACATTAGTGCCTCTAATTCATATTCATGGAGCTATTTTCTTTTTCTATATCAATATTTTATGGCTTCACAGATTATGTCTTCTGCCTTGGACATCTTGTTTTGTTTGTTTGTTTGTTTTGTTTTGTTTTTCGTCTTCTCAAACCCCAATCAATATTCAACAGTCGGCTATGACATTACTTCACCTGTGAGGTCTCAAATGACATGATCACTGCAAAAGAACTCTAGATACGTCTTTCCCTTTATTCTCATCGCCTCTTTTCCATTGTTTTGTAACTTCATTTGTTGTCTCCCAAATGCCTCCACTCCAGCAGAACAGATATTTCTTTTTATTTTTATATTTCTTGGGCACATTTAAGTTCTTAACATATAGAAAGTGTTCAGTACATTTTGGTAAATCAATGACAAGAAGATGAATGGAGGAGTTTTAATTTCTGGTTAGCAGTTAGCCAAGTAGATAAATGATGGTACCGTTCAACAATATAATGAACGTGAAGTGTAAATGCATATTTTGCAATTGAAGGTTGTGTGTTAATTTTAGTTGTTTTGATATTGAGGCTCAGTGGTGCTGAATAAAGTCTGACAAATAAATACATGGGTTCATTAGTTAGTATAGATATTCAAATGCCAGATAAATAATTGGGAAAAATTAACATGTAAGTGGTTAACAAAAACCATGTGAGTAAATGGTTTTGGTGATGGAAAATGCCTATCTAAAAGAAAACTAATGGTCAGTTGCAAATACTAATCAACACTGTATAATGGGATGTACAGAGAAACATAAGTCAGATAAATCTTGTAAACATATGAGGGTTAAGAGAAGAACTAGAAAAGATAAAGTCATGTGTGTCCCAAAGAAAGAATTAGCCATGAACATCCAATATAGAAGAAAGAACAAGTAAATAAGCCCTAACAATAATTTTGGATTTGGCTATTAGGGAGTTTATTAGATGAGTGGGGATGTGAGGATGGGTGCCAAATTGCTGTCCACTGAAAAGTAAATAGCAGATGAGAAAATGGAGTTAATAAAGGTGTTTACCACCTTTAAGCTTTTAAATATACTCAAATATTCATCATTTTTGCTCTCTTGATTCTGACTTGTGGATCCAGTTTTCTATGTGGTACCATCCTCCTTTTGTCTGAAGATGTTACATTTTTATATTTATTGTGGTGAAGTTCTGCTAACCATGTTTTCTGAAAGTCTTTATTTACCTTTATATATTTTAATAGATATAGCATGGAGATATATTTTAATAGCTATAGCATTTTATCTCAGAAATTTTCCTCCTTGAGTTCCTTAATGGGCTTGCTACATTGTCTTCCTTAAATATGTCTGACAAGAGGTCTGCCATTGCTTTTATATTTTCTGTGTCTTTATGTAATTTGTCTTTTTATTATTTACTATTATTAAGATTTTCTCCTAATCACTGATTTCCACCATTTGGAATGTGATGTGTCTTAGTTCGGCTTTCTTTAGGTTTATGCTGTTTGAAGCTTATTTAGATTTTAAATCCCAGGTTTTACATATTTCACTAAATTTGTAAAATTTGTAGTTATTATTTATTCAAATAATTTTTTCACCATGACACTCCTCCTTTTGGAACTCTGTGTGTGTGTGTGTGTGTGTTAGATTCTGTTATTTGGTACCAAAAGTTGCTGACAAACCTTATTTTTGTTTCACAGATATTCTTTGAGTATTTTTTAAGTCTTTTTGCTACATATTTAAGTTCATTGGTTTTCTTTATCGTGTGCTGTTTAACTCATTTTATAATCTCTTCAAGTGTATTTTCCCAGGTATTGTATTTTTCACCTCTGGAAGTCCATTTGAGTCTTTTCTATATTATCCTTTTCTCTCCTCATCATGTTTACCCCTAAGTATACTACAAATTCTTAGAATTGCTGTTTTAATATTTTTTGTTGCTAATTCGATTTTCTTTGTCATTCCTAGGTTTCTTTTACCTAACTACCTGTTATAGTTCCAGGTTGTATGTTACATTTTTCTGTTTCTTTATGTGTGTAGTGATATATGATTAGATTCTGAAACTGTGTTTTACATGTAAACGTGTCTAATTTTGTTTAATTTATTTAAAAATAGTTGATTTTTCTGGACGGCAACTACATTCCTAATGCAATAGTTTGCACTGTTTGTGATATGCAATTTTTAGCTGCTTTATGGCAGATTTAGAGCAGACTTCATTCTAGAACTATTTTTGTCTCACTATTAAGGCAAGTCTTTATAAATTCCCTATGTATTTAGCAAGAATTCTCCATTCTGAATAGAGGGAACACTCATGTTAACTTGCGCTGTATGAGCTCTGGGAATTGTTTAATCTTACAAATTTGTGATCACTGTTCTTTTATTTTTTATTTTACTTTAAGTTCTGGGATGCAGGTGCAGAATGAGCAGGTTTTTTACATAGGTATATGTGTGCCATCACCACGGCACCTATTGACCCATCCTCTTAAGTTCCCTCCCCTCGTCCCCCCACACCCAAACAGGCCCTGGTGTGTGTTGTTCTCCTCCCTGTGTCCAAGTGTTCTCATTGTTTAACTCCCTCGTATCAGTGAGAACATGTGGTGTTTGATTTTCTGTTCTTGTATTAGTTTGCTGAGGATGATGTCTTCCAGATTCATCCATGTCCCTGCAAAGGACATGATCCCATCCCTTTTTATGGCTGCATACTATTCTATGGTGTATATATACCACATTTCCTTTATCCAGTCTATCATTGAAGGAGGGTTTTTTATGTCTCTATCTCCTTCAGTTCTTCTCTGATCTTAGTTATTTCTTGACTTCTGATAGCTTTGGGATTAGTTTGTTCTTGCCTCTCTAGATTAGAGGTCTGTCCTTGAGACTCTGGCTGGAGTTATTGGAGTTACGGTAGCAAAGCCCTGCCCAATGAGGAAGAATGGGTCAGAGTCAGGCTTGAAGAGGCACTCTGGCCGCAGATTACCAAACCTGATGTGTTGGGCTGTGGGGACAAGTCTTGGGAGCAAGACATCCAGTCTCCCTGGCTCCAACATGTACCACATTTTCTTTATCCAGTCTATCATTGATGGGCATTTGGGTTGGTTCCATGACTTTACTATTGTAAATAGTGCTGCAATAAATATATGTGTGCATGTGTCTTTATAGTAGAATGATTTCTATTTCTTTGGGTATATACCCAGTAATGGAATTGCTAGGTCAAATGGTATTTCTGGTTCTGGATCCTTGAAGAATCGCAATACTGTCTTCCACAATGGTTGAACTAATTTACATTCCCACCAACAGTGTTAAAAGCATTCCTATTTCTCCACAGCCTCATCAGCATCTATTGTTTCCTGACTTCTTAATAATCACCATTTGGACTGGCATGAGATGGTATCCCATTGTGGTTTTGATTTGCATTTATCTAATGATCAGTGATGTTGAGCTTTTTTCATATGTTTGTTGGCCATGTAAATGTCTTCTTTGGAAAAGTGTCTTTTCATATCCTTTGACCACTTTTGGATGGAGTTGTTTTTCTTTTCCTTGTAAATTTGTATAAATTCCTTCTAAATTCTGCCTTTTGTCAGATTCTTAGATTGCAAAAATTTTCTCCCATTCTGTAGGTTGCCTGTTCACTCTGATGAGTTTCTTTTGCTGTGCAGAAGCTCTTTAGTTTAATTAGATCCCGTTTGTCAATTTTGGCTTTTGTTGCAATTGCTTTTGGCATTTTCATTATGAAGTCTTTGTCCATGCCTATGTCCTGAATGGTACTCCCTAGGTTTTCTTCTAGGGTTTTTATGACTTTGGGTTTTACATTTATGTCTTTAATTTATCTTGATTTAATTTTTGTATCAGATATAAGGAAGGGGTCCAGATTTTGTTTTCTGCATATGGCTAGCCAGTTTTCCCAGCAATATTTATTGAATAGGAGGTACTTTCCCCATTGCTTATTTTTGTCAGATTTGTCAAAGGTCAGATGGAGGAAATTGAACAACCTGCTCCTGAATGACTCCTGGGTAAATAGTGAAATTATGGCAGAAATCAAGAAGTTTTTTGAAACCAATGAGAACAAAGAGACAATGTACCAGAATCTCTGGTACACACCTAAAGCAGTGTTAAGAAGAAATTTGTAGCACTAAATGCCCATGTCGGAGATCTAGAAAGATTGCAAATAGACACCCTAACATCACAATTAAAAGAGCTAGAGAGGCAAGAGCAAACTAATCCGAAAGCCAGCAGAAGACAAGAAATAACAAAGATCAGAGATGAATTGAAGGAGAGAGACATAAAAAACCCTCCAAAAAATCAATGAATCCAGGAGCTGTTTTTTTTTGAAAAAAAACAAAAAACAAAATAGACTGCTAGCTAGACTAATAAAGAAGAAAAGAGAGAAAAATCAAACAGACACAATAAAAAATGATAAAGGGAATATCACCACTGACCCCACAGAAATACAAACTACCATCAGAGAATACTGCAAACATCTCAATGCACATAAACTAGAAAATCTGGAAGAAATTTCTAAATTCCAGGACACGTACATCCTCCCAAGACTAAATCAGGAAGAGTCAAATCTCTAAATAGACCAATAAAAAGTTTTGAAATTGAGGCAGTAATTAGCAGCCTACCAACCAAAAAAAAAAAGCTCAGGACCAGACTGATTCACAGCTGAATTCTACCAGAGGTACAAAGAAGAGCTGGTACCATTTCTTCTGAAATTATTCCAAACAATTGAAAAGGAGGGACTCCTCCCTAACTCATTTTATGAAGGCAGCATCATCCTGATACCAAAACCTGGCAAAGACACAACAGAAAATGGAAACTTCAGGCCTGTATCCCTGACGAACATCGATGTGAAAATCCTCAATAAAATACTAGCAAACCAAATTCAGCAGCACATCAAAATCTTATCCAACAGGATCAAGTCAGCTTCATCCCTGGGATGCAAGGCTGGTTCAACATACACAAATCAATAAACATAATCCATCACATAAACAGAACAAATGACAAAAACCACATGATTACCTCAATAGATGCAGAAAAGTCCTTTGATAAAATTCAACATTCCTTAATATTAAAAACTCAATAAAATAGGTACTGATGGAACATATCTCAAAATAATAAAAGCTATTTATTTCAAACCCACAGCCAATATCATATTGAATAGGGAAAAGCTGGAAGTATTCCCTTCGAAAACTGGTACAAGACAAGGATACCCTCTCTCAGCACTCTTATTCAACATAGTATTGTATTGGAAGTTATGGCCAAGCAATCAGGCAAGAGAAAGAAATAAAGCGTTTCCAGATAAAAAGAGAAGAAATCAAATTTTCTCTGTCTGCAGATGACATGATTTTATATTTAGAAAACCCCATAGTCTCAGCCCAAAATCTCCTTAAACTGATAAGCAACTTCAGCAAAGTCTCAGGTTACAAAGTCAATGTGCAAAAATCACAAGAATTTCTTGACACCAACAATAGACAAGCAGAGAGCCAAATCGTAATGAACTTCCATTCATAATTGCTACAAAGAGAATAAAATACCTAGGAATACAGTCATCAAGGGACATCAAGGACCTCTTCAAGGAGAACTACAAATTACTGCTCAAGGAAATAAAAGAGGACACAAACAAATGGAAAAACATTCCATGCTCATGGATAGGAAGAATCAATAACCTGAAAATGGCCATACTGCCCAAAGTAATTTATAGATTCAATGCTATTCCCATCAAACTACCATTGACACTCTTCATAGAATTAGAAAAAAAACTACTTTAAATTTCATATGGAATTAAAGAAGACCCCATATAGCCAAGACAATCCTAAGAAAAAAGAACAAAGCTGGAGGAATCATGCTACCTGACTTCAAATTATACTACAGGGCTACAGTAACCAATATAGCATCGTACTGGTACCAAAACAGGCATATAGACCAATGAAACCGAAGAGACCTTAGAAATAGCACCACACATCTACAACCATCTGATCATTGTTCTTTCTATGGAAGTTGTTCTTTCCCTGGGTTACGACCTTACAAATGTGTAGATGGGTGTTTAGTCACAGACTAAAAACTCTTACTGTAATTTCTTTCTAGTATAAATTCCTTCTCTCATATAATGTGCCCTAGAACTTCTGGCCATTTTGACATCTCACACTTCAAAATTTGTCTCAACTGGGCAAGATTTCTGCACTCTGTTTGGGGACTCATCGCTGAGTCACAATCTTGGAATTGCCGAAACTCTAGGAAATGATATTTCTCATCTCATTTGTTCTTGTTTTCTCAGTAACCGTAGTAGTTTTTTACAAATATTTTGTTATTTTTGTTTTTCATTGCTTATGATAGAAATGTAAGTGCACATATTTTACTCACTCCTGGCCAAAAGAATAAGGAGCTTCAAAAATGTGGTTGTAAAATGAATGAGAAAGATATAGTAAAATCCTTCAAGAGATGAAGTATTTAGAATGAAACTTTATTCCATTATGGGAGAAACAATATTAGTTTAAAGAGAGATTTATTGTTATTTTTTCCAGAAAGCAACTGCTGATGATACATTAATGAGAAGTGACTATTATTGAGGCAGTGTTACCTAGTGCCCCGTATAGAGTTCTCTGTCTTTTCTACATGTTTTTTTTTTTTTAACTTAGCATTAGGCAAAAATACCACAGAAACCAGAGCAAATTTAACTTAGCACAATATTTGTTAATTTCTATTGAATTTCTCTAGCTCTAAAAGTTTGCTTTTACCTAATTTAAAAAAGTCCATTAAGATATTTTTAACATTAGTAATTATTTATAAAATATCGTATAAAAACTCATAATTTTGAATATAATCTAAACAATAAATTTGTTGTATACAATAATTTTTGAATTTGAATTATTTTTAAAAACTTTATAATAAAATTTCTCTTTCCCTACATCCTTTATGAAAAGGTAGCTCATTAATTTTTATGAATATTATTAGAAAATCAATATGTTTTCAAGTTGATTAATACCTATTATGGATAATAGGGCTCATATTGGTGATAAATGAATTGCTTCCTAACATCAGGTATTTTGAAGACATATTTATACAATATATGTATGATAGCATATTGAATTGTTTAAGTTTTTCAAATTATTATTTATATATTTATTTTGCTTTAGCTATGTAGATTTGATTTGAATACAACCCCAGCTATAAACAATTACATGATTGTTTCTCTTCTTCCTGTGAGATTATCTGACTGAAATGCAGATAATTTAATGAAAATCTGTTAATAAAACAAAAATATCTGAAGGGTAATTATGATGAAATATAGATTATAATATTTACCAGACAAAATATAACAGTGGTGATTTAAAAAGTCATCAAGGTCTATTTCTTACAAAAAGGATTTTATCGAAGTTTAATCTTTGCTTATACTATAAAATTGACTAACTTTTCATGATCTGTATTTATAAACAGTATGCTAAGAAATTAATGTACTGTGTGAACCACATGTCATAGGTTCTATATATTTTAAATAGCTTCACTTAAAATTTCTTCTGTCTTTCTATTTTTATGTTAAGAAGTTGTGCAATAAAGTCATTAATGATTGCAAATGTAATACAGATTTATTGGACCTATATATGTGTGTTTATGAATAAGATAGACATTTTTTGAAACATATTCGAGAATATATATTCAATAAAAAGAATAATTTTTCATATATGATTTACATGTTTCATATAAATTATGTAAATATGTACACACAAATATAATCACACATTTGTATTTTATGTTTTTAATACAACAGACTCAGTTTATTGCAGAAAGTGTCAGAGAACTCTAAAATCACTCAAAATATTATCATATTTAATTGCAATTTTGAAATTTAGTCCTTTAACAATTTCAAGGCAAAGAGAAACCAGAGGGAAAAAGTATAATTTAAACATTTTTAAGTATTGCATTTTTTTAAATTCTAGGATACTGATATAAGAGAAGTACAGAGAACTGAGTTCTAAGTCTTTCTCACATGTATTCTATGATTTTCTTTTTCAGAGGCTTTCAGTAGAGCCTCTTTTTCTACCTCACATCTTTGCTGTGCTATTTAAAAATCATCCCAGAGTTTAGTTAAGCATAATTTATCCTATATAATTCATAAAGTAACTTTCACATTTGAGTCCTATTCACAAATATTTTTCAAAACAAATGTATGAAAAAATATAAAGGAATCTAAATATAATTTGAAAACTAAACATATAAAAGAATAATTAAATTTGAACTCCTGAAACAAAATGTGGAGTATTCTGATGAATTAAATCCTTTCCAAGTCCTGCGACTCCCAAATTCAAAAGAGAAGAAAAACTAAAGGCTTGCAAAATGTGAACATATAGATTCACCCAACCAGTGAGTATGTAAACTGATGCAGCTTTTTCTTTTACAATTTTGGAAATTTGTTGGTTTCCTTTGATAAAGAACTAATATTTTAATGCTTGGTGCAACTGTATTCTCCCTGTGATTCCTAATCTTTTGAAAAAGGATAATATGAGTGTGAGGAATTAGTCCATACTCTAGTCTAAACTGTCACTGAGAGAAATGAAACCATTGCTAGTTTGAATCTGTAAAACATGGAAGTTCTGATTAGAAAAATGAGTTAACTGCTATGGTGCACCATGATTTTTTTATTTTTAATTTTTATTTTTTTTGGACAGAGTCTCGCTCTGTCACCCAGACTGGAGTGCAGTGGTGCGATATCGGCTCACTGCAACCTCTACCTCCCAGGTTCAAGTGATTCTCCCGCCTCAGCCTCCCCAGTAGCTGGGACTACAGGCGTGACCTACCGTGCCCAGCAGGTGCACCATGAATTTTTAAGTTGTATTAAACATTCACACATTCAAGATAAAAAATGCAAATGTCAATGCATAGATTTACATTTTGTGGAAGCACAATACTAGCATTTTTCAGAAATGACAAAACCAGCTTTGAATATTCCTATCATATGTTCTAAATTAGTACTTTTAAAATGGCCTGCATATATTCATCAGTAATGAAAAGTAGTATTTAAATATTCTCTACAATTACAGTATTAATGATATCTGAAAAATAGAAAATATCAAAGAATGAATACTTTAAAAATAATCAATCTGCAACAAAATATCTATTTGTTTAAATGTCAATGAGTACAGTTTACATTTAATAATTTAACTTAAAACACCAATTGGGCATTTACTATGTATTGCAGACTAGAACAGATACAAAGATAAATAGAAATAAACCTTCTGTAGAAGTTCTCAGTACAATGGAGAAGATACACACCAATAAGTTACCACTTATGTAAACTTGTACAGATTATTAAATTCCCTGAACTTCACTGTCTTCATCTTTAGAATAGTAAAAATAGTATTCTTTCTAATAGCATTTCGAGTATTAGGTATAATTCATTTAAAGCATCATGCACATCTGCCATATTAATGTGGCAAGATTTTATACAAAAGTACCTGTGTTTATCTGCCTAAATCACTCCTCTGTCACTCTAAAGTTGATTGTTTTTGTGCAGTTTGGGCACTTCACAAAGACAACAGCTAAATGTAACTCATTCTTTGCTCACTAAATCTTGTATCACAACATAGTGCTATGTTTAGTCCAGGGAAAAAGCACTTTTTTTTTCTTTGGCACAATCAGTTCACCAAGTAAAATATGTGAGGGTCTAAAATGGTAGCAGATCTAAGTGTCCTTGTGGTCGTGCTAGCACCTCTGTCTCTGTTCATTAGAGCAGAAATATTGACTTAAGGCAGCCATCGTCTAAGGGCAGTCTAGATACATGTTTGACAATTCAGTTTTTCTTTTTTTAGTCTCCCAAAGACTAAGCAAGATTAGTAGTAGGAGGTCAGGAAGAGTCAAAGGGTAAATTTTGATGGGAGTAAAATGAATGGAGTATTGAGGTCTTAAAGAAAGGATTTTAAAAAGATCTTCAGTCTGGAAGTATTAGAAACGGCTGAGGACCGGGAACAGGTTGCTGATGGGGTGCAATATATGCTGCCCCAAAATATGGCAAGTTGGAAATGGAGAAAATAGCAGAAACAGGAAGACCACTCTCACTTGCTTCTTAGCCATCTCCCCTGAAGAAGGCTGTAAAACTTAGGAAAGTAACTCTCTGTCTTCTCCGTCACTCATGAAGACCCTCATGTATGGGGGTCCTTTCTACATTGGGAGGAAAGGAATGAAGATACAGAGAAGCAAGGAAGAATCTGAACAATCCTTCCTGAGTTCTCCCCACTTTATTGTAGTTAGTCCGTGTGCACTTTTGTCCAAGCATCCTTCCATGACACCGTCCACTTTTCATCAAACATAAGCATAATAATACACAGTCTTCCCTGTTTCTTCATTTCTGAAGTCTCCTGTGAAACTTATTTTAAATGAATTTATATGCTTTTCTCTGGTCAATCAGTCCTTTGTTTTTGGGGTCTCTGTCATGAAATTTGCCACAAGTGAGAAAAGAATATATTACTTTTTCTCCCTACCACTGCCATGAATAAGAATCTTATCTTCCATTACAATCTTGAGATCCTTTTCAATATTCTCTAAAAAGAAGGTGGTAAATGTGTAAGAAAAGAAAAATGTGTCTCCTGAACATGGAAGACCTAATCAATTTCCTCTGAAACAGAGAAATGGAAAACTAAACAGTATTTTTCTAACATGCAAAAGCAATTTCTCTCCATTATTCTCTAAAAAATAAAACGTATATTTCTTCTTCCAATTTTTGATAACTGCCATTCCATTCAGTTTAGTAATGATTATTATGTTTTAAAAATATTAAAAATCTTTCTCTTGCCTTAGCATTCATGACACAAAAGTATACAAGAAGTTTTGATTAAATGCATTTTGCTTTGTGTTAATAAGTTTAATGGATAACTCTGACCTTTAAAATATAATATACATCCATGAATCAGCTAAATAATAGGTTTTCTGGCAAGCACAACTGTTACTTCTGTTTATAAAGCAGACACAGCTACATGCATGCCTTTGATGGCTAGTGAAATACTTCAAACATTTTCTTATTCTATTAAAACTTTTTTTATTCTATTAAAACATCAGGCTTTATTTACTTGAGGAGGTCACAAGAACAAGTTTCTCACATATGCATGTTAATTGTAAAGTATAAAAATAAATTAAAAATACTTTTTCTAGCTGCTTGGTATAAATTGTTGCTATCTTTACTGTGTTTGCTTTTGAAGAGATGGTTGCAAATGATACCACCCTTGTTCAATTAAGTGTTCATATCTCTCCCAGAAATTTAAATTGGTTAAAAAACTTTAATGAACAAGTTGTAGTTTGGCCTTTCTGTGGAAAATGAATAGAAGGTATTATTTTTGAGATTCATTAAGCAAATGCACCTTTTATATAAAATCTAGCTTTTGATTTTCTAAAAATGTTTATGTAAATTGACTAAATGCAAATGAACAAATTATGTTGATGGCTTATCCAGTATAATTTTATGTACCAATTTTCCAAATAAAGATTTCCAATTAAAAAAAATCTTGAATGTATACATATAACGTCTACCACTTTTTCCTAGATGTATGTAATTACTATATACTGCAATTCTGCAATTTTCATTTTATGCTATTAATCATGTATCATCCAAAAGTACAGAAAGATGATTCTGTATTGATAATTCATCACAAAATTAGAACTAAAGAATTCATCTGAGTGTTTGTGTATGATGGGTTTTCCTCAGTTTATTTTCTTTATTTGTTTATCTGTTGATTTGCTATGAATTGTGACTATAAAGCTCTAGCATTTTTAGAAAATCAAATTGGTAAATAGCATTTGAAAAAAGTCACTGTTTTTTAAATTTAAATGGAATAAATATAAAATATGTAAAAATTATTAAAAATAAATTTTACAGGAAGGACACAATGACTGTGTAAGATCTGAATCAACAATGTGAGAAATAGGCAATGACCTCATGTATCTAGTTTTACATTCTCCAAAGAAGGAATTAGTTACTAGCACCTGGCCTACAAGCTAGCTGTTTGACTTTGCTGTGAAACCAGATGTATAAAAACCTAGCCCTGGTCTAATCAGTTATCTCTAACATTATTGTCAAGCTCCATTTGAAGGAAAGCACCCTAGCTGGGCATCAGCCAGGAATTCACTGAAGAGAGTATTAATGAGATTGACAGAAGCAGGCAGTTATTTCTCCAGAGGGTGAAGTGTTACAAACTAGTGACCATGAAGAAGTTAAAGAAAAAGACAAATGGGACTGTTCTTTTTCTGGCTGAAAGCATATCTTTTTTTTTTTTTTTTTTTTTTACTGAGAACAATTCCTTAAGAGAAGTCAGAGCTCTACTTTGATAAATACTGTCTTGGAAGGCCTCACTTTGATCTCTGCCTTATTTCAAGGGTAGACATCAAAACGCATTTAATGAGCTTTATTCTCCCCTTCAAGTGAAAAGGGATTAGGGAATTAGAAATTTTGAAGCCATATATTTTGATATCATTTTTCTAACTTTCATTTCTACCTCATCGTTCACAGATGAAGATCTTGAGGCAGAAGTTACTTAACTTGCTCAAATAGCAACTAAATTTAGAGTCAGAGACAGGTTTGGAATTTATTCCTTCTAAGTTACAAACCAAAGCTCTCTCTCAACTACTTTCTTTCAATAGGGTTCCTGTATCATCTATACTAACTATCCTGTCATACTGGCAGAGATACAGACTTTTGCAAGACTGATTAAATGTGAAGGGTTTCTTAACTTAAGTATGTTCATAATACTGAGCGTAATTTTAATAGCGAGATTTTATTAAATTCATGCTAGTAACAATACATGCCTTATTTAAATTTGTCACATTCCCATTTCACAGATAAGTAAATTGGAAAATGGAAATTACACTTCTTCCTCAATCTAGAGGCAATAATATTAATCATTGCATTCATTTTGATAATAAATGAAAATAAATCCAAAATCTTCATTCATTTGGAACTTTTAAAATATATTATCTACTCAACTCTAATAATTTCTTTATTAAAATTATTTGTCCTCTTTGTAGTAAGCACATTGTCAATAAATAATATTGTCTTTTTATATTTGAAAGTATGAATAACTATTGGAAGGCAATGTTTTATCAGTATATTAACACATAAATATAAACTGAATTGTTAGAAATTGTTATGTTATAACATTATTGTTATTCATCAAAATGAAATCAAAGAGCATATTAAAAATATGTGTTGATTCTAGATGCTACACTCATATGGAACTAATTTTTGTAATATATAATCAACATAAAAATGTTATGCTATAATCTTGAAGTGATTTTGGTTTATTTTTTATTTAAAGTTGATTATATATTAAATAACTTATGAAAAACATCATGACAGTGTGATGGCTTACACCCGTAATCCCAGCCACTCAGTAGGCTGAAGTGGGAGGATCTTGAGGCCAGGAGTTCAAGACCAGCTTGGACAATGTAATAAGACCTCATCTTTAAAAAAGTGAAAAAAAAAATACCTGGGTATGGCTGAGTATGCCTATAATTCCAACTGAGGCAGAATGATTACATGAGCCCTGGAATTTGAAGCTGCAGTGAGCTATGACCTGAAGTGAGCTATGATCATACCACTGAGCAATAAAGTGAGACCCTGACTTAAAAAAAAAAAGAGTAATAAGCTGCATTTATTGTACTTTTGTTTTCCTTGATAAGCAAAGCAAAATTCTTGATAAGAATTTTCTGTAACACATTACTCTATATTAAAAAATATAAAATGTTTGAATAAACTAATTTTATTAATATTAATATTAATACTTTGCTAATTTAATCTAAAGATATTATCTTATCTTTACAAGCAAATCTCTTCTTAACAAAAATATGAAGCCTATATAAGCATTCAGGTTATTTAGAAAATAGAGATGGATGATAAAAGAGCGAAATAATGGATTCTGATAATGAGAAGATGGAAAAATTTTGTAGAAAATTATTAAAATTAATTAAACATAGCTTTGAAAGAAAATTATATGGATCTGTGGTAATAACCTCAAACTGAATTTTTTTCTAGAATGGACACTTTAGGTCCTGGCTGAAAAGCCTTGACTCTTATGTTCTCTTTAAGTTTCAATACAAAATATCTTGTACTTCCATTGTGAGAAAAAACTAATAAAAATTTACTGTAAAATTGTAGAGCAGCTTAATTTTTTTAAAGGGTGAGAATTAAACAGTTTGGATTGTACTGACATTTTACCTTAAGAAAATGAATTCTATATGTTGGAAAATCTAAATTGTCACATTTAAATTAGAGCAACCCTATTTTTATAGAATAATAAATTATTTGTAAGAAATCAGAATAACAGTACATAATTCATTTATGAATAAGTCGTTCTTTGCATTTTTGTAGTGTTCATTCTACAAAGCTTAATTTTATCAGTTGCTTCAGAATCATCTAATTTCCAAAATGTTCAATTATAATTCAGTGCAAGTCTAGCTGCTCGCACCTAAAATGGCAAAATACAAGTGAGGTGCAGTGAAAGGAAAGCAACTTTATTTAAATGCTAGCTGTTGGGAAATAGCCAAGCTCGTGTCTCCAAAAGGCTGTTTTAAATTGGGAGGCTGACTGAAGGGGTTTAAAAAGGGACACTTGGTATGGGAAATATGTGGGAGTGGCACAGGTTGTAGGTCTTCACATTTTTTGATGGCTATATTGAATTATTGTCTACCCAGAGTTCCAGCTGGCATCACCTTGGCTGCAACTGGATTGTAGATTATCCACTTTGAGGTAATCTCTAGGTAGGGGAGAGTTCTGCAGCTGGGTCTCCATGTCTGGTTTACTTACAGATTATCCCCTGGTATACTAAACAAGCATATCATTAGATAAGCATGCATGATAGAAGGGAGTGTCTGGTAAGAAAGGGAAAGAAACAGATAATTTTAAGGTGCATTTCAAGGCCATGTTCTGAGTTTAGAGAAAAAAATTTTAAATGCATTTTAAAGCAAAAAAATTTTAAAAAATTTAAAATGCGTTTATACGCTCCAAAGTGATTTCTTATGCAACATTATTCATTTAAACCTTGTTGCACATCAACATTTTATGCATGGTATTTTCTATAAATATAAAGCGATAGGGCTGTAAGATAAGATAATTACATTTTACATGTGCTTGGGTACGTGTGACTTCTTAACATCTTTCACTTTTCATATATATTGTTAAGGGCTGACTCATGACAATGGCACAGCTGTACAATATTTTTTTTTGTTGTTTATTTATTGAAACAGGGTCTTGCTCTTTTGCTCAGGCTGGAGTGCAGTGGTGTGATCATGGCTCATTGTGGCCTTGACCTTTCAGGCTCAACCAAATCTCCTGTCTCAGCCTTCTGAGTCACTGCGAATACAGGCATGCACCACCACACCTAGTTAATTTTTTAAAATTTTTATTTATGTAGCGATGGGATCTCACTATGTTACCCAGACTTGTGTAAAATATTTAATAGAGAAAATACCATGGACATGTACTGAGATAGAAGTTTAAATACTAGAGTACCACTCTCTGTAGTTTCAAAGCAAGTGTATCTGTATGATATTCAAATAGTAATCATTGTACACAGTATACTATGGCCCATTGAAGTAAAATAAACTAGCAATCCTTAAAGAAAATTGGCAGAGTTGATAATTATGTTTGTGTTATATTTTTATTTATTCATAAATTAGTTGTTTAATCTGAATTTGATGATTCATGATGCCCAGATATGTGGGGCTGACATATAGTTGGATTAACCAATTGATTAATTAATTCACTTAATCAACCTATATCCCTTGAGCCAATTTTATTTGACAGACCAATTATATAATAGGTTTGTGCTTTGTTAACTGGGATCTTTTTATTGATCAATTAATTGAAATCTATGAGTTCGCTGACGGAACCTCAGTGCTGTAGTTTGAATTTCAGTGGCCAGTTCTCTTGATCAGAAGCCACATTTAATAGAACAGAATTTGTACAACGTTTGGCACATATTCATGCACACAATATATAACTAAATCATACATAAAATGTTTTAGATTATTTTCTTATGTATTTATTTTTAAATTAACAAACATATAAGCCAAACTATAAAGCAATGTGTCAAAGAAAATGTAAAGCCACAGCAAAAATATGACCTAGCTTTTCAAAACAACAGTCAGCTTGAATATTTTAAGAAAGAACTTTTTATAATTTAATGTCAATTAATAATGTAAAATAAACAATAAAGTTTAAAGATCAGCATTTCTAAAATATAGACAATACTTAGCAATGGATGCTGAAATGAGTGATGCATAATAACAAAGTTTGATGCATAATCACATATAGATATTTATAAAGTATCACTCCCCAAATAATGTTAGTTACACTGAGGAGAAAGTGTAACTCTACAGGTTAGAATACTGGCATAAACTACCAAATTCAAGTAACCAAAGTTAATATCTAATAATGAGACAAACCAATATCAAAGCCTTCTTAACATAATCCACTAAACAGAATACAGCATCACTTCTATCACATGCTTGTCAAAAATGCATAACTGTAATATAATCATGAGGAAATGCTAGACTGCTCCACATTGGGGAACATTTTGCAAAATAACGCCCTATGCTTTTTCAAAAAGATTAAGGTAGGTAAAGTCAATGAAAGACTAAATTTTTGCAGATTAAAAGCGAATAAAGAGACATGAGACTGAAGGCAGTATGTTATATCAGGTTCTTGAATACAGGGTTTATTCTAGTTTTTTTTTTCTCTAAAGGACATTAATGAGACCAACTAAAGTGACTCCAAATAAAAAGATTGTGATCTCATAACTGATTGAGACTAAACTGTAGAAATCTCAGAGTCTAATTTGGTGTTGTTTCTTCCCAAAGAAATTTTATATTTGCTGCTACCTGGAAATAAGGTCACTTCTGTCTCCTTTCCATGTGTATGACATAAAGTAAAAAATTATTTTCTGCTTTTCTCACCTACTTCTGGCAATAATAATTATAAAATTTTCCTTAGGCCCAGTCTGCATTTTGCTGATGAAATTAAGTTTCCAGATTTAATTGAATTGCAGTTATCATTTTTTTAATTTCATAGTTAAATTTATGTGCATATTTTAAGACATTTTTCAAAGTTGTGAAGATACACTTCTGTATATTCTTACAAAATGTGTTAAATGTTTCATATTTATTTCTATTACACATTTTAATTCAATATTTGTCTTTGGTTTTCAAGACAGAGAAGGGATTTTAAATTTTATAATAATTGTTAGTTAACAAATTCTCCTGCTACCCATTCATAGGTGCTGGTAGAGGACTGAAGATCCCTGGCTCAGAGAAAAAGAAGCTTTATTATTCCTAGCAAATGCCACAGACATATTATCAGCATTTGCTCCCGTGAAGGCCAGGGTTTCTTGGGGGAGGGAGGCAGAAATCAATAGAAGAGAATACTGGCTTTTTAGACAGTGAGACTCTTCTGTATGATACTGCAGTGATGGATCCATGTCATGATACATTTGACAAAACTCACTTAACTTCACAGCAAAGAGTGGAACCTTAATATTTGCAAATTAAGATGCATCATTTAAGAAGTCAAAGGATTGTAGGACAAAGTGCAGAATGTGCACAAAGAAATTATAAATGAGTAACAAATGCATGAAACAGTCTCCATGGAAAACGTGGTGGCAAAGGTAGTGGCCTAATTAACTTGGAAAATGAGTGGGTTCTGTAACACAAAAGGCAAAAGGAATTGTACATAAGCAAAGTATTCTAGTCAATAAAATTTGTTCCTTTGGGAATATGCATGAACAACTCTGATACTGCTAAATATGTTAACAGGAATTGAACAATTAAGTAAATGGATGGTAGCTGGTAAGAGCTAGGTTTCTAACTGTTGGAATAGTAGTTTAGAGATAAGCAAGGGGCTACACTGGTTCATGTGGTAATGGACTAGAGTTGAAGACAACAGTATGAAGTCATGTTTTGCTTAATGTAGATAAAGATGGTTACATATAGAAATACTTATAGAAATGTGATTATACAGGACTTAGTATACATACATATATCTCTGTCCTCCGCTAGTTCAAGGAAATGAAATAAATAAAAACTCAATGGCAATGGGCTCACCTAACACAAAAATCTTGGTTTATAACACCATTGTCCAGTAAAAGACACCAGATGTCCTTAGAGAAATGGCTAATTTTGGGACTTGGGCTGGACATATACAAGATAAACTTTGAGTCACAAAGCAAAGAAGGTCTAAAACACACACACTTTGTCCACTTTTTAATATGGTTGTTTTTTTCTTGCAAATTTGTTTAAGTTCCTTGTAGACTCTGGATATTAGACTTTTGTCAGATGGATAAATTGCAAAAGTTTTCTCCCTTTCTATCATATTGTTACTTGTTACTGCTCTATTTAGGTTTGGGATTTCTTTATTTTTATTTTTATTTATTTTATTTTATTATTATTATACTTTAAGTTTTAGGGTACATGTGCACAATGTGCAGGTTGGTTACATATGTATACATGTGCCATGTTGGTGTGCTACACCCACTAACTCATCATTTAGCATTAGGTACATCTCCTAATGCTATCCCTCCCCCGTCCCCCCACCCCACAACAGTCCCCCGTGTGTGATGTTCCCCTTCCTGTGTCCAAGTGTTCTCATTGTTCAGTTCCCACCTATGAGTGAGAACATGCGGTGTTTGTTTTTTTGTCCTTGCGATAGTTTGCTGGGAATGATGGTTTCCAGTTTCATCCATGTCCCTACAAAGGACATGAACTCATCATTTTTTATGGCTGCATAGTATTCCATGGTGTATATGTGCCACGTTTTCTTAATCCAGTCTATTGTTGTTGGACATTTAGGTTGGTTCCAAGTCTTTGCTATTGTGAATAGTGCCACAATAATAGTTCATTCTTGGTAGGTTGTATGTGTCTAGGAAGTTTTTCATTTCTTCTAGGTGACCCAATTTACTGGCATATAGCTGCTCATAATACTCTCTAATGATCCTTTTAATTTCTGTGGTATCAGTTGTAATGCCTCCTATTTTGTCTCTGATTTTATTTGTTTGAGTCCTGTCTCTTCTTTCTTAGCCTGGCTGAAAGTTTGTCAATTTGTTTATTTTTTCAAAAAATCAATTGTTGTTTCATTTTTATGGTATTTTTTAGTCTCATTTTAATTTTATTTTTACTCTGATCTTTATAATTTATTTTCTTCTGCTAGTTTTGGGTTGAGTTTTCTCTCATTTTTATAATTCTTTAAGAAGTATCATTATTTTGTTTATTTGATTTTCTCTAGTTTGTTGATGTAGATGTTTATTGCGATAAACTTCCCTCTTAATATTGCTTTTTCTGTATCCTATAGGTTTTAGCATATGGTATTTCAAGAAATTTTTTACATGTTCTTCTTAATTTTTTCATTGATCCAGTGATTGTTCAGGACTGTATTGTTTAATATCCATGTGTTTATAGTTTCCAGAGTTTCTTTTATTATTGATTTTTAGTTTTATTCCATTGCAATCAGAAATGATATTATTTTAATTTTTTTGAAAATTTTTAGACTTATTTTCTGTGCTGACATATGGTCTATCATGGAGATTTTTCCACATAGTAAGGTAAAGATCATCCAGACAGAAAATCAGAAAATAAATATCAAACTTAACTGGTATTATAGAACAAATGAGTCTAATAGACATTAATAGAACATATCATACAACAGCTGTTATTATTTTCTGATTTTCTATCTAGATGATCTGTCCAATGATAAAATTGTGGTGTTGAAGTCCCTAGTCATTATAATATTAGGGTGTATCTCTGCCTTTAGCTCTAATAATATTTGCTTTATATATGTGGGTGTTCCAGTGTTGAGCGCATATATGTTTACAGTTTTTTCATCTTCCTTTTAAGTTGATTCCTTTGTCATTATATAATGACCTTGTTTGTCTCTTTTTAGATTATTGTTCTTGAAATGTGTTTTATCTGTTGTAAGTATAGCTATTTCTGCTCTTTTTTGTTTCCAATTTGCATGGAATATCTTTTTTTATTCCTTCATTTTCAGTCTATTTGTGTCTTTACAGATTAATTGGGTTTCTTATAGGCAGCATATAGTTGAGTTTTATTTTTTCTCCATTCAACCACTCGATGTCTTTTGATTGGAGAATTTAGTCCTTTAATATTCATTGTTATTACTGATAGATAAGAACTTACTACTGCCATATTGTTACTTGTTTTCTATTTTTTTGTTGTTGTTGTTGGTACTCCCTTTTTTCCTTCTTTCTTGTCTTCTTTTATATAAAAGTGACTTTCTATGGAAGTATGTTTTAATTTATTGCTTTTTATTTATTATAGATTTTTGTTTTGTAGTTCCCACAAAGTAAAAAAAATGACATCTTATAACAAATGATTTTAAGCTGATGACAATTTAACTATGATCACAAAGAAAGGAAAAACAAAATAAGCAAAGAAAAAAACTAAAAAGCTATACACTTTAAATTCTTCCTGCTTTCTGACTTCTTGTTGCTTCTATGTATATTTTAAAATATCATATGTCACTTAAAATTGTTGTTATTATTGATAGGTTTATCTTTTTTCCTATTCAGGATACGAGTGACTTATATACCACAATTACAGTGTTAGATTATTTTGTATTTGTCTGTGCACTTATTTTTACCAGTGAGTTTTATACCTCCAGATAATTATTAGTTGCATGTAGCAACCTTTTCTTTCAGATTGAAGAACTCCCTTAACATTTCTTGTAAGACAGATCTGGTGCTGAGAAAATCCCTAAATACTTCTTCAGCTTTTTCCTTTCTCTTTTCTTTTCTCTTTTCTTTTTTTTTCTCTTTCTTTCTTTCTCTTTCTTTCTTTCCTTCTTTCTTTCTCTCTCTCTCTTTCTTTTCTTTCTTTCTTTCTTTCTTTCTTTCTTTCTTTCTTTCTTTCTTTCTTTCTTTCTTTCTTCCTCCTTCCTTCCTTCTGTCCTTCCTTCCTTCCTTCCTTCCTTCCTTCCTTCCTTCCTTCTTTCCTTCCTTCCTTCCTTCCTTCTTGTCTGGGAACATCATTATTTTTCCTTCATGTTTGAAGGATAACTCTGCTGTGTTCACTATTCTGGGTTGGAAGTTTTTGGTTTTGTTTCCCTTCAGCACTTTGCCAAGTGTATGTATCAGAGCTCACTTTTATGTTATTTGCTTGTTTTCTCTTGCTGTTTTTAGGATTCTTTCCTTATTCATGACATTTGAGATATTATATGGCTTGAGGTAATCTTATTTGGATTGAATATGCTTGATATTCTTTGACCTTCTTGTAACTAGATATTCATACCTTTCTCTAGGTTCAGAAAGTCTTCTGTTGTTATTTCTAATAATATACTTTCTACCTCACTCACTCTCTACAGCCTGATTAAGGCCAATAATTCTTATGTTGGCCCCTTTGAGGCTATTTTCTAGATATTATAGGCATGCTTTATTCTTTTTGTCTATGTTTCTTTTTCTCCTCTTGCTGTGTAGTTTCATATAGTCTTTGAGTTCACCAATTCTTCTGCTTGACCAGTTCTGCTATAGAGAGGCTGATACATTTTTCTGTTAGTCAATCAAATTTATCAGCTCCAGAATTTCTGCTTGATTTTTAAAAACTATTTTAATTTCTTTGTTACATTTCACTGATAGAATTCTGAGTTTCTTCTCTGTGTTATCTTAAAGTTTGTTGAGCTCCTTCAAGACAACTATTTTGAATTCTCTCTGAGATGTCGTATATCTCTGTCTCTCTAAGATTGGTCACTGAATGCCTTATGTAGTTTGTTTGGTAAGCTTATGTTTTCCTGTAGGTTCTTAATGTTTGTGGATCATCATTTACATCTGGGCATTGAAGAGTTTGGTATTTATTCCAATCTTTGCAGTCTGGGCTTGTTTGTATTCATCTTTCTTAAGAGGACTTTCAAAGAATTCAAAGGGGATTGAGTGTTGTGACCTAAGCCTGTGGTCACTGCAGCCATTTTAGCTCTAGGGGGCACCCTAAGCCCAGGAACAGTGAGACTTACAGGCTCCTAGAAATACAGCTTTGGTGGACTTGGATAAGATGAAAGAATTCCTTGGTTTACCAGGCAAAGTCTCTCACTCTTCTCCTTTTTTCCAAACAGAGTCTCTCTGTGCTGCATTGCATAGAGTTGGGAAAAGAGTGACATGGGCTCTCTCATGGCACCGTAGCTGGCACAATCCTGGGTCACACGTGAAGCTTACAGCCTTCCGGATCAGCACAGTACTGAGGCTTGCCCAAGGCTTATGGCCAGTGTTGCCTGACTGCTGCTGATGTTTAATCAAGACTGAAAGATGCTTTAGTTAGCAGGCAGTGAAATCTTGCCAGGAGTGGGTTCATCCCATTATACAGTGGATTCTCTTCTGATCCAGAGTAGGACTAGAAATACCATCCAAGAGCAAAGGGCTGGGATTGGGAGCTTCAGAAATCTGCCTGATTCTTCATTTTACTGTGGCTGAGCTTGTCCATAGTTACAAGACAGAATCCTCTGGGTTTGTTTGTTTGTTTGTTTTCCCCTCTACTTTCCCCCAACCAGAAGGAATCTCCTTGAGCTGCATTGCCTGGAGTTGGGAGAGGAGCTGCAGGCACTCTCATGGCCTTCGCAGCTGTTGCCACACGAGTCAAATCCCATGTCCACTGCCTCTGAGACCAGAACAACACCAGGGCTTGACCAAGGACTGAAGTTCCTGTTGCCTGACTCCTACTCACATTTATTTGGTGCCCCAGGCCACGTTAGTCAGCTGGTAGTGAAGCCACCTGGGACTTGATTTTCTCTCACTGGAGAGGGATTTTCCTCTGGTCCAGGGTTGATGTAGATGTTTTTTTGCCATAGATGCCAGCAGAATTCTGCCCTGTATTGCATTCTGCTGTGACAGGGCAGCACTGAATGCCAATGCAAAGTCTCATACTCCCTTTGCTCTCCCTTTCCGAAGCACGTGCAATCTCTCTCTGCCCTGTGTTGCCTGGGATTCATGGAGAGGTAGTGCAGACAGTGCAAAATTGTCCTTCTTACCTTATTCAATGCCTTTTTTCTTGTTATGATGTTATAACGAAGTACTGTGGTTGCTCAACTGATTTTCTGGTTCTTATGAAGGTGCTTTCTCGCCTGCTATAGTTGTTCAATTTGCTGTTTGTGTCAGGAGGCAAACATTGGAATGTCCTCTTCAGCTGTGTAACTCCACTTTCTCCTGTCATTTCTCCTTTTAACCAACTAAATATGATCTCTTCAGAGTATATGGAGGAAAGGGTAAAAGGAAGTATATTCAGACATACTCTCCAAAGTATAAGGGGGGCCTCATTTTCCTGTGGCTGAATGTTTATCATTTGGAGTGATTTTTCGTATAATAAAGCCATTGTCTTTTTACTGCTTTCTCACTTTTTCTGAGGGAAGTAGGGCTGATTTGACTGATGATGTTTAAAAAATGACTGGTGAAAATAGCTGTTTTTGTTGTTAGGTATACCTTCTGCAGAGCATCTTTACTTTGGCCTCTTCCTTCTATGTGAAAAATGGCTTACTTCTCTGTAGCAGTTCTGTAGTTGTATAACTGTGCAAATGATTCTATGTGGAAGTGTGTTCAACTTTTGAGATGAAGTATTAGCAAATTTGCTTGGCCATGATCTAAACCACATTTTTCAATCACACGTATCCAACATCTACTCTCCTATCGAGGTATAAATGACAAGAGAGAATGATTTTTTTATTACAGCAACTCCTCATAGTTCCAAATACTGCAAATGTTTCTACTTCATTAATTACATTTATATTAATTTCATTTTTATATATTCCTTTTACTTTTTCTACTGTTTGCTTATTCACTCAATAAACAGTTACTGAGTGGTAAGCAAAATAGCCATATATCTTCTATTATAGAGCTTTGACTTATGGGGAAGAAAATGAAAACAAATAATATCAGAATGTTTATTTATAATTGTGGTAAATACTGGTACAAAAAAGAATAGAGTTTTCTGATAGCTTATACTTAAGGAACTTTATTTGGATTGGATAAATCTGGGGTCAGGAATGCTTCACTGGCAAAGTGATTTTCACCTGAAATCTGAAGAATGCATTGTTTTCAGAGCATCAAAAATAACATAGAGAGCATTACTTCTTTTGATCCGGACAGTATTCTCTAGGTTTAACAGAGGGATTGGCAAAAATTTCGCAATAAAGGCCAGATACTAAATATTTTTAGCTTTGTGAACCATATTGTCTCTGTTATTACTCAGTTCCATTATTGTTGCAGGAAAGCAGCGACCATTGATAATATGTAAGTGAATAAGTGTGGCTATTTCTGAAAAGTGATTTACAAATAATTAGTGGTGTACTGAATCCTGGTTGAGCCTCATAATATGTTATATTATTTATTTCTACTTTTTATAGAAAATACCTTTACATGAAACTTTTTAAATCAGGAATTTGCATCTTCTTGTGGTTTGTTTTGTTTGTTTTTAGTCTAAATGAGTAACTGTACATATGTAACTTTTAAATTCCCCTTATTGATTTTCATCTATCTTACCATATGTATTGAAAATATTTTATTCCGTGTATCTTTTTTCTCCCAGATGTATTATTCTCAAGATAAATATCTTGTTTTCAGTGTCTTTGTAACAGTAATTGATCACAAAATTTAATGAAACATTGTCAAGAGAAATGTTTTCCAAAATGTGTCCCATGGAATACAGATCCCTCGAAATGTTATAAGATCTTGCGTGTCAAATAAGTTTAGAAATCAATGTATGCCACTGATTCCTAAATGCCAAAGAGTAACATTTTTTACTGTGCAAGAAAAAAAATGAGATATATGAGGACTACGTGGTTAGATTTTTGTAAATGTAAATGTGTTTATTGCAAGACTTACTTTGAAGTTGTAGCTTTTCTGTATTTCAGAGGCAAAATGTACTATCTTTAAGAAAATGGTGTCAATAGCAGTTTATTTCATTAAATTAGTCTAGCAAGGAAATGTTTTATAACTCATAAATAAACTTTAATTTCTGTTTCCAGTACATATCTCCCATATCTTATAATCCACTAAAAAATATAAGATAGAAACTTTGGGAATGCATTTGCATTTGCGAATTCTTTTAATACACTGATATTTAACAAATCAAAGCCAAAATATTAAATATGTGAGCTTATATAGACGTTCTTTTATTAACTACTCACTTTTCTTTTCTGCCTCAATTGTTCTTTAGCCTTATTTACCTACTCTCCCACTTTGAAGATAATTTTTTTTTTTTATTGTATAGCTGGTTACAGCTTTCCCTCAAAACTGATCTTGAAATGAGGCACATGTAGGTATCATGTATGTACCTGATTAGAAGAAAAAATAATATCTTGTAAATAGTCTGTTTTCTTTGTCATTTGCAAAAGGAAAAATTATATTGAAATGTTTTCTTTAAGCATTTCCTGACATGCTGTGCTGTGATGCTAATGTGTTTGTTCTAAGAGTCTCCTATAATTCATTATTTAACTGATTATTAGATTGTTCTTTGTGACATATGAATGAAATTGTTTGAACCTAGGACAAAGAAAAAGCATACTGATTCAAAAGCATTGCTCCAATATCTTTAATGAGTTTGGTTCTCTAATTGGAATCATACAGTAGATAAAATAATTATACAAATGTTGTCTAAATGGCCACGTGATCTATTTCTATTATCTTGTTACCTGTCTTTTCTTTCTTTTTTGCCATTATTGATGAAGATTTTATTTTGCTATTGCTCCCTCAAGCTCATGCACAGGGGTTTTAGCATTTTTCATCCAGAAAGTGGGAGGCAGAATGAGTTGAAGACAAATTTGAGCTTTGAGCATTTTTCTCATGTTGAATCAATTGTTCTGACTCTCACAGTGATGAAGTGTGAGAAATGAATACATTGATTACTTAATGGGCTCTCAACTTTTAAATATTTTATTCAGTCAAGCAGTTTCAGGCTTTTAATTTCCTTATGTAGGCCAATCTCTTAATATTGAAATTCATTTATGTATAAATGGATTATATTCCTTCCACAGAGTATGTGTATCTGGGCCTTTGTTACAAATTTGTCCTTGCAAGTTTTTGCTAGCAAAATTAAACCAAGCTGAATCATGGATAACATAAATGAGTATTAGATCAGCAAGCGCAGAAGCAATCTTCATAATGGGCTAAAAGTTATAGCCCATGAGAGATGAGATGTTCAGAAAACAAACTCAAGTTATAGCTGATACAAAGGTAGCTAGTGTGAGCCTAAATGGCTTAGTAGATAATGTTCTCATTAAATGCTTCCAACTTTCTGGTTGACGGGAAATAAAAAACATAAATAAAAGCATATATATGTTCATGTTTAGTAAGTGTTTAAGTAAAAATTTTAATTTGATATCTAGCTGAAGTTAAGTAACTTCAAATTTAGTTTAAAAGAAAACAATATAATGCTGAGTGTGATACTATCATACGTAATAATATATATATAATATATTGTATTATATATAACTCAGCCCTTGTTGCAATATTTTGTTATTAACATCAGGGTGCTGTAGGGCTCAAAAGCAGGTGTCAGAAAACAATCTTCCTCTCTGCCCTTTTGCTGACCTCCTTTCATTTGCTCCTTAGCAGGTGAAGGCAGGCCTTAGAAATGAAAAACACATTTTAATCTTTTTTTGCCTCTAGCCACAGGGAAACTCTTTGACATACCTTGTCTGATTGTAGGTTATAAGAACCTCATTTTGGAAGAGGTCCTGTCCCATACTCTGGAGGAAGAGATGCTCCACAGAGAAGTAAAGAAAAATTGAACAGAGAGGTTTTGCTGGATTTCCCAATTTAGTCTATTAGTATTACATCATACTCTTTTTGTTTAATCACATTTCTTCTCAGTTGTCAGTCATGCTTATCCAATGAAGTCTCCATTAGAAGCCCAACAGGACAGGGTTCAAAGAACTTCCTGATAGCTGAACAGTGAAGGTTACTGGAGGGGGAGCCTTGGGGAGGGAATAGAAGCTCCTCAATTGACCCTTTTCACATGCCCAGCACTATGCATCTCTTCATATCTATCTTTTATAATATTCTTTGTTATAAACTGACAAATATAAGTAAGTGTTTCCACGAGCTCTGTGAGCTGCTCTAGCAAACTAATTGAACCTGAGAAGAGGGTTGTGGATACCTCGACTGATAGCCCATTGGTCAGAAGCACAGACAAAATAACTTGGTGCCATCAGAATTCGGGTGGGGAGCAGTCTTGGGGACTCAGCCATCAACCTGTGAAATCTAACACCTTCTCCAGGTAGATGATATCTGAAATGAACTAGAGGACATGCAGCTGGTGTCCACTACAAAATAGATTGCATGTTTGATGTGGGGGAGAAGCCCTTCCACATACAGTCACAGAAGGCTTCTATGTTAATTATTATTGTTGAGTGAGAGTATACAAGAAACTGACTTTGATTTCTTCTGTATTCTAGACTGAGAAAAACTTTTTTTCTGTTAAATATTAATCATGAATTAGAAAATTTGGTTTTAGAAAATATTTTCTAGGAAAGTGTATTTTAATGGATCTTTTAAAACTAATTGATATAACTATTATTTTATTCTTCACTTAAATAGTAAAGATTTAATGAACATAATAGCAATGGTTTTGCTATTGCACTTTTTGTTCTATAATGATGCTTTTTAAAATCTTAAAATATTCAGAAATATGGAGTCAGTTACTAGTAGTTTAATAGTTGCAACCTATTTACTAAATAATACAAATCTTTTAGGAAACAATTTCAAACTTCGATCCACATCTAATTCAAGTAAGTTTTCCATGATATAGATGTCATGGATAGAGACAGATAGTGAGCTACTACATGAGGGATAGATTCCAAAGTAAGTCTTAAAAAAAACTGAGAGTTTCATGTTAATGAGATGTAAACTTTCATTTTGTTTAGTCACTGGTATTTCGGGATTACTTTTACTACAGCTTGTATTAGCTCTATCTGAATATACAGTGTGATATTATGCTGTGCCTGATCCATTGGAGATGTTGAAATTAATATACTCCCTTTCTTTCCAGTTATATTTATTAAATCAAATGATTAGCTCACAAGGACCTTACGAACTGCCTCCCCCCACCCTTTATTTGTCTTCAAGAGGCATAGAGAATGTGACTGAAAGATAAATTACTAGAGGAGCATTTTGGCTTGTACAATAAATCTACTTATACACAAACATTTGTGAATATGTCTTATCCATTCTACTGCATTGAAAAGCCTCTAAAGGAAAAAAAAACCTTTAACATACTTATATTAATATTCCCTATATCATTTGCAAATGGTACATGATAAAAATTTTAAGATGGAGTAAAAAGTCGGTCCTTCGGGTGACATAGTTTTAGAATTTCTCACTATCTTATCAGTTCTGTTTTGGAAGAACTAAAGTTATAGAAGTTCATTTTGAAATGTCTTTTAAAATATGTTTTGCAGAACTGAATATACTATTTTTAATATAATACGGTGAACTTAATATCTGTGTTATCATTGGGTTCTTTGTTCAATCTTTTATTTACTCTATTCAATCTTAGACTATATTAGATGTATTAGACCTGACAATAGTCTCGTAAATTTGAGGGGTCTTATTGAATTTTCAGTCACCTAGGATGTACTTCTTATGAGAAAATCACTCTGATTCTTGGGAAGTAGTCTCCTAGGAAATTGTCTTGCATAGATTATTTGCAGGGTATATGGGGTATCTGCAAATCATCAGGCATTTCAGGTTTGGCCAGAAATTACATGTGGGCTTTCAAAACTGATAGCCAAGACTATAATACTACTGGGAATAACCTCTCAAAGAAATAATAATATCCCTAAAATGTGATATAGGAAACTTGTTCAAGAGTTTACCTTGATTCTAACATGCCATTCCATAGGGGGAAAAATCTCTTTAATAAAGACTGAAGACCTTTACAGGTGAAACTCAAAACTGTATTACAATTGTTCTATAAAAGATATTTATGATACATCTCTCTCTCCATGTTACTGTTGTTACTGTTTCTGTAAATGTTAATAAATTATAGTTAATATATTTATCCACAGTGATCCCTTCATACCTCTTTATCCTTAAACAAATCATGGAGGGGGGGAGACAAAAATGTTAATAATGACTTCTTTTAGTAAAATAATAGCAAAATCTCCCAACCAAGAAAACATTTCCACAAAGGTAATAGAGAAAAAAAAGTTTTATTATCGAATAAGCATTAAACCAAACTTTAATGTGCATTCAGACAATCCACTAGGAGATTACAAAGATAAATAAATCTCACAATTTTGTAGCCAAGCAGATACAACTTTTTACATGCATGCTTTGAAGATAAACAATAAATTAGTCTTCAAGTAAGAGGACTTGATAGCACCATTTGTCACAAGTAGTTCATCCTACATTCAATGTAGTAATTGGGTTGACCATTTGTGTTAGCTTATTGTTTTTTGTCCAGAGGAAAATCACACTTCTCATATCTTTATGACAGGTGGCAGGTAGCTTTGCCACTTGGATCGAGGCTTCCACTAAAGTTAGGCTCCTATCCTCCGACAGAAATTGGGAAAAAGAAGTGCTATCTTCCTTGCTAGTATAGGTCCATGAAAAAGACATTCCCAGGGCATAAAGCTGACGAAAGGTCTATTCAGTTTTCAATAGTGCTATCCAGTTTTGAAAAGAATTTGTATACATTTCAAAAAAAGGATGAAGTACTTGCAATTACAATTAAAAACAAAACAGAGGAGATGAAAATTTCTTCCCTCATTTCCAATTAGGAGAATTAAGGGTGTTATTTTTAATTCGTATTTGCCCTTAAACTTGAAAACATAATATTGAATAAGACTACCTAAACTTGCCAAGCTTCCCCTTGCTCTCCCCATAACTCTGTTCAAAAACAAGAATAAATTTCACTGAATTACTAATAAAATCATTTTATTTACTTTCATCTCTACATAAAGAATACTTAAAAATATATGTTCTGAACAATATTAACATTGTCTCTAATACTTTTACTTACCATCTTCACATAGTTTTCAGCGTATAGGTACAGTATTCTAATACATAAATAAGTTTCTCCTACTATAATAAAGTCCATAGGGATTGTATCATACAAGCTTTAGTAGACAGATGGAACCAAAACAAAGGAAACAGCAATGATTTACTGACATGATGATATCTCTACAAAAGATTATTTCCAGAGGTACTAACAATTATCCTAGTTAAATGATGGTTGTCTTAAGTATTTTAGAATATGCCAAAATTCAGTACCAGTGGCACTGAGTGTTTTGTTATTTCTAAAATTATTCCCTGAAATACTATTAGTGGGGAGTTAGGCTAAAATGATTTTTCATGTAAATTGTATTGAAATTTAAGTTTTCATAAAGCAGATCATAAAAAATGTTTTTAAGAGATTTAATTATTCCGAGACATGCTTGTAAAATTTCACGTGTCCACCGAAATGTTTTCCTCTGTCAAAATGAACTGCAATACTCAGTCAGGGATTTGTATCATGGTTAAAATCTTTTCTGTTTATACTTTAAGTGTGTGATGTGTTCAAAGTGAAAACTATCTAACAAGTCCCTTTCTTTCTTGTTATAAAAAAAGCTGTTCCCAGACCTACTCATTATTTGTATTGGTAATTTGTTATTCATCAAAAGAATTATAATATAATAGAATAAATTCTAATATTTATGACCCATCACAGTGATACAATTTTTACAGTCTGATAGACTTGGAGTACACGCAGTTGTCTTTTTATTAATTTTAAAACTTAATGCTGTGGGAGGTATGGGTAATTTTAGGAAGAAGTGCTGAGTGTTCACTCATTTCATCAAAAACAAAAAAAGAAGGTCAAGGGCAAGAGTAACAAAGAATATGTAGTATCTTTATAATTGCAGGGGGATTCTATGTGACAAAAGAGATTCACAGAGAGATTTGACTACTTGAATGGTTTGTGTAAATAAACTCAAAATCATCTGTAGGCCTTTCTGTGGTCGACATAAGTAAAAATTAAGGATGCAGTGAACCCTTCAATGAGCAGTATCGCCTTTCTAACAAGCAAGGAAGAAAGTCAGTGTTCAAATAAACAATTGCAATTAAGTTCCTAACATTTCAAAAATATTATGGAGAAATTAACAAAGTTCAAAATGTATTAAACTATTAATTATGCAGTACCAGCTTCAACAATCTACTGTAATGAAACCTATATTCTTTTGATTTGAGTTCAATTAATTGTCATCATTTAGCACACCAGTGATTTAGTGAACTTTTACCAACTCCATCTCCTTTTTAATCCTTGAAGTGAGTGAACCATTTCTCAGGGCACTATTTCCTTAAAAGTGTATTGGAAGGAGGCAAGGGGACATTTTTTTTTCCTGCTTTACTTCCAGACTTGTAGTTTTGGTTGTCTTTGATTTGGCTTGTCATGTTTTTTTTGTTTTTTTTTACCTGACTAATGATGCTAAGATCTAAGTCACAGATTTTCCATACATGTCAAGCGCATTACAGTTTTCCTCAAACTCATGCTTCAGAAATACATATTCATGGTTTTACTCAGCTATTAATTTGATTTTTTTTTGCTTTCTATGTCACGTTGTTACTCCTATTATCAATAGTTTACATAGTGTGCACCTCCATCCTTGTATCGATTATTTACATGTTATGTTAGTAGATACAGAGATTAGAGCTAATCTATATAATACTTAGTAGTCACCAATACTAATAAAATTCCTTTGGGGAAATATAGAAAGTGAAAAATGAAAGAAATGAGAGAAAAAGAAAAAAACAAAGGGAAAAGGAGGAGGGAGAGACATAAAGAGAATGAGTGGAAAAGATTTAATTTCAATATAAGTGTTAAATACATTATTCTAAGGAAGTATTATCTTTTAACAGAAAGTAACTTTAAATTTTCCCTAGTCTGTAATAGCTCGTTTCAAAGCTCCCACATATTTTCAAATACAATTATACAAAACAGCATTGCACTGTCTCATCCCCTTACCATAAATTTGCGATCACTTTTCCCTCCCTCAAGTTCTTTCAATTAAGCCATGAACAAACAATTGTTCTGGCTACAATGTAGCATTTGCCGTTTTTCATTTATTTTTCTCTTGTTTATGCAGAGTTTGCTAAATTTCAGAATGTGTGGCAATGCCTTTAGCCTTTCCATGTTAAATATGATTTCTGCTGATTCCCCATTTCTTTTAGTAATCCCATGTGCAACCAATAGTCCAACACTGTAAAAGCTTAACCATCTCAATGAAAGTTTTTCTTAACCTTTTAATTGTTTGTTATCGATCTCTTCTGTAGAATGCAGAGTCCATGCAGTCAGGGATCATACCTACTTTGTTGTTTTATTATTGTTATGATTCTATTGCCCATTGGTGTGACTACAACACCACTGAAAGCCAGTAAATATACACAAATCAAAGGATTTATGTCTGCAATTTCTATAAATATTTCAGAGAGAGATAGAGAATTCTCAATTTATATTTTTTATTTTATTTATTGTAGCTCCCAATGCCCTTATTATGTGAAGAATTTTGAGGGTTTTTAAGAGGATAACCTAAATAGACAACACTAGCAACAGTGGTACCAAGTATGAGTCTAACTTTGAGAAATATAACCATTGACGTGAGTCAGCTCAAGTGCCTTCACCAAGTCTTTCCTCAGAGATAATTTTCTCCTCATGAAGTTCTTCAGTGCAAAATGCAAAGGGAGAGCATAAGTTGTTATTTCTTGTAATGTATAGCTACATATTTTCTCTCTAAGTTCCTGTGATTTGTTAGGAAGTAATCCACCCCCAGGACACAGGAACAAGCATATATTCCAGGCAAGATACTGTAACAAACCTGCACATTGTGCACATGTACCCTAAAACTTAAAGTATAATAATAATAAAATAAAATAAAAAAGATACTCCATTTCTCCCACCACATTGATTCATTTAGGGATTGCTTTTGATCTAAGCCTGTCCACAAAGACTCAAACGGATGGCTTGTATTAGAGTAACATACTAGGAAATTGATATTCTAGTTCAGGACACAGAGGCAGGTGGGGAATTGCTTATGTGAGGGAACAGGAGCTTCAGAATGCATTTTGCCAATAAGAGAGAGACTGCCTAAGACTAAAGCCAACATAGGGAGACAAAACCAAGAGAGGGAGAGAGGAAAACTATTCTGAAAATATAATTTCAGCAGTGGATGCTGCTCAGCTCAAGCCAGAGTTATTCCTGGTCCTTTGTATTACATGAGCTAGTTTGAGATGAGCTTTGGTTACCTGCCATTGAAAGTGCAAGAGTCTAATAGTCCTCTAGATTTCCAAACTTGCTTGAATCCTTAGTATAGATGCATTGGGTAAAGACTGCAATATTGAATGGTTTAAGCTCCATCCCTTTAACTATTTCCATGTTTAAAAATGCATTCACAATCATTTCAAGTATTGCTTTGATCAGTTTTATTTATTTTAATTGGGGGAAGATGGAGGGCAGCATGACCTGAAATTATATTTCCATGTAGCCTTATTTACAGTTTCATGGTGGTATCACTTTTCAAAAGCATTACAATTATTGAATTTTTTTCATAACAGTAATTTTTTTAATAAAAACTTTTATTATTTGAAGTTGACCAATTCCTAGATTTGTTAAGCTTTCTGTGTGATAATCTTTACAATAGGTGATACAGAGAAAGGGATTATACAGGTATGCTACATTTTATCACTACCTGTGGGAAGTTCATATATCAAATGAAATTATTTAAAGGAGTATTAAATTATATTCTGTATTAAATAACAACACTCATGTAAAGACACAAGAGCTTATATAAAAATAAGCCATGAAAGCATATAAATAATTTATGATGTCAAAACAAAAATTACACCAGGCAAAAACAGATGAGGAAGACTTTATTTAAAGTTATTGAAATAGAAGCCAGATGCCAGTTCTCACCCTGAGTTAAACTCTACTGAAACAAAGCAGAAGGATTCTTCAGAGCTGAAGAGAGGAAAGGGGGGAGTCTTAAGCCATCTGTGTAAGCAAACTTTTCATATCTTCATGACAAGATATAGTTTTACAACTTGGGGCAAGATGGCTATCAAAGTTAGGCTCCTAATAGTCTACAAAAATAGGAATATAGGGTTTCTTTCTTTTTTGTTGATTGCATTTTAAAGAGATAGTTCCAAGGTTCCTGAGAAAGACATTTCTGGTTTGTAAAACCAGTGAGAAGCTTGTAAAATGGTTTACATTTCAAAGAGGCAAAGAAATAATTCACAAGTTTTCTAAGGTAAGTGCTCTAAGAATAGAAAGGTTATGGGCCTAGAGTCAGTTCTAAACCTATCTCAAGTTTAGTCAGGCTGAGGGAAATATGAAGGCCATCTTGTTCTAGAAACATGAACCACTCGTGACAACCAAACTAGAATGCATGAAACTCATACAATTTTGCATGCAAATAAAATAGAAAGGGTAAAAAAAACAAATTCTCATTAGTTCTGCTACCTAGTTTCTATCAACTGCATCTTAAATTCTTTCACACACAGAAAATTTAAAATGATACCTTTCAATACAATATAAATGTCTTATCACTAGTTTAGAATTGACTTGAAATTTATGTTGTGAACAACTTAAATCTAAAACACAAAGTATGGTGTTTAATGTTGAACCTTACTCTATAGTATGATTGAAAATAATAAAAAATCTGACTTTTTGTCTAATGAACTGTGAATAATGAGGTTTTATTAAAATGCCTAATTTGTTTAGGTACATGCAATGCCTACTTATCCAATTACTCTGGTAAAATTACAAACGGAGAAGGTCGAATCTGTTAAATTAAGAAGGTCATTGAAGAAATTAAGATTGTTGAAGCATATTATTAATACATTATAGGGGAGAGTAATAATGGAAAATCTGCCTGTTCTCCTATGTTCAGGCTTATGTTTCCATTCATTTCATTGTCTAAGACCTAAGAAAATTAAACACACACAAACACACACACACACACACACACACATAGCTGACCCTTGAACAACAGGAGTAATACAGGTTTGAACTGTTTAGATTCACCTGTATACAAATTTTCTTCCAACTCTACCACTCCTGAGACAACACCAACCCCTCTTCTTCCTCCTTTTTCTCAGCCTATCAAAGTTGAAGATGGCAAAGATGAAGAGTTTTCTGATAATCCACTTCAATTTGATGAATAGTAAGTATATTTTTGCTTCCTTATTATTTTCTTGATACAATTTTCTTTTCTCTAGTTTGCTTTAGTGTAGAAATACAGCATATGATACATGTAACACAAAAAGTATGCATTACTTGACTGCTTATGTTATCTGCAAGGCTTCTGGCCAACAGTAGGGTATCAGCAGTTAACTTTTGGGAGAGTCAAAAGTTATTTGTGGATTTCTAATGGCATGGGGGTCAGCACTCCTAACCCCTGTGTTGTTCAAGGGTTAAATGTGTGTGTTTGTGTGTGTGTATACATAAATCATAAATCATCATTAAGAAGACAACTAAGACATATTTTAATAAATAATGAAATAATATGAGACTTGTCCTAATTTCTAAATTTCTTCATTTATTGAGAAAAATGTTTATTAATAAGCAGAATTTATGTGAAAATGACAATACTGCCCAAAGCAATCAACAGATTCAATGCAATTCCCATCAAAGTATCATAATTATTATTCACAGAACTAGAAAAAAAAATTCTAAAATTCATTTGGAATCCAAAAAGAGCCTATACAGCCAAAGCAATACTAAGCAAAGAGAACAAATCTGGAAGCATCACATTACCCAACTTCAAATTATACTACAAGGCTAGAGCTACCAAAACAGCATGATATTGGTATAAAAATAGGCACAAAGACTAATGGAACAGAATAGAGAACCCAGAAAAAAAGCTAAATACTTTCAGCTAACTTATCTTCAACAAAGCATACAAAAACATAAAGTGGAGAAAGGACACCAATTTAATAAACGGTGCTGGGAAAACTGGCAAGCCACATATAGGAGAATGAAACTGGGTCCCCACCTCTCACCTTATACAAAAATCAACTCAAAATGGATCAAAGACTTAAATCTAAGGCCTGAAATTACAACAATTCTAAAAGATAACATTAGAAAAATTCTTCTAGACATTGGTTTAGGCACCTAATTCATGACTAAGAACCCAAAAGCAAATGCGACAAAACCAAAAATAAATAAATGGGACCTAATTAAACTAAAAACCTATTGCACAGCATAAGAAAAAGTCAGCAGAGTAAACAGAAAACTCACAGAGTGCAAGAAAATATTTGCAAACTATGCATATCCAGAATCTACAACGAATTCAACCAAATCAGCAAGAAAAAAACAAATAATCCCATCAAAAAGTGAGCAAAGAACATAAATAGACAACTCTCAAAGGAAGATATACAAACTGCCAACAAACATATGAAAAAATGCTCAACATCACTAATTATCAGGGAAATGTAAATTAAAATAAAAATGAGATAAGATCTTACTTCAACAAGAATGGCTGTAATAAAAAATAAAAAAAATAGATGTTTTCATGGATGTGGTGAAAAGGGAACACTTTTACACTGCAGGTGGGGTATAATCTAGGGCAAATACTATGGAAAACAGTATGGAGATTCTGTACAGAACTCAAAGTAGAATACCATTTTATCCAGCAATCTCTCTACTGGGTATCCACCCAAAGGAAAATAAATCATTATATGAAAAAGACACATGCACATGCATTTTTAGAGCAGCACTATTTGCAATTGCAAAAGTAGGGAAGCAACATAAATGCCTATGAACCAATGAGTACATAAATAAAACGTGGTATATATACACCATGGAATACTACTCAACCATAAAACAGAATGATATTATAGCCTTTGCAGCAACCTGGATGGAACTGGACACCATTTTTTAAGTGAAGTAACTCAGGAATGGAAAAGCAAATATTGTATGTTCTCACTTGTAAGTGAGAGCTAAGCTATGAAGATGCAAAGGCAAAAAGAACGATATAATGGACTTTGGGTAATGAGGGGGAAGGGTGGGAGGCAGGTAGGGAATGAAAGACTACATCTTGGGCACAGTGTACACTACTTGGGTGATGAGTGCATCAAAATCTCAGAAATCACCACTAAAGAACTTATTCATGTAACCAAAAACCATCTGTATTTCAGAAACTATTGAAATAAAAATAAAAAATAAAAAAGCAAAAACCAGAATTTAGCACAAAATGAAGATACGAGTATACAAGAACAATTAGTTTAAAACAGATTATTTAATTTAAAACATCATAAAAATAATTCATTTAAGTATAATAATATTAATTGTTAAGATTTTTCTTTTCTTCTAGCTTAACTGGTGTGTTGTATAGGAAGAAATAAAACCTTAAAAGAATGTACTAAGAGAAAAAGTGGCTGAAGAGTAGGAAATAAGAGAAATGAAGAGTAATACAATGGGCACTTTCGTTGAAAATGTAGTACATACACACGATGGAATACTATGAAGCCAGAAAAAAGAATGAGATCGTTTCCTTTGCAGGGATATGGTTGGAGCTGGAGGTCATGATCCTTGTCAAACTAATGCTGGAACAGAAAATCAAATACTGCATGTTCTCACTTATAAGTGGGTGCTAAATCATGAGAACACGTGGACACATAGAGAGGAACAACAAACACTGGGGCCTATTGGAGGATGTAGGGTGGGTGGAGGGAGAGGATCAGGAAAAATAACTAATGGGTACTAGGCTTAATACCTGAGTAATGAAATAACTTGTATAACAAACCCCCATGACACAAGTTTATCTATGTAACAAACTTGCATGTGCACCCCTGAACTTAAAATAAAAGTTAATAAAATAAAATAATATGAAATTCACTTTATTTCCTATCACTGAAACTTGAATAAACATTTCTAGAGGATGTAAGATCAAACAACTAATACTTGTGTAATATCTTTTCTAAAATGTTAAATTATCAAGTTCTCCATCACTATATGTTCTGGAGGTTATTTCTAGGTCAACTGAGCTTGACCTTCAAATATTTACAAGGCAAAGATAGATAATTTTTCCTTCACTAAAAATACAAGTATAGGCTAATTGTTGAGACTAAGGCCTAATTTATAACTTGATTCCCAGAGCAGATTACAGGTATGGATGAAGTAATGTCAAAGTAACAGAAATCAGTCTTCCTGGTTTCCCCAAGAAATAACCTAATAACTTCTATAGAAGGCTTTCCCATATTTTGAAAATGTGTAAAAGTGCCTTTTCTGCTAATCACAACTACACAGCTGGAACAACGAACCCACCAATATAATTTCCTTTTTTATTTCAAAAATTTAACCTGCTCTTTTAAAACACTTGCTGATTGCTCAATTTGGCTACACACCTATATAGGCTAACATGGAAACTTTCTAATTCTGTCTTCCAGGTGTGGCAAGTGAGTATATTAATCAACTTTTCTTTTTTTCTTTCTTTTTTTTCTCCTAAAGAAATTTTCTGCCTCTCTTTTTTTTGGTTCATTGCATACCCAATTCCATCATGAGGTCAGTGATATGACTTGTTCAATAGATCCTTATTGAATGCTGTATAAACAGAGTGATAATCACTAAAGAAATAAGCATGCTCAAGACAAGAAATTTATCCTGGACAATCGCTCAGACTAGAATGATGGATAACTGTGAGGCAATGTGAGGAATAACTGTGTATCTATGTTTGAAATATACTACTTGGGAGACGCTCTTTACGAAAAATGGTACTGAATACAAATAGGAAACCATCTATAGGCACTTCAAAGATGCCTATAAAATTGAGGGGCTGTGAATCCTACATTTTATTCACATTATGGTAAATTAGCTGCTGATAATGAGCATTATAATGGTGATCTATACAAAGTGCTGTGGGAACACTATTGGTCAGAATACTTGTTCATATACAGTTACCATCTCATTAAATGTTACAGGAAGGAGCCTATTACTTCTGCCACCTGTGGGACTCAATAGAGACTTCATTAAAGTAAAATATGGGCTAAGGTTGGTAGATGAAAAACAGTTCACCAGTTAGATTAGGTGGGAAATAAAAAACTTTTCAAGCAGAAGAAGACACACAAATAAATGCAAAAAGATATGATAATGTGTAGCTTTTTCAAGAAATTGCAATAATATACAGCACAACTGCATGAAGAAAAAAGAAAATAAGAAAAACATGTCTAAGCTGGACATTAGATAGACTATTATCAATTAAAAAAGGTTTTGGTACTTGTGTGCCATGATAAATAGGATAGCTATATATTTTAAAGTGGTGAAATGCTTAACTGGAAAGTTAGAGTGTCAGCTCTCTGTTTTTTAACATTTCTAATTAACATTATGTGTCATCCACCATAGGTTTTGAAAAAAAAATGTATTTTATGCTCATGTGCTATCCCAATTATTTATTGTTAATATCTTCATGATGGAACATAGAAAAACACTACCAGTTAACGTTCATATTAATTTATGTATTAAATATACAGCATGTAGATAACATTATTTGTTAAGTGACTAGATATTATTAAATCACTATGAAAATATTTATATTGCCATCCAATTTTTTCCTGTTTATATAAGTACTTTCATTTGCTCTGGAGAAAACTGGCAGGCTAATGACATTTAGAGTGATGACAGAATCATCTGTCAGCCTTCTCTATAATTCTCTCCAGGCCCTGACAGACAAATACATTTTCAAATGCTATAAAAGAAATAAGTACCAAAGCAATATAAAAATAACTTTAAGGGTCTGATAAAAGAGGCTAAAGCAAGGACATTGAAAGTTAATTCTTCTCGTTCTGCCTAAACTTGCCTTATTCAGTTTCACAGACCTGTAAAATATAATAATTATTTTCTTTTCTTTCTTTTTTCTTGTTTTTTTTTCGGGGCAGAGTCTTGCTTGTCTCCAGGCTGGAGTGCAGTGGCGCGATCTCGGCTCACTGCAACCTCCACCTCCTGAGTTCAAGCGATTCTCGTGCCTCAGCCTCCCGAGTAGCTGGGATTACAGGCACGTGCCACCACACCCAGCTAATTTTTGTGGTTTTAGTGGAGAAGGGGTTTCATCATGTTGCCCAGGACGTTCTCAAACTCCTGACCTCGTGATCTGTCCACCTTGGGCAAAAACAGACAAGATCTTCTAAAAGGAGATATAAACAATGGTTTAGAAGTGATTATGAATCAGTTAGATGATTCTATATATATTTGTATTAGATGATTCCAATATATTTGTATTATCATTTAGGATGGTTTCTGCTGGAAGTAACCAATGCTCAGTACAAAGTGGCTTAAGTTATAAGTAGAGTTGTGAAACGTCATGGTTCAGTCATGATTTTGCTGTATTTGTCTGTGATTTTTTAACTGTGCATGATAATTTTTTTAGTGTGTTATCTAACGATTACGACAATTCTGGGTCTCATATATGCCTAGAGGCAGAGCCCTTTAGATCTAGGATTCCCAGCAAGAATTAAAAGTAATTTTATTTTTGTCCACTATTTAATCAAGGCCTGCCCAATGGGATACAAAATATGGATTAATTTAAATCAACTCTGCCCTCTCTTCCCAGCTGGGGATGTGGTCTACCTTCTCCACAGCACATGGAGTGGATGGGTGGGGTAGAATAATGCAAAAGGAAAATGGACCCTGGGTAGCCAATCAATTATGTAAATTGCACTGGACAAAATAAAACAACATTGCTTTTTTTTTCAAGTACTTATAATTTATATCCTAAAATTCAGTGTTGCCTTTTAATTATTCTTTATTTATTTTTTTATTTTTTGTCTACAAACTACAAACCACATCTATGATGTGCTCTTTGTATTAAAAATCTGATTTTTCTTCTTAAATTTTTTGATAATACTCTGGAACCTCAGCAAATGTCTTAAGTTCCATGGAATAAGCATCCCAAGCTTTTCATGCTATTTCTCATGGACTCCTGAGGTGCCTCCTTTTCCCATATAGTATAACTTAAAATTAAAACTCCAGAATTAATGATCTAGATCAGAAGAGGTAGGGAAAGACATGTGACAGGATGGTGCTAATATGGTTAGGAGTAAAGAAAGGCCCTTCTGGTACAGTGGCAATGAGCAAGAAAACGGAATAATGTGCAGGTGGGGGACAGGGAATAATTCATTCACACATCCACTGGCACAATGTTCTAGGCATTGCAAATGTCCATGTTTGGAGTGGCCTCTGTGTATTCCTGTTTTCAGGGGGTTAATACAGATAGAAATAGAGGGTGCCCTGATAGAGAGGGAGGTAACTAGATCAAAAATAAGAACTCTTAATGAAATCAGAGAACATAAATAATGAGTTGGAAGACAAAGAAAAAAAGAACAAGAAGAGTATGTGCTCAGAATGTGAAATAATAAAAGTGATGATTTCACAGAGAAAATATGCTGCAATAACCAGTAGCCGCAATATTGTATATATACACAATATTGTGTGAGTGTATATATATATACACACACACACACACACACACACACACACGAAGGGAAAACTAGTGTTTTCCCTTTAGGAATAATATATATATATATGAATATATATACATTATTCCTAAAGGGAAAACACTAGTCCTATATAAAAATCTGATCAAATATCACTTTAATTATTTTTACCAAAAAATTTTAATTAACAAAATGTCATTCCTTTTACATGTATATGACCAAATTAGCATCATATAGATCCATATTGTATTCTATAAGAAAGAATTAAATCTTAACTTATATTCTCCAAAGCATATTTCACAGAAAAGTTGGTTTCATGAGATTGTTGAAATGAATACATTGATTTTATGGTTAAATAATTTTGACAAATGTTGCACTCTCTCTCTCTCTCTAAGATTCACAAAGCTTAAATATAACAGAAGATTTGATAAGTCCTAGAGTATTAGAAACCTGCTTGAGTTTGCAACATATTTACCAAAATTACTGGCCAAAGGACTCCTCTGCTATAAAGTAACAACTCTTTATATATAACTGTGGTTTCTTAAAGCCATTTTTGAAAATCACTGCTTTAAGATAAACAATTCATGTATGTATGTATTTATTGTATCTCAGAGGATTTATTGTTTTCATGTCTGAAGACAAACTTCCTCTTCTGGAAGTCATCTCTAAATATTAAATGCCTGTGCAGTTTGGTAGACTGAGCTACCCAACCAGAAAGAGAGATGCCCTCTAACTACATTTCTATGGGAAGGTGTGGACTGTAGCTTCCCTGAATGTGGTTTAGGTTGAAAAGGTTACTCTCTCCTGCTGAGATGGGTGGCCGGCTTCACCCATCAGCAAAAGTGCTTATGTGGTACTCCTTGGCTGGCATGGGTTCTTTGATTTATCCTAATCTAAGAGCTGTCAATATTATCTACAGTATGAAATAGGCACAGAACTGAAAAGACAAACGCGTACAATTTCACTTTTCTAGATGTTTCTACAATTATAATATTGAGCCTGTCATTAAAAACTAAGTGGTTGCTGTCCTGCAGAAAAGAGCAGAATATGATCATGGGTGTCCTTTTGGAAGAGCTGATCAATTTCCTTGAGTAGTGGAACACAGTCACAAATAATACATCCCTATCATGTGGCCTCGTTTGAGAACACTCAAATTCTGCATGCCATTGCTGCTGCATTTACTTGGTCTGCAACCTGCATATGGAGACTATTCTTTTATTTTGGGAAAAAAAAACATTCAACTCTGCCACACTTTTATGCCATACGACGAATTATGCAGATATATATATATATATATATATATATATATATATTTTTTTTTTCCCCCCTTAGGAATGTTCCTTGTACCTCTAGTTCAGCCCAGGCTTGCATCCTCTTAACAAAGATGATGTCACTAGTTGTTATCCACATTCACATTGGGAGGCTGTCTTTCTATCTCTGTTCCAGGTGAGAGATTCTTTGGGTGGCAGTCACAGAGACAGCCCAGGCACCATCATGACCGTCTCTCCTGAACTGACCACATAATCTGCCACTGGTAGTGTTACAGTGATGGTTCCTTGCCCACTGCTGGTTGTGTTGGTATTGGCTTGCTGTCTGAAAAGTCTATGCCACTGTCAAAGTGGCTGCTGAGATGGTGGCTGTGCCTTGCTGGAGAATGTTGCCATCTGCATTAACTGGCTGGTAGACCATGATCTGTCCTACTTGCTGCCCTTGGATAGCAATCTGCTTCTTTGTGTGTCTGGCTGGTGGTGAGGGCGGTCTGCACGTGCTGGATGACAATCTTCTGAGTCTGGTCTTGTTGGCCCTGAACCTGTGAAGTCTTTCCCTCTGTATCTCTATCCTCTACTTTTTTCCCCCAGACCTTGATCTATTTCCACAAGACCAACTATATCTGCTACAAGGCTGTGTCCCAAACATAGATACTTGTATGATGGTTTAGCCTTGTCCCTCAGGGACAGCTTGGACAATGATTTGTTGTCATTTGGTGTGATTTAACAGGCCTCTACTGACTTGAAACATCAAGGCATACCCCCTTTCCTGCTGCAGAATCTGTCCACTCTCTAAACCAGTATTCTGTGGTGAGGTATTGCTGTTTACTGCATGTCGCTCCATGTTCCAACTAAGTTGGAAGATCACCCACAGTGAGTCCCACAGAGATCCTAGAAGACTATGTAGTATAGGGGGAGTCTATGGCAGGCAAGCCCACTCTGGGCCTCAGCCTTGAAAATTTGGGCCTAAGGTTGGGGAGGAGGGGATGCGTTTTCTCCTGGCACTGACATGTTGCAAGGGTCAAGACCTCTCAAGGTGCCTGCTCCAGTGGTGCCATTCCTGTGTGGGACTGGCCCCTCTAGGACTCAGACTAGAGTGCCCATAGGTGCTCAAAGGCTTTGGGCCACAACCACCAGCTATGCCAATCAGCCAGCTAGACTCAGCTCAATTCTAACAATTTATTTATATTCACAAATATTCATGGGCATACTCATGTGTACACTGGACTATACTACTTTCTGATGGAGGTAGAGAGATGTTTGCCCAAGAATCTTGCACAAAAACCATCTGTTATGCAATAGAAAAGATAAGAAAAGTACAAAACTCAATGACAAGGCAAACTAAGAAATAATTAAAAGAGAGGTAGAAATAAATTTCTGGGGCATCACAATATCTCTCTCTGAGAATCAGTAAATACAGCAAAAAAGAGTGATATTTGAGCATGATCTTTGACAATTTTGACAATAAAAAAGTGGTGAATTTCTGGCAAACACACAGGGGTAGTGTCTTTGGAAAAAGTGGAACGCAGCCCAATTTGACAATAGCATAAGACACATATAATGGAGTTGAAATCTAAATCTTGTTTCTGTATTCTCTAAGTTTTGACTTTGTTTTTCTTCATTCTACCCCTCTGTATGCTACTTTTGTCTAGTATGAACTTCTCATTGCAACCCTTTAAGTCAGCATTTCCCAGGTATCTGGCCTTGAACTTCTCAATTTACACACTCAACCTTACTGCTGACATTCACAGAAATGACTTCATGAAAAACGTAAAGGCTGATGACTCCTATCCTAAACCAGTCTCCTAAACTCCAGATCATTTCACCAAATGCCTTCTAGAAATCTCCCAATGAATGCCCCATAATAATTTTAAAGCATCATGTTCATCATTTTCTCACAAATCTATGTTGCCCCTGAGTTTCCTAACTTAATTTATAGCAATAAAACACTTGAGAAAAACAATAAGGAGGAATCCCTAGGCAGCAACAATAATCATATAATGCCACATCTGTAGACATTTTAGAATATCCCTCAGAAATTTTCCACAAAGAGGAAATGAGAGAGAGAGTAATAGTGATTCATCCTAAAGATAGTTTTACTGGCAATAGAATTTTCCTTAGATGTGCCTCTGTGGGGAAGTGGAAAAAGAGAGCAAAATAGATTTTTAACTTTGAAGGAAAGCATGCATGACCGGCTGCATAATTTGCAGAGCCCAGTGCACAGCGAAAATGTGGGGTCCCTTGTTCAAAAATTAAGAATTTCCATCGAGCAATAGCAGAGCATTAACTCAGGTATGGGCCCTTTCCAACTGTAAGTCCAGGGGTACTGTACAGCCCCCAAACTCACGAAGTGTTTTCCAGATGCAAGTCTTAACAGCATGATGACATTGGTAAGTTATAAAGTACTTGGGTTCACATTCAAGGTTCACAAAGTTATATTAAAACTGAAAAAAAGTATTCATAAAACTGTTTTTGAAAAGAATTAAAAGAGAGAAGTGAGCTCATAATGAGGAAAAATGTCACAGAAATTTTCACTGTCCTGCACATATTCTGTTCAGCTCCACATGTAATTACTACAGGGATGGTGATATGAAATATTTTGTAAATATTTATACCAATTAAGGACTTGTGCTTTTACTTTATTAACTCACTGCCATCTGCATTCATAACTTTTCTGAAAACTGTGTTTGACTTTGATTTATGTATTTCATGATCAAGAAGTCCTTATTGTGTCCATCAGCATTTGTCTTAAACTGCATGTGTTTATTTTAAAGAAAATATTCATGCTGCTTCTTTGAAGCTTTCTTTTTAATCCAGACATCTTGTCTGCAATTTTCTTCATGATAACCTCAGAAAGAAACATTATTTTTCTACATATTCTATTCTGTTATTATTTAACTTCTTTCAGTATCCCCTGGTTGTCCAGAGTCTTCTATTATGGATCATATTATCTTTCAAGAAACAGTGAAAGAATCTTCTGTTGTTTTATTCGCTTTCAGTATAGTACATCATCTACCATCAACTGTGCTTTTTTAGTCAATGTATTTTACTCTTTCAGTTTTACTTCATTATTTACTCTTTTCAGTGCCTGAAATATTTTCCCAGATTTAAGCAAATTAGGCATTGATGCAAAATATATGCCTAGTAAAACATATATAAAGAAATTCTATGCATCTCTGGGATATGTTTGTGCACCATCTTTGACATGTAATGCCCCCGCTGGTCTAGTTTTGATCCCTCCTAATTGGAGCCTGTCAATCACTCTAAATTGTATGTGGATTTTATAATATGAGGATATTTCCCAGAGGCTACAACAACTGAAAGCCTTGGATAAGTTGAAAAACAAACTAATAAATAATAAAGAAATTCAGCAAAAGGCATAATAGAATAAGCCATTCTGTAAATTCTTACTATTTGGATTTTTAACACTCTGCCATACAGAAAAGATGAAAAATTATCTTCCTAAAATTCTTATGGTAAAATGGTTTGTAATTTCACTCTCTTTTAAGGAAATATATAAGGTAAATAAAATACCCTGGGTGATGTCAGGGAGAGAAACCTATCTCATACTATCAATTTTGTATAGCTGGTAGGCTTTTATGTTTTCGATAAAGGAGGCACATAAATATTTTGATATACAATTTTAATGACATCTATAGCGAATGAGTGTTTCTATAATTTTAACCTTTTTAAAATTTTCTCCTATTTGAGTCATCTGCCACTTTCCTTTTCAGTTTAGTTACATCCAGTCTCTCTTTCTGTCCCATTTAATGGTTATGAAAGAGGAAAAGCTTACAGAACGTGTGTTTAAAATTGTTATAAAAGGAGAAAAGCTTTAGAGAATATGTTTTGAAAATCTAAAGACAAGTTTGTAAATATCCACAGGTAATTTTCCTTTTTTCAAATAAATTAATTCTTGTTAGGTGTCTAGTGTCTACTATCACATCATAAATTTCATAATAGGGGCAGACTATTCAGTTCTACATCATGTGCACAGTTTGTGCATAGTTCACAATATTTTAACAGTTCAACCCATAAGTTCCAAATTCACATTTATTTTGTGTTGTCAAAGAAATAAACCTGCAGAGTTTTGTAGTAACAAGTGCAATCCAAATTATAAAATATAGGAGTATTTGTATGAGTTTATTATTATTGTGTTGTTTTTGCTTGTTCTTAGTTTTTGAGAGTGAAATCACATATAAAGTCGTATTTATTTAATATTCTGCGATTCATGGTTCACTGAAAAATGAACAAGGTCAGAGATGTGATGTGCCAATCACATTCCCTGCACAATCAAATTTTTACCACAGGGACTGGTCTTCAAAACGATAGTTTCTCCTCCTCCCATACCTTTGATAATATGTGGGCTTATAATGCTGTTTGGGAATATTTGTGTAAGATTTGGCATAATCATGTCAGTGAAAAGCAGACAACTTGCATTTACCTAAAGAATACAACCTCAGAGGATGATTCATTGAATAGTAGGGGGATTCTTACATTTCTGATACTTTGAATTGAACTTTAGCATGAAGGTAACATATTAATTGCCAAAATATCAAGAAAATAAACAGATAAGGAAATTCAAAAACAAATACTGATTTTACCCTGAGAGGAAGCTGCATTCTTAGTAAGAGGAAGATAAACACTAAGAGAAGTCCAAATTTCAAGATATACAATGCAATTTTATCTACTTCACAAGCATGAAAAATGAACACTGTTAAAAAAAATTTGGCATGCCAGTAGACTATTATGATTTAATGGAATATAGTTTATAGGTTGGATATTAAGTTATATTTACTTGGGGGTTACATTAATTAAAGTCAAGGGTAATTAGTTTGTGGAGAATCTCCCAAGCTAGAGTATGTTACAAGTCAGATTTCTATTTGCTTATATCTTTGGATCCAAATTACTGTATACTTCTGAAAATAGCTATTAAACTGACCAGAATAAGGCTATAGAGATGTGCATCAAATGGAAGTGGACTGTAGTTTAGGCCTATTAAAGCAAAGATTTTCAACCCTGGAAAGCACATTAATAGTAGACCCAATACTACTCATACATTTGAGGGAAAAAAATAGAAAAAATATCAGTTATATTTGTCTATATTTTTGAAGAGAGTAGAAACTGAAAGGAAACATGAAAAGGCTTCTGAGAGTTTTGATCTAGGATGCTAGTTACACAACACAGTCAGTGTTTTAAAATTATTTGACCTACACTCTGATTTACTTGCAAGTATTTATATTATACTTCAGTAAACAACTTTAAAGGCAAATTTTAAAAATCTCAAAAATAAGGCCGGGCATGGTAGCTCTTGCCTGTACTCACAGCACTTTGGGAGGCTGAGGCTAGTAAAAATACAAAAAATTAGCCGGGCATGGTGGCAGACACTTGTAATCCCAGCTACTTGGGAGGCTGAGGCAGGAGAATTGCTTGAACCTGGGAGGTGGAGGTTGCAGTGAGCCGAGATCACGCCACTGCACTCCAGCCTGGGCAATAGAGTGAGACTCCATCTCAAAAACAAAAACAAAAACAAAAACAAAAAATCAGATACAATTTATACTCAAAAGTACATGCTGAGCATATTTTCTTTCCTTCAAATAGAACCACAAACAGAGAGGGAACTGCTAGAGAAAAGAAATCAAATAGATTATTCTTCTTCTATTTTACGTGGTAGTAGTCAGAGGTTGGGAGGCAATATAAGTACAAACGCAGCGATTTCATCTTTCCATGTTCCGTTTTTTTGTTGCATGATTGGGACTACTTTTGGTTACATTAGGGTAGGCATGGCCACGTCTACCATCACATTTTTCCTATATTAGAAGGCATCAGGAAAACTTTTCACCCTGCTTGCAATGATTCCACTAATTTTACTGTTGTCCTTAATAATTCTTTATGTCAAGAGGCATTAGCCTCACCCCATATTGACACTAACCCCAGAACACTTGCGTGCTCTATAGAATATAGAATGGCTTAATAGGTGGGGGTGGCCCTCATGTTCAGCTATTGTCAGGCATATGTGCTCTGGTATAGCATTTGCTAAAGTATCTGGGCTCAAGGGATAGATTAAAGTATGCCTGAGAAATGACCTAGATACCTTCCCTCTTTTTCATTTCCTGCAACTACCATATGGACTGATTGCATTTGAACAGAGTGAAATCTCCCTTCCAAAATTCAGTGCTCCACTTGTGACTAATTACGTAGGTAATAGAATTATAAATCAATGATAAATGGCAGACATAGAAGACCCAGATGAAAGTAACCAAGCTACAGTGTCCCCCTCAGGTGTCCCAAATTATAGTACAGATGAAGAGTCATAGTCTTCTAACCTGTACAAATCATAAGCCATCTGTTAGTTAGGCAGCAGCTGAGGCAGGGTGCTGCAAGGAGTGTTGAGGAAAGAGTGAATGCAAGAGCAAGGAGGGACCACACCTGGGGAGATCTATCAGTAGAACCCAGCCCACCTCCAGAGTTCCTAATTCTGAAACCTTCCAGAGTCCAAAGCTTCAAACCCTCCCTTAGGTTTGAATCCTAAACCTTCTTCAAATTGCATGTTGTGCTCAAGAGAAGATCCTAGAGACCTGGCTGGCTTTCTTCCAGAGGCCCCCCTGCTAGAGGCCTGTCAGAATGCTCATTTATTCCTTAAAACAAAATAAGAGCAGATTGTGCCTCATATTTGTTTTGATCTTTCTTTTCTCATTTAAGCCACTAGGCTATTTTCTCAATCTTCTACAGCTATTTCAAAGTCTATAGAGTACATTTATAAAACAAAAATGTTGGTCATGGCTTTTTGTGTATGTGTGTACATGCACATGGGTTAGTAGGGATATAAAAAATAAAATCAAGTGATCTTTTACTAGAAACTAGATCAACAAAATGTGGAGGAGATACTATGTAATAATAAATAACATTTAGAAAAGTCATCATAAGCAGTCCAGAAGGTCATTAAAACTCTGCCCTGATGCCTCACTTTTTCTCTAAGAGGATGGCAAAGGGCTTGCCTCAATTTTATAGGGCAGCATCAAAATAGAAGAGTGCCTCTTTTGAACTTGAAGTGTCTTCTTTAACAAGGAAGACTGTTATATCTCCTGCCCTACATAAGTATTTGTTTACACGGATACAGATATGTGCAATAAGTTGTTCTATGTATAAATAACTTGTACAGCTGGACAGTGTCTCCACATCTGGCTGTTCAACCTACGCCTGTGATTACAGGTGTGAGCCACCATGCCTGGCCTAAATTAAATATTATAATAAAGTGAGTCACACAATTTTTTTGGTCTACCAGTGTATATAAAAGTTATGTTTATATTTTAGTGTAATTTATTGGGTGCAATATCATTATGTTTAAACACAATTTACATAAATTAATTTAAAATACTGATAAAAAATGCGAGTGATCATCTAAGCCTTTAGCACGTTGTAATCCTTTTGCTTATGGAGGGTCTTTCCTCAATATTGATGGCCGCTGATTGATCAAGGTGGTGGTTTCTAAAGGTTGGGATGGCTGTGTGAATTTCTTAAAATAAAAGAACAATGAGGTTTGCCACATTGATTGACTCTTCCTTATTTAAAAGTTTTCTCTGTAGCATGTGGTGCTGTCTGATGGCATTTTATCCACAAGAATGTTTTTTCAAATTTAGAGTCAGTCCTCTCAAACCCCACCATTGCTTTATCAATATCCCAAGTATTATGGAATACTCTAAATCCTTTGGTGGCATTAAAACAATATTCACAGCATCTTCACCAGAATTAAATTCCATCTAAAGAAACCACTTTCTTTCTTCATTCATAAGAAGCAGCCCCTCATCCATCATGAGATTGGAGCAATGCAGTCACTTCTGCAGGCTCCACTTCTAATTCCAGTTCATTTGTTATTTCTGCCATATCATCAGTTCCTTCCTCCACTGAAGTCTTGAGTTCCTCAAAGTTATTCATGAGGATTAGAATTAACTTCTTCCAAATTCTCGTTAATGTTGATATTTTGACTTTCTCAATGAATCATGAATGTTTTTAATGGCATCTATAGTAGTGAACCCTTTCCAGAAAATTGGATTTACTTTGCCTAGATCCATCAGAATAATCACTAGTTTTGATAGATATGCCCTTACAAAACACATTTTTTAAACAATAAGACACGAAAGTCAAAATTATTCATTGGCCCACAAGCTGGAGAAAGAATGTTGTGTTTGCAGGTATGAAAACATTAATTTCCTTATACTTCCCATATAAGCTCTTGGATGACCAGGCACATTGTCAATGAGTAGTAATACTTTGAAAGGGATCTTTTCTTCTTAGCAGTAGATCTCAACAATAGGTTCCAAGTATTCAGTGATCCATGTTGTAAATAGATGTGCTGCTACCCAGGCTTTAATGATCCATTTATAGAGCATAGGCAGAGTAGATTTCATGTATATCTCAAGGGCCCTAAAATTTTTTGAAAGATAAAAATGGTAAATAAGAACTGTCTTCAATTTAAAATTACCAGCTGCATTAGCCCCTAATAAGAGTCAACCTGTTTTCTGAAGTTTTGAAGCCAGACATTGACTCCACTGCAGCTACAAAAGTCTGAGATGGTGTTTTATTCCAATAGAAAGCTCTTTCATCTACACTGAAAATCTTGTTTAATGTAGCCACATTTATTAATTATCCTATCTAGATCTTCTGTATACTTGGCTGTAGCTTCTATGTCAGCACTTGCTACTTCAGCTTGCATTTCTATGTTATGGAGACAACTTCTTTCTCTCAACCTCCTGAACCAACCTCTGCTAGCTTCAACCTTTACTTCTGAAGTTTTCTCATCTCTCTCAATCTTTGTAGTATTGAAGATAGTTAGGGCCTTGCTCTGAATTAGGCTTTGAGTTTTCTGGCTTGCAGAACAGGCAAGGCTTATAACTCTTAGGCTTTGTGGCTGGTTTGATCGTCTATCCGGACCACTCAAACTTTCTCCATATCAGCAATAAGGTTGTTTCATTCTCTTACCATCTTTGTGTTCACAGGAGTAGCACTTTTAGTTTCCTTCAATAATTTTGCCTTTGCATACACAACTTGGCTGTTTTGTACAAAAGCCTAGCTTTTGACCTGTCTTCGCTTTCAACATGTCTTCCTTACTTAGCTTAATTATTTCCAGCTTTTGATTTAAAGTGAGAGACCTGTGACTATTCACTTGAATGTCTAAAGGGCATTATAAGGTTATTAATTGGCCTAATTTCAATATTGTTGTATGTCTGTGAATAGGGAGGTCTGAAAAAAGGGGTAACAGCCAGTTGCTTAAACAGTCAGAACACACACAACATTTATCAATTAGGTTTATCTTCTTATATGGATCCAGTTTATGATACCCCAAAACAATTACAATCGTAACATCCAAGATCACTGATCACAGATGACCATAACAGATAAAATAATATTTAAAAAGCTTGAAATATTGCAGGAATTACCAAAATGTGACACAGAGACAGGAAGTGAGCACATGCTATTGGAAAAAGGCACCAATCCGCTAGCACGACACAAGGTTACAACGAACTTTCAATTTATATAAAACACACAGTATCTAAAAAAGCACAATAAAGCAAAACAAAAATGAGGTATGCCTGTATATATGTGTGTGTATGTATATATATATATAAACAATTATGTCTCACTTAACGATGGCGGTACATTCTGAGAAATGGGTCATTAGACTCTTCAGCATTTTTTGAACATCATAGAGTGTACTTACACCAACATAAGTGGGTATCCTACTATGTACCTAAACTATGCGGTTTAGCCTATTGTTCCTGGCCTACAAACCCATATAACATGTTACTTTACTGAATGCTAAAGGCATTTGTAACACATTCATAGGTATCTGTGTTTCTAAGCATAGATAAGGTAGAGTAAAAATATGGTATTTTAATCTAATGGGACCACTGTTAAATATGTGGTTCACTGTAAATGGAAGCATTGTTATGTGGTACATGACTCTGTGTGTGTGTGTGTGTGTGTGTGTGTGTATTACATATAATAATTTTTACATTCTAGCTCCAGTTAAGCATCCTAGCTATACCTATGTATTTTAATTCATACCTTATTATTTGATAATCATGTATGAAACCTCATACTTGTAAACTTTCTTTTATTATGCTAAAATACATTCAGAAACCATAGATTAAGGAACTTGTAAGGTTAGAATTGTGGCAGAAATTATCTCTATTTCTTTTCTACACTGGTTGCAAAGAAATATTATACTGACCTGATCCCCAAAGTTAGCATTCCTGTATGATTTTTGACCAAGAAAATATGAGTGGAAATGATATATGTTGTCTCTGGGTGAAAGAATTTAGCTAGTGCTTGAGTCTTTCATTCACTCATTCTCTGGCCCACAGAAGTAGAAAGTTCTATATTCAGATATATGTCTACAAGATGGTTAAGCCTCTTTTGGTGTGGCTTGTAAAGGATAATTGCTCTGACGACCACCTAGATTTGCAAGCAAATTTACTTAAATCTTAACTTAGATTATCCTAAATCTTAACTGAGATGGGAGACTTGTTTGTTGTCACAGCATAACATCATCTAACCCGACTGACACAGAATCTTTCTCACTTCATTATGTTTTATTATCCCCTGCCTATTCCCTGTGGCAATGAATATTTCCTTTAAAACTAAAAGAACTTGCATGTTTATTTGCAGACATTAAGGGAAAGAGCTAGCTAGTCCTGTTGACCATTACCGCAAAAAGATCCACCAGCAAAAGAGTGGGCATAGAAAGCGGGTAGACAATCATTTTTTCTTGGTCTATTCAGCTATTGATACTTTATGAAACATGTACAATAGTTACATTCTTTCAAAGTAAAAACTATAAATCAAGTTACACATAAAAAAATAGTAGAGTAGGTAGAATTCCTTGGACTTGTAACTAAGGTTTCCATTCCTTATTCTGCTCCTTCTTCAGTGGGCTCTACCTCTTATGGCATGCAGGAAGAGGGAAGGATGGCAACTCATGGAGCGTTCTTCCTCAACTGCTTATATCCTATTCCCCTGCATACAAGTGAGTTCGATTTTCCTCAGAAAAAGAATTGCTTCACCTAGCTTCACCCATGTCCCTACAAAGGACATGAACTCATCATTTTTTATGGCTGCATAGTATTCCATGGTGTATATGTGCCACATTTTCTTAATCCAGTCTATCGTTGTTGGACATTTGGGTTGGTTCCATGTCTTTGCTGTTGTGAATAGTGCCACAATAAACATACGTGTATATGTGTCTTTATAGCAGCATGACTTATAATCCTTTGGGTATATACCCAGTAATGGGATGGCTGGGTCAAATGGTATTTCTAGTTCTACATCCCTGAGGAATCGCCACACTGACTTCCACAATGGTTGAACTAGTTTACAGTCCCACCAACAGTGTAAAAGTGTTCCTATTTCTCCACATCCTCTCCAGCACCTGTTGTTGGACAAAAAACCAAACACCGCATGTTCTCACTCATAGGTGGGAATTGAACAATGAGAACACACGGACACAAGAAGGGGAACATCACACACCGAGGACTGTTGTGGGGTGGGGGCAGGGGAGGGATAGCATTAGGAGATATACCTAATGTTAAATGAAGAGTTAATGGATTCAGCACACCAACATGGCACATGTATACATATGTAACAAACCTCCACGTTGTGCACATGTACCCTAAAACTTAAAGTATAATAATAATAAAATAAAATAAAAGAATTGCTTCACCTAGTGGTGTAGATGAGCATAGTTGTGAGCCAAATTATATTAGTCAAATGTGGTTCAGTGAGACTAATTGTGAATATGCCTGTGAAGTTTACCTCAGGCAGTTATCAAAAGCAAGATGCATTCAAGCATGACATTTCATTGCAGTCCTGTTTTGCTCCAACACAAATCCTCCAATATCCGAACTCACTCAATATCTGCCCCAGGGACTCCACTTTTCTTCTCCTTTCTCTTTAATTGTGCAAGAATGTCAAAACTGCACTCTATTTTTCTTATAATTGACAAGAAGTATATATATTTATGGTGATCAGCATGATGTTTTGATGTTTATGTACACTGTGTAATAACTAAATTAAGCTATTTAACATATACATGAACTCTTATTATTCTTTTGTGATGAGAACAACGAAAATCTACATTCTAAAATGCAATGTTCAAGGGTACAATATATTGTTATTAACTATAGTCACCATGGTGTATAATAGATCTCTTGTATATTATTCCTGAATTTTTGTTTTGCCAAATAAGTTGTTATGTATGCTGAATGGGATAGGGCAAATTTTGCATACATATATGTGTCTATTTAGTTAAAATACAAAAAATTACATACCTTTATGTAGAAAATATTAAGCTAATCAATGAATAAGTATCTTCTAATTGATATTAATGGGACAGTTTAATGAATGCAATTTTTAATGATCTTTGCTCATATTGATCATTTAGTACTTGTAAACTAGTGACCCACACTCGGTTTTGGTAAATAATCAACTTTGAGAGCAAAAGTTATTTAAATAAGTTTAACTTATGTGAAGTTTTTTGAGTTTTAGGCTCATGTTTAACATTTTTTCTGGGCATTAGAAACTTGATATTTTTCATGTCATTTCTATTCATCACTTTATTCTCAATATGCCATTTATAGGGCATTCTATAACATACATTTTTTGATACTGAAGATGGAAATGTTGCAAATAACATAGCTGAGCAGAGTAAGTGAGAATAGGATAGGTCAGGCTCACTCTGGCAAGAAATTGGATGTTAAAATGGATCCAAATTTATTTTGGGAATTTGTTATAAACCATGGGATGAAAAACACTATGAAGTTAAGGAAATGGTCTGTGAAATAAAAAGAGCCTGTGATAAAGGGGAAGGGAACTGATGAAAGATTTTAATTACCTAGTATATAGCCAAAAAATGAAAAAAAAAATTTGCTTCAGTACTACCTAATATTGCTTCATATTCAATCATATTGCTCTCGTTATTTTTTTACACAAATTGAGAGGATTTCTCTATAATTTCAAACTATACACATTTTCAAATTATCTGTTTAGTTTTGCATTACTAAAACTTGTTACTTTTACTTATTTGATTTGTTCTAAAATTTTTATTAATTTGGCTATTCACTAACAAAAGTAGAGAGATGATTAATAATGATTAGACAGACATAAAATCAATTTGTCACTTTTGTAATGTTTTTCCTGCATATAATCCAGATTGAAGTTGATTTTGTAGCTTTTTTGACTTAAAGTAACATTTTTATTATGACTAAAAAGCAGATAACAAAACAGACAAGAAGCATGTTATTTTTTATGAGAAAAATGAAATTGAAAATATATTAATATGTGTAATTCAAAAAGGAACCATGAAGGTTCTGCACATTTAGAATGCAGAAAGCACTGGGAATCTTTCTAGATATATTTTGGAATACCTACATAGTTGCATGCTGAAAGAAAAAACAAAATAATAAAATGTCCAAGATATATTGTTGAATTTTAATGAAAGCACTCCACCTAACATGATCAACTGAACTTGAACTGAATATAAAATTATCACCAGTATGTTCTTTATCTGAATTTATTGCTTTGCCACTTTATTTTCAAGGCCAAAGAAATGAAAAGGAAGAGTCAATGAAAGTGTTTACAACCAACCAGATTTCCATAATTCTAGATTGTATCGGCTAATTGGTATGACTACCTGGATAGGTACGTTTTATTATTATATGTTGAAACCTTTTTTATGTAAGAAGATTTTTCTTTAGGTCACTGAGTATCTGGACTTCTATAGGAAAAGTTCTAATCCGCATGGTAAGAGATATTATTTTCACTAATTATTATGTTTCAATAGTAACTTTATAGCATTTTTAATACATGCATGAGAAATAAAGGGCCTCTTAGTGTGTTAGGTTATACAATAAATGGTTCGTAGGTGAAGTCAAGCGTGCTACTTTCTCATCTTCTACAAGTGTGACAACCTAGATTCTAGAAAATAGAGTTATTTTACTTTATCATAAAATATAGCAAAAGAGCTACAATATTATTGTTTTGTTTTTTAATCCATCACTTGAGACCTGACGTACAGTGTGGCAACAAGAAGATAGGACATTATTCTTGAAAACTTGCTCCAGAAATGTCGTTTTTTTCTTTTTCTTTTTTTTTTTGAAACCGAGTCTCACTCTGTCGCACAGGCTGGAGTGCAGTGGCGCGATCTCTGCTCACTGCAAGCTCTGCCTCCCGGGTGGATACCATTCTCCTGCCTCAGCCTCCCAAGTTGCTGGGACTACAGGCACCCGCCACCACTCCCGGCTAATTTTTTGTATTTTTAGCAGAGACGGGGTTTCACCGTGTTAGCCAGGATGGTCTCCATCTCCTGACCTCATGATCCGCCCGCCTTGGCCTCCCAAAGTGCTGGGATTACAGGCCTGAGCCACCGTGCCCGGACAATGTCGTTTTTTTCTGATAAGATTAGCATAATCTACTGTTTAAAACTCACTTCTCCGAAAGTCGAGTGGTTGGGTTCATTGCCCAACCCTGTCACTTATTAGTCTAACACTTTGGGCAGTGTTTCTTATCTGATGGATGTCCCAGTCTTCTCATCTGGAAAATGAGGAGAATAATGAAACTTACCTACCTTATAGGTTGATTGAAAGAGTCAAATGAGGTAGTATGAAATACTTAGAACAATGCCTAGCTCTTGGCAATCTGAAAATTGCCACATAAAAGTGAGCTTTCCTTACCTTCATGCTGCTATTTTAGTTTGAAAGAGACAAACGTTTCCATTTAAGAGTGCATATTGTTTCACTGAAAAATTTAAAATGACCCCTTGGGACTGGAAAAGAAATAATATAATTGGTTTTCTCTTGAGTTATTATTATGTGGAAGGTCTGGTGCTTCTAATTGTATAAATTTATATCCAGGGACTTAGTAGAAAATCTGTGTAACTCAGCTATTATTTTGGCATTTCATGGTGATTCAAACACTGTATCTTTTTCCTGGATGGTGTGTACAACAATGTTTTCTCCTTGATATGAAGTTGAGGAAGATTAAAAAAAAGATAGAACTAAACTAACTTTATGATACAGTCTCAGGATTAAAATATCCCCTGTGTTTAATATGCAGATACTTTTTGTTTTGGAAAATTAACCTTGCCAGAAATAATAGTAATATTTATTTTATTTTGACAAACATCGTGAAAAAATGATTGATATTTCTCAAGCATTTGTTATCAATTATAATCCAGATAAACTAATCACAGCTAACCTTATTCTTTATGATTATCATGGTTGAGGAGTAACATATAAACCAAGACAGAGAGCAATGAACATAGAATATAAAAATATATATTCTTCCTGAATATTTCCTACACCATGTAAGTCAGGATCCATATCAACCCTATTCCATGTTTGCAGATTTCAAAGTATTCCTTAAAATTCTTCAATTACAAGAACTTCCAAAGTTGACTTGTGTAAATGTCACTTCCCTTAGAAAAAAACACTATGAGCTTAACCACGTCTATTTGGGATGATGGAATTGGCAGGCGAACTTAAGAAATAGACTGCTACTAACAACATTGTCTTTTTGTATTGGAATGCCTCTGACCTGAACCCATCCTTTGAGCTCTTGGAAATATAAGCTCTTTTTGAAATGCATAAGTCTTGAAAAAATTGAGATGTTTTGACACCCTGGTACCTACAACAAACTCCAGAATTACTAAATATATATTTCAGATTTGTTTGAGAGTAGTTGTGGGTGAGACTTAAATGAGCCATGAGCCTCAGGTCCCAATTTCCTGATATAGAATATCACACACATTTAAAGCCAATCTACTTTAAGTAATTGCGAACATTTTTGTTCCAATATTTTGATCTCCTTCTAAATAACATTATGGCAAAAGCCCATAATTTCCTCAAGTTCAGATAAGATGATAGTTATAAGCATCTTATGTTCTCTCCCTTCGTTACATATAAAAGAAACATATTTCTTAATTAGACATAAGTGTTGTCTAAATTTTGTTCTTGAATATTACACTTGGGAATTGCAAAAGTTATCAACAATTGCAGAAAGACACTTATGACCTTTAGCCACCAGTTCAATTGGTGATTTCACTGTGGACCCCTAAGATAATCATAAAAATGGTTCTTCTACTTGGGTAGAGATATAATTCACAGAACAATTCAAGAAAATATTTGGATCTTTCTTTCTCTAGTATTGAGAGTCAGAGATGTGAGGCTGTGAAATGGCAACAAAAAAGTGAAACATTTATAATATAGAAAATAATTGCATATAATTAAGCACACAGCAATTTCATCAGAATAGGGGTAATTATCTAGATTCTTCATTGTAAATCACAAAGGTAATTTTCATCTGTCTTGTAAAAACATGTGAGGCCACAGTTTATTTCAGAAAATGAATGCCTTTAATTTTGCATTTTACCTAAGGATGATTAAAATACTTTTTAAACATACGACCCTAACTTCCGTGAGCAATCACAGTATATGTACTATTAACTTGAAATATTTACAGTCATATGAGGGGACTCAAAACATTTAAGAAAAGTTTAGAAAAAGGATACAATATTTTGGATATATAATTAATATTTTGCTATTGAAAATTCCTCCTATTAAATCTATTATAATTTTGTCCTAATACTTCAGTTTCAAAATGGTTAATCTAATAAAATTGCATAACACATTGTTTAAATATTAATAAATAACAATACAAGAAGTATAATATTGCTTATTTTCATAATATATGTAAGATAAAAAATAAAAGGAAACAAAATGTATGGACTAAGATTCTAGGGCAGTTTTTTTTAAAAAAAACAGATCTAACGCTAACTATTATGATAGATTCTCAGTAATAAGAATCTTCTTTTGTTTGACTTGATAGGAGTATCTTCTAACAAAAGCATATAATGTTCAAAGGTACCAATTATTTTCTTAACAGAATAAATAATGTGCATTAAGAATATTTTGTCTCAGATAGCAAAATATAAAACCACAGAAGAACCTTCAATCATTTTCTGGGTGTTAAGAGATCAATTTGTGAAATCACTTTTGAGAAAACTTCAGTTTCTGCCATGAGCAATACAGTAGTTTCCTTCTACCTGCATGTCGCATAATCTTAAATTTCACAGGAGATACGAAAGAAAAAATATTGTTAGATCAGATGAAACTCTGGAATAGGAAAAGTTATATAATTACAAAATAGCCTTAAAAAGCTTTTTTGTATGATTTTCACAAACTTAAAATGTAATTTGAAATAATATGTGCACATTTCCCCTAGGAATTGTTTTCCATTTATGATTATTTTTTGCCTAACACTATTCTCTCTTTTAAATATGAACATAGGATTTGATCCTCAGCAAGCATCTCATGAGTACATGGTCTTAAATATTTGGGATAAATGTAATGTTTAAATTTAATACATTATAACTACAAGTATTAAAAATCAAAAGATAATTTTAATGAGAAAGAAGTTCATTATTGTTATTATCCCTATTGTTTTTGCCAAAGCAGAATTTAACTTTTTAATAAGATCAATATAAACAATGCATTATCAATATTTATTAAGTAATTAGAGACCTGAGCTATTCTATGTAGGATAAAATCATTTCTTTTTTCTCCTCAAGAACTTTCAAAGGATAATGTTATTTATTATTCATCATTTAACTAAAAATGTTTGACCTATTAAAGTCTAAATATTTTGTCAAAGATCACAAAGACAAAATGACAATGTCTAATTTTTAGTGTAGGTCTTATCTCTGATTCTAGTCCTTGAGTATTAAATAATATATTTAAAACATCTACCTCAATATTCTCAATAATAAGTGCTGTCATATTATTATTTTTAATTTTTATTGTACAATATTTCATACACAGGAAGAGGATAAGTAGCATACATACTGATAATTGTAAGATGACAAATACCACTCAAATTAAAAATAAATTTTACACATTTTTCTGTGACACAGCAGAAATCAATATCCTGGCTCTTATGTAGACCATGACCTTACTTTATGCACACACTCACATAAACATACACATACACACATGCACAGAAGTCACAACTGTAGAAATTCCTAAAAGAACAAAATACGCTACTGAGTTTTAGTTGACTTTATAAGGAAGATGTCATGCTGTATGCACTTTTTGGGATTTACTTCTTTGAGCATTTTATTACTAGGATTCATTCATTTCTTTTGACTATTGTGTGATCTCTGATTATGTAAGTATGGCAATCATGGTGGTAACAAATCTACTTGTCAGATTTTTTTCTTAAATATTTTATCATTTTTATTAGGTATAATTTAATACAACAACATTGACCGTTTTTAGTGCACAGTTCTACAAGTTTTGAAAAATACTCAGTTGTGTACCCATCAGCACAAGCAAGACAAAAAACAGTTCAGTCACTCCAAAACCTCTCCATGTCAACTTCATGTTAGTTTATAGTCAACACCTCCTCAACCAACAGCCTTTGGCAGCACTGATGGTTCCTGTCCTTATTGTTTTTAGTTTTCCACAAAGCCATATCGATGGAATCATAATATGCACACACTCTGGAAGTTGGGTATTTTCACATAGCATCATGCATGAGTTTCATCCATATTATTTCTCTTTAACATGTAAATATGCTACAGTTTATTGATTGATCAGTTAAATGACATTTGAATGTTTTCCAGTTTTAGGTGATTATAAATAAAGCCATTATGAACATTCACTTACTGGGTTTTATTTGAACATAATTATTTTATTTCATTGAGTAAATATATAGAAGTGAGATTTCTGGAATTTAAGGGTTGCTTATCGTTGAGCTTATAAAGATGCTGCGAAACTGTTTTCCAAAATGACTGTACTATTTTACATTGCCACCAGAAATATATTACAGATCCAGCTGTTCTTCATTCTAGCCAAAACTTGGGATGGTCAGTGTTGTTTTTGTTGTCCTTATTTTTTTTTAGTCTTAATATTTGTGGAATGATATCTTACTATGGTTTTAATTTGCAGTTCCCTTTTGACTAATAAAGTTGATAATCTTTTAAGTGATTTTCTAGTTTCTAATCCATACATGGTGCATTATAGGCATTCAAAAAACATTTTAAATTAAAAAAATACTATTTATGTACTGAAATCATATTGTACCCCAGAAAGATATGCAATTATTATTTGTGAATTAAAAGTTAAACTTAAAAATAATATTCTCACAATTTTTAGAACATTTTTCTCAACTTTACTTATTATAAGAAAGTAGTATTTTTTCCATTTTCTCCACAGTGAGTCAACACTTTTCACAGTTTTGTACTAAAATGAATACCAAAATGCCATTAGTCAACTGTAGTGAATGTTGAAATAGTAGATCTCACCGTAGGAAGTATTCTAATGATATTCTACCAAACGTATTATTAAATACTTTAATTCTAAAAATTGCTATTTATGAGAGAAATGATTCATTCATTGATTAGAGAAAAATACCACAAATAATCAAGAAATAGAAAATATCTTAATAAACCTGAAATTTAGAATACTTATTCAAAATCAACAAATTATGTTCGTTGAGCTATGCTAGCATAGGGAGCATTGTAAAAATTGAATTTGTTTGAATTACACTGCTGTTGAAATTTTAGTATCTAGTGTTAATCTCCAGTTGGTAACCATAGCTATATCTGATATTTTCAAGTTGTTTACAGCCTGGAACATAAAATAATGCCCTATAGACTAATTGCATCAGAAGAACATTTAAATGCTATAAATTCTGCTAGTTCAAGTTTGACCTACATTTAGCCCAGCAAAACTAATCAGCCACAGAAACTTAAGCAGTGAATCTAAACAGCAAAGAACTAGGCTATGCTTCTACACACTAGACTCTTTCACCAGAAATATGAAGTCATATTTTAAGTGAGTTATAATTAAAAACAATAAAATCTTTTAATAAAACTTAATCTAGTATTAGCCCATCCTCTAGAGTCTGACACCCATCAGATAAGAGTCAACCATATTAATACATATTAAAAGACGTTACAAACTATTCTATTTATATTACACATTTCATGTATACGCTATCAACCTGAGATGTTTTGAGAAAAACAGTGTTATTATGGAAATAAAGTGGTATTTGTTTTGTCGCTTTTTCTTGAAATATATATCTCCTAAGCCACAATGCATTGCATAAATCAAGTGAAGTAATTGAATTACAAAAGAATATTTTTGCTTCATTTCCCCTCAATTTCATTCAACTCTAGTCAAAAAAAAGTCTCTTGAAACTAAATGATGAATTCTTTGAGGGTATAGAGATAAATTAGTATTTAACAAGGTAGAAAACTGCTAGGTTTTAGATAAAACAATGTCAGAGTTTCACTCTTTATGTTCATAGAAAAATCATGTACATATAAGCATACTTAAATGCAAAGATTGGCCACATCATCATAAATTCAAGGTAAAAACATTTCTTCCATATTTATCATGAACATGAAAGTGTATATGCAGCCACAGTACTTGTTATAACTCATAAGCCAATGGAGTCCTAGATAGTGAATGGGTCTAGTATAGAAAAGTACATAGTACAGTGATATATGCAGCAATATCACAAACGTAACAGCTTCATGCTGTCTATTATTTAGTTCATTTTGCCTCCTAAACTTCAAAGGGCAGATCCTACATTACAAAAATTAGATTTAAATATATAGTTTTACTAGTCACTGCACAGTTTGAAACATAGCTGGCACAATAATTTGCAGAGTATTTGCTGAAATCAGTGGTAACATCTATTGGCCCAGAAAATGTATAAACAGTGGGAAGCTGCTGAAAGTCTGTAAGTGTCAGAATTCAAGTGCACACAGTTTACCACGTTTCTGTGAATTGACACTTAATAAAGTCCTCTTTATTTGTCATATCAATATATGACAAAATATTTCCAGCAAATACTGCTTATTTAAATCATAAATCTTCTGACATATCTTGCCAAAAATGTCTATTTACTATGGAGCCATTTCAACAAACACTACATCCCTAGAACCATATTAACCACATCATATACGATGAATAAGTTCAGGTCTCAATAGAATTATATTAGAGATTTTTTTCAATTTTCAATTACACAAGTTGTAGTTATTTACCTGCTTGCACATAATACTGAGTGACAAATATAGTCATTGATTCCAGGTAAATCTGATTACCAAAATCTGTGATTTTCTTACTATGCTACAATATCTTATTTTAGCCTACTATCTTCAAACACAGTGATGAAAGGAGAAGTTTTTGTGCAACTTGAAAAGCATGAGGTTGCAGAGTATGAAAAAAAATTTTGAGTCATAGTGCCTGGATATATTAGGATTTCTCAGAAAAACCAAATAAATGCCAACAATGTGCGTGTGTGTGTGTGTGTGTGTGTGTGTGTAAATTTATTATAGGAAATTAGCTCACTGGTTATGGAAGCTGAGAAGTCCCCTGATCTGCCATTTGCAAGCTAGAAACCCAGGGAAGTCAGTAGTTCCAATCTGTGTCAAAGGTCTAAAAATCAAGAGAATAATGGTATCCATTCTAGTTCAAGCCAAAAGGCATGAGAGTTAGTATCATCTATGATGTAAATCCCATGTCCCAATAAGACCAATGTCCCAGCTGAGTCATCAGGGAGAAAGACAGAATTCATCGTTTGTTGGTCTTTGTGTTCCATTCAGTCCCTCCGTGAATTGGATGATACCCACCCCACTGAGGAGGGTAATGCTCAGTCAACGAACTCAAATACTAATCTCTTCCAAAAACACCCTCACTGACACCCTCATAAATAATGTTTAACCAAATATCTGGGTATGTCGTAACTCAGTAAAGTTAACACATAAAATTAACCATCACATTAGGTTAAAATCCTGCTTCTGCTTCTTTTTATTTGTGCAAGTTATAAATATGTGGATAGTGAATTAAAAAGAAATTTCTTAAGTTGTTTGCACCTTACATTTTTCATACGTAAAATGGAAGTGATAATGAAAATAACCTACCACAAAGTGTTGTTGTAAAGAATGGTTAATATTTAAGTAATTAAAACTGCTTTATGAGAGAGAGATTTAAGTATGGTAGTTTGAGTAGCTCTGTGGACATATTTCTCTGATAAACTGATAAAATTTATATATACTTTTAAAAAACTAAAGTCTCTGGAAATTTTCCTTAGTATATACAACAAACAAAGAAGCATTTATTCAAGAATATTTACTGCAGTTTGATAAAGACAACAAGAGTCTGTGCTACTTGAACTGAGACCTCTCCTCCTTCCCCTCCCACTCAGTGAGACAGAAACTCCACTCCATACTGATGCAGATCCCTCTCCCCCAAGTAACAATAAAAAGACTATCTTTCCCTGGGATGCAAGGCTGGTTCAATATACACAAATCAATAAATGTAATCCAGCATATAAACAGAGCCAAAGACAAAAACCACATGATTATCTCAATAGATGCAGAAAAAGCCTTTGACAAAATTCAACAACCCTTCATGCTAAAAACTCTCAATAAATTAGGTATTGATGGGACGTATTTCAAAATAATAAGAGCTTTCTATGACAAACCCACAGCCAATATCATACTGAATGGGCAAAAACTGGAAGCATTCCCTTTGAAAACTGGCACAAGACAGGGATGCCCTCTCTCACCGCTCCTATTCAACATAGTGTTGGAAGTTCTGGCCAGGGCAATCAGGCAGGAGAAGGAAATAAAGGGTATTCAATTAGGAAAAGAGGAAGTCAAATTGTCCCTGTTTGCAGACGACATGACTGTTTATCTAGAAAACCCCATCGTCTCATCCCAAAATCTCCTTAAGCTGATAAGCAACTTCAGCAAAGTCTCAGGATACAAAATCAATGTACAAAAATCACAAGCATTCCTATACACCAACAACAGACAAACAGAGAGCCAAATCATGAGTGAACTCCCATTCACAATTGCTTCAAAGAGAATAAAATACCTAGGAATCCAACTTACAAGGGATGTGAAGGACCTCTTCAAGGAGAACTACAAACCACTGCTCAAGGAAATAAAAGAGGATATAAACAAATGGAAGAACATTCCATGCTCATGGGTAGGAAGAATCAATATCGTGAAAATGGCCATACTGCCCAAGGTAATTTATAGATTCAATGCCATCCCCATCAAGATACCAATGACTTTCTTCACAGAATTGGAAAAAACTACTTTAAAGTTCATATGGAACCAAAAAAGAGCCTGCATCGCCAAGTCAATCCTAAGCCAAAAGAACAAAGCTGGAGGCATCACACTACCTGACTTCAAACTATACTACAAGGCTACAGTAAACAAAACAGCATGGTACTGGTACCAAAACAGAGATATAGATCAATGGAACAGAACAGAGCCCTCAGAAATAATGCCACTTACCTACAACTATCTGATCTTTGACAAACCTGAGAAAAACAAGCAATGGGGAAAGGATTCCCTATTTAATAAATGGTGCTGGGAAAACTGGCTAGCCATATGTAGAAAGCTGAAACTGGATCCCTTCCTTACACCTTATACAAAAATCAATTCAAGATGGATTAAAGATTTAAACGTTAGACCTAAAACCATAAAAACCCTAGAAGAAAACCTAGGCATTACCATTCAGGACATAGGCGTGGGCAAGGACTTCATGTCCAAAACACCAAAAGCAATGGCAACAAAAGCCAAAATTGACAAATGGGATCTAATTAAACTAAAGAGCTTCTGCACAGCAAAAGAAACTACCATCAGAGTGAACAGGCAACCTACAACATGGGAGAAAATTTTCGCAACCTACTCATCTGACAAAGGGCTAATATCCAGAATCTACAATGAACTCAAACAAATTTACAAGAAAAAAACAAACAACCCCATCAAAAAGTGGGCGAAGGACATGAACAGACACTTCTCAAAAGAAGACATTTATGCAGCCAAAAAACACATGAAAAAATGCTCATCATCACTGGCCATCAGAGAAATGCAAATCAAAACCACTATGAGATATCATCTCACATCAGTTAGAATGGCAATCATTAAAAAGTCAGGAAACAACAGGTGCTGGAGAGGATGTGGAGAAATAGGAACACTTTTACACTGTTGGTGGGACTGTAAACTAGTTCAACCATTGTGGAAGTCAGTGTGGCGATTCCTCAGGGATCTAGAGCTAGAAATACCATTTGACCCAGCCATCCCATTACTGGGGATATACCCAAATGACTATAAATCACGCTGCTATAAAGACACATGCACATGTATGTTTATTGCGGCATTATTCACAATAGCAAAGACTTGGAACCAACCCAAATGTCCAACAATGATAGACTGGATTAAGAAAATGTGGCACATATACACCATGGAATACTATGCAGCCATAAAAAATGATGAGTTCATGTCCTTTGTAGGGACATGGATGAAACTGGAAACCATCATTCTCAGTAAACTATCGCAAGAACAAAAAACCAAACACCGCATATTCTCACTCATAGGTGGGAATTGAACAATGAGATCACATGGACACAGGAAGGGGAATATCACACTCTGGGGACTGTGGTGGGGAGGGGGGAGGGGGGAGGGATAGCATTGGGAGATATACCTAATGCTAGATGACGAGTTAGTGGGTGCAGCACACCAGCATGGCACATGTATACATATGTAACTAACCTGCACAATGTGCACATGTACCCTAAAACTTAAAGTATAATAAAAAAAAATAATTAAAAAAAAAAAAAAAAAAAGACTATCTTTCCAGGAGAGACAGAATTTCAGAAGTTTTCATCCTGGCCATACCTACCTGTTGCTGAAGCTATATATACAAATAATAAGGAGTATTGTAGTTACAAATTAATTTTTATTTTTAAATTTATTTTTAAGAGACAGAGTCTCTCTTTGTCACCTAGGTTGGAATGATCATAGCTCACTGAAGTCTTCAACTTGTGGGCTCAAGTGACATTGCTGCCTCAGCCTGCCAAGTGGCTGGGACTACAAGTGCACACAACCACACCTGGATATTTTATTTATTTTTTATTTTCTTTAGAGACAGGGTTTCACTATATTGCCCAGGCTAGTCTTGAACACCTGGCTTCAAATGATCCTCCTCCCTCAGCCTCCCAAAGTGCTGGGATTACAGGTGTGGGCCACTGTGCCTGGACCAAAATAAATTAAATAATATAAATGTAACAGAGAAAGTTATTTTTGTATTTTTTTTAAAAAGCTAGTCCTTTGAGACACACAAGAAATTGACAAACCAAATTAACCAAGGAAAAAAGAGAGAAAACATAAATGACTGGAAAGAGAAATAAAAGACAGGCCATCACTCCTGACTTTGGAGAAATAAAAGTAATTATAAAGCAATAGTGTGAATAATTATATGTCTCAGCTTAAAAAGTATCGATAAACAAATTTCTAAAAAGATAGACACTATCAAAATTAAGAAAAAGTAGAAAATCTGAATATAAGTGTGACAAATAAAAAGGCTATATGATTAAACAAAAACAACACACAAAGAAAAGCTCAAGCCCAGATGGTTTCACTCCTGAATTCTACCATATGTTTACAGAAGAAATAATACCAATTCTTCATAAACTCCTATACAAAATAAAAGAGACTAGTATCACACTGATCAACAGAGACATCATTAGAAATGTATAGTCAAATATATCTTATGACTATGGATGCCAAAAAAATTAAATACCAGCAAATGGAATCCAGAAACATATACATAATTATATATCAAGATCAATTGTTTATCCCAGGAATGCAATTCAATATACAAAAATCAATTGTATTTGTATACACTTGCAATGAACAATCTAAAAACAAAACTAAGAGAAAAATTCCATTTACAGTAGCATCAAAAAAAGACAAATAACCCAATTAAAAATGGGCAAAGGATCTTAACTGACATTTTTCCAAAGAAGATATACAAATGACCACTGAGTACATGAAAATGCAACATCTTCATTTATCATTGTAATGTAAATCAAAGCTACAGTGAATTATCACTTCACATCCACTTAAATGGCTAGATTTACAAAGTCAGATGAAAACGAGTTCTGGCAAGATTTCAGAGAAATCACTTTACCATGCTGTTGGTGGGAATATAAAACGGTGCAGGCCCTTTGGTGAACAGTTTGGCATTTTCTGAAACAATTATGCATAGAGTTACCATATGACTCAGTAATTCCACTCCTAGGTATATGCCCAAGAGAAATGAAAACATATGCCCACACAAAGGGTGTACATGAATATTTATAGTAGCATTATTTATAACAGCCAAAATGTGGAAACAATCACAATGTTCAGTAATAAATACAGAAAATAAACAAAATATAGTATATCCAAACGATGTAATATCATTTGGTCAGGAAAAGGAATAAAGTACAGAGACACATTACATGCCCTTGATGCTTACAAACTTATGCTAAGTAATAGACATTGGTCACAGAAAACACACATTATATAAAATATTCAGAATAGACAAATCTGTAGTGATGGAAACTAAATTAGTAGTTCCTTAGGATGGAGGGGAAAGAATTGGGGGTTATGGGGGTGATAGCAAAAGGGTATGGGTTTTGTTTATATGATTAAAATGTTCTAATATTGACTGGGATGATGGATTTACATATGCACAAATATGCTAAAGACCATTTAATTGCATATTTTATTATATGAATTTTATGATATGTGAATACTATATCAATAACTATTTAAAAAAATAAAACTGCTTGACTGCCAGCAAAACATCTACCAGCATTAGCTTTTGTTATTATCTGTTCCTTCTGAGATGTAGCACTTGACACCAACCATTAAATCCTATATCCAAGTCTTCTTTGAATTAAAACCGTATGCCGAGAGTTTTCCCTCTTTGGGATTTTGCCTGTTTAGTAGAGTCTATTAAAAAAAATTCAGTACAGCATATAACAAAAAGTAAGTGTAGCTTTTCTCTGCCATGTGGAAAGGCAATTCAAGGTATCTAGGTTGTAGTTTTTGAATAAAACAATGCAATAGGTACAGACCTGGCTTTTGAATTATGTAACACATATGCTAAATGTTTCAGTTTCGTCAGGTAGAAAATAATTTCCAGAAACTATGATCCATAAAACCATTATGGGTTTTATGTTTGTCTAAAAAGGCAGATTTCCTCTGGGAAGTGAAGTGCAAGTACACATACTAAAAGTTTACCTTGTATAATAGGACACGGACTTGCTTATCTCTACCAGCTCTTCCACTTATAGACTATTACTCCTAGAGAGGAAGTGGTGCTAAGTGAAAATACAGCCGTTATTTGGATTTATTCATAAAAACTGAGTGGGCAAGTTGACAATCAATGTGCTCACAGATAGTTGAAATAATCTTTTTTTTCTCCCTTAGAGCAAAATAGACACTTCTTGAAACTACACAAGATTTTCAAGCCAGTTGACTTAAAAGCTACAACCTAAGAAGTTGTAGCTGATCTATTTGGAAACAAATCACAGTAATTTCAGTATTTACGTGGAAATTGCTGGATTACTGCATATGAGCATTTTTAACATGACTGTATTTATGTATAGCTATGAGAAAAGGGAATAGAAAATAGAGGAAACGGAAAGCAAGGTGGTTATTACACAACCCCGGTTGTCCAACAATTACCATTCAAGTGTTTGCGAGAATGGCTATCATTGGGCTGGCTACAATTTGTTACCATTTTCCTTGTCTTCCTTTTCATTTACTCTTTTATTTTCTCATCGATATACTCAAAATTTAGATTCTTTAAAAAGCACTACTTCATTCTCCTGCCAATATTTTTTGTTATATTCATTTACATTTTTGATGAGTTGCTCTGAATAAATGCTTGCTCCTTATTCTGTGTTTAGATTTCTGTTCTATTCCCATTGCCTTTCCTTCCCATGCTTCTGTTGTAGACAAGCTGACAGTAACTCTGCAGTCTTTACAACACAAACTTGAAACTCCCATAAATTGTATCTCTACCTCTGATTTTCTACTCTCACCAAATTACATTTTCTCACATACTCATCAAGATTATACTCTCCTACTCATATATAATAATTGTCCCGACCTTTTCAAGTTTGTTGTGTCTCTACAAGCCTTTATTTTTATTTTCAATGATTTTATTATTTTTCTCTTTTTTAAACTACATTTAAATGTTAACTTTTGTTGTCTTTCAATATGTGCAGATTAGTATTCCATAACAACTACCTGGATAAATTCTAATTGTTCTTCTGTAATACAGGTAGTTTTGAGTTTTGATGAACAAACTTATAAAATTGAATTGATTTAAACGTAAATTTGACACAGCTGTTTTATCAATATGAAGCCTGGTAAATTTTTTTAAAAACTTTTTCACCCAATTACGCACACAACAGAATATCAAGACTGTCATTCAATCCTTAACTATTACACTGATTAACTGATCCTCTTTACACCTATGAAAGTTTATTTGCATTAAATAAAACACAAATATCACTAAAGGGAGAATTACTTTACATTAAATTGAGAAATTATTGTTTAGTATGGGAATAAGACATTGTAATTCAGGTCTTTGTATTTTCTCTTTATTAATGTCTTAAAATAATCAACTGAGTATAATCAGGAACTCCAGAAAGAGTAAAAGTATCCAGATTCTAAACATGGAATTTATTTTTCTGTTAGGGAATCTTATTCAGTAAGCAAATATATTTAAGTATAAAATTAAAAGAATATACATTTTGGAGCTTTGAGAAAAAAAAGAGTTTCAATTTGTGGTGACCAACCCAGTAGCAATGAGCATCTTTCAGTATCCAGTCCAGATCTGATAGAAAATAAGCATGGTATCAAACTTATCACACTCTGATGTCATGTCAAAAGGATTTAAAAGTCAAATTTAAGTGAGGTCTGCTAGCAAAAGAAGTAATTTGAGCTTCAGGAAGAACTACAATGGATTGAAACTCACTCAACAAATAATGTTAAAATTTATAATTTTGTAATAATATTAAGAGAATAACAAAACCATTTGGTCACTTTCTGAGATAATATGGAACAAATCAACTATCTGGAAAATTTAAAAAATAAAAAAAATCAAATATTTTTTCCTTTCCTATTTCAACTTTACCACTGGGTAATGAAATAATAGAAGAAAATAATTATCTTATAATAATATTCAAGCTAAAACAAAAAGAAACCAATAAATTGATGAATAAAGGACTTACGTTTGAGCATCAGGGACTGCTAACACTACAAAAAAGAAAGGAAACCATACGTTACATATCACCAGATAAAAGACTAAAACATGACCAATGGTCTTGTTAAATAAATACAATTATATCAATCACAACTCTAAAGCCAGTTTCCAATTTTCATTAAAGATAGAAAACAAAGAAGCATGAAAAATTCTACAGTGAGGCCAGGTGTGGTGGCTCACATCTGTAATCCCAGCACTTTGGGAGGCTGAGGTAGGCGGATCACTCGAGGTCAGGAGTTTGAGACCAGTTTCTATTAAAAACACAAAATTAACCTGTAATCCCCCAGCTGCTCAGGAGGCTGTGACAGGAGAATCGCTTGAACCCAGGAGGTAGAGGTTGCAGTGAGGCAAGATCACGCCTGTGCACTCCAGCCTGGATGACAGAGTGAGACTTCATGTCAAAAAAAAAAAAAAAAAAAAAAAAAAAAAAGAATTCTACATTGAGTTTGTAATCTGCAAACTCCAGACTGTGGAACATTCTAAAAATCAAATAACCTGGATGTTTCAATAACTATATTATCCCCTGCAGAAATTAATTTTGTGATGGCTTTTGCTTTATGTTCCAAAAGGGGCTGCTGATCTTTAAAGCCCAACAATTCCCCTAGTATACAGTAGCAACCCCCCTTATCCATAAGGAATATATTTCATGATCCCCCACTGGATGCCTGAAACCACACATGGTACCAAACTATATACAATATGTTATTTTTTTCCTATACATACATATCTGTAATAAAGCTAATTAATAAATTAGGTTTAGCAAAACATTAATAAAATAGCCTGTGGTTTGTGGGGTGGCAAACTCCTGTAATTCCAGCACTTTAGGAGGCCAAGGCTGGTTAGATGGCTTGAGGCAAGGAGTTTGAGACCAGCCTGGTCAACATGGTGAAACCCCGTCTCTAATAAATATACAAAAATTAGCCAGGTGTGGTGGCACACACCTGTAATTCCAGCTACTCCAGAGGCTGAGGCAGAAAAATCGCTTGAACCTGGGAGGCAGACGTTTCAGTAAGCTGTGATCACGCCACTGTACTCCAGCCTGGGTGACAAAGCAAGACTCTGCTTCAAAAAAACAAACAAACAAAAAACATTAACAATGATAATAAAATAGGATAATTAGAACAATATTATATTTAAAAGTTATGTAACTATAGTCTCTCTGTCTCTTTCTCAAAATATCTTATTATTACACACGCAAATTTAATACCTTTCCACTTAACTAAGCACTTGTCATATACTGTGGCCATAACTTAACTTTTGTAGTTTGAGTTGTGACAGCAAAGCTAGCAAGAATTTATTTTTCCTTCTTCACAATTTTTGAGATAGAAGATTCATGCATACCATAGATCTTAGCAACCGCACCATACATTTTTTTTCTTTGCTTATTAGGTAATGAACTTTCACCTTTTCAATTGAAGGAAGCATTTTATGGCTTATCTTTGGCATATCAGAATTGCCAGCATCACTACTCTTGCATTTTGGGGCCATTATTAAGTAAAATAAGGGTTACTTGAATACAAGTGCTGTGATATTGTGACAGCTGGTAACCAACATGTCTATTAAGTGACCAATGGACAGGCAGCCTAGATAGCATGAATATGCTGGACAAAGGAATAAGTCACATCCTGCAAAGGATGGAGCAGAATGGCAGCAAAGTATTTCATTACAATACTCAGATTGGTGTGCAATTTAAAGCTACAAATTTTTTGGTAATTTTTATTTAATATTTTGGGAACAAGGTTGACTGAAGGTAACTGAAACCATGGAAAGCAAAACCTCAGATAAGAGGGGGGTTTAGCAAAAGGGGTTCCAGCAATATCCTTCATGAAGACAGCCAGGACAGTACCTGGTGCAAGACTCCCCCTTAGCCACATCCTTATTCCCTCCTCAATCTCGGGGTGGGTGTCTTTTGATTCCAGAGCTCATTGTTGAAATCACTTATGTGCTGTTACTAGAGGTATACAGATGGTCGAAGTATAACCACAGGTGATTTGTAAGGCATAGTACAGTTGACCCTTGAACAATATGAGTTGTGCAGTTCTACTTATATGCAGATTTTTTTTCAATAAATACAGGTAGGTCTCCATGTCTGTATTCTGCATCAGCAACAAAAGGCAGATCAAAAATACAGTACAACAGGATGTAAAACTTACAGATAAGAGGGCCTACTTTTCCCATATGTGAGTTCAACACAGCCAGTTGTGGGACATAAGTATGCCCAGATTTTTGTATATGAGGAGGAAGGGGGAGTAGGGATCAGGAACAAATCCTCCCTCCATGAATACTGAGGATCTAATTTAGTAAGTGTCTCTAAAAGATGGCAAAATTTGCATTCAGTTGCACTAGGCCAACATTCTGGAAATTATTTTTGCTTTTCTTTTCTCTCTTAAAGAAAATGCTTACATCCATATCTATAAGACAAAAAGAAGAGTGGTATTTTTCACAATGTCTGTTATTTATGACTTTATGCAAAATTATTTTTTTTTCTGGAAATCTCTCTATTTACTGACACTTCTATTCTTGCTTCCAATTCCGCGCTTGTGGAATGGCATACAATTGACTGAATGACACGCATTAGATCTCCTTGAATTGGTTCCTGCACCCCTGCTCTCCCAGAAATCTAGAGTTGTGTGTTGCACGTCTTACAGTCTAGTTTGTCCACCAACCAGACTGAAACCAGGAATTGAAACAAGCTCTCAAATTGGATGACTGGGAGTTCCTCTGCTTACTCTTTGGCTAAAAGTCTGTCTGTCTTGTGTCCCTTTCTGTCTAATGAGTGGAAAATTTTATAGAGGTTGCTGACTTCAGACAGCACCAACTAAAACCAAGTTAAGGCTGCAGGAGGCAGCATGGTTGTGTGGTGACATGGGTGAGGGCATATGTATGATTACTTTTCAAGTTGTGCTATTGTTTAGGAAAATATCCTGATGAGTAGTAGTACCTCAAATAATAATAACAAAATGTTTCACAACATAAGACAAAAGACAGGTCTTATTAAGTACTCAGGCAAGATAGTCAAATTTTGGAGATAGTGATTCTCTGTGGTTTATGGTTCATATTATTGGGAACTGAGCCCCAAGTAAAAATTTAACTCTATTACATAGTTTAAATTACAGAAAAATTCAGCATAATAGAATTAGAGTGAGAGGATATATCTCACTATTCCATATGTGTTGTTTATTAAAGCACTAGTCTAGAGAGATTGTAGGTCAAGATAAAGTTTAATATTTTTGGAGACAGAATGCCATTGTAAACATTTTACTTAGACTTTGTGTATTTCTATGAGAGTCTTATTTTTCTTTTCAATGAAAGGAATAATCCTGCAGTTGGAACTCTTCTGAAATCTAAAGCAGGCAAAGAGCACTTCACAAGCCAGAAGTACTGCTCATTTCATGTGCATTTGATTCTGACATTAATTAAGACTCATTCATATAATTTTCATTCAAACAAAAAAAAGCCATGTTTTAGTCAGTGCTCTCTGCTCTCTAATTCATGCAAAAATAGTTTCAATATTTTAAACTTTGCATACATTTCACCCCTTTGATGGTGGATCTGTTCCATTTAGATTACTCTATAGTGCACACAAATAAAAGATTTATATGGCCAATCAATCTTCAAAAGTTTTTAAAAGGAGCCAGGCATAGACACAAAAGTGGTATAATTGAAAGTTAACTGTTGTAAATCTTCCTTTTTATCTTCTTTCTTAAAGAAGAGAAAGGCTTCAAAAAATTAGTCACACACACACAAACCACAGAGAGCCATCTGCCTTAGTTTATCAACTTCAGCCACTGATTAAATGTACATATAGGAACAATTGTCTGCATCTCAACAAAATTCACCAGTCAGTTGCAGCAGTTTCACGGTGGGAAGGTTAGGGAGACATGAATAAGTTTCTTGAGATGTTTCTTGAACCAATAGCTAATTTTCATTTCAGAAATAATTTTCTTTTTAAAATTTAGCCCTTTTTAGGTGATTTGAGTTCACAGGAGTGTGCAAACAACACAAACATTAAGAGTTTTAGAAAATAGGTTATACACAGTGGTTGGATATGTAATATGAGCACTTTGTCATCTTTGCATTAGGTAGAGATCACAGCCACATATCTTACTAAATTATGTTCTTATGATATGGGGTCGTAGGGAAGGTTATCTAAAATATCAGGAGATATTAGAATTCTTAAGATGAACAAACTGAGAGGATAAACACAAAGATACAACCAGTGTTGCTGCCACTTGAAAAAAGCCCACATGGTCAGATAATATAATAAAAACCAGCCTGTCAACATTGCTCATAAAAAACCAAAAATCAAAATGATGCACATTTACAAAATAAAAACAGACTTGGCTGGGAAACAAAACAGCTTCAGAAACAATCAACAAGAATAAATGATCTTCATTGCTTGGCTAGATATACTACAGGAGCCAAGAAAAGTGGATCTAGGTGTGAGACATAAAAATTGCATTTTAGAAGAAACACAATTTGTTTTGTTTTATTGGGTAGATATGCCAGGAAATTTTAATATTACCTCTATCAATGAAGGAAAAATCTAGACAGAAAAATGTATTTTTATTTGCAAAGTTTTGCAGGAATGTTCGAAATACTATGAAAACAAAAAAAAAAGAAAAATCTTAAAACTTTAAAAGGAATGAAAAACACTGTAATGAATGAACATATAAATATTTTCATATTTATAATTATTTCAAGGGCAGTTGATTGATAGAGCAAAAATAATAGCAGTGCAATGTAGGATTTATAACTTTTAGAAGTAAAACATATGACAGCAATTATACAAAGCATGCGTAGGAGTGAAAGGAATTACACTATGGTAAGCTCCCTACAAATTTGAAAAGTGATATACTATTTAGTAAAGGATTACTATGAGAAGTTCAGGATACATATTATAATATCCAGATCCACCAAAATTTCCAATTTAAAAACTCATTAGAAGATATTATAGAGAATTCCAAAAATATTCAATTAATCTCAAAGACAATGGGAAAAGAGGAAGAACAAAAACAAAACCATAAGAATAAAATAGAAAACAAATGCAACATGGTAGACATAGGTTTTAAGGTTATCCCTGAATTCAAAGCATATTTTTTTCTCTTACTGAGGTATGTGATGTGTTTAGCCATAGTGGTTGCAGGAAAGTTCCAGTTTTGTTTTTTAAATGAGAAGAATGTATGAATCATTGCCTATCTGAAAAACCAAAATAATTCTTTATCTCTTTCTCACACATCATGTTTTATCTCTCATAATAGATTTATATTTTAGTTAAATGTAAACTTGAGAATCCAAAATAATTTTCTCTTGGAAATGAAAAGACAATGCTTGCCAGGCACAGTGGCTTATACCTGTAATCTCAGCTATTCAGGAGGTTGAGGCAAGAGCATCACTTGAGCCCAGGAATTTCAGGCTGCAGTGAGCCATAGTTATGCCACTGCACTCCAACCTGGACAGCAGGGTGAGACCCCATCTTTACAAATAAATAAATAAATAGACGGTGCTTAATTATTTTCTACTTTACGGATGTGCCAGTCTAATGACCACCTGCTACTTGTTTTATGGAACAAGTTCATAGATATTTTCAACCAGAAGACTGATGACTATCATCAGCTAACAAAAAGTTTCTTCTATTGTTTTGGATGATTTATTTCCTTCCACTTTTTTCTTTCCTATACCACTGGACATTTTATTATAAAGATGTGGGTATGGCTCTTTCATCTGATATTTTCTGTTTTTGTACATTGTGCTTTACATTCTAGAAGATCTCCGCAGCCTTACACGCTAAATCAGTACATAATGTACATTTTTAGCTGCGAGAATAATTATTATTAGAAAGGCCAGGTGGAAATTTTTGGAAGTGTGCTTCACTATCAAAAAAGTAAACCAAAGACCAGCAAAAATAGAAGTACTTATTATATTACTACAGCGCCTAGAATATTTTAAAAGCCAAGTAAGAAAGTTCTTCTACATTCCCACTTAATCATCTTTTGGATTTTTGCTGTGCATCTTGAAGAATTGCCATAAATTAATGTAGGCAAAATTAGGTAGTGACTCCAATTTCAACTTATGTTTCATATACAGACTCGTTGGTGGGATAAATCAATAAAGCTAAGTATCTGGCAAATAACCAATGATTTTGTAAATGACTTCTGTCTATAAAAATACACAGGAGAAAATAGAGGCAATCTCTTTTCTCATGGACAATGACAACAAAGTACCTTCATTCAAAGTTATAACTTTGCTCTGGCCTTTATCAATTTTCCAGCTCTGCTTTATGTGAAAGGGCCTTCATTATGCTGACCCACAGCACTGGTGATCTAAAGATGAAAGTATCATACATAAAAATTTAAAGCCCCCCCACCTCATTGAAATGTCTGAGCTGCAGGTTTCTGAGGCATGTTAACATAGCTCCTTCAAAGTGAATAACAAATTGATTTGTCCTGAGCCCAGTATCAATAAGAAAGTGTTAAGACAAGTCTCTGTATTTTGAGTCAACATGTACCAAATTCGCATGTATTGCTGTAGTTCATTCATATAATGACCATTAATAGTCTCAGCATAAAGAGATACCTAGAGCAAGAAAGTGTTCTCCAGCTTTTCTGGGATGCAGTGCTAACAGAGTTTTTAATTTAGCCTGGATCCAACTGTGCTTGAAGTGTCTATTGCAGACGGTATGCTTTATGTAACCTTAGGCACACACTAATAGAAGAAAGATAGAGTAGGTTCTGATAGTTTTAGAGCAAAGCAAACAATATCATCTTAGAAAATGAATATTTCCTTTTAATTAGGTAGTGAATTCTGGTAATTTGAAAATGCTTCCAGAAGTTAAGACTAGAGCCTGCACTTCTAGCTATTCCAAAAAAGTTTTAATCACCTGATGCTTGCTTATGTATCCCTGTCTTTCCAAATTATCTATTCTGTTATATACCATGAAATCTGAACCAAGAAACCATGTCTTTATGGTGCAGCTCAAATTCCCACTCCTATAAAAGGCACATCTGAATTGACTCAATTGGAAATTTTATCTTCCTTGGTCAGCTATCACATAGTACTTCAATTCTACCTTTCAAAAACACTTATTATATTATTCTCATGCGTGTTAGTGTTCTTATTTTATTGAGATGGTGAGCACTGCTCCTAATAGAATCTCCTACATAAACGTAGTCATATTAGTTCAGCATAATGATACCCAATACTGTATCAAAATGTCTAATTTCATATATATGAATTCCAAATTCAGTAAGTAATGTTAATAAGCTTTCTTTTAATATCCTAAATTGTTTACCACCAATTAGATGATGAAATAAGTTTTCAAATAAAACTACATTTTTTAGGAAGGGGAGAAAGAGAAATCCAAATGTTCTCTCCAAAATGCCTATCTCGTCAATAAAATTAGATATAGTGAGCCTATTTTCCATATTAAGCATTATGTATTTTTTCAGTTTAGTAAAGATAAAGGAGCATGATAAACATTATATAATATTTATTTTTCTGAAAACACCAGTTCATTGATGTTAAGGTATAATACTGAAGTGTGGTATATGTTGAAAAATTAACAGGCTTGGATAAGCATTCAAATATTTTATGTTTAAAAGTCTCTACCATAAGATGTTTTTGCTATTAAACAATAGAAATAATGAAAGAAAATTTTGTGATTGACTTGATTCTAAATTCTTAAAATAAAACAATTTGTCTGCATATTTTGCACATTCATTCTAAATCTACCACTGTAGTTCACACATAGAAGTATTCATAGTAGTGGTGAGAGAATGGGTCTCAGGATTGCAGAACCAGTGTCTTGAGTAAGAATGATAAAACCTGGAAAAACAAAAGGCTTAGACACTTTTAAATGTGTTCATTAATTTGCAACCCATTCTGCTCAGGAATTTTAGAATAACTCTTGATATTTAGTGAATGGTGAAGTTATGTAAGAAAAAAAATGCTGATCAAAATCGACCCTACTAGAATTTATTTTTATTGCTCTCTCTTCTGCCACTTGCTATAGATGCTGAGCTTGGAACAGGCACATCATCTTGAGTATGGAAAAATGGCTGCTAAAGCAGACATATTCCAGGATTATTTTTAATTTTATTGTTTTGGTGAAGGATGTACAAAATATGAAGTTTTAACATCAAATAAGTCACTTATTATATTAATATTGAATAATAATTTTCAAAGGACCATAAGATACTGATGACATCCTCCTGTTAAAAAGGCTTTTGTGATTCAAAACACTGAAATTTTACCATTCATCACTTTGAGATGCCAGCTTCAAAGATTAAGAAATCCTCCTCATTTCCCTTAAGTATGGGATAAAAATACTATTTAAAAATAGAAATGTATAATTTTTATACTGTGAAAATTTAGAAGTACATATTCTGAGCTAATAGTTGGTAGCATTTTATGTACCATTACCTAAAAGACATTATAGGAAACACTTTGTGAATCACTATTTTGATTGCTTGGATGTTGTCACAGATAGGATAAACTGAAATAAACATTGAGCAACTTATGAGGACTAGTGAAAAAAATATCTTTTTGGAATTAATAAAAAGAAATAAGAGTATTTACCAAATGATCTTGCAGTCATCTTTGTGGTTGTAGGATGCTTAAAATCTACATCTGAAAAGCATATTAAAATTGAGGGCTCTCATTTTGTGTACTAAGCCCTTCTGCTTCATTTAATTATTTGTACTTACATTTTAACTTTGAAATTATTCTTTCATTCATTCATTAGATTTCATGTATCATTGAATGCTCCAATTAATTCTTCTTCACTTTGTCAAATGTCACTTAATGATTAACATATTGACCTAGTCAATGATAATACTTACTGACCACTATGTGGTAAAAACGTTAAAAATATAAAATTGGTCAAGAAGGTGTATCAAATATTACAAATGTACTACTTTCACTCAAATGCATGATATTGCTTTTACTGCACACTCTGGCATTTTTGTTGTCATTGTTGTCCCTATACTGGATATCTACAGGAACTAATCCAGACATTCTGACACATCTGCAAACCTGAATGTGGAAAGAGTTAACAGCCCATGAGGATCTCATGTTTTAATCTCTTGCCACTTTGAAGTTCTTGAATAAATTATCATTTATTTTAAGCTTATTTTAAATGGAAAACAATCTGTATTTCAACTTATATTCTTAACTCCTGCTTAATTTATTACGACTGTCAAACTCATAATCTAGTTATTTATCTTATCTGTATTCCCACCAGACCTCATATGGAAATAAACTCCAAGGTGACAAGATATTAGTCTTTTTGTTAATTTTTGTCTCCTTACTGCACAGAAAATTTCCTGGTATATAAATATTCAATAACTATTTGTTGAATGAATTAATAGAATAATATTGAAATGGCAAACACAGGAGGCCTAAGTATTTGAATGTGAAGACAGGGGATATGAATGAGATAAAATGTTGAGTTTTAGGCCTGATGTAAGATGTTAATGGGAAGGTGGTTCTGAGTATGAGCAATCATATCTGGACGCGAGATAAATATTTCAAAATTCATACCTTAGAAATATTCATTAAAGTCATTGGAACAAAGTAGATAATTAATCATAGCGCTATAATGGGGAAGAAAGGGAAATGAGCTTTGAACTCTGAAGAATGCTATTATTTAGAAAAATCCATTGAAAAACTGCTTACAACTTTTCCACAAAGGAAGATAGCACAATATTATAAAATCCAATAAAAAAAGCAATAAAAGTCTATCAAAAGCTAAGAAGCAGCATCACCAATGCTGTTTGTCAAAAAAGATAGATTGTGAAGAGTCAAGTATTTTGTAAAATGTTCACCAATGGGGAATTTTCTGATATTTTTCCTAAAATTAGACTTGCGTTATGGGTTTTTTGGAGGAACAGCATTGAGGTCAAACACTAGTCTCATCACCATCCTATCAAATGTATGTTATGTAAACATTACTTGTCACTGTTGACGTTAACCCTGATCTCCTATTTGAAATAGTGAGTGTCATATTTCACTACAATAAGCTATGTTTTTCCCCTTTTCCAAACAATACTCTTTGGAAGAAAGTCATTATGTGTAGCCCACAGTTAAGAGTAGGAAGTTATGCTCCACTTTTTTGAAAATAGAATGCCCTCATAAATTACTTGGAATTCTTCATGGATGATTTCTATATTCTGCTTCATTTATTTTTTATTCTATCATTTATTTATATGAGTATGGACTTATGGATGTTTATTTTATACTTTTGGTACAATCTAATACTTCTATATTTATTTTGTTGCTCAAATTTTTCCACCATTGACCATGGGTAGCACTTTTACTTAGCTCTCACATCCCTTCGACATGCACTCATCATTGTTTTGTAGTTGTTCCTGCTGTCACTATTTATTTTAGTGTCTGCTACAAGATCTTTATGTTTATTTTCTACATTATATTGTATATTTTCTGTTCTTGTCCTGTAATCAACCATGTATCCAAGGAATTTTTTTTTAATTGAAGAATGGTATTAGGGACTAAGATCTTCATCCTCTTTGCTACTGAGGTGGCTTTGTTTCTAGGCCTTCTCAGCTGACACAACAAGGAAATATATAAATGTAAAGGTATATATAAATATAATTGTGTGTGTATATATAGATAGAGAGATACATCTATATCTATGTTAAGCAAAATATGAGTTTAAACTCATGTGTTCAGCTCTAATTCATTACAATATGGATCATTCTGGACTCTTCTCCTTGCTTATGTGTAACCTCCAACTGTCTACTAGTGAGAAACCTAGCTCCTGCTATCTGCCATTCTTTTACTTAATTGTTCAAAACCAGCAAGTATCTATAGCGGTCTCACAGTTGTTTACTGCACTCCCATTGGAAATAACTTTATCAATTAGAGTACACTGGTTAAGTAGAGTTTCTTATGACTTTAGTCACAGACTCAGTCCATTTCTAAAGTTGCTTAGTTCAGCATCTCTTCTTTCTATCCTGTTCAGTGAGATTATTTCAAGTGTATTTAATACAGTTAGATTGTTTTGTCACATTCTGCATTTAACTCTGCAATCTACCCCCGATTTTAAATGATATTTTAATATTGCATAAAATATCTACTCTTTGTGTAGTAAAGGTCTATAAGTTTTGGTATATGCATAATATCAGCTATTCAAAATTACTGTAGCATACAAAATAGTTTCATCACCCTAAACAATCTTCTGTGCTTCGCTTCTGCTGTTTTCCCCACCCTAAACAGCTTTCAGCCACAGATTGGTTTATCATCTCTATGGTCCCTAGCTGTTTTTTAATAAAATAATATTTTTGCATTTTTGTTTATTCTTTCATAACATAAATAAATTCTCTAAATCTACAGCAGTAGGAGCCAAAATGCCATTTCTGAAATATATTTTACACAATATCCCTTTATGATGTAAGATATTTTCTACAAATAACACAAATTTAAAACAAATCAGGGATTTGCCAATGAAAAGTACCCCACTTATTTTTAAATTATTCACAGGCCTTTTACAGCCTCTGAACTACATACAAATCACGAGTCATCAGGAATGCATATTAAAATACTGAGAAATGTAGGAGTGACATATAGCTATAGCACATAATTATAAAAATTGGGCCAGGCATGGACTAATTTCTGTAATCCCAGCAATTTGGGAGGCTAAGGCAGAAGAATTGCTTCAGGCCAGGAGCTCAATACCGGCCTGGGCAACATAATGAGATCCCCATCTTTATAGCAAATTAAAAAAAAATTATCCATGCATGGTGGCGTACGCCTGCAGCACCAGCTACTCAGAAGGCTGAAGCAGAAGAATTGCTTGAGCCCAGGAGTTTGAAGTTGCAGTGAACTATGATTGTGCCACTGCACTCCAGTCTGGATGACAGAGCAAATCCCTGCCTCTAAAATTAAAAATAATAATTATTATAAAAGTTAGAAGAAAGACACTAATACTGGGACTGTGTGGTTTTTAATATCCAAAACCAGGAAATATTGGACTATATACAAGACATACAGGATTTTATCCAAATATGAAATATCAAATATTCAGAGTTAACATGAATATGACATTAGTATAAACAAAGAATAGTTTTAACAATAGAAGACTGTGGCAAATTTGATATATGAAAGTCAGGAAGCAAAATTCCAGAGCATTATGTCATATACTTATGGCTCATAAGTAGGATATAATCTTTGTTTATTTATAAAGGCATCATTCCCAAAACAGGGCATTTGTGATGCTCCAAGTGAAGAAAAGATGGAAGAATTAATAGAACTTTGCAAGGGTTTTCTAAGGCACTACCCAATCCTAAACTTATTTCAGTCTTTTTCTTTCTGGGTTAATTGCCTTTAAGAGGAAGCCTCAATATCCTTGAATCAATTGGCAAGCCAATGAAGATTCCTGGGATAATAAAAAATTATTTGGTTTATATGGAGTAAAGAGGAGAGAGTACCAATCATGCATAGACAAAAAGTTACTGATTATCAAAAAAGTGCCATGAATTTTGCTAGGCACAATCCAGATTTAAAAGACATATTTTCAGCTTTTAAGAAATCACACACAAATTGTTATGGCAGGAAAATAAATTAACAGTTACAAAATAACATAATAAATACCATGCAAAAAGTACTGTGAGAGCACTTAGCTTAGATAGACCTTATTCTAGGAAGGTTGGATACCTTTAAATCTGAATTCGATATTTTTCATACTGGAGGATATCTATGTTTCAAACATGCATGCTACATTGGATTTTCCAGGAAGCAGAATAACTACCTCAACCATAATTCATGCTTCCAGATTTAACTGAGGCTGTTGGGATGAGGCTGAGGAAAAACAAGAACAGTCTTTATTATTATTGCACCAGGTGATTATAACTGATGATTAACTATTGGATCATATGTAGGAGATCAGAGAGAGAAAAAAAGCGTGTGAATATTAGCTCAGAGTTATTCTGACCATAAAATGAGGCAATTCTGAAAGCAATTTGAAATACAGTGAAATATAAAGTACTATTTTGTAAAAGTTTACATTATGCATTCACAAAATTTCTGTTACCTGACACTTAAAGGGAGTGGAAATGAGTGCTAATGAATAATTTAATATTTCTACAGTTAATTAATGTGTCTCAGGTGTTCTGCCTAATATCTTTTTCCTAGTTCTCCTTCTTATGATGTACAAAAAAGAAAGTATAAAATACTGTTCATGTAGTCTCCCACTACCTGTAAAAGCTTTCGCCAAAAAAATACTCTGTAAGAAAAATTGAATTATCTTTTTTCTCTATTAAGAAATGGAATTATTTCTGATGTTTAGTAATGAGTTACACTACTTGCCTTTATGTGGACTAAATATTGTTATTTTTATGTATATTTAAAAGTTGGACTAGGAAAGATTTGCAATGAAAGTTTAGGGTTGATGCTTCTAACAATTTTGTACTACTGTTTTAGTTATATATATATATATACCATTAACAACTGTGGTGTCAATTTATTCATGTCAATATTTATTTTAAATAATAAAATTTCATTTTTGTTTGTAAGTGAAATAACTGAGATAATAAAAATACAAGATTATAACACCAAAAAAAAAAAAAAAAAAGAAAAAAGAAAAATTGTAGGGACATTTTTTGAAAGAAAGCCTTTTAAGGGGAGAAGATGGGAGCCAAATAAGGGCTGAAAAATAACCCAGAGGTATAATGTTTGCTATTTAGGTGATGGGTACACTAGAAGCTCAAACCTAGTCATTATGCAATATACCCGTGTAACAAACCTGCACATGAATCTACAAAAATTAAAAAAAAATCTTATGGCCCACATAACCTTGATTTTCTCTGCTTTGAACATTTGAATTGAGTAATTTAGCAATATTAGACTCCACCCTAATGTTGATAAATGTCAGAACTTCACTGTTTTTGCCAAATATACTCAAAAATGGTTTGTGCCATATTTCCACATATATTCTGATTTTGCCCCACATTTAATTGGGTACTTTTTGTTGCCCTGTTCTTTAAGAAGACCAAAAACAACATGACTGCCCTGACTGTAAAAGTGTTAGTAACCTTGACAGTTATAAAATATCTCTGTGCTCTTGTGTCAGGTAGAAGTCCAAGGTTTCTTTCCAGTTTTATACATTTCAGCAAGAAACAGTGCTCAAGTAAAATTGCAGAGAAATGGTGTAATTTATTATATTCCTGCCAACGTTAATGATGTGCTAGCAAGTAATAGCACTTTTACTCATGGCAGATGAAGATACCAGTCTAAGATTACCGGTGGGAAGAAAACATGATAAAAAGGTCTATTTCAAAATAACATATCCAAATTAGAAATCCTTTCAGTGATATATAAGGCTGGTAGTATAATGGTAGAATCTTTGATTTTTTTTTCCTTAGCAGTTATGAGATTCAGTTACTGAAAGAGCCTTGATAAGATTCTGAAATTTTAGAGTTGTTGACTTATCAGAGAACCACAGCTTATCATGTAAATGTAATGCATGCAAATTTATAAAGATAAGAGACAGGCACTTTTATAATCTTACTGAAAGAGATACTTGCTAGGTGAAATGAGAGCACCCTGAAACTTGTTTCTATTTATCGACTCACAGTGAATATAAAGAATACAAATAAACTTTACTTGGAAATGAAGCAAATAAATAGAAACTGAAGATTTTTCAATCTTGCAGGAAGGAAAATTCTCTTCAGATTTAAGAAAAAATATCCTAGAAGGGCTGGTAAAGAGAACAAAAGGAATAAGAAAGTAGATGTCATATAATTTTAGGCCCTTTTCTGTCAGAGGAAAAGTTAAATGAATTAATCATGCAGAATTGAAACTGCCACTTGCTCATCTTTGACTATTGACCTGGCCAGGTATTCTTAGATCTGCTTCCTAAATTGTGCATCCTCCTTTTCAGCAAACTTCATCTCCATTTCAACAACAAATTCTCCACTTTAGACCTCGTTATCAATATGAACTCTTCGAGGGCTGAAATATAAAACTCCATACTTCTCTTGTCCTTGGATAGGCTTACATATCTCTCTGTTTCACTATTTTTGTGCTCATATATTATTATGCTCTTCTAGTCCCTTAGCTTTTCTTTCCCCTTGCTCTTATGTTTCTATTCCCTCTGCCCTTTTCTTTCTTTTCTCCCGACGTGTACACTTTGAGGCATTGCTTTAACCAGGATCCTCAGCTCTGACTGTCAACTCTCCACTCACACATCTGAAAAAATAATATTGTCCACATTTGTGATTATTTCCCTGTTCTTTTGTAAAGTATTCCTAATGGTTAGCATTCTTTAATTTCAAAATCTACCTCTAAAAAACTATTCTCAATGACTATTTCCTTGGGGAAATAATGATCATCTCTCATGACACTAATCAATTAACTTTCTTTTAGATATTGAATTACTTTACATCTTTGTTCACAATTATCTGTTTTCTTATGCAGAAAGGACTACCTCTTTCCAAGGACATCTTTCTAGACAGCTCTCCAGAACTTATCTCGATTTAGATGCTAAGAGACTTCTTAAACTTATTGTGTTTAATGCTGAACTCCTGATTTTCAGCTATCCTCACCCAAAACCTCCTCCACCCACAGTTTTCTTATTCTCACTAATATCAATGCTATTTTTCCATCTGTTTAGATAAAAAAATGCTGGTGTCATTTTTGACTCCTCTCTTTTACTCATAATCAGTTTTAGTTTGGCAAGAAATCCTGTTGACTCTACCTCTTCAATATATCCAGAGATGAAATTAATACGGTATCAAATACAATTTCATGATTTTGATTATTAAGCCCTGATTATGTAAGAAAATGACTTTGTGTTTTGGAAAAACACATGGAAGTATGTAAGGCACAGTGTCATTATATCTACAAGTTATTCCCAAATCATACAAAAAGAATAATGATAACATTTGTATGCACATGTAGATCAAAACAGATATAGATACAGAAAAAAGAGGAAGAGAGAGAGAATGAAAGAAAATAAGAGATGAAGAAAGCCCAGTAAAGTGTTAACATTTGGGGAATTTTGCTGAAGTTTCAGGGCAATTTTTGTACTATTTTTAGAACTTTGAAAGTCTGAAATTATTTCAAAATAAATATTTGAAAATAAAATATATTATCTTAAGGAAACAACAAAAATGTGTATATATAAATGTATCCAGAATCCATATTTTTTCTTAGTCTATTCACTGCTAACCGTCTTGACTAAGCAATCATCACTCTCACAATTATAGCAATGGTTTTCTTACTTGTTTCTTCAGACCTGTTTATCCTTCCCCCACAATTGCTACAGTTTATTATCAACATAGCTACCATAATGATCTTTCAAAAGTATAATTGACAGCATGTCAACCCTCTGGAATAAACTGCAATGGTTCCCCCATTTCATTCGGGTGAAATTCAAAGGGTTACAATGACTTAAACCATCCTGCATAATATCATTCCTCATTCTGTCTCTGATTCCATCTACTTCTGTTTTGTGTTTCTCTGAATCTATAGGAAGCTCAGTGGTATTGCACATAGAAGTGGGCTGCTGGGATGGCAATAGCTATGTATCTTCTAAAACTATCTTACATATCCTAGTGTGAGTAGTATCACGCTGTAAGAAAAACTACATAAAATTGTTACGCAGGTGGATATCCACGTTTGGTATGGCCAAATAAACTAATATATATTCCTTGAGTACCCTGTATTTCCCAAATTATGTTATTTATTACACTTTTGTGTATTTTTTTAATTTATGTGTCTACATTACAAGGATCAAAATGTTAGTTTACTTAATATCCCACTGTTTTACACTCATATTCTTTCTTCTAAACTTCTTTAGACTAATGAATACTTTTTAAGGGCTCTTGTTGAATTTAGATTTTTTTTAGACAGCTAAGACTACCTTCATAAGCCCCTATTTACAAGAGTCTGAGCACAAATAATAACATCCTCTCCTTTACTTGAAACACTGCAATAGATACCACAACCAATCTAGGTTTCACTTATTCAGTCCTAAGTGATTTAGAAATAAAGATTACATCTACTTGTTTAGGTTCCATACACAAATATCCAACTATTTCTATGTATTTCACATTGAATAAAACACCAACAAAAACAAAAAGTGAGTATCATGGGATGTGGCTGATGAGAATAAGAATTTTAAGTGTTATTAAGAAGGGTAGATATTATATAAAAAAGATAAATTATTTAATGGGGTTTCATGCTGTAAATGCAATGTGGGAAAGTATTGTTGGAAATCAAAATTTGAGGCAAATGTGCTATATGGGAAGTTAAAATGCAGTAGTTTACACAAGAATTTATTGTAGCCTGAACCAGGTTTTTGGGATTTAAAAAATGAATAAATAAATGTGAGAGATACTTAGTATATAGTATCGAGACATTGCCATAATTAGTCATAGGGATGAGAGAGAAGTTAAAGATGGATTTCAGTTCTCTAACTTTGTGCACGTTTGCATTCAATGAAGAGTGAAGATGGAGCGAATAGCAAAGTTTTTGTCATGAGTGATGATATCTGCTTTTATTATTTTCTTTAATATTAGGCCAGTTAAAACAATATCTACAAGACAATTTTAACAATAGATCTGTGGCTCAAATATATGATCTGTGACTAATATATTAGATTATGGAATTCTAACACACATATGGGATCTTAAGCAGTGAGAATGAATGAGATGTTTGGGGAAAAGTGTAAATTGAAGTTCACAAAGCCAAATGACTACCCTGGTTGTTCAGATAATGAAAACAAGCTTCCCAGATGTAAAAGTAATAGGGACGGTTTGAAAGCAAAGACCACATGCCTCATTTAATGAAGCCAGCTGGTCTTTAACACTAGGGAGTTACCAGAGCATCAAATTTTGAAGGGAAGCCAGGAGTCTATATTTTTTTACATAAACTGTTGTACGTTGTAGTCATTCTTTCAACAGCAATATAAATGGTCTCTGAATGTCTTACATGAACAGAAAAGTTTTTGTAATTGTATATATCTTCACATAACTTATGAGAGACTAAAAAGTGTTTCATCTTAGAAAGTAGACAGGAATCAAGGGGTCTAAGGAGGTTTGGCCAAATTGTGTGTCAGGACAAACTTCATACACAATTTGCTTAAAACATCTTCAACATACTGTTGACTACAGCTTAGATCCATTTCTACTCATCCAAATCTGTATTCAAAGTTCCAAAAAGGGAGAGAGACTGATTAGGGCCAATATCCTCTGTCTCATATGCTGTGAGCAAGAATAAAGTGGATTCACCTACCTATGATTGTCCCTGTTACTTTCCTGCAATTTACATGTCTCCTTTCTGGATGGTGCCAAAAGCACTGCATCCTCTTACCACTACATAGTAGGGAAAGTCCCTCCAAGAAGAGTGGAGAATCTGCCTCGGACAGCTAAATATCTTTTCTACAAGAAAAATTAAAGCTTTATTTTAAAAAATGTGTGTCAAACACATATTTCTGGCCCAGTTATGATTCACAGGCCACATTTTGTAGCATTTTATATTAGAGGGAAAGAGAGATACAGAGAGAGAGAGCGAGAGTCAGAGAGAGAAAGAGGGAGAGAGTGAGCGACTGTGTGCACCTTGGACTGATAAAAACCAAGATTGAAGAAATATGTCTAATAAAAAGCCTTCACATCAGACTACTATTCCTTGCAAAATTTAAAGAAAAATATCTGGTATTAGGAAGCCTAATGTGTTACTCAGTTGGAAGAGGTAGACCACAATATGCTGAAATGAATGAGTACCTTAGATCAAAATGTGTGTTTTGGATTTAGTAACGTGGCGATTATTATCATAGTTCCAGGTGTACAAATCAAAATGAAGGAAGGTAAAAAAAATTAAAAATATGAAAATATGTGGAGGACAAATATAGACAACTTTTTGAAATATTTGTCTGTAAAGTGAAATAAAAAGATAAAGTAAATGCAGAATAGGCTATCGACCTCATTCTCAAATGTGAGAGATTTGGACAAGTTTAAATGATAAGATGGCACATTTAGAAAGGGATAGATTAACAATATAGAAGTAAGGAAAAAATTATTAAACTGCAAGGCAAGCAAAGGAATGGCCCAATGGTGTAGGTAAAGAGATTAGACCTAGGTAGGAGGGTCAATGACAGTTTTGGTCAACTGGTGACGGAAAGCCAATAGTGTTTCTTCCAACGAAGTGACAATGTGAAATAAAAGAGAATGTCACCTCCTGAGAGTTAGGAGATGGAGACTAAATCCAAGTTTTGAGGAGATTAAATAATATTTAAAATAGTTGTGAGAATGAGAGGATTTCTCTAACTTATTTAATAATATGCACTGTCTCGGCTGTCAATAAAAATTGGGAATCTTGTTCATGATTATAAGTTTTCTCATCACTCTCTTCCAATTTGTGTTCTTGGTTTCTAAATTCTGTCAATACCACCAAACAAATATCTCTCAAATCCACATCTTTGCATATTTTATACCATAATATTATTTCACAGCATTCTCTCATGTGGGCTTTTACAATATCTTGCCAACTGAAATCATCTACCATTTCTTTAACCCTTGCAATAACTTTTCATAATGTTTTCAGTTATCTGTTAAAAAAACTTATCTAAGTGGTCCATATGATAAAGTGGAAAAGTATTAGCATGAGAAAGCCTATGACTGGTACCTAACTAGATTTCTATTCTAATCTTCCCCATACTCAAATAGCGTGCACAAACTGAAGCTCTCAAGATTTCCTTAATTGAAATCAAGATGCCCACTTAATTGTTAGTTCATTTGTTGTTTATATTTTACAATGTACTTATTTTCTGTCTTTATTAGTGAATTTCCATTCTTTAAGGTCTTGGTAAAATATCTTCTCTTTGGTCAAACATACTCCTTTCTTCCTTTATTTCTTATGTTTCCAAGAATTTTCCCTTATGTTTCCAAAATAATTTGTACATATATATTATATTGTGCTTATCCTACTAAATGTTGCTTAAAATGTTTAAGTGTCTATCATTTTTATTCCAATGCCTGTTACTTGACCACAGTCATTAACTTCTGAGTAGATATGTTATTTTCCAGTAAATATTGTAATATATATAAAAAACATAACAGTAAATATTGTTATATATATATAAAAAACATAACACCGTATATATGTGTGTGTTTGTGTGTGTGTATAAAATGAAATGTAAGATTTCATTATTCTGATTTTGATTTTTTTAATTCATTAATTAATTTATTTTTTTGAGATGGAGTCTCATTCTGTTGCCCAGTCTGAAGTGCAGTGGTGCGATCTTGGCTCACCACAATCTCCACCTCCTGGATTCAAGTGATTCTCCTGCCTCAACCTCCTGAGTAGCTGGGATTACAGGCGTACACCACCATGCCTCACTAATTTTTGTATTTTTAGTAGAAATGGGGTTTCACCATGTTGGTCAGGCTTGTCTCGAACTCCTGACCTCGTGATCTGCCTGCCTCAGCCTCCCAAAGTGCTGGAATTACAGTTGTGAGCCACTGCACCCGACCTATTTATTTATTTTTGAGACAGAGTCTCACTCTGTCTCCAGGCTGGAGGCTTGTCTTGAACTCCTGACCTGGTGATCTGCCTGCCTCGGTCTCCCAAAGTGCTGGGATTACAGGCATGAGCCACTGCGCCCGACCTATTTATTTATTTTTGAGACAGAGCCTCACTCTGTCTCCAGGCTGGAGTGCAGTGGCACGATCTCGGCTCACTGCAGTCTCCGCCTCCCAGGTTTAAGAGATTCTTCTGCCTCAGCCTCCCGAGTAACAGGGGCTACAGGTGTGCACCACCATGCCCAGCTAATTTTTGTATCTTTAGTAGAGAAGGGGTTTCACCATGTTGGCCAGGATGGTCTTAATCTCTTGACCTCGTGAGATTTTTAAAATATTATTAGAAAACAGCATAAGTTTAGCTTTATCCTATCTGTGGCCTATAGGGCAAAGAAAGATTCTTTCACGTTAGTATTGGTTTTCTTTTCTGGAAAATTGATGTCAGGGTAGAATACCCTAATCCATTACAGGTCAGCATATAGGTTGTGAATGCACAGTTTTTCTACAAATGTTTTTACCCAAAATATTTAGATATTTGAGCAGCCCTGGGGTATATTTATTCAGGTAGAATCATTATTCCTAAAATCTCATTCAAAAGTGTATTTACAGACCCTGAGAAACATGTAGAAAAGTGTCAGTGTCAGCAGTGGGATTAGCTGCTAGGTACAGTTTGGAAATTCTTTAAATGGGGCAAAAGCTCTTGAGTAGAGAAAAAAAATGTTTTCCCGTTTGCTTTCTTAGAGTTAGTTCTCATGGAGAAAATATTAGTCTAGACATGGTTAGATAAATTTTAAAATCATTCTGGATAAATAATAAATTGATTATTTTATACAGCTAAGTGGAAGCTAAAAATCAATCTGTAATATTTAGTGTTACCAAATGTTTCAGAATTTTAAAAATAGTAATTTATAGATTAATATTTATTATAAATAATAAAAATTATGCTTATTCATTCAAACCATTCGATACTATGTTTCTGTTATTTAAGATCAACTTATAATCTTAATGATATCAGAAAAAGGAAATAAAATTATATTAATATCCAATACAGTATTTACTCACACTTACATTGCTTCAATAAAGGTTTTGCTTTGACATATAGTAGCTAATTGATAAGTCCATAGAAGTGTGTAATAGTGAGTTAGACAAATGAGTCACAGGGTACAGCTTCATCTTCACTCTGTGCCTGTTTTTAGACACTTTCCCCTGTGAAACAATCTAGTCCAAATGTAACAACTTCTTCAATTTTCTGAAGTATTAAAGAATCCTCTGGTCATTTTCAGTTAGAAGACTATTTGCCATCTAATAAATAGGTCTAGTCCAATACAATAACTAAACTCCAAGCTCTATTCCAAGTTAAATCTTTGCGCCTTGTTCAGCATGAGCACAGTGCTAGTCAAACCTTTTGGAAGGAAAGGGATCTGGACCAGTTTCTTCTCTGTCTACCTATTTAATATCCTATTCCTCCTTCCTTATTCACTAGACTGCTTCTGGTGATCTCGGAGTTGAAAGAAGAGAGCAAAGCTGAAGAGGTCAGATGCAAACGGTCCTCCTTTCCTGGCATCAATGTAGTTAGGCTTTGTTACCTCTGGTCTTGAAGTCACTAGGCTAACACACCCTTGGTTTGGCAGATAAGAAAATCAAGCTCCTTTTTTTGGTCATGGGGTTATGCGGAGGAGCTTATTTGTGAGTTCCTCAGAGATACCCACTGGGGATATTTGACTAGACTTTCTTTGACATGCCCATTATATTTTCTTCCTGGTGATCACTTACAAATCTCCTTTCAGCCCTGAAAAATTTGGCATTCTAGCCACCTTCTTATGTATTTGTTTAGGGGTTGATGGGTATTCCCTCTCTAAGCAACATTATGGGAATCATTTAAGATGCCTATAGGTTCCCATTCTCTGATAAGTGACATGTATTTGGCAAGCAAAGCAAATAAACAAACCAGGAAGAATAGAAAAGAGAAAAAAAATAAGAAAATGTATGCATTTTTTTCTCCATAGTCAGTGAAAATATAAGCTGGAAAGGGTTGACTCCAGTGCAAAATTTAAATATAGAAACCCTTGCTTTGAAAAAAATAAAAAGATTCTGTTAGAGGTAACAAATTAATTTTTAAAAAAAGAATCTCCTCTTCCACAGTCTCTCTACCTGTCATTTTTTAAAAAAATTGCTGTTTAACATTGAGCTCCCTCGCACATGGGGATACTTATGGATGCATGCAGATCCTCACAGGTACCTGGGGGCCTGCAATACAACTCAAGGAAAAGCCCACTGCCTGCTGGCTTTCCTCTCGTCAAGCTTTTAGTCAGATACACAGTGTGCTGGGTTGGGATGGAACCACCACACTACCCAAGGCTCACAAGCAAACCACCAAGGAATTGCAATCTCTGTACCAAGCTGTAATAAAACCTTGGATCGGGGTAGATAACAACTTGCCCCTTCAAGTCAATGTCTGAATGCACTTTGGCACTGACACCCCAGAGCAGGGATAACTGCAGCATGCCTCATCCCAAGATGTCACAGTATGTGTCCACCAAACCCTGCAAATTTCCATGAATGTGTTCAAGTTACCTATTAAGGCAGACAGCAGTGGAAGACCACAGGGCTTCCCGTGTCAATACAAGCTGGAGTTCATTCTGAGCAGTCAGTGACAGTGGAAGCTGGGCAGAGGTGAAAAGTGGTAGGTAAAAAGCTAGCTACCAAGAACCCATCTCAAGCAGGCATTGGAAGGCAGGGCCACATGTGAAGCTCCAAAACCGCTTTCCTAGGGACTTACCTTTAAAAACATAAATGTCACTATTAAGAGTTTCAATATGTCAGTCTCACAGCATTAAGCCCCTGGTAGTTCAGGTATCTCTTGAATGTGGAGCCCTGTCAGACTGCGCTGGTTGTCACCCATGAAGAGGCCCCTGACTATGGGTATCTCTCTCTCACGCATGCTCTCAGTCTCTTTCTCTTACTCTCTTCTTACTTGCTTTCACTCTCTTGCTCTTTCTCATTCATTTTTCTAAATTTCTTCTGACATCTGAAGATGAGTTTCTTGTCTTTAGATTGCCTAAGCAGGTATAAGTTCCTAATCCAGTACATCCCCCACCAACACTACAGGGTTTAACACTTTACCTCAATAAGGGATTTGCTTAAGCCGCTCTTAAAACACCTATGGGAAGGAAAGAAGCAGGATTAGTACTCACCATCCTTCCCTCATGAGAATGGACTGAGATGGTGGATAGACAATAGACTCAGTGAACAACTGAGTACAATGCAACATTGAGTCCAGTGAGGGCAACACACTGAAAAATCTCCCCAAATAAATTCCTCCCTTTAATTTCCAAATTGCTCTTCCAATTGTAGATCATTGATGTGTAGTCAAATGAGTGATCATACTATTAAAAAGCACCTCCTTTCTAAGACTACAATGGTCATCGCCTATGAAGTGGCCTGTGACTGCAGGACACCTCTCTCTCTGTCTGTCTCTGAAGTCACTTCATACAAAATGGATATACTTTTACAGGTGGACACATATATAAGCAATCATAAAGTAAATATAGATATGTGTGTGCTGCATGTTTTATAACCATAAGCTAAATTCTGCAATTTAAATAATAATCTCCTCTGGAAAAACCACTGAAGTTTGCAGGCACATTCTTGAAAATTCAAATAGTTTTTGTGAGGCTATACTCAGAAAAGCTAACAAGCTTACCTATTTTCCTAATTAACCTTAAATTATTAAATCAAACATCAATGACTGAAATAACTTAGAGAAATTCGTTAGTGTGTATATTTTGTTCTATTTTATTTCTAATGGCAGAAGTTATTAGACATTTGTTCAGTCTGTGTTTTTGGTTTTTGGTTTGGGTTTTTATTTTATAGATGGGTTCTCATTCTGTCGCCCAGGCTGGAGTACAGTAGTGTGATCATAGCTTACTGTAGCCTGGAACTCCTGGTCTCAAGTGATCCTCCTGCCTCAGCCTCTCAAGTAGTTGGAATTACAGGGTCAAGTCAAAGGCACACCCAGCGCATTTAGTCTGTTTTAAAATGAGTGGCTGTTTCAACTTATCTTGATAGGAGGGCTTCAATAATTCATTATTTCCATATACCTTATACATCTGTTTTTCTGGCTTAAATTTTCCTCGCCTAGTTCCCTATTTCTCACTTTCTAATAAAATTCATCTACTTTCAATAATTCAGTTTAAATCTCTTATTTTTTTTCCAAAATCTCTATTATCCTCTCATTGTGTTCATTGTGTAGTATTTCCTTCCATAAGAATTCCTAAAAATGCCAATATCTAAAACTATCATTTAGTACACAATAATTGTGTTGTGGACCCACTTGAATCACTGTTTTAATTTTATTTTATTCTTAAGAAATGTGAGGCTGTAAAATATTTTTCTCATTATAGGTCACAATCTCTTTGATGGTAAGTGCTATAAGTGATTATTCTGGGGAAGTAGGAGGGAAATGGAGTTACGGAATGTAAATAAACAAAAATAAACAGATAGATGAATTGATAGATGATTAAATAAGCAAATAATTTCAGGAGTTTCACATGGTACCTGCTGACAATATGGCATAAACTAAGGATAAGGATTTATTCAAATTTTCATACTTGGTACCAGAATGCAAAATGAATTATACAAAAAAGTATAAAAAAAAAAAAACTAAATCAATAATTTGTTTAATTTTCAAAATAAAATCAGGAGGAAGAACAGAAGGATTTAATTACTTTTCTCTTTTTCACAAAACCCTTAAAGCTTAAAACTTCAGGCAATGCATGTGATTTTGTGTTCTATTAGTTTAAGAAATGTGTCTTTAGTTATCACTCTTTCTGGCTAGAGGAAGAAACACTAGCTGCACATTCTTAAACCTGGCAAGATTAGAATTGAGAGAGCACTAAGAAACACAATAATGAACCAGGCACTATGCATGGGACAAGAACTGTGAGGAGGGTCTCTAATACATAGAAAAACAAGGCATAACCTTGCCAAAGACGGTATCAAGGTGAATATAGATAAAATAAACAAAGATTATTAAAAATAGTAAATGGAAATCACAAGTGGAAAGAAATGGAAAAATAATAAGTGGAAAATAATAAGTGACAAACATAAAGGATAGGGCATTTGTGAAGAATTGCTTTTTTTGTCTCCTGGTGTCTGCAAAATATTTGTTTGAAGATTGGATGAATAAACTCAAGATTTTGTAGAACTTCTATAGCTGAGAAGATGCCATTTCTTCTTACTACTTTAGGTCTACTGCTTAACATACATTAGGTGCTTAATAAATATGTGCTAAATAGGTCAATTTTTTTTCCAGATAATTGAATATTGAATAAGTTAGTCAACTAAATACTTTTTTAGGTTTTTAATTAGAGACAACTTAATGAAATATGTAATTTTTATTATGTATAATAGAATGTGAAAATAAAAAATAAAGATCTACACTATACTTATTTACTATATTTATACTATATTTACTTACTCGAAAGATCCTACAGATAAAAAAAATGCATCTTTAAAGCTCACATTAGGAGGGCTTGACATGTTTAAACAACTATTGCTGGCTACTTCTTATTTCAATGGTTTTTCCCTGTTGGAAGATTTTTAAAGATTTTATACAAATTGGAAGCTTTTCTTTCTCTGTTTCATAAAACAGACTCAAGTATAAAAACACAAAGACTAGAGAGTATTCTAAATAGTGAGATTTGGAATTCATATAGCCCTAGAGATGCAACATAGATAGAAGTAATTTTCTGCAAAAATTGGCAACCATAGCAACTGTACAGAGCATATTAAAGAGGAATACAAATCCTTGTAAATCAATGTTGTTTAAATTAAGCAGTGTCTAGAAGGAATAGTGCTAGCTGGATCTACAAAAATATAATTAGTAAATCTCTCCCCTTAATGTGTGAATTTAAGAAAACAACATGACAACAATTTGATTAAAATGTATTGATAGAAAAAAGAATTATATTAATACATATTGATAAAACTTGAATAAAAGTGTGTAGAATTGTATGAGAAAATGCATAGAACATAGACATATACAAATAATTGAAAGTGATAAAAGAAGAGATGTTCAAATAAGATTTGGGTCAGTTATATAGAAAGAAAAAAGTAATTCAAAATTATGAACATATCATAAGCTATTCAGAAATTTAGATTCATAATATTAATATGGAAGGGAAGTGTTGGGAAGGGAAGAGTGTGGTCCCTTTAAAAGATACGGAAGTGGGGAAGGGAAGCCCTGGGTAGAGAAGTGTGTGGTCCCTTGCTATGGCTCCACCTTCACAGACCTAGGTGAGGACAGGCATTTGCTACCCAAATGTTACATTTCCCAAGACCACCGTGGCCTGCCAAGCCTCCATCGTGTGCCCATAAAAACCCTGAGACTCTAACAGGCAGGCATAGAGGTGGCTGGACATTGAGAAGAGCACATAAGCGGAGGAACACACAGGCAGCTGAACCTCTTGACAGGTACCTGAACCTCTTGACAGGCACCTGAACTTCTTGACAGGCACTGGCATGCCGGCAGGCCACCGACAAGCAGGCCACTGACCGGCAGAAGCAGAACGAAACATTGTTTAGCTGGGCAGTCAGATGAGAGCCCAAGCCGCTGAGTAGCCCAACTGCAGGGAAAATCCTTCCCACTCCATCCCCTTCTGACTTCCCTTGAGCTACCTCCATTCAATAAGACCTTGCAATCATTCTCCAAGCCCAGGTGTGATCTGATTCTCCCGGCACACCAAGGCAAGAACCCGGGATACGGAAAGCCCTCTGTCCTTGCTACAAGGTAGAGGGTCTAATTGAGCTGGTTAGCACAAGCCGCCTATAGACGGCAAAACTAAAAGAGCACCCTGTAAGACACGCCCACTGGGGGCTTCGGGAGCTGTAAATACTCACTCTTAGACACTGCTGTGGGGTGGGAGCCACACAGTCTGCCCGTTTGTGTGCTCCCCTAGAGGTTTGAGCAGTGGGGCACTGAAGAAGCGACCCACATCCCCATCGCAAGCTCTGTGAGGGGCACAAGGGAACCTTTCCCGTTTCAATACTATCAAGGTTCTAAAAGGAAAAGGATGGCAAACTCTTAGTAGTCTAATGTGAATGGAGTTTAATTACAAAGCTAATTACTTACAAACATATAGTTTTAGGGGAACCACAAAGACACTGTAGTAACAGAGCTGGTAACAATAAGGTATTAGCATCTCCCGATCCAAAGGAAAAGGAAGGGGAACATATTTAAGAAATCAGATATTACAACATATCAGAAACATGTAGAAGACAGAAGAACAGAACATTAAATAGGGTCAGGGGTCTTGAGATAAATGTAATTTTTGCCAGGTGTAGAAGTCAGAAGCTTAAAGCAACTTAATAGGAAGGTAGATGAGAAAATAAATACTCTAACTTCATCTTCTGCCTCCCTACAATCTCCTAATGAGGCTTTCCATAGTCTGACCCCAGCTGAAACCAGAGACACAGAGCACTATTGATGAAATACTACAGATCAATTTCCTGAGCCGGAACCCAAGGAAAAGGCAGACAATGAGGGAAAATAGAGGGACATACAACAGATAGAACAAGCAGCCACGCTTAGGTTGTTCAGTGAATCTTCACCATGGTCATTTCATGATACATTTTCCTAAGTATTCCTTTTTATTTCTGTCATTTTTCTTTATTTTCTTGATAAACTCCAATGGTAAAGTATTCTCTCAGGTCCAAATAACATTGCCATTGATTATTCTTGTGCTCCTATTTCCTTAGACCAGTAGACCATACCCTATTCAAAAGTGTTGTTTTGTATCACCTTTTATGCTTTGGAAGTACGTGGTGTTGGATTCCTCAAAAGTTTTGAATCTGAGACAGGATTTGAGATAACGTGATTTGTGAAGGCAATGCTCCCACAGAAGAAACAGGGAAGACGGTGAGAGAATTAAGGCAGAAAAGGGGAACTCTTGCCGAATAGAAATGTTTATGAAATCAGTAATTTAGTTTCTTAACTGAATAAACAATGCATGGGGGAAAAAATTTGAACATTGGAGACACAAATACATTAGTAATGACTTTAATTATTACAACATATTCGAAAACCACTAAGATATGTCTGATGCAGAAAGAGCTACATTGTTTAACTTTTGAAATGTAAGAAAAAAAGAGAAGAAGGACTTTTTAGGTCATCTTTCATTATAAAAATATCCCTGTGTTTTCTTACTCTTTTTAGAGTATGACTTCGTTACTTACTTAGCACTCTCGCCAGACACAAACACACCCTTCCTTCAAAAATTTCTCTAAATTTTCCATTTATTTTGCCATTGTAAATTGGGAGAACAGATATCAAATTGCATTTGAGTTCAATTTCAACTAAAAATTACACTTTGTATTAGGCAATTCGAGAGCGGGAGGGCTACACTTAAGAGCACGGGTTCTCTTGTTCCACCAGAATACATAAATGTTCTGAAAGAAGTGTCTGCCAACTTTCCCATTGAATGATCAAGTGCAGAACAATCCAGCAAGAGAATTTTATGATGATTAGTTTTGGAAGATTAATAACTTTTTCTTTCTCTTTTACCTCTGCTCTTTCTAAGATGTTAGAATTGACGTTCTCATTTACAGACACATTAAAAATATTTTACAATGTATTAAATAATCTGCTCAATTTAAACATCTTGGAAAACAAGAATATCATAAAGAAAAATATGTAAATTAGCTGAAATTGTATCTCTTTGATAGATCCATGTTAAAATTCCCTTGAACTATTTTTTTTTTAGTTTGAGGTATAAAGATATCTCACATATCCACACATATACATAGGTGCATATATATGATTATACACATATTTTGGCCATGCTATATAAGGAGACTTTTAAATTATACCTTATTCATTTAAAACTAAGTTGCAACAATTTTATTACAACTCTAATTATGCTTTGCTTTAAAAAAAAAGGCAACAGTCCAAATGTGGGGTCCAAAATTTCTATTATTAATTCAGGATAGATTCCTGAAGTAGAATCACTTGGTTAAAGGGAATACTTTTTTTTTTTTTTTTTTTGAGATGGAGTCTCACTCTGTCACCCATGCTGGAGTGCAATGGCGCAATCTAGGCTCACTGCAACCTCCATCTCCCGGGTTCAAGCAATTCTCCTGCCTCAGCCTCCCGAGTAGCTGGGATTACAGGCACCTGCCACCATGCCTGGCTAGTTTTTTGTATTTTTAGTAGAGACAGGGTTTCTCCATGTTGCCCAGGCCGGTTTAGAACTCCTGAGCTCAGGCAATCTGCCTGCCTCGGCCTCCCAAAGTGCTGGGATTACAGGCGTGAGCCACCATGCCTGGCCAAGGGAATACATTTTTAAGGGCTTCTGATGCTTTCTTTCCAGAGAGTTTTTTATCCTAGAGAGTAGTATAAGACTGATTATTCCGCAGCAACTTTCTAGCAATGAAGATCATCTTTGTTGGTTCCCCAATATTTGTCAATTTTACACACACAGAAAAAAAATGGTATATTACTATTTAAACATGCAAATCTTCTATTTCTAGAATATTTGAATATTTTTATTAGCAATTTATATTTCTTCATTTAGGTCCTTTGCCATTTTTCTATTGTCATGTTAGTGTTTTTCCTTTCCTTATTAACTTTCATAAAATAATGACAATAATATATTAAGTCTACGTCTCTCATTTCATTACATGTATATTTTTACAAATATCCTACAGTATAACATTTTATGAATATTGTCAATAACGTAAAAATGTTTGGTACTAGTCAAAAATATAAAATGTTTACTAACAGTATCCAGAACTGCTGAATTTTGCTCTGCTCTCTAGCAGTTTAGCTGTCACTTACAATTCATATTCACTTGAACTTTGTATATTCTAAATCTATTGTTACCAGAGCAACTTCAGGAGCTTGTGCCAGGCCCACTTAATTTCCCTCCACATGTGTCTACCTACTTTTTTTCTTGAAAAGCCTTAAAGGATAGTCAGGATCAGGCCAATTAAACTAAATGTTATCTGGCAACTAGCAAGAGGTTAGAAAGTTGTTTGGTTTGTTGATGACAAAATAGATTGTTTCCTTCTTTAATGAATACACATAATGGCAAGTACTTTAATGAATCCATATCCTACCAGCAAAAGCCAAGAAAGTTGCCTTAGGGAGGTCAATTATTTTTTATGTCTTTTTAGTGCTCATTTTATGGATCTGTATGGCCGAATTAATTAGCACCAGGACTATGTAAGAAAGTGGCATGAAAACAGGCTCTTTTACCTAATGTGAGTAAGCATGACATAAAATAATTAAAATGGAGTCATTTCTTGAGGGTTTTCAAATGTTATTTTATCTATTTTGAAAGAAAGCTTAGTTGCAAAATACAAGATATTATTAACACACATTAGTAAACCTTTGTATATTTACTTGTCAAAACTCCGCATTTTCTTTAGTCCTTCTGTTTCTTTCCTATGTGTGGTTGTACAAGGATGTTTTACTCACTTTCTTTATTATTCATATAGAAAAGATATAATAAATCTCTCATAAGTTTTTCCCTCAGTAACCAAGGGTGACTGGTTCTAGGACCCCCCATGGATACCAAAATTTTCAGATGTTCCAGTCCCTGATATGAAATGACATAGTATTTGCATATAACCTATGCACATCCTCCTTGATACTTTAAGTTATCGCTACAGTACCTATAATACCTAATACAACATAAATGCTATGTACATAGTTGCCACACTGTATTGTTTAGAGAACGATGGCAAGGAAAAAAGTCCGCACAAGTTCAGTACAGGTGGGTTTTTTTAAAAAAAATTGGTGATCTGTAGTTGGTTAAATTCACGCATGTGGATCCCAGGGATAAAGAAGGCCAATTGTGTTATCACAGTATAACGAAAATTCTACTAGATGTAAAGTTCAGGTCATCTAATCCAGCCCACTTTTTAAAAAATGAAAAATTTGATATGTCCATTGAAAAAATCCTATGAACTAATTGCTCCACTTTATAATAAAACAATAATTAACAGTCAGTAACCACTTTCGGTATCAGAGGGTGTTCTTATTTGTAAGCATTTCAAGCAACTCTTGCTGGGTTAAGCAAAAAGGGAGTTTATTAAGAGGATATCAGGCAGCTCACATAATCATTAGGAAGGCTGGGAACTAGGCCAGATGCTAAGCAGTAAGAAAAGTGCCACAAACCTTATTTTAATGACCAGTACAAATATAATGGTATATCTTGGTTAATATCAACATTTCCTGTAAGAATACCCCCAAAATTGTTTCTGGTAATGGATGTGTTCCCTGTTGCTGCTCTTCCTATTATAATAACTTTTAAAAACATCATTTCTCATTCCTAACCTTTACCTGTCAGTGGCTCCGAATGCACATTGGCGTGATACAACTGTCTGCAATGCTTGGGTCCTGTGCTTGCTTCCTATTGGAAGTGGAGGGTGGAAAAGCAGGCACCAACACTGTGTGCCCTTGTAGTGGGAGGCAGTGTTTGCTGCCAGCTAACATTCATAGCGTAGAGAGTTTCCCAAACAGCAAATGGAGGCCTAGTAGAACAAAAAGCAAAAAGCCAAACATCCATCAGACTGTCTGTGGGGCAGGCATTTTGGCCAGAGCTTCATAGGATAAATACAATTCACTGTTTTGTATGTGAGAAAATGGAGAACAAAAGGAGCTAATAACTTGTCCAAGATCACAAGGCTAATAATTAACACTGTCAATATTTAAACCAAGATTTCCTAAAGGCTTGGTTATAAAATCTCTCTTTTATTATGTCTTTAACAAACAAAGACATAAATTAGGTTGAATGTAATTTTTCTTAATAGCAATATTTATTATATGACAAAAATATTTACATTTTTATTTAACTTCTAATTATTTCCACATGCAAAACATTAGAATATAGGTACAGAGGTTTCAAGGCAGCTTTGAGGGTAATGAAAATAATCCATATAATCCTAAGTTATTAAGTTCATTTTGAGATAATTTTTGATTTTTTCCCTAATTAGTCACATCAGTAGACTTATAGTTTTTAAAGAAATCAAACATTTATTTTACTAAAAGTAGAAAAACTTTATACTTGTAAAATTATATTATTATATAAGAAATGCCCTAAATTAGATATATGAAATAATTCCCAGACTAAATTACTGTTCAACTGTTGCAGGTCATCAAATATTCATACACATTTGCTTGTCCCAAAATTATAATAAAATCATGAAACACCTCAGAAACTATCAGAATAGTATAATTAAAGTCCTATTTATATTTTAATGATAACACATTAGATTTGCAAGTATAGAATTAAGGTTAAACACAATGCAATGTTGACCTTTAATAAAATGCAGTGTTTCAAATGGTAAACAAGCCATTGGTCTGTATTTCACCGAAATCATTCTCTGTAACTACATAATCTCCCCTCCCCTTATTACAAGGAGCATTACAAGAGAGTATGCAGGAGATGAAAAGTGAACATCTATAGTAAAGGTAATGATCTTTGAAAATTTTTTCTAATGAGTAATTTGTGGCTCAGTGGATTTCAAGAGATTATTGGTTTTGGAAATGGATTCTATCAACTAAGGAGATAATGAAAATCATTAGGGCTGAGTAAAATAAAATAGCACATTTGTAATGAACACAAGCACTCTGCAAGCTTCTAGTTGCCACACAAGTTGAAAGCCTTGTTTAAAAACAAAATTATAAAAAATTTTCTATGTAGGCCAAAGCATTTCTGTGTAGTACAGTATACTTACATTTATAGCAAGGAATAATACTACTTTGAATGTTATTTTTTAATAAAATATTTCAAAAGGCTTCAATTTAGGATGTTGTTATATAAGAGCAATTCTTCTTTACCTACTTGATATTAAGTAATCAATTAGTTTACATATAGATTATATTAAAATAGTTTGACCCAGGGTATTTTTCATCATATACTCAATATAGCAATAGCTCCCAGTATCATTTCTGCACAATTTGCCTGACGTTCTAAACCAACTCTTCCAAACCAACTGTTCCTTAAGCTTTTTAATCTTCCTTTGTTGTTTCTTGTCTGTTTTGTCTCCTGTTGTATCTTCAGGACTTAAGTCAGTGCTTCTTACAAATGATTAACTCACTTAAAATTTGTTGAATAACCATTTAAGTTAATAATACATACTCATAAAGATAAATTACAAAAGTTTTGAATAAGCCGAGCATGGTGGCTCACACCTGTAATCCCAGCATTTGGGGAGGCCAAGGTGGGAGGATCATGAGGTCAGGGGTTCGAGACCAACTTGGCCAACATGGTGAAACTCTGTCTCTACTAAAAATACAAAAATTAGCTGGACGTGGTGGTGCACACCTGTAATCCCAGCTACTCAGGAGGCTGAGGCAAGAGAATCACTTGAAACCTGGGAGGCAGGGGTTGCAGTGACCTGAGATCAAGCCATTGCACTCCAGCCTGGGTGACAGAGCGAGACTCCATCTCAAAAAATAAACAAACATGAAGTTTTGAATAATATAAAGTTTAAATGTTTAGCACCACAACAGCCTTGAAACAGGTTATATGTAATTGTAGTAAGTTATGAGATAATAAAGAGATTATACTAATGAAGACAATATTTTTAAAAGCTTAGTTTAATCATTTATAGCAATTAGGTGGAAATCAATTATTAATAAGAACCTTGAAACAGCTTTACAGTTTGCAAATATGTAAAAACAGATCTACTTAGCTATTTGTTTTAAAAAACAAAAATAAATGAAGTAAATGTCTGTCTACATCATATCGTTCATCAAATTTCAATAATTTCTTTCCATTACTTTTTCTCATTTATGAGCACTGCCTTAAAATCAATTAAAAAGACTTCCTTTATTCTCATTTTGCAATGCTAAGTGTTCATTGTGAATGTTAACAGTGTATGATATTGACAAATATATAAGCAAGTTGTGCATTTGTATATGCTGATATAATGAATTTCTAGAGTTTTAATTATCTTCATATCAAAATTGACCTGCTAGAATTTGAAAAATATTAACAGCTCACTAAAAGTAAATATGATATTACTTAAAATAATACTTTATTCCTCTAAAAGGACATATAAACATCTAGACATAGACATGGTCTTCATCACATTCATCTGCTATGTAGAAAAATAATGTAAAAATAACATTAAGTATTCAATTATTTACAATGTTTTATGCAGTGCATTTGTAAAAAACAAATATTAGAGTCCAATAAATGCCCTATATCTTATTCATATGAACCTATTCTTTTAGTATATATATTCACCTACTTCAGCAAAAAGGTACCGAATAGTACAACTCTGCTTTTGTCATATGGATATGAGTTGAAATAACAAATACTCATTCTTAAAAAGGCAAGAAGTGAATGAAAACATATTGCATACTAATAGTTCAATAGGAAACAAACTACATGGCTCTGGAGCAGATATTTCTAATGGCTCTGCTGCCATTAATCCCTCTTATAACATCACTTTACCATTTGATTAATAGAGTGATGCCATTGTACCTTATAAGTTTTCTGAACCTTGAGTAAAATCCGTTCTAAGATCTCTCATAACATGAAGAAACTTATATTAGCCCCATTTTTAGTTCAACTTTGTTATAAAAGATGAGCATAATTATGTGAAAACAGAGACATTTTCAGAAAAAATTAATTCCCAACATCTTACTTGTGTCTGGACAAAGAAAATTTGAGGCATTATTTTCTTAGTAAATAACAATTGACACCAGTTAAAAATGCAATGACATCTTGCACAAAGTAAAACCAGGTCAGCCATAGCTTCTAAAATCTATAGCATTCTTCCTCAAAGTGTTTCTAGTAGATTCCACTTTTAATGTACATTGCTATCTGAAGGTAGATAAATCACTACTATAAAACTTTAAATATAATTATGTCCATATTCCTGAAAATTAAAAGGGGTAATATACAGCAATACTTTCAAGTACAGAAATGCTTGATGTGCTAATAACTACAAAAAAATCAGAGAACTATCTAAATCCTAATTCAGGACAAAACAAACAAGTAATACATCAATCAACAAATAGTTTTAAATCAAAGTTTTATCAGACATGTGATATTTGATTATCAGCAAGTCAGATGACAGGCTTTAAAACATGACCCTTCTAAATCCTATATTCCATACATTTATGGAAGCAGAGTAGAGTGTGAGTGTCAAAAGAGATTTTAATATAGCTAAGTACTAATTGTGTGACTTCATCTGGATTCCAGTAAATTTTTTAGTTATTTTGCTTGCATTTCTTCATCGCCTATTATTGATCCCAATAAGTTACAATCTGCAACTTATACTCTGATGAAAATTTCATCTGTCTTAGTATTAAGGATTAAGGAATACAGGATTTAGAAGGGTCATGTTTAAAGTCTGGCATCTGACTTGCTAATAATCAAATATTACATGTCTGATAAAACTTTGATTTAAAACTATTTGTTGATTGCTGTATTACTTGTTTGTTTTGGTCTAAATTAGGACTTAGATAGTTCTCTGATTTTTTTTGTAGTTATTAGAACATCAGTCATTGCTGTACTTGAAAGTAGCCCTGTATATTACCCCTTTTAATATTAAGTCAGATGAAATTTTGTAACTACTTTGAAGAAACTTACATTGATTGTACTTTTCTCATGTTAAGACATAGTTCTGGTGGTATATATATGCCTGCCCTAATATATAGCAGAAATCTGTACAAAAGTTTCAACTTCTTCTTTCTAGAGTCACAGGAAGCATTTCACAGACAATAAACTCTGATCAAATTAAGATGTATGACATATCCTTTTGTATCACAGAAGATAATTCCAGAGACATACTCTACAAAGTCATTATGGATTGCCAATCACAAGTCTTAACCACTACGTATAAAAAATAAATCTAGGATTTATTTGCCACATGCTATATTCTTCTATAATAAATTCAAAATAAGATGCAGTTTGGGCTATCATAACTTGCCATGTCTTTATTAAACAAGCCCTAGAAATATCACATATGTGGGGACCAATATGAAATGGTGGGGTTATACCTCCTATGGGGATGTATCTATATCTAGGGAGGAGGGTTATTGGGATACAAACTCTCACTAGAATCGCTCATGTTCCTTTGTAACAAAGGCATTTAGAAACAGCATAAGAATTATATATTGAGACTATCTCCCTTACCAAAGACATTCCAGGACACTAAATCCTCCCCTCTCATCCCAGAGAAGATTTGCTTACATTTCACGGTAAACAGATATCTCCGATCTCTGCTTCTAATCTTTAACTTCTACTTCATATAGCCTTCCCCTTTGTGTAGATCTCAAGTCTTCCTCTTCCTTTCTTGTATTAGTGCACACTATTGGATTTAGGACTCACACAGATAATCCAGGATGATCTCATCTTGAGACTCTGAACTCAGTTACGTCTGCAAAAATCCCTTTTTAAAATGGACCACAATGACAAGATCTGGGCAGACATATATTTGAGCAGGCCACCGCTCAATTTTTTTTTCTTTCATTGATGCCAATGTCCAAAAACATTGGCATCAATGGAAGAAAAAATGAATTTGGAATATACTAAGCATTGCTGTAGAATTTTTAAGAGGTTATGGGAATTCTTTAATGTACTTTCATATCATCACTGTAAAACTGATAACTACATCTTTTTAAATCTTTACACTAAAGGCATCTATTCCCTTTTAATCTACTGGAGAAAAAATGGCAGCATACTTCCAAATAGTTTGAGTTAAATGCTATTTCTGGATAAACATATACCTTGAAACACATTTCAAGTGATTATTTTTCATCTTCTCACCTATGTAGTCACCTACAACTGCAACTGTACTCATTTAACCAGCCTTTACTGATAACTTTTGGTGTCTTTCCTATACTTATTAGAATGGGACACACAAAGGAAAGGCAGGACTACAGATTCAGTCTTTAAAAACTTACAGTACTATTGGGGAAAAAAGAGACATACACATTAGACAACAAAGAAATAATGACAAAGTGAAATCCACTGAAATAGAGGAGATACTTATGTGCCTTCATGATGGTATGCAGTTTTCTTGAAGGCAAAATATGTATTTCTTCAGCTGCCTTTATTCTTTTTCCTTTTAGATTATATTTTTTATTGCTAATCTTTCTTCTTGTCCAGCCATTTATATTCACAGCATGAAGTTAGTGAAAACAATTGGCATCTCTATTCATTTCTTTTTGTATGAACAATTGCAGAAGTCTTCGGACAAGAAAAACCGGTAATAGTTTAGCTCCTACTTTTTTCCTAAAATTTTCTTGAAAATTATATTCTACGTTCATATTGTTAGTAAATGTCATTACTACACCGTAACTGTGTATAAAATCCTGTGAGAAATATCAGTAACACATGAAGCTTAGTTTATTTTATAATAATAAAATGAATACTCTGTCAATTAAATACCATGTGATAAGAGTTTTGAAATTTCCCTTTTTCTAATTAAGAAGCCCAGCTTTGAGCAGCTATTGCCATATTTAAAATTTATACTTTGCTTTTTCTTTACCAGACTCCATAATTTTTTCTAAATTTGTTGTAAAACCAAGTAGTAAATTCATAAATATAAATAGGCCTAAGTTTTTTGGAATTGTCATGTTTCACTGAATCTCTAATTTTCTAAATTTGTAGGAAAGACCACTTATATTTGTCAAATTCAGATACAGTATTTCAGAAAAAATACGATCTTCACCTTCACCCTTTGATATATACCCACTTTATCACTCTTCAGTGAGTACCATATTATAGAGTCTTTTTGTTTAACCTAATGAAATGGATAAATTAAAGGATTAGGATTCTTCTTAAATTACCCCTTGTACATAAAGTAAATCTGCTTTGTATTTTAATTCACCAACTGATCGCATATAATACAAATGTGACTTGTATTCAGATAAATCCATTTAACATAGATACAGAGGTTACTTATAAAATACAGGTAAAGAAAGAATATTTCAAAAGCAAATTCTTTGGATTCAAAGGAATCCTTCAATTATTTAGAGAAAAATGTTAAATTATTGTTATTTTATGTTTATTATATTTGGGATTCAAAATTTGATGAAATAATGTTTTGCATTTGCAAATAAAGGGGGTTAAATTTAATGCAAAAATGTCACACTAGATAAATGAGGGTGAACCTAATGAGCTTCTTACAAAATGTAAGAAACTTACAGCCAATAGTATTAAGGGCTTTCCATGTGCCAAAAATTGGGTTCAGTTACTTGCTTTATTGTCTCTTTAAAGAACAGAAAATAAATAATATTAATTTTGGAAACGAGAAAAGCTTAGAAAAAAAGTAGCTTGACCAATCAAGATAACACTGCTTTTGGATGAATCAGTTAGAGCCAGATTCTCAGGTACACTCTATCAGTTATTAAAGAAAGCTCCAATTCATACTCCTGCATTTCTCCCTAGCCAGTTTGGAGTAGAAGCAGGCAAGCAGCTGAGATGACTTTATTCAGAGTGCCAGTAAGAATTACCAGGAAATCTGACTGTGCAGCACAATTCAACAGCTGGAAACTTTCAGTCCAGTTGCCACTGTCATTCTAGACATGTACGCAATTCCGTAAGTTGGGCTTAGGTTTCATTTGGAGCTGCCTTCAGTATTTATCGATAATTCTGTAGCATCATTCAAATCAAGGAAAACTCCACCTTGCCTAGTCAAACTCACATTACCTGCTTTTTGAAAAAAGGAGAGAAATTCTTCTCTCTCTTCTGACATTTGTTCTTAAAAAAAAAAAAAATATATATATATATATATATATATATATCAAGAAACCTCTTTCTTCTTTTTGTTGTTAAATGTGGTTGGTACACATAGTAGAGGGAGGGTATACATTTCATGTTGCATTTGTGCCTAATTTACTAGCTACTATATTAATAACCATTATTAAAAATACTTTTTTGAACATATTACTTGTTTTTACAAATTAACTTACATTATATGGTTAAAAAATGAATTTTCTTAATGTTGTTTGACCTTGCAGGACAACACTTTTTACTGCTCATTGACCACAGGTAATGGATGACTATAAAACATAAACATATATATTTATGCAAAAAATCACAAAAATTAGCAATCACAATTTAATTCTTTAGCCAATAATATCTGTAGATATGTAGATAAAATCTTTATTTAAATTATTTAAATCATCTCCCTTTATCTTAATTTCTGGTTTTCTATAACCATTTGGACTAGAGAAATCATATACATGCTGTCATAAAAATTATAAACTCCATTATACAATCTTATGTAAATTTATCTTAGAATTATATTGATGTAGCTCATTTTACAAAATACCTACAGAATCACACTTGTGCTAGAAAACTAAAATATTAAAAAAGGTTTTGAGTTCTATCTTAAAAAATAACAAAATAGGAAAAGAAAGAATAAAAAGGTGGAAGAATGAGAAAATTATAAACTATCCATAATAAACCTGTATGACAAGTCAGTGGTATATATGCTCTATCATGAGGGAAGAACTCTGAAAAGATCCTCATGGGTTTTCTAAATAATTGAGGGTTATAAGAAGAAAAAAAATGAGTTTTTTCTTACTATCTTTATTAAAATAAAAATGTCTGCATAAAATAAGTAGACTAGCAGTAGTTGATTTTGTTTGAGGTGTGTATGTGTGTGTGTGCGCACGCACATGTGCGTAGGTGTGTGTGGACTCAATTTTAGATTCAGGGATAATTTGAAAGAATATTTAATAAAAGTCTTAAGTCTTTATTAAAAGTTTCTGATTGATAATGCTTAAAATCTGAAGAGCAGATAGGAATAAGGACAAAGTCCTGAAGAGGTGCTTTTCTCATTTTTCCCTGTTTAATTTTTAATGTTTCAATGTTTTCAATTCTCCATGAGGGAGTCAATTCATGAGTGTCCATTATTTGAAGGATACTCTTATCTATGAGAGGGAGGTGGATCACCTGAGGTCAGGAGTTTGAGACCATCCTGGCTAACATGTGGAAATTCTGTCTCTACTACAAATACAAAAATTAGCTGGTAGTGGTGGCAGAAGTTTGTAATCCCAGCTACTTGGGAGCCTGAGGCAGGAGAATCACTTGAATGAGGGAGGCAGAGGTTGCAGTGAGCTGAAATCACGCAACTGCACTCTAGCCTGGCCAACAAGAGCGAAACTCCATCTCAAAAAAAAAAAAAAAAAAGAATGCAATAAGAAAATTAAAGTACCCTTGCTTTCAAGCAGTTGACAGTCCAATGTAGAACCCATGCAAGTAAATGGAAAATTATAATACAACCTTGGTCTTGCGAAGCTAGGGTTATAAAGGGGGGCCACAGGAATCCGTAGGGAAAAAAAATCCTTTAATAGTCTTGAAAGATCAGGAAACATTTCTTGGAGGCAGTGATATCTGGAAAATAAGCAAGAGTTCTCTACACAAATTTAGCAGGATGAATGCTGAGAAATGGGAAAAGATTCCAGATGGAGGAGTACTATATTAAAGAGTTGACAATTGAACTGTAATTGATTTTCCAAACTTGAGGAAAGAAAAAGAGTTCAATTCCTAATAATAGCTGAGGCAGAAATATAATCAGAGGCTAAGACACAAAAGTTATTTTAAGCCAAATTTTGAAGTTTGGACTTTATGCTGAGGAAAAGGTTTCTTATAACTTAGTCAGATTTGTGTTTTAGAAAAATTAGGCAACAGGCATATTTAATTAGATGATAACAAGACCATAGGCAGAAAGGACTGTAAGAAAGTGCTTTCAAGTAAACTGGGTGAGAAATTACTGGTGGTTTCAATGAGGGTAATTTAGAAGGCACATGCTGATATTCACAAGAAAGTTATTATCTTTTATCTATGAGATTATACCTTTTAAAATTTCACTTAAGACATAATTTTTTAATACATAGCTATATATTAGGATAGTTTTTCTTTAATTATTTAATACAAAACATTTTAGAATCTTTGAGTAAAACAAGAACAATTACGTTGTACATTGTTGATATGGCATAAAAATTACACTATAGCTGGTGCTATTTAAAAGTGTTCTCTGAAAACCAGCATCATTAGCATCAATTAGGAAATTGTTAGAAATGCAAATTAATGGGACCCACCCCAAAACTACTGACTCAAAATTCCTGGATTTGGGCCCAAGCTATCAAGGCTATTCTGATGACTACTTGGATTTAGATTACGTAGCCAAGGTCAAACATACTTAAAGACAGAATAAATCTAAGGAGAAAAGTAATGCAAAAAGTAACGCATGGCCTTATGTTCAAAAACTACAAAAAATTGTAAAGTAAGAGGGAAATATCAAGTATCGCAATTTTTAATAAAATGAATGCAACTTTGTTGGCATGTTTATTGTATCATTATTTTTAAAAATATCATTTCAAACTGTGTAACATATCTGATAACCCAAATAAAATATAAGTATTTTGTACAGCACATTTAATCTCTATTGACCATGGTGATCTTATTAACTTGTAGAAGCAAGAATGAAAGAATCTCCAGATTCATGTATTTGATCATTTAAAATTCTGAAAAAAAAACATGTTCTGGAAGAAGTATTAAAAATTGCTATGGGTCAAGGCTGGGAGCGGCGGCTCACACCTGTAATCCCAGCACTTTGAGGGCTGAAGGGGGTGGATCATGAGGTCAAGAGCTTGAGACCAGCGTGACCAATATGGTGAAACCCCGTCTCTACTAAAAATACAAAAATTAACCGGGTATGATGTCTGTAATCCCAGCTACTCAGGAGGCTGAAGCGGAAGAATCACTCGAACCTGGCAGACGGAGGTTGCAGTGAGCTGAGATAGCGTCATTGCTCTCCAGGCTTGGTGACAGAGTGAGACTCTGTCTCAAGAAAAAAAAAAAAAAAATTGCTGTGGGTCTGATATACAGGATTGCTTGAGGCCAGGAGTTGGAGAGCAACCAACCTGGGCAACATAGGAAGGCCCTGTTTCTTAAAATAAAAATGCCATGTAGGAGATAAGTGTTGCTATAAAAGGCATAAAAATTTACATTGCAATTATTATGGCATTCCTAAAATTGAAAAGTTTAATGAAAGTTTTCCTTCATATTTTTTTCTTATTTGAAATAATTTTTGTCAGTGAAGTAAGTGTAGCAGTGACAACTTTATAAAGACACAAAGAAGACTAGAATAGTAAGAGTGACATATTCAACACGATTTTTCATTAACAGATATATCTTCATTAACTCTCATTATTGTTGGCTGAATTTATGCATGAAGATTCCTACGAACCACTTTAAAAATTGTTAAAGCCTTATTAAATTTGCTTGTGAAGCTTGAAAGTTAAAGGCAATAAAAGTGGGGAGTGAAATAAAAAATGCAATAGTAGAGTCTAATTCAGATTATTCTATGTAAAAAGTAAAACTATTAAGCCATCAAAGATTAAAAACCTAGTCATAGAAGATGATGCCTGGTATTGGCATCAGTTGCAAATATTGACCAGATTAAACAGGTAATTGTAAAATCTCTATGCAAACATACAGTCATAATTATAGCACTTGTACTGACATACTCCAATTATATGCTGAAATTTTTGATTTAACACATTTAGAAGAATCTTTTTACAGAAAAATAAAATTTCTCACCTTATAGTCTATAAAAATTACAAAATTGTTTGCTGAATGATGCCTGCTTGCTAATTTACTTAATAGAAAACTTTCAACCATATAAGAATATTTGGAAATAATCTCAATGTGATAAATGGCTTCTATAAATAACCAATAGCCGATATGGTACTTATTGGTGGAATACTGAATGTTTCTCCCTAAGATCTGGAACATGGATGCCCAATCCCATCCCTCCTTGTCAATATCTTACTGAAAGTTTCCTAGATTGTACAAGGAAAATAAACAAGAGGAATTGAGATTATAAATAAAAATAAAATTCAAAAGTAGTCAAATATTTCAAAGTGAGATAAGCAAAGATAAACAGCATAACAAAAACACAGATTGTACAAATAAAAAATAAATACTGACATAAAAAACCTAAATTTCAACAAAATTAAAGTTACATTTCCAAAATTTCTAACATATTGAAAAGAGTTTCATCAAAATACAAATGTATTCATTGACTAAATTATGTATGGACACAATGAAGTTCCATGCAGCTGTGTAGTTCTATACAGTTGACCCTTGAACAACTCAGGCATTGGGCCACCAACCCTTGTACAGTCAAAAATCCACATATAACTTTTGAGTCCCCCAAAACTGATAAAATGGACAATTAATACATATTTTTTATGTTACATGTGTCATGTACTATATTCTTACAATAAAGGAAGCTACAGAAAAGATCATTTTCATGTTATTAAGAAAATCATAAGGAAAAGGAAATATATGTACTATTCATTAAGTAGAAGTGAATTATCATAAAGATCTCCATCCTTCTTTTCTTCATGTTGTTTAGGCTGAGGAGGAAGAAAAAGAGGAGTTTGTCTTGCTGTCTTGGGGGTGACAGAGGCAGAAAAAAATTTGCAGGTAAGTGGATCCTTGCAATGCAATAATGTGTTGTTAAAAAGTCAGCTGTAGTACTACACTGTTCATCTACTCCACTATCTTACCTTTCATTGGCTATAAACATTTTGAAAAATTCTAAATAAAATACCCTAGGTGAGTCCTTAATGTTAACACAGAAAATCCTAGAGGATTTAAAGTTATTAGGAGCAGTATAAATTGCCTTTTAGAATTTAATTAAAGAAATTTCTCAATATTTAAACAAAATCTTAGTGAAATGTGTTCACATCTCATAAAACTCATTACTTACACAAAATTATGTTCTTTTTCAAAATGCAATGAGATTATGCCTCCTTGGTGTTTGCAATTTAGTTAAAAACAAAAGAAATTTCCACTTTGCTCATATCTTTCCGTGTCTTTTTAAGCAATATTTATCATTTTTTCTTTTACACATATTTATTTTTATTTACTTTTTATTGTATATATTTAGAATGTGCAGTATGATGTTTCAATATAGATATAAATAGTGAAATGATAACTATATTTTGGTAAGCCAATAAATATGTCCATCACTTTCCATAGTTTCGTGTATGTGTGTTTGTGTGTGTGTGTATTAAGAGCACCAAAACTTACTCTCTCGGCACATTTTCTATATACAATACAACATAATTAACTATAGTTCTCCTGCCATACATAAGATCTCCAGATTATTTATCTTATGTAATTGTAAGTTTGCACCCTTTGAACTACTTCTTCCTATTTCCCTCCCCTCCCCACCCTGGTAGCCGCCATTCTACTTTGTTTTTATATAGTCAATTTTTTTCTTTAGATTCCATATGCAAGTGAGATCATGTAGTATTTTTCTTCTGTGTCACTTCTTTTTTATGCATAGACTTTTTCAGTTCACAGTTCTTCCCTTTTTGCTTTGAATTGCATGCTTTCCATGATTCTTGCCACTCTTTGAGGCAAAACACCATTTGGTAACATTACAATAACAAAGAAGTGCCATACATTTTTTTAAATGACCATACTATCTTAAATATTTCAGCACAAGAAACATCATAGTAGGTCTTTGTTTAAGGAAAAACTCTCTCAAACCATGTTTTTCCTCTGCTCTCACACCAAAGCAAAAACAATCATCAACACAGAGGAAGACTTCTGTAACCAAACATGTAGTGGTTTTTCCCAGACACCAAGCAGCGGACACAGGCTGGGTGTCCTCCAATTCAATTCTGGCACTGCCTGGAGATACAGTCAAAGGTTAAGGGCTCAGTCTACTTAACCTGACAACATTCGAAAGTCAGGGCCTCAGGAACTTGTGACAGACTGGCTTCAAGTTGGGGTTTCCATGAGTCCCTCAGTGGGTTTGATTAATTTGCTGGAATGGCTTACAGAACTCAGGGAAACACTTAAGTTTACTGGTTTATTACAAAGGATATTGCAAAGTATACAGATGAAGAAATGCATAGGGTGAGGTATGCTGGAAGAAGTGTGCCCTCCTTCAGGAGGCTCCACATGTTTAGCTCTCCAGATGCTCTCCAGAAGACTCTATCTGAGATTATGAACCACAATCAGAAAGTCTTGTAAAGATTAGAGTCCTTCCTTGGAGTAGGTGAAAGAAGGGCAGGAGAAGGCCAGAGAGATTCTGTTTTCTGAGGCCTTCTCCTGAGGCCTGTCATACCCATATTATAACAAAATATTGTAACAAGAGGTGTGGGAGTTATGAGCCAGGAACTAAGAATGAAAGCTTACATATATAAACCACACTCTCCAACCAGATAACTATATAATTGGATCGATGTAAATTATTCACACCTTACTATTTATTAAAATGCATTCACTTGTGTACCTTTTACATGACAGTATTATTATCTGGAGAGGATAAAAGTAAGAATAAAGATTTAAATTTTATTTTCACAGCAATTTAGAATTATTATCTGTATAAGTGTAATATCGAATATCAATAATTTGTGTTTTAGGATTTTATAGCACACATAAACTTTTTGCTTTTTATTATAATATCTTCCTCATTCTAATCTCTGCCTTTGATCTGTGGAATTATGTTAACAAGTTCTCTTCCTGAGCTTTCCAAAAGAAGTAGAGTTTCATATAATGGTCTAACACACTTATTTAATAAAAGTAGAAACTGCATTTTTTGAGACTTTTAATGCTTGTCTTTGTAATATAGATTTCCAAGTAGACAAATATATTATGGATACTTGCTTTTATGTAGAGAGATAGGTTGAAGCCTCAATTTTGTTCATTCAGTATGGCAACATGGCATAAGCTGGGTATTTTTATAACTTAAATTAGTCCAAATAAATATTGTATTCATATGTAAGCATTAATGTCTAAGAGTGATAAAGATGCCTGCCTATTCTCACCCTTTCCCCTTTGTGATCACAGCACTTTAATTGCCACTGAGGATTGAGAGGAGTTCTGTGTGTTCACAGACATTGACAGCTCTATAATGAAGATATGTTAATAATAAAATGGCAAGGCTTTCAGGGCTGTATATATTATGAAAAGGTTAATGAGTAGTGCTACCCACAGTGCCCTGTTTAGCTGACTTTGAAATTTTATTGATGAGAAAACTTTTGAGTTTTTCCTCCTGAAGAATATGTTGGCCGATGATTCTTATTAACTTCACGAGGGAATGCACACATTTGCGTCTTTTTTTGTTAATCCAAATTGCATTAGTCTGCTAGCACTGCCATAACCAAATACCATAGACTGGGTGGCTTAAACAACAGAGCTTTATTTTCTTACAGTTTTTGAGGCTAGACCTTATGAAATAAAGGTGCCAACATGGTTAGGTCCTGGTGAGAACTCTCTGCATTGCAGAAAGTCACCTTTTTTTATTGTTTGCTCACATGATTCACATGTGCATGGAAAGAGAGAAAGCTCTCTGATGTCTCTTCCTACAAGGGCACCAGTCTCACCATGGGGACCCCATCATTGTGACCTCATGTAACTCTACTTTCTAAATTATTATCTCCAAATACCACTATGTTGGGAGGTAGAGCTTCAATACATGAACTTATTTAGGGGGCAGGGCTACAAGCATTCAGTCCATAATGCAAATAATTTTTAAATTGTGGAAATAAGAATTATGATTTCAAAATATTTATATTTTCTAGTGGCTAACCTACTTGTTGTTATATTAAAAAAAAAGAAAAAGAAAAAAAGAAAAAAAAAACTTAGAGGCCAAGGAAAAGCTTCCCCTTTGCTCTCTGAAGTTTTGCTGAAAAGTCAACTCACAAAAAGAGATCAACAGGACAAGTGACATAGAAATGTATTAACATGCACACAGGGCCAAAACGTAGAGTGTTTTCCCCCATCACCTAACGGGGTCTAGAAGTTTATAGACCATTTTGAGGTTACAGGAAGAATGGGGGCTTAGAGTGTGGCAAAACAGGTTCTGCTGGGAGGGTGAAAAGTGGAGACCTGGCTAGTAAAGGTGGTCTTGTTACATAGGTGAAACTTCACAAGTAGCAGCCCTCAGAGAGAATACATATGTCTCTTTCAGACATTTAAAGGTGTCAGACTCTAGATTAATCTTTTCTAGATCAGGACAAGGGAGGGCCTCAGATAAAGCCTAGCTGCATCAATGCAGATTTTCTCTACTGATAGAAATCTTCCCCACAAAAGACTACTTTAAGGGGCTACTTAGGTTTGCAGGCTCTCTGAACAGCCATCTCAAAATATGCCAAGGTGTATCTGGGAGTGATACATTCTGTTTTCGGGGTTTTTTTTTTCAAAAACTAGGGCAGAATTTTTGCTATTCTTGCTATATTCTGTGGTATTTTTTTTTCTTCTTCCCCTTATATAAAGGCTGAAAAGCAATGACTAATAAAGATAATGTTAATAAAACAATAATAAAAATAAAAATTTGTATTCTTGGTCACAGCAACAGAAATAGGCTCTGGCTATTTTAAGCAAAAGTTTTATGTATTGGATGTATATTGAGAGATCACGAATTGATTGTAGGCTGGAACTGCACAAAAATGAAACTATCAGAACACTTAGCAACAGGAAAATGTTCCCAGAAAATTTCTAGAATTTCTAACTTCACTAAACATTGTTGCTATTGCCAGTATCAACAAATTTAGACTTTATTTTTATTCTTGCACCAAAATTTCTAGATTCAAACTTTCAGATCTGAGAATTTGATTGACTTAGCTTCACCACTTCGAGCTTCTGATTTAGGAGCTAAGTTATTACCGTCCACAATATGGGATTGGAATCTATTGAGAAAGAGGTTGTTTTAAGCCAAATAGCAAAAGTGGCAAGTGATCACTATATTTTATTACTTTTGCTGCTCAAAACCAAAATTCTCTTTTCTGTCCATTTTTATATGTCTAAGTAATATAATAATATATCTATCCTTGTGAAGATATTATTTTACCTAACAGAAAAGAACACTAAATATTATCCATACTCATCTAGTTCTAATTAGAAGAACTTTGGGTAGCATTCTGAAGATTCATTGTTAAGAAATTAAGATGTTTTAGCAGTTTAAATTTTACCAAAGTAAATGGAAAATACAAAGAGTTTTGTCTATACTCTGTCATCTCCATGCCTCCCACACCCAGTTACCCTTATTCTTAATATTTTGCATTAGAGTGGTATATTTGTTACAATTGGTAAGTTAATATTGGTACAATATCATGAACTAAAGTAGATGGTAACATTATGACTCATTCTTTCTACAATACATTCTATGGGTTTTGACAAATGTATATATCAGTATCATACACAATAGTTTCACAGCCTTACAAATTCCCTGTGCTCCAGTCATTCATCTCGCCCTGTTTTTCCCCAAATCTGTTAAAATCACTGATTAATTTTCACTACTCCCACAGTGTTGTCTTTTTCAGAATGTGACACATTTGAAATCATACAGCAGATAGCACTTTCAGATTGGTTTCTTTCACTTAGCAATATGAATTTAAGCTTTCTTCATGCCTTTTCAAGACACAATAGCTCATTTATTTTTATTGCTGAATAATATTCCATTGTATGGATGTACCACAATTTCTTATCCATTCCATATTGAAAGACATCTTGATTGCTTTCAAGTTTTGGCAATTATGAATAAAGTTGCTATAGATATTCAGGTTTATGTTTGTACATGTTTTCAACTCATTTGGGTAAATACCAAGGAGCATAAATGCTAGTTCATATAGTAAGAGTATGTTTAGTTTTGTAGGAAATTTCCAAATTGTTGTCCAAAGTGGCTGTACAATTTTGCATTCTGACCTGTAACAAAGAAGTATTCCTGTTGTTCTACATCCAAATCAGCACTGGCTATTATCAGCGTTTTGGATTCTACCTTTTCTAATAAATGTGTAGTGATATCCCATGGTTGTTTTAATTTGCAATTCCCTAATGAAATTGTATTATCTTTTTATATGCTTATTTGAAGATTTGTTTTTATCATTTCACTTGTAACTAAATTGTGCTAATCTGCAAATTATGAAGTCAATGTTAAAGTTGTCCATGATAAACACTGTATGTATAATTGTTCCAAAACAAGGAGGAAATATTACAAAGCTGGAAATATAATTAACTCCACTATTTTTCTTCTACCAACCCCTCATGTTTACATATCAGCATTTATTTATTTATTATTATTATTTATTACTGCCCCTGAGAATTTACTCACATAATTGGGATTCCTTACCCAGTGGGTAATTCAAACCCTTATTTTAATGGTTGTGTTTTTGATTGTTATCCCTTTTGAAGGATATATTATATGTTGTGATATTTAGAACTAAAAATGGGAATATGAGGAAGAAAATGAGAACTGGTGTTGCAGGACTTTTCCTTAGTTCAGCTAAAGACAGGGTTCTTGCCCATCCCATGGCCATGAAAATTTAAGCTCTCAGATAGCTTAAAGGGTGAGTAAAGCAGGATTTTATTGGGTGAAAAGAGAAAAAAAAGGGGGAACAGGGACTCTCGCAAGGCCAGAGTCCCTCCACTAGAGCACTTCCCACTCGGCAGTTTGAATCCTAGTTTCCACCCAGGAAGAGGGGCCAGGGTCCTCCCTGCTGCAAACATCATGAACTTCCCGAGGCTCTACTCCAGTGAGCAGGCTGACTGGAGCTTCTTCAGGGACCCCCTCCCACCTGGCTGTCTCCTTCCCCCATCTAAAGAAGTACCTAACTGCTCTTAGATTAAGGATAAGGGCCAAGACCTATCTTAGCTGCTTCCTGCTGATAGGGGCTGCTGTTTTGAGGAAACAGCAGTCAGAACTCCCTTAGGGGCCTATCTAAGGGTTCCCAGCAGATGGGGCCATTGTCAGAGGCTCTGATTGCATGACTGTTTGGAGTTTGATGGCCTGAAGGCAAGAACAGACACAGGGTTACTACAAAACTTGTATCAAAATGAAACAAAGGGAGAGGTAAGGACAGCTCAAAAATTCTGAGGTATTTTACCAGTTTGTACAGGGAGAAGGAGGCCAAAAGCCCGACTAGCAAAAAGGAAACTTTACCCTTTTGCTGGCATGTTGGGCTTCTGGGTTCCCTTCCCTGGAGCCCAGTCCTAAGTCAACCAGTTTAAGATTTGGGAAATTAACTCCTTCCAGTTTGGAGGATGCATCTGAGGGGAGTGTCCTGTAGTACAAAGACACAATTACCTATCGGTGAAGAGAGAACTGAGGAGAAGAAAGGAAAAAGCAAGCATTTTTTAAAGGAGTCCAAAGGGTTTAGGATACATTCGAAAGGGGTACAGACTGAAGATGATGGCTACCCATCTAGCAAGAGGTAAGCAGGTGTCCCTGGTTCCCTTCTCTTCCTAGCAGATACCGGGGTACATGAGGGAGAGAGAGAAGAGCATCCTCTTCCCCTCTTCCATCCTTGTATTCCCCAGTTTCGGCAACCTCAGCAGGTGCCACCATGCGCATCAAAGTGGCTTGCACCCATGAAGCAGGGATAGCCTAGAGAATATGAATTATTTGCTCTCACCTATGTCTCTTTCCCACCTACTGTCAGTGGCCTTCAAGTTTCCTAGACCTCATTTATGCCATGGATATTAATGTGACCTTTATCCATGAAACAGGAAGCTTGGGGTTGGCTTAATTGGCAGTAATCAGCCACACTGGCCTACACTGTGCCTTTTAACCTCTGTTGCTGTCTTCCTCTGGATCCCTTGGATCCATTTTTCTTTCTAGGGCTTTGATCCAAGGCTTGGAATTGAGTCTGGGACAAAAAATGTATCTCAGAGGGTTTGCATGGACTCCTTATTATAAGCTGAATGCTAAGGTGAAACTGTGGAACTGAATCCTCCTCCAACAAGGGAGAGGAAAGGATGTCTTGTGACTACACCCAGATAAGTGGTGGCTATAGTCATGCTTGCTACGATTTGGGTGCATGGTGCTTGGCTTTGGTTAGCTCCCTTGGTCTTTTCCCAACAGTAAAACTCTGAATGATAGGCATCCTATTGATTCCCATCACCTGGGAAGAATTTTCAGGATAATTGCTTGGAACCAGAATATTAATCCAGATTTTTACATTACCCATCTCTCATGTTTTTGTTGAGATGCAGCCACAGATTGCTGATTGGTTAACAGTAACAAGCAGGGTTAGTCTAAAACGCAGGTGAAAAATTAAAACAACTAATGAGTTTAGAACTTAATGACAGACATAAGTTTTGAAACATAATTTCTCTCTCCCCAGTGCTCAGTTTTGTTAAAAAAAAAATCATCATTGGACTGAGTGGGTTGCAAAATGGACTTTAGTCTTATAATTGGCCAGATTATTTGCATAAAGTACACCATGAATAATTTTTTCTCCGTAGGCCTTTTATATTGGCTTTGATGGAAGACTGTTGCACAAGGAATCTCAAATAAGACCTTTTAAAGCCAAGCCCAACCATGGGTTTCTATCCTCAAACACCTGTGAGTTGGGTGACTCTCCCCTTCTCTCCTCTTAAGGTCCCAAGATAAACTTGGATCCCTTAAGCCTGTTAGAAAGTGACATTTTTTACTAACCACAGGTCAGGAACCCTGTACAGGAACTGCATACATGAGGGTGTGAGGCCAGTTTCCCCCGTGGGGCTTTTACTGGCTCTGCAAGTTCAGATTAACTCCTTAAAAAAAAGCATATCCTTCCTGTCAAAGCCTTGGTAAAACAACCACTTTCTTCAATTGTGTTCTGTTGCAAAAGAAAAATGGATTCTTACTGTACTGATGCAAACAACTATATTGCCATGAGAATACTCACAGATAGTTTCTAAATTTTAGAGGAACCAGGCAGAGAGAAACAAACATGCTTCAAATTTTGATCATAGGGAGTATATCTTACTCAATTATTAAAGTCTGTAAATAGTTCAAAGTAAGTTTCCTTGACTCTGAAAAACAAAACAAAGATCAGCAATATTCCAAGCAAAAGTCAAAAAGATTTGCTTCAGCTTTCTGAGTTCAGTCCACTTAATTAACTCTTTTTTTGCTTGATATTCATGAAATTTTCTGCTCTTCATGAGTCCTGTACATTTTCCTTTATTACAATGTTACAATCTCTAAAGTTAGCACAAATCTGTATTTGAGAGTACCTGTCATATATATGTGTATACATGTACTTTTTCAAAATTTAAAAATTTATACTCTGGTTGATAAAAATATAGACATAAGAAGAGATAAATCAAAATAAGTTTTTTCACTCAGAATTTTAAAATATACATTCTGAGAGGGTTTTTTTTTACTGAACAGAAAAATAAAATTTTCACCTATAACACTTGGTATATTTTTCAAAATTAAGATTTGAGAAAGTAAGAATTTTGTTAATTTGCTCAATAGAGAAACAAGATATATTGATAAATAAATGAGTGAATAAATACATAATTAAGATTCAACATATAGTCATTTACATGATTGGTGTTATTAGAAAAAATTGTTAGCAAATGTGTGGAACATTTTGGTGGTGAGGTTGCTAGCAGAAAAAGTAATATTTTACCTATAAAGCTCAGAACTGAAACTATTAATAATTTTAAATAATCACTTTTAGATTTGACAGGTAGGTGGCATGTGAATACAGTGGATAGCTAAAATATAGCCCAAATCTAAGGTAGTTAAAATTGCAACCAGTCTCTGGTTTCACAGTGAAATTTAAAAATTCTATATTCTCAGCCCCAGGGACATGTTAAATACCTATAAAATGATGGTAAATGTCAAATTCTCCAATATAACAAAATAGAAAAATCTTCTGAAATCACACCAAGACAATATAAAGCAGGTTTCAGGCAACACATCCTGATGTATGCTTAATGTTTTGTAAAACCTGAAAGAAAAACTAGGAAATGAACCATCAGGACAACTTGCCAGCTCAGAGCTATTTACACCACAAACCTCAAAAGACAGGGCCAACAAAGAGTAACTCTGAGGTTATGTAGATTCACAGCAAATGGTGAATTCTTATTGACATAAAACCACTGTATACATGCTTTCTCCTTGTAATAGCAACAAAGTAATCACTTCAAGCAACAATGTTGATATAACTGCTTATTAAGAATTATCTTTGTGATTGGTGATTTACATAAGTTGTTATATTTATTTAGCCCATACTCAACAGTAAAAAAAAAAGCATATCATGATTGAAGGCCAGGGAGGATGCAGAATATACTCCGGAAACTTGCACGCATGGGGCACCCACATACTCCCTCTACTGCAGGCATTATGTAGACCTTCTGCCTACTACCAGATGTTGGAAATGAATGCAGGTAGAGAAGATACAGGCCTGATAGACACTGTTCTATAATGATGCATGATCTTTTTTTAATGTTATTGCTTTGTTTTTTTTTTTTCAAATTATCCTGGTGCAATTAAACCAGGGAAGAGTGATTTTTCCCATCAGACTCTATTCAACAATAATTTAATCAGAATGTTTTAGATTAATATTCTCATTATCTAGAGAAACTATTTTCTTTGTCCCAGATAAAAGGCAGTGAAAGAGTATTGATCTCAGGATGTCATCCAAGAAGAAATGGGCTAAGTTCTTCTCTGTGTTCCAATTACAAACCTAAGCTGGCTGCTACAGTGCTCCATATCATTTCCTATCCTGCTTGTCCTGATGTAAGCACCTCTCTGGAACATCATGTTGCATAGAAATAAGTGGGTTTTGTTTTCCTGTTTATCTGTTGGTTTAATTTCTCATATGAAGTTATCATAAACATCAGTCTATTCATTATTCACCTACCATCGTATTTTCTAAGGATGAAGCTTGATAAGAATAAATAGATAGATAGATAGATAGACAGACAGACAGACTGTTCTGTTCCCAGCATTGACAGAATCAGGATCAGACTAGTCATCCCAATATTAAAAAACCTTAACACTTATTGACCTGAAGAAAGAAACTAAGGCAAAATTAATATAAGTAAAGAGTTTATTTGGGACAAATTTGAGGACTGCAACATGGGAGACACAGGTTGATGTTATGCTCTGATTAACAGCAATTGCTAGTAGGTTTTAAATGAAAAAAGAAAGGACAGTTCCTAAATCGAACATAAACTATCAATTGGCTATACATCATTCTTTGTATTGCAAATTCCAGGAACATAAGCATAATGGGTAAGACTCACATTGTACAACCTATGATGGAATTTTAAATAATTTATCAGTTAGTCTAGAAACTCCAAGTAAGGGAAGAAATGTCTTTAAATAATTGCCCCAATTTCCCCAAGGGCATGAGTTGGGGGTAGGTGGTGAAGACTCCTTCTCTTGTTTTCTGGGCCTGAGAAATGTTGTATACCTCACATTTTTCAGACCGCTCTCAGCTACTTTTCTTTATCATAGTGTATGAAATACATAAGTTAATTCATTTTAAGCCTTGTAGAGGAGATAACCTTGAAGATTTTGGTCCTTAGGGATTAAAAATTCATAAATCAAGGCCCATGGTCATACCAGGTCTCCCTGGACACAGCTTCCTGACCACAGTGCAGTGAGCTGGAAACTAATGAGAGCATGACAGTACCACCAAGCTGAAAAAAGCAGTTATCAGTGATTGGGGAAGCTGAAGTAACCAGACTGCATGGGGCAGGTCACCAGAGAGAAATCAGTCCCATGAGGGTGGAAACAATCTACCTAGAAGTTAACCATGAGACCTTGACCTAAGACTGGGCTTCCAATATGGAGAACAAGAGTACAAAAGGTTTATCAGACAGCAGCTGCTAGAAATTTGAGAGGAAAACAAAGATAACTGAGATTAAGCAATGCTGGCAAATATTTAAGATCTGTCACTACTCAAGTACGCAAATTTGTAACATTTTTTGTCACTCCAGTACTGAAACTGAGATGCAGCATATAGCACCTTCTTCTCTAGACCTGCCCTAAGGAAGTCTAAATACAAGTTTTGAGAAGAACTGATGGGCACACAGTTTGGAAGTTGACAGTCTCACCATGTTACAGGGTCATGGAAAACATCATGAGCTTTACAGACACGTCTGCCCTATTTTTGTAAACCAAATCTACTCAAGTTCATAGTGATTAAAAGTAGATGACACATCTAACACTTTCTAGATGAATGTAACAGAGCACAGAGTTTCTACATATATTATTAGTAATGTTTAGTATACAAACAATCATTCTATTCATGTAAATTAATATAAATATGTGACCCAGTCTCATGAACAATGCAAAGTCAGAGATAACCAGGTCAACACATTTGTGTCTTTCCACAGTGTTGGACTTTTACTGATGCTATTTCCATCATAAAAGCCACATGCTATTTGCAGTTCCCAAGGAGGCAATTCCCCTTAGTACTTCCCATTCACTTGGTACTCAGAGCCAAGGGTGCATAAGCCCAAGCCTTTCCACAAGTCAATCAATATTGCAAACCATACATAATAGTACATTTAATTAATATGTAAATGTTATAGATTATTCTACAAACAAACAAAGTTACATTTAACATCAAGGGAAGAACAGACAGAAAGATGGGTTAACAAATCAGACCAGGGAGAGTGATGAAGAGAAAAAAAAATGTCCTGGTCTAGGCCAGGCAGTCCCTGGGTCTTGCATGGAAGAGACTTTGATGTGGGCAGAGCCTTCAGTGGCAGATGTTGGTGGTGTTGAAGCCCTATTATCTTTATGGTCACAGAGTCCTCTGATGAGGATTGATAGTAGAAAAATGTGCTTGTTTATGTCCTTATCTGGTTGGATGCACTCTTTTTAATTATTTTATTAAGCAAAACACTTTATCCTTCTAGGCAAAGTACCCTATGAAGTAAAAGATGGAGTCTCTTTCTAAGGTGGGTTACTTATGTAACAGGTGCTCTATATACCCAGACTCGAATCAATCAGTCAGTCTATAAAAAACTGCCCCCAAAATGGTTAATTGTTTCCTTTAGGAAACAAAGATGTTAAATAAGTAATTATAAACATGTTAAAATAAATAAAGGGAGTATATCATAATGATTGGATAGAATCTTAGCAGATAAATGGGAAGAACAGGAAAAGAAAAAATCTGTGACCTCAAATAATGGTGAGTAGACATTTTCCTATATGTAAAGCAGAATGGGGTGAAAAAGGTTGAAGAAAAATGAATGGAGGTTTAGGAAGCTATGGGCCAATTAAACAGTCTAAATAAAGGTAATAAGAGGATGTATCTGAAGGAGGACAGAATAAAGATAGAAACATACAGACAAAAAATTGAATACGTTAATGGCTGAGAAATACCAAGTTTGATCAAACTCTCCAATTATATATCTAATAACTTCAGAAAAACCTGAACAAGATAAATACAAAGTCAATCACAGTTTGTCACATCATGATCAAACAGGCAAAAATGAAGAGAAAATCTCAAAAATGTGAAAAGAGAAATGACACATTTTATGCAGTGTATTAAAGATAAGAACGACAGCTGACCATATTAGAAACAACTGGGGTCAGAATATAGTACAGAAGATAACAGTTAACAGAAAAGAAAGCCAGTCCATCAATTTTCGACATTCAGTATAAGAATATCCTTCAAAATACATGTTCAGGGTCCGGGCTCAAGGAGGGTGTCTCATGCCTGTAATCCCAGCACTTTGGGAGGCCAAGGCGGTGGATCATTTGAGGTCAGGAATTCAAGACCAGCCTGGCCAACATGATGAAACCCCATCTCTACTAAAAACACAAAAATTAGCTGGGTGGTAGTGGTGTGGACCTGTAATCCCAGCTACTTGAGAGGCTGAGGCAGGAGAACCGCTTGAGGTGGAAGTTGTGGTGAGCCGAGATCGTGCCACTACACTCCAGTTTGAGTGACAGAGTGAGACCCTGTCTAAATATATATATATATATACACACACACACACACACGTGTGTATATATATACGTATATATTTATATATAGTGTGTGTGTATATATATACACACACACACACACATGCAACTGAAAGCTTAAGAAATTTGCACCAGGAGAACTACACTATAAAAATGCTTGTATGAATTTTATGCTGAAGAAAAATGATACTAAAGAGAAACTAAAATTTGTAGAGCTGAACAAAAGAACATTAGAAATAATAAATAAGTCAGTATATGTATAGAAGATCTTAATATTTTTTAAGATTAAATCAAGGGATACATGTAAAATAAAATGGTATGATGGGTTTTCACGTTTTAAAGCTATCAGGAAATACCTCACTGCTAAGAAACATTTTATTATAGGTCTAAAGTAAGTGAAGAAAAGTGTAATGAAGAACCAGACAGAAGATAACAGAGAGAAGAATTTTTTAACCAAAAGATAAGCAAAGACCTGAGGCAAAATCATGTTTGAGATATTCAAGGATCAATAAAAAGTTGATGTAGTTGGTACAAACGAAGGAAGAAGAGAGTTGTGCAAGATGAGTACCATATCATGTTCTAGAATATGATGAAAATTTGGCTTTTATTCTAAGTGTGATGAGGAGCTACTTCAAGTTTTGTACCATGAAGGGACATAGTATATTTGATATTTTAAAGGAATCGGTCTGGTTGCTACAATGAGAATAGGATGTAGATAACCAGAGCAGTAGAGTGCTGGAAGTAGAGAACAGATGCAATGTTATCAAAATCTGAATATATTTTCAAGGAGAAGCCAACAGGAATTACAAATGAATTTGACACGAAGAGGAAAAGGATGAGAGAAAACAAGGATAACTTCAAAATTTTTTCCTTGGCAATTGTTAAATGCATTTGCTACTTCCTAAGGAGTCTGTAGGATGAAGACTTTGGGGGGTGTTTTGTTAACATGCAGCAGAAAACAGATGGCATACTCAACTTGGGTAATTTGAAGAGAGTTTAATAAAGGAGTGAGATTATTTACCAAGTCTAGGAAAATCAAGAAAGATTTGTACAATACTCTGTGGGCTAATAACTGTGATTAGGGGGGTGATTAGCATTATAAACCCTAAGTCTGAAGAGACAAAGAGAAGGAGTGGTTAACACAAATGACAGGGAAGACATCCCTAAGTAGAACTGTCTGAAGAAAGCTGTGTTCTTCAATAAAGTGAAACAGCACATGCTGATCTTAGCAGGAGGGCTCCAAGGGAATAAATGTCCCAATCATAATCTCCTCTTACTCTCTAGACTTCATTCTTGTGCCTCTCATTATGCAAATTCAACTAAAAGCAGGAGGCAAAGGAAAACTGTTGATTCTGTTAATATGGAATAAATTTTCTATGGTACAAAGCAAAAAGGAAAAATTGTGGAAAATGTATCCAAAGGAGTAAATTGAAGATATGCAACACAGGTGGAATATCAAGTTTGTTAGGTTTCTCCAGAACAGAACCAATAAGGGAGATACACACAGACACACACACACACACACACACACACACACACTTACTTTTATTTATAATAAGGAACTGGCTTACATGGTTATGGAAGCTGAGAAGTCCCAAGATCTGCAGTTGACTAGCTAGATAGAATTCCAGGAGAGCTAATGGTGTATTTTCAGTTCAAGTCTAATGGCCTGAGAACCAAAAGTAATAATGGTATGAGTTTCAATGAAAATGTTGGCAGGCTCATGAACAAAAAAGAGCTGATGTTACAATAAAAGTCTGATGGCAAGAAAAGACCATGATCAACTTAAAGCAATAAAACAGAAGTTCCGTCTTAACTCATGGGAATTTCAGACTTTTTTTTTCTAGTCAGGCCTTCAATTAATTGGATGATATGCTTTAAAAAGGGCAATCTGCTTTACTCATAAATTGATTCAAATATTAATCTCATTCAATAACACTCTCAACGAAATACCCAGAATAATGATCACCAATTATCTGGGCACTCTGTGGCCAAGTTAATTCAACACATTAAATCAACACAAAGAATCAACTATGAGGTGGAAAAGTAGAAATGTTTAGTAGCTTGGGGTTGAAGAGAAAGGTTAGGACAAGTAATATGAATTAGAGAATGGGCAGCCTATATGTGACACACAAAACCATGTGACAGGATGTGTATTTCTAATTAAAGACTCATGCCTAGCTCGTTCTACAACTAGGTAAAAAAATGAAAAGAAACAAGCAAGTCTGACTGAAAATAATTACTTGTTGAGGTAGGAGTGCCATAAAAGAGTTTTACTTTTCGAGTCAAGTTAAGAGTGATTCAAGAAGGAGGGAATTAATCAAATGTGTTGAATACTGCTTGTAGGTTTATTGGGCTGAGACCTAAGAAATGACTACTAGTTTTGTCATTATAGCAATAATTTTACTGAACGGTATCCAGTCTCTGATCTGATCTTGCAAAACATTCCCAAACATCTCCAAATTTGTCAGTCCTAGGATACTGGATACTGGACTTGTACTTCCTTGCTTTTTTTTTTTTTTTTTTTTGAGTCAGAGTCTCACTTTGTTGCTCAGGCTGGAGGGCAATGGTGCAGTCATCATGGCTCACTGCAGCCTCAGTCTCTTGTGCCCAAGTGATCCTCCTACCTCAGCCTCCCAAGTAGCTCCCTGCAAACATGAGTATATGTATTAGTCCATTTTCATACTGCTATGAGACTGGGTAAGTTATAAAGAAAAAGAGGTTTAATGGACTCACAGTTCCACATGGCTGGGGAGGCCTCACAATCGTGGTAGAAGGCAAAGAAGGAGCAGAAGCACATCTTATGTGACAAGAGGCAAGAAAGTGTATGTAGAGGAACTGCCCTTTATAAAACCATGAGATATCATGAGAATTATTCACTCTCATGAGAACAGTACAGGAAAAACCCGCCCCCATGACTCAGTTACCTCCCACCAGGTCCCTCCCATGACACACGGGGATTATGAGAGCTACAATTCAGCATGTGATTTGGGTGGGGACACAGCCAAACCATATCGGTGTAGTCTCATGGGAAATACCATATCGTAAACTGTCTTATGGAAAAGAAAACTGTCTTAGTTTTCTTCCTTTCTTTTGAAGTTTTGCATATGGAACATGCAAGCATATGATGGGTCTACAGTCTGCCTACTCATGCTTTGAAGGTGATTCATACAAATCTCAATGTATAGTCCTCCTATTCATCCTGCCATACGTCTTCCCTACTTATTTTTGTTTAATGGTAAAAGAAAGTGGAAATAAAATTCATTCTCTGTTAGGGCCAAAGCCAAAGTGGTATCTATGACACTATTTTGAACACTCAATTACATATATTAAACTAACTGTTGTGAGAATTATTCTGTATTTTATGGTATATAAATGTCAGTTACAAGTGTTATGCATAATTTTAAATTTTGATTATTTATAATGAGATCTCTCGTGAGTTTTTGAATTCCTCAATTATTTTAGTAACTTTGTATTCATGAACAACTACCAAACATTTAGCTTATTCTCCATAATATGAAAAACTCCTTTCAAGACACTTATATTGGTGCCTTTTTTCCCCACAAAATCTGCAGCGGTTGGAAATTTTAATTAATATTTCAAGTCACTTTCTCACAGTCTGTATGTATAGCAAACAAAGCAGTATCCTTCCTGATTGAATATTTAGATTTAGTCCTTCACAAGAAACTTATCCAAGGAAATTTGTTTCTTCTTGGTCATATATTCAGTAACAGTTCCTTGTAACTACTATAATTGAATATCCCTCTTAAAATTCTGTGTTGCCTTTCTTAAAATTTTCAATCATTGGTCATGAACAACTCCAGGAGAGCAATGTTACCTCTCATTCTTTTTTTCTGATTTGTCTAATTGGTCTCCTACTGATTCAGATTTTGATTTCCTTTCACTGTATCATGAATCCCCCTGGAAAAAAAGAGTATGCAAAGTTTGCATATTTGTTTCTATTCATCACAGTGCATGATTCAATTGTTTTGACAAGATACTACTCATTAAAAATAGGATAAATGTGTAAATTAGGTCAATCTACCACATTATAATTATTTATTCATTAAATGAAATAGAAAATATGCATTTAATGATGTTTTTTTTTTAGTTCTAAATAGCTAGAGGTCAGGGATAATGTTTTACTTTATCTTTTGTTAGAATATCTGATGCAGAGTTGACACTAACAATGTCAGTTGATTTCATTTGAATTCATCATACAATTGGATTGAAATTCTGATTATTATTCTCATGTAGTCCAGATAAAGAAATGGAAGGAGTATTTCTTCTATTTCTTTTCAAATATATAAAAAGTGCTGATTTGGGACTAAAAAGCTTCTATTTTATTAAGTAGAAAAAATTTAAATCATGCCTCAACATCTTCTACAGTAGTGATTATAAACTTCTTAAGAAGTCACTGATACCTTGGAGGATGTGGCACAAACCTAAAGGCCTTCTCCCTTATAAATATAAAGTTGGATTCCAGAGCCTTCCCAAACCTTAACTTCTAGTATCCAAGGACTATGAAAAGAATCCTGATCTAAAAAAATATATAAAGTGATCCAGATATGTTATTTCTATCTATAAATGAGGAAACCATGTTTCAGTGATATAATCCTAATAATCCCAAAGCTTACTAATAGTAATTATTATTGTTACGTCTGTAGTATGGTGTAAGGTAAATAGTAATGAATTTGAAGTTACTTTTCCTACATTCAGTTGAATTGACACTGTTTAAAGACTTTATTCAATGCTAAATGATGAGTTAATGGGTGCAGCACACCAGCATGGCACATGTATACATATGTAACTAACCTGCACATTGTGCACATGTACCCTAAAACTTAAAGTATAATAATAATAAAATAAAATAAATAAAAATAAATAAATTAATTTAAAAAAAGGCTTTATTCTTCTTTGGCTCAGATTATTGTCCCACATATTAGACATTGCACAGATAATGGCACATTCTATGTACTTAGAAAATATGTACATTCTATTATTATTTTCTTAATTTCTATAAGTGACAGGTTATAAACTAAAATTACTGTTTAATAATTTATTGATTAATAACATTTTCTCCTAGTTCAATGTGTGTATTTCAATTCTATTTTCAATTTTTGTTTTTTGTTTTAACCTAATTTTAGATTAATATTTTAAATATTTAGCTTCATATGTACTATATGATTAGTGAGATTCATTATTGGGATTAATAAATTACATGACTATGCTTAGGACACAATTCTATGTCATTTACTTTTAAAAAACATTTTCTTCTCTCGAAGTTGACATTAAAAAATTATCAGGATCATACAACTTCAGGCAAACAAAACTAATTTTATTAGTTACTTATTATTATTTTAATTTTTTCCTGATAATACATAAGCATTTTTGTGATTTATGAATTCATATATATTTTCAATATTTTTGTTTTTATTTTTCCTCTTTGTCCATAATTAAAAATGAAGCAATATTGAAAACTTAAGATATAGTAATATAACATTTTATGGAAATCAATGATACTTAAAATAAAGTTTAGACAGTATGCAAATTTAGATATTAAAGACTAAATTCTACACATACTATATTTTTCTAATTATTTTCATATGAAAAATAGAAATATTTACATGTTTATCAAGGTTACCCTAAACATGCGTGATTATGACCAAACTGTGACTGTGCAAAGTTCAAAAACATAATTATGCATTACAAAAAATTGGGTGAAACATACAATGTGATGTTATATTATATATATATTACATTCAAAATTATTCAAATGTATACATAACGTGATAATCTACAATAAAACATAAAAGACAAAAATTTGGAATATCTGTGAAAAGTTATCAAGAATATCAGTATCATTCTTGAAATTGGCTTTAGTATATATATTGATGTTTGTTCTATGTCTTTATATTTTACATATGCATCAAGTATATTCTTTGTTATGCATGAAATATATTATTAAAGTGTAATAAAAAGCTGCAAAAGCTCAATTCTAAATTGAGACAAAAATACATCTCATGTAAAACTTCTTCCATATGCACAGCAATATATTTGGAAATTAATTGTATTTGGCTCATACTTAGTGTTTTTGTATTTATGAAATTAAATAAAGAATAACACTTAGGTATAATTTCAGTATTGTTTTTGTAAATGCCTGCTTTCAATCATATAGAAAATTACCCCTGAAAAATTCCTATGATTTCCAATGCATGTTCGTACCAACGAATTTTTCTCTACTCAGGAAATACACCTTTTCACAACATTATTATGTTAGTTTAATTATCCCTATACATATTATTATAATGAAAACCTATTTTAAAAGGTTTCATTTCTTTGAAGACAGCCACTTTTTTGAAACACTGTTGTCAGATTATAGAAAAAGATATTTTCTTTTTAAATGTTATACTGTACACTGAATTTTTATCATGTTAAATATTAAATTAATTAGTTTAAAGAATATTTAAATTTTTACTAATTTTAATTTTTTAATTATAAAAAAGTTCATATATGGAGCAAATGGATAGCAAGTTATTTCTTTGACCGTAACAAAATTGTAGAAAATCTTGACATATTTTGGAAAATAATGTTTTTTCCCTTTAAAATATAATGTGCAGAGATTTTCTATTTTATTTAAAAATTATTTGAGAGAATTAATTATGTCACTGCAAAACATGGGCTTTGTTTGAAGAGTACTTAGAGTTTTGTTAATTTAAAAATTTCTACAACTTAAAAAAATCCTTTTTATCTATGCAAGCACACAGTTGGCAGGTCTAGGTAAATGACAAGATTATGTATAATGTTTAAAATGCATTGTATTGCAAACAAAAAAAGGTTTCCATTCATGTAATTATGAATATCTAACTAGAAAATTAAAAGTCACTCAGCATTTTGACAATGTTCTATGCATGTCACTGAGGAAGATATGAAGGTTGATTAAAAGAATTAATCTCTCAGAAAGTGAAATATTTAATATAAATTTAAAGTGCCTCTAAATGGCCCAGTGATGTTTGCCAATCATTCTATTTATTCGTATTAAGCTGCATAGTTTCCACATTAGTACCTAATTCAAACCTTTTATCACCACCCTTAAAAGCCTACTCCAAGTCTTTTACTTTAGCATACAACTTTAGTTCCTGATTTATTTTTGGGTGCAAAGTAATGATTTATGTTTACTCAACTTCCCTATTTTCTGCCTAATTTTTTTGATACCTTACATCCATCTTGTAATTCTGATACATCTTCTCTTGTCTACTTTCTCCCTAGGCTTTTAAAGGCGAATTCTTTTACTATTTTTAAAAATCACTTATCACTTTACCCCAGTAGGTTTTTGATTAGATAATTTTCTTTATCATGGATTTTCCTTTCTTTCTATTGTATCTTTCATTCTAGACAAAACTCAGGCCCTCATGTCTACAAACTCTTCATATTCCTATGTGTACAAGGTGCCTCCACACATTTCTCATCTCCTCTGTAAATCACTATAAGCTATTTTCTTGTCCTCATTTTCTTGCTAAAATTCCTGTCTTATGAGCTACAGCTAAGTGTGTGAAATTAAGAAAAAAATGGTGGATATATGGATGATGAAATGGAGAATCATAGACAATAAAGGTGTCTGAATATTTATTATGACAAATGTATTAACCAAATATGCATTCAGAAACTAACTCCCATGATTTCTAGTTGGGCGAAGTAAGCTAAACCACAGTTTCCTTTTCTAAAAGAATAAATTAATACTAGCTACTTTGCTGCTTTTTTTGTCAGTTAATTAAAACAATGCATGTAAAGATCTTATCACAGTGCCTACCAAATAATAAGCATTATTTCAATGTAGTTGATCACATATATAAAACATACACGTGTGTTGGCTGTATATATGTGTATATATATTATATAGTGTGTGTGTATGATCTTAAGACTATGGAATTTTTAAAACATATTTTGTTGGTATTACCTAACTGAAATGAGAACTTATTTAAGTTAAAAGCACAATATTCATTGTCTCCAGAATAAATAATAAATACATTTGTTTCTATTAATGCTTATATTAAATCCGCATTTCTACATACAGAAATAAGTTATTAACTGTTATTGGGAGAAAATCATATCTTTTTATCCATCTAATAAACAAACTTAAATGCTGCCTTATTGTGTGACTTTCAAGAATGGTAAATTCCTGCATTAACCTTTTTTAAAAATTATGTACCACGTTTTTATATTTTATTGCTGCATATAGTTATGAATGAAAGGATTTCTTGTCAAAAAGAGAGAAACACGTGAGAATTTACATTTAACTAGACATATAGGTGTTAATTTTTTTAATTTTTAAAATATTGATGCTGTATCCTCACTTTATTTTATGATTAAGGAGAATATGTCTCTATGACCATAATTTTTCCTGCATGTAAGATTATAGCAGAAAAGGCAGTTTCCTATATAGGCCAGTGGACAGGGTAATTGCAGTCACATATTACAAGGTCACGATATGGCATTTCTAACACAGGACTCATTATTTACAATCATAATGAGTCCATCTGCAATAGTCATGGTATTATATTTTCCAAGTTCCATTACAGGCATGTGTATTAAATTCCATAGGTACATCATAATTTAGAAATCTAGTTTGTAATATGGCAATGTAGAAGAAAGGCAGTTTGTAAGTCAAATTGTATGAATTATTATGAAAATTTATTTAATCTGTGACTACAGTATTACAAAATGATGCATGTCTTGGTACCATGCATTTTGGCTTTTATTCATAAGTGTTAGCTATACTAGTAGAAACAAAGAAATCAGGAGTTAGTGTCAAATCATCCATGGATTCTTTACTATTTTGGGATCACAAAACTGTGTCTCTCATAAAAGCTATCTATAATCTTTGAATTAAAATTCAGTCATGCATAAGAAAATATAGTTTTCCCCAGGCTGGCATAAGCAATGGTAGAAAGGGAACCACAGAATTTTATGTGCACCTAGAACCTCTCCATGCATAAATGCACAGATGCACACAAACATACACACACCACACACACACACACACATACACACACCAGCAATATTTTCTGCCTTAAAGATTTCCAGAACTAAAAGCATTCTCCCTTTCCCTTCTCCCATTTCTGGTCATATCAGTCAGCACAAAAACTTGAGCTCCCTCCCATTCATGAGAATCCATTCCCACATGACTTTTGGTCAAGTCTTCACTTTCTCTCTCCTCCAAGAGTGTCCAAACTGCCTTCCCTGTAAACAAGATATAAGAAATAATCCTGCCCCACAGTGAGGTTGTAGTTTTGTTCTTTTTGTGTAATACAACCCTCAACATTCTGTGTAACTCTTCTGTGTAGTAAAGTCTTTCAAAGGTCTGAGGATTGGCTGGATAATTTGCTATTTTATTGATCTCATAGGCCATACAGCCAAGTGAACTCATCCTGAGAATTTTGCTTTACTGAAATTGGGTGCCATTAAGCCAAAGGTTAGTCTTTGTGATTGTTTTCATTGAGGATTTCCTGTTTTCTAAATACCACCTGAGGGTCATGCCATAATTGCTAAGATTAGTTTTTCATTTCTAAGGCCTTCATTTTGATGACCTGATGCCCACCAGTAAGCAGAGAAATACAGTCTCATCTTTAGAGAGGATTTTATGGACAAGGGTGGAGGCTCTCATTTCAAGCAGAAGCATTGTAAGGGAAGCTAAATTTATTTAAATTATAAATTTGAATTTCATTTTGTACTGCAACAGAAGCCAATCAATCTTCACAGGCAACAAAGAGTGTGAAGTGTATATGATGGAATCAGCATTTAAATGTGATGCAGTTTTATAGAAGCACTTGTTTTAAGAGCTCCGAAAGACTGATTAACTAAAAGCGCTTTATGTGAAAGTATTTTAGCTTCAGTAAGTTTTACATGGGCCACAATCTACGTATTATATGTGCTTAAGAAAGCAAATTTGACAGATGCATAATAAAAGATGTAAAATGCATATTTCCTTGTGATAGAATCTAACGCGGGTTATCAGAAGTCAGCTTATTATCTCTAAACAAAGCATAAATATTGAAAATTATTACAGACTACAAAGTGGAGATAATTCATTTTTATATACATGCTGTATAAAATACATAAAATAGATTATGTTTTAACCATGCAATTTCTTTGCATAATTTTTTTCTGAATTAGCTTTAGTCTCTTAAATCTGGGTAGTGAAGCCTTGGAGGCCATAAGGACCCAGAATAGTCAATCAAAATCAGATATGAAGTTGCATGGTACCCTCACACTCAACCTCAGGCTCCACATGGAAAATGACCCTCTTCCTGTGTGCCCAGAGCCTGGAAATAAATGCAGAGACAGAATACAGCCTTGGTAGACAAGTGAAGTTTAAGTAAACAGGAACTATTTACCTGTCACTGAAAAGCCATGCTTTTTTTTTTTTTTTTTGTACTATAGGCAGGTCAGGACTTAGGATTACAAAAGTTCAATCAGTTATTACAATTAAGGAGTTCTAGTATTTCAATCAACTGGACACTATGAGTGAGAATGTATCCACTAAAACAATTAGTGTAGTGTACTTAAAATGTAAGAGTAAAATTAAATTACAAATTAACATTGAAATTAAAATGTGTGTTATTATGAAGCCAATGTTTACCCTTAATTATTATTATAATTTTTAAATATTAATTTTCCTACTCCAATACATTACATATATGCTGAATTTTAGGCACCATGCTTGCAGCAAATGAGAATCAGGCATCTGAAGATTGCCTTTATTTCTCATTACTACTTAAATGGCTTAAGGCAAATTACTTAACATTAATCAGAACCTCAGCTTCCTCATCTATACCATGGAATGACAATAATTATAAAATAAATAAATATATTTAAAATTAAATTTAAGTACTTATGAGGTACTTAGCATACAGACTCCTCTGTTATGTGAGGAGCTCTCATTCTATAAGTTTTGACAAAAGACAGGGACCAACCTTCTTCCAAAGAAGTGACATCAAACCAGTTATTTTTTTCTCCACAATCCTGGAATCTAAGGTGTGAGTACATGCATTAGTTTTGATCTTCCAGATATTTACACCTGGGTGGGACTTTGCATACTGAATGTCAATGACTCAGGAGCAAGTTAGAAAACTCTTACAGTGGCAAGGACTGTGAGACATATCCAGGAGGAGCTGGAGGAGTGGACTCGGCAATCCGTCTGTGACAGAAGTGGTATCCAAAGTTGGGTGCCTTTTGGTATGATTTTTGATCCTCACGCTGCCTCACTTCTGTTAACTTCTGTATATTTTCTAAGACTATTCATGAATCATCTAATGTCCTTCAAAAAATCATTCTGCTAAAAACCTTCAAGTCTATTCTTGTTTGCAACTATGAACCATAACTGACATATTTGGTCTTCAGAGTGCAATGAGAAAGATAAAAGATAAAGAAACTCTTAATACTCTTTGATATGATTTTATGTGAAATATTGTAGTTTTATTTTAAACAGTTTTGTTCAACTATAACCCGTCTAACTTCTTACATTTAGTGAGTTTCTCCCCTATTTAGAGACTGTGTATTAGTTTTCAATAGTTGCTGTAACAAATTGCCACAAATTTAGTGACTTAACACAAATTTATTACTTTAATTTTTGAAGGAAAGAAATCTGAAATGCATCTCCCTAGGCTAAAATTAAAGCATCAGCAAGGTTGCATTTTTTTCTGGAAGTTGTAGGGGTGAATCCATTTTCTTCCCCTTTTCAACTTCTAGAAGCTACCATATTCTTTAGCTCATTAACCTCTTTATCCATCTTCAAAGCCCAACTACAGCAGGTTGAGTTCTACTCACATTGCATCACCCTAATTTCCTCTTCTGCTCCTTTCCTCCACATTTCAGAATCTTTGTGATTACATTCAATTTTTTTCAGATAATTCAATATCATCTCCAAATTTTAAGGTTAATTGACTAGCAACTTTAATTCCATCTGCTACATTAATACCTCTTTATCATGAAAAGTAGCATATTCACATGTTCCAGGGATTCGAATATGGATATCTCTGGAGGACCATTATACTGACTCCTATAAATAACACTCCAATAAAATATTTTTTGTATGTATGTATGTATGTATGTTCAATATTACATGAACAGATATAGAAGAGATGAAAGATATAAGGCAGGTTAAAATATATTTGCTTAGTCTATAACTAATAATTTTAACCAATTCCAAATATCTTATTCATTGGGTAGAAGATTTTGTGTACATACTTTTTTTAACTGAAATTTATTTTGAAGATTTGTACATAATTTTTACAAGTACGACTGAAAAAATAATGTCATTTTGTGGCTTTTGAAATTGAAGTAACAGAGATAGGAGTTGTAGAAGAGGTGGGATCTTAGGAATTATGTGCCTGTAGATAATTTCTCCTTTTATTTAGTAACAATGCCAGTAGAAACAGAGGAATACAGAGGAATAAGGTGTTTTATACCAAGGGAAAAACAATGAAAAGCTATTTTAGGGCCAAATAAGTTGAAGTCCATTGAAGTAAATGCATATGAAGTCAACTAGATATGTAGCTATTGAATCTGGTTTCTGCTACACACAAGAAGCATATTGTGAAATATGAAAGAATATATGAAATTAAAACAGTGAAACATTTTGCGTTATCAAACAGGAAACTGAACATAATTATTTATGAAAAAACAGCTACTTTATCATACAGGATTACTGAATAATATGAAATGTAACAATGTTTCTCTAACAATCATCTTAAATATTTCAAAATCACATTTCATGTCTTTATTTTTTTATTTTGGTTCTTGTCTAGGTTCTACCAGAAAAATTCCTTTGTCACTTGCATTTCTGTTTGTGAGACAGTTTTTTTAATGGTTAAAAATTATACCCATTTCAAAGAGAAGGAAAACAAAGTGAGTTTGAAGCAAAACTAAGTCTACCTAATAAATCATTGTGTTATCAATGCCTAAAGTACCTGAAAGGATAACTAATATTCTTCACAATTTCATAAACAGTCTCTACCCTTCTTTGAAAATGTTTTTTATAAAGCAAGGCAATAAATTAAAAGAAAATATTGTATTTACTTTGCTGTTTTTGATAGTTCCACAAATATTAGAATATTTTTATTGATATTAATATATTAGTATTATGACTATATTTAGATTTAAATATACTTGTGTAATTGATCTACAGACTTATGTACTTGTGTAATTGGTCTACAGATGTAACATTTTGTATTTTTAATTCCTTGGAAAATTTTCTGTACACTGAAAAGAACAACAATATTACTATAAAAATTAATTTATTTGTTTCTTGGCAGTGATTGTGATTTTTGCATTGTGTGTATTGTGTGTGGTTTTTAGAAGTCCATTTCTCTTTTAAACATTTTAATATTTATGGTCAGCACTTTTCAGATTACCGCACCTTAGCACTATTTAACAATTGGAATATTTATTGATATTTAAAACCATAAAATCCTACAGCAGCAAATTATGCAAACAATATTAAATAAGGAAAAATGTGGTTCAAAGGAAATTAATCTATTGGAATATTAAAATGAAATGGAAGCCATGGAATGAGATTATGTGAGTTTCAGGTTTAATCTTTATGAACATATGTGCAGGTTTTCACTGGAGGGCATTCCCCTTTCCCAGAAGTCTAGATCAACACAATAGGTTAAATCAACTGACCTCCTCATCCTAGTTTCCTCTAGGTGATTTTATTTTCTGCAGTATTCTATTTAACCTCTAATCTATTTTTCAGAAACTCTTTAACCTTCTCCAATAAATGCACAAGCCTTTAGGGATATTTGGAGTTTGTTACTATTTGTTTTTAATTGATTGGTATTTTCTTTAAATTAAAAAAAAAAGAAGAGAAAACAAATTGGTGCGAGCACTCTTTACACAGTACATTGAGTGGTCAGTAAAGGTTAATTTTACTGTGTTCTGTACTAACCAAATTGTTTTAAACTAAACTACTAATGAAATTTGTTGATAGAATTTGAAGTCACATTATCAACTGAGAAGAAGAAATCAGGATATTAGGCTGGAGTAATAATAAGCAATAAGGGTAAAGAGAAATTTAGAATTTATAGCTGCAATTTTAAATAGAGATGATGTATAAGATGAGATCACAGAAAGAGTTGATTGCTAAATGGAAGAAATAAATGAATGTTGTTTTTCGAAGTGCAATTTTTACAACCACTACTACCAATCTTCTGTGCTACTGCATAGAAGAAAACGTTCTTACAATTTTCAAATATAAGCATTTATAACAAGCTATCAGATAATTTGTCAATTTAAAAAGGCCTAAAACATGGGCCTATACTATATATATATATATATATGCACATATTATAGTATATATACACTATACTATATATATATACACTATACTATATATATACACTATACTATATAGAGAGGCCTATATATATATATATATGCACATATTATAGTATTCTATTAAGAAAACAAAACAAAAAAAAAGAAAATATCATCTGTTGGTTGCTACTTAATGGTGAAATCACAGAATGCATTCCAAAAGATAAGTTTTATAAAGAGAAACTTATACGGGTAAGGAAATGATCACACAAAAAATTATGACCTGTTTGCATTTAGTTTGTAATACATAGAACTATTGCAGTCCTTTGTTAAATTTAACTTTCATAGACTGTCATCAACTACAAGCTCTTCAAAGGATGTTGTCTCATGATTAGTGTGCCTGACATATAATAAACTCTAAATAAATATGTGCTAAATGAGTTCACATTGTAACTATTGTTGCCATAGTAGTGAAACAGAATGGCTTAAAATAATAGCATGGGCTTAGGTTTTTTGTTTTGTTATGTTTTGTTTATGCTATAGTTTCTTGCAAGAAGGTAAAACACCTGTAAGATATCAGACATTTAGAAAATTACTACATGAGATGAAATTATTAATTGTAATTAAAATCATGTGTTAGAACATATTTCGTTTAAAACAAATCTTTTGAGATATATATATATACACACACATAAGTATAATTTTCAAGAGACATTAATCTCATTTGAAATGCAATGAATTTCTTTATATAACTAAGTTTTCCAATTAGGATTTATATTGAGAAGCAGTACAGCTTTCCAATTATATATGCATTATAAATGTGTGTTTAGAAAATTGATATTGTCACGGGATATTTGATGTGTCACTTCACCAGCCGGAAACCTCTGTGGCTGACGGTGCCTTTGCCCAAGTTTTGCTCAGGCTCCGTGAGCTCATTCCACCCACTAGGCCTGGCAGGCTGGGTTTGGCTCACACTACTGGCCCAAATCTCACGCCTGTAAGGGTGAGTAAGGTGCAGAGCGGTGACGGGTATGTGAGCAAGCAAGCAAGCACAAGATCTAGCCATTGTGCCTAGCCAGGCATGCCAGCTGCAGTGGGGTGGGAAGCCCCAGGCACCAGCATGGACGTTGGCTTACTGTGAGGCTATTGGACCAGACTTACCACAAGCAGCTTCCACGACTGGCACCGGGGAAAGCCGAGGTGCCCAGAAGCTTGGAGACGCCAGGAACCACAGAGCCCCAGAAAGGGTGTCACAGTCTTGGCTCTCCGATCTCCTAAGTCTGGGTTTGCCGAAGGGTCGCAGATCTTCTCTCCTTTCTTCCCTCCCTCTTGTCATCCACAATGCGGCGAGCAAGGGGCATATTTCAATCCTGTTTGTGTTACAGCTATTTTAGCTCCACCATACCGGCAAGTCCCAAGTTCTTGTCCTGTGTCCAGGATGAATGAGGTAAGGCAGACAAATGGAGGGTGAGTAAGCAGAAGAAGACCTTTACTGAGCGACGGAACAGCTCAGAGGAGACCCAGAGTGAACAGCTGGTTTCCATAGGCAGGGCATCCCAGTGAGTGTTCAGCTCTCATTAGAGACGAAGCCCACAGTGGGTAGCTCCTCTCTGCAGCTGGTAGTCCTGATGTCTGCTTAGCTCTCAACAGAGAGGAGACTCTGGAGTGCGTAAGGGGCAGGAGGCAGAGGGCCCTCCCAGCTCCCAAGAGCACAGAGACTTCCGGGACCACAGCCATGGCTGGGCAGCTGCAGCTGCACCCAGAAGGGAGAGGCTCTGCTCCTGCTCGCTCTGATCCCCAAGCACAGGGATGCCTGGCTCCAGGGCTGCGGCTCGGTGGCCACAACAGCAGCCAGGGAACAGGAGGCTCCCGTCCTGCCAACTCACAAGGAGGCAGGGTTTTCACCTATTCCCAGCTCCCACCAGCTCTGTGGAGTGCACAGCCCTAGCTACACGTCTCACACTGATGGCGTCACGGCAGTGGCTGGTCCAGATGGGCTGCCGCTGCCATCAATCACATCTCTGAAGAGGTATATCTAACTGCTTCATGCTGACAGGGGGCCTGGTTTTGGGGAAAATGACAGATCTCTCTCAGAGTCCTATGCATAGGTTCCCAGTAAAAGGGAAGTCATGGAGTCATGGAGGAGAGAGAAGCTACAACCATGTTTTCACAGACAGAGAGAAAGAAGCCAGAGGTTCAACTGGTAAGAATTCTTTTTTTTTGAGCCGCAGTCTCACTGCACCCAGGCTGGAGTGCAGTGGCGCGATCTCGGCTCACTGCAACCTCCGCCTCCTGGGTTCAAGCGATTCTCTTGCCTCAGCCTCCCGAGTAGCTGGCATTACAGGCCCGTGCCACCATGCCCAGCTAATTTTTGTATTTTTAGTAGAGACTGGGTTTCACTATGTTGGCTAAGCTGGTCTCGAACTACTGACCTCAGGTGATCCGCCCGCCTCGGCCTCTCAAAGTGCTGGGATTACAGGCATAAGCCACCGTGCCAGGCCAAAAATTAAACTTTTATGCCTCAGAGGGGAGTGTCCCGTGGTGCAGAGACATGATTACCCATCTGCAAAGAGAGGACAGAGGAGGAAAAACGAACAGCCTGGAGGAACTCTGCAGTGGGTAGCTCCTCTCTGGAGCTGGTAGTCCCAAAGTCTGCTCAGTTCTCAGCAGAGCAGAAACCACGGAGTGGCTAGCTCCCTGTGTCCGGAATTGGTGGGTTCTTGGTCTCACTGACTTCAAGAATGAAGCTGCCGACCCTCGAGGTGAGTGTTACAGTTCTTAAAGGTGGCGTGTCCGGAGTTTATTCCTTCTGATGTTCAGATGTGTTTGGAGTTTCTTCCTTTTGGTGGGTTCGTGGTCTCGCTGGCTCAGGAGCGAAGCTGCGGACCTTCGCGGTGAGTGTTACAGCTCTTAAGGCGGCGTGTCTGGAGTTGTTCGTTCCTCCCGGTGGGTTCGTGGTCTCGCTGGCTTCAGGAGTGAAGCTGCAGACCTTCGCGGTGAGTGTTACAGCTCTTAAGGCGGCGCGTCTGGAGTTGTTCGTTCCTCCCTGTGGGTTCGTGGTCTCGCTGGCTTCAGGAGTGAAGCTGCAGACGTCCCCGGTGAGTGTTACAGCTCATAAAGGCAGTGTGGACCAAAAGAGAGTGAGCAGCAGCAAGTATTGCAAAGAGCGAAAGAACAAAGCTTCCACAGTGTGGAAGGGGACCCCAGGGGGTTGCTACTGCTGGCTCGGGCAGCCTGCGTTTATTCTCTTATCTGGTCCCACCCACATCCTGCTGATTGGTAGAGCTGAGTGGTCTGTTTTGACAGGGCACTGATTGGTGTATTTACAATCCCTTAGCTAGACATAAAGGTTCTCCACGTCCCCACCAGACTCAGGAGCCCAGCTGGCTTCACCCAGTGGATCCTGCACCAGGGCTGCAGGTGTAGCTGCCTTCCACTCCGGCGCCGTGTGCCCGCACTCCTCATCCCTTGAGTGGTCGATGGGACTGGGCGCCGTGGATCAGGGGACGGACGGCACTCGTCGGGGAGGCTGGGCCGCACAGGAGCCCACGGACGGAGGGGAGGCTCAGGCATGGCGGGCTGCAGGTCCCGAGCCCTGCCCCATGGGAAGGCAGCTAAGGCCCGGCGAGAAATTGAGCACAGCAGCTGCTGGCCCAGGTGCTAAGCCCCTCACTGCCCAGGGCCGGTGGGGCCGGCCGGCCGCTCCAAGTGAAGGGTCCGCCGAGCCCACGCCCACCCGGAACTCGCGCTGGCCTGCAAGCACCGCGCGCAGCCCCGGTTCCCGCCCGCGCCTCTCCCTCCACACCTCCTCGCAAGCTGAGGGAGCCGGCTCCGGCCTTGGCCAGCCCAGAAAGGGGCTCCCACAGTGCAGCGGCGGGCTGAAGGGCTCCTCAAGTGCCGCCAAATTGGGAGCCCAGGCAGAGGAGGTGCCGAGAACGAGCGAGGGCTGTGAGGACTGCCAGCACGCTGTCACCTCTCATGCCTTCCACAGCTGGTAGTCCAGACTCTACTCAGCTCTCAGCAGAGAGGAGAGTCTGTAGTGAGTAGCAACTCTCCGCAGCTGGTAGCCCGGAAGTCTCTCCATGGGCAGGTGGTCTAGTTGTCTCCCTGAGTCTGGCTAGTTCCGAGGGGTTTTATGAGTTCAGAGGGAAGGAAGTGCATGCTGATTGGTTCATGGGAGGCCATGGACAGGCCCACAGAAAGCGTCATAAGTTCACATCCTTGTCCATCAGCCCAGCCCTCAGGCTTCACGCCATCCTTGGCTTGAAGGTGAGGCTTCAAAGGGGACCTGATTCTTTTCACCCTGGAGTTTATCTACCTCCTGCCATTGCCTAGGTTGTTTGTGCTGAGTGGTATCTGCAAGCCAGTGCCAGGTTGCCCTCAGCCCCCTCTGTCAGACTCCCTCCTGTGGTTGTCGGTGCCCAAAGTCTGAAGGGGGCAGAGGCGGCAAGGGGCGGGCATGTCAATGCTGTCTTGAGCACACGCACAGCCGGCCAGGTCGTGACAGCGCCTGGGCTCAGCCTATATTCTGCTCCAAGATCAGAGTGGGTGCTGGGAACGGAGAGAGGCCAGACAGCCGGAGCAGGCACTGCCAAACCTACGGGGGCAGGGGGGATTCTAGGCCCCTGAAAACGCAGAGACACCCGGGCCAGCAGCTGTGGCCTGGGCTGCAGCTGCGCCCAGAAGGGCGGGGCTCCTGTCCGGGCTGGGCTCCTGACTGTTCCTGGCCCCCAGGAGCACAGAGATGCCTGGGTCCCGAGCCTCGGCTGGGCGGCCGCAGCTTTGCCCGGGGAGCAGGAGGCTCCTGCCGTGCCAACTCGAAGGAGACAGGGATTCCACCTTTTCCCAGTTTTTGCCAGCTCCCTGGAGCACAGCCCCGGCTGAGCCTGCCCCACTGCAGCCGGCATCATGGCAGTGGCTGCTCAAGACAGGACGCTGATGCCATCAATACTTTTCACAAGGTAAGATTTTCTCAATGTTAAAATTTATGTTGATTAAATACTTGTATAACTATAAATTAACTAGAAAATGGGCGATGTGTTTGCTCCTGCATCAAAAAATTTAAAGCATTAAAACTGTGTTAAAGTGCACCTACCTTACGTAAAATAAATTATGATTCCCGGTTGTATGCCCCTACTTTTCTGGCTTTGTCCAATTTTGAGTTTAAGTTCAATGGACTTAACATTTTTAAGGGGATTAACATTATTTTAAGATTTATTTTGAACAATAAGTAGTACACAGTTTTCAAAATTACATAAAGTTGAATGCAGTTCTGATAATGCAACCTTATAGGCAGTTTAAACTTGGAATAAATTATAGTCCTAAATAAAGATTATGTTCTGTAAATCAAGAACGTTTTCCAGAATATTTCTAGAATACAAGGTATAGACAACTGTTCCAAACTGCTATATATATATATATATATATATATATATATATATATATATATATATTTCTAGGGAGATGAGTATATGGGACTATCAGTAATTTCCCTTCATACCTAGTATGATAACATTAAAATGTATATCATATTTCAGTTTTTAAAAAATGTATATTTTTTGCAAGTATCAATTATTTTCCTTAACCCTCAAAACAGTTAAGAAATCTAACTTCATGTAAAATTTCTGTTTATTTTCTTTGTGGTAACTACAAAATGGCAATCCTGAACCTGGGTCCACTGGATATTATAGATTCATATGTCTGATATTTATACCTTCCTAGGGAATAATCTTAAAAGTCTTTTCTGTATGTCAGACTATAATTAAGAACTTTTGATCACCTAGATTTCAGAATGAAAGTGAAAGCCAATAATTTTTTTTTTTTTCTGTGAAATGGAATTTTGCTCTGTCTCCCAGGCTGGAGTGCAGTGGCACGATCTCTGCTCACTGCAACCTCTGCCTCCCAGGTTCAAGTGATTCTCCTGCCTCAGCCTCCTGAGTAGCTCGGAATTCAGGCACCTGCCTGTATTTTTAGTAGAGATGGGGTTTCACCGTTTTGGCCAGGCTGGTCTCGAACTTCTGACTTCACATGATCTGGCTGACTTGGCCTCCCAAAGTGCTGGGATTACAGGCATGAGCCACTGCGCCAGGCCCAAGAAATTTTTATGGACTGATATGTGACACATGCTTTGATGTGACATGACTAATATCATTATAGATCCGATTTTTGAATACATATAATTATGTATCTTTGCTGTAAAATATATTTAAAACTGTAAATTAATATCTTTTAGTACTGAAAGTTTTTGTGAGAAGAAAGGATTGCTGATTAGGAGGTGATATGGTGGTTGAATTAAGTGCCTTACATGCTGGTAATATTCTACTTCTTTTCCTGGATGGAGGTTGAATGGTTATATGATCTTTGTAAAAATCATCCAACTGTATAATTATAAATTTCTATTTATAAATTTTTATCAAAATAATTATTGAACTTGTGGAAAAATTTGCTTTACAGTTTTCTTTCTCATGATTTTTATCTTTTAAATTTTCCAGGCAGCTTTTAAAAGTATTCATTATTTTTAGAGCAGTTTTAAGTTCATGGAAAAACAGAGAGAAAGGCATAGAGATTTCACATGTTCTCTCTGTCCCCACACATGCATAACTTCCCCCATTATCAACATCCTCCACCAGAGTGGTATATTTATAACAATTGATGAACCTACATTGACACATTATAATTACCCAAAGTTCATACTGGTTTGGACAAATGTATAATGACATATTTCCATCATTATAGTATATAAAGAGTATTTTTACTGCCCTAAACATTTCCTGTGTTCCCCCTATTCATCCTTCCCTTCCCTGCACCTCTAGCAAACACTAAACTTTTTAATGTCTCCATATTTTTACCTTTTCCAGAATGTTATATATTTGGACTCATACAGTATATGGTCTTTTAATATTGGCTTTTATGGCTTGGCAATATGTATTTAAGTTTTCCGTATGTCTTTTCATGATTTGACAGCCAATTTACTTTTAGTGCTAAATAACATTCCATTGTCTAGGTATATACCACACTTTATGTATCAGTTGCCTTACTGAGTGTCTTGGTTGCTTCCAAGTTTTGGCAATTATGAGTTAAGCTGCTATAAACATCTATGTGCAGGTTTTTGTGTGAACATAAGTTTTCAACTCTTTGAGCAAACATCAAGGACTATGACTACTGGATTGTGTGATAATGATATGTTTAGTTTTGTAAGAAGCCACTAAACTGTTCTCCAAGGTAGGAGATTTCTGTAGATTCCATATATTAGCAATGAGAGTTCCTCTCCCTCCAAGTTCTCACCAGGATTTGTTGTCAGTATTTTGAATTCTGGCCATTCTAAAAGGTATGTGGTGGTCTTCCATTGTTGTCTTAAATTGCATTTCCCTAATGACATATGATGTGGAGCATCTTTTTATATGCCTCCTGTTTTTTAAGCTTCGCCTTTTATTTTAGTTACTTGGGGTACCCATGCAGGTTTGTTATATGGGATTATAGTGTGATGCTAACATTTGGAGTATGATTCCGATCACACAGATGTGAACATAGTACCTGATAGGTAGTTATTTAACTCACTCCCCCCAAACCTTTAGTAGTTTGTAGTCTCTATTGTTTTCATATTTATATCCATATGTGCTCAATTTTAGCTTCTACTTATAAGTGAAAACATGCAGTATTTGTCATTCTGTTCCTGTGTTACATTACGACTTCCAGCTGTTAAAATTATGGCTTTCTTTTCCTGTGTAATATTATGGCTTTCAGCTCTATCCATGTTGCTAAAAAAATATGATTTCATTGTTTTTTATGACTGCATAGTATTCCATGGCATATATGTACTACAATTTCTTTATCCAATCTACCATTGATGGGCACCTGGGTTGATACTATGTCTTTGCTATTGTGAATAGCACAGCAATGGACATATGAGTGCATATGACTTTTTGGTTGAATGATTTATTTTCCTTTGGGTGTATACCCAGTAATGGTATTGCTGGGTCAAATAATAAGTATGTTTTAAGTTCTTTGGAAAATCTCCAGACTGCTTTCCACATAGGCAGGACTAATTTACATCCCCACCAACAGTACGTAAACATTCCCTTGCCTCCACAACCTTGGCAGCATCTGTTGTTTTTTGACCTTTTAGTAATGGCGATTCTTACTGATGTGAAGTGGTATGTAATTTTAGTTTTCATTTGCCTTTCTCTGATGATTAGTGATGATGAGCATATTTTCATATGTTTGTTGGCCACTTATATGTCTTCTTGTGAGAATTGTCTGTTCATGTTATTTGCCATTTTTTAATGTGGTTATTTGATTTTTGCTTGTTGATTTGTTTAAGTTTTCTGTAGATTCCATATATTAGGCATTCGTTAGATGCATAGTTTACAAATACTTTCTCCCATTTTGTAGGTGGTTTGTTCTGTTGATGGTTTCTTTTGCTGTTTAGAAGCTCTTTAGTTTAATTATGTCCTGCTGTCTATTTTGTTTTTTGTTGCAGTTGCTTTTGGGACTTAGCCAAAAAGTATTTGCCAATTCCAATGTCAAGAAGGTTGTTTCCTAGGTTGTTTTCCAGGATTTTTATAGTCTGAGGTATTACATTTAAATCATTAATTCATTCTGAATTCATTTTTGTACATGGTAGAAGGAAGGAGTCCAGTTTTATTCTTCTTCATATGCCTAGCCAGTTATCTCAAAATCACTTACTGAGTAAGGATTCCTTTTCCCATTGCTTGTTTTGGTCAGCCTTATTGAGATCATGATTGTAGATGTGTGACTTTAATTCTGAGTTTTCTGTTATGTTCTATTGGTCGATGTGTCTATTTTCATACTAGTATCAGGCTGTTTTGGTTACTGGGGCTTTATGTTATAGTTTAATGTCGGGTAGTGTGATGCTTCCAGTTTTGTTCTTTTTGCTTAGGATTGTGTTCTCTATTCAGGCTCTTTTTTGCTTTCACATGAATTTTTGAATAGTTTTTTCTAATTCTGTGAATAATGACATTGGCGATTTGATAGAAATAACATTGAATCTGTAAATTGCTTTGGGCAGTATAACCATTTTAATAATATTGATTCTTCCAATCCATGAGCATGGAAGGTTTACCATCTCTGATTTGTCTCAGTAGTGCCTTGTAGTTCTCCTTATAGAGATATTTTTACCTCCTTGGTTAGCTGTATTCCTAGGTATTGCATTTTTTGTGTGCGGCTGTTGTAAGATCCCACCAAAACACAAAAGATCCTCAGAGACTACTATGACCAATTCTATGCACACAAATTAGAAAATCTAGAGGAAATGGATAAATTTCTTGAAGCACAAAATCTCTCAAGATTGAATCAGGAATAGATTGGAACCCTGAATAGACCAATATCAACTTTTGAAATTGAATTAGTAATTTTAAAAACCTACCAACCAAAAAACAAAAAAAAAAATGCCCTGGACTAGCTAGATTGACAGCTGAATTCTACCAAGTGTACAAATAAGAACTGATACCAATTCTACTGAAACTACTCCAAAAAATCAAGGAGGAAAGCCTCCTCTCTGACTCATTCTATAAAGTCTTCATCAGCCTGGTACCAAGAGCTGGCAGAGACACAATGGGAAAAGGGAAATTCGGGCCAATATTCCTCATGAACATAGTCATCATGAACATAGACACAAAAATCCTCAACAATATATTAGCAAAACAAATGCAGCAGCACACTAAAAAGTTAATACAACATGATCAAGCAGGTTTATTCTTGGGATGCAAGGCTGGTTCAACATATGTAAATCAATAAATGTGATTCACCAGGTAGACAGAATTAAAAGCAGAAGCCATATGATCGTCTCAATAGAGGCCAAAATCTTCTGAGAAAATCCAACATCCTTAATGAAAAAAACCTTAACAGACTAGGCATTGAAGCAACATATCTCATAATAATAAAAGCCATCTATGACAAACCCACAGCCATCATACTGAATGGTCAAAAGCTCAAACCACTCCCCTGGAGAACTAGAACAAGACAAGAATGCTCACAGTCAAGACTACAATTCATCATAGTACTGGAAGGCTTAGCCTGAGCAATCAGTCAAGGAAAAGCTATAAAAGGCATCCAAATAGGACAAGAAAAATCCAAACTATCTTTCTTCACTGACAATATGATTCTATACCTGGGAAGTGCGAAAGACTCTGCCAAAAGGCTCCTAGAACTGACAAACAACTTTAGTAAAGTATCAGGATACAAAATCAATATACAAAAATTAGTATACGACAACCTTCAGGCTGAGAGTGAAATCATATGGCCTATTTTCTCTCTGTATAGCTTATTTTGTTAGGTGTCTGCTAAAGTATTGGGCTCATTTTAAAATGGAGTTGTCATTTTCTTTTTTTTTTGACTTTTAAGTGTGCTTTGTATATTTTGTGTAACAATCTTTTATTAGATGTGTCTTTTGCAAATAAGTTCTCCCAGTCTGTGGCTTATCTTTTTTCGCTCTTGATATTGTATTTGACAGAGCAGAAGGTTTTAATTTTAATAAAGTCCAGTGTGTCAATTTTTTAAATAGATTTGCCTTTGATAATGTATATTAAAAGTCATTATCATATCTATGAGTATCTCGTTTTTCTCCTATGTTATCGTCTAAGAGTTTTATAGTTTCACATTTCATATTTGGTCTATGATTCATTATGAGTTACTGTTTCTGAACGGTTTAAGGTCTGGGTCCGTATGTATATTTATTTTGTTTTTGCCTGAGAATGTCCAATTCTTCCAGCACCGTATGTGGAAAAGACAATCTTTGCTCTGTTTTATTGTTTTTGCTCCTTTGTCAAATGTTAGTTGATTATATTTATTGAGGTTACTTCTAAGATCTCTATTTTGTTTCATTAATCTATTTGTCTGTTCTTTCTCTAGTACTACACTGCCTTGATTACTGCACCTTCTTTGTAATTTTTGATGTTGGGTGCTGTCAGTCCTTCAACTTTGTTTGTCTTCTTCAATATTATATTGGCTATTGGTCTTTAGAATCAGCTTGTCAATATCCACAAACTAGCTCACTGGTATTTTAATTGTGATTTTATTGAGCCTAGATATCAAGTTGGAAAAAGCTGATATTTTAACAATATAGTCTTCCTATCCATTAACATAGAGTATCTGTTCATTTATGTTTTATTTGATTTTCTTCATCAGAATTTTGTGGTTTTCCTCATTTAGATTTTGTTCATATTTCATTAGATTTCTATCTAAGTATTTCATTTTTGGTGCTAATATAAATGGTATTTTGTTATTAAATTAAAATTCTACTTGTTCATTGCTTGTATGTAGGAAAATGATTGACTTTTCTGTATTAACCTTCTATTCTATAAAATTACTACAATAACGTAAATTTCGAAAGTTTTTGGCTTTTTTTTAACTTCTCATACAGATCATCCTGTCACCTGCTATCAAATACAGTATTATTTCTTCCTTCCTACACTATATACCTTCTACTTCCTTTTCTTAGTGCATTAGCTAGGACCTCCAGTATGATGTTTAAAATGCATGGCAATAGAGAAAATCCATGCCTTCTTCCTTGTTTTGGTGTGAATGCTTCCTTTCCTACCATTAAGAATGATGTTAATTGTAGGTGTTTTGTAGATATTCTTTATCAATTTGGGGTTATCCTCTGTTCCTGCTATATGCTGAGAGTTTTTTTTGTTTTTTTATTTTTATTTTTTTTAACCATGAATGGGTGTTAAATTTGGTCAAATGCTTTTTCTTCATATATTGATATAATCATTTGATTTTTTAGCTTAATGATTCATGAACTTATAAAAATCTGGCTTCTATAGGTGTGAATTTGGTGACATCATGAAACACTCTTATGCTAAAATCTATATCTTGCTTTCAATTTAAAAACATGATGAGTTATATAGTAGAGTTTCTATTTCTTCACAGTGAAGGTAAAAGACAAATGGCATGAACCTCCATGCCCAACCCCCTGCACCCCCCAAAAAAAAGAGAAATGAAAGAAGAGACAGGAGTCAAATTTTGGAACATAGCCATAAGCAAATAGAATAGTACTAACTCATTACAGGCAGATAGGGTAGCTCAATTGGGAGGGGCAAAATCAGTATTATATAAATTATGGAATGGTCCAAAATCTTGAGAATTATAAACATCAAGAATGTTGAAATAGTAGAGGAGATGATGTTAAAAAACAAGAGAGTTGTTTAAAAGTCTTTTTAAGAAGCAACATCTCATTTCCTTTTATATAGGTAAGCATCTTTTCCCCAGCAAGTAGAAAAGTAGATTGGTTTTGTTTTTGAGGGAGTACAAAATATAGAGTTATATATGAAAATTAATGATTTTTTTTTACTCTTAACCTATGAAAATACATAACTTTGATGAATTTTAAAAATAATAATCGTAGGCCGGGCACAGTGGCTCACGCCTGTAATCCCAGCACTTTGGGAGGCCAAGGCAGGTGGATCACGAGGTCAGGAGTTTGAGACCAGCCTGGCCAACATGGTGAAACCCTGTCTCTACTAAAAATACAAAAATTAGCCAGGCGTGGTGTCGGGCGCCTGTAATCCCAGCTACTTGGGAGGCTGAGGCAGGAGAATTGCTTGAAACTGGGAGGCAGAGGTTGCAGTGTGCCGAGATCACACCACTGCACTCCAGCCTGGGTGAAAGAGCAAAACTCCGTCTCAAATAATAATAATAATAATAATAATAATAATAATAATCCTGCTGAAACAGAATTGGAACTAGGGAATTTCTCTGATCATTTTCTACATTTATCAGAGCAGACAGATTATGCCCCAAACAGTTGGCGCATTTCTTGTAGAACAATATAATGGCCAAGCCAAGATAAAGATAGAAACATTTGGACTACAAGGAAGGTGCTCTTTTTCTACAGAAAGTGTTCTCTTTCCTGTTGAAAACACTCAGTTTCCAGATGTGTGTAATTACTGGACTCTTTTGTCCAGCTATTAATATGAAATACAAGTAATCCAATTTTACTACATGATATATTGCAAATGTATGTGCTTACACCTTAAAAGTAACAAGATAACAACCAGAAAGATAAATCTATCTCATATAGAGAACACATTGTAGAATTTACGAGGATGAAAACTTTGTGGCTCAAGTTGGCTCCTTAATATTGACTTCCATAAACTTTCTAATTTCTAGTTAAATCAGCCAAGGAAGTAAGGAGCCCGTTGTGGAAATATGCAAAACAGCATCATGTAGATACTAAAAACAAGCAAACATTTGTCTTCGATTGTACATACTTGCATGCACAGAAAATTTATATTTTATCCTTAGAGTTTTATTTTATTTTTCATCTGAGGCTTGGTGTTGCCAAGGTGGTAAACAAGAAAAATATAATCTCTGTTTTCCTGCAAAGGTAAATCTTTCAAGGGATGGTGCTTAATTTTATTCTTACAGTATCATCTTTGCTTAGATTTTTCAGTTGAGGATTAGCAAACCAGAACTTGTGGATATATCTGGATTCAGTGAAGATAAACACTAGAATTAAACATTGTATCATTTATTGCTGCTTACCTTGAATGTTTTAACTTTTAATATAATGAATGGAACAGTTGGGATCATGATTTAATGTCTTGAAGGCAGCCTTCAGGGCCAGCACCAAGGGTGTAGAATTTTGTTTAAATTTAGCTTAGATCATCAAGGAGAGATTATTCAGTTAAAAAAAGGAGGAAAGAAAGGAAAGAAGGCAGGAAGGAAGGCAGGAAGGAAGGAAGGAAGGCAGGAAGGCAGGAAGGAAGGAAGGAAAAAAGGGAGAAAAAGCTTAAAAACTAGAGCTTCCCATGATTTCCTCAAGTTTTGTAAAACGTCAGTTTCTTTCCATTGAATGAGGAAAGACTAGCAGGGAGAAGGGCATGGTTAAGGATAGAACTTTATTATAGAACACCATAAAGCATCTAAACTGTTATTCAACTTATACAACCTTTATTGCTAGTAGGAGCAAGTTGTGACAGTCAGTAAAATGTTTAAATGAAATGGATTTAAATGGAAATCTGACTTTCTTTAGTTAAGAAAAATTATGGAGAGAGAAAAGCACTATTAATTTGGCAAAAGAATTGTTTTTCTTTCTTTAGATTCAGTTTTTTTGTTAATGGTTTGGTCTTTATTAAAAGCCAATATATCATTCAGAAATGATAATAGGCTTTCCTGCCGGGCATTATTAATTTCTTGAATAAAGTCTGTTTATTTTAAGTCTAAGAATTAATTAATTGCATTCTATGCTACCCATAGTGTACAGGTCCACTTTACAGAAAATTGTCTCTCTGATAAATGAATAGGCAGCTGTAATTTTGTCCTTGGGAAGTATTTCCTGCTATAATCCTGTTACTAGGGGAACGTTCACATTTATAACTAAAAATGATATCCCATTTCTTTCAAACAAACCATGACACTGAAATGTCATAACCTGCCAGTGAATAAAGAGAGTGTTGCTGTTACATATATTTGCAAAGGTAATAACAAGTGATAGTACCTTTCTTTGAGAGTCACAAATATTAACACACTCACCAATTATAGCTCATAACGAAGAGAAAATTACAGTTCTGCACCTTGAGACCAGAAGTTTTTTCATCAGTACTAAGGTTCATTCAGGATGAGCTAAAATAGGCTTTCCCCTAATGAATTCTACAGGCCAATTCTCCAACAGCTTTAAGCCTCCTGGGCAATACTTTTCTTCTTACATATATTCTCAATACTCAGTAGGAAACTAGGGCAATAAATATGCGGAAATCGTTTAGAAAACAGATTACATATATGTGTGTATATATAATATATTATAATGTGTATAAATGTATGTAATATTTTAGGCAAGTCACTTCAATGTTGGTGATATTCAAACTGTCGTTGCTTGGAAATTCAAAATGTGTTTGACTTTTTAGAGTTTTGAAGACGAACATCATTTCTGCTTATGTTGTTCTAGTTAACATGAGCTAACTCTCTTCATTATGTTTATTGTTCAAAGCAAATTAAAGAATGTGTGTAACCTTAAATGGGCATACTTCTTCACGTAATAAACTTGCCTGTTTCTGAGAGATGTTTTGAAGTAAAATTGTTACAGTTAAATATCTTTTGATCTTAAATGAATAAACCTTCTTGACCAAATTTAAACAATAAATATAAGGTAATTAATCCACAGGAGAATGTTATAGACCCCAATATTGGGCAGAAAAGAGAATAATTCACTGGACAAAGTAACCAGGGATCTTTATATATTTTAGGTTTATCCCTGTAAATTAACTTCATGTCTTTTTCTTTTTGTGGATTCTTATTCTGAGTAACTTAACTCACAGGGCAGAACATGGATAATCCAAATTTTCAGAATTTATATGTTAAAGCTATAAACTTATAACCACACAACAACAACAATTAAAAAACAAAATCAAAAGCTTAAATCTTGAGTCTATACATCACCTCATGATTTTAGGAGATAGATTCTAATTGGCTCAAATCGTGTCCACTGTCTCTCATTGCCAAGTCAACTGTAGTCAGCGGTCAAAGGCATATTAATGACATGTGATTTAAGGGGGTTCAGTGCTATGAGTAAGGGTCATTTTCCACACAAATAGGATGCATTATAAGCCAGGTAAATATTCTAGTAGGTCTATAGTATTGTCTTGTTTTCCATGGTTTTGATATCTTACAATTGCAAATTATTTGTTACAACAAATGACCAATTAGGGCATATAAATAAGGTACAAAATGTTTTGTACCTTAAATAGCAAGCTTCCACAGCAAACTTCTAATGCCAAAAATTTGTTATTCATTGAGTTCACTTTAATTAGAAGAATGTTGTAGTGATAGGAATAATTTCCACTTTTAATTGGTTCTGAAGGCAAACAGAGAGGTGATATTCAAGTTTTATGAATGCTTGAGGACATACAGAAATTTACTATGTCCTCAAGAAGGGAAGAAAAAGGTTACAATTTTTCTCATTTCAAGTTGTGATCTTAGCCATATGTAGTAAAATATACCAAGGGTTCACATCACAGATATTACATACAGCATCTGCAATATGAATGTCAGTCATAAATTGGCTGTCATAGAATTATTTAGCTATGCATAACTGAGTAAATTGTATGAACCAAAAACTAATATGTATCTAGATAAGCTATATTTTGCAGGCTTTCTAAATTCATTTATGAAAATTCTATAATTTCATTAATTTTGTTTGGATCCATTTGATACATCAAAAGCATAACCTTAATTATCAGAATATTATTCCACTTTGGGGTGTACCTAAATAGAGTTTAATTTGAGGTCTGTAATACCAGTATGTTCACCAATTTTATTTTCTACTCCTAGAGACACTGAAAGATTATCTTCTTTATTCTTCCTTATAATTATGTGGGAGTCATGTAACCGGAGTCTGGCCAAATGTAATGTGGTCAGAAATCATGTGCATCAATCCAAACCTTGTCATAAAAAAAATTCCAGGATCCTCCTTATCTCTGCTTTTGCACAGTAGCTGGATGAATGCAGAAAATTTAGAACAGGATTCTAAGGAGTCCAGAGGAGAGCAAGGGGCAGCATGAAACAATCGCTTTATACCCTCAATTGCCACTGAAGAGAAGTGTTCAGTACAGTTATGCAACCATCATCCACTTGCAACCTGAGGGAGAAATAATGATTTATGGCATTAAGTCTCTAATATTTGAAATAGTTTACAAACCAACTATTACTTACTGCTTTGACTCATAATAGTGTATTTGTTATTATTATTTACATTATAAGAGAGCAGTCAATATTTTAGGAGGTTACTCTTTCTGCCTGTAATTTCAAGTTTGTTAATAATTCATTTTTTGAAAAGAAGTTAAAAAACATGTTGTTCCTTCAAGTATTATTCTTATCCAATTTTAGATTGACATGCTTTTACCATTGCAAAATAAACATTATGTTAAGGGAAAGACGTATACTGTCAAAAGAATATATCTTTTAGAAGATATGGTTTTATTTGTAGTCCTACCATCTACCAGTTGTACGGCCTAAGGCAAATAATTTTAAATACTAGGTTTCAATTTCCTCATATGCAACATGAAAGCCTTAAAGCAGACCCCAAGGTCCCATCCAATTCCAAGATTTAATGATCTAGGAATATCCAGGGCTTGAATAGGATGGGGAGTTGAAGAACTATTAGAAAGAAGAAGAATATAAATATTATAGTTTGGATAAAATAGATGTTGACAAAGAGACTTGGCAGAGATTATAGAGTGTATTAGTCCATTCTGACATTTCCATACGGACATACCCAAGACTGACTTGTTTATAAAGTAAAGAAGTTTAATTGACTCACAGTTGTGCAGGGCTGGTGGGGCCTCAGGAAACTTACAATTATGGCAGAAGGGGAAGCAAACACGTCCTTCTTTACATGGTGGCAGGAAGGAGAAGAATGAGAGAAGGGAGAAAAAGCCCCTTATAAAGCCATCAGAACTCATGAAAACTTACTCACAATCATGAGAACAGCATGGGGGAACCGCCCCTATGATCTAATCACCTCCCACAAGGTCTCACCCCCAACATGTGGGGACTACAATTTGGATTACAATTCAAGATGAGATTTTGGGCGGGGACACAGCCAAACCATATCAGAGAGAGAAAACAAAATTGTACAATGACACAATTTACTATAGTTGTATAAATTCTATGTACAGAAATCTTCATGTATAGAGTTGTGTTTAATAGTTTAGGTTGTGAGATCAAATGAAACTGATTTCAAAGCCAAGCTCTGCTATGTGGTCTTGGACACATATCTAAATCTCTCTGCACTTCCATACCCAAGTTCATACATGAAGATAATAATAACTTTTTGTTTAGGTTAAAATTAATGTGAAGATGTGAGAATTGAGTGAATACATATAAATCACATAAACTAGCATAAAATGCATGAGCTATATTCCAAAAATAGGATTTATTTATTATTTATTAAATATTTTCATTTGTAAGTCAAATGAAGTTTTTATATCTCTGCTTGAGTTATCAATTTTCCTTTAATTTACCATGTAAACTTGTCAAATTATTTTATGTCTCCGTGTCTCAATTTTCTAATCTGTGAAAAAGAAAGTCAAACTAGAATATTTTAAATTATCTACAAACACTAAAATTATCTTATACCAATTTCCTCTGCATGGGTGAAAGCACCTAGAGATGGCAAAATATGTAAATTAGAGAAATGCTACAAAATTACTACTGTATTTTCCCTTTATTGACATTACAAGCACCTGAGGGAAAAAAGCATATACAGTAATCTTGAAAAGAATAAATATTTATCTTAATTTTTCAAAAATATTTAAAATGATTTAAATATTTATTTAAAGAAAGCCATAAATAACAATTGACTTTGATAGTAAACATAACAAAACTATACTGTGAATATGAAAAATGAATTGACGTTTTCACAAATTTGCTATTCTTTATTCTATTAACAACAATAGCACTGAGATAAAAACAGCACATTCAAATAACCCTCAAAAAAGCTTATAATCTTCAAATTTAACTCAATTTAGGTTGTTTATATTTTGATAGTTAATTTGATTTTCATATACATAAGACAAAAGGAATTGAATTACTTTTAAGTTTTACTTAGGATAATACAAACAGGTAAAACAAAATGATGATTTTCATATTATTCTCACACTCTCTAATGGCCATTTTAATTGAATCCCCATTTCTCCCTTAACATTATTATTTGTGGGTTAATACATTTAAAGGCAAACTTGTGTCATTGCTATACTAATTTTGTTATGGATAATTAGTTAAAATTAGAACTTTAAACCTTATTCTCTTAACTTCTGTTTCTCGAGGATTACAGAGCTTATAAGGTATTGATTTCAGATTTCTCAGATCTTAAATTCATAATACATGAAAAGAACATGAATGATTATATACATGATACATAAAATTAAATACTAATAATCAGTGGATTTCTAAGAAACAGCAAGATATTTAGGGAAAGGGGTTGGAGTAATTACCATAAGGTTTTTGGAATAACCAAAAACTTTATGTCAATTTACCAAAAAGGAAAAAATAATATAAAATTTAATTTAATGTTTCGTCTCAAATATTATGTAATTTTCTAGTTTTCCTCCTGTCTTTTAAATATAAGTAAGATAATAAAATAATTAATTTCTATATTTGTCTTCTATTTGTTCTTGAGACCTATCTAAAAGGGGTAAAAAAAAAACGATTAAAATGTCAAAGACCGCATAAATAAACCTTGGTGTGCTTATCCAAAAGTAGTCTATATAATTTGTTTTCAGAAACAATTTTGGAGATTTGTATTTCTTGTAAAATGTTTACGTAGTAAAACTAGATTGCTTTATTTATCAGAGTTCAAGGTCTATAGATTGTGCTTAATCAATGAGCAATGATTAAAGAATACAAGTTCTAACTACAAATCTGGTAAGGAAATAAAGTGAAATATGTCAAGTAGAATAATTCTGTCTATGTAGTCTAAGTAATTAAAAATTAAATTGCTCATGTAAACCTGCTCATTTTATGTATTTGTATTATATGTCTATAAAAATTATGGGGTTCTATTTGTTTATTTAATTTCTTTTGAAAAATCAGTCAAGGGTTGTTAAAGGATATGAAGTAATACACTAATTTTCAATAGTAAAAAAATTATCCAACAAATTTTCAGTTGTTTAAATAAATGGGAGAAAGATGAGTATTTATTAGCTTGGAACGATTGCAATGACAACCATTAACTTAACATCTATTCCTTTAATTCACTCTTAATTTTTTCGAGTGATTTTGCATTTTTAACCAAAAACAGAGAACAGTTATATACCCTTTTATAATCTCCATAACTCACTAGTGTCTTATGCTACTTTCATTGTCAGAACAAGATGATCTAAAAAATTTATGACATTTTAGAAATGAGTACATTGTAATCACTCCATTAATTGAAGTGAGGCTGTATTCTCAGACATACTTCAATTCAAATATTATATATTGGGTATTAAGCCTCATGAAGAAGTAGTGTGTTTGTAACACTTCTCAGTTTTCTACCATATTCAATATTCAAACTTTCTAATATATTTTGGGGAAAAAAGTATTTTCCCCTGTGCAGAAACTTAGCTTTCTACTCCACAAAGTGTTCCTAGCTATGACTACTAACTGCATTATGAATTACTACTCCTGACCCTGTTGTAATTTCCTGGTGAACAGTCTCATTCGGCAGAGTGTGACTTTCTCTGTACCTGTTTCTGTGGGTGTGAAGATCTCTAACATGCCTCACTATTGTATTCCCAGGGTCTATGTGTTATCAGATTAAATTGAAGCATTGGAGTTTCCCAAAGCCCTTATAATGTGAGAGATACGAAAACTTTTCTCACATGACAGCCCTGTAATGCAAAGGAAAATTGTCCTCACTAATCCATCATAGTTCCTATCAAGTCCTGTATCCTCAGACCTGAACATTTATCAAAGAAGATTACCTGCAAACTGCCATGTTGAAATATGCATACCTACCAGAGGACAATCCAACAATCTACCCAGACAGATTGTCTTGGCTATAGAATATATTACTATCCCCTTCTGACAAGCTCTTCCACACAGGAGAACCTTGCCATCTCCTGCAGTAAATTTCTCAAAGTCAGAGTCATTTAGCTAAAATATCAAAGTGGGGAAGGTTGAGAAAGATGTTGCATCTGCAAAATAATCAGAGATCAGCTTTGGCTTAGGGGCTTCCAAGCCAGCGGAGTCATCTAGAATGGGCTTGGTCTCAACAATTTGAATTCCCTTCGAAGTCTTCCAGCCATTATGAGGTCGAACAGATATACTTGTCTTTTTTCTAGAACATTCAGGAGTTGATACTTTAATCGTACACATGGAGATTAACTCATTGTGTACATATCTGTGTGTGTCTTTATGTTTTAGAGCATAGAAAATATGAATACAGCAATGAATAAAATTGGCAAGAACCCTACCGTTATGGAACTTCCATTCTTTTGAGACAAGAGAGAAAACAAATTAAAAAGCATCGGGAGTATTGACAGAGAGATGCATTTCTAAAGAGGGTCTGGGAAGCTTTATAGAGAATGAGACATTTTAGAACAGATGGCAAGAACTGAGGGAGTAAATTACTTAGATGTGTGAAGCCAATAAATGGGCAAACTCCAAGGCCTGCAGAGGAATTCTTACAGCGCCAAAGGCAAATGAAAGAAGCCAGTCTGGCTATATTAGAGGAGGAGAGCATGAGAATTTAATCCCAGACAATGGAAGAATGGTATGCTACATTCTTTGGCTTTTATTGGGTGTGAAATGGAGAGCACATGAACATTTTTCAGCAGAGCAGTAATGTGATCTGAACTAAGGTTTAACAGAATCATGCTGACTGCAATGTTCAGAAGACACTGAAGAGAAGCAATGATAGGGGGGAAAAAAGAATAGTTAGAAGGCTACCACAATAATCAAGGACTTCTGCCATGACCAGGAACCTACTAAACAACACAGTAATAAGAGGCTACTGAAATAATTAGGGAGTAGACGGGGCATAGTGGCTCATGCCTGTTAACCCAGCACTTTGGGAGGCCGAAACAGGTGGATCACTTGAGGTAAGGAGCTCGAGACCAACCTAGCCAAGACGGTGAAACCCTCTCTCTAATAAAAACACCAAAATTAGCCAGGCATGGTGGTGCATGCCTCTAATCCCAGCTACTCGGGAGGCTGAGGCAGGAGAATCGCTTGAACCCAGGAGGCGGAGGTTGCAGTGAGCCAAGATCACGCCACTGCAGTCCAGCCTGGGCAAGAAAGCAAGACTCAGTCTCAAAAATAAATAAATAAAATAAAATAATTAGGGAGTACTGTAAAATCAGGAAGCCAAAGCAATAACCATGTGCTACTCCAACAACCAGGAGGCTACTGCAAGAATCAGGCTAGAGATGATAGTGCCTGGATAGGGGTTACAATGGAGAAACTGTGATATGATCAGACTTATGATTTGTTTTGAAAATACGTCCTGCAGGATTTCCAAATACGGAAATCTCCATAGCATATGCAGCATGAGAATAAAGAAGGACAAAAGAAAGACACCAAGGTTTCTGTTTGTTTCTTTGCTTTTGCTAAGACATGAAAAGATGGCATTGCTACTGATGTGGAAGAGACTGTGGGTAAAGCAAGTTTGGTGAAATTGGATGAGAATTTCAATACTGGTACTGAATTGTGTTTGAAGAGCTATTGTCCAGAGTGTATTCTGTGTAAGTAAAAGCATATGATCTTTTCAGAAAATGTCAATTGTTTGTTTATTGGAAATATACTCCTCTTTGTCTCTTAAAAATATACAAAGTTTGGCTGGTCGTGGTGGCTCACACCTGTAATCCCAGCAATTTTGGAGGCAGAGCTGAGTGGATCAGTTGAGGTCAGGAGTTCGAGACCAGCCTGGCCAACAGGGTGAAACCCCATTTCTACTAAAAATACGAAAATTAGCCAAGCTTGGTGGTGGGCACCTGTAATCCCAGCTACTGAGGAAGCTGAGGCAGGAGAATCGCTTGAACCCAGGAGGTGGAGGTTGCAGTGAGCCGAGATCATGCCACTGCACTCCAGCCTGGGCAACAGAGTGATACTCCATCTCAAAAAAATAAAACAAAACAAAAAACAACAACTATCTATGTGTGTGTGTGTGTGTCTGTGTGTGTGTGTGTGTGTGTATATATATATATATATATATACACATACATACATACACAAAGGCTTTTAAAGTCCTATTGTCGACAAATATTTCACCTTTACTTCCAGCGGTCTCAAACTTGTTGAAAGATATAAATGGTAAATGTCTGTGGGTTTTTGTTTTATAATTCATAATTACTGTGTGTCCTATGGAAGTGGAATTTTGTAGAACAAAGTTCAGAAAATCCTTATTGAGCAAGTGTCTTATTAAAGGCCAAAAATTATACTAAGGTTTTTAATTTTTTTTACAAATATTCCTCAGAAAGCATTGCAAAACAATAATTGGTATGGCAACTTTCAAATAATAATAGTGTGTTTGCATATAGTAATAATCAGTAAGTGTTTGCCATTTTCCCCAAGGGAAGGGAAAGATTTTTCACTTTTTATTTACTCACCACAAGAATCCAAATACCTTGTATTATGGAACTTTTGCTTAAGTTGACCGAAATGTTGTCTTTTAAGGTCTCAATTGCCCTATTTTATAGTGTCTAGATAATAACAATTGTTAAATATTAAGGTAAGGCCTAGCAGCAAAAGTCACATCTATACTTCTGAGTATCAGGGTAGCAATTTCTCTAATTCACTAAAATTAGAGATAGGCATCCAATAAATATTTATTTGTAACCTTTTGAGGGAACCAATTTTAAAAGTTGAAAATGAGTTGCATTGGCATTAATAGTTATCCAATAGTCTTTACATTGTCATTAAAATACATTTCACTTTGTTAAGAAAAATGGCAAACATATTTTAAAAAATATTTTGATATGAATACCTGAGTTTAGCAAAAGAAATGCATCATCCATAATTTTAAGGTTAATTATAGCTTCTTCTTTTTTTTTTTTTTTTTTCCTTGAGACTGAGTCTCGCTTTATCACCCAGGCTGGAGTGCAGTGGCATGATCTCGGCTCACTGCAACCTCCACCTCCCGCGTTCAAGCAATTCTCGTGCCTCAGCCTCCCAAGTAGCTGGGATTACAGGTGCCTGCCACCACACCCAACTAATTTTTGTATTTTTAGTAGAGATGGAGTTTCACCATGTTGACCAGGCTGGTCTCTAACTCCTGACCTCAAGTGATCAGCCAACCTGGAACTCCCAGAGTGTTGGGATTATAGGCATGAGCCACCACACCAGGCCAGGTTGATTATAGCTTTTAAATGCAATGCAAATATACTCATTAAAATAAAACAATAATATCTTATTTTTTCTCAAGAAAAATCATCACATAATTATTTAAATTTAAACTTTTAATTTTCTATATATTTGTCTATATCATTCTATTGTATAGTTGCTTTATTCCTGCAGATTTAAGGGAAATGACCTATGAAGTAGAGAAGTTATTTGTCTCTAAGGGTTCCTAGATATGGTCCGTTAAATACAACGCACAAATATTTTGTAAGTATCCTCAATAATATACTACCAAATGTGGGGAACAATGTGCTTTCAATCATTTCTATCACTTTGTTTATGATAAAAGCAAGGTTTTACCTGAGGCAAATTCTGTTTTATTGAGTGCAATTAAAGTTTATTTCATGGGTATGCTACTTTTGTTGATATGATAAACCAAATCCTTTGTTTAAAAGAATGCTAAAGATAAAATGCTAGCTATTTCATGCAGTTTTATTCTCAAAGGCATTAATAAATTATCAAGAGTGTTTTAAAATATATTTGCTTCATTTTTCCCCCTATTTTAGATGCTTGTATTTATATAGGTATACATGTTTTCATCTTCTCTTACATATTTATGAATAATATAAACAGTTATAGCTCATATTAAGTATAAGCCTTATACTTTTGTCAGATATTTAAAAATAAGTATTTTTTTGCATTTATCTTAAAATTTTCAAATAGTTTCAAATTGTCTCACATAAGACCATATTTTCTAAGGGATTCAACAAGTGGCTCAGTGACTGATAACGAAGATTGATGAAGAGAGATCAAAAATTTTCCACTCTATCAGAATAATTTCTTTAGCACACAAATGTGCCCAGGGAATCCTCCATCTTAAAACCAATCTAACAAACAAGAAACAAAACCACTCTTGCCCCAAGTCCTGCTCCTGATTCTGCCCCATTCTCTGCTTCCCTTAAAAACAAGGCTATTGAGGAGATGTATATTGTTGATCTCCCTTCTTCCTCACCTATAATTTTTTCTCAGTCCAAACCAAAGTGCATCCCTTCAGAGATTATTGCAGAAAGCTCCCAAAAAATCTACCTTTCAAACAACCTTTAGTCTTTGTTTAAAAATGTAAATAAGGACATTAACAAGATAGTGGAATATCTAACTGATACTGATCGCAGCCTTACATTATATGGATGTATATAATGTTTTTAAGCATTTCCTAATTGATGGACATGTTTTTCACTCCTATTTTCTTACTCCTAAATATATAGATGAATGCACTTTTTTAATCTGTCAAGTTATTTCATTATGTAATATTTCTTGATATAAAGTTCCTGGGTCATCTAAAAACACACTTAAATTTTAATAGTGTTTGCCTTTCAAAAATTTGCACATACATTCTCACCTACAGAGCATAAGGGTATCCATGACCTGGATTAAAATCAGGTAAATTGCTAAAACGTAAGCCTTTAATTTGCAAACCAAGTGCACAAGAAAGTCTTCTCAGGATTACTTTAAGAGTATATACTCTAATTTTTAATGCATTCTCAAAATCAGTGAAACCCAAGTACTTGGACACTTATGAGCTATTTCTAAGGTGTTCTTTATTATACCCTAATGAATAATATGATGTAAAACTTTTGACCATTGGTAGCTTTTGACCTTTGAATGAATTACTCATTACTGTACTTGCATGCAATTCACACTACTACTATTATCACTGCCTCCTTATTCAGTATTAAAAAATTTAAATAGCCAATGAAAACTTCCCATTTAATTCAATTATCCATGTATTAACCTTTAATGGCATATATACAAAAATCAGTTATTTCATGTTAAATTATAATATTCTGTTGAAGGATAGTAGAAAGCACTTACAATTTTCAAATATTGAAGAGAATTTTACTGTTTGAGCTGGATGTTTTGACGACATAGTGAATTTAAACTTCTGCATATTAAGTATAGCTCCATAGTACACATGACATGACCATTTTTGAATAAGTGCCACTTTTCAAATTTTCTTTGGCACTTATACAAATATTGATACGTATAATAAAGAGAGGAACAAATACCAAATATAATTTTAAAGACAATCTATTAAAAGAATGGGAAGATAAAGAATGATTCCTTTATGTGGCAGTCAATAAATCAAATGATATTTGAAGAGTTCAGCTCCCGGCCAAAATCCTATGTGTGATTTTCAGGACAGACCCTAGGCAATAACAAAGTTACCTGGTAGGCCTCACAGAAAAAAACTACTCTCCTCACAGCAGACATGCTGTACAGCCAGTGCATTGCCGTCTCTGTGGGGAGCTGCAGTCAAAGACTCAGACCTCTCTTGCCTTTGATTCACATTCCCGGTGTGAGGGCATGGCATATGACTTTTCATTATATGGTTTCTGCCTGCTTATTCACTCTTTGTGAGGACTTCTATATATTTTGACACATCGCTGTACACTATAGTTACAGATAACTCTTAGTCCCTTAGCTGTACATTATCTTTCATATTATTTATATTTTTACATGATTATCATTCTTCTTGAAATGCTCTCCCTTCTCTTGATTCTTCAAGGTTCAACCTACCTGATACTTTCTTTGTAATTTCTTGATAACAGTACTAGATAGTCTCTACTTTAAGTTCCTTAAGCCTCTAATACATTTTAGTTATAGGACATGTGACACTATTTTTTAAATTTTCTTTTTTAAAACTATCTCTTTTTTCTGACCACAAAGAAACTTTTTTTTTTTTAATGTACTTCTTCAGTATGCAACATAACTCCTGACATGGAGCTTTTGCTTCACATTTCTTGACTTCATAAGAATAGATTTCCAATATGTAGTTAGACCACATGCCAATTTCATTCTTTCAGTTATAATATCCTTCCCAATATAAATATTCATGAACTTCTAAATTCGTGATGTTTTTTCTGTGATTATTTCTTTACTCTTTGATCTATTCCTTTGATGCTCGGCAGTACTTAAAAATAATTTCACATTATTTAACAGTTATTTATGATTTCTAACTCCACTGGCAACTGTATCACATGCATTGGTTCCTATGTTCAGACTGGAATATTATCTAGCTATGTATTTTACTATAAACTCAACTGAGACAAGATCACCTGCTTGCTTAGATTAGCAACAGTCACTGGTTGCTTCCAAAATCAAATTCAAACTCCACAGTCTAATAAAAAAAATCTACCAATTGAATTTTACGTCATCTAAAACAAACATGGCAAATGATAAATTTAGAACACTAGTTTGGTTTTGCCTCTTTGTTTTGTTTTGTTTTGTTTTTTGAGACGGACTCTACCCTTTGATGCCCAGGCTGGCGTGCAGTGGTGCAATCTCAGCTCACTGCAACCTCTGCCTCCTGGCTTCAAGCGATTCTCCTGCCTCTGTCTCCCAAGAAGCTGGGTCTACAGGCATGCACCACCATGCCCACCTAATTTTTTTGTATTTTTAGCAGAGATGAGATTTCGCCACGTTGGCCAGGCTGGTCTTGAATTCCTGACCTCAAGTGATCTATCCACCCCAGTCACCCAAAATGCTGGGATTACAAGTGTGAGCCACCGCACCCGGAATATATGCCTAATTTTCTACACAGACAAGTTAATTAATAAACATACAGTGTTATTGAATATGATGATAGATGCTTAAAAATCCATACTGGTATATTTCAATTAGTAAATTGATGTGAGTTTATAAATTAATGATCTATATGTGATGTCATTTTTAGCATTTTTCCTCAGCTCCTTGTCAATAAATATGGCCATTTTGTATATTTACCAAAACACTTTCTTGATTTTATTGCACAATACACTTATATGAAGTAAAAGAGTGATTTGATGTCTGCGTGAGTCTACATAACTTCATTCTTTTTGAATTCCCAAGTCTATATTAAATTTCTTTTTATCCTCCAAAATACTGTGCTATATACTTAATAAGTATTTTCATATTGTTAGAATAGTTTATGAAGACAGTAAACATATCAAACTGGAATATATGCCTAGAAAATATGATCACATTATTACTGCAAAAGTTTTATTTGTTGACCTTATATTTATTTCCACTAGCATGAAATGTAAAATTGATACTATGTGGGGGAGGTTCAATAACATTTGTGCTGGCTACATACAACTTGAGATTGTATTTATAACTTTTTGGTATTTTGTTGAAATAAAAACTATTTAACCAAATTTAAACACATACTGGAAAGAAAAATTTTGTTGAAAAGTTCTTGGGCTTTCATAAACATGCTATAATTTTAATTTTTTACCAAATTATTTGATTGACATGATAGTAGTATTTGAGGAGACTAATACTAAAGTTTCCAAGTAGGCTAGGCCAGTCAGAAAGAGTAGGCATTGAAGAGGTTTGTGAGAGAGAAGAAACTAATGTATGCATTTACTGGATATAGTAATCAATCTTTCAAGAAAACTTTGGATTATAGTTACACACAAGTAACTTTAAATATTCCCAAATAACTCTATACTATTTTATTTTACTCTACAAAACTTGCCAAGCTAACTATAGGTTCGGTATTCAGAATACTTTTTTTTTTAATAGGAGAAGTGACTTAATTTCCTTTCTTAATGAAATGTTGGTTCATTCAAATATTCTCAAACAAGAAAGAGACAGTAGTTACTACTATTACTTGAGTTTTCTATGACTTGTTTCTTAATAACTGTAAAGCTCACTTTATAAAAATTGCCCAACTGCTTATTTTGAAAAAAATCTTGCTACAAATAGAAGATGTTTGTGATGGTTAATATCGAGTGTCAACTTGATTGGACTGAAGGATGCAAAGTATTGTTCCTGGGTGTGTCTGTGAGGCTATTGTCAAAGGAAATTAGCAGTTGAGTCCGTGGACTGGGAGAGGAAGACCCACCCTCAATCTGGTGGGCACCATTTAATCAGCTACCAGCATGGCTAGAGTAAAGCAGGAAGAATAAAGTAGAATGAGAGAGACTTGCTTTATCTTCTGACCTTGATCTTTCTCCCATGCTGGATGCTTCCTGCCCTCAAATATCAGACTCCAAGTTCTTCAACTTTTGGACTCTTGAATTAACACCAGTGACTGGCCAGGGGCTCTCGGGTTTTTGGCCACAGGCTGAAGGCTGCACTGTTGGCTTCTCTACTTCTGAGGTTTTGGGACTCAGACTGGCTTCCTTGATTCTCAGCTTGCAGACGGCGTATTGTGGGACTTCACCTTGTGATTGTGTGGGTGAATACTCCTAATAAACTCCCCATCATATATACATATATCCTATTAGTTCTGTTCCTCTAAAAAATCCTAATACAATGTTAAACTTACAATATATATTTCAGAGCTTAAAAATGCACTTAATGCATATAGTTCATGAAAACACAATGCTAACTCATTGCATTATTGCCTTTGATTGTTATCTCTCAAAGTCCAGACACGTTCAAGGAACGTTAGGAATTCTAATACAATCAAAGATGATTCTTTCAGAAGCACACTGTTTTAACCAGTGGTGTAAATTCAAATTTCCTTTTTGTTAATGTAGTGCATCACATATATGGATTATTGCTTAGGATTTGAGAAATTTTAATTTTCTAATATTGCTGTATTTGGTATATTAATGAGTTGCATTTTTATTTTTGATTTTTGTCTGCATCAAATCATCCATTAATTGAATTGTCTTTTGTGTTTATTGCTGTGGAGAGTAATGTACTGCTGTACAATCTAGAAAGGACAACTCTTTTTTAATGATGAAATTTGATATTTGTTTAATGAAGCATTATCTTCCATTTGATGACTTTTATTAAATATGTGATATATCCAATCTGGTTCATTTACTAGATTTACAAATAGTTAGATCTAACTTTGATCTTACATTAACAGCTAGCCTTTGCTGGCTACAGTGTTCTGTTTTTTTAATTATTTAGTGATTCAATAGCACAGGCTGCCTCCACAAACCCAAATGTTCACATGTAGCAACAAATGAAACACCATAATCTTAACAAGACTATTATAATAGTCATCAGAGAAGTTAAAATTATCTGCTTTAATTACTAGATTATAACCCCATTAACTCCTCTGCATGAAAAGTGGGAATTAGGGGATAGAAAAAGAAACCATAGCTGACAATTAAAACTCCAAAGCAAACTAAAGGGAGGGTAGGGAAAAACATCATACATAGCTTCAGATATTTCAGGTAATTTATTTAGTAGTGCATATTTATTGTAGATTATAATGAGCAAACTATAACCATAGTAAGCATATTATTTTGGTTTTGAATTTTGTTTTTTCAGACTGGCTAAACAAGCAGCATTGAAAGCTACAAACTTAAAAGAAAACCCTTATTTAAATATGCCCAGAGCTGGAAATTAGTTATGTCCTAAATAAGTTATTAGAACAATATTGTCACTGATGCATTATTTATAGGTAGTTGTTGAAAAGTTTGTTACCAGCAGAAGTACTGAAGTGACATTTCCAAAGACATTAACATGAAAATGAGTAGAATTTGAAGAGAAAAAAATCATTCAGTGTGCAACCTCTTACTAAAATAGTCTTCAATAATGTATACAGCAACTACATATTTTTACTTCTAATATACACATGCAATATTCATAGGTCTGCACTAAAGCTCTCTCCAAATTAAGTTTGCATGTATAAATGAAAAAATAAACACCCCATGACAGTAAAATTTATATGATAACAAAATTATATCCAAACGCTGTTACCACATGCACAATAAATACACTAAGAACAAAATATCCTTCAAAGTTGTTATGGACCATGCAAGTTTAAAAATAAATACTTATCCACTTTCTTACTTTGAAATTAATATTTTATATTTTAGATATGCAAATATAATTATATTAAATTTTAGGTGATCTGTACCTTTTGATGATTAAATAAAACAGAAAACAAGTGAACACATTATATTCAGTGAAGCATGTTATTAAATTTCAATATAGCAGCATCTCAGTTGTTTATATCTTAGAAAAGAATAACATTATGCTATTGTGTGGAAAGATCTTACTGAAATTAGCTTCTGACAAGAAATTGTACAGAAATAATCATTGAAATAATTTAGAAAAAGAAGCAGGTATTGCTATAGTCACTGAAAGAGGGATTATGAGAAGTAAAGATGAGTTCTCACGACATTTATTATGTATTCAATTTTAAATCTTAAATGGTCAAGCCAAGAGCTTTAGATAATGCATTATGCATATTGTGTATATTAGGAATAAAATCCAGTCACAGTTCTCCAGGATCATACGTAACTCAAACAGCCATGAATAAAAATAGTTTTTGTTACTATACATGGTAGTATTATTTATCTACTTCAAAATTTCATGTACTTTTCCCTAATGTCAGGAGATGGGTATATTAAAATTAAAAAAAAAGTATATCATTCTACTTTATACTTTCAGACTTTTGAACTTCATCAGTTGATTAACATTTCCAGGAAGGCCAAGGATGGTTTTCTTTATCTGATTTCATGGCTTTTGAATATATCTTTGGGAAATTGGGAAGATTTATTTATATCTGGATTTATTTTGAGGTGTATTGTTTAGGTTGTACTCATAATGTGATACTCTATGGTTTCTACTAACACAATATAAACATTAGCAAACATTGGTACTTTCCCATTCATATCTACTCCTTCTCTCAATTTGGCTAAGAGAAACTCAATTTTATCCTGTCACCCTTTGTGCCTACTCAGTTATCAGAAACAAACTAAACGACTCTGTTGTCACCTCAGGGGTAAATCCTAATTCATCTAAGCTATTATGTAGTTGTATTCTTATGACCAATGATTGTTTTAGGTACTGGTTTTAGCCAAGCAGATGTGAAGTCAGTTGTGATGGCATAGACCTAGGAAATATTTAACTCTTAAGAAGGTCATGGAGGTGATAATACTGGAAAATATGAACACCTAAAAGCAAAATGAGCAAACTAAAGTGCCAAAGAGAAAGGATAGAAAGACCCCCAGTCCTTGAGTATATAATTTGGTCACTAGCCCCTACCTGAAACTTCTTGTAATATAACTTATTTATTTATTATTTAGTCAGAATATTCAGTAAGTGTCTATGACTTCTTAATTGTTATCAATGTTACTAAAAGAGAACACTTTCAGTGCTAACTACCATCTATTAGAAGCCAGATAACTATGTAATATCTTTGAATTACACAAATAACAAAAACAATCACTCTTAGAAGAAAAAAATTTATTTGTGGTATTTCTCACATACTATATTTTTGCTTTCTGGTAGCTAGAATTATACAGAATTGCTTTTTTATAATATTTTAGAAGATATTAGCATCATCTGAAGTTTATAATTTTTTGTAACTCTGTTGCTATTTTATTTTACCAAGTACACTTGCAAGGGCAGACTCTGAAATGAGTCCCACCTCTGTGCTCACCATTACAGATAACTGTTGGAGAAAGACAATTATTGCAAATGAAATGATTAATTCAAGTGGCAATTTTAAAAATGTTAATTTAAGAAATAGACCTATAAATCTTTGAAGATGTATCCAGATAAGAGAAGGCATGGCAAATGGAATTTTAATATGTTTTATTTGAAAAGAAGTAAAATAAATGGAAATTCTTTCCATGTATATACGGGCATACAGGTATATTTTTTGAATTTCTAATTATGAAGGAGCCTTTTTCCTCTAGTCTCTCTAAAAAATTATTTACTATTCATTTATGTCTACATTTAATGTGCCTGAAGAAGGTACCTATCAATTTCTTTTTATTTAATTTACTATTTTTAGCAGAAATATTCTTAAACAGCCATTACAGAATTAACTTTTAAAATTTCTTTTTAAATTTTATTTTTATTTTTTGATACATAATTTATGTACATTATTTTGGAGGGCAATTAACTTTTGACGCTAAGATTTGGCCCCCAAATATGAAAAGTCACTTTGAGGTGAATACATATATGCTGTACTTCAGTCCTGGCCTATGTAGAATTGATAATAAATTTGCAGCAATTTTCTTAGCAACCACCCAGTAGGGGAGGCTGAGATGTCTAGTCTTGCTCCTTTTCCCTTTCTTTTGCTAGCAAGTTAATCCTAATAAAACCTATTATTTTATTCCATAAGCATTTATTGTGTCAGTTATGTATCAGACACCGGCTTAGAAACAGGTGTCAAAGATGAAAATCCCCACACCTTCCCCTTCCTGTGGAGGTTGCATTGTTACTCAGTGTTACGTTACAACAATAGAAACATGTACCTTATACAAAAGCAAGAGCAAGTGGCTAAGAGGAGAAATGGTAGAGATGGCTTCCAGGAAGAGGTAACTTTCAACCTAAATGCTGAAAGATAAATGAAAGGGGCTAAGTGAAGGAAGGGAAGAACAATCCAAGAAAAGAGACCAGCATGGTTGTACTAATAAAGAATGATACTTCATGAACTTTAATGAACTCTAAACATGAAGCAAAATAAAGCCTTTAGCAATAAATGGATTCTATTAGGTTGATGCAAAATTAATTGTGGTTTTTGTCATTACTTTTAATGGCAACATACCTAACAGTAATATTACTTTTTAAAAACGTATTCCATAGGAAGTAGGTCAATGGATTTAAAGCAATGCTTTTGATATCTTCTGACAAGGCAATAAGAAAGGCCAGTAATTAATATGCATCTTGAGGAAAAAAATATATATTGGATTATGGGGTAGGGTTAGAGCTACAACAGGGAACTTAAGTTTATTTGAACTTTCTGTTAGTTATCCTAACATAACTAATAAAACACAAAGGACTAGAAGACTACATTTAAAAATATTTTAAGCTATTAAGTTGATGCACAAGTAATTGTCGTTTTTGCTAGGGAACAACAGATGCTGGAGAGGATGTGGAGAAATAGGAACACTTTTACACTGTTGGTGGGACTGTAAACTAGTTCAACCATTGTGAAAGTCAGTGTGGCGATTCCTCAGGGATCTAGAACTAGAAATACCATTTGACCCAGCCATCCCATTACTGGTATATATCCAAAGGACTATAAATCATGCTGCTATAAAGACACATGCACACATATGATGCACACATATGTTTATTGCGGCACTATTCACAATAGCAAAGACTTGGAACCAGCCAAAATGTCCAACAATGATAGACTGGATTAAGAAAATGTGGCACATATACACTATGGAATACTATGCAGCCTTAAAAATGATGAGTTCGTGTCCTTTGTAGGGACATGGATGAAGCTGGAAACCATCATTCTCAGCAAACTATCATGAGGACGAAAAACCAAACACCGCATGTTCTCACTCATAGGTGGGAATTGAACAATGAGAACACATGGACACAGGAAGGGGAGCATCACACACCGGGGCCTGTTGTGGGGTGGGGGGAGGGGGAGGGATAGCATTAGGAGATATACCTAATGCTAAATGATGAGTTAATGGGTGCAGCACACCAACATGGCACATGTATACATATGTAACTAACTGGCACATTGTGCACATGTACCCTAAAACTTAAAGTATAATAATAATAAAATGAAAAAAATGAAAAAATAATAATAATAAAAAATAAAAGTAATGGCAAAAACCGCAATTACTTTTGCACCACCCTAATAATTTCTTCATATTAACTTTTTTTCACTTTGTTTGAGTCATTTATCCATTTTCCAATTTGAAATAAGTATTTTTGCACTGCATTTTCCTACCTAGTAAATTGTGAGCTTCTAGCAGACAGATTACTCATGTTAATGCCCTCTGCAAGAAGTTATCACAGTACTTCATACACAATTTGTATTTAACAAGTATTTATTCAGTTGAATTTTTTTGCTTTTCTAATACATTGTTTTCCTATGCAGAAAACTGTTAAATCAATACATATTACTAATGTATTATGTTTTAAAGCTCTAAAGCACAGTAAAACTGGCACTTTTATAAAGACAGATTTAATAGCCATATACGTTCTCTTGGGCGCCTTAAAACATGACATGTATATGTGTGTGTATACATATGATAGTTTCTTTAAAACCTACAAAGGAAAAGAGCACATATTTTCTGAGGTTAAAATGGAAGCAAATAAGGTTGATAGCATTTATATTTTCTTTATCACTTAAAACCTGTCATAGTAATTTAACAATAGTTTTTTAGATTTTCATGGTAAAATGTTTAATTATACTGCCCTATAAGTTTATTTAAGGGCATTATTTTAGTTACTTAACCCAGCTTATCCTATAAAATATGATCCAAAGTTATTTACCTGCACATATTCCATTGTGTGTCTCATAAAAGCAAAAATTTTAAACTATTTTTAAAGTTAAAAATAAAACATCAGAACAGTAAGTTATATACCCTAAATATATACAATTTTTGTCTATTAATCCTCAATAAGGCTGAAAACAATTCTTACATTAAGTCATTGTCTTTTTGCCCTGGAATATTCAAAGCCATCAGCCAACAAAACAAAACGTTTTTATCTCGCTTTGTCTTACAAAAATGTTTAAGTACCAACATAAATTAGAATATATCTTCTCTCTTCTGCTTAATCTTTCACATGACTTGGCTTCAAACTTATGGTCAGACTCACACGCTGGTTTGAAGCTAATCTGCCTTTCTGCATCTGATTCACGGTTTGTCTACTTTAGCTGGTAAAGTTATCCCAACTCCTCCAAAGTTGCAAAAATGTCAAATTTATTAAATGCCACTTCCTTTCAAATTTCCAAGGAATTATCAGAACATGTAAGATTACCGCATTATTAACCCTATGCCAAGCAACTCTAGACAATACAAATATGCTTAATTACTAAATATGACCTGTGCTTATTTTTTATGTGAAATATCATGCTCCCTCAGAATGTTACAATATTGACTCAGATTGCTGTTACAAATCATCTATCTTAACTAAAAATTAGTGCTGTCAAAAATGAGTAGTAGATAGAGAAAGAATAAATTTTGTGTAATTCAACCAATTCATGCTGGTTATAAAGAATTAATACACATGAAATTAATTATTTGAGAATACTTATCATCAGATCACAGTTTATAAAGCCAATAGTCTCACGTATTGGACTAACAACCACGTGTACAACTTATATGGTTAGCCTGTTCTCAGTTTATGGATTCAGAAATGTTTTCTTCAGGTACAAATGAGAAATTTGTCATGACTACATTTCTGGTCTATTGGGTTCCATAAGGCATCATATAAATTTAAAACTTTTGACTTATCTCTATGTCTTCTTTTGCTCTCCTTTCTTACTATGCAAATACCATGTTGAGCACCTGGAATATTGGGAAACATTAGAAGCAGGAAAGCATGTGCGAAACTTTACATTTATGAAAGTCAAATTGAATGCAAAATATGAGCTCTTTATTCTCACTGTCATTCTCTTGACTATGATTTAAAAACATAGTGAAAATAGTAAACCTCAAATTATACACCAACAGAAAACACTAACATGGAAGTTTTGCATAGTTTAAGGAAATCATTTTTTGAACATACAAATAAAACTATCCTCCACAAAAATTAGTTTTTATTCATATGATTTTTTGCTTGAAGGATATGATCTGATCTCAGGTCAATACATGAAATGCATTTTCTGTTCTTTCTTGATTACCACTACCTACACCGCTTAAGAGGCTCTTGCTTTATTTAGGACAATAGAGAAACTCTCTTTCTCGTAGTTTGAAGTTTCCAAAAATGTCTTCATTGGCTCTTGAAATATAATTCTGTTTAAGCAAGTACCTGCTATCAGATCCCCCCTTATTGGGAGAATTGCATTTTATTTTTTGTCAGGAACCATGTGTAAGACATGCAGTTGCTCTCATATTTTGTGGTGCAGAGTAAGGCCTATATTCCACAATTGACATGTGCAATATTCTGCATAATTGTCTGCTAAATCATGCTGATGTTGGTTGTATCCCATTGCAAAGATGAATATAGTTATAGTCAAAATACAGTATGTCTGGTCATCCACCTCTGATAGGATGTGGATTTCACCATCTCAGCTGAAAACAAAGAATATTATGTTCTATGTGGAGAGGGATTGCATGCATGCCAGTGAATCCAACAGGTACAAAAATGGCAATTTTTACCTGATACCATGATGATACAGAGTCCTCTAAATTCAAGTCATCAAAGGTGAAGGAATGAGGTGCAAAATCTTCAGTGTGATTGAAACTGCTAATTTTACTAGAATTATGAGGCTAAGGTACAAGCAAAACAATAGATTTTATACCATAGTCAGAATTGAGAATCAAAGTAGAAACTAAGTTTATTCATAGAGAATTATTTCTTAAAGTTATATCTTGCTCATTTGAGTTTTTTTTTAACTGTGAAATTCATATCTCCTGTGTAAATGGTTCATCTATTTTTATATTGTCTCTGTCTCCCATTATGCTATAAGGTCCAAGGATCATGCAGATCCTCAATACTTATTTGTGGAAGGAAGGAAAGAAGAGAAATGATATATAATGATTAACTTTATAGGAAGGATGGAAGAAAAGAATAGAAATGATATACAATGATTAACTTTATAGAGAAAATGAATGCATCTCTGAATTAGAAAGATTTAAATATTTTAGGTTAAGTGTTAGAAAAATTTACTTAGTACTTTGATATTGTCTAAATATGCAGTGAGAGTAGTTTGGATCTATGATTAGCAAAACAAATACGTTCCTGCTCATATAAAATAGCCACATAGAAGGCAAAAGAATGACATTCAATTTTCAGAAACTTTTAAATAAAAACAGTGCTCTAGTGAACCAAAAATACTTATTTACATTCAGAAAAATGGAACTCTTTATTCTTTTGAACTTCAGTTTTCCTTATGTATTTTTATTTTAAATTTACCACTAGAGTTTGGAGAGGGAATGAAACACAAGAAAGCTACACACAGACACACACACACACACACACACACACACATTTCCTTCAAACATAGATATACAATCAATTCAAATAACACATTTCTGAATGCGATTGAATATGTCTCTCAATATATTGTCTGTGTTAGTCTTTTATTTTCTTATTTTCTGAGTTATCCCAGGATACCTATGTTCGTAAAAACAATATGCCATGGTCTTTGCTGCACTTAATGTACCTCTCTGTTTTTGTTTTACATTTATCCTTTCTATTTATTATCTCTTCTCTCCTCTCCTGAGAGATCATCTTACTAATCTACCTTCTTTATTACATACATTAATACATATATCTTGCATTTTAATTGCTCTTTCCCTTTTTCTTACTCTTATTCTCATCACTAAACTTTATAATTTGGAATAAATGAATTAAAATTTTGCGTGGCCTCAAGGCAAACTTTGGTTTGTGGTCCTTAGGAGTGGGAAATAGTTCTCTTCACATTGAACAATCTTAGCTACTATATGAGGCAAGGGTTAAGCAGCCACACATCAAAGAGCATTAGTATGTCATATCTAATAATTTGAAATTTCTAAGATATTTTACAATTGATAAAATGGGTTAATTCTGTTTGAATTTTATTGAGTTACAACTATATGAAAGACTTTCATTGGCAGACATACACAGTAAATGTTTACATTATTTTATTATTAGTTATTTCAAAAAATTGGCACAGAATATTAACCCTAAGAACACTGTGAAAAATTATTCTGAAAAGGGTGTTTTAAAGAACAATAAAACATTTCCATTTCCATATTTTATCAATAGGATATTAAAGAGCAGCAACTTTCAGCAACTACATACAAATAAACACAAAAAAATAGGAATAATACAAATAATACAAATACAAATAAGTAGGAATTACTGCTGTGTTACTTGAGAATGTAACACAAATAAATGTGAATAGGCTTCATGTTATTTATACGTTAAGATAAATGCATTACCTTTATAAATTTATAGTAACATTCATCAGAGGCCTTTAAAAGATGTATATTCAGTTAAAATTTTCTTTTCACAAATTCTTATTGTGCACTGCATCTATGTCAGATCCTCTCTTATGGCTTGAGAATCAAGAAGATTAAAATGAGAGCTTCTGTTCTCAAAAAGTTCCCATGGCTAGAAGTAATAGAAAAATAGTATTTCAAAACACAAGTTGCAAATATATTTGCATAGTATGTGTTTAAGATATTATTAGATTGCATAATGAGTTAGTAGTAAGAATGAAGAATGGCAAGAATGGATGAGAATAAAGTATATAAAAGTTACATGAAATGTTTAGGATACAGAACCAGAAATCTAGTATCATATTAAGGCATAATTTCTTGATTCTACACTCAAAGAAGCTATAAAATGAAAAAAATATGGAAATGTTATTCTTTATTTTTCAAGTAAAGTCAGTCTACATTATATTAACATTATCATCATGTAAACTTTGCAGTAAACTAGATAGAAAATGCAATGGGATTTGGCATTTTTGATACTTGCAGATTTGAGCAAATGTTATGCAAAAGAGAAACAGTAATTCATACAAGTGTAAAACATAAGAAATAATGACTCAAGAATACTTAAATATAATAAACTTGAAATATTTGCATTTATTGAAATGAGTTGGTAGAGTTTTAATTGTTTATCTTAAAGCCAATCATTCTATACAAAAAGGAAGTTAAGAATAGTTTATCTTCATTGAATTTTCTTACCTCTTCTGAATTGCAAATTGAGGTTTAAAATGACAAAATTTACGTTAACATAACTTGCATTTTTTCCAATTTTTATATATAAAATATATGGTGAACTCATAGGACTGTGCTAATTCAATACTAACAGTTCTTTTTAAGAGAGAAAACAAGAAAAAATTATTCTGCGTTATTTCTCAATTAGCCTATGATGCCACTTTGCACAGTGTCTTATCCATTTCAATAAAGATTTAAAAAATAACAAGAATTATCATTTTCTTAGTATTCCGCCAAGTAAAAAAACTGGGCTTACCCATAGGAAGAGTTTTTGCTCCTAATATCCACAAGCTTTGATAATAAGAAACATGGTACAGTTCAGAACAAAATGATCATGACTGTGGTGCACTACCTCAACCTGTTAGTGCAACAGATACTTGAAGATTGAATAGGTTTTATAACTACCAGGAAATACTTCAGACATTGTAAGCATTTTAGTCCTTTGAAGAAAACCCCCCTAACTCTTAAGAAACAGAAAGGTTCAACAATTTTCTGTTTACAAATTAAATGAATAAATGTTGTGATTTCTGGAATCCAGCCATGCTTGCTCTTCCTGTGAGGGGGATACTGAAAAGAAAAAAATATATTGAGAAGTTCTACATTGAAATTCATTCTAGATAATATTGTTTGGCATGCTGTGTCAGCATGAACAAACATGTACAGATGATACAGAGAATGAGTTACTCCAAAATAGTAGCATAATCTGAAAGTATAAGCTGATTTTAAAAGGGCTGGGTAATTTCATGGATGGTTGATCCATAACAGGCTGTCCAAAACTAGAAATCTCTTATGTGTATACTCAGCCTTTGAGGCTAATATTGTTGAAAATATTAGTGCCAAAGATAGACTCAGAGGTTACTGAAATTTGTGAAACAGTGGTCTTATCTGAGAATATTTAAACTTACAAATATAGACTTTACACTTTGAAGCAGCAAAGTATAAAGTCTGTGCATGTGTGACTATCATCTGCATAGTACTTTGAATACTGTGATATATTAATTTTAAATAATAGTATAGACATAAAAAGACAAATATTTGCCATGTTTTAAAAACCTACATTTTCAAGTATAAATAGTAGTACTGATGATGAATTGCACAAGAGGGAAGTATTAAGCAAAAATATATGGTAACAGATAACTGGTTCTTCTTTATCTTGGCATCTCTCTCTCTCTCCCTCAACGCCTCTTTCTCTCTTAATGTTTAATCAGTTTATTAGGTAGAGAAAAGAAAGACTGATATGGAAAATGTCCAATGCAGCAACTTCCTGTTTATGCCTTGTGTTTTTTTTTGTTTTTTTTTTGTTTTTTTGGATGGAGTCTCCCTCTGTCGCTCAGGCTGGAGTGCAGTGGCATGATCTTGGCTCCCTGCAATCTCCGCCTCCCAGGTTCAAGAGTGTTTTATTTATTTATTTTTTTATTATACTTTAAGTTCTAGGGTACATGTGCACAACATGCAGGTTTGTTACATATGTATACATGTGCCATGTTGGTGTGCTGCATCCATTAACTCATCATTTACATAGGTCTATCTCCTAATGCTATCCCTCTTCGCTCCCCCAACCCCACGACAGGCCCCGGTGTGTGGTGTTCCCCACCCTGTGTCCACATATTCTCATTGTACAACTCCCACCTATAAGTGAGAACATGTGGTGTTTGGTTTTCTGTCCTTGCGATAGTTTGCTGAGAATGATGGTTTCCAGCTTCATCCATGTCCCTACAAAGGACATGAACTCATCATTTTTTATGGCTGCATAGTATTCCATGGTGTATATCTGCCACATTTTCTTAATCCAGTCTATCACTGATGGACATTTGAGTTGGTTCTGAGACTTTGCTATTGTGAATAGTGCTGCAATAAACATACGTGTGCATGAGTCTTTATTTTTTTTATTTTTTTAATAAACTTTTAAAGGTTTAATTGGTTTAGGTTTTTAAATTATCACAAATCCTTAGAATTGCAATCTAGTTTAATACTAATTTATTACCACGCACTTATAACGCTTTTCCTTCTGTTGATTAATTACTCAGATCCTCTTCTTTTTTATATACACATTTTTTTAATTACACTTTAAGTTCTAGGGTACATCTGCACAACGTGCAGGTTTGTTACATATGTATACATGTGCCATATTGGTATGCTGCACCCATTAACTCGTCATTTACATTAGTATATCTCTTAATGCTATCCCTACCCCCTGCCCCCATTCCACAACAGGCCCCAGTGTGTGATGTTCCCCTTCCTGTGTCCAAGTGTTCTCATTGTTCAATTCCCACCTATGAGAGAGAACATGAGGTGTTTGGTTTTTTGTCCTTGCAATAGTTTGCTGAGAATGACGGTTTCCAGCTTCATCCATGTCCCTACAAAGGACATGAACTCATCATTTTTTATGGCTGCATAGTATGCCATGGTGTATATGTGCCACATTTTCTTAATTCAGCCTATCATTGTTGGACATTTGGGTTGGTTCCAAGTGTTTGCTATTGTGAATAGTGCCGCAATAAACATACATGTGCATGTGTCTTTATAGCAGCATGATTTATATTCCTTTGGGTATATACCCAGTAATGGGCTGGCTGGGTCAAATGGTATTTCTAGTTCTAGATCCCTGAGTAATCGCCTCACTGTCTTCCACAATGGTTGAACTAGTTTACAGTCCCACCAACAGTGTAAAAGTGTTCCTATTTCTCCACATCCTCTCCAGCACCTGTTGTTTCCTGACTTTTTAATGATGGCCATTCTAACTGGTGTGAGATGGCATCTCATTGTGGTTTTGATTTGCATTTCTCTGATGGCCAGTGATAATGAGCATTTTTTCATGTGCCAGTTGGCTGCATAAGTGTCTTCTTTTGAGAAGTGTCTGTTCATATCCTTCACCCCCTTTTTGATGGGGTTGTTTGATTTTTTCTTGTAAATTTGTTTAGGTTCTTTGTAGATTCTGGATATTAGCCCTTTGTCAGATTAGTAGATTGCAAAAATTTTCTCCCATTCTGTAGGTTGCCTGTTCACTCTGATGGTAGTTTCTTTTGCTGTGCAGAAGCTCTTTAGTTTAATTAGATCCCATTTGTCAATTCTGGCTTTTGTTGCCATTGCTTTTGGTGTTTTAGACATGAAGTCCTTGCCCATGCCTATGTCCTGAATGGTATTGCATAGGTTTTATTCTAGAGTTTTTATGGTTTTAGGTCTGACGTTTAAGTCTTTAATCCATCTTGAATTAATTTTTGCATAAGGTGTAAGGAAGAGATTCAGTTTCAGCTTTCTACATATCGCTAGCCAGTTTTCCCAGCACCATTTATGAAATAAGGAATCCTTTCCCCATTTGTTGTTTTTGTCAGGTTTGTCAAAGATCAGATAGTTGTAGATGTGTGGTATTATTTCTGAGGGCTCTGTTCTGTTCCATTGGTCTATATCTCTGTTTTGGTACCAGTACCATGCTGTTTTGGTTATTGTAGACTTGTAGTATAGTTTGAAGTCAGTTATTGTGATGCCTCCAGCTTTGTTCTTTTAGCTTAGGATTATCTTGGCAATGCAGGCTCTTTTTTGGTTCCATATGAACTTTAAAGGAGTTTTTTCCAATTCTGTGAAGAAAGTCATTGGTAGCTTGATGGGGATGGCATTGAATTTATAAATTACCTTGGGCACTATGGCCATTTTCACAATATTGATTCTTCCTACCCATGAGAATGGAATGTTCTTCCATTAGTTTGTGTCCTCTTTTATTTCATTGAGCAGTGGTTTGTAATTCTCCTTGAAGAGGTCCTTCACATCCCTTGTAAGTTGGATTCCTAGGTATTTTATTCTCTTTGAAGCAATTGTGAATGGGAGTTCACTCATGATTTGGCTCTTTGTTTGTCTGTTATTGGTGTATAAGAATGCTTGTGATTTTTGCACATTGATTTTGTATCCTGAGACTTTGCTGAAGTTGCTTACCAGCTTAAGGAGATTTTTGGCTGAGACAATGGGGTTTTCTAAATATACAATCATGTCATCTGCAAACAGGGATAATTTGACTTCCTCTTTTCCTAATTGAATACCCTTTATTTATTTCTCCTGCCTGATTGCCCTGGCCAGAACTTCCAGCACTATGTTGAATAGGAGTGGTGAGAGAGGGCATCCCTGTCTTGTGCCAGTTTTCAAAGGGAATGCTTCCAGTTTTTGCCCATTCAGTATGATACTGGCTGTGGGTTTGTCACAAATAGCTCTTATTATTTTGAGATACATCCCATCAATACCTAATTTATTGAGAGTTTTTAGCATGAAGTGCTGTTGAATTTTGTCAAAGGCCTTTTCTGCATTTATTGAGATAATCATGTGGTTTTTGTCTGTCATTCTGTTTATATGATGGATTACGTTTATTGATATGCGTATGTTGAACCTGCCTTGCATCCCAGGGATGAAACCCACTTGGCCATGGTGGATAAGCTTTTTGATGTGCTGCTGGATTCGGTTTGCCAGTATTTTATTGAGGATTTTTGCATCGATGTTCATCAGGGATATTGGTCTAAAATTCTCTTATTCTGTTGTGTCTCTGCCAGGCTTTTGTATTAGAATGATGCTGGCCTCATAAAATGAGTTAGGGATTATTACCTCTTTTTCTATTGATTGGAATAGTTTCAGAAGGAATGGTACCAACTTCTTGTACCTCTGGTAGAATTCAGCTGTGAATCTGTCTGGTCCTGGACTTTTTTTGGTTGGTAGGCTCTTAACAATCACCTCAATTCAGGGCCTGTTATTTGTCTATTCAGGGATTCAACTTCTTCCTGGTTTAGTCTTGGGAGGGTGTATGTGTCCAGGAATTTATCCATTGCTTCTAGATTTTCTAGTTTATTTGTGTAGAGGCGTTTATAATATTTTCTGATGGTAGTTTCTATCTCTGTGGGATCGGTGGTGATACTCCCTTTATCATTTTTTATTGAGTCTATTTGATTCTTCTCTCTTTCCTTCTTTATTAGTCTTCCTAGCAGTCTATCAATATTGTTGATCTTTTCAAAAAACCAGCTCCTGGACTCATTGATTTTTTTGAAGGGATTCTGTGTCTCTATCTCCTTCAGTTCTGCTTTGATCTTAGTTGTTTCTTGCCTTCTGCTAGCTTTTGAATGTGTTTGCTCTTGCTTCTCTAGTTCTTTTAATTATGATGTTAGGGTATCAATTTTAGATCTTTCCTGCTTTCTGTTGTGGGCATTTAGTGCTATAAATTTCCCTCTACACACTGCTTTAAATGTGTCCCAGCGATTCTGGTATGTTTTGTCTTTGTTCTCATTGGTTTCAAAGAACATCTTTATTTCTGCCTTCATTTCGTTATGTACCCAATAGTCATTCAGGAGCAGGTTGTTCAGCTTCCATGTAGTTGAGTGGCTTTGAGTGAGTTTCTTAATCCTGACATCGAGTTTGATTGCACTGTGGTCTGAGAGACAGTTTGTTATAATTTCTGTTTTTTTACATTTGCTGAGGAGTGCTTTACTTCCAACCATGTGGTCAATTTTGGAAAAGTGCGATGTGGTGCTGAGAAGAATGTATATTCTGTTGATTTGGGGTGGAGAGTTTTGTAGATGTCTATTAGGTCCGCTTGGTGCAGAGCTGAGTTCAATTCCTGGATATCCTTGTTACCTTTCTGTCTCATTAATCTGTCTAATGTTGACAGTGGGGTGTTAAAGTCTTGCATTATTATTGTGTGGGAGTCTAAGTCTCTATGTAGGTCTCTAAGGACTTGCTTTATGAATCTGGGTGCTCCTGTATTGGGTGCATATATATTTTGGATAGTTAACTCTTCTTGTTGAATTGATCCCTTTACCATTATGTAATGGACTTCTTTGTCTCTTCTGATCTTTGTTGGTTTAAAGACTGTTTTATCAGAGACTAGGATTGCAATCCCTGCTTTTTTTTTTTTTTTTTTCCATTTGCTTGGTAGATCTTCCTCCATCCCTTTATTTTGAGCCTATGTGTGTCTTGGCACATGAGATGAGTCTCCTGAATACAGCACACTGATGGGTCTTGATTCTTTATCCAATTTGCCAGTCTGTGTCTTTTAATTGGAGCATTTAGCTCATTTACATTTAAGGTTAATATTGTTATGTGTGAATTTGATCCTGTCATTATGATGTTCGCTGGTTATTTTGCTCATTAGTTGAGGCAGTTTCTTCCTGGCATCAATGGTCTTTACAATTTGGCATGTTTTTGAAGTGGCTGGTACTGTTTGTTCCTTTCCATGTTTAGTGCTTCCTTCAGGAGCTCTTGTAAGGCAGGCCTGGTGGTGACAAAATTTCTCAGCATTTGCTTGTCTGGAAAGGATTTTATTTCTCCTTCACTTATGAAACTTTGTTTGGCTGGATATGAAATTCTGGGATGAAACTTATTTTCTTCAGGGATCTAGTACTAGAAATACTGTTTGACTCAGCCATCCCATTACTGAGTATATACCCAAAGGAATATAAATCATGCTGCTATAAAGATACATGCACACATATGTTTATTGCAGGACTACTCACAATAGCAAAGACTTGGAACCAACCCAGATGTCCAACAATGATAGACTGATTAAGAAAATGTGGCATATATACACCCTGGCATACTATGCAGCTGTAAAAAAGGATAAGTTCATGTCCTTTGTAGAGACATGGATGAAGCTAGAAACCATCATTCTCAGCAAACTATCGCAAGGACAAAAAACCAAACACCTCATGTTCTCTCTCATAGGTGGGAATTGAACAATGAGAACACTTGGACACAGGAAGGGAAACATCACACACCGGGGCCTGTTGTGGGGTGGGGGGACGGGGGAGGGATAGCATTAGGAGATATACCTAATGTAAATGATGAGTTAATGGGTGCAGCACACCAACATGGCACATATATACATATGTAACAAATCTGCACGTTGTTCACGTGTACCCTAGAACTTAGAGTATAGTAAATATATATATATAAAGAATGTTGAATATTGGCCCCTATTCTCTTCTGGCTTGTAGAGTTTCTGCTGAGAGATCCGCTGTTAGTCTGATGGGCTTCCCTTTGTGGGTAACCCGACCTTTCTCTCTGGCTGCTCTTAACATTTTTGCCTTCATTTCAACTTTGGTGAATCTGACAATTATGTGTCTTGGAGTTGCTCTTCTCGGGGAGTATCTTTGTGGCATTCTTCTTGGCCTGCCTTGCTAGGTTGGGGAAGTTCTCCTGGATAATATCCTGAAGAGTGTTTTCCAACTTGGTTCCATTCTCCCCATCACTCTCAGCTACACCAATCAGATGTAGATTTGGTCTTTTCACATAGTCCCATATTTCTTGGAGGCTTTGTTCATTTATTTTTACCCTTTTTTTCTCTAACCTTCTCTTCTTGCTTCATTTCATTCATTTGATCTTCAATCATGGATACCCTTTCTTCCAGTTGATCGAACCAGCTACTGAAGCTTGTGCATGCATCACGTAGTTCTCGTTCTATGGTTTTCAGCTCCATCAGGTCATTTAAGGTCTTCTCTATGCTGTTTATTCTAGTTAGCCCTTCTTGCACTCTTTTTTCAAGGTTTTTAGCTTGTTTGTGAAGGGTCTGAACATCCTCTTTTAGCTTGGAGATGTTTGTGTTTACCGATCTTCTGAAGCCTTCTTCTCTCAACTCATCAAAGTCTTTCTCCATCCAGCTTTGTTCTGTTGCTGGCAAAGAGCTGTCTTCCTTTGGAGGAGAAGAGGCACTCTGATTTTTAAAATTTTCAGCTTTTCTGCTCTGGTTTCTCCCCATCTTTGTGGTTTTATCTACCTTTGGTCTGTGATGATGGTGGCGTCCAGATGGGGTTTTGGTGTGGATGTCCTTTCTGTTTGTTAGTTTTCCTTCTAACAGTCAGGACCCCCAGCTGCAGGTCTGTTGGAGTTTGCTGGAGGTCCACTCCAGACCCTGTTTGCCTAGGTATCACCAGCGGAGGCTACAGAACCAAAAATATTGCAGAACGGCAAATGTTGCTGCCTGATCATTCCTCTGGAAGCTTTGTTTCAGAGGGCACCCAGCAGTATGAGGTGTCAGTCAGCCCCTATTGGGAGGTGGCTCCCAGTTAGGCTACTCGGGGGTCAGGGACCCACTCAAGGAGGCAGTCTGTCTGTTCTCGGATCTCAAACTCCGTGATGGGAGAAACACTCCTCTCTTCAAAGCTTTCAGACAGGTATGTTTATGTCTGCAGAAGTTTCTGCTGCCTTTTGTTCAGCTATGCCCTGCCCCCAGAGGTGGAGTCTACAGAGGCAGGCAGGCCTCCTTGAGCTGTGGTGGGCTCTGCCCAGTTCAAGCTTCCTGACCGCAAGCCTCAGCAATGGCGGGCGACCCTCCCCCAGCCTCGCTGTTGCCTTGCAATTTGATCTCAGACTGCTGTGCCAGCAGTGAGCAAGGCTCTGTTGGCGTGGGACCCTTGGAGCCAGGCGAGGGATATAATCTCCTGGTGTGCTGTTTGCTAAGACCATTGGAAAACTGCAGTATTAGGGTAAGAGTGTCCTGATTTTCCAAGGGCCGTCTGTCATGGCTTCCCTTGGCTAGGAAAGGGAATTCTCCGACCCCTTGCACTTCCCGGATGAGGCGATGCTTTGCCCCGCTTTGGCTCTGGGTCCGTGGGCTGCACCCACTGTCCTGCACCCGCTGTCTGACAAGCCCCAGTGAGATGAACCCAGTACCTCATTTGGAAATGCAGAAATCACCCATCTTCTGAGTCACTCACGCTGGGCGCTGTAGACTGGAGCTGTTCCTATTCGGCCATCTTGGAACCTCCCTTGGTGTTTGTTTTTTTACAGCTTGAGATGGTCAGCACAGTTTATAGAGAAATACCATGTTCAGTTGTAACATCTCCAAATAAACAAATGGTAAATTTTCCATGTGTAATGAATTGACATTCTCAGTTTTATAATCTTTGTTTTTTATCCTGTATTGTTTTTCAGGTCTTCTCAACAGAATCCATCAAAAGCTAATCTGTTTTAAATTCTTTCAAGGAACATAATAATGTTTGAAATATTTTAAAATTAAATTTAACTTACTATACTTTAACAAAACACATAATCTTTATAACTCTTTCGAGGAGATTTATGGAATCAAAAAATAAGGTATGAACTCTAGCAATTTAGGAAACTTGAAAGCAACCCTGTTTTGAATCACAAAACGCAATGTATTGAATCAAAAGTGTGACTCAAAATAAGAATGGAGTTAGCACAGGAATGGAAATAGCTAAAATGAGGAAAATATTTCTTCTTCTTTTAAAGTCTAAGTTTCAGATGTCTTATCTTCTGCAACATCAACAAAATGTAGACATTCATTAGTGTACTCATCACAAAACCAATGTATACACAATGTTACTCAAACTCAGATTTAATTTATTGGAAAAGTTTCTTCAAAGAAAGTAACTCAGCTTTTCCAAAAGTGATTTGTAGGAATTCAGATGTTTTGAAATTACTAACAACAATCCCTGTTTTAATATATTTAACTACCAAAGTATTCCAAATATCATATCAAACTTCCTCTATCTCTTTTTTTCTCCTTGATAGATACTCTGTTTCCCATAAAACAGACTGGAAATAACTAACTAGCTGTGGACTGTCTCAGTCTGAGACAATTTGAATAGTTTTCCAGTTGCAGGTTCTTAAAAGTGTAAATTCATGGTTAAAACACAATAATACTACTTTAGTGAGTCATGGAAAATAATATTTTCATTTAAAAGTATAATGTACTACTTTTTGAAGATGAACATGAGCTGACTGTGCTAAGTAAATAAAAGAAGAATTTTGTAAAAATATGATTAGAAACAGTAACCATCTTTTTCACTATTAAAATATCAGAAATCTTAATATACATTTTTAGAAAAAGTTACTTTTTCAATAACAAAGAGAAAAAAGTGAATTATTTCTAACCAAATTTCTAATGTATGTAGGTATATAAACTACAATGCCATGCCTTTATGGCTTATTTTCAGAAAGTGATATGCAAGTAAAATGAAAACAAATGGAGAAATGTAGAAACACTACAGCATTATCTACTTTCCAGAATTTTAAATTATTAAGGATATTAATATTAATGGTAAATTCCCAAAGTGTAATTTTGTAAAGATTCAAGATTAATCATATTACTAATAAATAGTTTTAATGTTAGTCATGCATACATATTAAAATTTTTCCATATGTAGTTAATGCACAGTGGCAATAAAAAACAATTGAAATGTCCACTTAAATCATGTAAATATATTCTTGAGTATTTACAAGCAGAGAATAAGAGCTTTTATTTATCTTTTTGCCTTTTAGTTTTTAATAGAGGCACAAATTACATGCTGTACAGATCTTAAGCATTCCAGTTTGGTATGTTTTGACAATAATATAAATTTATGTAATCCATACACTTATCTAGACATAGACAATTACAATTAACCAATAAAGTTGCTGTACGCCTATCCCAAATCAATCCCTAATCTCCCCACCCAACATAAACTATATAATGATGTAGATTTGATTCTGTTACAGAATTATCCTATCATATAGATTTTTCGATTCCAAAGTTATAAAAATATATATGGCTTCTCTTGTGTCTGGCTGTTTTCTCTCAGCAAACTTTTGAGATTTATTAATTCATTTTGTGTATCAGAATTTTTTCCATTTATTTCTGAGTAATATAACATTACAAAACATGAACCAAGAATTATCCATTCATTCATCAGTTTGACAGATATTGAGCTTATTTATGATATTTGACTTTTAAGAATAAAATCCCTAAAAACATTTGTTTACAAGTGTACAACATAGACATATGTTTTTATTTCTTCTGTATCAATGCTTAGTAATTCAGAATTGAATTTTCTTATCTTCCTTCATAAAGTATGTAAGTCTTTTATCCCTGTTTCATTAGGTTACTTATTACTTTATTATTGATTTTAGAAATTATTTGTATATTATGAATATAAAGCCATTGTCATTTATGCTGTTGAAAATATTTTCTCTTAGTCAATGGCTTGCCAGTCTATTTTCTTAGCTGTATATTTTGATGAGCAGAAGTTTTTAAAATGTTATGTGGTTTATACTTTTTTAATCATTGGTGTTTTATTTGTTCTTTATAAGAATGTTGTTTTTTGTTCCAAGGTCAAAAAGGAAAGATTTTTTATATGTTTGAAGATTTACAGTGTCACCAATTGTATCTGAGTATATTATCCATATGTAGTTCATTTTTGTGTATTGCTTGAGGTAAAGGTTGAGGTTTATTTTTCTTCCTGTGTATAACTAATCATCTCTTTGAGGACCATATGTGGAAAAGGCATTTCTTTCTCTATTCAATAGCTTTGTCATCTTTATTTTTCAAAAATAAATAAATAAGACATTTATTTAACCTCAACATCACAATTTGTACTTCTCAATCTCTATTCATTATCTTACCTACATGTTTTATATTTCTATTTTCTTTCTTTTTTTGTCTTCTTTTTCTATTAAACTTATATTTTAACTTCCAAAGCAAGAGCTAATTCTAAAACTCAAAGATTCCTGGAAATTCTAGGCACCTGGAAAATAAGAATGATAATCAAGACACTTGTGGTGAATATATGGTATTTAAAAATCATAGCAACCACTTTAATTCTCTATGTGTTATATAAAAGGAATATTAAACAATTTTTATGCTCCATTATTTAATATTTTGACACACTTATTTCAGAAACTGTTCGAAACAACCCTGTAGGTTACAAATAATTTTTACAGATAAGAAATATGAAATTCAGAAGATTTAGTAATCAGCTTAAATATTGTGATTGCTGCATAAACAAAAGAACCTAATAAAAAATAAAAATATCTGATGTTTACATAGGTCAAAAATCCTGTCACATTCTGATATTAAGAGTATTATACTTCTTGTAGATAAGGCAACATAATTTTGAAATGTTGGCAGTTTTCTGCAATAAATAGCAAAATTGTGTTTCATACATAATACGGATGATACAAACAATCTATACTTTTTCTCAGTACATTATCATGTAGATTTGTCTAATGTAAATGCTAATGCATTGAGACCACATGTTTATTTAGACTAAGTTTATGATCATTTATGTGCACGTGAAAATTACTGACATAGAGCTGTAAAAAGATAGAAAAATGTTGAAAGAACCTATGATGATCCTGAATATAGAAGACAGAGCTTAAAAGTTTATTATTAATGTAGTAAAAATAATTAAATTTAGGTTTAATATTAATTTAAATAGCAGCCATACCACTGAAACAGGGTCTTGGGAGGATTATACTGAGTCACATTTTACCTTTCAACCAGGATCTGAATTCCTAGGGGATGGTTTATGTGGGCAATAGAGTGGGATCACATGGGAAGCTCAGGGAAAGGAGCTACATAGCAACTAGTGTAGAATTATTTTAATATTTTACCAATCAGTACTATTGTACTAGTGTATACTTACAGAATATCCACAGTTATACTATCACATTTTAGCACTGCTATGACATTTATAACACATATTTTTTTCTTCCACATATTACCAATAGGATATGTCTGATACCAATGTTACTTTAAGCTGTATTTAGGCAATGACCCTCATTAATTAGTTATCTTTGTGCACATGCAAGCTTAGGCAGCAGACTTATTTATATTTTCATTACTACAATTGAGTTATGTATACTCTTGGCAATATATGATCAGAGTTTAATTACTAATTACAATGTCCTTTAAAAATTAAAGTATAATTCAGCAATAAAAATGTTAGTTACTAGGTTTGCAGAAAACAGAGCAGAGAAATAAATTTTTATCATTGGAGGATCATCTGCAATTTTATATTTTCCTGTAAAGCCATAAACAAGTGCTTTCTAAAGCCTAAGAAAGAAAAAAAATTATAGCAATAAAGGTGACAACATTTAATTTTTGAGATGGTTATCAAAAAAGGATATCACCCACCAAACAATACAACTAGAAACATGATAAATTCTACAAAGCAGAAGAAAGAAATTTCAAAACAACAAAAAAGCAGTGTGACCACTTTCTGGATTGTGCATCGAGATAGAAACATTATGTTATAATTTAATTAAGAGCAGTTTTTTTTCCTTCCTGCATTGTATGTAACCTAATGGTGCATCCTATAATCTATGAGCTCTACAAATCAATAAAATATAGAATGTACATAAAGTAACACCCCAAAAAAGGAATAAAAGAATGGTTAGTAAAATTGCTTCAGTTAGAAATCCCTAAAGGTATGACAGTATGCATTATATTCTAGAATAGTAGTTGTTGCTGAGATGCTAGTCCCAGTATTCATGAGGCACACATCACAAAACACTATTTGCTGTGACTCAGCCTTTTGGACTTAATGAGGGAAAAAAACAGTAGTTGAAACCTTGTTGGGCCAAACTGTCAAGAGAAGATGAGAAATAATGCTAAATCACATCTTCAAAAATTCCACATGACAATTAGGACAAATTCAGATTACTAAAACAAAGAGAAATAGTATGTCTTTGGTCTAAGAGACTGCTCATGTTGGAGTTTCCTCACATGTATTTATGTCTTTTTTCTTTCTAAAGGAAACACTGCAAGAAGTCAGGGATTTTTCTTTTCTCTTTCACTGCTATTGGTGCCTAGAAAAGTACCTGGCGTAGAGTAGACAACACTCGTAAAGATGAAGAAAGATGGACTCATTTTGCTTATTTAGCAATTATTGTTTGTAAAGAGATGTTGTGTGTTCATATCATAAATATTACAATGCCATATTGCAAACTATTTACAGGAATATCATGTGCAAAATGTCAAAAAAAGGAAACTTGATATTTAAAAAATTATCTTGTAAATAATTACTGAACAAACTCATAATAATTACTGTAATAGAAACAACAACTTCCATACACAGATTTCAGGCCTGATGAATTTCCACATGTCTCACATATCCAGTTGGTTCCTGAATGGCAATAGCTGCTCAGGAATCAAGTTACCCTCAAGAATTCACTCATAGATTTGAAAAAAAGAAGTTTTGAATTGTTACTACTAGCGAGTAACCAGTGATTTTTTGTCCTGTAAGTGGAAGTCTGCTGAACAAAGCAGACGCAGCCCCTCACTTGGTGATGATGAGAATGATTTTTAAATGAACTACACTTTTAAGAAAATGCAGTGAATAAGAGGAAGACTGAGATTTACATCCTCTGCAATTAGACCTTTAGAAAAATGCACAGTTGCAGTTTTAAAATCAGAATAACTGATTTGACTCAAAGGCTTTAAAAAAAAACTTATGGGATGTATGACATTAGATAACTCTTTTGTTTCTACTTTCTTATCTGTAAAAAGGATGTGGCAATAAATACCTCCAGAGCTTTAGTGACAATAAAAACATGATGTATGTGAAAACATCTTGTGATCTTTAAAGAACTATAAAAATGAAAGTTATTGTTTCAATTATTCCAAACAGGAACCAGAAAGGTTATTCCTGAATGGCATTCTGGTGTGATAGTAAATGAGTAAATTCATGCAGAAATAAGGGGACAAAAATCCACTAACAGATTCTGCAAAAGGACTCAAATCCAAGTTTACAATATATAATGTTTAAAGAAGAAGGAGAAGAAAGACCATGAAAAAGAAGGAGTAGAAAGACAATAAAGCAGTTCCATTTTTATATTTTTAAATCATTGTAACCATTAACACTAACAATCATAGATTTTTAAATTATTTTATTTTATTTTAATATATAAAGGAAATTTAAAATGTTCCTCAAGTTATAATGGAATCTCCAAATTAAGATAATTTTTAAATTAGGATTCTCTTTACACTTTTGATAACTTTCTTTTTAAAACCAACTTTTTTAAAAAAAACAGTGAGAAAATTAACATGATGTCTAATTGCAGACGTTTCTCTATTTCTCATGTAAAATGATTTGGTGGGGTGTTAATACAAAAATTTTAAATAATATCAAATATAATTGGTTATATAAATGGTGGGTTTAACTAGAAAAAATATTTGAAAATAAACAATATGTGTCATGATTAACTGGTAATATTTTATAAATCTGTAGACAAGCTATATCCTGGAAGTTAGTAACATCTGTCTGTAGATATATTTCTAACGGGGACTTGAAAGGAAAATCAATTATTGGAGAGGCTAACTTTCACTTTCAAATACATTTTTCATGGATATAAACTGCAATTTGTTTACCAGTATTTTTGTTTTTATTTTGTGTGTAAATGGTGGCAAGATTTAGCTTCATTAAACTGTTATTTTAGGAGCAGGTATAAAAATTTATGGCTAAATTTAAATTGTTTTTAATAATAACATTCTCTCAATTCTTATCCTGCATCCAATTTCAATAGAATTGTTCTTATAAAAGATGTTGTGTTTTGTGATTTTTCATCTCCTCTGGAGGACAAATTATGATAACAATAACTGACTTTATAGGAAACCATTCACAGGAGTTCTAGTGATGGGCATCAGAAAACTAAATCATCCTGGAGTTAAATTGAGATTTTTTTAAGATAAAACTTTATTGAAACAATCTCCTTTCATTACGGTTTGCTTTGTTAGGATGAGGACACATTTATTTATTTAGGTCTTCACCCAAAAAGATAATAGAAAGGGGGTGCTATGATCACAAAGTAAGCCTTATACAAAATGTGAGGAGTAAGATGTATCCACATCACTGCTAATGTCCTATCAGGCTAATAACCCTGGATAATGGGTACAAAGTGCATTTTGAGAAGATAAAGTTAGGAAGAAATCTAGATTGTCTTAATAAATCTAGATCACAGTAAAATATTATGGAGGTAATATTTCTATAGAAAGATGAAGTATTAGAATTACAGTGGTAATTAGTCATTAACATTAGCTCAATGGACTGTCATTGAGAACTAATTGAGCAACTCTATTAGCAAGGCTTAATTTGCATATATACACTTATAGTTTATGAAGAAGGTAGATGAAAATAAATTCATTTTGCCCAGTCCCATAGTGATCTGAGAAATTCTACATTACCACCTAAAGGTGGCAAATAAAACATTTTAAATAACAATAAAATGCTTTATATTCTGATGTAACTCTTCAAAATAACTGAGTTCTTTTTAGAACTATGAAAAAGAATATAAGTAACTTCTTCCAGAGACATTCTCCTTTGAACACTTTTAGAAAGTTATAAAATCTGGAAGTTTCTCCACAAAGTCAGGGCAATTTATCAGTGCAAAGAATTTTTGATCAAACATTGTCAAGAATATCTTTTCAACACAATATATTTCTAGAAAAAAATTCTGTGCTGTCTGTTCCAAATTTTTTTTCTAATTCTAAGTGAAATGAAATAGATATCCATAAATATTGTTGATGCCACTGCATTTCAATTAGGCACAAAGGCTGGGCATGAGCTACTATGCTATGTTTTTATATATAATACATGTTGTTTAGGGAGGTGCATCTGGTGTTTTTCCTTTTATAAAAACAATGAACTAGGAGTGGAGCAAGATGGCAAAATAGAAGTCTACATTGCCCAGTACCCCCACAAGAACACCAGATTGTAACAACTGCAGACAAAAACCACCATCACAAAAAACAAAAATCAGCTGAGCACTCACAGTACCTAGTTTTAACTTCATATAGCTGAAAGAGGAACTAAAAGGGGTAGCAGATACAGTCTTCAATTGCTGATGCCACCCTTCACGCCTCCCCAGGCAACAGCTGCACAGTGTGGCAAATCTCTCTGCTTGAGAGAAGGAGAATGCAGCAACTGGGGCACTTTATATTGAACTCATTGCTGCACTGTCTCAGTGGAAAGCAGAACCATGCTGTATCCAGCTGATGCCCACTCACACAGGACACATTTGGACTGGCCCTAGGCAGAGAGGCATCGCCCATTGCGGTTGGAGCCTGAGTTCCAGCAAGCCTCACCGCTGCAGGCTAAAGCGTTTTGGGACCCTAAGTATACTTGAGGGGCAGTGTAGGCCACAAGGAATGCAATTCCAAGCCAAGTCCTAGTGCTGATCTGGGCCTAAAACTAGTGGACTGGGGTTGGCGTCCTGACCTATTGAGACACCAGCTGAAGCAGCTAAGGGAGTGTTGTGCAACCCCTCCTTCATGCCTTGGCAGTGGTTGCGCAGCGCAGAGAAATCTATGCCCTTGGGAGAAAGAGAGCAAACCAATTGTGAGACTACATTGAACTAAGTGACGTCCTGTTACAGCAGAGAGCAAAGCTGTGCTGGGCTAGGCCAGCAACCCTGCAAAGAGGGAGCATTTGGGTCACACCTAGCCAGAGAGAAATAGCCCATCCTGGAATTTAGAACTTATTTTTCAGTAGGCCTCGCCACTGCAGGCCAAACTGCTCTAGGGTCCTAGGTAAATTTGAAAGGCAGTCTAGGACACAAGGGCTGGAATTCCTAGGCAACTCCTAGTGCTGTACTGGGATTGGAATCAGTGGACTCCGGGGCACATGACCTAGGGAGACAACAGATGGGACATTTAAGGGACTGGTTGCACCACCCCTCCCCCAAACCCAGGCAGCAGCTCAGCAAGGAAAATGAATTTGGCTTTCTGCTTGAGAAGACAGTGAATAGTAGAAGACTGTGTCTTACATCTTGGATACCAGCTCAGCCACAGTAGAATAGGGCACTGGGCAGAGTCATGAGGCTCCCATTTCAGGCCCTAGCTGATGGATGACATTTCTGGACATACCTTGAGCCAAAAAGGAATCCACTGCCTTGAAGAAGAGGACCCAGTCAGAACAGGATGCATCACCTGCTGACTAAAGAGCCTTTGGACCCCAAATAACCAGCAACAATACCCAGTAAAGTTGTCATGGCCCCTGGGATCTGAGACGTGCCAGTTGTGGGACCTAGCATATTCCCATCTGTGGTGGCTATAATGAAAGACTCCTTCTGTTTGAGAAAAGCAGAGGAAAAGTAAAGGGAATTCTGTCCTGCACATTAGGTACCAGCTCAGCCATAGCAGGGTAGAGCACCAACCAGACTCTTGGCGTCCCCAAATCTAGCCTAGGCTCTTAGCATGTCTGGACCTGCCGCGCTCCAGAGGAGAGCCCACTGCCCTGAAGGATGAGTTTCAGGCCTGGCAACATTCACCACAAACTGACTAAAGAACCCTTGGGCTTTAAGGGAACATTGATGGTCTCCTGGCAGAACCCCTCAAGGGTCGATAGTGTTGGTGGTCCCAAGGCGAGGCTCCTCTGCCTATGGAAAAGAAAGGGGAAGCATGAGAAAGCCTTTGTCTTGTAGTTTGAATGCCTGCTTAGACACAGTAGAATAGAACTTCAGATAAATTTCTAAGGCTTTTGACTCCAAGCCCTGGCTCCCAGACAGTATTGCTGGACCCATCTGGGGATGGGGGAACTGACCCCCATGAAGGGAAGGAAATAAACCTGGCTTGGTTACTACCTGCTGATCAAAGAGTCCTAGTGTTATAAGTACACATTAGTGGTAGCCAGGTAGTGGTTATAGTGGGCTTTGGGCAAGACCCAGTGCTGTGCTGGCTTTAGGCCTGAATGAGCACTGTCGCAATGGTGGTGGCCACAAAGGTGCTTGTGTCCTCCCACCCCCAGTTCCAGGTGTCTTAACACAGACAAAGAGAGACTCAATTTGCTTGGGAGGAAGTAAAAGAAAAGAATGAGAGTCTATGCCTGGTAATCCAGAGAATTTTTTCAGATCTAATTCAAGACCACCAAGGTAGTACCTCTGTGAGACTGCAAGAAACACAGCATTATTGGGTTTTAGGCCCAAGTCTCTTCAAATACCTTGAAAGCTTTCCCAAGAAGGACAGGCATAAAAAAGGCCAAGTTGCGAAGACTATAATAAATGCCTAACTATTCAATGCCTAGAAACAGAATATCTACAAGCATCAAGGCCATCCAGAAAAACATGACCTCACAAATGAACTAAATAAGTCACCAGGGACCAATCCTGGAGAATCAGAGATATATGAAATTTTAGACAGAATATTCAAAATAGCTGTTTTGAGGATACTCAAATTCAAGAAAATACAGAGAAGAAATTCAGAATTTTATCCAATAATTTTAACAAATGGATTGGAATTATTTTAAAAAATTAAGGAGAAATTCTAGAGTAGAAAATGCAATTGATATACTGAAGAATGCATCAAAATCTCTTAATAGCAGAATTAATCAAGCAGAAGAAAGAATTAGTGAACTTGAAGACAGGCTATTTACAAATACACAGTCAGAGGAAACAAAAGAAAAAAGAATAAAAAACAATGAAGCATGATTACAAGATCTAGAAAATAGCTAAGGGCAAATCTAAGAGTTATTGGCCTAAAGAGCAGGTAGAGAGACAGATAGGGGTAGAAAGTTTCTTCAAAGGGATAATAACAGAGAAGTTCCCAATCCCAGAGAAAGATATCAATAGCTAAGTACAAGGAGGCTGTATAGCACTTAGAAGACTGAATCCAAAGAAGACTACATCAGGGCATTCAATAATTAAATTCCCAAAGGTCAAAGATTAAGAAATGATTCTAAAAGCAGCAAGAGAAAAGAAACAAATAACATACACTGAAGCTCTAATACATCTGGCAGCAGACTTTTCAGTGGAAACCTTGCAAGACAGGAGAGTGACATGACATATTTAAAGCGCTTGGCTGGGCACAGTGGCTCACACCTATAATCCCCTCACTTTGGGAGGCTGAGGTGAACAGATGACTTGAAGTCAGGAGTTTGAGACCAGCCTGGCCAACATAGCAAAAACCCATCTCTACTAAAAATACAAAGATTAGCTGGGCATCGTGGTATGTGCCTGTAGTCTCAACTATTTGGGAGGCTGAGGCACAAGAATTGCTTCAACCTGGGAGGCAGAGGTTACAGTGAGCCAAGATCACACTACTGCACTCCAGACTGGGCAACAGAGCAAGACACTTTCTAAATAAAAATTTAAAAAAAAACAGCGCTGAAAGAAAACACTTTTACCCTAGAATAGTATATCTGGTGAAAATACCCTTTAAACATGAAGAAGAAATAAAGACCTTCCTAGACAAACAAAAGCCGAGGGAGTTCATCAACAAAAGACTTGTCCTACATGAAATGCTAGAGGGAGGACATTAATGAGTAATAAGAAATTATCTGAAGTTATGTGAGTAAATGTGTGATCTTTGTGTTTCTGTGGTGTCAGTTGTAATAGCTCCCATTTCATTTCTAATTGAGCTTATTTGGTTCTTTTCACTTGTTTTCTTGGTTAACCTTGCCATCAATTTTATTTATCTTTTCAAAGAGCCAGATTTTTGTTTCATTTATCTTTTGTATTTTTTTTTCAATTTTATTTAGTTCCACTCTGATCTTGGTTATTTCCTTTCTTCTGCTGGGTTTGGATTTAGTTTGTTCTTGTTTCTTTAGTTCCTTGAGTTGTGACCTTAGATTGTCTACTTGTGCTCTTTCAGACTTTTTGATGTAGGCATTTAAGGCTATGAGCTTTTCTCTTGGCACTGCCTTTGCTGTATCACTACGCTGAGGTTTTGATAGGCTATGAGCTTTTCTCTTGGCACTGCCTTTGCTGTATTGCTACGCTGAGGTTTTGATAGGCTATGTCACTCTTATCATCCAATTTGAAGAATTTTTTAATTTCCACCCTGATTTCATTGTTGATCCAGTGTTCATTCAGAAGCAGGTTATTTAATTTCCATGTATTTGCATGGTTTTGAAGGTTCCTTTTGGAGTGGATTTCCAGTTTTTTCCGCTGTGGTCTGAGAGAGTGCTTGGTCTAATTTGAATTTTCCTAATTTTAATGAGATTTGTCTTGTGGCCTATAATATGGTCTGTCTTGCAGGATCTACCATGTGCTGATGAATGGAATGTATATTCTGCGATTGTTGGGTAGAAGGTTCTGTAAATATTTTTTAAGTCCATTTGTCCCAGGGTATAGTTTAAATTCATTGTTTCTTTGTTGACTTTTTGTTTTGATGACATGTTTAGTGATGTCAGTGGAGTATTAAAGTCCCCCACTATTGTTGTGTTGCTGTCAATCTCATTTCTTAGGTCTATTAGTCATTGTTTTATAAATTTGTAATCTCCAGTGTTAGGTGCATATATATTTAGAGTTGTGATATTTTCCTCTTGTACAAGGCCTTTTATCATTATGTAATGTCCCTCTTGGTTTTTTTCTAAATGCTGTTGCTTTAAAGTTTGTTTTGTCTGATACAAGAATAGCTACTCCTGCTTGCTGTTGGTGTCCATTTGCGTGGAATGTCTTTTTCCACCTCTTTACCTTAAGTTTATGTGAGTCCTTATGTGTTAGATGAGTCTCTTGAAGGCAACAGAAACAAGGTTGGTGAATTGTTAGCCATTCTGTAATTCTGTATCATTTAAGTGGAGTATTTAGGCTATTTACCTTCAATGTTAGAGGAGATGGATAAATTGCTGAAAAGATACAACCCTCTTATCTTAAGTCAGGAAGAATTAGAAACCCAGAACAGACCAATAACAAGCAGGAGATTGAAATGGTAAAAAAAAAAAAAATTAGCACCACCACCAACAACAACTACAAATCCAGGACCAGATGGATTCACAGCTGAATTCTATCAGAAATTTAAAGGAGAATTGGTACCAATCTTACTGACACTACTCCACAAGGTAGAGAAAGAGGAAAATCCTCCCTAAATCATTCTAAGAAGCCATTATCACCCCAACACCAAAAACAGGACAGGATATAACCACAACAACAACAAAAACTGTAGACCAATATACATGATAAACATAGATGCGAAGTCTTCAACAAAATACTAGCTAACTGAATCCAACAGCATATCAAAAAGGTAATTCACCATGGTCAAATGGGTTTTATACCAGGGATGCAGGATGGTTTAACATATGCAAGTCAATAAATGTGATACACCATATAAGTAGAATTAGAAACAAAAATCACATGATTATCTCAATAGATGCAGAGAAAGTATTTGACTAAATGCAACATCACTTTATGATTAAAATACTCTGAAATTACCATAAAAGGGGCATACCTCCATGTAATAAAGGCCATCTATGAGAAGCCCACAGCCAACATAATGCTGAAGGGGCAAAAGTTGAAACATTCCCTCTGAGAACTTGAACAAGACAAGCATGCCCACTCTCACCACTTCTATTCATCAAAGTACTGGTAGTCCTAGCTAAAGCAATCAGAAAAGAGAAAGAAATAAAGGCATCCAAATCGGTAAAGAGGAAGTCAAATTGTCACTACTTGCTGATTATATGATTGTATACCTGTAAAACACTAAAGGCTCCTCCAAAAAGCTCCTAGAACTGATAAATGAGTTTATCAAAGTTTCAGGATACAAAATTAATGTACACAAATCAGTACTTCTGCTGTATACAAACAATGACCCAGCTGAGAATCAAATCAAGAACTAAACCCCTTTGCCAAAGCTGTGAAAGAAATAAAATACTGGGAATACACCTAACCAAGGAGGGGAAAGACCTCTACCAGGAAAACTACAAAACACTGCTAAAAGAAATCACAGGTGACACATGGAAACACATCCCATGCTCATGGATGGGTAGAATCAATATTGTGAAAATAAAATGACCATACTGCCAAAAGCAATTTATAAATTCAGTGCAACACCCATCAAAATATCATCATCATTCTTGACAGAGCTAGAAAAAACAATCATAAAATTCATATGGAACCAACAGAGAGCCCACAGAGCCAAAGCAAGACTAAGCAAAAAGAACAAATCTAGAGGCATCACATTACTCAACTTCAAACCTTACTACAAGGCCATAGTTACCAAAACAGCATTCTACTGGTATAAAAACACACATGTAGACCAATGGAACAGAATAGAGAACCCAGAAATAAAGCCAAATATAGCCAACCTATAATTGACAAAGCAAACAAAAACATAAAGTGGGGAAAAGACACCCTATTCAACAAATGGTGCTGGGATAATTGGCAAGTGACATGTAGTAGAATGAAACTGGATTCTCATCTCTTGCCTTACACAAAAATAAAGTCAGGATGGATCAAGTACTCAAACCTAAGGCCTGTAACTATACAAATTTTAGAAAATAACATTGGAAAAATACTTTTAGACATTGGCTTAGGCAAATATTTCATGACCAAAAACCCAAAAGCAAATGCAGTAAAAACAAATAATTAATGGGGATTAATTAAACTAAAGAGCTTTTGCATGTCAAAAGGAACAGTCAGCAGAGTTAGCAGACAACCCACAGAGTACAAGAAAATCTTTATAATTTATATATCTGGCAAAAAACTAATATTCAGAATCTACAAAGAACTCAATCAAATTAGCACGAATGAAACAACTCCATCAAAAATGGGTTAAAGACAAGAATAGACAATTCTCAAAAGAAGATGTACAAAAGGACAATAAACATACGAAAAAATGGTTAACATCATAAATGATCAGGGAAATGCAAATCAAAACCACAATGCGATATCACCTTACTCCTGCAAGAATGGCCATAATCAAAAAAAAAAAAAATAGTAGATGTTTGTGTGAATGCAGTGAAAAGGGAACACTTTTATACTGCTGGTGCAAATGTAAGCTAGTATAACCACTATGGAAAACTGGAGATTCCTTAAAGAACTAAAAGTAGAACTGTCATTTGGTTCAGCAACTTCACTACTTGGGTATCTATACAGAGGATAATAAGTCATTATACAAAAAAGGTATTGCACACTATGTTTATAGCTAGCACAATTTGCAATTGCAAAAATGTGGAACCAGCTCGAATGCTCATCAATCAAAGAACAGATAAACTGTTTTTTATATATATACAAAATACATTTTAGGACAATATTGAAAGAAAAGACAAAACAGGTCATATATATACATACATATATATACATACATATATACACATCATATATGTGTGTGTGTGTGTGTGTGTGTGTGTGTATATATATATATATATATATATATATATATGATGGGATGGTACTCAGCCATACAAAGAGATGAATTAATGGCATTCACAGCAATCTGGATGGGACTGGAGACTATTCTAAGTGAAGTAACTAGGGTATGGAAAAACCAAACAACCTACATTCTTACTCATAAGTGGGAGCTAAGCTATGAGGATGAAAAGGCATAAGAATGATGCAACGGACTTTGGGGACTTTAGGGGAAAGGGCAGGAAGGGGATGATGAATAAAAGACTACAAATTGGGTTCAATGTATACTGCTCAGGTGATGGGTGTACCAAAATCTCACTAATATCCACTAAATAACTTACTCATGTAACCAAATACCACCTGTTCTGCAAAAACCTTTGGAAATTAAACAACAAACAAAAAAGAAATCATCTGAAGTCATAAAACTCACTGGTAATAGCACGCAGAAAAACACAGAATATAATAACACAGTAACTGTGGTGTGTTAACTACTCTTAAGGAGAAAGACTAAACAATGAATTAATCAAAATAATGAGTGCACCAACTTTTTGACACACAGACAATACACTATGACATAAAGAGAAACAACAAGAAGTTAAAAAGCGGAAGGATGAAGGTAATGTGTAGTTTTTATTAGTTTTGTTTTGCTTGTTGCTTTTTTTTGGTTGTTTATGCAATCAGTGTTAAGTTGTAATCAGTTTAAAATAATGGGTTATCAGATAGTATTTGCAAGCCTCATGGTAACCTCCAATCAAAAAGCACAATGTATACACAGAAAATAAGATGCAAGAAATTAAATCATGCCATCAGAGAAGATCACTAAAAGGAAGACAAGAAGGAAAGAAAGAAGAAAAAGAAGACCACATAACAATCAGAAAACAAATAAAAAATGGCAGTAACTTCTTACATATCAATAATAACATTAAATGTAAATGGACTAACCTCTCCAATCAAAGACAGAAAAAAAGTAAGCATTAATGATCTGTTTTGTACAAGAAACACACTTCACCTATAAAGATAAGCCTAGACTGAAAATAATGGGATAGAAAAAGATATTTCATACCAATGGAACTCAAAAAAAGAGCAGGAATAGCTAGCTATAGCAACAAAATACATTTTAGGACAATATTGAAATAAAAGACTAAACAGGTCATTATATAATGATAAAGGGGTTAATCATTAAACTCCCAGAGGTCAAAACAGGAAGATAAATAATAATGAATATATATGTGCTCATTTCTGGAGCACCTGGATGCAAAAACTAATATTATTAGAGCTAAAGAGAGAGCTAGACTTGAATACAGTAAGAGCTGGAGGGTACAACACCCCACCTACAGTATTGAAATGATCTTCGAGACAGAAAACCAACAAACAAATATTGGACTTAATCTGCACTATTTCAATAAATAGACCTAATAGATATATACAGAACATTTTATCCAACATCTGAAGAATACACATTCTTCTCCTCAGCACATGGGTTATTCTCAAGAATAGACCGTATAATAGATCACAAGAGAAGTCTTAAGACATTTAAAAAATGAAATAATATAAAGCATATTCTCTGAGTACAATGAAACAAAACTGGATATTTATAAAAGGAATTTCGGAAACTACACGAACACATAGACAGACATTATATAATGACAAAATGTTTAGTCCAACAGGAAAATATCACAATTCTAAATATATATGCACCTAACACTGGTGGTCCCAAATTCATAAAACAATTATTACTACACCTAAGAAATTAGATAGCAACAGAATAATAGTGAGGAACTTCAATACTCTGACATCTCTAGACAGGCAATCAAGACAGAAAGTCAACAAAGAAACAATTAACTTAAACTATAGTGTAGAACAAATGGACTTAGCAGATATTTATAGGACATTCTACCCCAAAACTGCAGAATATACATTTTTCTCATCAGCACATGGAACATTCTCCAAGGTAGACAATATGATAGGCCACAAAACAAGTCACAATAAATTTAAGACAATCAAAATTACATCAAGTACTCTCTCAGGCCACAGTGGAATAAAATTGGAAATTAACTCCAAAAGGAACTCCCGAAACTATACAAATACGTGGAAATTGAATAATCTGCTCCTGAATGATCTTTGGGTTAACAATGAAATCAAGGTGGATATTAAAACATTCTTCATGGCTGGGCAGGGTAGCTCATGCCTGTGATCCCAGCACTTTGAGACATCAAGGCGGGCGGATCACTTGAGCTCAAGAGTTTGAGACCAGCCTGGCCAACATAGTGAAACCCAGTATCTACTAAAAATACAAAAAAAAATTAGCCGATGTCATGGTGCGTTCCTGTCATCCCAGCTACTAGGGAGACTGAGGCAGGAGAATCACTTGAACCCAGGAGGTGGAGGTTGCAATGAGCTGAGATCCTGCCATTGCACTCCAGCCTGGGCAACAAGAGTGAAAACTCTGTCTCAAAAACAAACATTCTTCGAAGTGAATGATTATAGTGACATAACCTATCAAAACCTCTGGGATACAGCAAAAGCAATGCTAAGAGGAAATTTCATATCCTTAAATGCCTACATTGAAGAGTCCGAATGAGCACAAATAGACAATCTAAGGTCACACCTCAAGGAACTAGAGAAACAAGAACAAACCAAACACAAACCCAGCAGAGAAAATAAATACAAAAATCAGAGCAGAACTAAATAAAATTGAAACAAAAAAATGCAACAGATAAATGAAACAAAAAGGTGGTTATTTGAAAACATAAACAAAATAGAACATTAATGAGGTTTTTCAATAAAAGAAGAGAGAGTTTATAAACAAGAGAGAGTTTATAAAATAAGAGAGTTTATTTATAAAATAAACTCAATTTTAAAAACAAAATAGGAGATACTACAAATAATACTGGAAAAATAGAAAAGATCATTCAAAGGTACCGTGAGCCTCTTTATGTGCACAAACTAGGAAACCTAGAGGAGATGGATAAATTTCTCAAAGTATACAGAAATTCCTGGAAACCCTCTGGATTAAACCAGGAAGAAATAGAAACTCTGAACAGACCAATAACACGTAGTGGGATTGAAACAGTACCTAAAAAATTGCCAAGAAAAAAATGTCCAGAACGATATAAATTCACAGCTGAATTCTATCATTCAAAGAAGAATTGGTAGCAATCCTGCTGAAAATATTTCAAGAGATAGAGAAAGATGGAAGTCTCCATAAATCATTCTATGAACTCAGTATTACCCTCATACCAAAAACAGGAAAGAACATAACAAAAATACTACAGACCAATATCTCTGATAAACATGGATGTAAAAATCCTCAACAAAATACTAGATAACCAAATCCAGCAGCATATAAAAAAATCATACACCATTATCAAGTGGGTTTCATACCATGGATGTGGAATTAGATTAACATATGCAAGCCAGTAAATGCAATACACCACATAAACAGAGTTAAAAGCAAAAATTATGTGATCATCTCAACAGATGAAGAAAAAGCATTTGACAAAATTCAGCCTCACTTTATGATTAGAACCCTTAGCAAATTAGCATAGAAGGGACACGCTTTAAGGTAATAAAAGCCATCTATGACAAACTCACCACCAACAGAATACTGAATGGAAATAAGTTGAAAGCATTCCCCCTAAGAAGTGGAACAAGACAGGGATGCTCAATTTTACCACTTCTATTCAACATAGTATTAGAAGTTTTAGCCAGACCAATCAGAAAGGAGAAAGAAATAAAGAGCATCTAAACCGGTAAAAAGGAAGTCAAACTGTTGCTATTCACCGTAATATGATGGAATACCTAAAAAACCCTAAAGACTCCTCCAAAAAGCTCCTACATCTGATTAGCACCACTATACAGCAACAGCGATCAAGCTCAGAATAAAATCAAGAACTCAACCCCTTTTACAACATCTGCAATAAATAAATAAATAAATAAAATAGGAATATACCTAATTAAGAGGTAAAATAACTCTACAAGGAAAATGACAAAAGACTGCTAAAATAAATCATAGATGACACAAACAAATGGAAACATATTCCATGCTCATGGATGGGTAGAATCAATATCATGAAAATGACCATACTGCCAAAAGCAATTTATAAATTCAATGCAACACCTATCAAAATACCATCATAATTCTTCACAAAATTAAAAAAAAAATCCTAAAATTCATGTGGAACCAACAAAGAGCCCACGTAGCCAAAGCAAGACTAAGCAAAAAGAGCAAATCTAGAGGCATCACATTACTTAACTTCAAACCTTACTACAAGGCCATAGTTAACAAAACAGCATTGTACTGGTATGAAAACACACATGTAGATCATTGGAACAGAATAGAGAACCCAGAAATAAAGCCAAATACTTACATCAAACTGATCATTTACAAAGCAAACAAAAACAGAGTTAGGAAAGGACACCCTATTCAACAAATGCTGCTGGGATAATTGGCAAGCCACATGTAGGAGAATAAAACTGGATCCTTATCTCTCACCTATACAAAAATCAATTCATGATAGATCAAAGATTTAAATCTGAGACCTAAAGCCATATAAATTCTACAAGATATCATTGGGAAAACCCCTCTAGACATTGGCCTAGCAAAGAGTTCATGATGAAGAACCCAAAAGCAAATGCAACAAAAACAAAGATAAATAGATGGGACATAATAAATAAAGAGCTTCTGCAGAGCAAAAGAAATAATCAGTAGAGTAAAGAGAGTGGGAGAAAATATTCACAAACTATGCATTTGATAAAGTACTAATATCCAGAATCTACAAGTACTCAAATCAGCAAGGAAAAAAAATAAATAAATAATTGCATCAGAAAGTGGCCTAAGGTCATGAATAGGTAATTCCCAAAAAAAGATATACAAATGGCCAAAAAACATACAAAAAAAGTTCATCATCACTAATGATCAGGGAAATGCAAATTAAAACCACAATAAGATACAATCTTACTCCTACATGAATTGCGGTAATAAAAAATTTTAAAAAATCATAGATGTTTGTGTGGATGTGGTGAAAAGGGAACACTTTTACACTGCTGGTGGTAATGTAAATGAAAACAAGCACTATGGAAAACAGTGTGGAGATTCCTTAAATAAGTAAAAGTGGATCTACAATTTGATCCAGTAATCCCACTACTTGGTATCTACCCAGAGGAAAAGAAGCCATTATATAAAAAAATACTAGCACATGCATGTTTATAACAGTACAATTTTCAATTGCAAAAATATGGGTCCAGGCTAAATTCCCATCGACCAATGAGTGAATACATAAATATACAACAGAATACTACCTGCCGTAAAAGGGAATGAAATAATTGCATTCAGAGCAACCTGGATGTAGTTGGAGATGATTATTCTAAGTGAAGTAATTCAGGATTGGAAAACCAAACATCATATGTTCTCACTTATAAGTGGGAGCTAAGCTATGAAGACACGAAGGTATAAGAATGATATAATGGACTCTGGGGATTCTGGGAGAAGGATGGGAGGGGAGTGAAGGATAAAAGACAACACATTGGGTACAGAGTATGCTGCTTGGGTGATGGGCGCACTAAAATCTCAGAAATCACCACTAAACCACCACTAAGGCAATCTGCAGATTCAACGCAATCCTTATCAAAATACCAATGACGTTCTTCACAGAAATAGAAAAAAACTATTCTAAAATGTATATGGAATCACCAAAAACCCAGAAAAACCAAAGCTATCCTGAGCAAAAGAATGAAAATGGAGGAATTGCTTTACCTGACTAAATTATACTACAAAGCTATTGGATACTATTCAGCAATAATTAAGAATGAGATCCTGTCATTTGCAAAAACATGGATGGACCTGGAGGTTATTATGTTAAGCGAAATAAATCAGACACACAAAGACAAACTTTGCATGTTCTCACTTACTTGTGGGATGTAAAAAATCAAAACAATTAAACCCATTTTGATCAAGAGTAGGTTGGTTACCAGAGAGACTGCAAAGGATAGTGGAGGGTGGGAGGAAAGTGGTGATAGTTAATGGGTGCAAAATTAAAATAGTTAGAATTAATGAATAAGACCTAATATTTGATGGCACGATGGGGTGATTATAGTCAAGAATAATTTAATTGTACATTTAAAAATAACTAAAATAATATAATTGTATTCTTTGTAACACAAAGTATAAATGCTTGAGGGGCTGAGTACCCCATTGTCCATGATGTGATTATTATGCATTGCATGCCTGTATCAGGGTGTGTCATATATCCCATTAATATATACACCTACTATGTACCCACAATAATTAAAAATAAAATAAAACTGAAAAAGTTTTTCTTTCAATGTAAGAAGTAATGCCTCTTGTCCATTATAAAAATGCATAGATAAAACAATATTTTAATGTATAGGTTATTCAGGAAGACACATTAATAAACATTATGGTAGAAATTTTAACAGATTAGTGAATCACTGCAGGAATTGAAGAAGTGTCCTACAAGTTTGTTTCTCAATAAATTTTGCAGATATGATTTTTTAAGATAGCAGTTTGGTTTAATTGTTGATGAAATGTTATTGGTAAAACATTTTTTCATAATATTTTACAAATGCATTTTAGATTCCAGTTGCATATAATTATGTCTATACATAAATTACAAAAAATATAGATGTTATTCCTAATCAAAGCTCATAGAATGGTTTCTGCCACACAGTAAACACTCAAAATCTTAATAAATGTTTAATTAATTAATAAATTAATAAAAAGTCAATAAACATAGACATTTTCAATTTTCCAAAAATACTACTAATTTATTCATAATACAAAGACAAATCAACAGATGACTCTTTTTGAGGTAAATTAATCAGGTAAGATGATTTTTCGAAAGAAATTATTTGGTGATTGTAGAGCAAGAGGTTTCATATTGTGCATGTAGTATTTTGTCTCCAAATTTGTAGTTCTTTCCATTCATTTATTGATTTATTTGTTCATTTAACAAATGCTTGTTAAATGCCTATTATGGCATAATAAATGTGCGAGTCATGGCCATGGAATGAATAAAATTGTAAGCTTTGCCCCGTGCCTCAAAGTATCTAAATATATTGGCAAATACAGAGGCATCAAGAGGAACATTTGAACTCCAAGTTAAATAGTAACAACAATTAATCCCAAGAGAGTACTTTATAAACCCAAATGGTATTTTATGTATGTACAATTTACTGGTTGTCTGCTCAAATCATTTTCTCATGGTGGTTACTTCTAGTGCAGAAACCAAATTAGATGAGAAATTGCTAATCATCTAGTTCAAGCAAATGGAACTGGATAATCTTAAGGGATGTTTTCATCATGCTGTGGGTTTGAAAAAAATTATTTTGAAGAATAATTTCAGTCTAAATAACTCTGTACATTAACTAAATATTTATTACATATATACTATTCATAGCAAAACATTTTATTATTAGCAGTGTCAAATTGGTGCTCCCTCTCCTTGAGATTATGATTGACAATAATGAACCTACTCTTTATTTATTCTTCAACAAATGTATCACCCTTTATGAGCCACTCTGTAAGGTGAAGAGGGATGTCCTGATAGAAAAGACAGACAGCTTGGACATCAATATTCTTACCCATTTACTTTAGCATAATATATGTTTCTGCCATTATAGTTTTTGACCATGAACAAAACTGGCTAAAATGTTCAGCTATGTATTTTATCTTAGCATTATTTGATTCCTTGAACACTTAAAGAAATATTAGAAGAGTTTGTCTCCAACAATCTGCATATGATATTTTAATTATAAACTAGTAAGTAAAAAGTTAAACTATAAAAACATGTATCTTACCAAATACATGCACACAATTCTATTGGTTCTTTTTATACTAAAAAACATGTTTTGCAAGAAGATCTCATATGCTTTTTCTTAGAATCCATTACAGTAAAGAAAGTTTTTTGTTATTTGATTTTAAAATGAGGTGAGAGTCTTTGTTGCAAGAAGTCTGTTCCCAGCTAACAGACAGAAACTTAGACAGGTATTATTTCTTCAGCTGAAATATGTATGGAAAGTATTCATAGCACAAATAATATTTTAATATGTTCCATTCTATTCAGGGAATAAAAATTTACACCTGGGATTGTATACATTTTTTGTAAATATTCTTATATATCATAATATTTTAATTATAAAATATTTAATAAAATACAATAGACTATGTAAAGTTTAGAGTTTTGTTATTTATTTTATTTTTTCTGGTTGAAACTTGAAAATAATATTAGATAATTTTTATTCAGTCTCTTCTGTTTCTTGCTCAGGTTTCTTAGATAAATGCTTGTGTAAGATCTTGGGGAATTGATCACATCTGCACTGTCAAAGAAAAGCTTATATGAGTTTTGCACAAAATCAGATGCCGGAAATCTGTAAAATAAAATCAATGATAGTTTACCTTTTTTCTCATTACAAAATCTTGGCCTATTATTAGGCATATATAAAACTTAATGTATTTGGTATTCTCCATGATAGCCGCAGCTATTCCATATTATGTTTATGTACATATTATGTTTATAGATATGTGGAATTATTTAAGAATAGGAAATTTACTGACAAAGAGATATATTAATTGGGAGGTCTTATTTCTTCTCCAGTTGCTGGTTGAATTTAGCATTAAAAAATACAAGAAATAAATCATAAATCATCTTCCATGAAACTGAAGCTGTAGCTTTTCAAGCATTAAATAAGAAAAAGTTCATTGTGTCTTTCAGTACATGGACAGAAAATCACACAGGGAAAATTCTTTTAGAGGCTCTGATATGCGTAAACCCAGTGGAAAAGCCACTTTAATCTCCTTAGCTTTTACAGAATCTTCTTGATTTCTACATACATTTCTTGCTTTGTGTTTGGATTTTATGTCTTACAGTGATGACCCTCCCTGTTTTCATTACCTAGAAAAATACAGTAGGTATTGCATCAATTGTCTAGAAAGTGTATAATAAAAATAATGTTAGAAATGTCCTAAATAATTTTAGTGACGCACTGTAGTATTCAGTTATAGAACAAAAATATACACAATTATAAATATCAGTAATATGAATGGTTTGTCAGTGGAGGATATTTTTATTTTGCACAGAAAATAATTAGCAAATTGCATAAACTCAGTGTTTAAATTTATACTCTGGACATTTATGTATTCATATATATCGCTGAAGTACTTTTATGTATAAACTATATATAGATAACTTATATGTTTATAGATGTTCTTATGCATATGCAGATGCATATTCATATGCATGTCCATATATACTCATACATATTTGTGTGTGTATATATGTGTGTATGCAAGTGTAGATTTATTATACAGTATTACATGTAGTGTAACTTATGTATATACTTACATTTAAAACAAAATTACATAGACAGATACAATTAGGAAAATTCATTTATTATGTTGTAAATGTAAAGCTTTGTCTTTGAAGTAGGGTCCAGAATATTACCACTGGCTAGCTCTATATCTTTGATCAAGTTACCTAATCTTTATAAACCTGTTTCCTCTTCTGGAAAATGTGTATGATACAAATCTATGTCCTTCAGAGTTTGCTATTGTAAGGATTAAATAAGCTAACGAATGCAGAGAAGAAAATTGCACAGTCTATTCTCATGGTAGATAACTCAATTAATATTGAACACCACTCCTCCTTATTCCAATCCCTGTTTAATAGCATCACTTTTATTGGGAGAAATTATGTGCATTTGTTTAGAGAAGAGTCCAATTTAAAAGAAATTGCAAAAATGTGTGACTTCTCATACAATGAAAAAATAACAAAATGACTCTGAAGAAATTATGTTCTTACTTTTTACCTCAGTCGGCTAAAAGGATATTATCTCTGAGCACAAGCTATTATTAACACCAACAATTGTTTTTATCTTTCTCTTAGTGTTTCACATTATCTGAAGTTATGCTTTAGGATGTATTCAAATACTTTAATCCATCTTCTGTGCTCATTATCCTTTTAGCTTCATACAACAATCATTTGGGTAGTTTGAGTTTCCAATTCACCAACCTGGCAAAGTGATGCTGTAATCAGTGTCCCCTCGATGCTAGTAAGACAGTTGCATTTCAACACCTCACTGTTTGGGATCCTCTGCAGCTACTTATCACTGAGGAAAACTGCTCACAAGTCAATGTGGGGCACAGGAATTTGTTCAGCCACTGATTTTTATACATTAATTTCTATATTAAATTGAATGCTAATTGAAAATTTTACACAGTTCTTGGGCTTTTTTCTCAGTTTTTCTAATTCTCACAAGCATGAGTTTGGACAGTATGGTGCGTAGAATCCTAGTCAACACGTATATTTCTTTTATATGTTGTAACCTAAAGAAGAAGGGGCTAATGTTTTTTAATCCCAGCTGAGGTAATGCTCTACTATCCTCTTATCTTTAAGTTATTTATTAATAATTGTTAATTTTTATCGTTATTCATTTATCTGACATTAAACAAACATTACATGAGTACCAACTATGTTAATATGACCCAGTCACTGTTATATGTGTTAATATAACTACTCACATTCCTCATGGAGAAATAAATTAATAATAATGTTTACCAATTCATTCCTAAGTGTTTATGACTATATAGTACAACCAACAAGCACCATAAAAACTGCTGAAATGGTACGTCCAGGTTTTCAATGTTACTGTTTCTCTGCTGAGTTAGATGATTGTCTCAGATATGAGTAGGGATGGGCTAATAATTGTATAACATTTAGAAGATTCACTTATTTGATATTACTTCCCTTGCTAAGCTGTGTCTTTTAAAAATTAATATTAAAAGTATATATGAAAAACAGGAACATGCCCTATAAAACAGAATAGAATTGATAGATACAGTTAACTCTAGTAGTATCTAAAGTTGTAGTCAGTTCAGTCCTCATATTTGGACAGGTTTTTGGTGACACAAAAGATGGGAAAATGGCAGGTCTACCCTGCAGTGTTCATGTCCTTAATACCAACTGCTACCTATTCTGATTTTATGTTTTGATGTTTCACATGATAGTTGTTTTCGAAAGGTGTTTTACCACAAATAGTTGACAGCCATTGATCTAATCATTATTACAACTAACTGATATTACTATATGTTATTTTATCTTATAGAATATATCTAGGTTATAAACTGAACTATTGTTGGGTTTGACAGTAATACTCTTATGAATTTTATTGATAGAAAATGAGTCAGTGTGTAAGAAAGTGAGGTAGAACATAACTGAACGATATTGCTGTAATCATCAAACTCAAGCGGTATATGCCATATGTAAAATTAGTCAACACTTTGTATTAGCTCATATTTTCATATTTCCTAAAACAGTGCTAACTAAATATATAAATTTTAATAGTCTATTTTTAGAGCAGGTTTAGGTTTACAGCAAAACTTAATGGAATGTATGGAGATTTCCCATGTACTCTCTACCCTGACACATTTCTAGCCCCATTATCAACATCCCCCACCAGTGTGACGTATTTGTCACAATTGGTAAATTTCACTGACACATTATTATCACACAAAGTCTGAAGTTTACATTCAAGTTCACTCTTCGTATTGTACATTTTGAGTGCTTAGACAAATGCATAATGACCTGTGTCCACCATTATATTATGATACAGAGTAGTTTCACTACTCTAATAATCCTCTGTGCTCTGTTCATACTCACTTCTCTCTGAAAACAACTACAGTTCATGTATCTCGATCTGTTAATTTATTGGTTTCACGTAAATTGAAAAAAAAAATTCAGGCCGGGCATGGTGGCTCATGCCTGTAATCTCAGCACTTTGGTGGGGGCGGGTGAATCTTGAGGTCAGGAGTTCAAGACCAGCCTGGCCAACGTAGTGAAGCCGCATCTCTACTAAAAATACAAAAAGTCAGCCAGGTGTGGTGGAGTGCACCAGTAATCCCAGCTACTCGGGAGGCTGAGGCAGGAGAATCGTGTGAACCCGGGAGGTGGAGATTGCAGTGAGCCGAGATCAAGCCATTGCATTCCAGCCTGGGAGACAGTGTGAGACTCCATCTCAAAAAGAGAAAGAAAAACAAAATCAGTATATCTTTTATATAGCAATGTCAGTGTTTTGTTGCTTTGTTACAGCATACTTAGCAGCCCAGTGAGTTATTATCATTTATCACAAAGGAAGAAATTGAGCCATTAAGAGCTCAGTTAAGTTTCCCAAGGTCATAGAACTAGATAAATGATTCTGGTTTCCTTCAGTAAATTATAATGTCTCCTGAAACATTGTCAATACATTTATCATGGTGTTTCATGAAAGTGCTTGAAGTCCACAAATGTTCATGACTGACTAATCTACAAGTGGAGCTGATCATAACATCTCTAACCCATTAGCGTGTTTTCCTAATTTTATTTTTTCAGTCGTAATAAAATGGTGCAGAAAATATAATGTTTAATTAAATTGAACTCTAATTTTTTTGAAAAAACTTTCAATATCAATGACAGCTTATAACTGTATAAATTTATGAGGTACAAAGTGATGTTATGATTTATGCAAGCAAAGTGGAGTAATTAAATTAAGCTATTAACACATCCATCATCTCAAATACTTAACTTTTTTTGTAGTGAGATAATCTGAAACTTACTATCTTAGCAATTTGAAATGTACAATATTCTATTATTAACTATATTCACTACGCTATTCAATAGACTTAAAAAAATAAGTGTTTCCTGTCTAAATGAGATTTTTGTACCCTTCAACCATTCTCTCTCCATTTCCTCCGCCCGTCAGCCTCTGTAACCACATTTTACTCTATGTTGCTGTTAGTTTGATTATTTTAGGTTCCACGTATAAGTGAGAACATGTGGTTTTTGTCTTTCTGCGGCTGGTTTATTTCACTTAGCACACTGTTCTCCAATTGAATCCATGCGTCGCAAATGACAGAATTCCCATCTCTTTTAAAAGCTGAATAGTATTATGTTGTATATATCAACCACATTTTCTATATCTATTCATCAGTGGATAAACATTTACGTTGATTCCATATCTTGGCAATTGTGAATAATACTGCAGTGAACACAAGAGTGCAGACATCACTTCTACAAACTGATTTCAAATCTTTTTGGTAATACCTAGAAGTGAGATTGCTGGATGATATAGGAATTCTATTTTTAGTTTTTGAGTAATCTTTATACAGTTTTCTATAATGGTTGTACGAATTTACATCCATACCAACAACATGCAAGGATTCTCTTTTCTTCACATCCTCGCCAACTGTTGTAAACTTTCATCTTTTGATTACAGCCATTCTGACAGGTGTGAAATGATACCTCCCTGTGGTTTTAATATGTATTTCCTTAATGATTAGTGATGTTGAGTATTTTTTTCATACATGTGTTGGCCATTTGTATGTCTCCTTTTAAGAAATGTCTATTAAGATTTCCTGTCCATTTTTATTTATTTATTTTTGCTATTGAGTTGTTTAAGCTCCTTATATATTTTGAATATTAATCCCTTATCAGATGTATGGACTGCAAATATTTTCTCCCAGTTATTAAGTTGCCTGTACACATTGTTAATTGCATTCTTTATTGTGCAGAAGCTTTTTAGTTTGGAACAAATCCATTTGCTTTTATATGCTTTTGTTGTCTGTATTTTTGGGGTCAAATTCAAAACATTATTGCCCATATCAATGTTGTATAGTTTTCCCTATACAATGTTGTATATGTTTTCTTCTAGTAATTTTATATTATCTGATTAAGTCTTTAATCCATTTTTAGTTGACTTTTGTACACAGTATGAGAAAAGGGCTCAATTTTATTCTTCTGCATATGGATATGTAGTTTTCCCAACACCATTTATTGAAGACTATCCTTTTCCAATTGTGAATCCTTGAAATTTTCGGCAAAATTCAATTGACTATACATGTGTGGAATCATTTCTGGGCTTTCTATTCTTTGTCATTGGTCAATGTGTCCATTTTTTTTTAACAGTACTGTGCTGTTTTAATTACTATTGCTTTGTAGTATAGTTTCAAATTAGGAAGTATGATACCTCCAGCTTTGTTCATTGGTTTTTTGTTCTTCATTGTCTTGGCTATTTGGGATTTATTTGTGGTCCCATAAAAAAATTACATTGAAATTTTGTTAGGAATTTCATAGAATCTGTACATTGTTTTGGGTAGTATGTACATATAAACAATATTAATTATGCCAATCTATAAACACAGGAGAGCTTTCCATTTATTTGTGTCTCCTTCAATTTCTATAATCAATGCTTTATAGTTTTCAGCATATAGTTACTTCACCTCTTTGGTTAAATGTACACCTAAGTTTGTATGTATGTGTTTATTTGTGGCTAATGTAAACGATCTTGTTCTCTTGAATTTTTTCTTCAGATAGTTTATTGCTACTCATTTTTGTGTGTTACTTTTTGTTAGGCAACTTTACTATCTTTTTATTATATCTAAAAGTTTTTTAGTGAAGTCTGTAAGGTTTTATATATAAGATAATATCTTTAGCAAACTGATAATTTCACTGCTTCCTTTTATATTTGGATGTCTTTTATTTATTTATCTTGCCTAATTACTCTGGCAAGAACTTCTAACAATATGTCAAACAGAAACCAGAATTGTCATCCTTATCTTGTTCCAAACTAGTTGCACTTTTCTTTTTTCTTTTTTTGATATTTTTATGTGAATGTTCTCTCAATTATTCTTTTTTTTTTGTTTAAGTTCTGAGATAAAGTGCAGAACATATAGGTTTGTTACATAGGTATATGTGTGCCATGGTGGTTTGCTGCACCTGTTGACCCATCCTCTAAGTTCCCTCCCCTAGCCCCCTACCCCACAACAGATCCTGGCGTGTGTTATTCTCCTCCCTGTGTCCATATATTCTCATTGGTCAACTCCCACTTGTGAGTGAGAACATGCAATGTTTGGTTTTCTGTTCCTGTGTGAGTTTGCTGAGGATGATGGCTTCAGCTTCATCCATGTCCCTGCAAAGAACATGATCTCATTTCTTTTTATGGCTGCATACTGTTCCATGGTATATATGTACCACATTTTCTTTATCCAGTCTATCATTGATGGGCATTCGGGTTGGTTCCATGTCTTTGTTATTATAAATAGTGCTGCAATAAACATACGTGTGCACGTGTCTTTATAGTAGAATGATTTATGTTCCTTTGAGTATATACCCAGTAATGGGATTGCTGGGTCAAATGGTATTTCTGGTTCTAGATCCTTAAGGAATCACCATACTGTCTTTCATAATGGTTGAACTAATTTACATTCCCACCAACAGTATAAAAGCAGGTTTCACTTTTCACCATTGAATATAATATTAGCTGTAGGCTTCTAATCTTTATTGTGTTGAGGTAATTATACACCTAATTTAATGAGTGACTTTTTTTGAAAGGAGGTTAAATTTGTCAAATGCTTTTTCTGCATCTAATGAGATTATCGTGTGGTTTTCTTCTTCTTTCTGTTAATGTGATGTATCTCATATATTAATTTGTGTATGGTGAACCATCTTTGCATCCCAGGATTAAATCCCACTGAATCATGGTGGAAGATCCTTTAATGTGTTGCCAGATTCAGTTTGCTAGTATTTTGCTGAGGATTTTTGCACCTATGTTTATCAAGAATATTGGCCTAAGGTTTTCTTTTTTTTTTTTGAAAAGGGAGAAAAAAATGAATTTCAAAGCATCTTTGTGATGTTAATAATAAAGACAAAGTAGTTGTGAAATTGCACATGTGATTTTAATTCTATTAAGCTCATTATTAAAATACATAAAAGGGATGAAAAAATGTCAGAGGAGATGTAATTTTCAGATTATGATGGTATGCTATTTCTATTAAGAAAGAGCTAGTAGATGGTATAGAAGTAATTACAACTTCAACATTAGGCATGTGTATGCCCCAACTGCCAAGAAACTCTTCTAATTTTGGCCATTTTCTTACAATAAATACAGGAATATGTTTAAATAAATACTTGTGCCACCTCTAGAAATATCTTGGCCGATGCAGATGGAACCTGCCCATTTTGTGCATTCAAATATACCATAGAATGTTTACTGTGTATTCTAATTTGTTTTTGTTGTTGTACTCTCAGGTTTTAAGCATGTTTTAAGAGAAAGACAATCCCATGTATGCAATTTTTCTTGGGATGTAATGTCATGTTTTACTTCAGAGCTGTGGTTGGGAAGGTAAGAGAAGAGTAGGGAGAAAGGTAAAAGGATGTGGGCAAGGAAGATAAAAATACAGAAAACATTTAAAAATGTAGTCAGCCTTCAGGTCTCATATGTACAGCCAAATATAAATATTATAAATATTATAATTTTTTTAGCCAAAAGAGGAATGCTTCAACCATCTTGAGTCTTCAATCCCTCCTTCTTTTTACCCTTCCTGTATACTCTGTTTTACCTGTGCACATCCTGATATCATCTGAATTTGAGATCCCTCAAATTGAATAAACATTTTATTTCTTCTGATTATTTTTACAACAGTAAGTACAATAGCTTGATTATAATAAATGATCAATAATAATTTATAAATATAAATTAAATATATCATAGCTTATTGTCACTCTGTCAATTAATTTGAGCAAAAGTCATATAAGAACATAAGCATAAAAATTCCACACAAGTTTTTCTAAATAATTCAGTAATCCTATATGATCTCAAAAAATATTTTTCATATCTTTCTTTGGGAGAAAAAATGAAATTTATACTGATTCAGAAATGAAACAATAATAGAGTATAAGTAGAACTCAAGAAAATTCCAAAAGAGATTATTCTCTCTTAAATAATTCAGTGTGGAAATGAATTGGGTTTAGTGTGATAATCTCTTTGAGAGATCTCTAAAATGATAAAGTATAATTTAAAGCATCTGTGGCCTACTTATTAAATTATTAATGTCAAGTGAGAAAGTGTTATTGCTGGTGCTGAACCAAAAAATTTGTCTGTGCATGCAAAAGGGTTCTTTTTTTAATTTTTCCCTAACAAGTGTGAGCAGGACTTTGGTTTGGTTGTGTGCTTTCTTCATATATCACAAATACCATTTGATATGCAAAATCATTGGGAAAGCATCAATTATGCAGAGGTAGTTAAGTGAAGTATACTAATATGCAATGATTCTAAACTACCACAGTGTGGTAGGAGATTCACTTTCCACAACATTTATCTAATTAGCAGAACTAACTGCTTTGCTATACTTCTACCACAATCAAATCCCTTATTAAAAACTATATCATTGTTACTGCTCAATAAGAGTGAATAAAATCTCCAAGGCAAAAATTATACTTTGGGATATGCTATACTTAAAGTTCAATTCAACTAGAAACAACAAGTATCCATGTATTAATTTGGTTGATTTGCATGTTTACATATTTTACTTCTTTTTCATGAAAGACAATTTACTTTTAATGATTAATGTAGGGGAAGTTCACAGGACATTGTAACAAATGTATCATATTATATGTTGTAGAGCCACCTAAATGACTATTTCAGTACAAAATTCCAAATATGAAAATATACATGTATGTATTATTGAATCAAAACTTTAGAGTTAGAAACAATTCTCAAATATATAGGGCCCCACTTTCTTATTTTACATGTATAAAATTAAGGCTAGGATATATTACAAAGATCACATGGATAATTTGTGGAGGAAATTAGTAACTAAATCTATGGAATACAAGCTATTTATTGTATTTAAATTATGCACAATTATGTGGTCATCCAGAGTCTATTAGATTTAAAGATGTGCAGAACAATTAGTTGGTGAAAAATGAGTTTCATTTTCATTATTTCCTATGTGTGTTCATAGGGTATTGGTGGAAGTATTTATATACTTTACATATTTAGTATTTGAGTAACACAATTTTATTTATTAGTTTTTTTTATTACCAGGTCAAAAGCTAACTTGTACCCACTTTATTGTCTACTTATATGAAAAAAAAATGAGATTGAAAAGAGTTTACTAGACTTGTTTGTTCCATCAAATATTACCATTTGAATTTTTATTGCCTCTTAAAAATATTTCACATATTATTATGTATACCCACTTTAAAAATGTGTTAATCCCATCGTGAAATTTTAATTATTGTTATTTTCTGTGTGGATTGCAATACAACATATCTATCTAAACTAGAAACACTTAGCTATTTCTTAAATGCTTGTTAAAAGTAGTTTTCACCCTCCAAAATATTTAATTCTTAAGTGCAATATTCAAGACACATTTCTCTTCTGTGTTTTAATTTACATATATATACACAGACACAGATATACCCACACATATATATTAAACAATACACAGCTCAAATTCTAATTGACATTCAGGAACTAAATACTAAAATTATTTTTAAAGTTTTACCTTTCCCAAAGACATTTTTATACATCTGTAATTACATATTTTTACATTATTAAAAAGTTATGTTTATTTTCATTCTATATAATTTGGAAGGAGAGAGTACTGTGTTCGGTGTTAAGAAGAATTTATAAGTAAATTATATTTTACCTTAATTATTTTAAATATTTTCTGGTATATAAACACTACAAATACTAAATCATTTCCATTCTCCAAGCCAATGTTCTATAATATCAGTTTTAATACATACAAAAAAGTAGGCATAAAGACTTTAAAAAAGACAAAAAGTAACATGGTGAATTAGTGCTATAAAATTGTGTTAAAAAATAGTGAGGAAATATGACCAGAGTTTATTAGGGCAAAAAATTGAAACACATGATAGGTAATCAAGATACAAATATAGTATTACTTGGTAAGTCAGAAATAATTAAGATACAAATATAGTATTACTTGGTAAGTCAGAAATCTGTAGGAAACATAATAAGGAAAGGAAAAGTGTTGGAAATTTGTTGAAGGAAGTGTGACCCTTAGGTGGAGGCAGGCTGGATGGGAGTGGTGAAGCAGAGGATGTTGTCACATAGATCCTAAAGGTTTCTCAGCATGGAGCCAGTAATAAAAGTATAAAAATCCACAAATAAACCCTAATGGTATCTTAGTTGTAAATACACTGAATTTGAGAGATTGGCATTATATTCTAGTAGAAATATTAAATCTTAGAGACTGTGGGACAATCACATTGGAGATATTTTTATTACAAAGTGAAATTTGGAGCCATATGTAAAAAAGGATGTGAATACATTGAAATGAATGACAGGAAAGTACTAAGGGTTAAAGACAAATTTTGTGAAATGTCAGAATGTAAAAGACTATGTAAAAATTAAAAATATGAGCTACCATGGAAACCAAATAAGCAAAAATGCTATGGGTCACCCAATCAGATAGATCATGTCATTCATTTGAGCCCTCAGACATGTTGTGGTTCCCTAACTAGACTGGAAAATTCATCATCTTCTCCACAGACACCTCTAACACTTTATCTCATTGAATAACTATCATTTTTATAGACAAATTTCATATCGCATTCAATAATATCAAAGAGCATACAGATAAGGTTGTTGTTAATGTTTTGGACATCATCAGTTATGAGTAGGGATTGGGGAGTGAAAATAATTCTGTCAAGCCAATGATAATAAGAGAAACATTTAATTGTTTGGAAAACAGTTTTATTCCTCAGGATCATGATTCTTATTTTACTCATACATGAAGACAAAATCAGAAAATATACATAAACTTATTTTTTGATTGATTGTAAATGCATTTATATGTCTTCAATCAAGAAAATAATCATATTTTAAACTTATTACACCTATAATCAATAAAATGTAAAATGTAATTTAAATCAAGTCTTCTTCCTTCCTGTTGACTTTGGATAGTCTGATGACAATATGCTTGGTGAAATTAGTTTTGCAGTGTATCTTTTAGCACTTCTCTGAGTTTCTTTCAGCTGGGTTCTAAACCTCTGGTAAGACCAGGGAAGTTTTCCAACTCTTCTTATTATCTGGAAAACTTATGAGCTGTTAAGAGTCCCTACATTTTGATGTTTTTCATGATGGCCATAGTATATTTAAGAATAATATTTTAGAAACTATTTTTCTTTTAAATAGAAATACAAAATAAAGGGTCTAAAATGTTTACGTGTTAGAACTAAATATTTAAACATTATAACTAAATGGTTTTTTAAATAAACTAAAAAAAAACCTGTGGTATTTTAATTTATACTTCATTACTCCATGACACAAAATTAAAAATGAAGATGCAACTAAGATGACAAATTATTTTAATTGATATACAACTGCAAATATCTCATTGGTAAGGTACTTTGTCTTTTACTTTCCTGGATTCTTTAGGCATAAATAATAGTTACAAATGCTTCGTAAAGGAATAGAAACCCATATAATACTTATGTAGAAAGAAATTTACTGGAATATTAGCTTTAATATAAAAATTTTAATCTAAGGCTTTATATTATTATACAGCATAGAAGTTGAAATATTATGAAACCATTAATATGTTCACTCTCAATGGCAAAAGGTAGATACAATACCATAAACAAAAATAATGCCTATTTTAGTTCCCATTGGCTGCCACAAAAATTACAACAAACCACATGGCTTTAAACAACAGAAATGAATTATTTCACAGTTCTGTATCCCAGTCTAAAACCAAGTTTTTGGCATGGTCTGTTTCTTCTGGAGTCCTTGAAAAAATATGTCCCACTCCTCTACCCCAGTTCCTGGTGACTGCTTGAACTTTTTGGCATGCCTTGGTTTGTAGTTGCATATCTTCAGTCTTAGTCTCCAACTTCACATAGCTTCCTCCGTTGTATTTCTTCTTGTCCAAATCTGCCTCTGATTCGATCTTATAGGGACATCTTCATTGCATGTAGGGCCCACCCTAATTTCAGAATGACTTCATCTGAAGATTCTTGTCTTAATTACATCTGAAAAGATGTAGTTTTCAAAATGAAGTAGGTTTCCTGTGTGTGTGTGAGTGTGTGTGTGTGTGTGTGTGTGTGTCCAAACAAGGTCTTATTTCCCAGGTTCTGGTGATTAGGACTCAAACCTATCTTCTGTGGGGGCCACTGTTCAATCCATTCCAGTGTCAATCAAGTTATAAAAAAAATACGAAACACTTACTATATGCTCTGTCATGTACTAAGTGTTTTGAGAGCTATTAGTTTATTTAAGTACCAAAATGAACCTATGAATAATTCTGCCTCTGAAGGAAGAGTTTCTAGTTTCAAATGCTGGCTCCATCATTGGCATATAACCTGACTTTATCACACTTCAATTTTCTCATCTAGAAAGTGGGCATAATAAGGATTGTTGTATTTAGTGAGCTAATATAAAAATATGTGTATGTTAAAAACACATAATAAATCTAACAAACACACCACAAAACGAATAGTAAATATATTTGGTACTGCAAGTTGGATTTTCAATTATAATGAAATAACTGACTAACAAATCTGTCTGCTCTCCAAAAACAAGTAGAAACTGCATGAAATATTTGAAACAATGATTTTTGAATCATGAATCACAGGAAAACATACAACAATGGCCAATGAGAGAAGGAAAATTAGCACTGTGGGTGACACAGCCAACCCAAACTCTGTCTGGAGGCAGTTTCCTGATCTTAGTGCAGACAAGGGAACTGAAACACAACAAAGAACTTACTGAAATGTAGAGATAATTGAATTTGGGTAGGATAAGAAGTCTGAAATTTGTAAAGCAGAATTTGTAAAGAGAAGGAGATCAGCATAAAGATCACTTTCAGTTGGGATTAGGATTCTCGGTTGCTTATACATAATCAGAAAATTCCCAAGGCTTGAAAACATTCTTTACAAAGACCTATAAACATAACAATTCACATAATTCATACAAGATTGAAAAAGCTTAACATTATCCATGTTTTATCAAATTTGAACTATCAATTCTTTAGAATATATATGACATATACATATTTAACAATTTACATTAGGCACACATAAAAATGTCATTAAAGTCACTCATAAGAAAATACAAAATTAAATAATTCAAACTTAAAGCTGTTGGAACTTTATCCTGAGTCTTGAGAGGAATGCAGGTATATAACCTGAGTCATGCTGCATGTAGCTGCAACTTGTTTTTTTTTGTTTGTTTGTTTGTTTGTTTTGTCTTTTAAACTTCCTTGAAATGTAGTAATCTGTAACCAATCAAATTGCTGTGGTGTGTGCACTTGGTCTTGTACAGAAAATGTTGTAATCCTGCTAGAACTTCTCTGTTTTTGCCTACATAATTGAAACTTTAACTTTTCCACTTTGCAAAATGCTGCCCCCATTCATTTAGTGTCCATGCTTTCCCCCAGTGACCAACCTCAAGCTTTGTACTTGAATAGACTGGATAATTAATCATATTTTCTGAGTCTCATTATTTAAGTTTGAAAAAGGCCACCAGCCCAATGAAGAAGGGCAAAAACATTGAGCAGATCTCAAAAAGATCTATAAATGTACCGATATATTTACTATATGAGCAAATAGCACAACAAATACTGAACATTTTTTGACATTGGTGAAATATGGATATCATGTATTGGCAAGGATGTGCACCAACTGGCATTTTTGTAGAATATAAATGTATATCTTGTTTGGGATGGTGATTAACTAGACATACACATTTGTCAAAACTTGTGAAACTGGAAACTGTACATTTAAATTGAGTGTATTTAATTTTGTGTAAAATGCACTTCTATAATATGGATTTAGAAAGTAATAAATATTTTGAATAACAAAGAGTTAGACTTTAAATTAATTTAATATTTTCTTTGTATATGTGTTAATCTTCAATGATACATGTGCCTTCCTTTTATAATTAAATGAATAAACAGTTAATTTAATGACTAATTGGGTCAAGTCTCTTTTTTTAACTAGTATAAATACATCTTAATGAGACAGTCAGTTGGAGCACTCTGAAACTTTGGTCCTTAGAATAAATACATGAGTGATTTATACAATAGCAGTGAGTGTTTGTGCTACATTTTAATTCACTAACATATACCAACCAGTATGGGAAGCAGAAAAATCTACTCTGTTAATCAGGGCATGCCTGCTGCCCTCTTGAATTTTATTCTACTTTTCTTGATCCCCAGGTAAAGCATTAAGGTCTGACCTGCTCTATATCTGCACATGCATTGATTTGTAACACCAAATAAGGCAGCACAATCAAAGAGAAAAGTCAGACAGAAACATCAGCTCCTTGCATAAGATGAAAGCTCTGCTGTTAATCATACTATTGATGGCATCACTAATGTAGTTAGCAACTAAATTTAGAAAAAGAGAAAGGATTCATTTATCCTCATCAAATCTGCTTTCATGCCTGTGTTCTTAGGAAAGTGGACGGCTAATTATCTAGGATATTTGTGCATTTAAAATTTAGTCCTTTCTTCCTTTCTTTCTTCCTACCCTTCTTCCAAGCCAGTGTGTTTATGAAAATAAATACTGAAGTAACACCTTCCACCATAACACATTCAATAATGCCATAACCTGTGCAAACCTTCAGACAAAAAAACTTTCTTACTTGTTGATTAATCTCATATATAAACATGTTCAAACTAAAACAAAGAGAGAACATATGAATAATTTTTAGAAGCAAGTTTGTAATGTAACTAATACATTTAGTGCCAGAAGGTGAACATGTATACATGTGCAACTTCATTGTTAAAATATTTTGAAAAGTATAAAGTACTAATTAGCATAATAAATATACAATAATATTATCTATTACCAGAAGTAGCACAAAGCCCTTGATTATCAAGTTTTAGAGTGTCTCCATTGTTGCTTTGTGAGATATTCTGGGGACTGAGCAAAAACTTTCTCTTTATTAACAACAGGAAAATTATAATGTATTGGCTACTCTGAAAAGTGAAATAGCTACAAAACATTGTAAAGAAAACCTGAAATTCTTCATTAACTTTAAAATTTGACCACTAATGTGGGCGAGTTCCTTATTTCAAACAGTAATTCCTATTTCATGATATTTAAAAATTATTAGTAACATTAGAGTTCATATAGCACCTCCCAATCAGCAAACACACTATTACCGGAGAAGAAATTGACTTATTAACTACATGAATCCTTTCATTGTTGAATCATTCCAGTTAAACAAGCACAAATACACACACACACACAGATACACACACAGACACAGATACACACACACATACACACACACCTGTTTTTCTCCCCCTGTAGAACTACAACTGTATGTTACTGGTATAAGTTCAGACCTCTAGCATCAGATAACAAATACCCTTCACCTTCTACATAAATACATAGTCCTTCCAATTTTGAAAGCCAGTCTAGGGTCTTAAATGCTTCTCTTCTGGGCTGTCTAAAGTGAGCGGTAGTATGCTGAAGCAAGATTGAACTGCCTCTTGGTACGGAATTGGTAGTGAACTTTCAGGAATTTTGCTAGCCTTTATATCAGGTTGGTAGCTTGAAACTGGGCATGACAAAATATTTACATCATGGTAATCAGCAAATAGTGCAAATCAAGGCTTCTTTCCTACTGAGCTCCAGCTGGTTACTAATCATTTACCAACACATCAGTGATTATATTCCTTTTCAAAAGTAATTGCTCTTTCAGAAAAAGAAAAAAATTGGAGAAAGGGAAGGAAAGAAAGGAAAGGCAGGGCAGAGAAAAAGCACTATAAACTTCCCTCTTATCACTGCTTTAGCTGTGTCCCAGAGATTCTGATATCTTGTATCTTTGTTCTCATTAGTTTCAAAGAATTTCTTGATTTCTGCCTTAATTTCCTATTTACTCAAAAGTCATTCGGGAGCAGATCATTTAATTTCCATGTGATCGTATGATTTTAAGCGATTTTGTTAGTATTGATTTCTATTTCTATTGCACCATGGTCTTAGTATGGTTGGTATGATTTCGTTATTTTTTTTAATAGGCTGAGGATTGTTTTATGTCCAATTGTGTGGTTGACTTTAGAGTATGTGCCATATGGCGACAAGAAGAATGTATATTCCATTGTTTTGGGGTGGGGAGTTCTATAGATGTTTATTAGGACCATTTGGTCAAGTGTCAAGTTCAGATCCTGAATATCTTTGTTAGTTCTCTGCCTTAATGATCTATCTAATATTGTCAGTGGGATGTTGAAGTCTCCCACTTATTTTGTTGTTATCTAAGTTTCTTCATAGGTCTCTAAGAAGCTGCTTTATGAAACTGGGTGCTCCTTTGCTGGGTCTGTATAGATTTAGGACAGTTAGGTATTCTTCCTGAACTGAACCCTTTACCATTATTTGATTCCCATTTTTTGTAATTTTCAAATTGTTGTTGGTTTAAAGTTTGTTTTGTCTGAAACTAGACTAGCAACCCCTGCTTTTTTTCTGTTTTTCATTTTCTTAGTAGATTTTTCTCCATCATTTAGTTTGAGCTTATGGGTGTCATTGCATGTGAGATAGTTCTTTTGAAGACAGCATACAAATGGGTCTTTATTTTTTATCCAATTTGCCATTCTGTGCCTTTTAATTGGGGCATTTAGCTTATTTACATTCAAGGTCAGTACTGATATGTGCGAATTTGTTCCTGTCATTCTGTTGTTAGCTGGTTATTATGAAGACTTGATTGTGTGGTCACTGGTCTACGTATTTTGATGTGCTTTTGTAGTAGCCAATAATAGCCTTTCCTTTTCATAGTTAGGATTCTCTTTGGGACCTCTTATAAGGCAGGTCTTGTGGTAACACATCCCCTCAGCATTTGCTTCTCCGAAAAGGATTTTATTTCTCCTTTGCTTATGAAGCTTAGTTTGATTGGATATTAAATTATTGGCTGAAAATTATTTTCTTAAGAATGCTGAATGTAGGCTACCTGCCTATTCTGGCTTGTATGATTTCTGTTAATAGGTTGGGTGTTAGCCTGATGAAGTTCCCATTGTAAGTGACATGCCCCTTCTCTGTAGCTGCCTTTAACATTTTTTTTCCTTTTATTTCAACCTTGGAGAATATGACTATGTGTCTGGGGATGGTCTCTAATGTAGTATTTCATGTGGCTTCTCTGCATTTCCTGAATTTGAATGTTTGCTTCTCTAATGAGGTTGGAGAAATTTTCATGGATGATATCCTGAAATATGTTTTCCAGGTGGCTTGCTTTCTCTCCTCCTCTTCCAGGGATCCCAATGAGAAATAAATTTGATCTCTTTAAATAATCTCATATTTCTTGGAGATTTTTTATTCTTCTTTATTTTTTCTTTATTTTTGTCTGACTGAATTATTTTGGAGAAACGATCTTCAAGCTCTGAGATTCTTTCTTCAGCTTGGCTGATTCTGCTCTTAATACTTGTGTCTATATTCTGAAATTCTTGAAGTGAGTTTTTCAGCTCTATCAGATAAGTTTTTTTCTATTTAAAAAAAAAGCCGTTTGTCTTTCAGCTTCTGTATCATTTTATTGTATTCCTTAGAATCCTTGGATTGGGTTTTGACTTTCTCCTGAACCTCTATAATCTTTATTCCTATCCATATTTTGAATTCTATTTCTGTCGTTTCATCTATTTTAGCCTGGTTAAGAACCATTCCTGGGGGACTAGTGTGGTGGTTTGGAGGAAAAAAGAACAAGTAGACACTCTGGCTTTTTGAGTTGTTAGAGGTTTTGCACTGGTTCTTTCTCATCTTTGTGAACTGATGTTCCTTCAATCTTTGAAGTTACTGTCCTTTGATTTTTTTTTTTTTGCTTTATCTTCTTTGATGTCATTGGGAATCTGATTGTGGTATAAGGTTGGTTCAGTTAATTGGCTTTGTTTCTGGAAGATTTTAGGTTGTCAAGGCTCAGTTTAGCACTACTGAGCTGCATGCTGTAATTCTGGGGGGCTGGTATTGGCCCCAGGCTTTGTTCTATGGTCTCTTGAAGTTAGAAATCTGCTGTGCTGGAGGGGCCAAGGTGTTGAACTGCTGGCCACAACACTCTGATGGATGGTGCCAACCAAAGCACTTTGTTGGGTTCTAGCAGCAGAATCCATGATAAATTACACATGCCAGCAACAGTGGCAGCATGGCAGGATGCATGCTCATCAGCTGGGGTGGGGCGCTGGTGGGTGTAGTGGTGTTGGCCTCCATGTGGGTGTTCACAGCCGCACCAATGGTGGTGTGAGGGAAAGGGGTTGGGGGTATGGCCTCTTGTCTCCTTGTGCACATTCACACTGGTAGCAGTGTTGGCCTGGGGCCAGGGTACTGATGGGTGCAGGGCTGGCAGCCACCATGCACACATTCATGCCAGTGCAGTAGCAGTGCTCATTTTCTTGAATTCCTAAATGTTTACAATTTTTTCTGTAATACTGTGCAAACATTGTTTTCAGAGGAGAAGATTACATTTAAATATATTTCAGAGAAGAAAATTTAAAAATTCCCATCAATAACCATAGACATATTTATTGACAAGCTGAGAGGGGTGAGGTGAATACTATATACTTTCATTAAAACTTGGTTTAGGAAACTATAGCAAATTTTTACATTTCTCTTCATGACCACTGTAAATGTCTTCTAATTTTGTTCTTATTTCAATATTTCTCCTTTTGAATGAATTCTCTGGAGTGCTGCCTAAGGTACCTTACTAAAATATAAGTATTATTAAGTTACCACTTCATTTAATTTTTCCCCAATGGCTTTCCATCACTATAGATTTGTAAATGATTCTTAGAATGTAATATGTGCTCTTTGACCTATAACCATCTTCCATTCCATTCAACATTTCTTAATTCAAACACTTAACAGTGAGTAGCAAATGTATGTTAGCATTAGATACCACGGAGATATATAAATGGATATGGCATGGCTCGTGATTTAAGGAAGTTACATTCTGAATAAGAAAACAGATAAGTAAATAGATAACCGCATAGCAGAGTTTACAAAGTAACTCATACTATAGCCCAAATTCACAGATGAAACGAAATCTTTGAATTCAGTTTATTTTAACTCTAATTCTTCCCTAAATACATACCAACACATTACTAGGGAAATAAATACAAGAAACTAATTATTTCATGAGAGTAAAGTATATGGGATAGCAAAAACATTCTCTGCAGATTAATGTTTCCTCTCACTTAGAAAATACAAAACAACCACAACTCTTAGCTTTGCTTCTCCTCCCTCATTCTTTTCTTTAAAATAAGGTTATTTGTTTCTTCATTTAGGATGAGATCCATGCTTATGCAACCATGTGGAAGTAGAGGAGAAGACAATGGGGTTTTATAATGGCATCTGGAGATTTGTTATTTTCTGATATATATATATATATATATTTGGGGAAAATTCCCTTTCCCATAGGTACATCACTTCCCTTGCTGGAATTCCTAGTGAAGTAGTTAAAGTATGCTCTTCTGGCATACTGACTATTTAAGCTAAAGACACTTGAAAAATAGCAGGTGCAAGATCACTCTGATCTTTGTGCTGTTTCTCAAAGCAGAAAACAGAATTCCTGTATGAAAGCCGTTCTTATACTAGAAGGAAAAACAACATCCTTATGTTAAAGGACAAGAAGTCAAGATCAAGAGAAGTCTGTGCTGACCTTGCAAAAATAACTCTTGTCTTTTAAGCCTTCTCATATAATTTAGTCACAGCTTAACAAATGACTATTCTTTGTCCAATTCATTATTTAAGTAACTGACTCTAACTGCTTCTTTGAGGTCTTCATGTCTTTAATAACTAAAATGCATATTGTGTTTTTCTCCTGTTAATCTATTAAGTCAATTTAATTCTTGAATCTAGCCAGGACCCTAAGAGGATAAAGGTGGAGTTTTGCTGCCTTTACATTAGTCACATTTGACAGCTGATACCATTACAGCCAGTTCTCTTGACTTACTCAGGCACAGGTGGTATATTCTGGATGACTTGCTCTCACCTGGAACCAAGCTGTCTCCGGGCCTTTCAGCATCTTTCCGAGGTCGAGTCTCTAGCAGATGAAGCATTCTTGTCTTCAGTAATCCCACGTTTTACTAACTCTAATTAATCTTTCTCCTCATCCCAATTTCTCTGGGTTTGTAAATGAGGCAGGACTAGTGTATTTCCCCTAGGCTCTCTCCTATTACCCGGAGCATGCCGAACCGTTATAAAGTGAAAAAGGATATCTTCTCTGTAATAGCAGTAAAATCTGTGACTGGAGCCTATGCTGTACTGAATTGAGATATCTTTACGTTTTTAGAAAATCATCAGATAATAACATGCTTTGCAAGGATTCTGTGTTTATACGATCCTATTGTTTAATGTCAGCATCTACTGTTTCTGTAATTTTCCCTTGAGCAATGAAAGCTTTGAGTTAGCTTGAATGAAGTATTTATACTCAGAAAGGCAGACAAAAATTTATATTATTGATTTATGACTTATTAAATAATACATTTTGGTCATTGCTACTAACCCAGACTGGGGGAAATGAAAATCAAAGAATTCCTAGAGAAACTACACCCTAAGATAAATTTTGTAGGCTCATTAGGAATTATTCAGGTAAAGAAAGGATGCTTCGAGCAAAAGTGAAACATAAGCAAAGTGTGTTAGAGCTGAAAGAGCATAATGCATATGGAAGAATACAAGACTACATGACCGATACGTAGCATCTGAGGAATGGATGGATGGCAATAAGACTAGAGACAGAAGGAGGACAAGGTTAGGCTTTGTGTAGGGTGCAGTTTTTGAGCATATATTGAAGGCTCTAACAAAAACAAAATTTCTCTAAGGGAAGATCAAATGTATAAAAATTATATCTGAAAACTATATTTGAAGGAAAGAGAATGGATTGGGCAAGAGAAGAAATCTAAAGGCAAGAAAACAAAGGTACTTAGATAAGTTATAATAAAAAATATCAAGAAATAATTCCCACATACCTGGTTCAGCGATTTTTTGAAATATATATTTTTTAACTATGTAAGCTAAAAGTTTATTTTATAGTCAATGAGAACCATGAGAGAAAAGAAAGTTGTTTGACATGATACTTAGAATGTAAAACATTGAAGTGATTCTTTTTGTGACAAAGATGATGAGAAAGGTTAAATTATATTTACCATATGTACATAAGGGAGAAGCAGATACAAACATTAGTCAAATGGTGTTAATATATTTTATATTAGATTAATATCTATTTTATGTCTTGATCATCCCCAAATACTGTCCTGTCCAGTCCTGACAAAACACAGTACATTCTCTTTGATACAGTATAATCAATAAGAATTTGATGTGGATTAGAGACAGAGTGAGAAAAAAAGAAGATGTTGATGAGTGAGGAAATAGAGAAAATATTTCAAAATTCAACAGTACCATTGCCTAATGGTGCGTACTGTTAGAATTTGCCCCCAGACACAATGACATTGGAAAAGTGTGCCTCTGCACGTGCTATGCCTCTGCACATCCCTATAGTAGATTATCTATATTTTCTATCCTCTCCCACATATTCTATTCCCAGTATTCTTGGAAAACACCTAGAGTCCATTTTTAAGTTTAAGGCTCAACTTTATTTTAATCCCTTTTCATATTAAAAGTTTTGTTTAATTACACTTAAGTATTTCACTTCTGGGTTTTCATGGGTTTAGCACCCTATATACTTGATTTCCATGGTACTATTTAATTTTTAAATTCTGTGTTAAATTGTGTTAACTTCAACCGCACTTTTACATTTAAAGGCCTATATTACATTGTGTTATTTATTTTTGTTTATATTTTTTCTTCTGGACTTTAAGTCTCTGGAGTGCAAAAACTAAGTTGTTTTTATTTGAATACCTAAGAGTGGGATACTTTCTACCACCTAATAGGTGCCTGTTAATGTGTATTTAATGTGAATATATCAGAACAAAAATTCTAAAACAAAGGCATGTCAAAGCTAACATATATGAGTGTCTACTAATTAGATTATTTATATGTGACTCTTCCTTAAAACTTTTAAAATTCTGTGGGATAAATCTACAGTTACTATTTTTTTTTACATAGGACATTGAAATACTAGCTTAATAAGCTAGTTGTTGAGTAAAGCATAATCATTTTCAAAGCTATTTCTACCAAAATACACAACTTACTTGAGGTAAGACTCATTTACAAATCTTAATATCTCTCAAAATATAAGGTCCACGAATTGTTAAACTGCTATCATATGTCAGGTATTGACAAAAGTTTCACATGCATAATTTTATGTAGTTCCCCTCGAACAACATAAAGTGGGTTCTGTTATTCACATTGTACTAAGTGTGAAAAAAAAAGTGGGGTCTAGATGCAAAAAACCTTGTTTACATCGCAAAGCAAGAAAGAAATGGACTGGTAAGTCTGCTCATGTTTGTTTGACTACAAAGTTTAGGACCTTAACTATTATGCCAAATTAAATCATTCGGATTATAAATGAATCTATATTGGCAAAAATAAGGTAGATAATAGTTACACAGGCACAGACATGGCAAGATCTGGCAATTCACGAGACCATGACTTTCCAAAGTTGATTTTCAAATTTCTTCATACTTCATTGAAGAGGAGAGGTTTCCATTTCCTGGATACATAATTAAGAAAAAAAATTACAGTTTTATATTTTTTTCTGAATAGGGATTTAAAAGACATTGGAAGGTCATAAAAAATCTTACTACATATATTAAATATATTTATCTTAATATGACAAACTTTTCTTTTGTGAGTTAAATTTTTGTACATCCATTTATCTACCTTACCTGTTCTCACCTCAAGGGAAAGACACACATTAGAATCATGATTTATTTGTAAACACTCATTTTTAAATATTAGTTATTAAATTCTGTCTCAATTGATCTTAGCTGGAAAGCTTGGATACATGTTTGATTATTTCCTTCTTCTGGTTCCTTACATTCAATAATAACCAAAAATAATTCTTAAATTGTGTAAATAAATCTTGTCAGTACCTTCAGGTATAACATGCACATGGAACACCATTGTGCATAGAATTAGCCATTAGACTCCTCAACATGTCATATGAAGTTGACTGGGAAGTTCCTTCCCAATCAATCTCAACATACTTTTCTTCTTACTGTTTATTATTATTCTCCTGTACTCTTTATAGTCTGTGTTTCTGTCTCCCTACACATAAACTATTTGATGCCTGCATGCTTTTATACATTCTGTTCTTTCATCCTTGTATATACCTTTCCCACATCTCTTCCAGGAGAATACATGTTTATTGCTGAAGGCACAATTTAAAAGTTGTAAAGAATATACTTTCTGGTCTAAACAGAATTAAGACTTCATCCTCTTTGAAATCCATACTCTGCAAACACTTAATACAGTCTGAATCATACTACTTTATAAATTTAATAATTATAAATCTATGTTTACTTATTGAATGGAGTGTTCTGAACTGAAAATGACAATTTCTTGCTTATCTATAGTTAATACACTGCATTTAGTAATTAAAGGTCTTTGAACAGAACACCAAGTACTCATTACTTTAAGTTTTGTGTATTCTATGGTCTCTAACATAATTTGTGTACAGAGTATAACTTAACACATTATAATTTTAATGTTTTAATAAAATACCAACGATTAGCTAAGTTAGACATTGTGGCTGATTACTGACATAAAAAACAAAATTTGTTAGAGTTGAAAAACAGTTTAGGGAACCTAGCTGGATGAAGAGATTTTATAGGTTCCTCTAACAAACAGATACTGATATGTTCACCTTTTCAAACATTATAAAATCTAAGTAATATTAATTTACTCTTTATTATTAGACTTGTTTTTCTGGGTAAATTTTTCTGTGATATAAAAAACCACTGTGTGAAATATTACATGAATAAAATTTCTGAAATCATTTTTAAACAAGAGTAATGTTCCTCCAGTGATGAAATGCCAATTTCTGTATTTCACACACTGTCAGATTTTCTATATTGCTTAAGAAAAGGTCTTAATAAATACATAAACCATGTCCTAACTCTAAATTCTGAAATTTATTAGACATCTAAAGGAGTGGGCAACTCCCTGACAATATTTTGTCTTCACTTTGGAATTCATGCAATGACTCAGTCAAAGATTCTTTATGTTCTAAAATTCTGACATAATAGAAAAAAGGAAAGCAGAGTTCTCTAATGTAAGACAACCTAGAATTCTGGGTGTAATGATATGTATTAGTTATAGTTATATCACTAATTCATTATGGCTATGATTTACCTCACTTTACCATTCCATAAGGACTTATAAGCAGATCTCCAGGAACTATTTCCGATTATTGTAATCATCAATTCATTATAACAATATCTATTCAGCACTTAGCTATGGCCACAGTGTTGTTAGTGACTTGTTTCTTTTTCAATCCAACCTTAACAGTGACTCAACCATTTTTTTTCTTTGCAATCACATTGCTCAAGTTGGTTCATAGTCTTAGAGTACTATAGCAAATTCTCTCTGAAATCCTTATGCTTGTTTTTCTTGCGCTATATCCCTTCAATGTGTACTATCATATTTGCCTTCTCAAAGCACCACTCAATGCATGCATTCTATACCTCAATAATTTTCCTAACATTTCAATGTTTATCAATTCAAATTATAACTAATTAATACAATGTAATATTTGCTCACTATAATTTTTCTATTTTTGATGTGTTTTAACTTCATTTTATATATGCAAGCCAGGTTTCAGGCAGTGAGACACTTTCTTTAAAGAAAATTGTGCCCTGAACCTCAGCTAAAGTATAGAAGATGTTCTAGGTAAACAAATGAGAGGAGAACTGCTTCTGGTCAAGATAAAATGAAGGGAACCTTATACTTCTACCCGAAACTCCTACAACATTGACAAAAATAAATGAGACAACCATGTTTAGACAGTGATTCTTAGGAGATGGGATACAAGTAAATTAAATTCTATACTAGATTGAATAGTGTCCCTAAAAAGTCATGACCACTTGGAATCTGTGAATGTGACCCTATTTGGAAATGGGGTCTTTGCTGATATAATAAAGTTAAGTTGAGGGCATACTGAGTAAGAGTGAGCCCTAATTCAATGAGTGTTATCCTTATAAGAGGAAAATTGGACACAGAGATAAACAGGGAAAGTATCATGTCATGAAGGACACAGAGATTGGAACTATGCCACTATAAGTCAAGGAACACCAAGAATTGCCAATCACCACCAGAAGCTAGAAGAAGCAAGGGAACATTTCTTGAGAGATTTAGAGAGAGCATTACACTGCCAACACCTTGATTTCAGACTTCTGGCCTCCAGAATTGTGAGACAATACATTTTTATTGTTTTCAACCATTCAAGTCTGTGTTAATTTGTTATGGAAGCCCTAGGAAGTATTCAAGCCTTGCAATTGTCACAGTTTGACTGCCTAGGGAGAAATTTAAGACTTAAGCTCAGGGAGGGAGAACTCTGGTGGAACCTGATGATCTCCCTGAGCTATTAACCCATGGCACATTCCATGAGACTTAAGGCTTCTGGAATACTGGAAAATAGAGAGTTTCACAGAAAGAGAACTCCAATAACCTGCAGAATGTTCCCTTTCATTGTTTATCTGGGTACTGACCAGCACATTTGTATAAGGAAAGTATCCAACCTGAGATGAAGAACCATCCAAAAGAACATAAGTACAAATTCCTAGACCTCCCACATCACCAGAACTAGTTCATGTTTTTACCTGCCACAACAGAATATCTCATAATTTACAAGGTATTGAATAATCAGAAACTGCTCAGGAATAAAGCTATCAACTCTAAAAACTTTTTACCTATGTATCAAAGCAAGCCTTGAATTCTCAAAAATCCCATCAGACATGCATAGAAGAAGGGAAACAGAGCCCATAATGAAGATACAAAAATAAATAAACTGAAATTTATCTAGAAGTGATAGCGATGACAGAATTACTAGAAAAATATTTTAAAGAGTTACCAGGCTTCAGTTCTGATGTATATAAAATCATAGAAGTCATCGCTCCAATCCTTAGAATGTAAAAGATGAACAAACTGAAAATCAAGACTTTTCTTTGGCCCATCAGATACCTGGAGTGACAGTGAAAACCATGATGTCAAAATCTGTAGAAACAAAAGAATCCAGAGAATCACAACTAAGATGTGTTTAGCTAGAACAGAAGCTGCCGAAGCCAGAAACTGAAGAACAATTAAATGCTAATATTGAAGAACTACTGAAATCTGAATATGGATTAGCATGGGAGTGAGAAATCCTTATTGGGGCTCTCACACTTTTTTGGATTTTGCCCCCAGAAAGAAATTTCCCACATTAATATGGCAAAGATTTGAAACAAAAAAAGTTATTTGTTCTGGCAGAGGTATGGAATGAGTAATCATGATGAAATACACTGAGAGTGTGCTCTATAGCAAAAGCCTACTCCCCAGAAAAATAGACTTTCCTGGAATTTTAACCCACATGAAAGAAGGGCACATTTTCAATTTTCACTCCCTGGAGCCTTCCTGCCTCATCTGGGTAGGAGAAAAATGCTGAGAAACACCTGTGGTAGTTACATCTCAGGGACACAGGTGCACTAAAAGACTGAGATTTAATCATAAGATTATAAAACACTTTCTCCCACATGTACCTTAGCAATGGAGAAACAGGGCTCCAGTACAATAATATCAGATTACAGCTTCAACTTTCAGAGGAATACTTAAGGAAACCCAGAATCAACCGGAGAGATGAAAACCAGGGCACTAGAGAAAATGTGAAGCCACTGGAACCTACAGATATGCCAAAAACTAAACATAAAACTTCTTGCCAGATTAATGTGAAGCTTATCACGGAAAGACTGTTTACTTCAGTTTCTATGACCCAATACATCATTTTGGCTTTCAACAAATAATTACAAGGCGTGGTAAAGGTAAAAAAAAGCATGCCACATATCTCTCACCCACACACACGCACACACACACACAGAAGCAAAAATACAAAAAACTAGGATTAGAGGCCAATTTGCAAATGACAGAAGTATAAAATAGAGAAATTAAAATTTGATATTTAAAATAATTATGATTAATATATTAAGGGCTGTAATGGGAAAAAATAGACAATATGAGAGAGCAGATGGACAATTTAAGCAGAGGCAAAAACTCTAAGAAAGAATCAAGAGAAAATGTTATAATTCAAAAATACTAAGACAAACGAAGAATACCTTTCATGGGCTTAGTGGTAGACTTGACATGGCTGGTTAAAGACTCAGTGAGCTTGAAAAAAAGGCAATAGAAATTCCACAAACTAAAATGTACAGAGAAAAAAATGAAAAATGTAGAACAGAATATTCAAGAACTATGGGGTCATTTCAAAAGCCATAACAGAAATAAAATTTTAATAAGAAATAAAGAGAAAGAGACAGAAGCAAAAGAAATATTGACATTAAAAATGGCCCAAAACTTCCCGGAATCAATGACACACACTGAAGCACATATCCAGGAATCTCAGAGAAGATCAAACAGGATAAATACCAAAACAAAAAACTACATCTAGGGATATAACATTCAAAGTGCTAAAAGCCAAAAAGAAAAAGACAACATTTGAAATAGAGAAAAAAATGAAACAAAATAAGCAAAACAAAACCAAAAAAACACATGCTACCTATAAAGGAATAAGGATTAGAATTACATCAGACTTCTCATTAGCAACCATCCTAACATATAACTAAGTGAAAGAAGCCAGTCTAAAGAGGCTAAAGACCATGTGATTATAATTATTTTATATTCTGGAAAAAGCAAAACTACAGCAATGGTAAGAAGATTAGTGTGTGTCAAGCAGTTAGGGGTAAGAAGAGTGTTGACGTGGTGAAGCGCAGGACATTCTGCAGTGGTGAAGTTATTCTGTTAAACATTGTCATGGTAGCAACATGACATTATGTATTGACCAAAATTCATAAAATTTTAAAGAACAATGAGTTAAAATTATGTATGAAAATTAAAGATAATTATTTAGGAACCCAGGGTTATCCCTGAATCAAATGCAAAATGTGACAAAACAACTTAACTGTAGAACAAATGTAATAAGCCACCTCACCGAGGGAGGTGAGGGGAAGGTATTGACCTAGGTAATTGAAAATGTGTGGAGTTTTAACAGTAATGACAAAAGACACAGTCAATAAACAATGAGTATACTGCATTTGATAACATTTCTTCCCCAGGAGTCATGAGTTTAAAATTATGACACTATTATAGGGACATGGATGAAGCTGGAAACCATCATTCTCAGCAAACTATCGCAAGGACAAAAAAACAAACACCACATGTTCTCACTCATAGGTGGGAATTGAACAATGAGAACACACGGACACAGGAAGGGGAACATCACACACCAGGGTCTGTTGTGGGGTGAGGGGAGGGGGGAGGGATAGCATTAGGAGATATACCTAATGTAAATGACGAGTTAATGGGTGCAGCACACCAACATGGCACATGTATACGTATGTAACATACCTGCACGTTGTGCACATGTACCATAAAACTTAAAGTATAATAAAAAATAAATAAAATAAAATAAAATTATAAGACTATTATACATATATACTAGCATTAAACATTATATAAAATAATTCTCATAGTTGAAAAAGGAGTTAGGAATTAAAAGGTTAGAATGATCTATGTGGCAATTGATTAGAAGTGAATCTATTATATGTATTCCTTTTACAGCTTACTATAAATACACACGGAAGCACCTATAAATATGTGTATACACATGAGTTAATATGCACAGATATGAATCTTTGCTCTATCACCCCAGATGGCCTAGAAAATATGACGCTTCAATAGCAAGGGCACACCTAGCACCCATGGCTTCTACTGCCATGTTTTCTAATAAAATCTAAAATAAGATAAGCATTTTCTTGGAGAATTGGCTGATTCTATACCCGAGGAAGAAATGTAATAATAATAATAATTAATAATGAACCTGGAGCTTTTTCAGTGCCAGAAATTAAGGAAATGAGTAGATAAAAACACCCACAATAACGGGATTGTAACAAAGGGAAAACAGCCAGCTGAAGGAGCTCAAAATGGCCAAAGCTGGAATAATTTTAGGGTCAAAATTAGTAAATTATAAGTTACTTGCCCATGTGTTTAATAAATATTTGTAAGTCCATAAAAATATGAAAATGAATAAATAAATGGTGGGAAAAGGGACTTGTGTCTTTGGAAAATAAAGTCAAAAAACACATCTTTTATGTAACATAATCTCAAATATCTCTCCACTCTGTAAGTGTTGGCTGCACTCTATTTCTCCAAAAAGTACACTATGGGAAAGGTGAATTAGAAAAAGTAACTATAGAGTGGAGAAACCTAAAATATGCTTTATCTGCCATGGAATTAAGGTCAGCATCCACAAGTCATTTTTATAGTATGTATCCTTGATATGATGTGATGATAATAGCTTTTATCTTTGTTGTCTATTTCCAAAAACACATATATCCGGAGTAATTAGAAAAAAAAACATTAGACAAAGCCTAGACAAAACCTCAAAACCGGCAAAATGATGAAATACAAGAAATATCTGGGAAATAGTTTCAGACAAGAAGATCCGAAGAGAACGTAACTACCAGGTGTAATGTGGTGTCCTGGTTGTAATCCTGGAAGAGAAAAGAGGCATTTGTTAAAATCTAGGGAAACATAAATAAACTATGAACTTCAACAGTGATGTATCGATATTTGTTCATTATTTTTAATAAGTGTGCCATATAATGTAAATTGTTAATAATAGGAGACACTGGATGTACCTGTGGGTATATAAGAAATGTCTGTATGATCTTTGCAACTTTTATGTAAATTTAAAACTCTTACAAAATAAACATGTTATTAACACCAAGTTGTAATTGTGTTCTATGTATTCAGAAACTAGATGAAAAATTGAGCATGTCAAATAAAGACATGGGAAGTATTTTAAAAGCTCCAATTCAGATATATCAATAAAATGTTTGAAATAGAAAATGCCCTATATGGGACTGACAACTCTGTAGATACTTCAGAAGAAAGTATTAGTGGACTTGTACACATAGAAGTAGACACTCTCCTAAATGAAAAAGAGGCAAATAACAAAAAAGCATTACCTGATAGGGATGTAATTATAATATTTGAAAGAGAGAGTAGAAGGAAAAATACATATTAAAAGACATAATGACCAAAATAATCCAAATTTGCTGAAAACTATAAACCAACAAATTTGATAAATTCAGTGAAAACGAAGTATAAGAATTAACAGGAAAACTATGCCAAGACTCATCAAAATCAAACTGTTTAAAACTTCTGATTAAAATAAAATAATAGGCCTGGCATGGTGGCTCACGCTTGTAATCCCAACACTTTGGGAGCTGAGGTGGGAGGAACCCTTGAGCCCAGGAGTCTGAGACCAGCCTGGGCAACGTGGTGAAACCCTGTCTCTACAAAAATTACAAAAATCAGCTGGTTGTGGTAGCCCATGTCCCAGCTACTTGAGAGGCTGAGGCAGAAGAATCGCTTGAGTCCAGGAGGCGGAGTTTGCAGTGAGCCGAGATGGCACCACTGTACTCTAGCCTGGGTGACAGCGTGGCACTCTGTCTCAAACAAAGACAAAAACAAAATCTGTGGGGTTGAAGCTCAGAAGTCTGTATTTTTTTAGCAAGTGCTTGAGATGATTCTAATGAACAAATGTTTGAGAATGATTGTTCCATGTCATGATGACCTACTATAAACATTACTAATACATCTAATTTTATTGCTCCTCCAGAAATATTTCCCAAGATACTGCTGTGAGTTGCTTAATTAGCTGTTCTGTATTAAAGCATTCCGTGATCAAAAAAGCATAGTTAATTTGGTTAATATATCTCCTCCTTGAACATTCATGGTATATACTAGCAATAATGTAGGAAGATAAAATTAAGTATTATAATTAAGGTTTTCTCCTCATGCATTTTTCCTCTATCTCAGACCTTTATCCATTGAGTTAAAAGTCATTGCTGCTACCCAAAGTATTTGTCTTCCCTTGTCTTCCCTTGAGGGGAGAGTCACGAAAGAAATCAGTTTAGTTTCCAAACTAAATAAACTAGGAAACAAAGTTTCCTTGCTTTGAAGAGTGTATTCTTTTTCCCTGAGCATATATATAATGCTTAGAACACTGTCATATATATATACATATATATATAATGCTTAGAACACTGTAATAAACAGAACAGAATGTCTCAGTAAATGCAGTTTATAGCACAAAAGATGGAGTTGAGAAAAAATGTCTCATTATGCAAGTGCCAGTTTCCCATCTGAAGTTGACCAGCTGGTGGATAAGAAATGAGAGAAACTACTTATCCATTGGAATGACTAATATTAAAAAATAATACAACAAAAACACATGATAGAGAGGATGTGAATAAACTGGATCTCTCATATACTGCCGGTGAAAATGTAAAATGCTACAGTCCCTCTGAAGAATCATTTGGCATTTTCAAATAAAATTAAATACACATTATCTTATGACCAAATAATCACACTCCTAGGCATTTATCCCAGAAAAGTGAAAGCTTATGTTCAGAAAAATGTTCATAGTAGTTATTTGAAATAACAAAAAATAAAATGAAAAAAATAGTTGTCCTTCAACAGGTGAATGGTTTAATAACCTGTGGTATTTCCATGCCATGGAGAGCAAGTTATCAAGAAAAAGAAGCAAAATATTGGAACACTTCACTTGGATGGATTTCAAATACATTAGACTGATTTTTTTAAAGGGTTGTATAAAAATAATCTCAATTATATGATATTTTTAAAATTGACAATATTTAAAGATGGAGGCAGATTAGTGCTTTCCAATAGGTAGGGATGGAGAAAAAGTGGTTATGAATATAAACAGTATGAGATTTATATTTACGGTGCTGGGACTGTTTTATGTCTTCATTATTTGTAGTGGTAGGTATATAAATCTACCATGTGGTAAAATTTCATAGAACAATCCACACACACATACATATAGAAACAAATAAATGCGTGCAAAAACTGGGTAAATCTCATTAAAGTCTGTAGTTTAGTTGGTAATATTCTCCCAATCAATGTCCTGGTTATGCTATTTTACTGTAATTATCTAAACTATCACACTGGGGTAATCTGGATGAAGGATATACAGTTTGTTTTTGTACTATCTTTGTGGCTTCCAGTGAGTTCATGAATATTTCAAAATAAAACTTTTTAAAAAAGGAGGCAGACCAAGTTGGCTTGTGAACCAAAGTATGCTGAGTCATACATTTCTCATTTGTAGATTATAGGATTGATAAAAAATTAAATCAAACTAATTAACTTTTGAAAAGTGTTGTGACAAGAGATAAATAAAACCTAATGTCATATGTGTCTTTGGAAAGAGGTGTTCCGCTATATCTTGAAAACTTGGAATGATCTGAAGGCAGAGGATAACGAGGCCTTGCTATCCAAAATGTATCCCCATGTCCAAGTTGTAGAAGAGCAATGTTTGACTCAGTGGTTCCTGTACATGTGTCTTAGAGCAGCCCTTCTGATTTGCAGACATCAGGAAGCATCTTCTGATGCTTGAGAAAGCATCTAAAACTTTTCTTTTCCCCAAGACAGTTGTTGGACATGAAACAAATAAACTTGAAGCCATAAGGCAGATCTTTATAGATAATAGGAAATTTAGAGGACTATATGAGTTATGGGAGCTAGGCTGTAACACGGTAAACATATCCTTTCACTCACACACGAAAATTCAGTAACTAAACATAAAAGCAAATTTATTTTTTTCCACACTACTTTCCTAGTGAAGGTTGTCTTAGGCTTTGCTCATTATTGTTCTTAGCAGTCTTATTTTGAAGAGACAGGCTAAGACAGGCTCCATTTTGAAACATGCTTTCCACAATCATCTTGGCAAGTAGAAGAGAATTCTGTAAGATTATAAAAATCAATTCAAAAATTGACACATTTTGCTTCTGTTGATGAAACAAGTCAAACACTGTAAAATACTGAAAAGATTTATTCTGAGCCAAATAATGATTGATCATGGCCCATGAGACAGCCCTCAGGAGGTCCTGAGAACATGTGCTCAAGGTAGTCAGGGTGTAGCTTGGTTTTATGCATTTTAGGGAGACATGGACTTCAATCAAACTCATTTAAGAAATACATTGATTTGGTCTAGAAAGGTGAGACAACTTGAAGTGGGGGTGGAGGTGGGGAGGCACAAATCTAATATAGGTAGATTTAAAATTTTTCTGGTTGACAGTTGGTTGAATTTATCTAAAGACCTGGGATCAACAGAAATGAATGCCTAGGTTGAGATAAAGGATTATGGAGACCCAAGTTTTTATTTGCAGAGGAAGCCTTTAGGTACTAGGCTTCAGAGATAATAGGTTGTAAAATGTTTCTTATCAGACTTAAAGTCTGTGTTGATGTTAGTGCCAGAGAGGTATAGTGAGGCATGTTTGACCCCTACTTCCCAGCAAGGCCTGAAACAGTCTCTCAGACTAAATTTTAGAAGACTCTGGCCGAGGAGGAAGTTCATTCAGAAGGTTGGTGGGGGAAGGGAGGGGGCTTTGAATTTTATTTTTAGTTTACATTTTCATTCAATTTACTTTCCAGGATTCATCCCAACTTCCAAAGCTGCTCACAAAGGTACTAGTCATTTCAGTCTTTGATTAGCCTGGAAGGAGTGGGAAACTAATTATGAGAAAGCAGGTTGAATGGTTACCAGAATCCTGAGCACCTAAAATGTATTAAGATGAAACATAATTTCATGGACAGCCGAAGAACACAGAGGATGAAAGGATGAAATGTATTGTTTTCCCTTCTCTGTTAACACTGTGTCAATAATTGAGCATCCCATTTCCACAGTTCCACATACTTGGAGTGTGTGGTACATTTGAACTAATCAAAATTAAATTTGCATAACTCAGCTTCTGACAAGTGAGTTTTTGTCTTTTACAGAAACAATTTTTTAATAGGAATTGTTTAGTAAAGAAACCTGTTAACTTTGTTTGATACATTGTCTTATTACTAAATGCCTATTGATATGTTTTAGGAATCTTATGTGTCACAGAATAGAGTTTGGTAAATTCTGCTTAAAGAGTAAAGAATATACTACCGTCTCTTTTTCTCTTATTCTATTGATTGAAAGACTCACTTTTGTTAAGATGTCCATCCTCTCTAAATACCTATATTGATTCAATGCTATGCCAATCAAAATCCCCTCAGACTCCAAATGTCCTAAAACTAGATTACACAGTGATGGAATGATGATTGCACAATCCTGCAATTAACTAAAAATTTATCATACTATTCACTTAAACTTGGTGACTTTTATGTTATGTAAATTATACTTCAATAGGACAGTTAAATAAATCAAGCTGCTTGGAAATATCATCAATTTAATTATAATATTTATGTGGAAACGTAAGGATAGAACACGTCCAAAACTATTTTTATAACAGCAATTAATTAAGCTAATGGAATTTAAAAATTAATATAAGATTATCATATACACTATAATTTGGGGAATTTCAAAAGAATAGACAACTGACCCATCAGACAAAGTAGAGTCAAGAAATTGATTTAAATGTACATGATCAATAGACTTTGAAAAAAGATGCCAAGGTAACTCAATATGGAGGTTAATCTTTTTTATTTTTCAACAAATGGTGTTGAAATGACTCAATAACCTAAAAGAAAAAAAAAAACATGACAAAGTAACAGTAAAAAAACTCTTTGATCTCTTTCTCACACTATATACAATATCAATTCAAAATGAGTAAGAGCCATAAGCACAAGTTAAATTATAAAAGTATAAAAGTAACTGTGAAAGAATTAAGATAAAAATAACTCTAGAAGAAAACAAATTTTAAAAATCATCATGGCCTTGAATAAGACAAAGATTTATTGTACAGGACAAAAATTACTCCCAGAAAAGGGAAGTAAAGCAAGAAAAGCAAAAATGCAAATACAGGCAGGGCTTACTAATTTTTATTTGTTATTAATTTTCATGCTCAGCCACTAGCAAGCACTAATTTACCTTCTGTCACTACAATTTTGCTACTTATAAGAATTTCCTATTCAAAGACACATACACAGATCTTTGTGTCTGCCCTATTTCATTTAGCGTAACACTTGTTTTGTTGTTACATGCATTGATAGCATTTCTTTGTGTGCTTACACCACGAGTTTTTAGTCAATTTACCCATTGATGGACATTTAGGTGGCTACTAGTTTAGAACTATATAAACAGATGTACTGCCAATATTCATATAATTGTTTTGTGTGTGCATATGTGTGTGTATATGTATATATACATATAAAATCAGTAGTCAAAAATTACACTGAAAATGCATATTATTAAAAAAGCCATGCACCAAAATTAATTTATACTAACTTTGTTATGACATGTCTGAAGAAGATCTAGTATCTTCTGAGTAGCACCCAGAAGGATAAGACAATTTGAAAAGACCTGGTATCAGAACAACATGAATTCTGCTAAAACTGAAGCAAGAAAAAGCATCAAGTTTACAGTGAAGTTTGGGTGGAAGAAGGGTGAAATAGTTTATGCTTGACAAAAAGTTTGTAGGAACAATGCCTCAAAGAAAGCAGCAGTGTATAAATGTATAACTCATTTTAAGAAGAGAAGAGACAATGTTAAAGATGAAGCCTACAGCATCATACCATCCACCTCATTTTCAATAAAAAAACTCATGTTGTCTGTGCCCTAATTTAAAAGGACTGACAATTAAAAACACAAACAATAGCCAACACCACAGATATCTCAATTGTCTCAGCTTACACAATTCTGACTGAAAATTGAAGTTGAGAGAACTTTTCAGTCAATGGGTGTCAATATTGTTGCACCCAGATAAGTTGCCCAATAGAGCAGACCTTTCCATGGACATTTTAAAGAAGTGGGGTCAAGATCGTGAAGTATATCTTCAAAGAACTGAAACAACAGAAGGCTTTACTAGTATGATCTTGAAGGCAAAGTACAATCAAAGCAATGGCTACCAAGAGACAGAAGTAGTCCAGTCAAAGAAAAGCAGACCCGTCAACAGCAAAGGTCATGGCAACATTCTGTGGGATGCTCAAGGCGTTTCCAGCTTGCTGACCTACCCAACAGATTTTGGACTTGCCAGCCCCCAAAAACATGTGAGGGAGTTCCTTAAAATACCTAATCTCTCTCTCTGTGTGCCTCTCTGTCTCTGCCTGTTTTGGTTCTATAGTCTATTTCTCTGGAGAATCCCAACTATTATAACACCAAAAAACCGAGTGATAAAATTATTAAAGCACCAGCAATTCACTTATTTATAATAAAATGAATCATTTAAAATTCCAGTTAATGGAAAAGAAATTAAAAAATTAAATTTTAGAAAATCTAGTATTACAAATAAAGTTTCAAACAGAAGGCAATAATTAAAAGTACATCTGTTAGTAGGTTTATAAATAAGTTCTCGATATTTTGCTCTTTTCTCAATCACTATTCATTTTATTTAGGACTTTGTTTTAATTATGTCTTATAAGCTGATGATTCTCAAATATATATACTAAGCCAAAAAACTCATATAAGCTCTATAACCTTGTTAAAAATTGCCTCCACAGAAGTGCCCCATAGGACTTCAAACAGCATTTTTAAAGTGAAGTTGTTATTTTCTTACCTTATAACATGCTTGCCTTCCTCCTTCCAATTTTCCACTGTCATTATCCATACAGATACCCATGCTAAATCCTAATTTTTCAGACTCCCCCTCACCCCAAATTCAATGGATAATTAACATTTTTTCAGTGCAATCCCTTTACTTCCTCCCCAATATATCCTTTCCACTACATACTGCCTGCCAATACTCCAGACCAAGCCTTAATCATCTTTGACTATAAAAATTGTAGTATAGCTATCTCATAATCTCTAATGTAATCCTTTTCTCTCAACCTCTGTATTGCTGCTTCAGTTGCCTTTCCAACCTATAACACTGATCCTGTTGAGCTAGGAGGCAGTACTCTACTCCTGAGGTAAAGCTCAAATACCAGACCAAACTGGGGACTACCTAACATAGGTCAAGGGCAGAAGCAGCTTTCCATAAAACACACCCACCAGTGTGCCACATCGGTTTACCATTGCCGTGGCAACACCTGGAAGTTACACCTCCTTTCCAGGGCAACAACCTGATTACCCAGAAATTACCACACTCGTCCTAGAAATTCCTTTTAAACGGTCCCTTAATTTGCAAAAAATTAGAAGTGGGCATAAATATGACTGCAGAAGTGCCTCTGAGATGCTACTCTGCCTATGGGATATTTGCTCCACAAGGAGCAGTACCTGCTGCTACTGTGTACTACTGCTTCAATAAAAGTTGCTGTTTAACACCACTGGCTCACCCTTGAATTCTTTCCTGGGTGAAGCCAAGAACCCTCCTGGGTTAAGCCTCAATTTGGGGGCTTGCCTGTCCTGCATCACTACACTATTTGAAATATTTCAATATCTCTCCATAGTAGTATGCTCTACAGATATTAGCTCTGACAAGCCAAAGACTGCCAAGAAGTGTGTTTGCTTGACAGGAACAGATTTTTGTTTTTTTCTGTTTTGAACAGAATTTGAATATCTTTTGGTCTGTCTACCTTGACAGGGGCCAACACTCCTGTTTCCCTTACATTCCAGGATCTCATATTTGCCCAAATTGCTTGATTCCTGCACACATTGACTTTGCACAACTTCTGCCTGATTTATAAAGCCCTTCATGTTTTGACCTCCGTTTATTTTTCTAACTTAACTACACTAGCCCTTTTTCTCCTGATCACTGTCCTTTGGCTCTATTTTATAGGGACACTGAGGACCTCTAAGGCTCTGTAGATGCTGTTTTGTAATGTTATGTGTGTTAGGACCTGTTGTCTTCTCCAACTGGAGTTGTCTCCCTCTCTTACACTTCATCTGCTTAGTGAAATTCCTCTCAATGTGCACTTCCTTTGGTAGAAGTGTCAGTTCTCAAAAACATTTATTTGGCTTTTGTGCCTTCTAAAATATTCAAGGTGCAAAAATGTAATCATATAATCTTTAGTCATAGGCTTTAACGATTGTTATAAAAATAAGACACTCTATTTAAATGATTTGCCATTACAGCTGATTTGGAATAAACCAGATGTTACTTAACAAATATACAAAGTAATTGCTTTCTTTACTGAGACCACATTGACCTCTCTTTAGTCATTATCTATAATATATCTGTTGTCTAGACAAAACAAAACTCCATCTCCATATCAATTTAAAAGGTTTATTTTACATTCTAATTATATTTTATAATATTCTCCCCTTTCCTCTCAGAATTTAATCCATTTCTTGCAAACATAATGTTAAAAAAGATATAGACATTTTTATATCAACAAATTTGAATATAATAGTATGACGTTCATCAATATCAAAATCTCCATTCAACAATATAGAGGGGAGCAGTGTGTCATGTTAACTCAAAACAAAACCAAACAAAAAACTTTGCAAATTATATCGTTGCATGAGGAAAACTCATTCATTAGAACATGTAGGGTAATGAAATTGAATATGGCTAGGTCAGATTAGTTAACATGAAATTCAAATCCAATAACCAGTAACTTTCAAAAAATATAGGCCAACTCTGGTGATAGTTAATTTACCTTGCAGAGAAACCGTTTAAATTCAAAGACTCAGCAACATCAAATAGGTGTTGGAGGTGTGCAGGAAACAATTGCAAACAGTGATTAAGGTACTTGAAAACAACAGCACTGATTCATTTTTTTCCTTCTTTCCTATACCATTATTTTCTACTGGCATGGTATTTTATAAAGAAAATAGGGACTAGAGTCAGACTAAACTGAATTCAAAGATGCGGTCTATTTATTCGTATGTGCCCTTAATTAAGTCACTTAGATCTCTAACTCTTTAGATGAGTTTTCTCATCTAAAATTAAGTGATAGAATATCTACTTTTAAGAATGATTATAAAGATTGGAAGTATACATCACTTACCAAGCCAAAATTATCATTAAAAAGTGTTCTTGGATAAACAACTGCACTGATGACCTATTATTTATTGAGTATCATCTGTGACCCAGGTACTGTTTTAGGCATTTGAGATTTTCATTGAAAGGCTATCACAAATTAGTCCACAGATGAATCTGCAACTACAGAGGAAGACAAAACTGCAAATCCAGGGAGACAGAAGTACAGACAAAGTGGTAAATAAATAGGATCTATAGGCATTGTTGACTTATTGAACTTGTAGTTTATTAAGGAACAAAAATATTAAAAATTGATAAGAAATTTGGAAACTAGTCTGGAAGTGAAATTCAGAGTTCGGAAATTAAAAGCAGTATGGGAAAATATTTTGTTTGTTTATTTGTTAACATGGGAGAAAATGATAGGTCTGAATATGTTTACAATCTGAAAAGAAAGAGTTGGTGGAAAGGGAGATGCTAACGTATGTAGGGTTTTTTTTCTATAGTAACTTAAGAAGCAGCAAAAATCTTCTCCTATCTCCAAAATTTATTCCCCACTGCCCTATTATTTTGTCCAAAATTCTATGTTTGAGTACTTTATGCCAAGAAATTGTTTCCATTCCCAGTTCTGCTAAAATAAACCTGTGTTACTTGTGTTAGCTGGGGGAAGTCTGCAGTTTTGTGCAAAGGATTCGAGGATTTAGGATATTACCTAACTATAAATCAAAAGTCCTAAACATAAAGAGGTAAAAAACAATTTTGTTTGTGTGTTTTTGTGTTGGTGAATTTATTAAAGGGAAATATAATTTCTACATGGAAATATTATCAAAAAATGAATGAGGTTAGTGGTAACACTAAGAGCATAATGAGCCAAAAGCATATAATAAGCCTAAAATAAATCTCTTTCTGGACTACAAGACTGAGGTAAGATAGATGCGTACTAGTTTCAGAGATAGACACTCAGTTCATTCTGACTTACAAGGAATAAAATGCTGAGCTCTAACTCAGAATTTCTAAATAATGGCAATGGGGAAATATTTCGTAACATGAGGATAGCATACTTGTTATTAGACTTGCCTTTCTGACAAAAGAGCTAAGACTGCTCTTTTGAAATTAATACAGATGAGATGAAAAATGATTACTGTTTCACAGAAAGTAATGTGCCAATCATTGATTCACTTTTCTAAGTACTGTATTTCCTATATATGCTTGTGCTTGCAATTACTAAATTAACCTCATAACAGGAAATCAGAAGAGCCCTTAAGTTTGTATTATATCCCACTATGGAGGGACATTAAACTGCCAACTGTTCACTTTTAATAAAACGATATAATGTTTATGAAGTCCAACAGAGTCTTAGAAAGCTCTGTGTCATCGCAGATTTTCTGTTTTGCCCTGCCCCCCATGAATAGAAAAGAAACTCTTCTATCATATGATGAATTCCTCTAATATCCCAAAGTGACTTTAAAAATTTCAATAGCCTTTCCCTCTGAAAAATAACACCTCTTTCATTCTCCTGTTGCATATTTGTACTTTACTTTAGTAAGTGAACACTGAAGAGGATATTTGAGAGCTCTAATAGCTTCTGTTGTGTTCTTGTAATAGTAATGTTTTTAGCATCGCTGTAGTTAAGAACTTGTCAGCACTTACAAACTCCTACTTTAGTGAAATTTCACTTGGCATATGAGCTTTCAGCCCAGGAGCAATTTTCATTTTAAGCTTTAAAATTATCTCTCAGGATATTTATGATGGTGTGGTTAAACTTAAAACAAAAGCTTACTATTCTCAGATGATTCCAAATCTCCTCCAAAATTGCTCTTTGCAGACTTCTTCCTCCATAAAAATCAATTAGCTGATAATAGTGAAAGAGAGTGAGAATATATTAACAGTTGTAATGATGGATATAATACAGTTTTGCACATCAAAATTACATAATTTTAAAGTGCCAAAAACAAAAATGTTGATAAATAAGAATTGTGTACACTTTAGTATTTAACAAATATCACTTGATAAGCCAAGTTGTAGATGATATCTAAAATATGAAGGTGAAATGCTTTCTGTAGGGGCCTTAATGTTAACCTTAAATATCACATTTTGATGTTTCAAATGAATGTAAAATTTTACTGGTTTTATTGTTAATATCTAGCAAACTAAAGAATTCGAGACTGTTAGTTGATCTCTCACTTTTTTTGGTGTTTCCTCTCTGACTGGTTTCCTGGCTTCTCCTTTTTTACTACATTTTGGAGTTTCCCAAGGCACTTCGCTCAATCTGTGCCTCTCTCTAGGTCATCTCACCTCGTCACATGGCTTTAAATGTTATACCTATTCTGATAAATTTCAAACTTTTATCTCTACATTGGAAATTTTCAGAGTTCACATCGTTACTTGGGATATTTTTTAGGCACCGAAAATTTAAACTGCATATATTAGAATCTTGATTCTCTTTCGTCACCCCACAATCTGTTTCTTTCAGTCTTAGCAACCCCATTGCTCATGAAAACAAAAGTAAACATCATTCTTGAGTCCTTCCATTCCCTCTCCCCCACACTGAATCCATCAGCCAATACTTTCAGTTTCACCTCAAAACACACCTCAAATCTGTTTATCTCTATTTTCATTTGCTGCTAACACCTCTAATCAATTATCTCCCAATCTGTAAACAAGAGTAAAAGGGACATTTTAAAATACAAATGCCATAATGACCTTGCCCTCTTATAAACCTCCCTATACACTGCTAACAGCATTCAAATATCTTAGCTTGAGTGGCAAGGTGCTATGCTATCTGTGTCATCCTAAATCGCAAGCTTTATCTTCCATCATGTTCTAGTCAACCTCAGGATGTTCTAGCCACAAGAATCTTTTTTGGACATTGGACAAAAGAGAAATTTAGAATTTTTATTTTTTCATTCTCATCTTTTATTAGGATTTTTCACTTGCTTTTTCATTTTAAGAAATTTCCTAAAGGGTAATTGAACAATGTATCAAAAAGAAATCCAGGAAATTGAGCACCAAAACTTATAATGAGATATTGAGGGTAATGAATTTTAACTAGCTGATTACGTAAAAGTCCCTCAGATTTAGTGATAATAAATGAAAGATAGATAAAATTCTGACAATGTAAAGTTCTTCTTTCAGAGGAATGTCAGCTACATCAGCTAATATACATAGAAGAAATAATAGAATTAGAAAAATACCATCTTGTAACCCCCACATAATGATTGGCTTGGGCAGGAATCCTCAGTTGATGGCAAAATGAGTTGAAAGTTTTAGGTAAATAGGTAATTCCAACAGTCTCAAATTATAATCTCACTATTTGCCTATTAATTACAAAGGTGAATATTAGCTTTATTAAGAGGTCTCACAGTAACCAACTTACATAAATGTCTAAATATGGTATTGCCAATAGCCCCATAGCATGACAATATGACTCTTTTGATGTGATTCACCATTCTTATGCAGTGTTGGCCAGAATAGTTCAACATTGATCAAATCATGAGGAAGCCATAAGAAAACAACAAAAAGCAGGGCATATTCTAGGACAGTGTTCCAGAAACATTCAACATAAACAATATTGTAAAGAACAAAGAAAGGTGGATGAAGTATTTTAGATTGGGCAAGAATAAAAGATGTAACAGTCAAATCCAGTATGTGAAACACAATTGGATTCTAGGTCATGCTTAAAATGAAAAATAATGTAAGCAGACAATGGAATATTTTTCAGCACTAAAAAGAAATGTGCTATCAAGTCATGAAAAGACATGAAGTAACTTTAAATGTGTATTGTTAAGTTAAAGAAGTCAATCTGAACAGGCTACATAGTATATGATTCCAATTATATGACATTCTGAAAAAGGCAAAACTATGGAGACTGTAAAAAGATCATAATTGTCAGGGGTTAGGAGGAAGGGAGAGATCAACTAGTGGAGCACAGAGGAGTTTTAGGGCACTGAAGCTATTCTGTATGATACAATAATGGTGAGCACATTTCATTATACGTTTGTCAAAATCCATAGAATGTACAGTACAAAGAGTGAACTCTAATGTAAACTACAGATTTGTTAATTATATTGTCAATGTAGATTTATCAATTGTCAGTTGTAACAAATGTACCATTCTGCTGTGTGTATGTGTGTCACTTATACATATATGTGTGTGTGTATATATTTAATTTTTATATATATACACATACACACACACACACACACACACACACACACATATATATATATAATTGTTATCCAGGCTGGAGTGCAGTGGCATGGTCATAGCTCACTGCAGCCTCAAACTCCTAGGCTCAAATGATTCTCCTGCCTCAGTCTCCTGGGTAGCTGAGACTATAGGTGCATGCTGTAAATATAAAACCACTCTAAAAATTAAAGTCTATTAAAATAATATAAGCAGACAGCAGTCTCATTATAAGTATCTTTCTCTTTGTAAATTCATCTACCTGGAATTTTGAAGAGAGGAGTCCTACTGGATTTTTGTGTGGGAGAAAGTAGACACATATATACAGTTAATGATATTATGTGAAAACACTAGTTTTGAATTTGAATTGGAGAAATCTGTATATATTAATTTTTTAATTTTAAAAATACTTGTTTCTTATCTCTATCTATTGAAAAGACTCCATAGAAAAGAGCAGTTCTAGCTCCATATTTTGGGTTCTGTATATCATTTCCATCTGAAATGAGCCCATGCTCTTGGTTGAAATGGCTCATTCAAAGGCTGGGTAAGTAAATACATAAGATGAGCCTGGCATACTTGTTTGTCATAATAGAAAGAAGAAAAGCTATTATGACCACCAAGGTAATATAATAAAAAAATACTCAGGTACCAATGTGAAAAGGCTGTCACTGGACAAAGAAGAGATTTGAACATTAATGAGAATAATAACTGGAATTAATTGAAACAAACAAATTTAAAAAAAAACTCCTTAGTTATGTTTAGATAATGCTGATAAACCAAGTCATTAGATTGAAAACTGGTAAATACATGAAAAGAAGCAAGCACTTATCCAGCCTTTTCTATACAGATTTTACCTCAGTGTAAGGGCATATTTTTAATGTAATGATCCAGTTAACAATTGAAGCCTGCGTGACAGAACTTCACTTTACAAGCACTAATAAAATAATGGATCATCAATTCCTTATACTATCACCAAAAGAGACTTTATGAGTCTCCTGGGGAAAATACACCTCTCTACGAAATATTCATAGGAAAATTTCAAACTTGAATCTAATCAAACCTAAATCTGACTGCTAATACTCAGGGAAATCAGAAAAAGAGGTATATAAAGGAAACCATGGACATATAATCAGCAAACTAAAATCTTTTGATACATTATCTCATCAAATCACTCACATGAAAAAAACAAAGATGAGAAGGATAAATGAAGAACTTATAGGTTAAAGAGATTTAGAAATGTAAACTCATTTAAATCTTTATTCCTACTTAATTATTAATTTGGCCAAACCAATTATTATAAATATATTTGAGACAATAAGGGAAATATTAAGATTGGCAGAATAGTTATTTAAAAGTAAGAGTATTCACATTTAGAGATGAATATCAAAATATTCACATATATATAGTTATTCAAAATAATTTAGAAGAGTCAGGCATGGTGGCTAATGCTTGTAATCCCAGCCCTTTGGGAGGCTGAGGGTGGAGGATCACTTGAGATCAGGAGTTCAAACCAGCCTGGGCAACATTGCAAGACCTGGTCTCTACAAAAAATAAAAAATAAATTAGTTGGACATGGTGGTGCGTGCTTGCAGTTCCAGCTACTGGGGAGCTAAGGTGGGAGAATTGCTTGAGCCAGCAGCCTTGTCTTCCACTGCATTCCAGCCTAGGCGACAGAGTGAGACCCTATCTCAAAAATAATAAATAAAACAAAATAAAATAATTCAGAAGAGCCAGACGCGGTGGCTCACACCTGTAATCCCAGCACTTTGGGAGGCTAAGGCGGGCAGATCACGAGGTCAGGAGTTCAAGACCAGCCTGGCCAACATGGTGAAACCCCGTCTCTACTAAAAAGACAAAAATTAGCTGGGCGTGGTGGGGCAAGTCTGTAATCCCAGCTACTCGGGAGGCTGAGGCAGGAGAATTGCTTGAACCTGGGAGGTGGAGGTTGCAGTGAGCCAAGATGGCACCATTGCACTCCAGCCTGGGTGACAAGAGCAAGACTCCATCTGAAAAATAATAATAGCAATAATAATAACACTAATAATTCAAAAGAAAAAAGAAGGAAGTAAGTGGACATATGAAAAGCAAGTAGATAATTGTTAAAGCTGGGCAATGGGCACATTATGTTGTTCTCTCTATTCTTGTATATTTTGTAATTTTTCTTAATAAATTACTTTGAATTGATATTACCTTGTAGAAGCTTAGTTGATGTGTGGTATATAAGGTATACGATTTTGACTTATTTAGCAAACATTTCCAAATGGTTTATTTTAAAGTTAAATATTTAAACAGAGATTTCAGTAGCTGAGAATATCAAGCAACTTAATGATCTATTAAATTACTTACATGTTACCTAATTGATTTGTCTGCCTATAATTACAGCCTTTAAAAGTTTAAATATGTGTTTTAGAATTACTTCCTTGTACACAGAAAGTAATCACATCAAAATAAGTTAATTTAAGAAACAATACATACTCTAAAAATTTACAAAATAATCCTTAAATAGGCAAAACTGATGCAAGTAATCAGTAGTAGAAGGTTAGGGTGTTTAAAGTGGACTTAAACCAATGTCCAGTGAGTTTTGAGCTTTACTCCAGAGGTAGAAAACAGTATTTTCTTTAATCCATGCAGGATGAAAATATCAGAGAAGAAAGCTTCCAAATGGATTAGAAAACCATTAGAAAATATCTTTTTGTTTATTTTTATTTCTTTTCCTTTTTTTATTATACTTGAAGTTCTGGGGTGCATGTGCAGAACGTGCAGTTTTGTTACATACGTATAGATGTGCCATGGTGGTTTGCCGCACCCATCAACCCGTCATCTACATTAGGTATTTCTCCTAATACTATTCCTCCCCCAGCCCCCCACCCCCTGACAGGCCCCGGTGTGTGATACCCACCCCCCCAACCCGTGTTCATGTGTTCTCATTGTTCAACTGCCACTTATGAGTGAGAACATGCAGTGTTTGGTTTTCTGTTCTTGTGTTAGCTTGCTGAGAATGATGGTTTCCAGCTTCATCTACATCCCTGCAAAGGACATGAAGTCATCATTTTTTATGGCTGCATAGTATTCCATGGTATATGTGCCACATTTCCTTTATCCAGTCTATCACTGATGGGCACTTGGGTTGGTTCCAAGTCTTTGCTATTGTGAACAGTGCTGCAATAAACATACGTGTGCATGTGTCTTTATAGTAGCATGATTTATAATTCTTTTGGTATAAACCCAGTAATGGGATTGCTAGTCAAATGGTATTTCTACTTCTAGATCCTTGAGGAATCGCCACACTCTCTTCCACAATGGTTGAACTAATTTACACTCCCACCAACAGTGTAAAAGCATTCCTATTTCTCCACATCCTCTTCAGCATCTCCTGACTTTTTAATGATCGCCATTCTAACTGGCATGACATGGTATCCCACTGTGGTTTTGATTTGCATTTCTCTAATGACCAGTGATGATTAGCTTTTTTTCATATGTTGGTTAGCTGCATAAATGTCTTCTTTTGAGCGGTGTCTGTTGCAATGACCAAAACAGCATGGTACTGGTACCAAAACAAATATATAGACCAATGGAACAGAACAGTGGCCTCAGAAATAACACCACACATCTAAAACCATCTGATCTTTGACAAACCTGACAAAAATAAGCACTGGGGAAAGGATTCCCTATCTAATAAATGGTGTTGGGAAAACTGGCTAGCCATATGCAGAAGGTGAAACTGGATCCCTTCCTCATACCTTATACAGAAATTAATTCAAGTTGATTTAGACTTAAATGTAAGACCTAAAACCATAGCAACCCTGAAGAAAACCTAGGCAATACCATTCAGGACATAGGCATGTGCAAAGACTTCATGAATAAAACACCAAAAGCAATGGCAACAAAGCCAGAATTGACAAATGGGATCTAACTAAACTAAAGAGCTTCTGCACAGCAAAGGAAACTATCATCAGAGTGAACAGGCAACCTACAGAATGGGAGAAAATTTTTGCAACCTATCCATCAGACAAAGGGCTAATATCCAGAATCTACAAAGAACTTAAACAAATATACAAGAAAGAAAAACCATCAAAAAGTAGGTTTTTGTTTATTTTTTACCAATAATCTTCCAAATAGTGTTTGGCCTGCAAAGTTTCCCACATCCATCTCATGCTACTCACCAAACATGAAGAAATGATAGGTCATGCTTCCTATAGTGCGTATATTAAGACCTGACAGAGTACTGTGGCAAAAAATGCCAGCTATAAAATGGAAATCGAAAGGAAATGCATTTGGAAAATTTCTAGGAGATACTCATAGTTAGATATATAATGGCAATTTTGAATTCAATATTTTGAAATCTACCTGATTATAAAATAAAAATTTTGTTAACTACTGAGAAAAATGTGATGATAACCTAACAAAGACACCACTAATGACCACATTTACTTGGTTTTCATATGGTCAGAACTAGAATAACTTACAGAAAAATGTCTAAGCCTTATCTTTGCATTGCAAATGTCTAAACTCTATAATGAGTACCGATAACCTTGAAAAGAAGCAAGTGAGATACTGAGCTCAGAATGAATAAATGCAACATACAGATATGCTAACACCAGAAGCTTCTGACAAAGCAGATAAAGCAATATGACAAAGAATCATTCAATATAAATGTACTATAAAATAATGCAATGAAAATATGAATTATCAGTTTGAAAGTTCCTGCATTCAACTATGAGTACATAGGAATCAAGGCTTGATTAGAGATTGGGCATCTAGAATTGGCTATAAGTGTTTGGAAAGACAATATCAGCGCTTAGGCATTGGCTTTGACAATTAACTGACTTCAAGTTACAGCTTCGCCATTTTTGGAGTTGCAATACCATGTAAGTCACTGTATCTCACTGGTTTCATTTATAATATGTGGATGAAAATATTGGTCAGCTAATGTGGTTGATTTGAGGATTAAGTAAGATCATAGGGGCAAATTAATGAAATCATGCTCTGTTTGAAAATATTAAATGATACAGTGTTTGTGATGTACAATTTGTAACTAGTCTTATTCATCTGAATCGTTAACTCAATAATCCTGTATTAAGAGTGGGTCTGAGAATAGAGAGAAATCAGAGCATTAAGTAGTGTTAAAAACAAAAACATTGAAAACCATAGCAAAGCTACACCTAGGAAAGAACTGCTGAAGATCAGGTGATTGAGTTGTGCAAATTGTAGTTGCCACCAATTTAAGAATTTATGTGTAAGGTAGCTAAGTCATATTTGTTATGTACTGTTTCTTATAATTAAACATACATAAATTCCTGGTGAGTGTGCATACAAACACTTTAGATATTTTCAGGATTACTTTACAGGAGACCTAAGAAAGGAAAGGAACTCATCATCAGTCAATTTTCAATTAAAACATTTATTATTTGGGGAAACTCAACGTAACCTTACACCGGTGTGTCTATTATACAACAGCTGTGTTTGGTTTAATGCATGGACACCATTAAATAAATAAAACATATTGAAATTCCTGGCAGACGGTAGGCACTGAATTGTTTAAAGACATGGTTAAACATATAAGCTGGGCTTAGAGCACAGAGAGCCTCGGGGGAAGCCAAAGAGTTTATACTGCATTCAATAAGCAACAGATAGTACCCACAAGGGCATAGGACCAAAGCTTAGTTTTGGAAAACACCAATGTCTTGCCATTTTGTCATGTGCTCAAAGAATGAGAGGTTGAAGCAGCAATTTGTAGTTGGCAACTCTGATTTTATAGGTACGTTTTCATAGTTATTTGTTTATATTCACATATGTGAAAATAAACGCTTCTGATGAGTACTTATTTGCAATTATAAAGAAAATAATATTTTTACAAAATCTTCTGTAACATCAGGTGGTTGGTTTTGAAATTCTGTTTACAAAATCTTCTGTAACATAAGGTGGTTGGTTTTGAAATTCTATTTAAGGCCATTCTGAAAGTTTTGGTCATTATGGCTAAAGTGCTTCTGTCCATGTAATTCATTATAGTAATACAAATAAACACAAAAGAATATATTTTCCTAAGTGTATTTACAATCTTTTTGTTAAATAACATTTATTAAAATGGATTTTTCCAAAATAAAATTTTAAAGCTACAAATTGATGTTTTGTGTCATTAAATGAAGATCAACTATTATGGCTTCATAGCAATATCATATTTGAAATATAAAGTGTGTAAAAATGAAAAGTTTTCTAGTATTATACAAATTGTATATTTCCCTTTTTAAAAGTGTTCCAAAATTGTTCTATTACATTAAGTACTTTGAAAATCACATTTGTGTTCTGATTTTAATAAAATGAGATTCAAAGTAAAAGAAAAGTAGATAATGAACATTGTTGTGTGATTTTTCGTATTAGTTGCTATATAATTTAAATGCCTTAGATTGGTAAATAGACTAGTCCTGCCTTTCTCTTCATCAAAACAATTATATTAATGTGTAATGTGCTTAATATGCCAGTGGCTTTTTAAAGATAAAATTTCTATTATATGTATATGCAAATGCTTAGTTATATTATTGTCCAAGACTCAAATAAACTATTGCTTTTGTGAAAATAAAAAATATAAATTGTTTTCCTTTCAATAAACTTTGACAACAAATGAAAGGTAACAGAATATGTTAAAGAACATCAAGAGCACAACCTTTTTACCAGCACAATGACTAAAACATGGAATTTAATCTTATTTTCAGTTAGTTTCAAGTTTGGAAAACTGAATTTTAAATATAATGGGAGAAATGCTTTACACACTAAATCATCATTATATAGTAGCCATGTAAGACTTTCAAGAGAAAATAAAATATGCAAAAGGGAGAATGACAATCACTCCTTAAAGTCGTCAGCCCCAATACAGAATAAAGTCCTGTTATTTGCCGCAACATGAATTAACCTGGAGAACGTTATGTTAGGTGAAATAAGCCAGACATAGAAAGACAAACACTGCATGATCTAACTCATGTGTGGAATCTAAAAAACTTGGTTTCATAAAAGTAGAGAGCAGAATAGTTAGTAGAGTCTGTGGAGGGTTAGAGAAAGGAGAGGACTGTCAGAGGTTAATCCACTGGTAATAAGTTAGAAAGAAGAATAAATTCTGGTTTTCTATTACACAGAAGCAAAGAGCAAGGTATCGTATATTTCAAGATAACTAGAAAAGAAGATTTTGAATATTGTCACCATAAAGAAATGATGTGTTTAAAGTGAAGATATGGTAATTACTGCAATTTGATCATTATACTATGCATACATGCATCAAAACATCACATTGTATTCCACAAAGATGTACAATTATTATGTGTCAATTATAAATAAAAATAAATGTAAAAAGTTAATAAATTAAAGTTTAAAAAGTTCATTGAAGAGCATTAACTAGGAGTAGGTACTTGGAAAGTACTATCAGTAGTCAGTCACACTGGAGAAAAAGTGTGCAAAAGTAGTACCAGAGCAGTAAGTGCTGAGCATGTGTGTGGGCTCTGTACTTACACAATAAAACATGCACATACAAATTTTTCCTACTAAAATGATGACAAAATTATTTTACTTTTGAAATTAGAATATTCAGATTTACATATTATGTATGCTGAGCTTGTTTACATACCTATTCAAGAAATGTGACTATTTTGAATTAAACCTTTAACAATACACTGTGCAATTATAGCACTGGTTTGAAACTGCTACAAATCTGCTTACAATTATTTTAAAATTAGTTTGCTATGTTTTATCATTTTGGGAAAAATATAATTATTTTCTATATCTTGTAAATATATTTTTATCAGTTTTTTTCTTCTGGAAAGTCTAATAAGATTCAACTTTTTGATTAGCGTATTAATATGGTTGCAGTTGATAACTGTCTTATAAACAGCACTTAGGTTTCTTTAATTAAAAATACCCTGCCAAACATATAATAACCTGGAAGGCCACAAGATTCTGGGTGAGAAACATTAAATAATGACTTTCAACCTAATAAATTCCATTTAAAAGTTTTGAACATCAGTGAAATCCAATAAATAGTTCTGCAGAAATCTCCACTAAAGTAAATATTTAGGGTACTCACAGTTAGAAAACAGTGATTTAACTTAAGATCAATTTTACTTCAGAAAGTCAATGGAAGGCAGCTGAAAAAAAGCGCAATTTAATTTGTGATTAACCATGGACCACACTTTTTTCCCTCTTTCTTGCAGTTCACCCTCTAGTCATTTCATTTTTCATTAGCACTTTCTACGAAGGATTGGGATTGGAAGAGACAGGAAATGAAATTCACATAATCAATTAAGCACCTAATTTTCACTCCTTTACAAGGTCAGGTGGAGAAGTGACTGACATTCTTGTTTCTGCTAAATAACTCCATGTAAACTACACTTCTTGTGTGTTTATGCTATTCTGTTTGCAAGGCATTTTTTTTACTGAGAATTTTGTGGAGTAAATGTACGCATTGTTGTAGATACTTACTTTTAATTTGTGGGACAAAATCAATTTAATGAACTTAAAAACATGTATATGAGAACACATGGACACAGGAAGGGGAACATCACACTCTGGGGACTGTTGTGGGGTGGGGGAGGGGCGAGGGATAGCATTAGGAGATATACCTAATGCTAAATGATGAGTTAATGGGTGCAGCACACCAGCATGGCACATGTATACATATGTAACTAACCTGCACATTGTGCACATGTACCCTAAAACTTAAAGTATAATAATAATTTAAAAAGTGTATACTTATTTTAATATAATCAGTTTACCTCTAAGCTGTTATGTCTCTTCACCCATAAGCTGTTTATTTTAGTTCACCCTTATCAAGATTTTACTTCCCATTTATTGTTAACTTGCTTATTTTTTCCTTTGAAAAACTCAGATTTTAAAATGTATTAAATATAAGTAATCACAGAAGAAGAAAACATATATTTGAAATTATACTTCCTATTCTATTTTCTTATGTAGAATACTTATAAATGTCAAACTATTATAGTGAAGGGCCCATATAACCAATATGACAGAGACATTTTGTAATGGATATTGTGAACTTGTACGCTGTTGTCTCACAGATAGTGAATACTTCTCTGATGATATAATTTCCCCCTTTGCACAATGAGAACACTTTAAAGATATATTACATTCTCAACATTGAGTTCTTTCATTATTTTAATATGAAAGTCAAAGAACTTTAATTAATGGCAGTCATTTTGTAGAAAGGTGTAGAGTTTAGATTTATTTTTAAATACAAAATTGCTATTTAGAAAACTGATTTTGTTCTTTATTGAATAAAACAGAAAATTAGAAACATTTACTAGACAGTTTGTACGTGTTACTTATTTTGGCTCTGAAATAGCTCCAACTGTAAATGCCCATACATAATTTTATAACTAATAAAATATGTTTTAATTTCTTTAATATTTACAACACACATACATAAGACTGTTCAATCTGAAAATGTGAATTTTAATTAAATAGGAAACAACATGCAGAGTAGTTAATTACTCAAATTCTGGAACACTAGACCACCTGGGTTCAAGCCTAATTCTACCTAGTCATGTGATCTTGGGCAAATTATTTAAATTATTTGTGCCTCAGTGGTGGTGTTGGTTAAATGGGGTTACTAATTCTATCTCCTAAATTGCTGGGAGGATTGCATAAATTAATACATGTAACATTCCTAGATATTGTTTGGCACATGATAAACACTAAATTAAGATTATCCATCATTATCAGTATTATTGGTATTATTTGTAGTAGTATTATGAAATGGCTAAATCAAAAGCTTTTAAAAGCACGTCATTAAATTAATTTTAATGTAATATTGCTACCAGAGGCTTGAAGCAAAAAACAAATGTAAGAACTATTTTAAAAATAAAATGTAAAATAGCACATTTCTTGCCATTAAATTAAGTTCCAGAAAATATTAATCTCTTACCTTATTCATTTGAATGGGACCGCAAATATTAGTAGATATATTATAATCTTTACTATTCCATATATTTTCATTATTCATTTTCTCCCATTGTAAAATGTTATGTAGAAAAATAAAAGCTAAAATTCCCAGGCAAGTAATTTCTCATCAATTGAAAAAATGTTTAACTTCCTGGGTTTCATTCTTCCCCAAACCAAGTCACTTTTGCCTGATCAGTGAAGATCATAACCTCAGAACACCGGGGAACCATATACGGCGTTACTCTAGTGCTGCTCCAGCACTGCCATTTTTATTGTATAACATATAGCCATGGAGAGAACATGGCTCGTTAATACTTTTCACTTATTATGCAGTGACATAATCCAGATTATTATTTTACTACTTAAAAGACCTCAGTGAGTTCTTTCAGTGAAATCAAAACAAAATATTTGCACTTCTTTAATATATTTGGAATATGCCTCTAGTTGATAAAACAAAGGAATTTGGGGGTATGCTCACTGTATGACATATACTACAGCAAAGCTTTTCTGTTTTCTGGGAATGGCATTTCATAGACTTATACAAGATCAACTTATTTGAGAATGTATCATATCAGACACAGATTACCCTCATTTGAAGCTACCAAAATGTTTCGGTACATTCTGCCCCTGATGTACTTCTTTTTGATATAGCATACTCATTTTCCATTGCACTCCATGTTATACAAATAACATTTATTTTAAACCAAATATTTTAAATTTAAATATAATATTATGGAGACATAAACTGAACATTTTCTAATAAAATGATTTTTTTATTTAAAAAATACGATAATAGGGCTTGGCATGGTGACTCACACCTATAATCCCAGCAGGAGGGAGGCTGAAGCAAGAGGTTCTCTTCAGGCCAGGAGTTTGAGACTAGCCTGGGCAACATAGTGAGACCTCATCTCTACCAAAAAATAAAATAAATAAAAAAATAAAAAAAATATATATATGTACATATTTTAGAATTATCTGGCTGGGGTGGTATATGTCTATATTCCCAGGCACTCCAAAGGCTGAGGCAGGAGGATCACTTGAGTCCAGGAGTTTGAGGCTGCAGTGAGCCATGATTGCATCACTATACTCCAGCTTGTCTCTAATAAACAAATAAATAAATAATCAAAATAAATAAATAAAAAGAAAATATGATAGTAAGTTGATCAAGATGTAACATGATATATTGAATATTAAAAATTCAGAACAGTTTTTTAATTGTTTCCAAGTAAGTGACTTTTATATAGGAAATTCTTTAGACATAATTATATTAACTACTCTTAATGGTTACTGAAATTGTGATAACTACTCACACATTATATAATTTTTTAAAATAATTCTTTCATGATTATCATTTAGTAATGTGGAGAGCAAACAATATTAATTAAATTTTAAAAAACCTCAGTTAACTGGGAGATTGTATCATTTATAATTCAAACCTCAGTCAAACAACATACCCAAAAAACCTGCATGCGTGCCTTCTGAATCTAAAATAAAATATAATATTGTTTTTAAATATAATTTTTTGACATGTCCCTTTAGGATGAAGGGTACAATGGTATTAGCCATTGTTATCAGTAGGAATAAAATTTACATAATGCTTATTTTGATTTACAAATATTAGTACAGGTACAACAGCAAAAACAATACTGAATTATCAAAGCTTATTAAAGTTCTGTGATGGAAATGAGTCAGAGAAGAAGGCCTTGTTTAGCTTAACATATTAATAAATCATTTGGTTTATAAACATGGGCCCTAAGTCTAATATGGAGTGGACTTAAAATTGAAAACTGAAATTGCCTTAAATAATAAGATATGATGTTCCTTCTCAAAGCATGATATAGGTAAGCTTGAAAAATAAAAGAGTAGAGATTGCCAGAGATCCCAACACACAGCCCACATGACAGGTCTAAGAAGCAGTGGGCTGAAACAACTTTTAAGACCATAATGTCAAATATTCTATTTTTAGGGAATTTTGTTACATAAAGTAAAAATGTCTCTGTTACTTCAAGCTTTCAGTAAAACCGTGTTACCAATTGAATGTCTTGTGTAAGCAGAAATCTCTTTGAGAAAATCAAAGAAAAGGTGAGGAGTTACACGTATTTGGAATCTGCTTCTCTGCCTCTAGCTATATGATTTAAAGATGAACCCCTATCCCGACCACACTTAAACATCTACCCATAGGAAAGAAATGCAGTAACAACTGAGTGATAAGCAGAAGACTATGAATAAACTTAACAGCACATAAGCATTAAAATTTTACAGAACAATTAAGGAAAGTAAATCTCCCTGTAAATAGAGAGAGTTGATAGCTCATAGGTAGCTAGGTAGGTAGGTAGGTAGGTAGGTAGGTAGGTGGATAGATAGAGAGATAAAGAGTTTTATTTGTTGTTGTTTCAAAAGTTTCTTTCTTGCAAATTTTTAGACTGAAATGAATATGTCTTTGCATTAATAACACATTGGCCAGTTCAATTAAGAAATGTATAGCAAAAATTTGCTTTGAAGAAAAAAGCATTGTAGCAATAGAATATGTATATAAAATTTTTTTAGAAAGAGCAACAAGGTAGACTTTATACAATAAATTTGGTTAGGCATGTTTTTAATTTCTAGCTAATAGAATTTATGAAATAAAAAAGCGCATTTAAAATTCACTGAAGCTGGCTTTATAAAATTACCAGGGGTGCTGCAGGCATAGTTACTCATTTTTGTTAATTCATTCTAGTTTCATTGCTTCCCTTTATTTACGTCCTCTACATTGCACTGTTTCACCAGACAGTGATTATGAATTTTGGCTAAAGACATCTGGATAGAGTGAGCCTCAAGAGAAAATGCCATAAACTGGTTCCTAAAGTAGAAACATCATGTAAATAGCACCCCTTCCTGAATACTATGATAATGAAGTATGTTATAGTTGCAGCACATGAAATCTACACAATCTGGATACAGATAGTATTTATGTAGCAAATAGAGCACTAGTGTAGTTGTTACTGGTTTCCAGATGATTGCAGTGTGATTATTCTATTGTTTTGTTGCCCAATATTGTGAAGTCTTCCCTATGCTATTTTTTTCTGAAGTTGTAAATTCTGCATAATCATAAATGAATAAATGAATATTTTTAGAAATGGAAGTATCACAGGCATTTCAAGCACATTTCATGCTGAATGTAAGAATAATCAATTGGATACAAATGTAGATGGTCGAGAAATTATATGTGAGTATCCTGTGGTGCAGTTAAGTGAGCATTACTTTCTTATTACAAGGTTTGTTTGGCTGGTTGAACTAAGAACCAAATTGTGCTTATAGGATCAGCAATTCCTTCTATCCCCTGTTCTTTTGAGTTCAGGAAACTTTAGCATAGAAGCTTTATTTTTGTAACTGAAGGAGAAGAGTGGTTTTCTTCAACATGAGGAGTAGCTATGAATAGAAGACAGAGTTAAGATCATAGTATTGCTTCCATCCCACCCACGATCCCCACCACGTCAGAAACAGGTTTGAATCCTTATGGTTGCAAGAGTGAATATAGTGAGATGATGAAACAATTCAAGAGATACTTGGTATAGTCTGGGCACCATCATGAAGTCTGACAAAGTGTGATCAGCACTGGAGCAGAACCCCTCTTCCCAAGTTTCAAGAGATTAAAAGGGCTGCTCAGATATAAGACAAGTTAGCCCCTTTGGCAATGTCTGGCAAGTACTACTTGTTTGAATATCAACATTCATGACTGGTGACAATGAAAACAAAATTTTCCCAAGTCATTCTGATGTGAACAGGTAAGAAAGAAGAAAGAGTAATTGCCCTGTGAATGCAATTGAAAAAGTTGTTCTGGAACACATGTGAAGCACTACTTTATTGACAACAAAATGAAATAATTGAGAATTTGGAGAGGATCCGTAGTCCTGCTATTATAAAAATAGAAGCTATTTTAAGCAGCAAACACCTGGCTTCTGTTCTTTAGGTAATATTGTTACTGGTACAAGCAGTATGTGTATGCTGGTGGGGAAGAATAAGGAAAATGAAGGAAGGAAACTTTAGCTTAAGCTATACATTTTCTCTTATTTTGCCAAAAAACTTGATCAATCTTTATGTCATAAAACTTGATTTTTTTCAAGCTTCAGAGAAATTTGTTATTCTTTACCTTATCTCTAAAAGTTTAAAAGTAAAAAAATTAACTGAGAATGGGTAGCATTGACACCACATTTTATTAATAATCTCTGCCTTGTTAATCAAGTGAGCTTACAGAAGCAGCTTACTCATTACTCTCCTCATTTCACATTAATACAAGTGAGAAAAATAAAAGGACAGGATAAAAGAAAACATCACATATATAAAAGTCAAATTCCATGTTAAAAGCATACATATCATAAAAAAAGGCCTCTTAGGAATACTCATAAGTTCAAAACTTCAACATTTTTAAAGTTACTCTCTTTTCTTTTCTTTTTTTTATTATGCTTTAAGTTTTAGGGTAAATGTGCACAACATGCAGGTTAGTCACATACGTATACATGTGCCATGTTGGTGTGCTGCACCCAGTAACTCATCATTTAACATTAGGTCTATCTCCAAATGCTAACCCCCACCCCCCCGCCCCACACAGGCCCCGGTGTGTGATGTTCCCCTTCCTGTGTCCATGTGTTCTCTTTTCAATTGGCAGATTTTAGTAAATTGATAAAGCTTATAACTTGGGATCAATTCCATTTTACTATAACTTATTTTACTAGAGGCCAAGTTTGGGTTACTCCACTCTTATTATTCCTTTGGAAGATTACTCATCTTTCTACCTTCCTCCCATTGCCTCCTCTTAAATGTGGACCAAATGTAAATCTATGTCTTCAATATAACCTTAAACCCTAGGCAGAGTGATTGGATTCAGAATGGGCAGTTACACCTCTCAGTATTTCTAGCCAGGGTAATTTTTGGCCAGTTCGACTAGGACAAGCAGCATCCTTACTGGGATTCCTAGGTAAGCAGAATGGAGGGAAATGTGAATTTCTGTAGAGTGCTGAAGCTGAAAGTCATTTGCCAGAAACCATAAGCTCAGCAAGAAGCAGAAAGTCTATCTCTAATAGGAGACAGAAGATTACATTAACAGAGAAAACCATAGAGTACTGAAACCACCTTCTCCCTAGTCCTAGTTCTCTCTGAGGCTAGCTTCCATTCTACGATACTCAGAGCTTGGTCACACAAACAAGTATATTTCTCTTTTTGCTTAGGTTGGTTCTAGTTGGATTACTGTCACATGCAAAGAGCACAGAATGGGTCACGGGTTTTCAGTGCTGCTTAACTAATAAAAGAAGAAATGATGAAAAGAAAATACAATTTTGGATACAAAATGTGTAGGCCCCTCCAAGAAAATAAAGCACATGTGAAAATAAAGTGGATAAACATAAAATTATGAATGTATAATTTGAAAACTACATGAAGCCTGTATTTTAACTTTAAAATTACATATAGTTTATTTAGTAAACTATCTACATCATTAATAAAGATGTTCTTACTACTTAATTCTGCCCACCTTTATTTGACTTATAGTTTTATTATTATATTTAGTATTTTTGTCTTTATTCCTTTATGCAATGGACAATCTTATAGAGCATGTAACAAAAATAATTTATACTTGATATTTATGTAAGAATTGAAATGAAGGAGTTTTTGTAAAGCTGAGATAAAATAGTCAATGTAGACATATTTATTTGGAAGTAAAATAAAAATACAATGAGCAAAGTTTTTGAAAATTTAATGCTATGAAACAAAGATCAAAAGAGGGCACTATTTCTCATTGATTTTTTTACTGCTTATGAAGACATTCAAAATATCACACTGGCAAGCTTTACGGATTTCTTGTAAAAGTTTGTTGATTTTCTCTAAAGTCTAGTTATATATATTTAAAATTCTGTTGCAAACCTATAATCTACAATTTAAACATAGTATCTTTTATAATATATGGTAATTGGGTGCTGCTTTACATGTGGTATACATATGTCGTTATCACTATACCCTTAGCAATAATATTTAGATTAGTGGCTTACAAACAAAGTGAGGAGAAAATATATAACCCTATAGAAGTAAAAATGATGTTTACAGATTGTAAGAGCTTGTCATTTATTGTTAGATGTGATTTATAATCTAACCTAAACAACTTTCATTGCAATTTCACATGAAACAATACATAGAAATTCAAATAAAGGCTGCTATAATTATATCATACTCTAAAGCATTCTCAATATTATATATTACAGTCTACATCTTTTCAACTTATTTTTCTTTGATTTTTCAGGCAAATAGAATGCTTTTTATTTCTACACAACTATGATGGTTTTGATAAATGCTAGTAAATCTTGAGTCACCATTTTCATTTTCTTTAGTGGGAAAATGCTGTTCCTGGATTATTTTAATTTAGCTACCTCATGTTCTGCCACCACCCTCTTTTCATCTCACATTACTGCAAAAACTGTTCCAATCTTTTTATTTCTTTTTAGATAAATTTTGATAACTAAATGTTGACCAGTAGGAATTTTATTATAAGCATGTTACATTATAGGTAATTCTTTGGGGTGCCAAAGATACAGAATTACCTACAAAGATATTGTAGGCAATTCTTTGGGGTGCCAAAGATACAGGATTCTTTAGGGTGCCGCTTCACCAGCCAGAGACCTCCATGACCAGCGGCACCTCTCCTTGAGTTTCACTTACCCACTCATCCCACCAGGTTGTGCTTGGCTCACACTACCGGCCAGGATCCTATACCCGCCATAGGCAAGCTGGGTGTGGAGCGGTGAGGGGTGTGTGCAGAAGCTAGCAAGGGGTCTGGCCATGGTGCACAGACAGGGGAGCCAGCTGCTGCAGTGGGGCAGGCAGCTCCAGGCTCTGGCACAGATGCTGGCTCTGTGTGAGGCTGTGACTGGAACAGACATACCACAAATGGCTTCTGCCTTGGGTCCTGGCACCTGGACAAAGGGAATGTGGTGGCACCTGAAAACTTGGTAATGCCAGCAACCAGCAGAAGCCCCAAGGGAGTGTTAGGGCATGTCACAGCTGTGGCTCAGGGAGCTCTGAAGTCCGGGGCCCCAGAAGGGTCACAGCCCTTTTCTCCTGTGGTTCAGCAAACAGGAGCATGTCACTGCCTGCAGCTCTCTGAGCACACCAGGAATGTATTACAGCCCTTGTCTCTCCCATTGTTGTTCAGTGGGTGACAGTTTCTTGTCCCATGTCCAAGAAGAATGGGGTTACGTGGACAACTGCAGAGTGAGCAAGGCAATAACGAGTTTTATTGAGCAATGGAATAGCTCTCAGCAAAGAGGGCAACAGAAGTGGATAGCTCCTACCTAAAAGCAGGTACTCCTTGTGTGTGGCTGCGTCTGGGGTTCTTATGGGCTCAGAATGGGGGGAGTGTGTGCTGATTGGTCCATGGATGGCCTGGAAAAAAGCACCATTCAATTGGCTAAAAGGCATGGGGGAAATTCTCACTCTGGTCAGGGACTTTACCTGGAACTAGCAGCTTGATTTTCAAACTTTAATTTGTCTTTGGTTTGAAAGTCAGGTTTCACATGGGACCCACCCCTATCTGCCTAGGAATTTGTCTGACTCCCGCCGCTATCATAGGTGTGCTGTCATCTACACAAACCATATTAAATAATGTGGTCTGAAAAACTATAATGCTATTTCAGTAATGGGGCACTGAAAATCAATTATTGGAGTTACTAAGTATTGAGTCAATATTTAAAGTTAATAATGAGATTTGGTATAAAGCTTGTTCTGGTTTGAATACCAGTGATACATTGATGAGTTTTGTCAGATACCACAATGACACATAAAAAGAGTATGCCAAAAGTTTACTCCTAATATGGTATATTTGTAAAATGGAATATTTACAGAGACATTTTATATCAAACTAATTTTTTAATTAAATCAAAAGCAAATAATTTGAATTATATAAGTACAAACAAAATGTAGAAATAAGATATGAGATATTGTCTATGTAGATTTTTGCAGGTATTTTTGTACATACACATTTAAAAGCATCAGCTATTAAAATACAGTTATTAAACTGACATAAAAGCATACACTGAATATACAAAGAAAATAAGTCCAATGCATAAATTACAAGAATATGACATTTTGTTTATGTTTCTGATACATTTCTTGTATATGACATGCCCAGTTTTTTCTCTGAAAATCAAATGTGCCTGAAAAACATTTGCCTGTAAAGTATGTGATCAAGTTTGGTCATTTAAACGTTTCCAAGTGTTCCTTTTTCTCTTCTTTATGTTGCTTTTTACAGTTAATGTCTGAAATGTGTAAACTAATGTTTACATAATGTGCTTTATTTAAAATTTGATTATTATTTTCTACTCTAAGATAAACTACTTCTTTGGAACCTGGTAATCAATGATCTAGTCACTAATGTAGAAAGACAACAAATAAAATTACCTTTCATGCATAGATTTAAGATGATGGCTTAGAAAATAATTTTAACTAACGTTTGATGATAAATAAATTTGGTGATAAGAATATCTAATAATAATAATCTTCTTTCCTGATTCCTTCGTGTTGGCTAAGCAATATGCTAAGCATTTTACACAGCCAGGCAGCCCTCCATATCCACAGGTTCTGCTTCTGCAGATTCAATTAACCATGGATTGAAAATATTTTAAAAGTAATAATAACAATACAAATAATACATATAAAAGAACAATACAGTATAACAGCCATTTCCATAGCATTTATATTGCATTAGCATTATAAGTAATCTAGAGATAATTTATAATGATTATTTTAAGTAATCTAGAGGTGAAATGAAAGAATGTGCACAGGTTATATGCAAATCCTATGCCGTTTTATATAAGGGACTTGAGCATCAGTGGATTTTTTTATCCCCAGGGGGTCCTGGAACCAATCCCCGATGGATACTTAGGGACGACTGTATTATCTTTTAAAACATCGTTGTATCTCCTCTGAAGTACATAGTGCTGTCCTCCTTTTCAAGATAATTAAACTATCCTGAGAACTCAATTAGTTCCAGGCTTCCTAGCTAATAAGTGGCAAAAAGCAAGGACTAAATTCAAGTGTACTTCATTCTGAAATTCATGTCTTGAATGGCTTCATTGTGGTTCTCAATACAATGTATTATTTTGAAGCTGATTATTATTATTGTGTTATAGAAAGCTAGTTCTGTAGGAAATCTGTCTAAATGGCAAAACACTAATTAAATGAGAGTTATGCTAGTAAAATTGGCTATACAGATTTTCTGATTTTAAAAAATATGATGACATGTTCCTAAGACAGCAAGCATTCCTCTTTCCCAATTCATTGAGTGTTTTTCAATTCCCCCAACATTGTTGTACTCTTTCCTATCCACTTCTCCAGATACAAAAATGAACAATTAAATTATAAATTGAGAACTTCCAACTCTCAGTGCCTATACTTGCATTGGTGTGGTGCCATATTCAGTTAAAAATGCTTAAGATCATGGCTTGGGTAAATTACAAGCCAATGACACTACTGAATTTGTGAGATCAGTCTGCAAACTGAATTATATACCATTGTCATAAATGTTATACCTCTCTGAAAAATCTAAATTACCATGCAGTTTTACTATCTGAAATCTCCCAAACCTTATTCATTTATCAGAATAAAATTATGTTACAGTTTTTCATTTGTTCATTATGTAACCTTAAATGATCTCAGCTAATCTAGAAGTAGCAGAAGATGGCCAAGTCCAGTTACTCCTCGATGATGTAACTAGAAATGAATGATTTCTTTATTTCTAAATGTAGAAATGTAGCCATTTGCTTCATAATGATATAAGGCCAGCTTTGCATACAGACGTTTCTCTGAATAGACAAATATCCAATGTGAAGAATTGGTACTGAAGTAAAAGTAGGAAACTATAAAGAATGTTGCCATCAATTGTATTGTCTTTCTCTATTTATATATATTTATTAAGAATACCAATAGTTTTCTTTAAGGATAAACTTTACATCAACAACATCAGGAAATAAGTGCAAGCGTATAAATAAAATATTTATTGATTTTGGTTTGATGTCATTTATAATTAGTCTATAAATAAGTGCAATTTGTGATGTATACCAGTTATGATACCTTCATAAGAAAATTTTCTTTCTTCTGACTTGAACGATCAATTACTTGGGCCACAGACAGGCTTTTTGATTCATTGAACTACACATCAGCCAAGAGAACAAAGGGCCTTCCTGCCAATTGCCAATAGGCTACTGGCACACATTTTAATCTTCAGAAAGGTCACTGGCACACTTTTCTGTGACACTTGAGTCACTCCACATGGGAGTGTGACTCCACTTAGATGCAGTTCAAACACCCCTAACCAGGCTGATAGAAAGCCCCATCCAGGAGCCACCTCACTCTTTAGCAGTCAGGAATATTCCATCTCTGCCGTGATTTCAGTAACCTGTTGGGCTTCCAGTTAGAATGCCTCTGCCTAAGATCTTCCTGACCTGCCATCTAAATTATTGTTTTCCTCCAGTGGTAGCTTGCGGGAGTATTCAATATCCCATAAAGCCACTGGGGAAATCTTATAGAACCTCAACGTTATTTTCATGTTCCTCTCCCACTGCTCTAATGAAAGAATCCCTTTTATGTCCCCTCTCTGTGTATATTAATCATCCCTAGAAGTCCAAGCCCACCTCACCCCACTCTCCTGTGTTTACCCATGAATACTAACATGCTGACTTTGATACCTCCTGCGTTATGCCATGCTGTAGCCTATTACGCCCTTTCTTCTTACATCACTCCTTTCCACTGAGCTTTGAGTATCCTAGTCCACAATCAGAAAATTCCTCTGCAGTACCCAAAATCTTCCCACAAATTTCTTCTATCTGTTTTTCCTAACAGTACTGTTTTTCTTAAGCTGTACGATATCTTATGGTTCATATAAAGCTTATACCTCTCACACATAAAGTTCTTGTGTTTCCTGCTTCCCAATGTCATTTTTAGACCATTTCTCACCTTCAATCATTTGAAAATCCATGTTTCTTGGAGCTCAAGCAGTCTTATTGTACCACTTTTTCTCACCCCTTACTGTATGCTAGAAAACTTTTAATCACATACACAACAATACTTAACTCCTTGCTTCAATTTTCTATTTCAATCCTGCTCACTCCTTTCAATGATCTTATGATTTACATAAAGGATGCTTCCAACCCTGACTTCAGTACCTTACCTCTTCCTGAACTCCCGTTCAAAACCAATTTCGTGTCTATTTTCTTTTTCTATTTTTTATTATTTATTTATTTAGTTAGTTATTATACTTTAAGTTCTAGGGTACATATGCACAACGTGCAGGCTTGTTACATATGTATGCATGTGCCATGTTGGTGTGCTGCACTCATAAATATGTCATTTATATTAGGCATATCTCCTAATGCTATCCCTCCCCACTCCCCCCACCCCATGAAAGGCCCTGGTGTGTGATATTCCCCACCCTGTGTCCAAGTGTTCTCATTGTTCACTTGCCACCTATGAGTGAGAAGTAGTGTTTGGTTTTCTGTCCTTGCGACAGTTTGCTCAGAATGATAGTTTACAGCTTCATCCGTGTCCCTACAAAGGACATGAACTCATCCTTTTTTATGGCTCCATAGTATTCCATGGTGTATATGTGCCACATTTTCTTAATCCAGTCTATCGTTGTTGGACATTTGGATTGGTTCCAAGTCTGCTGTTGTGAATAGTGCTGCAATAAACAAATGTATGCATGTGTCTTTATAGCAGCATGATTTATAATCCTTTGGGTATAAACCCAGTAATGGGATGGCTGGGTCAAATGGTATTTCTAGTTCTAGATCCTTGAGGACTTGCCACACTGTCTTCCACAATGGTTGAACTAGCTTACAGTCCCACCAACAGTGTAAAAGTGTTCCTGTTTCTCCACATCCTCTCGAGCACCTGTTGTTTCCTGACTTTTTAATGATCGCCATTTTAACTGATGTGAGATGGTTTCTCATTGTGGTTTTTATTTGCATTTCTCTGATGGCCAGTGATGACGAGCATTTTTGCATGTGTCTTTTGGCTGCATAAATGTCTTCTTTTGAGAAGTGTCTGTTCATATCCTTCGCCACTTTTTGATGGGGCTGTTTGATTTTTTTCTTGTAAATTTGTTTAAGTTCTTTGTAGATTCTGGATATTAGCCCTTTGTCAGATGGGTAGATTGCAAAAATTTTCTCCCATTCTGCAGATTGCCTGTTCACTCTGATGGTAATTTCTCTTGCTGTGCAGAAGCTCTTTAGTTTAATTAGATCCAATTTATCAATTTTGGCTTTTGATGCCATTGCTTTTGGTGTTTTAGTCATGAAGTCCTTGCCCATGCCTATGTCCTGAATGGTATTGCCTAGGTTTTCTTCAGGGTTTTTATGGTTTTAGGTCTAACATTTAAGTCTTTAATCCATCTTGAATTAATTTTTGCATAAGGTGTAAGGAAGGGATCCAGTTTCAGCTTTCCACATATAGCTACATAGTTTTCCCAGCACCATTTATTAAATAGGGAATCCTTTCCCCATTTCTTGTTTTTCTCAGGTTTGTCAAAGATCAGATGGTTGTAGATGTGTCGTATTATTTCTGAGGGATCTGTACTGTTCCATTAGTCTATATCTCTGTTTTGGTACCAGTACCATGCTGTTTTGGTTACTGTAGCCTTATAGGATAGTTTGAAGTCAGTTAGTGTGATGCCTCCAGCTTTGTTCTTTTGGCATAGGATTGTCTTGGCAATGCGGGCTCTTTTTTGGTTCCATATGAACTTTAAAGTAGTTTTTTTCCAATTCTTTGAAGAAAGTCATTGGTAGCTTGATGGGGATGGCATTGAATCTATAAATTACCTTGGGTAGTATGGCCATTTTCACAATATTGATTCTTCCTATCCATGAACATGGAATGTTCTTCCATTTGTTTGTGTCCTCTTTTATTTCGTTGAGCAGTGGTTTGTAATTCTCTTTGAAGTGGTCCTTCACATCCCTTGTAAGTTGGATTCCTAGGTATTTTATTCCCTTTGAAGCAATTGTGAATGGGAGTTCACTCATGATTTGGCTCTCTGTTTGTCTGTTATTTGTGTATAGGAATGCTTGTGATTTTTGCACATTGATTTTTATCTGAGACTTTGCTGAAGTTGCTTATCAGCTTAAAGATATTTGGGGCTGAGATGATGGGGTTTTCTAAATATACAATCATGTCATCTGCAAACAGGGACAATTTGACTTCCTCTTTTCCTAATTGAATACCCTTTATTTATTTCTCCTGCCTGATTGCCCTGGCCAGAACTTCCAGCACTATGTTGAATAGGAGTGGTGAGACAGGGCATTCCTGTCTTGTGCCAGTTTTCAAAGGTAATGCTTCCAGTTTTTGCCCATTCAGTATGATATTGGCTGTGGGTGTGTCATAAATAGCTCTTATTATTTTGAGATATGTCCCATCAATACCTAATTTATTGAGAGTTTTTAGCATGAAGGGCTGTTGAAGTGGTTTTTGTCTTTTGTTCTGTCTATATGATGGATTACATTTATTGATATGCGTATGTTGAACCAGCCTTGCATCCCAGGGATGAAGCCCACTTGACTGTCGTGGATAAGCTTTTTGATGTGCTGCTGGATTCAGTTTGCCAGTATTTTATTGAGGATTTTTGCATCGATATTCATCAGGGATATTGGTCTACAATTCTCCTTTTTTGTTGTGTCTCTGCCAGGCTTTGGTATCAGGATGATGCTGGCCTCGTAAAATGAGTTAGGGAGGATTTCCTCTTTTTCTATTGATTGGAATATTTTCAGAAGGAATGGTACCAGCTCCTCTTTATATCTCTGGTAGAATTTGGCTGTGTATCTTTCTGGTCCTGGACTGTTTTTGGTTGGTAGGCTATTAATTATTGCCTCAATTTCAGAGCCTGTTATTGGTCTAGTCAGGGATTCGACTTCTTCCTGGTTTAGTCTTGGGATGGTGTATATGTCCAAGAATGTATCCATTTCTTCTAGATTTTCTAGTTTATTTGCATAGAGGTGTTTATAGTATTCTCTGATGGTAGTTTGTATCTCTGTGGGATCGGTGGTGATATCCCCTTTATCATTTTTTATTGAGTCTATTTGATTCTTCTCTCTTTTCTTCTTTATTAGTCTTCCTAGCAGTCTATCAATTTTGTTGATCTTTTCAAAAAATCAGCTCCTGGATTGATTGATTTTTTGAAGGGTTTTTTGTGTCTCTATCTCCTTCCGTTCTGCTCTGATCTTAGTTATTTCTTACCTTCTGCTAGCTTTTGAATTTGTTTGCTCTTGATTCTCTAGTTCTTTTAATTGTGATGTTAGGGTATCAATTTTAGATATTTCCTGCTTTCTCTGTGGGCATTTAGTGCTATAAATTTCCCTCTACACACTGCTTTAAAAGTGTCCCAGGGATTCTGGTATGTTGTGTCTTTGTTCTCATTGGTTTCAAAGAACATCTTTATTTCTGCCTTCATTTCATTGTGTACCCAGTAGTCATTCAGGAGCAGGTTGTTCATTTTCCATGTAGTTGAGCAGTTTTGAGTGAGTTTCTTAATCCTGAGTACTAGTTTGATTGCACTGTGTTCTGAGAGACAGTTTGTTATAATTTCTCTTCTTTTACATTTGCTGATGCATGCTTTACTTCCAACTATGTGGTCAATTTTGGAATAAGTATGATGTGGTGCTGAGAAGAATGTATATTCTTTTGATTTGGTGTGGAGAGTTCTGCAGATGTCTATTAGGTCCACTTGATGCAGAGCTGAGTTCAATTCCTGGATATCCTTGTTACCTTTCTGTCTCATTGATCTGTTTAATGCTGACAGGGAGGTGTTAAAGTCTCCCATTATTATTGTGTGGGAGTCTAAGTCTCTTTGTAGGTCTCTAAGGACTTGCTTTATGAATCTGGGTGCTCCTGTATTGGGTGCATATATATTTTGGATAGTTAGCTCTTCTTGTTGAATTGATCCCTTTACCATTATATAATGGCCTTCTTTGTCTCTTCTGATCTGTGTTGGTTTAATGTCCGTTTTATCAGAGACTAGGATTGCAACCACTGCTTTTTTTTTGTTTCTATTTGCTTGGTAGATCTTTTTCCATCCCTTTATTTTGAGCCTATGTGTGTCTCTTCACATGAGATGGGTCTCCTGAATACAGCACACTGATGGGTCTTGACTCTTTATCCATATGCCAGTCTGTGTTTTTTAATTGGAGCATTTAGCCCATTTACATTTAAGGTTAATATTGTTAGGTGTGAATTTGATCCTGTCATTATGATATTAGCTGATTATTTTGCTCGTTAGTTGAAGCAGTTTCTCCCTAGCACTGATGGTCTTTACAATTTGGCATGTTTTTGCAGTGGCTGGTACTGTTTGTTCCTTTCCATGTTTAGTGCTTCCTTCAGGAGCTCTTGTAAGGCAGGTCTGGTAGTGACAAAATCTCCCAGCATTTGCTTGTCTGTAAAGGAATTTATTTCTCCTTCACTTATGAAGCTTAGTTTTGCTGGATTTGAAATTCTGGGGTGAAAATTCTTTTCTTTAAGAATGTTGAATATTGGCCCCCACTCTCTTCTGGCTTGTAGAGTTTCTGCTGAGAGATCCACTGTTAGTCTGATGGGCTTCCTTTTGTGGGTAACCCGAACTTTCTCTCTGGCTGCTCTTAACATTTTTTCCTTCATTTTAACTTTGGTGAATCTGACAATTATGTGTCTTGGAGTTGCTCTTCTCAAGGAGTATCTTTGTGGTGTTCTCTGTATTTCCTGAATTTGAATGCTGGCCTGCCTTGCTAGGTTGGGGAAGTTCTCCTGGATAATATCCTGAAGAGTGTTTTCCAACTTGGTTCCATTCTCCCCGTCACTTTCAGGTACACCAATCAGACGTAGATTTGTTGTTTTCACATAGTCCCATATTTCTTGGAGGCTTTGTTCATTTCTTTTTACTCTTGTTTCTGTAAACTTCTCTTCTCACTTCATTTCATTCATTTGATCTTCAATCACTGATACCCTTTCTTCCAGTTGATCGAATTGGCTACTGAAGCTTGTGCATGTGTCACGCAGTTCTTATGCCATGGTTTTCAGCTCCATCCGGTCATTTAAGATCTTCTCTACGCTGTTTATTCTAGTTAGCCATTCATCTAATCTTTTTTCAAGCTTTTTAGCTTCTTCGCACTGGGTTCAAACATCCTCGTTTAGTTCGGAGAAGTTTGTTATTACCGATCTTCTGAAGCCTTCTTCTCTCAACTTGTCAAAGTCATTCTCTGTCCAGCTTTGTTCCGTTGCTGGCAAGGAGCTGTGTTCCTTTGGAGGAGAAAAGGCTCTCTGATTTTTAGAATTTTCAGCTTTCTGCTCTGGTTTCTCCCCATCTTTGTGGTTTTATCTACCTTTGGTCTTTGATGATGGTGACGTATAGATGGGGTTTTGGTGGGGTTGTCCTTTCTGTTTGTTAGTTTTCCTTCTAACAGTCAGGATCCTCAGGTGCAGGTCTGTTAGAGTTTGCTGGAGGTCCATTCCAGACTCTGTTTGCCTAGGTATCACCAGCGGATGCTGCAGAACCGCAAATCTTGCAGAATGGCAAATGTTGCTGCCTTATCTTTCCTCTGGTAGCTTCATCTCAGAGGGGCACCTGGCCTTATGAGGTGCCTGTCGGCCCCTGCTGGGAGGTGTCTCCCAGTTAGGCTAGTTGGGGGTCAGGGACCCATTTGAGGAGGCAGTCTGTCCATTCTCAGTCTGTCCGTTCTCAGATCTCAAACTCTGTGCTGGGAGAACCACTACTCTTTTCAAAGCTGTCACACAGGGATATTTAATTCTGCAGAAGTTTCTGCTGCCTTTTGTTCAGCTATGACCTGTCCCCAGAGGTGGAGTCTACAGAGGCAGGCAGGCCTCCTTGAGCTGTGGTGGGCTCCACCTAGTTCCAGCTTCCCAGCAGCTTTGTTTACCTACTCAAGCCTCAGCAATGGTGGATGCACCTCCCCCAGCATTGCTGCTGCCTTGCAGTTCCATCTCAGACTGCTGTGCTAGCAATGAGGGAGGATCCGTGGGCGTGGGACCCTCTGAGCCAGGCACGGGATATAATCTTCTGGTGTGCTGTTTGCTAAGACTGTTGGAAAAGCACAGTATTAGGGTGGGAGTGACCCGATTTTCCAGGTGCTGTCTGTCACGGCTTCCCTTGGCTAGGAAAGGAAATTCCCTGACCCCTTGCACTTCCTGGGTGAGGCAATGCCTTGCCTTGCTTCAGCTCACAGTCCGTGGGCTGCACCCACTGTCCTGCACCCACTGTCTGACAAGCCCCAGTGAGATGAACCCGGTACCTCAGTTGGAAATGCAGAAATCACCCATCTTCTGTGTTGCTCATGCTCAGAGCTGTAGAGTGGAGCTGTTCCTATTCGGCCATCTTGGAACCTCCCTTCCGTGTCTATTTTCTAATGGTTTATGCTGCAAACAAAACAAAAACCCTGGAAATTTTCCAAAATCACCCATTCATGTGTTCTACTCTTTCAACAAAACCTCCTATTCCTCCATCTTACAAAGCAATTCTTCAACTTCACCAAGACTGTCAGTCTTATTTATCCTCTAATTTTCATATACTTTATTTGTAGCCCTTAATCTACTTCTCTTCAGCCTAATGCTCTCCCAATTGAGCTATTTCAGCTAGCTTGGAATTTACTTCTCTTCTTTCCCACTTCTCTAGCTTGGAAAGTATGGTTCAGCATTATAGTCACTATTTTGCAGTTATTATTAAGCATTTTACTTTGCACTTTGCTGAGAAAACACCAATTTTGGAGCATTCTGTTTCTATGCATACATACTGACACATCTGAGCATTACTTCTTAAAAAAATGCACAATATGGTAGAATGCCTTTACCTAAAAGCAGGACATTTGAAAAATGAAAACTTCAATATATTCTTAGCCATTTGTGGGATCTCTGCTATAATTCTCTTGTAACCTTTACATAAAGACTTAATTCTCTACAGTTTTTCTTGTAATGATATTTTGATGATGTGTCCCTTGCTGTATTTTTTCTTGCTTCTCCCACATCCAATCCATCATATGTCTACAAGATTTAATTTCCTAAATAAATTCCTTATCTATTCACCTAAAACATAGTTAGGATACAGTATATATTTAATAAACATTTATTCATTTATTTAATAAGTGAATACATTTAATCATTCCTGAAACATTTTTATTCCAATTTTCTGATTGATAGGTATAATTGTTGTAAGTCTCAACCTGCATGACTCAGTATGGAATATGATTTAAGCCAAGACAGCATAATCTGTGCATCTTTTAAAAAGTTTTAAAATTCAACAATTTGCTTGTCTCTCTCAAACTCTGTGAGCTACAGTTGAACAATACTTATTATAATTTCTTTCATCAGTGCCTACATAGTCTGTAAACAATGTACACATTTACAGCTACCTCTAGAAGTTCCCTAAATCTTTCCCCTTTGAAAAGTTACTATGACCTTGCCCTACCCTATGAACTTCCCTTGTTTATCTTGTATAGATAAACATACATACACAAATATAAGGTTTTGGCATGCAATTCCATTAAACTGTGGTAAAAGATAACCTGTGTGAGTTTCCTTTTTTTGTGTTGTATCCTTTGCTTGAAAAAAGAGAATGTGTGTGTGTGTGTATGTGTATGAGAGAGAGAGAGAGAGAGAAAGAGAGAGAAAGAGCAAGAGAGAAAAAGAGAGAGAGAGAATGGTTTCTGCCTGGTCAAGTTTATAATCTGATTTAATTATTTGCAAAAAAATAAGGCTACGTAGTGTTAGAAAAGGCTTTTAGATCATGTTACTTAAATATTTTATCTATTGCTTTCAAAAAACCATGCTTTAAATTCATCTGTTATGATTGTGTATTGGACATTTTCTGTATATTTATGCTATCTTTTGTACTTTTCAAATATATATCATTGTGCACACAATGATTCATTATTTTTTAATCTCCATGGTTCTAATTTTTATCAAAACAAAGTATTTCTGTCTGTTAACTTTTCTGCTTTTGGTTTGGCATTCTGTTTATTTTATTATCAATATGACTAGATCTTTTTATTTTATTTTTTAAGACGGAGTCTAGCTCTGTCGCCAGGCTGGAGTGCAGTGGTGCAATCTTAGCTTACTGCAAACTCCGCCTCCTGGGTTCAATTGATTCTCATGCCTCAGCCTCCCAAGTAGCTGGGATTACAGGCATGCACCACCACACCCAGTTATTTTTTGTATTTTTAGAAGAGACAAGGTTTCACCATGTTGGCCTCGATGGTCTGGATCTCCTGACCTCATGATCCACCTGTTTCGGCCTCCCAAAGTGCTGGGATTACAGGCGTGAGCCACCGTGCCCGGTGATCTTTTTATTTGTTAAAAAAAATAGTAAACATTTTACATCTTGCTGTTAAAACAACTTTTTCTGTTATATTTATTTTATCTATGTCTTTGGTTTATGGGACATTGTTGGTGAATTTCATTCTTATATCAGGCTCTGCTTTATAAATGGGGATATTCGTCCATTTGAACAGCTGGAGTAAGTGATATATTTGGTGTTATTTCTAATTAGAAGCATAATTAAAGAAATAGATTTACAATGTAAACAAAATTCACGTTTTCAATTTATTCTCCTTTTTTTCATTTTCTTTAATGTATTTACTCTTTTCTGCTTTTTGTTTGATCAATTGTTGTTATTATCATTTTTCTTCTACTTTCCTATGGTGATATAGAATACATCCACACTTTTTGTGGGAAATCTAATGATTACTCATAAGTTGTTAATATTAAAATGCATACTTTTCTGTCTTTGTGAAGAATTAATCTCTGGCTAAATAGGGGAAGAACACAACATGACATTAACCACACAAAATATTTTCTACATGTTATTGTAAAATTTTTATTATTGATATTTTAATCATAAATACATTCATAACTTATCAATATCATCACCTTCAACAGTGAGATCATCTGGATTTCACATTCACACAATTTTAAGCATATGTTAGCAATCACTTAGACAATCCATAATCATTGTTTATTTAAAAATAAAAATACATAAATCGTAATTTATTTGTCAACTAATTTTATTTTTCATACGTTTTTCTTATTTGAAATCATACTTTTTTACTGAAATATGATTTTTTGTAATATACTTTCCACAATTGTTGTTTTGTAATTACACTTTTGCCAATCTATGTCAAAAATGTTCTGATTTAATGCTAGTTTTTCTGGATTGATGGATCAATGGTCAAAATAAATTTTGCTCAGAACTTTGAAATTGTTACCTTGGTTTTCCTAGTAAACTGTGTTAAAACAAGGTCTCTACAATGTCTCACTCCAATCTGTCATTGATTTCATAGAGCTTTTACTTTAATTTGTATTTCTTCTTTTATGTTCTGTATTTTAAATTTTATTTTTTTTGTTCCTCACTCTAAGAATGTATATTCCAGATAAACAACTTTATAACCTGTACTTAATTTTTTACTAACCCTTTCAAAGAATTTAATTTTTTCAAGGAATATTCTTATAACTAACAGGTTTTGAATTTATATATACAATATTCTATCAAATTTATTAATAAAGAGCAGTGTTGAATTATTTTAAAGCTTTTTCTGTTATCCGAATTATGGTATTTATATGTAATCAATTGCTTTATTTTGGTTCTTTTTAAAATTATTACTTATTCTCAAATGTCTGGCAAGCATTATTGACTCTCTGATCACATAAATGAATAAATGACTTTTTCACATTGGTGATACAGTGGTGAGCTTGTCTTCCACAAATAAATGTTTTTTTAATTTTTTTTAATTTCCAACTTTTATTTTAAGTTCAGGAGTACATGTGCAGGATGTGCATATTTGTTACATAGGTAGGCATTTGCCATGGTGGTTTACTGCACAGATAATCCCATCACCCAAGTATTAAGCCCAGAATACATTAACTATTCTTTCTGATTCTCTCTCTCCTCCCACCCCCTACCCTCTGGAACACCCCAGTGTGTGTTTTCTCCCCAATGTGTATGTGTTCTCATCATTCAGCTCTCACTTATAAGTGAGAACCTGCAGTTTTTGGGTTTTTGTTTCTGCATTAGTTTGCTAAGGATAAAGGCCTGCAGCTCCATCCATGTTCCCACAAAGGACATGATCTCATTCCTTTTAATGGCTGCATGGTATTCCATAGTGTATATATACCACATTTTCTTTATCCACTCTATCACTGATGGGTGTTTGGGTTGATTCCATGTTTTTGCTATTTTGAGTAGTGTTGTAATGAACATATGTGTGTGTGTTTCTTTATAATAGAATAATTTGTATTCCTTTGGGTATATACCCAGTAATAGGATTGCTAGGCTAAAAAACTTCTTTTGCTGCTCAGAAACTCTCTAGTTTAATTAGATCCCACTTATCAATTTTTGCTTTTGTTGCAATTGCTTTTGGCATAATTGCTTTTACTGTCCTTATCATAAAATCTTTGCCCATGCCTATGTCCCAAATGGTACTGCCTAGATTTTCTTCTAGAGTTTTTATAGTTTTGAGTTTTACATCTCTTTAATCCATCTTGAGTTGATTTTTGTATATGGTGTAAGGAAAGGGTCTATTTTCAATTTTTGGCATATGGCTAACCAGTTCTCCTGCCACCATTTATTAAATAGAGAATCCTTTCCCCATTGTTTGTGTTTGTAAGGTTTATCGAAGATTAGATGCTTTGAGGTGTGCAGTCTTATTTCTAGGCTCTCTATTCTGTTGCATCAGTCTATGTGTCTGTTCTTGTATCAGTACCATGCTGTTTTGGTTACTGGAGCCCTGTAGTATAGTTTGAAATTAGGTAGTATGATGCCTCCAGATTTGTTCTTTTTGTTCAGTATTGCCTTGACAATTCAGGTTCTTTTTTCTTTTTTGGTTCTGTATGAATTTTAAAATAGTTTTTTTTTGTAAATTCTGTGAAGAATGTCAGTGGTAGTTTAAGGGGAATAGGACTGAACTGGTAAATTGCCTTGGGAAGTATGGCCATTTTTGCAATATTGATTCTTCCTGTCCATGAGCATGGAATGTTTTTTTCATCTGTTTGTGTCATCTCTGATTTCTTTGAGCAGTGGTTTGTAGTTCTCCTTGAAGAGGTCTTTCACTTCCCTTGTTAGCTGTATTCCTAGGTATTTTATTCTTTTTGTTGGAATTGTGAATGGGAGTTCATTTGTGGTTTGGCTCTTGGTTTGCCTGTTGTTGACGTATAGAGATGCTAGCAATTTTTGCACATTGATTTTTGTATCATGAGACTTTACTGAAATAGCTTATCAGCATAAAAAGCTTTTGGGCTGAGATGAGGGGGTTTTCTAGATATAGGATCATGTTATCTGCAAACAAAGACAGTTTGACTTCTTTTCTTCCAATTTGAATACCTTTATTTTTTCTCTTGTCTGATTGCCCTGGCCAGAACTTCCAATACCATGGTGAATAGGTGTAGTGAGAGAGGCAACCTTGTCTTTGCTGGTTTTCAAGGGAAATGCTTCCAGTTTTTGCCCATTTGGCATGATATTGGCTGTGATTTAATAAACGATTATACATATAGAAATCTAATATAAGTTACAACTTTGATATGTTTTGTTCCAATAATAAACTTGTCTCCTAAATTAATACTAATTTTCAGCTTTTTTCCCCTAAAGTAAATGACGTTTTCTTAACTCTTTTTTTTCTATCCTCCATATTTTCTGACTTTTTTTCTTCCAGCTCTCTTTAATCATATCCAATTAGTTGCCTATTTTCTAGGAACTCTTCAAAATTTCTAGTCTACTGATGGTGAATTGTCTATGCTAATGTTGTTTTAGAATTTTTCTTTTAAAATATGTTATTAATTATTTATTTTATAGATCATTGATTTTGTTTTTATCTTAGAAATTGCTGAGGTTGGCCAAGAGGAAATAATTATAATCACATATGACTAAAAACAAACAAACAAATAAATAAATAAAACTCTAGAGAGATTTACTACTCTTAACTAAAGGATTTTTTGTTTGTTTGTTTGTTTGTTTGTTTTTTGAGATGGAATCTCACTGTTGTCACCCAGGCTGGAGTGTAATGGTGCGATTTCGGCTGACTGTACCCTCTGCCTCCCGGGTTCGAGCAATTCTCCTACATCAGCCTCCCAAGTAGCTGAGATTACAGGTGCCTGCCACCACTTCTGGCTAATTTTTGTATTGTTAGTAGAGACGAGGTTTGACTATGTTGGCCAGGCTGGTCTCAAACTCCTGACCTCAGGTGATACACCTGCCTCGGCCTCCCAAAGTACTTGGATTACAGGCGTGAACCACCGCGCCCAACCAACTAAAAGATTCTTATAGGCTCAACAAAGGTAGTTTCTTGTTCCTCTTTATTTTAGATGATCAGTGAGTGCTTTCTCAATACATTTTTTTGTTTGTTTGCTATTTGTTTTATAGCCACTGAGTCATCTGTTGAATGCCACCTGGAAGGTAACTATACTACTGCCTTAGCAATGGATGTTTTAATGCCAAGGTAAGATGCAAATATTTACTTGCTTTGAAGACTCCAATTATATCCTTGTTTTAATCTGATTTACAGATTCTAACAAACTTGAAGATTTCTGTGTTAAATATTGTTCAGTACTTAGCAATACACCAACCTTCTTAAGCTCTTTCTTGATACACAAATGATAGAAAGCTAAAAATTACATTTACAGATGAGTAAACTGAAGCTATAGAAGATAACTATTCCACTGATGACCACACAGCTAGTGAACAGAGCCAGGACTGAGTACCAACCCCAAAAGTCCCATGGCACCTGAATGACTAAGCACTGTGCCACTGTCTTGGTGAGGTGGCCCCTGAACAGCAATGAAGCTTAATGGGCCCTAGCAGCTAAGCAATGACAGTCCCAAGCAATTGGTGACCAAACTTGCTATAGACAGTTTGTCAACTGGCTTGTCAACAGAATTTTAGTTCTCATTTCTCCAAGGAGAGGCACTTGCTCAAGATCAGGAGGTCATAACAGAAAACAAACCTAGGATACTCATGCCGTGGTAGCAGATGCTGGCTGAGGCCAAATATAAGGTTAACAGAAGTTTCTGGACAACCTTACAAATCTATGCCTCAATGTTACTGGCAACTGAGGGAAACACAATTGGCTTCCTTCAATGTTTGCAGAGCCAGAAATAGTTCTCCCTGACTTCTCTTCCCAAGACTTTTCAACTGTTTTGTAAACATATATTTTCTTTGCTAAGTTTTTTTCCTGGAAAATATCTAGAGAAGTTTCTGTTTTCAGAAAGGCTGACTGTAATGATCTCTTAAACTTATCCTGAGCTAACTATGTATTGGTTAACCCAAGCACAAAAGGGAGGAATTTAGCCTCAAAGCCTAGAAGGCTTTGACTTCACAATAACGGTAAAATAAGACGAATGACCTCACAATAACTGTAAAATAAGAATTAAACAGATATTGGTTGGAGTCCTGGATGGAGAGAAAAAAGAAGAAAAAAATCCAGATTTGGCTTCTATAAATTGCAACATTCAATTGCTTCATAAATGAACATCGAGCAATTCTTTGCCCTGTGCAGAAAATAAATGGATCTTGATGAATAACTGTCTTATAATTATCTAAATCAGAAGGCAACTCTGGTTGTTGTTCAAAATGAGAAAAATATTAATTCAGTCCTAATATGTGGCATGAGCCTGTTCGCCAGAATTTGCTTTGATTCCCTCTCTACACCAGTTGTAAGGACTGCTAAAAGTTTGAGTGTTACCTTGCAGTGCTAAAAGTACAACTTAACATTGTTGTCTCAGGGTTACATAAACTTTTACTCTCTGCCAAGAGATGCTTTGAGTGTGCTCCTCAAACCCACTTATGAAGTATGTCATCAGTTTTAAGTAAGGATGAGAATAAAAGAAGGTTCAGCACCAAGTCTAGACTTCAGTGAAAGTTGTCTTCCACTTGGGAATTAATACCCAACATATCCAGTGATATGCAAAGTTACTGTGGCAAATATAGATGATGTATTGAGCCTACGGAAATCAATAGGAGAATAATAGCATAGGCATCTAGAGTTTGGGAGCAAGTCCATATCTTCTTTAGAAGATAACTATTCTTTTGAGACACAGCTTTCAGCTTTTAGTCAACACTCACTCATCGAGGCTGAGAGTATATTCAATGATACTCAAAATTTCTGTGAAAAATATAACTGCTGTATGAAGCCCCTGAAGGTCCCCTGTAAAGTGTAAAAACACAGACTTCTGTGCTTTGAGGCTAAATTCTTTTCTTTTGCTGATAAACATTGCCTTTTTGAGAAATATCCCTGGGCTTCTATTCAACCTTGGTAGCCACTCTAACAATAGGAAATTAGATAATCGTGTACACTAAGATGTTTATCACAAATTGCCTGTATCTTTTCCACAATCTATAAGCTTGTACTTATGGAGAAGCAATCAGTCATCTAGTGAAAATGGGAGATAAAAGATCAGTTTGGAAGGTGCATGAATGCTTCAAGAGCTGGTGGCTCAAATTACATCAATACTAATCCCTGAGACATTGTCTATCTTCCCTAATCCAGCCCTGTGGTCTCATGGATAGTTGCTTATGTCCCATTGACTGAGGATGAAAATGAATGTTCCTGGTTTATAGAAAATCTACATCAAATGCCAGTTATGAATAAAAGTGAATACAGCAGACATACATCCTAATCCAGAAATGGCTCTGAAGGATCGCAGGACAGAAAGATACGTCTTTCTAGTAGAAATTCAAGTAGTACATCTGGTTTCCACTTAGTTTGAACTGAGAAATTGCTGTGAATAAAGAAAGAAATTGATTCATGGGCAGTTTCATTTGTATACTAACCGAAGATCACCTTCTATAGAAGGGTCTTTCACTAATCAAGTGGACCAAATGACATATATTGTGCATATAATTCAGTCCCTCTCTTTTCCTTTTTTTTTTTTTTTTGATATAGGGTCTTGCTCTGTCATCTATGCTAGAGTGCAGTGGTGCAATCATTGCTCACTGTAGACTTGACCTCCCAGGCTCAAGTGATCCTCCTACCTAAGCCTCTCAAGTATCTGGGACCACAGGCACACATCACCATGCCTGGCTGTTTTTTTTTTTTTTAATTATTATTATTTGTAGAGACAGGGTGTCACTATGTGGCCCAGGCTAGTCTTGAACTCCTAGGTTCAACTGATCCACTCACCTTGGCCTTCAAAGCGCTGGGATTATGAGATTATAGGCATGAGCCACCGCACTGGCCTCAGTCTCTTTTAAAAGCCACCCTGTGCCTCTGCAACAAATCTATGTAAAAAATATTCATGACAATAGTGATGTAAGTACAGAATTTACCCTCACCAAGCTTACCTGGTTTTTGCCATATCAAGTATCTAATCTGTCAACAGTAGAGAAAAACAACTTTTTCTATGTGGAACCATTTTTTGATGGTAGACTGGATGCATTAGAACAACTATATCATGTAAGATACAGTTATTTATTCTCACAGAAACAGAAATATATTGTGGATATGGACTTACCTTTCCTGCTCATACACTTTGAAGCCTGTTATCCATGAATTTATTAACTGCCTAATTCACCATCATGGTATTGTACACACAATTGATTTTGATAAAGAAACAGATTTTACAGCATATATAGTAAAGCAATGGGCTCTGGTCCATAAAATTCATAGGCCTTACCGAATGCCCCATTAGCCGTAAGCAACTGGTTTGTTGGAATAAGCACATGTCTTTTGAAGACTCAAACAATGCATGTCAGTTGAGAGAAAAGATCCTTGAAGCATAGTGTTTTATCATATTCTGGGAGTCAATGGCTTGGCCCTCTGAAGGTCTGCTGAAAAATAAATGTGCAAAAGGCTGATTAGTTGGAGGAAAGGCATGAAAATTTACTTAACCTGTATACATGGGAATTTTCAGAATAAAGACCCAAAGAGACAGGGAAAACTATCTATTTTTATAACGAGGTTCAATAAAGTATGGCCAACCATGTAGAAATATGACTGGACAGGGCGGAGCATGGTGGCTCATGCCTGTAATCCCAGCAATCTGGGAGGCCAAGCCAGCGGATCACGAGGTCAGGAGATCGAGACCATCTTGGTTAACACGGTGAAACCCGGGCTAACACGGTGAAACCCGGTCTCTACTAAGAATACAGAAAATTAGCCAGTCGTGGTGGCGGGCACCTGTAGTCCCAGCTACTCAGGAGGCTGAGGCAGGAGGATGGCATGAACCCAGGAGGCGGAGCTTGCAGTGAGCCGAGATCGTGCCACTGCACTCCAGCCTGGGCGACAGAGCGAGACTCTGTCTCAAAATAAAAAAGAAAAGAAAAGAAATATGACTGGACAGAAAGTGTATTGTCTAATGCTAATAGATTGAGTGCGGGAAACCCAGAAGGTCCTATCTGTCTAGATTCTTCTTGGCATCTCTGAGGTGTGGAGCAGAACCCTCTCTGGAATGGGGGTCTGGGTATGGGCAGGACTGTCTCTGGAATACGAGTCTTACAACTTATAGTCAAGCAAGATAGGTCAGATGATTTCTTTATGGTCAGCTTTTACACAAAAAAAGGTGGTGAGAAAGTGAGAGTAATATTTTTAGGTTTTGTGGCTAGTTTGGGGTAAAAGGGGTTCTTGTTTCTATGACCCACCTTAGGGAAAAGGCGTTCTAGTTTCTCTGGCTAGCCTTTAGAAGAGAATGAAACAGAGACGGGAAGGCGGGAGAAAGTCGAAGAAAAACTTTTGGTTCTGAGGTCTTCATTTTAGGCTATTATTTTCTAAGCCCCAACAACACAAACTGAAGTATATCCTTTGAATTAGCAACCGATATATGGTGCAGACTGTAACCATCTGGTAATGAAGTAGTAAAAGTGGTAGTAGTAGTTTCTGTCATGATTACACATAATGTCTCACTCCATTTTTTCCCCTTCATTCCACAAGTTTCAGCTCTGCTGGGGTGGAGATTTTGGTTCCTAAGAGGACTGTTTTCAGAAAGAAATTCCACTGAATTGGAAATTGAGCTTGCCATTCAGTCATTAGTTTGCTTTTGTTGTTGTTGCTTGCTTTCTTTCTCCTTTTTTCTTTCTTTCTTTCTTTCTTTCTTTCTTTCTTTCTTTCTTTCTCTTTCTTTCTTTCTTTCTCTCTTTCTTTCTTTTTCTTTTCTTTTCTTTTTTCTTTTCTTTCTTTCTTTTCTTTCTTTCTCTCTCTCTCTCTTTCTTTCTTTCCTTTTCTCTCTTTCTCTCATTCTTTCTCTCTGTGATATTAAACCAGCAAACAAAAATGAGGGTTACTTGGTTGTCTGTGTGACTGATTAAGATTACAAGAATAGCATTGCTATTATTTAATAGTGGGTCTAGGAAGATTATGTCTAGAATCTCCGCAGGATGCCTCTTAGTACTTTACTGTTGAATAGTAAAAGTTAATATAAAATTACAGCAAACAAACAAAAAAAAGAGCCATTATGGATTCAGTGTCTTCAGGAATGAAGATTTTTGTCCTTCTAGCAGGTAAAGACCTAGCCCTGCTGAGCTCTAATCTAAGAACAAAGGACATAAAAAATTGACTCTGCAATGGCAGATAAAGCATGGATTCATGAACACATTCAAGGAGAATTATACCACTTATGTATATCTTCCCTTGCTTGTTATATGTGTGTTTATGTACATCTGTGTTTATTATATATTTTTTCTTTTTGTCTTTCCCTAATTATTTTATAAAAGGATTGTTAGTGGCTATTTTATAATTTAGTCTGCAGGTAAAAGATATTCAGAAGAGACTGTGAATTAGTGGGACAAACAGTTAACCTAGTCCAGAGATGTATACTGTAACTGTCTTCCAGACATGGATCTACTGAGTGAATATGGAAACTTTGTATAATTTCCTGAGAAGTGGAAGAGTAATTTTGTTTGTACAAAGAAAATTTTTCTTATTAGGAAAAATCATAGGTTGCTTTTGTTATTACAGTATGTGTGGATTCTGTACTAGACAATTACCTATTGGCTTTTACCTTTAAATTTACCCTGTTGTAGTCTAGCTGTGCTAGTGATGGGATTTTGCGAACCACATTTACACTTTATCAGCTGGATCTTGTTTAGACTCTGCCAATACAGGATTTTAGAGAAAGAAAGGAAGGATAGAAGTGGAAGAGGGGACTTGATTCGTACTTTTTATTTTCTATTCCTGTTAGACTCACCCTTGCAATGGTTCTCACCTTGGCAATGACAGTTGTTGCAAGTAAAAGCAGTCAATTTCAGCTTTCAGGCAGAAACAGCCTCACTGCATCTCCTCAGAGACACCAGAATAGCTGGCTGACCCTTCATCGCTGAGGTCTAACTCTCTGCTCCATGAGGCCACTTCTCAATTATAAGAATTTTATAGATTTCCTGTCGTTTACTCATAGGGCTTATGGCTGTTCACTGCAATTATTAATTCTACAAAACCTCACTTTTATCCCAGGTATTTTTTAAATTGTCCATGCCTGATTAATGATTTTTATATCAAGTTATCTCCTGTTAAAATAATTCATATGGCTGGATGTGGTGGCTCACACCTGTAATCTCAGCAGTTTGGGAGGCTGAGGCAGGCAGATCACTTGAGGTCAGGAGTTCAAGACCAGCCTGGCAAACATGATAAAACACCGTTTCTACTAAAAAATACAAAAATTAGCAGGCGTTGTGGTGCATGCTTGTAATCTCAGCTACTTGAGAAGTTGAGGCAGAAGGATACCTTGAACCTGGTAGGTGGAGTTGTAGTGAGCCAAGATGGTGCTGCTGCACTCCAGCCTGTGCGACAGAACAGGACTCCATCTCAATAAAATAATTCATATGATTTCTGCCTGTTGTCTGGACTCCAACTAATATAGACATTATGCTTGTCTGGACCCCAACTAATACAGATATTATACGAAGTATTGCAAGTATAATGATGAGATAAAGTTTCTACCTGTAGGATCACTATAAGGAAGGGAAGGGACAAGTAAACAGGGCACTATAATACAGCATGTTGTAAAAAAGCTTTGTTTTTAAAAAGCCTCAGAAGTAATATAAAACCATATTGAAATACTTGCATTCCTCTCACTGTTATACTGTTTTCCCTACCTAGGACATTCATTCATTCGTTCATTCAACTAATATTTATTCAGCACTCAGTATTTATTTGCAGGATTTCTGGGGATACATTTTTAGCCAGAAAACAAAAATGAAAGAAAAGATATATTTCTGCTGTCATGTAGCTCATTATCTATAGCAGATGACTGATATTAAATAAAGAATGACAGCGATCTATAATTGCAAACTCCAAATCTACTAATGCTCCGAACAAAAACCATAGGGAGCTTGGGAAATATACTACAGATGAGTTTCATATATTCTGGAGGGTCAGAACAGAATGAAATTCCTTATGAAATGGCAAGTGAACTGAAATTACAAGCTTTAAAGAAAGTTAATTATGAGAAAATATGTTTTAAAAAATATCCCAACCTTAGGGGAGCAGCTTGTACAAAAGCCCTGAGTTAAAAACAGACACAACTAAGTGTAGGAAGTGAAAGCAAGGTATAAATACCCTATCTCTACACTTTCCTCTTTTCTTGCTCTCACTTAAGTATTACCTGTTTATTTATTTTTACCCTCAGTTTTATTGAGGTTTAATTGGCACACAAAAAGCTGAACATAATGAATGTATACTATTTAGTGAGTCTGAACACATATACACACTCATGTTACTATCCCCATAATCAAGATAATAAATACATCCCTCAGGACCAAATAATTTTTTGTGTCTCTTTGGGTCTTTTCTGTTCTCATTGTTTCTGACTTTGTCTTGCTATGGTAAGAACACATAACATGAGGTCGATTCTTTTATTAAAAAATTAAGTGCACAGTAAATAATTGTTATCTATAGGCACTGTGCTGAACCACAGTTTTCTGGTAGTTAATTTGAATAACTATTACTTTATATCTATTAAAAAGAAAACCCAGGCTGGGCGTGGTGGCTCACGCCTGTAATTCCAGTGCTTTGGGAGGCCGAGATAAGCAGATCACCTGAGGTCAGGAGTTCAAGACCAGCCTGGCCAATATAGTGGAACCCCGTCTCTATTAAAAATAATTTTTAAAAATTAGCTGGGTGTGGTGGTGGGCGCCTGTAATCCCAGCTACTTGGGAAGCTGAGGCAGAAGAATCTCTTGAACCAGGGAGGCAAAGATTACAGTGAGCCGAGATCACGCCATTCCACTCCAGCCTGTACAACAAGAGCAAAACTTCATCACAAAACAAAACAAAACAGCCTCCCCATATCTGTCTCATCTTATCCCCTGGTAAGCACCATTCTACTGTCTATTTTCTCTAAGTCTGACTATTTTAGATGACTCATGTAAGTGGAACCATGCAACGTTCATCTTTCTATGACTGACATTTCACCTAGCATTTTGTCTTCCATATTCATCTATGTCATCATAGATGGTACAATTTTCTGCTTTTTTTGGTTGAATAATATTTTATTATCTGCATATATCCCATTTTTCTTTTTCCATTCATCAGCTGGTGCACATTGAATTATTTTCCTGCTTTGGCTATTATAAATAACGTCTCCATGAAGAGGGGAGTGGAGATATGTATTTAAGATTTGTATTTCAATTATTTTGGATATATAGCAAGAGATGGGTTGCTGGATCATATGATAGTTCTATTTTTAATTTTTTTGAGGAACTTACATGCTGTTTGCCAAAGTAGCTGCACCATTTTATAGTCTTACCAACAGTGAACAAGGGTTCGAATTTCTTCATAACCTCCCCAATACTTATCTTTTTAAAAACTAATAACCATGCTAATAGTTGTGATGCAATATTTTGTGTGTTTTCCATTTGCATTTCTCTGATGACTGGTGATATTAAACATTTTTTACATACCCGTTGGTCATTTGTAAATCTTCTTTGAAGATCCTTTGCCCATAATTTTTTTTTCTATTTGGGGTCCTATGCTAACTTTTAAGCAGGTTATTTGTAATTTTGCTATTGAATTGCAATAGTTCATTACATGTTTTGGAAATTAGCCCCTTACCAAATATACATTTTGAAGAGATTTTCTCCCATTTCATAGGTTGCCTATAACCAAAAGGTCTCATATCAATATATCATTGCTAAATTTTCACAGAGATTAAAAAATTCTAAAATTCATATGGAACCAAAAAGACACCAATGATCAAAGCAATTTTGTAAAAAACCCGAAACAATAAATGAGCAGAAAACAAAACTGGAGACATCATACTTCCTGATTTTGATACATCATAAAGCTATATTAATCAAAACAGTATGTGCTGCCATAAATGCAACAACATACAACAATAGAACATAAAGAAGAGCTCAGAAGTAAGCTCATGCATATATGGTTAACTAATCTTTGACAAGGGTGTCAAAAACATACAATGGGGAAGAGACAGTCTCTTTAATAAATGATGTTTGGACAACTGGATATAAACACACAGAAGCATAAAATTAGATCTTTAACTCTCATCATGTACAAAAATCAACTCAAAGTATTTTAAACACAAATGTAAAACCTGAAATTATAAATCTCCTAGAAGAAAGCAGAGAGAAAAAAATCTCCTTGACATTGATATTACAATATTTTTTTGATATGACACCAACAGCAAAAGAGACAAAAACAAAAATATGTAAGTGAGACTACATGAAACCAAGAAGCTTCTGCCCTGCAAAGGAAACAATCAACAAAATAAGAAAGTAAACTATGGAATGGGAAAAAATGTTTGTAAACCATATATCTGATAAGAGGTTAGTATCTGAAATATATAAGTGACTCATACAGCTCAGTAGCAAAAAACAGGAAATCTGATTACAATATGGGCAAAGGACCTGATTAGGCATTTTCCCAAATAAGATATTCGAGTGGCCGATGCATATGTGAAAAGGCGCTCCACATTACTAACCATTGAGATCATCAGTGAAACACAAATCAAAACCACAATGATACATCAACTCACATCTGTTAGGATGGCTATTATAAAAAAGACAAGACATAACAAAAGTTGATTAAGGATGTGGAGAAAAAAGAATTCTTGAGCACTATTGGTGGAAAGGTAAATTGGTACAGCTATTATAGAAAACAGTATAAAGGTCTTCAAATAATTAAAAGTAGAATTACATTAGATTCAGCAAGCTCACTTCTGATTATATAACTGAGGAAAATGAAATAAGTACCCTGGAGTGATATCTGCACTCCCATGTGCATTGCAGCATTATTCACAATAGGGAACAATGGAAAACAGAAACAACCTGTCTATTTACAGATGAATGGAAAAAAAAATTGGTATATATGCACAATAAAATACTATTCAGCTTTAAAAAGAAAGTAAGTACTCAATTTGTGACAATATGGATGAACCTGGATGGGTGTTATGCTAAGTGAAATAAGTCAGGCAGAGACTGGCAACTATTACATGATATCTCTTATGTGGATTTTTTTTTAAAGATCAATTAACAAAAACAAACTGTAGAATGGTGGTTTCCAGGGTCAGGGGAGTTGGAAAAATGGAAAGATGTTTGCCAAAAGGTACAAACTTTAAGTATAAGACTAATAAGTTCTTATGATATAATGTACAACATGGTGATTGTAGCTAATGACATTGTCTTATATACTTGAAATTTGCTAACAAAGGAGATTTTAAGCATTCTCACCAAAAGAAGTATGTGAAATGATAGATGTGTTAACTAACTTGATTATGGTAATTATTTTGCAGTGTATACATATGACAATTTATCATATTGTACACTTCAGATATACATAATCTTATTAATTGTAACTCAATACATCTGGAGAAAAATATTTAATATTAATCAAGTAAGTAAGAAGCCTTTGTGTGCAAAACAAAAAGTGAAAAGTTCTTGACTTCCTCCAACTAATGTCAACCATAAAACTACAATGGTAAATATGAAAGGCGTATCAAATAAATATATTTTTTGAATAAAAAAACCAGTTGATTTTCCTGAACCAATGTCAATAATCTTTCACCTTACATACACCTCTAACAGTTTTAGAGTTTCAGATCTTAAATTTAAGTCTTTAGTTAGAGTTAATGTTTGTGCATGGTGTAACATAAGGGTTCAACTTCATGCTTTTGAATTTGGATGTCCAGTTTTTCTAGAACCATTTATTGAAGAGACATCACTTCTTCATTGTGTAGTCTTAGTACCCTTGTCGAAGTTCAGTTGACCACATATGTGTAGGTATAAAACCAGCATCACTTTGATCCCAAAGCCAGACAAAGACATCACAAGAAAAGGAAAATACAAGCCAATATCTCTGATGAACATAGATGCAAAAATTCTCAACAGAGTATTAGCAAATCAAATTCAATAGCACATTAGGAAGATCATATACCACTGCTCTCTCTATGGAGTAGCTTTTTTTTTTGAGACGGAGTCTCACTCTGTTGCCAGGCTGGAGTGTAGTGGCACAATCTCCGCTCACTGCAACCTCTGCCTCCCGGGTTCAAGCGATTCTCCTGCCTCAGCCTCCTGAGTAGCTGGGACAACAGGCGCAGGTGACCACGCCAAGCTAATTTTTGTATTTTTAGTAGAGATGGGGTTTCACCATGTTGGACAGGATGGTGTCAATCTCTTGACCTCAGGATCCACCCGCCTTAGCCTCCCAAAGTGCTGGGATTACAGGCGTGAGCCACCGCGCCCGGCCAGAGTAGCTCTCCTTTTGTTTCTTTACTTCTCTAATAAACTTGCTTTCACTTTTAAAAAAAATGATCATATACCATCACCAACTGCAAATTTTCTCTGAGATGCAAGGATGATTTAACATTTGTAAATCATTCAGTATGATAAACTCCTTTAACAGAACAACAGACAAATAACAAACACATGATTATCTCAATAGATGCAGAAAAATAATTTGACAAAATTCAACATCCTTTCATGATAAAAATCATTAACAAAAAAAGCATAGAAGGAACTCATCCAAAAACAATAAAAGGCATATATAAAATGTCCATAACTAACATCATACTTAATGGTAAAAAACTGAAAGCTTTTTCTCTGAGCTATGAAACAAGTCAAGTATGCCCACTCTTGCCATGTCTACTTAATATACTGGAAGTACTGAAATTCCAAGCCAGAGCAATTAATCAAGAAAATTAAATAAAATATATTCAAATCAGAAAGGAAGAAATAAAATGATCTCTATTTGCAGATACCATGACCTTACTTATAGAAAGCCCTAAAGACTCTTTACAAAAACTGTTAGAACTAATAAATGAATTCAGTAAATTTGCAGGATACAAAAAAATAAACACACAAAAATCAGTTGTTTCTATACACCAACCATTAACAATCTGAAAGAAAATAATCTCATTCACAATAGCACCAAAAGAAATAAAATACTTAGGAATAAATCTAAGCAAGAGGTAAAAGACTTGTATGGAAACTATGAAACACTCATTAAAGAAATTAAAACATACAAATAAATGAAAAGGCATCCTGCATTTATGGATTAGAAAAATCAGTATTTAAAATGTCTATATTTCCCCAAGAGATCTAAAAATTCAATGCAGTTCCTACTCAAATTTCAGAGACATTTTTTACAGAAATAGAAAAAAATAGAAAAACATTTATAAAAGGTATATGGAAAACTAAAAGGTCCTGAATAACAAAAGCAATTTTAATCAAGAAGAACAATGCTAGAAATATCACACTTTCTGCCTTCTAAATGTATTATAAAGCTACGGTAATTAAAAGAGTACGGAAATAGCATAAAATAGACATATAGATCAATGGAACAAAGTACGATCTTTAACAATTTTTCGAGCAATTTCAATGTCACTTTTTCTAGAAAATATTGTCTGACATCCTACCCACCCTAGTTCTGTACTTAAGTCTAGAACTGCCCACTTATGTGCTCACCTAAATTTCTACCTCATTACTATGACATTTCAGCATGCAAACTGTTTGTATAATTATGTCTCTAACTGCATAGTCAATCAAGCCCAGTGCCTGATACATAGGCATATTTTCCCAAACATCAGACATTCCAGTAACATTTTATGATTTTTTATACATCCAAGTTTACATACACTGTAATTTCCTATTATTAAAAACTTTAACTCATTACTTAAATGTTTATTTTAAAACATATTATAATTGCTAATTGTACATACATAGTAATATAAAAAGCAAAGGGATAATCAAAAAGCAAAAACAATAAAATATTATATATATAATTTTTACTAAAACATGAGTAATAACTTGAAGCAAAGTACACATTACATACATGATAAGAATCCCTCAAGGAAAATAATAAAAGTTTATAATCAGTAGAGAATAAATGGATTTTCACACTACATGATGGTAAATCCAAACTACAAAGTAATAGTTAAGATGTTCTTTGACTCAGACGCCAGATTTTTTATTTAAATTAGCAACACGTTTGCAGCACAATTATCAATTGTGTTTTTAATGAATTTCACTGGGTATACAAGTGATGAGAATTTAGGTGAAAATTCTATCATCCATCTATCTGGATTAAAAGTTCATATTTATCCCAAGAAATGAGATTAAAGAAAAGAACATAGAAATGGAATATTTCTCCTTCTTTTCCTGTTATATACATTTTCTTTTCATATCACATTCTGAGGAAAGAAAACCTACAGGAGTCTGAGATTAGGGCAAATATCCTTAGGCACCTCTGAGCCACCTGTCATCTTGAGCAGCTTTGAAAGCTAAAGAACTCAGTTCTTCGCATCAATCGTGCCATCACAGCATAGTCTCAGTACTCATTTTACAGAGCTATAATGCTAACCTATGATGAAAGAGAAAAAGATATTTCTGTGTCTGTAACCTCTTAATTGGCCTTCATCAGAATTATGCAGGCTAGATGTGAGAGGAAAGAATGCATCCTGAAGACAAAGCTATATCTTGACTGGACTTCAAAAGAAAGAAAGCATAGAATGAAAGGGATCAAGGCTGGAAACCAATAGACCAGTTTGACAGTTATTAATAACAACAATAATAAAGCATCTACTTTGGTCCAGACATGTTTCTAAGTAGTTTGCAGTTAATGCTGAAAACATTCCAAATAATTGATTTTCAGTATTATTCCTACTTTGCAGATGACCAAACAATGACACTCCAAGTTACACAGTAACTACGGGGATGAAGATGCCTGCAATCTGGCAGGCAGAGCCCCTATACTTACTTCCACCTGCTATTCTTGAGCATTCTTAGGATGGTGTCCCATACTGCGCTAGTAGCGCTAGTGAAGGACAGAAGTGTAGAACCATAAGTGATATAATAAAATAAAACAATAAGTCTTAAGCAGTATTTGTAGGTCTGAGTTTTATTCTTTCATAACATGTATAGATTTCAACTGAAGCGAGAGATTTGATTTAGTGAAAAGCTACTGAATGAATTGGCTCTTAATCTATGGTAATTGTTTCCTTGAATCTGAATTTTTCACTAGGCAATAACTTCCTGATAAACTCAACACAATTTCCAAACTAGTAAAAGTATTTCCTGACGTTCCAAGTATTCTCTATAATATTCCATGGTTAGAGAGTTTGCACCAGGCATAAAAGTATACAGCTTTACTATGATTTCTGTAATGTGGTAATGTGGTTTTACAAGGAAAATCTCTGGCTTATTGAAATTCTAATATGACATGTGTTCAGATTAATGCATTTCATGATCTGAAGTAAAGTACAACCTCTGAAAACCTAAAATAAAGCTATCAAGTACTTTTAAAAAATAGCTAACGCCGTTCAGAAGCTAATTTAACAATTACCATTACTTTATTACATGGTTATACAGATTAAATCACTTAACCTCTTGTCATGGTTTCTAATCTCTAAAATGTGATATTCCAGTTATACACTGACAATGTTGAAAAATTCTCATATTAAATTTAATTCGCTTTCTCTACTTCTGAAGAACCAGGAATGTGTTACTAACATGCAGAAATCTGCAGGACATGATGAAAAAAATAAGTCATGAAGACTAAAAGCGAAAGAATGATAGGAATGTATCCCTATTTGCCTGACTTAATAGAATAATAACAAAAGTGCCTGTGTAACATGTTTTCAAAATGTGATCTTTTGAAGGAGTCAGATAATAAGAATTAGTTTTATACTGTAATAATCCGTAATCTTTTTGTTTTTCTTTTGCTGTGTTTCCATCAGCTCTTACTAGATTATTATCTAATATTTTCTAAAAATATATTTAAGAAAAGGAGATGATTTTAAACTATGAAGAATTTAAGGGTTGATTTCTGTACTAAATATATATATGTAGTTTTAATGCATGTAGTATGCCTGATAGATTACTAAGAGCTGGATAAACAGAGGTTAATGAAATAGACTTAATTTATGATTCACAGAACTTATAGTCTAATGTGAGAAATATACACAGAAGTAAATAATTAAGCACAGGAATAAATATGTAAATGTAACAGATGGTACCATACTCTGATGCTATGAAAGAAACAGTGCAGAGATTTACAAATGTGGGGGGTAGGAGATTATTTAGGTAGGATGGTCAGAAAAGGATTTCTTTGGAGAAGAAATCGAAGATGAGCATTAGAAGACAGGAGAAACCAATGATGGGACAGAAAAAGAAAAATATACTTAAAGAAGATGGCATGGAATATAAAATACTACAGGCAGAAGGGAGAATGCTATATAGAAAAACTGAGTGGCACTTAGTGTGATAAAATCTTAGTAAGGAGTATTATAGAAGACAAAGAAAGGAGGGAAGTGAAATAGGCCAGCTTAACCATGTAAGAATTTCTGTCTGCAGTAAGATAGTTTGCATTTTATTTATTACACACTCGGAATTTTTGAAGCATCACATACCTGGATATAATATTGTTTCATTTATTTTTTAAAAAATGGCTCCTTTTCCTTTGTGAGAACTAGCTCAGAGAAGTTAATACAGGAAGCTGAAGACATGAGGTAAAGCAATGGCCTAGTATTCGGAAGATAATAAAATAACCCATGTGATGACAAAGGAGAAAGAAAATAAAGAAATACACATAAAATTTTATGAAATAATGGACTTAGAAATAAAAGATGAGGAAGAGATCACAAATAATAGCAAGAGCTCACAACTGAGCAAGTGGCAGCATGTAATTTAAAGACATGCTGAGAAAATGAAGATGAGGTAACTGAGAGAATAGTGAGACAGAAGAAAAGGGACAATAATAAACCCTAGATAGAGAAGGAGGATGAGTGAAAGGCTTTGAGCAGGCTGTTGCTCCTGAAGTCAAGAGAAGAGGGTATCTTCAGAAATATGGATGGCCCTTCTGTAGCAGTCACATCAGAGGTTAAATAAGGTAAGTGCAGTAAGGCTCCACCACACCTGACAACATGAAAATGATTGGCATCCATTTAAATAAGAATTACTGTGGCAGTATGGAGTAGACTGCAAACTGTCTGAAATTGAAGAATTAATGAGAAGTGAGGAACTGGATAAGTTCTGTAGACAACTCTTTAAGAACTTTGGCTGTAAATGTTTGTTTAACTGTAAATGTTTCCAGGTTGATTACTACTTGAAAAAGAATGAGAGGTCATTGTGGTTATCTTTAAAGATTAAAGATGTTAAAGTATCTATCAGCGAGCTAGGTAGAGTGTCAAAGAGAGAAAATTACTGAAGAAAGAGTAAAATCTTAGAAGAATGAGAGGAGAAGAGAGAAAATTCAGGTTTAATCTGAGAGTCTGGCCCTTGATAGGAGGACGAGGAGTGCCTAGGTTGTAACAGGAGGGTACAGAATAAGATTGTTGCAGGTATGTTTGGAGATTTGGCAGTCACAATTTAAGAGACTACTTACATGATAATTTATATTTTTTAAGAATGCAAAATGAGCAAAGGTTAATCTGCTGAACATTACCAATGAGGAAATGGTAATTTTGGAAATAGAGGAAAAAACTGAAACTGTCATTTTTGGGAGTAATACCAAAGTAAGCATTCTAGAAATCTAGTTTATGAATGCTGAGCAGTGTTGAGGAAACATTTTACATTCGAAATTTTTAATTTCAAGTATAGTCAGCCTGTCCCATTGAATGATATTTTTCAGCAGTGCCAATTTTTGCATTCTGGGAATGTACAGTTCAAATTAAATCAGGGTTATAGTGTTGCCAGGTGAGTATGTTAGATAAAGAGTGTCACATCATTTACATATTTTAATAAAGTAATAGTAATTATGAATGATGAATAATGGATCATTAGCTGGACAAGCAAAACTAGAAAGCCTAAGAAGCCTTAAAGTGTTTAGGGAGTATTAGAATTAATGAATATTTGTAAAAAAGTAAAGTAATTTTTGCAAACAGTTCCTTCATCTGGTGCACACATAGGGAGGTAAGATGTTAAGAGGTAAATGGTAGAGATTCTGGATACAACAGAGTTTCATTGAAAATAAATTTCAAAGAAATGGTCATGGAGATGGATGATTTTGAGAGAGTAAAGGGAAAGGTCATGGAAAATGAGGAAGGCAGGAAAATTACATGTCAGCGGATAATGATGATAGTCAGGGTTGGAGCATAAATATGAGTCAGAAACTGAATTTTCAATAAACTAGGGCAGTATCCAAGAGGGCAGAAATGAGAGTAGTGAATAGTAGACTTGAGTAGTTCATTGTATATTGAAACATAAAAGTAAAGGAGCAGTAATTTTGGAGAGGGAAGGAGCATGCTAATACCCTGTAGGCAATGACGGGGAACAAAAAATATCCACCAATCACAGATCTTTTGGTCCTAATTATAATAGTAGAAGTAATTACAATAATAAACATAAGTACCATTCAATGTTTTCTATGTGCAAATACACTGCTAGCCACTTTAGTGTGTTGTTTAATTTAATCATCAAGACAGGGTAAGTTAACTGTTATTAAAGCCACTTTAGTGTGTTGTTTAATTTAATCATCAAGACAGGGTAAGTTAACTGTTATTAAAGCCACTTTAGTGTGTTGTTTAATTTAATCATCAAGACAGGGCAAGTTAAGTTGCAGATGAGCACTGAGTGAAGATTGGTGATGTCAAATAAGTAAGTTTTCCTCTTAGTTATTAAATATATAGGCGCAGCTCAAGGATTTGAACAAGAATCTCCTTGACATTTACAGCATAATTCTACCACCCACAAAAGTCATGTGAACTACTGAAAAGAAAAATAATTTAATAATACTTTAATTGTAGTCCTAACTATGATTTAAACATTACTGAGTCTGAAGTATTAGTGATCCGGCAAACCCGTTGAGTCTTCTTACATGTGTTGATTTGTGCGCATTAATTATTAGATAACCAATTCAGGGCATTTTGAGTGAAATTTCTAGGGTTTTAAATCTTGGAAGTTTCCAGGAAGATGAAAAGATGATTATGGCATCTGTTCTTATGGACTAGTTCTAAGGTCCTTCAGATCAAGGGACTCTTGTCCCATTTCAAAGCTAAATCTTCTCTCTGGTGAAGGAGAGACTGCAGGGACACTAGTGCCATTTGTTGTACCCTAAAGATTATACAATCTGGAAAGCAGTGTAGCAGAGCATCCTGAGAATAACATTCCCACCGAGGGCCCAAGTAGGATTGAATTTGGAGCCAGCAGGCAGAATTAAGGAATGATGTACAGCAGAGCTTCTCACTCTTAGCACTATTGACATTTTGCACTGGAAACACTTCATTGTGGGAGGTTTCCCTGTGTGTGACAGAATGTTTAGCAGATCTCTGAAATATATCCACTGGAGCTAGTTGAACCCTTCCTTCCTCTGGTTGTGAAAATCAAAACGTATCTAAATATTGCCATATGTCCCTGAGGGGACAAAATCACGCCCCCCCAGCCTAAAATCCCTGAGCTAGACCAACTATGAAGGGAATATTGGGAGGAAGCGTAAGACATACAGATGACAATGAAAACCCAGAAATACATTGACGATAATAATGGATAATAGCGCTGTAGCTATTTCCGAGGAAGAACAGAATCAATGAAGTTTAGTTACTTATTTTAATCATCTTATTATACTGTAATGTTTGAAATAGATAACATTTGGACTGCATGCTATATTCAACCTGTTAATATTTCATTTGCTATAACTATGGGAGGTAAATTCAATTCTTCAATTCAATGAACTCATTGATATCCCAGAGCCAGGCATTATAAAATGAAAGGGGCTTTCTTTCTTTATGTTATAAGAGACAACAACAACATAAATCATAAATTCATCTGTGATTTGGTTAAAAAGAGAAAAATAAAACAAGTTAATCTGAAGAGCCAATAGTAAAACTACGTAGTGCTTACTATATGCCAGGTATTTTTCTATGTGCTTTATGTACATGAATGCATAAACCCTGCAACAACCCTCTAAGGTGGGCACTGTTATTGTGCCATTTTTCAGATGAGGAACTATCAGGGAATAAGAAAGTTGTATTGGTAGGCATGACCAGGAGACACGCTGAGCAGTAAATAAAAAGGAAACAAAAGCTTATAACAGACATTAAGACACGATGGCAAATTGGCATGCATATGATCTTAATAAGACTTGTATTTATGTGTTTTTCTGATGAAATGGTCCTCACGATTATTTTAATTCTTATAATTACCTTAATTTAACTTATTAGGCAATAGGTTAAAATTTATAAAATAATGGATAGAATATTTTAGTCACAATAGCTCCTCTTGCTACAAAGTTCCATACTATGTATTCTGTACAAAATATTTTTGATTGAATTTATTGATTATTTTCCCAATAATTCCAAACACAAATTAATTGTTCCATGAAACCAAAACAAGTATGTGTTAACTTTGTTTAATATTATTTTATAAGAACAGTCTGTAATCAATATATTATTTTTGTCCTAGCAGATAATGACACAATTTCTCTCACTTTGTGAAAGCAAGTTTTACCACTCTTTATTTCAAATAGAAGCATCTGAACTATTAAAGTTAAATGAAATAAATACTAATTTTCTAAAAAAGCAAAAACTATAAATATGAGTGAGACTTATTTTCATTATTTCTAGAATCCCTGTTTTACCAGTACCAAAACTAATATGAAGTGGTCCAAACAGAATTTGTCGAGCTTCCAGATTGCAAATATTTGAGAAAAAAATATATCTCATTTACTCAGCGAATAGTCTATAAATTGGACATTCACAGAGGCACAAGATCATTAACTATCCTTTCAGAAGTCAATTTTATGCTTCCTAAATTAGATCTGGAGCTGGGCTATTTTGGGATGGCAGGCTGGGAATAATACACAGATTTTGTGAAATCAGGTTTAGCCATTTTCAGCTAAATCACATTCAATTCAATAACAACCACTGAAAACAAAGAAGAGTCAATAAAAATGACTTGCAAAAAACTCATCTGTAGATATTACTATTAAGCTTTCAAATGGTTTTATACAATGAAATTACAGATAATCATAATTGATCAAACTTTGCCTCTGGAAATTTTCACACAAAAGAAAATCAATGGAATTTTGTGTGTGCATGTGTTCAATATGTTCCCAGCATTTGTTTCAATTTTTTATTCTGTATTTAGGTGTGGTTTGCCTGGGTCTTTGCATGATTGTAAATGTATAAAGTTTGAAAGTAAAAAGCTGTGCTTTACTAAAGAGAGTTGTTTATTATTTATCATGTTTCTGTCAATCAACTATAGGCACAGCAATATGATCATTTTAATATTCAGCCTCTGCATTCTGTTAAGAAAAAACAAAAGTAGACATTGTTTTACATTTCTATTCCTGTCAAAAAAAATCATAAAACTGGTATTCCCCATTCAAACTGATCATTTCCTTGTTTCAAAATGATGCTGTTTTAATCCATCCTACAGTAAAATCTCTTGGTCATGATCATGGCTTTAAATTTATTTGCAGGATGCTGTTTTAATCCATCCTACAGTAAAATATCTTGGTCAGGATCATGGCTTTAAATTTATTTTGCAGGACATCTATAATATCCTTTATATCGTGTTCCTTCAACTGCTGATGCTTGTCACCTGACACGGTAGTGGTTGCTAAGGTAAATGCAGATTTGTATCTCCTATAGACACAATACTACTTGTATCATTAATGTCTCATAATAAAAAAAGAAAATTGTTTCATATGTTACATTTTATCTAAATTTGTGATTTAAAATAAAAACAAAAAAATTCAATGATATCTATGCTAGCTAATAAAGATACATATAGATTTTAGATTACTGTTATACTAAAACTTTTTTGCCGAGTATTTTAGGTTGAATTCAGTTTTGAGGAAAGAGTTATCTTGAAACATAACAGAGGACTAGGCAAAAACAATCAGCGATAATTATAAAGGTCAGCACTAGACAAACTTGTATAAGTAGAAGGTACACTACTGTTTAAAATGATTTGAGGCTGGGGAAGCAGGAGAACCCAGAAAATGTGATGAGAAATAGTCTAATATTTAAAATGCACCATATACCAGGTATTTTGATCCCCCTAATGACCACACCCAGGAAGTCATTCATAAGACTCCAGAAGTCCTCTATAGCTTGACGTAACATATGCCATTAATCAGGATTGGGAAGAAAGAAAATAAGACAGAAGTTATAGTTTGGATAATAGAGATCTACCTAAGGGATGATTGAGGGTTTTTGTTATAACCTAAACATGCTTAATACTTAAGCATATATTTGAATTCCATCTAGGCTGTCATCCAAGAAATTAAAGAGGAGGGGAAATTGCATTTTGAGGGCACCAGGAGATTGGAAGAAATTGACTAGGACATGTACTGAGCACTAAAGGCAGACATCTAGAAACTGAAATGATAGGGCTTAAATATCCGGTAGCAGAGTTACAATCCATACTGGATACCTGTCAGGTTGCATCAGAAGTGGGAAAGGAACCAATAAAGGAATATGAGCAGAGAAGCATGAAGAGTCTGAAAACAAGTTACTATTTTGTCACGAGGACTTGCCATTACAACTGCAAAAGTAATTATAAAATGCATGATAATAGAAATTATTGATTTTTTAACAATTACTTCAACATTACAAAGCACTTCTATATAATATGTATTGCAGCATATCTAAATCTATCATCTGTCTATCTATCTATCTGAGAAAGAGACAGACATATAAACAGAGAGATATACAATTACTAAGGTATATTAGTATATGAGCTGCTTTTAGGGAGCTGAATAAAAACACTTGTATTTTGATATCAGATAAACATGGATCTAAATACAGTATAAAATGATAAATACTTTAATCTTTTTGAGCATATTTTTCTCATCACCATAATGATGCATTACCTTATTTGCAAATTTGTTGTGTGATGAAATACTTAAGTCTTTACTTCTGGGTTTGGATTGAAATTCTTGACGCCCCAAAAAACAAATTACAAAAAAATTACCTTTGTAAAGTAATTATGAAAAGGACTGGCTCTCAACCAATCAGTGAACCCATCTTTGTGGTTTCATATAAAAATAAATTACATAAACATGTTAAATAAGTGATGCAACCTTGGGACACGATCACAGACTTTATTTTCATTCTATTTAGTTTATTAACATTTCTTAAGCCACACCTACTCAGGCAGACACTTAGTTGTTTTCACTGTCTTTACGGTGATCGCACTACTAAAATGAACTTAATGCTATTTTGTAATTGCTGGAAGAATTATTTTAATTTTTTATATGGTTTAGCTTGGAAAAAACACAGGTGGTGCAAATCATAGAATGGGTCAATTAATAAATGAATGAGTGAATGGTATGCTTTACTTCTAAACCAGATAATAAAAATCATATGTCTACATCTGAATTAGACATGTTATCTGGTTATAATGTAAAAATTATAGTCATGATACCATCAGTGGTTTCACTCTTGGAATGTGATTTCATAATTAGAAAATATATTATTATAATGCAATTATCCTATATCTTAATGAGATTTCCTTTTACTCTTAAGTCATCATTTAAACTGTATTTACAATATTGCCTGAAAAAGTGACTGTCAACTTTTGTTAAATGTTGTTCAGTTTTAAAGAGAACTCTATCATACCTTAACGTAAGTAAACTAGATCCATATTACCAAGACTAAAGTTTCTGTTTTATTTTATTCCCACAATAATCCTGAAAAGATTTTAAAGCACCTAATTTCCTTTTACCTATATTTACTCAGCCTTGAATTTTGAGGGTATATTCAATGAAAATAATTTAGTGCTCACCTCTCTTAAAGTTGACATAATTCCTATTTTTCTAACTTCAGCTTCTACTTTTAGTTTTTCTTAAGGCTGCTTAAATTTGTGAAGTTTTAACTCCTCATACATTTAGTTTGTAAGGAGTTTGAATTGAATACTCTTTTAATTATAGCTGTAAATTCTGCATATACATGTTTTGTACTCATTTTATGAAATTCCCTTGAACAATTGTTCTCTCACTGGGACAAAGTTATATCTTCTAAAGTGCTACCATTTACTTATTATTCTTTTTGATTTGTATAATCTGTATCTCTAAACAATGTCCCTATTTTATAACAACTTCAACTTCTTCCTTCATTGCTTTCAGTTGTTCTGCTCAGGACATAGAATTTAGGAACTAGTGTAGGAGATGTATTTCTTTCTAATTGCAGGCTTGTGTTTTTAAGTTAAATGGGTGGCTTATCTTACTTCTGAAACTCAAAAATGACAGTTTTTAAAGCAAATTACTCGCTATTAGAACTAAAATACTAGTTAGTAATGAGAAAAACAAAATGAAAAATGACCAGGAAGTATAGTGTTATACCATCATGTGTATCTTCTTATAAATTAAAGATACCCACATAGCTTAAGGAAAAATGCATATTATGTACAATAGATAAGAAGACAGATCAAAGAAACTATGGACCTCTCACCCTTGGAAACATGTTTACAAATGATTTTTCTTCCAAGGTAAGCCTTGTAAATTATAAATGGTATGGAGGATAAAAATCTCTCTTTATTGTATCATAATAATAATATTTTAACATCCTAAAGACCCTGTATGTAACAGCTGCAAAACCTCCATCTTTTCTGCATTACCAAAACTACAGAATTACTGTGGTTATCTTTTATGATTCCTTCTCTCAGCACCTTCATTCCTTTGTTCATTCTGCACATTCCTACATCTAAACAGACCCCATAAAAGTGTTTGTTCATTTTAGTGCTGTAGTTGCCTAAGGCAGTGGCTGAAGATTCCAGCTGAGCTAAACAGTATATTTGTGCTTTGCTAAAAGATAATATGTTTTTGCTAGCTTTGCAGTTTTTTCCTATTATAGTACTTTTCAAGATTTTATCACCTTTACAGCCTATCTATATTTTCTCCAATGCTGTTCATGGATATTCCAAAAATGTGTACTTGGCATTCTTCTCCACAGATGTTGATGTGGACTTCATATCCTGACCTGGGAGCCCTCTTGATATAAATGCACCCATGATGGATGGTGACCTTCTCTGATATTTATAGTACAGCTTGGGAACCACTGGACAGGTTTAGTGACCTGTGAAGGAAACCTGCTAAGATTGCTGAGACATTCTGTTTTAGAATTCAGTTATGTGGTTAACAGCAAATTAAATGTCCAAGTTAGAAATATATAATTAAAACTACTTATTTATGTAAATTCTATTTAAGTCTCCTTTTATTAACAAAAGTACAATACATGCTACAGTATTTATTTTTTTCTATTTTTTTCCATTATCATATACATCAGAAAGAGGCATCAGGTTGGCCAACTTGAGATATAAGGTTCTTTCTCATACTGCGTACAACATTGGTGTGAACATTAAAGATTGGTGTGATCTTTAATTGTAATTGTATTTAATTAAAACTTTTAATTTAAAGTCCCATACCTTATTCTTTGCCCCTTTCTAAAAAATCCTTAGGGAACATGTGATTTCCAGTCTGGCAAGTAGAGAGTTTGGAAGTTGTCACTCCTGTCCACACACAACACACACAGAAATTGAACAAACTGAAAATCAACAACTCTTCTTAGATCTATCAGATAACTGAGGTCACAGGGCAAACCACTATCCCCTACATTGAAGAGACAGAACAATGGAAACAGAATTGCAGCTTACTTATGTGCAGAAGCGTAAAACTCCACGTGTACTAGTACCAGGGTAGGAAAATGTAAATGGTAATTGAAAAATTGCTGAAGGTTTATTGTGGACAAGTTTGAAAGTTGTCCATACTCCAGAAAAATTCTGGGGGTGGGGGCATAATTAGGAGGATGGAGGCACACACGTTCATGAGTGTTACATTCAAGAGTTCTACAAAGTTTTTACGGTGAAGATCAGAGAACAAGACTCCAGTGCTACGAGCAGGGAAATGAGGAAAGTATAGATTACGAAATATGGCCACAGCCATCTATTCTTCTTAACAAGGCCTACCTCAAAAGAAACTGTTTTCCTGAGCCTAACTAACTGACTAGAGTGTTATGAGAACCTAACTGACCTAGGGATAGGGAAGTACCCAACTCCAGCCCCCTCTATCCTCCCTACCTCACTTATAGGGGAAGAAAACAAAACAAAGCAAAGCAAAGAAGCATCTTTGGGGGCCACAGACCAAGGACACAGGTCAGCTAAAAGACAGGGCCTAATCCTAGGACTCTACAATGCTCCTCCACTCTACCACCTCTTGCCACCTCTTGCCACCCCTTGCCACCCCTTCCCTAAGGCTCCTGTGGAATAACAGGGGATTACAACAGAAAGAATTGCACATTTCAGATGTTAAAAAGAAATATCCAGAGAAACCCAAAGATGACAGGGGAGATAAAAAACAAAGATCCCAGAGGAAATTGTAGCCTTTGACATCTACTGTTATAACCAACAGTAAGCACACCCTAACCCCCTAGCAAAATAGATATAAAACTTCATGTTACAGGCTCTTTACCTCTGTTACTTTACCCAGTACATCATGTCCAGTTTTCAGCAAAAAATTACAAAGCATACTAAAAGACAAAACGGCATGAAGAGACAGATCAATCTTCAGAACCAGACCACCAGATCTAGGGCAGAGATGTTGAATTATCTCTGTTGGATTATTGCTGTTGAATTTAAAACAGTAGTTATTAATATGCTAAGAGTTTTAATGGAAGAAGTGGACAAAATGAAAGAACAGATGACTAATGGACAAAGAGATGGATACTCTAAGAAAAAATCATAACAGAAACAAATAGTTTTTAATGGAGACATAATTATTGTGCATATTTATTAGGTACATGGGATATTTTGATACATGATATTTTGATAATGATCAAATCTGGGTAACTGGGAAATCCATCACCTTAACCACTTATCATTTCTTTGTGTTGGGAACAATCCACAGCTTCTCTTCTAGCTACTTTGAAATATACAATAAATTTTTGTTAACTATAGTCACCTTACTGTGCTATCAACCACGAGAACTTATTTCTTCTATCTAACTGTGTATTTGTACACATTAACTGATCTCTCTTCATAACATCACTTGTTCTTTCCAACCTCTAGTAACCACCATTCTACTCTCTACCCCCATGATATCAAATTTTAGCCTCCACATATAAGTGAGAACATGCTATATTTGTCTTTCTGTACCTTGCTTATTTTGCTTAACAAAATGTCCTTCAAATCCATTCAAGTTGCTGCAAATAACATGAATTCCATTTTAATGGCTGAATACTATTCCATTGTGTATGTATACCACATTTTTAAATCCATTCATCCATTGATGGACATTTAGGTTGGTTCCATACTTGGCTATTATTATTAGTGGCACAATAATCATGGGCCTACAGATATCTCCTCAACAAACACTGGAGATGCAGGTATCATTTTGATATGCCAATTTCTTTTCCATTGAATATATACCCAACAGTGGGATTGCTGTATTCTAAGGTAATTCTATTTTTAGTTGTTTGAGAAACTTCCATACATTTTTTATAGTGGCTGTACCAATTTACATTTCTACCAGCACTGTACTAGTTTTCCCCTTTCTCCACATCCTCACCAGGATTTGTTACTTTTTGTCTTTTTAATAATAGCTGTTTTATGGGGTGTGATGATATCTCATGATAGTTTTGGCTTGCATTTCCTTGATGGTTTGTTATGTTGAGCACTTTTTCATACACCTGTTGGCCATTTGCATGCCTTTGTAGAAAAAATACCTATTCAGATGATGTGTCCATTTTTTAATTGAGTGATTTGCTTTTTAATTTCTAATTTTTTTGCTGTTGAATATTTGAGTACCTTATACAGCCTGGGTATTAGTAAATTGTCAGATGGACTGTTTGCAAATATATTGTTTCATGCTATACATTCTGTAGGTTGTCTTTTCATTTCACGCATGTGTGTGTCTCTGTGTGTGTGTGTGTGTGTGTGGCATGTGTGCAGAAGCTTTTAGCTTGATATAATACAATTGATCTATTTTTGTTTTTCTACCTGTGCTTTTGAGGTCTTCCTCAAAAAAATTATTGTCCAAACAAATATCCTGAAGCAATTACTCAATGTTTTCTTCTAGTAGTTTCATAGTTCCAGGTTTTGTTTTTAAGTTTTTAATTTATTTAGAATTGTTTTTTGTATATGGTGGGAGACAAGGGTCTAGTTCTGTTCTTCTGCTTATGAACAACCAGTTATCCCAGCACTCTTTATTAAAGAGTGTGTTCTTTGTTCAGAGTATATTCTTGGTCCCTTTGTTGAAAATCAGTTGGCTTTAAATGCATTAATTTATTTCTGTGTGCTCTAGTTGGTCTTTGTGTCAGCTTTTATGCCAATACCATGCTGTTTTGGTTACTATAGCTTTGTGATCTATTTTGAAGTTAAGCAGTTTGATGCCTTCAACTTTGTTCTTTTTGCTTAAGATTGCTTTGACTATTGTAGTTCTTTTAGGGTTCTATATAAATTTTAAGATTTTTTTTCTATTTCTATGAATAATGTAATTAGTATTTTGATAGGGATGACATGAAATCTGTAGATATCTTTGGGTTGTGTGGACATTGTAACAATATTAATGTTTCTAATTAATGAACATGATGTACTTTTTTCTACCCTCTTCAATGTCTTTTATCAATAAATGTTTTATAATTTTCATTATAGAGATCTTTCATCTCTTTGATTAAATGTATTCCCAGGTATTTGATTTTATTTCATGTAGTTAATTGCTTTCCTGATTAAAAATAAAGAATGCTTTTGATTGGCTCATCAATAGACTCTTCAAAGCCTAGGAAAGAATCAGGGAGCTTGAGAAAATGTTACTAGGTACTTTCATGACTGAAATTAGAAGAGAAAAAAATATGAAAACAACAGAACAGAACATTCAAAAACTGTAGAGCAATTATAAAAGGTATAAAACACACAGAATATAAATACAACAAAGAAAAGATAGAAATGAGCAGAAAGAAATATTTTGGCAATTATGACTTAAAACTTTCCAAAATTAATGATAAACAGCGAAACAGAGATTCATCAAGCTCAGAAACCACAAGCAATATAAATACCCCAAAAATCTGCGCCTAGGCATATCAAATTCAACCTGACAAATATCAAAGACAAGAGAAGAATCTTGAAAGAAGCCAGAGGAAAAATGTCCTGTAGGTCCACTGAGTTTCATGATGTTAGTTTATGCACCAGAAACAATATTTGGTGTACTTTGGTCACTTCTAATTCCTTGAAGCTTTATCAAGTGACTCACTCATCATTTTCTCTGACCAAACTGTTGATGATTTATCATTTAATAATCAATTATATTTCTCCTCCCACAATATTGTTCTATCTTCCCTTGAGTCTCAAAGTTTTATAGTCACACCCAGAAACTGTCATCACCAATAACTGTATCTACCTTATAATAAAAATTTTCAAATATCATATTCTCTGCACATCTGTTTTTATGTTTCCAGATAGGATCCACTAAAATCTTGATTCCAACTATTTTATCTCACCAGGAACTTTAATCTGTTGATTCTTCCCTTCGTAACTTTATTCTTCTCTCCATATATTCTCACTTTCTTTGTTTTTAATGGCTATACTTTTAGAGCCACTATTAAAATCTCTCACTACCCAAATCTACTTCTAGTTTAATCACTGGCTCAGACGTGTCCTTAATTCCGTCCAGTTATCCTAACACATGTCTCTACTTTTCCACTCTCCTCTCTCTGAGGTGATTATTCACATCGTCTAATGATAACATTTTGTTTCTAGAAGCAATCACAAGAGAAATTTCACATGCCTATGCCCCAGGCCTTTTTATTTCTATGTGTGTTCACATAATCTGTCTTCAATCCTTTTAATGCAGATCTGTTCAATATCTTATACATATGCCTCAAATACCTTTCTCTAAAGTGTAATCCAGAATTTTTTCCCACAATTTTTTTCCTTTATCTTGTTCATAATCAGATGTTTCTGCCTCTACCCTTCCACCTGATGCATCTGTAAGTGTAGGAAAATATGTTGTTAACACACCTGCTATTAAAAGAAATTTTTCTTGCTATGCAGTAGTCCACATCTAATACTGTCCCATTTCTTTGTTCTTTAGAAGGAGGGCAAAGGCTGAAAAAGTTCTATATTCTCTGTGTATTTGCTTTCTCTCACGTAACCTTTCCAATCCACTACAGCTATCATTTGACTTCCACTTTGTCAGTCACTAAACCTGACTTTTCCAAAACCACTCCCTCTTTCTTAAACTACTGGCCTCCAACTATCATGTTCTCTTACTTTTCCTTCTCTCTTCTTAGTCACTTCCCTTTACTCTCCTGTCCTAGAAGACTGAATTTTCCAGCAAATTTCAAAGAATATCCCATTGATGTTTTTCCTATTTCTGTATTTACATTAAATCCATGTGATTTCATCCTATCCCATGGCTTCACAGATCATCCAATTATCAGATCTCTCTTTACCATCTTCCCAATCCTTTCATCCTAGACCAAGCACTCTTACTTGTCTCTTACTGACCTTTGCAGAATTCTTTAACATTTCCTATCTACACTAATTTTTGTTCTTTTCATATCACATTCTAACAAAGTTCCCTTGCTCACTTGTGTAAAATCACAGCAGCCTTCTTTGCACCCTTAGAATGCAATCAGCCAAACTGTGCCTCAGACCTTTAGAAGTGCTGCTGCCTCTGACTAGGAAGGACATCCCTGAAATATTTATATTAGTTGATCCCTCACTTTCTTCACATAAGTGCTCAATATTCTCCTTTTAGATAAATCTTTTTAAAACATGATTTGTAAACAATGTGTTAATTCTCATTCTTTTTTGTCTCACTATCCATAGCAATTATTACTTCCTGAAATATCTTTGTCTATTTTTCTATACAATTTAAGCTCCAATAATACACGTCAAAAAAACTGGAGAAACCAAATCACTTTTTCATTGTTCAAGTACTCAAAGTATCTCTGCTAATATTTCCTTCTCTAATATTTTATAATGTTAATATCACATGCCACATCTTTTTTTTAATATGACACAATTGTTTCTTCTAACCAGTTGTTGATTATTAGAGAGGGTTGAATTCCATTAAAAATGGAAGCCAAAATGAATTTGCCTCAGTGATAGCTGTTTAAGAAATGTTTTCTTTATGATGAAGATATTCCAAAATTAAGAACTAGGAAATACATGGGGAGACAAGTTGAATCAAATCCTCCTAATCTTTCTTCAATTTGGGCTGTATTTATTTAAGCAATCAGAGACAAAACTATACATTAATTCATGGATGTGCCAGAAATGAAATTAACAGTAATGTCAGGTTTCCTCAAGCTTAAGTTAGAGACTAAAAATGGTGGATTAATTCTATGGTCTTCATGCATTTTAAAAGATCAATACTGCAAATGACATTTTAAATAAAATTATATGCAGTAATTTCTGTTGATGTGAGAAACTTTAATGCTTTAATAATTTCTGAGTCCAATAATAAAAACAGAAATTGTTCCAAAGGTGATAGCATCAAGATAATTTCTTCCTTTCTCTTTCCTTGACTAGTTTGGAGTCTTTATCAGTGCATCTTCCTTATAATCCAAGCAGTTTGTTTGTGTGTTTATTTATTTATTTACATTTAACAAAGAGTTTCAACATAGTGTTGCATTAAGAACCAAGAGAATGCACAAGGCAATGACACTTCTTGTCATGCGGTTACTTTAAACACACCACAATGTATTATTTCTGTGATTTTTCTTAGAAATATAATCCTCTGTAGAAATAAGTAGTGTTTGCCATCCATTCAACCCTGCAGCCACATTACAGGTATATTGTGTTTCAATTTTAATTATATTTACAACTTAAAAAGTTAAATGAAATAATTTTCTTAAGTAAAAATAAAGAAGATACAAAATGAATAATTGTGAATACATTTCTATTGTTATTATGAATAAATTATTAGCATTCTACCTGCCTACTAATATTTCACTGATTTGACACAAACTGAATGGTATATAGTTACTTTCAAATAAAAATGTTTTTAAAATTTTAAATATTTAGTGGTTATATCTTGGTTTGTTTTTTTTTTTTAGCTCAGAGCTTAAATAGAGATTTTGGGGGAAAAACTTCCTATAGGATTAGTAGAAAGACAGGTAAATAAATGTTTTTTTGATATGAAAATTAACTTTTAGTGTGTGAAACTTCTTGAAATAAAGTATGTTAATTAATAAAAAAATACCTCTATGCTTAAATATTTTAAGCATAGAGGTACTCATTCAATTCCTAATATGAAAGAAGTCTACCTGGATTCAGATCCCATCTCTGCCATCATAGACATATTAACTGCATATGTATCAGAATTTAAATGTAATTTTTATGATTTGGAGAAAGAAAGTTTTCTATTTTGTCTTCAATTTACCTGATTGTAAATTGAAGGATACTATGATCCTTTTTATAAAATATTTTAGTGGTGAGTTTGAAAAGGATTTACAACCACTTGTGACAAATAACCCTAATATAATGTCCTTCTAGGGAAGTAAATAAAATCAACTATTATGTTGGTTTTAACAAGGTTACCTAACAAAGTCAAACATCTGAATCAGATTTCATAGTAAATTGTGCTTATTCAGCTAAAATTATATTAAAAAGTTTTAATTTCATAAAAGTACATAGCTGAAAGAGATAATCATCAGCCAAAATTTTGCTTGAAGGTGGAAATTATATTAAGAATGCATCTTTCTTTCTTTGCTCAGATGGTTCCACTTATGTAACTGTGGGTTAGCGCCTTCTAACTGTATTAACCAAACAAATAAAGAATATTATTATCCATTATATTTACAGATGGTATTATAGTTAGCCATATTTGGCTTAAAAGGCTATGCAATCTCATAAATGTCCTTGTTAAATGTTGAATTATATTTCCTTTTCAAAAATAAACTAATATTTTTGTTAAACTTAGACATTTCACACGTATGCACACAGGCTTGTATGCATCTATCTCAAAGATTTAATTTCATATTATCATTTTCCTGCTCTTAAATCTACTTTTCTAGAAAACTAAACACAAAACAAATTTGGTACCAAAGGAAGAGACGATATTTCTAAACCAAGCGATAAACAACTCAGGATATTATTATGGAAAAATATGAAAAAGTTAATCTTCAGAAAAACAAGTCTGTCCAAGCTCTTCATTAATAATTGAAACATGGGTGCATACGTGAAGTGCTTGGTAAGTAATGAGCACCGGGCATAAATATTTAACAGTTTGTTTATGAAATGTGTCCTAAATTATGTGTAAATGTTAACAAGGATGTCTTATACTAGACAGAACAATGAGGGACATAAATATTTCAAAGCAGCAAGCATGGCAGGTGGAAGCTAAAAAGCACCAGGCAGCTTCCATGTTCCTCGAACACTTCAACCTTCAGATATGTGCTTTTTAAGTTTAATAGGAACAAAGTGTTTCCCCATCAAAGCCAATGTTTACATCAGTTACATCAAAGCTATACTGGGATCCTTTTAAAGTACACTTATCAGACAAATAATGCATTCAAAGTGATGTGTCTTGGTGGTATAAAAGGAATCGACAAATAAGACAACCTACCAGAAGTGAAACGTTCCCCTTAATAGCTAATGCTCTCTATGTTGTTTTCTGACCCACTTCCTAACAAAGACATAATGGAGATTCCGAACAATTCTCAAGGCTATTGTCACACACACACACACACACACACACACACACACACACAGACATACACATGAATACACAAACCTAGCAGAAAATGAAATGAGATGGATTGTACTTGCTCTTTATCTGAAAAAAATTAATTATCCAATAGTGCTACAATAGCATAAAACCAAGTAGGAAATTTAGTTATATAATTTATCCAATATTTTCTTTCTTTTCTGATAGCAGAGGTTTTAACCTAATATACCGAAGAGTGAAGTATAAGCAAAATAGCATAGGTGACTCTGAAAAATGAAAATGTAAGGAGAAGAGATTAAGACAAAAGCTCAAATTTTATAATAGTTCAGCCACAGAAATATTGCATATTCTTAGAAAAACCAATCACATTCTTCTGAAATAATATTGCTCCCAGTAGAGTAATAAATGTAAAGGTCATCATCATATTCAATTCTGCCACATAATTATTTGACAATATAAAACACAAAAAGCTAAATGAGCACTGAAACTATTTGACAAAATAATATTTAAGAACCATAACATAGAAGTACTTATATTAATGTGAGCATTTAGATTGCTGATATTAGGTAGAGAAAAAAGTAATTTTTACTAAATTTAATGACTTTTATCAGACAATAGCTATTTTTGCTTTTTGTTTTACTTTATTTCACATGATAGTAGTCATGCTACATTTTATTACTATTTCCTCTCTTGTTCCTGCAGTATAATTTCCCTAAAATTACTCCTTCAGTGACTATAAGTCACTTTCTTATAGCTGCGTCAATATTTTCTCAGAAAAATATTTTCTCACCCTAAACCACTTGACTATCTACAATGACACTGATCACTATTCTTTGCCTCATTTGTTTATTCATTTATACTATAAAATATTGATCTTTTAATGTGAATTATGGCTTTAATCATGTACCCCTGGCCTTTTGACACAAATCTTTACCTTATATTTCTAGTATATACCTTCCTGGAACTGCATATTCATTTCTAATAAAATGAACCAATGATTTCAAATTTTAAAAAATTAGCTAGGCATAGTGGCACACACCTGTATTCCCAGCTATATTGGAGGCTGAGGCAAGAGGATTGTTTGAGCCTAAGGGTTTGAGGCTACAGTGGGCCATGATTGTGCCACTGAACTCCAGCCTGGGTAACAATGTGAGCCCCTGTCTTAAAAAAAATAACATAATAAAATAATAAAATTGGTGGAATGAACTTCGGGGTATTCCTAAAACTTTCTCTGACAGTAATGTTGCCTTTTAAATTAACAGCTAATTTATGAAGTTTGAAGCCATTGGTAAATTTTATTAGAAATGAATATGCAGTTCCAGGAAGATATATACTAGAAACATAAGGAAAAGATTTGAGTCAAAAGCTCAGGGGTCATGATTAAAGCTATAATTTACATGGGGTGGGGGTCTCTTTGTGTTGCTTAGGCTGGTTTTGAACTCCTGTGCTCAAGTCATCCTCCCACCTTAGCCTCCCAAAATGCTGTGATTACAGGCATGAGCCACCATGCCTAGCCCCCACCAACTTTGAATACGAAGTGGTTTTCTTTTGCCAAATTCATCTCTTTCAAATACTTTAGTCTATGGTTCAGTGCCTGCTATTGCTTTAAACTCTGGTGAATTCTCTCATTTCTCTCATAGATATCTACGTTGTATAAATTTTACTTCCTAATTCTTTTTCAAATATCTTCACTTATCTATGTCACTACTGCTACTATCTAATTGAGCTATCATCATCTCTCAGGTATATTCTTGAAGTAACACTGGAATTATTTATTTCTTCAATAACTTCTACTATCCATTTTCTACACTTAGTGCAAATGTTCATGTTTAACTGGAAAATCAATCATTTTATTCATCATGAAAGGAAAATAGTGTGCTCCTTATTCAAAAAATAAAGGTAAAAATTCTTAACCCAAAAAACAAGTTCCTTCATAGTTAATGCTGTCTGATACTCTAAGTCGTCATTCAGCTTCATGTCAGGCCATTCTGCTGCCCATTCTCTCCAATATCCTAAATCCCTTTCAAATCTGTATGTACTTCATGTTCATTCTGACTATAGGGCCTGTATGCATCATGTCTCCTCTGTCTGGAATCATCTTCTGTCCTCTTTTGTTTAGATTATTTTCATTCAATTCAGCTCAAATTCATTTATCTAGTAAATACTACTATGATATTCTGACTAATCATTCTCTCTAATATAAGCCTCACATCACTATGAACTTCTTCAAAATATCTTTCCATGGTCACAATTTCATATAACAATTCAATTAATATCTGTCTTTCCCATTACACTGCAAATCCATGACATCAAAAAGTATTTGAATTCAAATTCACAATTATATTCCAAGCCTGTACTAGACACCTAGAATTACCTGGGGAATGAATGAACCTCAGGCGTAGCATCTCAACTTGTTCCTTTCTGAAACATTGAAGTAAACCTGCCACTGCTTCTTCTGTCCTGTGTGTAGAAAATAAATCCTGATTAACCATTGGAATCAAGGTACATTGTTACATTGGTTATCATATCATTAATTTGTAAAAAGGAAATATTAGGTTGGTGCAAAAGTAATTGCAGTCTTTGCCATTGAAAGTAATGGCGAAAACCAAAATTACTTTTGCACCGATTTATATAACATTTATTATTTGCTTTTTTAGAAATAAGTGCACCATTAAAACACAATACGGTATATTTAAATAGCATATGTCTTTAATACAGTTGAATGTATTTATGTATAATTAATTAGTAACTTTACAACTAATGTAAATGGGTATTTTGATAATGAAATATTTTTATTAAAAATACTGGAAAAATAACTGTTGACATAAGCCCATTATGTAATATATTCTTTTACTTGTCCAATATGTTATGATAATTTTAGAATTATTATTGTTATTTTCATTATTATTACTAATTTAAGAATGAGAATGCATTTTTTACAGATTTGTCAGATATTTGTTTTTATATACATTTTAATTTTATTTCATGGTTGCTAGTTTATGAAATTTTATTTACAAATAAATGCCTAATCTCATCTCAAATAACAAATTTATTTTTCCGTAGGAAAAACCAGTTTATGAGAGAAAAAAATTTTCAGAATGTTATGATTCATTACCATCTTTATAATCTACAAGAAATAATTTCATATATTCTCCAGTGTTTATAGATAACATCCTTCATAACATAGAAGTATTACTATCTTATAAGTAGCTTCATTTTGTCTTAAGACAGATAAAATAATCATTTACAGTTTGAGAGACATATTAAAAATATGTTTTCCATTTTAATTTTACCCATTACGTTTACTGCTGGTGTTTTAAACTATAGTCTTAGGTTTAGACATGCAGAGAAAGAAACATAAGGAAAATTTTGCTGAGGACAGGAAGAATTGCCTTAGTGTTGGTGCCATTGTTGCCATTGCACAAAACCAGACGAAGCCATAGCACTCTTTATCTGAGGGGGTGGGAAATTGCCTTGAAAATATAGTCTTCTCAGGAAGTAAGGTGTTGAATTAAAAAATCATTCTTTATCATTTACTTTATCATTCTTTATCATGTTTCATGAAGGCAACCTCTTATTTGAAAAGGAAACTTGAAATTTAAATCTTAGTTACTTTCGAAGTGAGAATTGTCAAAAATATGCCTATATGTTTTAGCTAAGTCAGTCTAAAAAAAAATAAAATTTAAATAAAATAATCCGGATACTATGTATCCAGGATATCTGCATTCAAGAACACTTTATTCTCACATTGTAGCAAATACCGTACTGTACAATAATATTTCTGTTTGTAATATTTATACAGGATAAAACATGAGATTGTTATGGACAAATTATTGTATATAATGCTTATCTGTCCCAATCCATTTCACAGTACCAGGAATTATGCAATAAACATAATAAATATTATTGAACATTTTTATTTCAACCACATCTTTGTATTTGAAATGTATTATAACTAATTTTCTTTTGTGACTGTATTATTTGGGAAGAGGAATGTCAGGGACATTTAAGGTAAAGGTCATCTAGCTTTGTAATTACTAACCAAAGTAGAGAAGCACACGAAAAAACAAAAAACAAAAACTGGTGCAAATGTATATTACTTTCACATGAAAATTTATTTTCAGACCCAGTCTTTTGGAATGGAAATTTCTTATCAAGCTCAAAACATTACTCAACACTGAATGCCTAGACAGAAAATAATAAAATAATATTTTCATTCACACCTTACTGGATCTTATGTTAGCATGTGCTATTATTGAGCATATCTTTGGTGTCCTTAAATTTCTGTCTTCTCTTACACATGTGCTTTCTACCAGTTTAGAAGAACAGAAACTGAATTTACCCTCCTTCCTAAAACAACTGAAAAATGACAAAAAGTATAAAACAGCAGTTTTGAAATATTGAACATTAGGCAGTCTGAGAAGCTAATTCATGATAGAGGAGAAAATAAATGCTATTGGGTCTATATTTGCTCCCAGCTTATGTGTAGAGTTTCCAGGAGGCAGAACAAGTGGAGGAAGCCAAACAGAGCCCAGTTATCCCTCTGACTTGAGGACACCTAACTACTAGTCAAGCATCACCAAGACAGCTATGATCATTGGAGGAAATGGCTACAAAGTCAGTTCCAAATGACAAGACCCCTTGAAATCTTATTTTAGTTTTGATAAGACTATATGCATGAAGGAATTTCAAACTGGGTACCTGAGATCTCTCAATAATGTTTCAAAACATGATGATGCAAGAAAAATGTTAAAATTAATTATTTGGCTGTTGAATTCATAATGTTGGGACAATATTTTTTTCAGAAACAGATTTATTTTAAAATATAATCCTAATTATCAAAAAGTTTCCACATTTAACTTTTTACTTATGTATCACTCATATTTACCTAGGCTATTTGTATCAAATTAAATTTTAAACTGTATTTTTAGCCTGTTAAATATTTATAATATAATTCTAAGACTACATAAATAGAAGCCTTATTTATTTCAGATATTAAAATTGGGACAGCGAACATAACTGGAAAATATATAAAAGGGGTCTCTAAGAAGTTCATGAAAATTATATATTATGAAAAAAATATGAATAGACTTTAAATTTTTTGTACTAAAATAAACTTGTACTAACTTGCTATAACATGGCTGAACGGAATATAGTTTAAGGCACTAAAAATGACAAAACATCAGTTTTAAGAGTCCTATCAGAGCAATGTGAATTCTGCTAAAATTGAAGCCCAAACAAACATCAAATTCATGAAGCTTGGATGGAGGAAAGAGTAATATAGTTAGGCTTTGTGTCCCCACCCAAATCTCATCTTGAATTGTAATCTCCAGGTGTTAAGGAGAGACCTGGTGGGAGGCAATTGGATTACAGGGTCAGTTGCCACCATGCTGTTCTTGAGATAGTGAGTGAGTTCTTGAAAGATCTGGTGGTTTTATAAGTGTTTGGTAGTTCCTCTTTTGTTCCTTTCTTCTCTCTCCTGCTGCCTTGTAACAAAGGTGCCTGCTTCCACTTCAGCCATGATTGTAAGTTTCCTGAGGCCTCCCCAGCCATACAGAACTGCGAGTCAATTAAACCTCTTTCTTTTGTAAATTACCCAGTCTTGGGTATTTCTTTATAGCAGTGTGAGAACAGACTAAAATAGTACTGCAGAGAGTTGGGTTCTATAACAATAGCCAAAAATGTGGAAATGACTTTGGAACTGGGTAACAAGCAGAGGTTGAAACAGTTTGGAGGGCTCAGAAGAAGATAGGAAGAAGAAGATAGAAAAGTTTGGAACTTTTGAGAGACTTGGTGAATGGTGTTGACCCAAATGCTGATAATTATGTGGACAATGAAGTCCAGGCTGGCGTGGTCTCAGATGGAGATGAGAAACTTCTTGGGAACTGAAGTGTAGGTCACTTTTGCTATGCTTTACCAAAGAGACTGGTAGCATTTTGCCCCTGCTCTAGAGATCTGTGGAACTTTGGGCCTGAGTGAGATTACCTAAAATTGGAACTCACATTTAAAAGGGAAGCAGAACATAAAAGTTTGGAAAATTTGTAACCTGATGATGCAATAGAAAAGAAAAACCTATTTTCTGGGGAGAAATTCAAGCCAGCTGCAGAAATCTGCATAAGTGACAGGGAGCCAAATGTTAATCACCAAGACAATGGGGGAAAAGTCTCCAGGGCATGTCAGAGATCTTCACAGCAGCCCCTCCCATAACAGGCCCAGAGGCATAGAAGGAAAAAATGGTTCTGTGGGCCACACCCAGGACCTTGCTGCTTTGTGTGGTCTTAAGACTTGGTGACTTAGGTCCCAGCCATGACTAAAAGGGGCCAACTTACAGCTCAGGCCATTGCTTCAAAGGGTGCAAGCCTCAAGCCTTGGTGGCTTCCAACTGGTGTTGGGCCTGTAGGTACACAAAAGTCAAGAATTGAGGAGTAAAAAAATACACCTAGATTTCTGAAGATGTATGGAAATACCTGATGTCTAGGCGAAGTTTGCTGCAGGGAGAAGCCCTATGGAGATCCTCTGCTAGGGCAGGGCAGAAGGGAATGTGGGGTTGGAGCCCACACATAGAGTTCCTACTGGGGCACTGCCTGGTGGAGCTGTGAGAAGAGGGCCATCATCCTCCAGATCACAGAATGGAATATCCACCATAGCTTGCACCATACAGTTTGGAAAGCTGCAGGCACCAAATGCCACCCCATGAAAGCAGCTAGGAGGGAGGCTGCACAATGCAAAGCCACAGGAGTGGAGCTGACCAAGACCATGGGAGCCCACCTCTGGCATCAGTGTGCCTTGATTATAAGACATGGGGCAAAAGAGATTATTTAGGAGCTTTAAGATTTAATGACTGCCCCACTGGATTTTGAACTCGCATGGGGCCTGTAACCCCATTTATTTTGGACAGTTACTCCCATTTGGAGTGGGAACATCTACCCAATCCCTGTACCCACATTGTATCTAGGAAGTAACTATCTTGCTTTTTACTTTCCAAGCTCTTAGGTGGAAGGGACTTGTCTTGTCTCAGATAAGACTTTGGGTGGTGGACTTTTGAGTTAATGTTGAAATGAGTGAAGACTTAGAGGACTTTGGTAAGACATAATTGGTTTTGAAATGTGAAAAGACATGAGATTTGGAGTGGGCCAGGGTCAGAATGATATGGTTAGGCTTTGTGTCCCCAGCTAAATCTCTTTTGAATTGTAATCCCCAAGTGTTGAGGAGGACCTGGTGGGAGGTGATTGGATCATGGGGATGGTTCTCCCCATACTGTTCTTATGATAGTGAGTGAGTTCTCACAAGATCTGATGGTTTTATAAGTGTTTTGTGGTTCTTCTCTTGTTTGCTTCACTCTCCTGCCACCTTGTGAAGAAGGTGTTTGCTTCCCCTTCCACCATGATTGTAAGTTTCCTGAGGTCTCCCAGCCATGTGGATCTGTGAGTCAATTAAGTCTCTTTCCTTTATAAAAGACCCAGTCTTGGGTATTTCTTTGTAGCACTGTGAAAACAAACTAATAAAACGATAACTCATTGATGCTCTACATAAAGTTTATCAAGACAATGCCTGCAGGAATTTAGCAATTTACAAAAAGACAACTCATTTTAAGAAGGGACAAGACAATGTTGAAGATGAAGCTTTCAGGGGCAGAATATCCACGTCAATTTTCAAGAAAAAATTCATTTCGTTTGTACTCTAATTGAAGAGGACTGAAGATGAACAGTGGAAACATTAGCCAACACTATCGACATTTTCATTGGTTTAGCTCACACAATTCTGACTGAAAAATTAAAGTTGAGCAAATTTTCTGCTCGATGGGTGTCAAAACCGTTGCAGCCAGATCAACTGCAAACAAGAGCAGAGCTTTCAATGGACATTTTAGACAAGCAGGATCAGGATACTGAAGTATTTCTTCCAAGAATTGTAACAGGAGATGAAACATGGCTCTACCAGTATGATCCTGAAGACAAACCATGATTAATGCATTGGCTACCAAAAGGTGGAAGTGGCCCAGTCAAGACAAAAGCAGTGTGGTCAAGAACAAAAGTTATGTCAGTTTTTTGGGATGCTCAAGGTATTTTACTTGTTGACTTTCTGGAGGGCCAAAGAACATCAGTTGCTTATTGTTGAGAGTGTTTTGAGAAACTTAGCTAAATCTTTAGTGGAAGAACATTATCGGAATACTTCACCAAAGAGTCCTTCACCACGAAAATGCTCTTGCTCATTTCTCTTATTATTCAAGGGCAACTTTGAGAGAGTTTCAATGGGAAATCACTAGGCATTCAACTTATGGTCCTGATTTGGCTATTTCTACCTTCTTTTTGTTTCTCAATCTGAAATATCTTTAAGGTACACCAATTTTTCTTCAATTAATGTAAAAAAAAAAACTGAATTGACATGATTGAATTCCCAAGATGCAGATTTTTTTTAGGGATGGACTAAGTGACTGGTATCATTGCTTACAGAGGTTCCTTGAACCTGGTGGAGCTCATGTTGACAAATGAAATTTACATTTTTCATTTTATCTTTTAATTCCATTTTTTTTCTAACAAGCTTTTAAAAGTCATCGTGTACAGTTTGGATTGATTAAATTTTTATTTTGTGAATACATTGTCTTTAGAATCTCTTTAAATGATGGGAAAAGGTGGCTTTTGTTACACTTTAAAATATGATTTAGATTATTAAAATGTTGACTTACATACAACATTTTGAGATAATATTTAGCTTAAAATATCTTGAATGTAAAATCATCTTAAAATCAATTTTAGATTTTTTATGAATATAATATATCCTTATAACCATCTTTTATTGGAGGTATTGCTAAAAATATATTCACAAATTGATTGGTATCATCCCTTCAAGTTCCCCTAAAATGTAAGTAAGAGTCATTTTGAAGATACAGTTGAACTGCAAAACTTTACTCAGATATACAGTTTGTTACATGCATTCATAATTGATTTTTTCAATTTGGGTTTCGATTTTAGCATCATATTTTAACTTTGCTGACAGTGCACTTTCTCATACTCCTGATTGTTTTTCCACTCCAGCCTAGTCAACAATATCATTTTCATGAGATTTTGGTGAAGCATCTACATCTATAACTAGAAAGGCACAGAAATTAGAACCAAAGAACTAACAATCAAATCTCAGATTGCCTATGTATAAACTCTACAACCTTAAGAAATTTCATGAACCAAATTAAGAAAATTATTGGTTTGGTTTGAATAATTTCATTAACCAAATCAATGAAATTATTCAAACTCTCTGTGAGACAGTTTTCTCATTTGTAAACTCTGCATAACAATAGTGCTAAGATCATAAGATGCTGATGAAGAGTAAACGCCTTATATAAAATGTTTAGAAGAGTCTTTGGCCAGATAAGTTTAATAAAAATGTTTTGTATTTCTACTTTAAAGTACATTTAGTCACTATAATCAAATAATATATAATTTAACGTCTATTTGTTGCATTCCTGGGTGTTTGCTAAGGACAAAGCCTGAGTAAGAGCATTGCTCCCCCCATCATTACAAAGCTAATAGTAAAACATTGTTATTTTAATACCTCTCATAAGATTTATAAAAACTGACACGTTTGTATTACTTCTCTTTGTACCAGATTTAAATGGAGATATTGAGCGTATTAGTATTCTAGGGCTGTCCTAGTAAATGACCACAAACTGGGTGGCAGAAAAAGCAGAAATATATTGTCTCAAAATTCCGGAGGCTAGAAGTCCAAAATCAAAGTGTTGCTAGAACCATGCTACCTCCAAAACCCATAGGGAAATCATTCTTTTCCTCTTTCTAGCTTCTGATGATTTTCTGGCAATCTTTAATGTTGCTTTTTTCATTTTTATTTTTATTTTTATTTTTATTTATTTATTTTTTTTGAGACAGAGTCTCACTCTGTCGCTGAGGCTGGAGTGCAATTGCATGATCTCGGCTCACTGCATCCTCTGCCTCCTGGGTTCAAGCGATTCTCCTGCCTCAGCCTCCCAAGTAGCTGAGGTTACAGGCGCCCATCACCACACCTGGCTGATTTTTTGTATTTTAGTAGAGACAGGGTTTCACCATGTTGGTCAGACTGATCTCAAACTCCTGACCTCAAATGATCCGCCCACCTTGGCTTCCCAAAGTGCTGTGATTATAGGCATGAGCCACCGTGCCTGGCCTTTTGGACGTTTCTTGGCTTGTAGATGCATCACTCCAATCATCCATCTTCATATGGTGTTCTTCTTGTGTCTCTTTACATCTCCTTTCCTCTCTGTGTGTCTCTGTCCAAATTTTCCCTTTTTATAAGGACACCAGTCATACTGGATTAGAACCCTCACTAATGAGCTCATCTTAACTTGTGCATACGTTGCATGTAGTGTCTTATTCTATACAAAGGTAAGCATAATTTATATCACTGGCAAAAGCCTCCACTAATCTTTGCAACTATGGGACAGCTAAAGTTTTCTCATGATATCCTCTACCATCATCTCTATCTGATCTTGGGTTATCACTTTTTAAGAGACATGACCAAATAGTTCTGGAGATTCATTTCCTTCTCCTTTTTAGTAACAGAGAGTTGTTTCAATTGAACTGTGTATGCCTGTGGAAAGATAAGACTGTCCCATCATCATTCCTGATACCAAAGTTCTTCTTAGAGCCCTTGTATGTACACCTTGTCCCTCAGTATGCACACTCTGCAGCATACTTCCTGGGCCCAGGAATTCTTGTTAATTTGACAAACTAGGTGTTTGCTAACACATTTTATGCTAATCTTTAATTCTATAAATGTCTGCAGAAGCGTGGAGTAGTGTTTACTCTCTCTCAGAATATTGACCATGGCCCATATAGAACATACGATGTTTACATATAGTAATCATGAAAAAAAATCAACTTATCAACATAGACACTTAAAAACTACCTGACATAAAATAGTAATAGAAACATATTAATACTAGAAAGTAGATTTTAATTAACATTTCAAGTCATGACAGTTAAATAGACAAAATAAAATATATTGGAATATAGAATATTTTTTAAATAATGATTAATGAAAGTATAGAAAAATATCATTTTATTTCAATAGAAAATACCTCTATAAATTAACAACACACAGAAAGTAATGAGAAAGCAACATCTGCTTGTAAATTAATTAACATAACAGAAAGCAAAACAAAACAAAAAACTCTGTCCTAAATCATGGGTAAAGAATACAACATATCTAAATTGCATATTCTCATTTGGAAGTAGGAGGTAAGCTATAGGGATGCAAAGAAAAAAGAATGATATAATGGGCTTTGGGGCTCCGGAAGGGGTTAGGGCAGTAAGGAATAGAAGACTACATATTGGGTACACTGTACACTGCTTGGGTGATGGGTGCATCAAAATCTCAGAAATCACCAATAAGGAACTTGTCCATGTAACCAAAAACCAGCTGTATCCTAAACTAAAATGTGATAAAAGATTAATGATTTTCTCCAAAAACTATTAGTTATATATATATTTTCATAAAGAAACTTTAAGAAACATTCAGGGCAGGTAATTTCTATGGTATGTTAATACTTCCAGAACATGGGAGAGGAGTGGGTAGAAAGCTCTCAATTTTATTTTCTGAAAGAAGTATGGTATTGAAACCTAAAGAAACACTGAGAAGACTATAAGCCAATATCATATATGGCAATTGACATGAGATCATAAATAAAATGTTAGGAAATAGAATTTAGAAACTCATTACAAAAATAATGTATTATATCATGCATATCCTAAGGTTTCAGGTTTCCTTCAATATTAATAAGGCTATTATTAAACATGAACAGAAATTTGATAAATCTAATATATATTCTTGATTTTAAAAAAATCAATAAAATAAATATAATGGATAAATCCTTATTATTGGAAAATTTATCTGATCAAACCAAAGAGCAGTTCTCATGCTTTGGGGAAAATATTAGAAGTATTTGCATTGAAATGCAGACTTTATACACTAAAGTGTTGAGTGAAATGTAGCCACAGCATACACTTTTGTACATCATCACTCATTCTTACATCTTGTCTTCATCCATTCTTCCTTCCTGTCCTTTTTTACCTTCTTGCTTTCCTCCTTCCCTCTCTTATTCCTCCCCTCCTTCCCTCTTTTCCTTCTTTCATTCCTCCCTCTCATTTATTCACTGTCTTTTACACTTCTAACCCATACTTACTCTCATCCACTCATTGTCAACATCTCCATTGTGTTTAATTTATATATTTTGTTTCAATTAGTACTAACAACATGCATGTTGTTGCTTTGTGTGCATGTATTTTTTAAAATAAACTATTTATTTTATAGCAGTTTTGGGTACATGGAAAATTGACAGAAAAACACAAAGATTCCCCATATACATTATGTCCCCACACATGCATAGCCTTCCTCATTGTCAATGTATACACTAAAAGTAAGAATTTGAATTTTTATCCTAAATAAAATTAGAATTTTACACTAAATTAGAATTATATACACTAAAGCGACTTCTTTGTTGCAATTGATGAACTTACATTGAAACATTTTTATCACTCAACATCCATTGTTTACATGGGGGTTCACTCTTGGTGTGGCGCATTCCATGAGTTTGGAAAAAAAGTATTATGACATGTAACCATGAGTTTAATATCTTACAGAGTATTTTCTCTGCTGTAAAAATCCTCTGTTCTCCATATATTCAACCCTACTCACAACTATTGGAAATGACTATTTCTGCTGTTTCCATAGTTTGCCTTTTCCAGAATTTCTTATAGTTGGGGTCATAAAGTATGTGGCCTCTTTAGACTGGATTATTTCACTTAGTAGTATTAATTTAAGATTCCCCCATGTCTTTTTCTTTTCTCTCTTTTTTCTTTTTTTTTAGATGGAGTTTCACTCTTGTTGCCCAGGCTGGAGTACAGTGGCACAATCTAGGCTCACTGCAACCTCTGCCTACTCCAGAATTCAAGCTATTCTCCTGGTTCAGCCTCCCAGGTAGCTGGGATTACAGGCACCTGCAACCATGCCCAGATAATTTTTTGTATTTTTAGTAGAGATGGGGTTTCACTATGTTTGCCAGCTGGTCTCAAACTCCTGACCTCAAGCGATCCACCTGCTGTGGCCTCCCAAAGTGCTGGGATTACAAGCATGAGCCACTGTGCCTGGCCCCTTCCATGCCTTTTTATGGACTGATAGCTCATTTTTCTTCAACACTGAATAATATTCCATTTTCTGGATATACCAGATTTATTTATCAATTCACCTGAAGAAATATTTTGGTTAATTATATGCTTGGGCATTATGAATAAAGCTGCTATAAGCATTGATGTGTAGACTTTAGGGTGACCGTTAAGCTTTCAATTATGTCCCTTTTTTCAGACTATGGAACAGGTTTGTTTATTTGGGTTTGGGTTTTTATTTGCCTTTTGGTGTGCCTTACAATATTTTCTTGATAGTCAGATATGATATATGGGGTAAAAGGAACTCTGGTAGCAGGCCTTTAGCAGTGAGATGTTAAGGTGCAGGGAGAGGGAGTGGGTGTGGAGAAGCAGTCTATAGCCCTACAATAAGATCTCAATATTCTAGTGTGCCTGCTGGGCTGTCAACTTTACAAATGCTTCTCACCTTCTGCCCTCCCACCCCTTAAGAGAGACAGAATGGCTAGAATTGGCTGAAGTTGGTTGGGTATTTCCCTTCCTCCACAAGGAAGAAGAGAGCCAGATAGAGTTGAATATTTTCCCATATCACCAATTAGTTAGGCTCTGTTGAAATGCCAGTAGGCAAGGTTCTGGTTAAATAGTCACTCCTGAGGGAAGACTTTGTTAAGAAGAACAGAATGCTCTCGTGCATTTCAAAATAGTTCCTTTTCTCCTCATCTTGCCAGAAGCATAAAAAGATTTTTATCAGATAGTCAATGTGAGAACCAGGTCAAACTCCTGGAGATAAAACTTACAAAAATATAGATGCCTTCCTGTGACTGGGTCCTCCTGGAGATTTTCACCCTCAGAGTAGTCCCCAGTGAGCTTCCAGCAATTCGTCAATTACAGTTCAGGTTTTCCTGCAAAGCATTGGTTCCTAAAGAGCTTTACACTTATGAGTTTCTATTCCTGTAAGTTGTGATTCTCTCTAGATCTGTCTTTTTGGTATTTCCAGTTTTGGGGGCAGTAGGTTGTCTTGTATCCTCGTTCCTCTTATGGATCTATAAAGAGTTGTTGATTTTTCAGTTTCTCCAGTTGTTTATTTATTTTTAGGACGGAGTAGCAACTTCCAAACTTCTTACATGCTGAGCTAGGAAACAGAAATCTCCTGCATGTATCTTTAATTTTTGAAAATGATATTGTGTTTTATATTCTATTATTAGCCACTAGCTAATAATAGAACGAGATGAGAAAAATATTGTGAAAAAGGAGATGAGAAAAATGTTGTGAAAGTAACTCATTAATATTGTATTATTAATCACTTAGAATACAATGTATTTATTTATTTATTTTTATTATACTTTAAGTTTTAGAGTACATGTGCACAGAGTGCAGCTTTTTTTACATATGTATACATATGCCATGTTGGTGTGCTGCACCTCTTAACTTGTCATTTAACATTAGGTGTATCTCCTAATGCTATCCCTCCCCACTCCCCCCACCCCACAACCAGCCCTGGTGTGTGATGTTCCCCTTCCTGTGTCGATGTGTTCTCATTGTTCAATTCCCACCTATAAGGGAGAACATGCGGTGTTTGGTTTTTTGTCCTTATTTAATAGTGTATTTGGCAATGTGAAGGAGACTTAAAAAGATTCATTAGTTTTTTTTTTTAAGTAAGCAATTGAATTGTAATAATCAACTAATTGGAGATTTAAAAAATTGGAAAGAAAGTGTTGACGTCATCACCATTTGAATCAATGGTGAAATATAATATAAATTTGAATAGGAAGACACCATCATCATAAGATATACATTGTTCCTACGTTAGTATATAATTTAAACATTATTTCAAATGAAAGTGCAAGATGACTCTAAATTTCATATAGAAAAGTAAGTTTCAAAAGTAAACACAAAAACAAAAACAAACCCAAAAATGATTGAGGAGAGACTCAATCTACTGGATTTAAAAACATATAAGAAATTCAGAATTCTATTAATATATTTCAGAGACATGAATAGACAAAAAGATCAACAGACTAAATAGAAAGTAGAGATGATGTGAACTTATTTATATAGAAATTCAGTATACAGATTATCTGCCACTAAACTGACTTTTTAAGAAAATTAAAAAAAAATCTATTTCTAGAAATTTAGAAAGGAGAGAAAAAGGAACGAGTTAGGCAGATAGTTAGGGCAAAGTCTAAGTAGAAGTCTTTCCAACAAAAGAGCAGCCTGGAAGAAATCAAGCTGCAAGCGCTGATAAGGAAGTAAGGTCCAATGACTTTGTTTCTTGTCCAACCAGCAAGCTCCACCTATACACAGTGGACGTCAGTGAGGACATTCCTTTCTTTTTTGGGCATACTCAGATAAGGGAACTTGCACAGAGTTCTTGCCTAAGACAGGTCTGCAGCTGTATAGATAAGTTACACAGAACCAGGCATGTCTAGAGTGGAAAATTCCAGCATCTGATGCATGCACAGTAAGAGAGGTGAAACAATATGGAGTAACTCAGGCTAAGAGCCTGCACACACACTAGAGGGATGGGGTGGAGTTAACAGTAATTTGCACCTTATGAAAATAAAAAACCCAGCCCTAACCAGTTTTCCGTGCCTTATGCAAATGAAAAACCCCACCCATTAGCTTGTTTATGAAAGCTTTTGCATTCGACTGTGTGATGGCAACCCTCTCAGGCCCCCTCTCCACTGTGGAGACCTTTCGTCTTTCACTTATTAAACTTTCACTCCAACCTCACCCTTGGTGGCCATGCTCCTTAATTTTCTTGGTTGTGAGACAAAGAACTCCAGGTAATATCTCAGACAACGATACTGCTGCTTCAGTGACCCTAGACTGCTTCCAAGTAAACATACTATTTTCTGTTTTTACAAGTTATAATGTCTCTCAACATAAACAATACATTCAGTATTTTAAATCTGTACAGTCACTTAAAAATACTAGCATAAAGAGAGAAAATTAGGGGTGTTAAACATTTGTGGTTGCATATTATTAACACTAAACCTACTGCCATTGATGTCATTTAACATGTCCTTGATGATTGGTTATCATATCTGTATAATAGAATAATGGTGGAAATGGTAAGCACATATTTTTGTCCTTTTTTGTAATTTTTCTATTATAATGAAATTTAGGACTGTATTATATATGTGCCATATCAAATCAATAGCAAAAAGTAAATTAGATCATAAATCATATTAGGATAAATAAGTAGCAATCTAGGGAAATTTGAATTCACCAAGACGAATTTCACATGCATTACTAAATTTATTTGTGTGTGTATGTGTGTGTGTATGTGTGCATTCACCATCATTTTCTCTGTGGAGGATAATTATTTAGCAGAAAGAGAGGAGGAAGATTGTTTACTGTCTACCTTTTGTGCTATTTAATTTATGTAACTTGTTATTTATTTATATATCAAGACATATTGATTTAAATTATAAACAAGTAAAATATATGAAAGAGGTAATTAAGATATTGAGAGGCATAAACCCCTTCAATGTATTCGTATGTAAATACAAATAATACCTAACTTCCAGATTTACTGTTATACTTAAATTAGATTATACATTACAGGTACTAGTACATGAAATACAGTAAGTGCTCAAAATGAATAGCGCTTGTTATCAAAACAATACTATAGTATCTTTAGTACTAAATAGAATAAATTTTCTTTCTTCTTATTAAAAGAAAATGGAAGTCAATCTAGTTTTCCAGACTCAATGAGGTATCATTTACCAAACATGATAGAGAAAGATGGGGATAAATCGTAAGTTAGAGTGAGGAAATGAAAATCTATCACAACAGTTTCAATGGTAGAAATTTGAATGCCATCAAAAGTTAATCCTTCAAATTTTTATGAAAATAATAAACTAAAAGTTTTAATATATTTTTTCATATTCAATGAGATAATTCATTGGTTATCAATGCATTAATAAATAAATATTGGTTGGTACAAAATAATTTCCTCAACAAACAGAATATCAATACACAAATATCAAGTGACAATTTTTGTTCTATTTTTCATTCTCTCACAAATGTTACAATCTAATTTTCATCTTTAATTACTAAGTGTTTCAGATATTACACATCTTAAAAAATATTAGCAAAACCACAAGTCTTTAGAGGCTGCTATGTAGCTAAAAGTTCTTTCCTCAGTATGTGGTTATAGTGTGAAATGTAACTGTGAAAATGACATTGTGGGCTGCTATATTTATCCTCTCAAAGACTTGAGCAGCGCATCAAGTTTACTCAGTTTATGATTATTTTTATTACTTGATGCTGCAGGCACAACCTGAGAGAAAAATGTACTAGTTACTTTCTGAGTTTTACATCATTGCCCATAACAGAAACTCAGCACTTGAATCTAATTGACAAATTGATTGAGTACTCAAGGAGATACTATGCTGATTACATTGGCAAAACTTCATTGATACCTCAGTCCTAAATAGAACTTTATTTTATTAGTATGTTTAGTCTTATGTCTGACAATAATGTAAGGCAGAAGAAAAAAATGTTTTCAAAATATTCCCAAGGAAATATATTTAAACTAGGGAATCAAATTTTTACCTATTATTAATAGCGACATTTTTATTTTATATAATGCTTTTTAAAAATATAAAAATCGTAGTTATTTTTAAATATTTTTACCAGTTTGGTTTTTGTTGTTGTTGTTGTTGTTGTTGTTATTGGTGGTGGTGTTAGAATAAGTGGCAATTGAGGAATAGAGAAGCATCATACAAAAGAAAATGGGTCTGTGTGTGAATGTCCATACTTGAAAATAAGAAGACTATGTTACGCACTGTTGTATTATTGGGGAGCATTAACATATGTCAAATATGTTTTTAAACTATAAAGTATTGTAGAAATTTAATTAATATTCTTGTATTTTTAAAGAGTATAACAGCCAAGAAAGGCTGGATTTTCATATGGTAACAAACAATTGTAATATCTCAGTGACGTAAAACAGCAAACATTTATTTTCAATCCTTTTCTTCCAAGAGGGGTCTGTTGATCATATCGCACAGAGCTGCAAACTGATGGAGCCGTCATCATATAAAATGTTTCTCTGTCCTGTATCAAAAAGAAAATGTATTGTATTGACAAGTAAATTATCTAGACCAACACTTATATGTGTTACCTTTTGCTGTAAGCATTTATTGGCTAGCATTAGAAAACCTACTAGCCAACATAAGGCAGAGAAAGCAGATTTATCACATACCAGGTAGTGGGAAAATGGAAAACAATTGTCAGAAGCAATATCCATTATCGCAGAAAATAAATCTTGAAAAATGGAGTAAAATGAGCAGTAAGAGGATCCACTTCACAACATGGGATTAACAATATTTAAGTTTGACATTTCTAAATATTAGCAAGAATGTGGAGCAAAGGGCATTCTTATATACCAGTGGTGGAGTATAAACTGATGCATATCATTAGGGAAAAAATTTTAGAAAAACCTAAGAAAGTTAAAGATGTAGAAACCCGAAATCCTAATTCTGCAACAAATTCTACTTTTTCAAAAATCAAAAAGATTGTTCAAGCACATACATAGTTATCGAAACTTGCATGTAACAGTGAAATATCAAAAACAATCTACATGTCTGAAAGTGCATCAGAGAATAAATAAAAATGATGGCAAACACAAAAACATGCACACACATACATAAAAATGAATAAAGTAGAATTGCATGCAGCTATATAAATTAATACTCAAAATTACAAATATTAAATTTTAAAAAGGAAATTAGAGAATGATATGCATGATATGCTATTGCATAAAGAATTTAAAAAGCAAAACATAATTATTTATTATTCATAACAGATAAATTCCTAACATGTCATAGGTACTTGTTATAACACGTTTGTCATTTGTAATTATATATTTAAATTATGTATGAATATTTATATATAATTTATTACTTCCCATTTATTTATAGTTACTATTTACTCAATTTATTTTTTGATGTACTTAGATTTATTATACTTATTTTTAGTTAATTAAATGTCTTTACAATAAAATATGTGGGGAGTGGGAGAAAATTCTCATAACTGTAAAAATACAATTAAAGTAAAACTGAAAATTATTAGGCACGGAATGTGGTAAAAAATTAGCCTTTATTAGATGATCATTGTACTCAAACCCTTCAACTCTGCGCTGTCACATGTAAAGAGCAAAAACAATTTTTTAAAAAATTCTTAAAGTATTGACTATTTTTCCCAAAGATTGAATTTTATTTTAAGTAAGTGGAAAACTCTTTTATGCAGTGAGAAATAATAAATCTACTCCCATACCTGCACCATTCAAAATCAGAATAATGTAATTTAAAGACAAATGTAGGTCTTCATACATTTTTAGAAAAAAATTTCAACCATTTTTAAGACACCATCGATGCTTATCTTAAAATATTCTGCTCAGCCTTGAGTCAGCACTGGTCTGGCTCCCGTGGTCTCTGAAAATGATTCATTAAATAATCAAAAATTTTGTGAGTCAGTAGCTAAAATCCTTTTATTCAGTCATGGCTGGGATATTTATACTAAAGAAACAATACAATTCAAGCCTTAAAATTTGTTTAAATATATTTTTTTGTTTTAAACCAATTTGGTTTACCTGTGCAAACACTAGTTATAACACCTCCAAGATTCTTTGCATAGTTTTAAAAACCTATATCAGTACATGGATTTATTTACAAATATAAATACACTTCCTTTGTCTACTGGAAGTTCATTTCAAATAATCTAGGTTAATAGAATTAAAGTTAAATACTTGCAAGTAAGCATTAATATTCTTATCTATATTTATTGTTTAATAATGGTATAATGATTCCCTTTACATTATACAATACACAGGAGGTTAAATACTAATCATAATGTAACTTAATTAAGGAATTTTTATAAAATGCCTTGAGCTCCTTGGGAACTAACTCCTATTTTTAACATGATTTTGAACATTTTATATTTTTACACATTTTTACAAATGTACTGTGCATAGAAATAGGGGTTTCTATTACTTGTGAATCAGTTAATATCATACATTTTGATAGACAACACAGAATCAATTGATGCATTCATAAAGAAAAAAATTGAAAGTAATTTGTGTATGTGATGAATTTTTTTGGTTATACTCTAAGCAAATGGGTTCTGAAAATGTATAGAAAATTTGGAAATTAAGGAAAACATAAGCAGTCTGGAAACAAAATGAAAAATGTTCAAAATATGGAAATTAGAGAATGTATAAAATGTATTTTGAAAACATTAAAGAATTGTTACATGTTTTATTACTTTTTTTAGTGGCATGATAATGTGAAGATAAGCTGATGATATTATGGCTATGTCTATTGTTGGATATAGGAATATATCATTATATTTAGAAAATATTACTAGATATAGAGAAATAATTACTAGGAAGATAACATGCTTCTCTCCATTGTATGTTCTTAATCAAATAGATTGCATATTCTTTGAAGAAAAGAAATATAGTTTTTTATTAGCCTTTTTATAGATTATTTACAGGTTAAAGTATCTACATATCTTTATAGTGATGAGTAATTTTTTAAAAATTGTGATTTATAAATAAAATACAAAGAAATGCCCAATTAGGAATCAACAGGAGTTTTCTAAGAATAAATTCTGGAAACTAAACATACTTTTGAAGGTTTATTGGAACATATCAGAACATACCACAGACTTAACATATCCCGTTTTTAACAAAAGTGGTTTGCAAAAATTTTAGTATTCATAATGTTTATTTGGCAAAAAGAAATCCATAAAATGTTTAACACAATGCATAACAATAGGTCCTGGTAAGTTAAAAATAATACACCTCCTTAAAAAATCATATTCAGAGATCAGTGACTATATTCAGAGATCACTGAATATAAAGAGAAATCAATCAAGCAGAATAGTTCCCAAGCAGAATTGTAGCCCTCATCCCTATCCTTTCAACCCTTAAAAATTAATGATCCTTACCTAAAAATAATATGAGCCATCTATGGCAAACCAACAGTCAACATCATACTGAATGGGCGAAAGCTAGAAGCATGCCCCTTGAGAACCTAACAAGGCAAGGATGCCCACTCTCCCCACTCCTATTCAACATAGTACTGAAAGTCCTGGCCAGAGTCATTAGTCAAGAGAAAGAAATAAAAGGCATCCAAATAGAAAGAGAGGAAGTCAAACTGTTTACAGGCTAATGACTATATTTAGAAAACCCCATGGTTTCTGTCCAGAAGCTCCTAGATCTGATAAACAATTTGAGCAAAGTTTCAGGACACAAAGTCAATGTATGACAATCATTAGCATTTCTATACACCAACAATGTCCAAGCTGAGTGTTGAATGAAGAATGCAATCAAATTCATGATAGTCCCAATAAAATAAAATAAAATAAAATACATAAGAATACAGCTAACCAGAGGTTTGAAAGATCTCTATAACTAGAATTAAAAAACACGGCTCAAATAAATCAAAGATGACACAAACAAATGAAAAAGCATTCCATACTCATGGGTAGGAAGAATCAGTATTTTTAAAATGGCATGCTACTCATGTTGATTTACAGGTCAATGCTCTTCCTATCAAAGTACCCATGACATTCTTCACAGAAATAGAAAAAGCTACCCTAAAATTCATATGGACCCAGAAAAGTACCTGAAGAGCGAACATAATCCTAAGCAAAGAGAACAACTTGGAGGCATCGTATTATCCAACTTCAACCTATAGTACAAGGTTACAGTAACCAAAACAGCATGGTACTGGTAAAAAATAACAACAACAAAACAGACACGTAGACTAATGGAACAGAATAGAAAGCCCAGAAGTAAAGTGGCACACCTACAACCATCTAATCTTCTTTGACAAAGTTGACAAAAACAAGCAATGGGGAAAGGACCACTTATTCAATAAGTGGTGCTGGGATAACTCGGTAGACATACACAGAAGATTGAAACTGGACCTTTTTCTTACACCATATACAAAAATAAACTCAAGATGGATTAAAGATTTAAATGTAAAACCTAAAACTATAAAAACCCTTGAAGAAAACCTAGAAAGCACCATTGTGGACACAGGCGCTGGCAAATATTTCATGATGAGATTCCAAAAGTAATTGCAACAAAAATAAAAATTGACAAATTTGACCTAATTGAAAAAAATCACTTATTCTCAGGAGAATAAACAGACAACCCACAGAATGAGAGAAAATATTTGCAAGCTATACATCTGACCAAGGTCTAATATCAAGAATGTACAAGGAACTTAAACAAATTAACAAGCAAAAAATGAGCAACTCCATTAAAACTGGGAAAATAACATGAACAGACTCTTTTCAAAAGAAAACATACATGTGGCAAACAAGCATATGAAAAAGTGCTTAACATCACCAATAATTAGAGAACTGCAAATCTAAACCACAATGAGGTACCATCTCACACCAGACAGCATGGCTGTTATTAAAAAGTCAAAAAATAACAGATGCTGGTGAGGTTGCAAAGAAAAAGGAATGTGTATACACTGCTGGTGGGAATGTAAATTAGTTCAGTCAATGTAGAAAGCAATTTGGCAATTTCTCAAAGACCGTAAAACAGAACTACCATGCCACCAGTAACCCCATTATTGAGTATATGGCCAAACACATATAACTCATTCTAACATAAAAATATGAACACATGTATGTTTGTCATAATTTTATTCACAATAGCAAAGACGTGGAATCAATCTAAGTGCCCATCAAAAGTAGACTGGATAAAGAAAAGTGGTAGGTATACACCATGGAATGCTATTCAGCCATAAAGAAGAATGAGATGTCATGTTCTTTTCAACAACATAGATGGAGCTGGAAGCCATTATCCTGACTGAAGTAATGCAAGGGCAGAAAATCATATACTGTATGTTCTTACTTATAAGTCCCACTTAAAATATACACTAGAGCATACTTGAGGGTGGAGGATGAGAGGAGGGTGTGGATTGAAAAACTACCTGTTGGGTACTATGGTTATTATTTGGGTGACAAAATAATCTGTACACCAAACCCTCAGGACATGCAATTTACCTATATAACAAACCTGCACATGTAACCATGAAACCAAATTACAATTTTTTAAAATTACTGATTCTATTATGAGTTTGGGTATAATAATGATTAAATTTGTTTACTAGATATGCAATAAATCAAATATAATATGACTGAAATGTTGAAACAGACAACAAAAATAATATACGTCTCTTATTATTTTGAGATAAGGATCATAGTTACAGGAAAATGTAACTATTTATATTTGGATCCCATCACCACACACACACACACACACACACACACACTCAAAACTAACACAAACAAAAATATAGGTTTACTAAGATATGACCTAACTACTGAATGAAAGATAACTCTAAAGGGATTTTGAATGGCTACAGGTTTAAAATAAATTATAATGCCTTCTGATTTTCAATGAAGCTAAAACTTGAATTCTTATACTATGATACCATAAGGGCATAAATCCGCAAAGCAGCCTCATACTCATCATTAATCCCATCCAGCACCACTGGATAATACTAAGTGACTAAGTACACAAGTAAAAAAGGCAAACTTTAACACTGCAGCATCTCTGGAATGATCCATACCCATAAGATCCAGCTCTTAAAAAATTCATTTGATCTATGTTGAGAACCATGAAAATTGTACTAACTCTGGATATGGTACCATTTAGCTTTAAGAAATCTCTAAGTTTGAAGCTTAGTTTTTATACTTTCTCTTTTTCGTCATGAAGTTAAGAAAACTAAGCAACTAATTTCCATTCTCCAGACACCTGAGTCCCACTACTCCATATATTACAGGTTTATTTTCAATAAGCCATTTCAGCACATCAGGTATTGCTCTTAAGAAAAACTAAAATAAAGCCAGGCGCGGTGGCTCATGCCTGTAATCCCAGCACTTTGGGAGGCTGAGGAGGGCGGATCACCTAAGGTCGGTAGTTCAAAACCAGCCTCACCAACATGGAGAAACCCTGCTTCTACTAAAAATACAAAATTAGCCAGACATGGTGGCACATGGCTGTAATCCCAGCCACTCAGGAGGCTGAAGCAAGTGAATCGTTGGAACCCTGGAGGCAGAGGTTGCGGTGAGCTGAGATCACACCATTACACTCCAGCCTGGGCGCCAAGAGTGAAACTCTGTCTCAAAAAAAAAAAAAAAAGAAGAAAAAGAAAAATAGAAAAAAGAAAGAAAGGAAGGAAGGATGGAAGGAAAGAAGGAAGGAGGAAGGAAGGAAGAAGGAAGGAAGGAAAAATTAAAAAACTAAAATAGTAAGTTCCTTAGTCATCTTCTTGCTAGTAAATTCTAAACTAAAACGTGTTTACAAAATTGTGCACTCAACGTTGCCTCCAGCATCTCCAGGAAGATAAGGATGAGTTATAGAACTTCTCTTCCATCTTCACTACATTTGATACATAAAAGCCTGTATGATATGCTAGACTGCAGATTTTAAAAGTCCATCAAGCATTTTGAGCAAAGCCAAAAACATTATGAAGAAAATAAAAGAATGAATAACTATCAGAATAAGAATGTGTGGAGATCTGACTAAATAATATCTCTGTTTTATTATAGAAGGAAATGTAAATTTATGTGGAAGAGTGCTTTAAACTGTAGGAATAGGATTTCCAAGAAGGTATATTTTGGCACAGTTGCCAAGTTCATGACAATCAAGTAGGTCGCCTTGGAATAAATGAAGGAAAGAAAGCTCTCTGCCAATCTGCAATCGCACCCCTTACTCCTACTGAACTGGCACATATACTCACAGATATTGTTAGATTTTAGGTTACTGAGTGACATTGATTTGTAGGTGGGAATCATTAGTGTCAAAAGAGTATGTACAAGAAAATGTTTTCCTTCTGTTTCCCTTTAACACATTCCTGAAATTGTTAAATTAAGTACAAGCATTTTGCCACATGGAAAAAAGCATGGCCATCATCACCCTTCCTTTTTACTGGCATACTTAAACATTCTCATGTTTTTATCTTCTGTTCTCCCACAGTATGCTAGTGTTTGAATGTGGATTACCGGGGAAAAACAGAAACCCCCAAATAAATCCCCACTATACCTTACCACCACCACCACACACAAATACACACAAACACATACACACACACACACACGATTCCAGTCTTGGCTATATGTTTCACACCCATTCAGTAGGGAATTTTGCCTTTTAATTTTAAACAAAAGCCTAGTTAAGAGAAAATTATTCAGCTTTCCTTTCACATTTTTCCTAGGGGGGTATATAAACTTCTTTGACTTTTGGGAGAGCATTGGCTCTGATCTAGCATAGGATCAAAACTCTACTCTGAGGTATTCTTATTTTGAGATAGCTATATATTCCTTTGAGAAATCACTACTCCCCAAACATACTCAGAAGAAAGAAGCAGCAGAAACTCAGTTTTTAATAAAATGAAGACACCTGCAATCCTAATCTATGATAAAGTAAAATTGGAAAGCAGAATAAAAATGAAAAATTATTTATCAGATAAATCAGGAAAATAAGCTGATTTCCTCGTCAAATCCCTGAAAGAGTCAGGAAGTAGAGGCACATGTGGAAGAATGCTGGATTAAAAAAAAACAGTCTAAAAACGAGGACCTGATTGAACATCCGTATGATGAGCCTGACTGATCACTAAATACCAAAACTAAACCATTCTCAGAAACTGGAAGGGGTGTTCTATAGAGATGCAGAGCCAAAGACTGAGGACACAGGGACCCAAAGCATAGCAAAAAGCCTCCATGAGGAATCAAAACTAAACTAGGGTATGTAAATAACTTAAGACACTTTTGAACTAAGAAACAGTGGCATATAGGGCTCAATTCTTTTTCAAAAGTTTATAGGACTCAAAATGACACTGCTCACAAACTTAAAGTTGCTGCTAATAAATGATGCAATGTAATGACAGCATGAGAATAAGAGTGTGTATCATAGACAGGTGTTCGCTACAGAGACAGGTTTTCTCCCTCTGTAGGGGTCATTCAGGATATGGTTTCTATTTTATATCAGGGATCACCAGCACATGCACAGAACAATTCCCAACAAAAATGCAAAGATGGAGTCTTGTCTGTGGTTTCTTTTTTCTTTTCTTTCTTTTTCTTTTTCTTTTTTTTTTTTTTTTTTTTTTTTTTTTTGAGACGGAGTCTCGCTCTGTCGCCAGGCTGGACTTCACTGGCACAATCTCGGTTCACTGCAACCACCACCTTCCGGGTTCAAGTGATTCCCCTGCCTCAGCCTCCTGAGTAGCTGGGACTCCAGGCCCGTGCCACTATATTCAGGTAATTTTTGTGTTTTCAGTAGAGACGGGGTTTCACCATGTTGGCCAGGATGGTCTCGATCTCTTGACCTCGTGATCCACCTGCCTCGGCCTCCCAAAGTGCTGGGATTCAGGCATGAGCCACTGCGCCTGGCTGTCTGTGGTTTCTTATACCCAGCTGTTAAGGTAGGCATACTTTTAAAGTATAACCCACCCTAAAGGCATAGCCCCTTTCCAATTTTGGCAAGACCTGCTGCAAATCACGAATATTACCATTATCAATAAACAGTTTTGACAAACTGGTAGCAACTTGTCCAGAAACTTGCCTCTGACCCATGATATGAAAGCAACCCTGATAATCAGTATGTTTTATACCTTTACCAGCAGTCAGGGCCTTCCATGTATATGTATTATTACGGTGAGGCAGCTCGGACCAATTCCAGATCGGCTGCCTTTAATGCTGATAGCACAACTCCCAACTCTTTCTACCTTCTATCACAAATCCAAATTTCTGATAACCAATTAACATATTCTGAACAAGAAATTAGAGAACGCTTCTCTGAAGTTACTGAATTACCTGCACATGCTGATATTTTGAACCCTCAAATTAAAATGCTCACTAGCCACCTAATTGTAATACAGTGGGGTCCACAATGCACACAGATGTTCCAATCAACACTTTCATGTCTCACTTTTAAAGAAGCATGTTAGCACCATAATTACAAAACATCTCTAGGGTAAAAGATGAATAGGAACTCAAAATCATAACCTCAGAGATAGGAAAATATATTATATCTATGACATAGAGTGACTAAAAGAGAAGGAGGTTGAAGGGTAGATCCCCTATACTTAATCATGGATTTTAATTAGTAGTATAAAAAATAACAGATACAAAAACAATAACTTGTAAACTACAATGCTAATGTAATATTAAAGTTGGTGGTAACCTAACATTGTTAATTAAATAGTTAAATATTTTCAGCAAGTGCTTATTCTGCACATCTTTGATACTTTTTTCATGAAGCAAAAAAAGCCCATAAGGATTTTCATTTTTGTATATTACTTCACCCACCAAGCTATCTTTAGTTTCTAAATAAATTAGGCATCCTATGTTTATTATAAGAGGTGTTATAAATCAAACATCACATTTCAACCATGAATAACTTGTTTAATAAATATATTAAGCTGTGATATTTTTACCATCTATGAGAGCATAAAAGCTCAAAACTTCGTCAAAATTGGAGCTGCCTAGATTGGAGTTTTCAGAGATTTGGAATGAAGACATTTTTATCAGATTTATGCATTGATCAATTTAAAAATTCCTTATTATGCACCTATGTACTAGTTCGTGTTCTACACAATAGAAATATAGCAATAAAATGAAGTTACTTTCATTTCTCCATGTGCAGATTATATTTTAGTGTGTGAAAGAGAGGTGGAAAGAATTATCTTTAATATATGTAAAACAAAAATTAAGAAGATAATTTCAGAGACTAATTATCATCATTAACACAATCACATAAGTAATGTAATAAAGAATGACTGAGAGTGAAAGTTTCATTATTTTAAATAGAGTGATTTGGAAAGACCTTCTAAAGAGATGGTATTTGAGTTGAGATCTATTGAGGATCATGAGCCACTCATGTACACATCTTCAGGAAGAGCAATCTAAACATAATGAACAGTGGGCATAAGAAAAAAAAAATCACATTCAATGGCTAAGGCAAATGTATCTGGAGCTTTGTAAATGAGGATAACTGTGGTAAGAGATACTAGTACGGAGATAGTAGGGATAGCAGCATATAAAACTTTAAAAGCCATTTTAAGACTTTTGCAATTTTTTCTAATTTCAATGGGGGCACAAAAGGAACTAGACATTTGGGCAGTGGCAAAATCTTAGAGGAACTGGAACCAAAGTCATATAAAGGGAAGAGCAAGAGGCTGGTGTTAGGAATATTCAACTATGTAAGTGTGCACCAACCAATCTGGATCCAAACAAGAGTGAACTACTGCATGATAATTTAAACAGGGCAAGTTTAATATAAAGAATTATTAATTCTAACAGGGAATTAGAATAACAAAAAATTCACAAATATGAAAGAGGTATAGAGAATTAGAAGTATAGAGAATTCTAGAAGTGAATAATATATATAAGGAATCAGCACTACCTTCAGGACTAAGATAGAGCATTAAGTCTTAACTCCCTACCTCCAGGGCTGGCTGACTTCCAGACCTGATTGGAGAGGGGCACAGCCATGAATCACTGAATACAAAAAAGTTGCTGTAGTTCTGTAGCTGTAAAATGCTCTGGAAATCTATCCTTTGGACTTTGTCAGAAATATCCTCAAGGATGTCAATGAAAGTTGTTCATGTAACTAAAAATAGAACTACCATTTGACCCACCAATCGCACTACTGGGTATCTACCCAAAGGAAAATAGATCATTATATAAAAAAATACACCTGTACTTACGTGTTTATAACAGCACTATTCACAATAGCAAAATCATGAAATCAACCTAAGTGTCCATCAACAGTTTCATGCAGCCATGAAAAGGAATTAAATCATATCCTTTGCAGCAACATGGATGAAGCTGGAGGCCATTATCTTATATGAAATAACTGAGAAACAGAAAATCAAATGCCACATGTTCTTATTTACAAGTGATGGCTAAATAATGGGTACCCATGGACATAAATATGGAAATAATAGACAGTGGGGACTCCAAAGGAATGGGAGAGTGGAAGCGAGGCCAAGGTTTAAAAAAATTACCTATTGGGTACTATGTTCACTATGTGGATGATGGGTGCACTAGGAGCCCAATCTAATCTTCACCATTATAAAATATATCCATGAAACAAACCTACAAATGTACCACTGAATCTAAAATTTAAAAAAAGAAAAAAAAAGCAAATTTGGTGAGGTAGTCAAGAACTATTAAAAAAAAAGTCATCCATGTAGAAGTATCTCACTATTGCTTTCCACAATGACAACACTCCAAACATGCTGGAAGCCACAAATCCTTCTAATAGGAACACACTAGAAAAAAAACTATTGGCCACTGAATGCTGCTGGCCCCCTTGCATATCAAGAGCCAGATACTGAAGAAGTATGCTGAGCAAGAATAGAACAGCCAGGTAGTAATAGCCATATGTCTACTGCAATGTTTTTTCGGTGCTCTCTGCTGACAAAGCTTAGCCCTATCCAAGCTAGAAGAGGAAAACAATATTTAACGGCTCCATTTCCTTTTTCATAAAGCAGGCAAAACGGTGAGTTTGGAGATGATAGGTGATAAATTAATAAAATCGCAAAGTATTTGTGTAAAAACCTCCTCCAACTTCCACAAAATAGCACAGTATTGGTAACATGTAGATATCCAGTAAAACAGAGTACTTTATGCTACATCATTTTCCAAGATTTAGACTGGATTCATACACAATATTATGGTTTGTGCATAAAATATTTGTATATTATGTTAGTCAGGGTTCTCTCTGAGAAAGGGAACAGAAAGGAGATATGTAGGAGATACAAAGGAGATCTCGTATCTATGTATCTCCTATCTATGATAGGTAACAAATAGGAGATACGTAGGTAGATGAGAGAGAGAGAGAGAGAGAAATAGACAGACAGGTAGATAATAAGAAATTTGCTTACACAGTCATGGAGACTGACAAGTCTCAAGACTTTTAGGCAGCAAAACAGAGACCCAGGAGAGACAATGGTGCAAGTTGTAGTCCAAGTTTAAGTCTGAAGGCAATGAATATTAATGTCCCAGCTCAAAGACAGTCAGAGAGAACAAATTTTCCCTTGCTCAGATTTTTGTTCTATTCAGGCCTCCAATAGATTGGATGAGGCCAACTCACACTGGCAAGAGCAATATGCTTTACTCAGTGTACAAATTCAAAGGTTAATCTCATCCAGAAACATTCTCACAGACACACCAAGAATAATGTTTAACCAAACATTGTGGCACCCTGTAGCCCAAGCAAGTTGACACACAAAAATAACCATGATACCTATTAAATACTGAGAAAAAAAATTAAAATCTTAAACTCTAGACTTCTAGTTACAACAAAGGTGGAGCATATGGGACTTAATCTTCCTCTGAAACAAAAACAGAAACAGTGCAAAATATATGAAACAATGGCTTCCAAGAGACTGGGCATTGATCTCTGGCAGCGGGGTGAAGCGGGGAAGGACAGTGATTTCTGAAAGACAAAATATGCATGAGGTAAATCCCAACATTACTACATCTCACTACCTTCTGGGAGTTTCAAGGCTGCAGGTCAAAGAAAGGAATGCAAGTTGAGCCTGGCAGGATCTCTCTGACTTGAGGAAATACACTTGAATGATTAGGGAAACCAATGTGGCTAGTGATTAGAGTACCTTAGAGCAGAGAGGTATGCATGAAAGAACTGCAGAGCTCTTCAGAGGAATCCCCTCGAGCATTCAGCAGAGTATGTGTGTGAGAAAACAGCCCAAATGAGGAGTAAACCACCTGAAAGAGGTAGAAGGAAGTGTCTGATGTCCATGCAAAACCTGGAATCGAGGTTGTTCTGTCGAGTAAGATTGGAGCACCACATAGTTCATGGGGCATGTAGAAGTGAAAACAAGTGAGGTCTTGATTCAGTAATGAGGAATAATTAGCCCAAAATTCAACACTGCTCTGGTCTCACATAACAAATTTTAAAAGTAACATGTGAAGCTATCAAACTGTTTCCAAGTAATTTTTACCTCATACCTTTGCAAAGATCAATAATATTTTTAAGAATTAAAAATATCCAGCACCCAATAAGATAAAATTAATGATAATTGTCATCTGATCACAAATTAAATTTAAATTGACCTACAGCTGACACAGATATTAGAAATAATAGACAAGGATATTAGGATAGTTATAATTGCATTCCAAAAGCTAACAAAGACATGGAAGACATATAAAAATAACCCCAATATAATTCTAATTCTAAAACTACCATTTCTAGGATGAAAAATACAATGAAAGGAATTAAAAGCAGATTCAATATTATGAAAAATTCAGATAACTTGAAGATACAGCAATAGAAACTATCCAAAATGAAACTCAATAACCAACAGAAAGTAAATAAATGAAGAGAAACAGTGAGCTATGAGAGAATTTCAAGTGACTAAATATAAGTATAATAAAAATCCCTAAAAAGGAACAGAATAAGTATTTAAAATACTAATTGCTGAAAAATTTGCACTGATGCAAAATACAAAGCCAGAGATCAATGAAGTTCAACAAACCTCAAGCACAGGAACAAAAAAGAACATAATACCAATGTGTACATAATCAAAACTCCACAAACCCAGTGATCATGGGAAAATCTGAAAAGCCTCCAGAAAGAAAAAAGGCATGCATGATTAGAGAAATACTAAGAAGCACACTAGCACAGTTCTTATCAGGAGCAATACATGCAAAGAGGCAGTGGAACATCTTTAAATATTGAATAAAAATTCTGTCAACTTGAAATTTCATAAAAAGCAAAAAATACCTTTCAAAAATGAAGACAAAGTAGACTTTTTTTTTCCCAATCAAACAATAGTCAGTAGAATTAATCTGCAGCAGGACCAGACTTTACTAATTGTTAAAGTGTGTTCTTTGGGCTGAAGGAAAATTACTCCAGATGGAACTATATGATTATCAACCAGGCCTGATTTTGTTTCTCCATCCTCAAGAGATTTATAGAAAAATTTAGAGACATTTTTGGTTCTCATAAGGAGCGGAGGTGCTCCTGGTATCTCATGAGTAGAGGGCAAGGATGCTGCTAAATAACAGCTTACAAGGCACAAGGTAGCCCACCCAACAAGAATTATCTGGCCTGAACTGTTCAGGTGGCAGCTCTTGAGAAATCATGACTTCCACCACCACCACCACCACCACCACCACCACCAACAACAACAACAACAACAACAACAACAACAAAAGCATTGGAATTTTTCTTATATTTAAATCTTTTTAAAAGATAATTGACTTTTAAGCAAAAAAAAGACACCAATGAAACATGTTGTTTTTAACATATATATTATTAAAAAGCTGAACAAAAACAGCATCCATTATGAAAGGGGAGAAATAGCAGTATACTCTTGCAAGATTCCTATACTTTGTAAGAAGGAATTATTAGGGCTCTTCAGCATGATGAGCATCTCGAATTAAAGAAAATTGAAGGTCTTAAAAGTAGCCTCAAAATCAAGGTCTTTCTGACCTTCACTTGTTTCTCTCCCCAACTATAGAGAGGGGCTCTCTCTGAAATTCCCTTATCGGACTGAGGGAACTTATTCCAAAACAAACACAATTGCATTCAGTCTTCCGTCTGAAATCTCATTACCCAGGGAAGGTTAATCAACAAAGAGGACACTAAAAGTCATCACCGTGCCCACATGAACAGACTTTTCATCCAGTCTTCTGAGGGCTGTTACCCGAGAGACTTTATCTGTATAATAAGAAAACATTGTTTACAGTGCAGTTCTGTCCTTCACCTTCTCAAAATTTATTGCTACCTCTCCCAGAACCCAGAGGAACTTTGTTCCAAAGTATTGTCTACTCTTTGGGCATATTCATCTTCCCTAAAATTCATTTACTCTTTCTCTAAAATTCCCTACCTTCTCCACTTTCCTCTCTCCTATGAAGAGAGTATTTAAGCTGGAGCTGCAACCATCTGGCCCTTCTTGAAAGATTCATACTTGTGTGATTGCTGTGTGCTTGTACATTAGTCAATTTGTAAGTCTTTCTTCTGTTATTCTGCCTGTTGTCAGTTATTTTTTTCAGGAAACTTAATTATTAAACCTTTAGAGGGAAAGTTTAAACTTTCCTACAAGATAAAATATCACCATAGCTATATCGTGATACATTACATATGCATAATATATGTATATTGTTAACCAACCATTTAGCAAAGATTAACATTAAAAAAAAGAGCTTTAGCTAATAAGAGTATAAAAGAGATACAACGAAACTTTACATTCTTTTAGTAAATTTCAGATTTCCGATTGGATCAAATTGAGAATGTCTGTTTCAGACTTTTTTTTTCTATTTTCTCTCTCCCTGCCACCGTGTGCTCCCCCTCTCTCTTTTTCTCTTTTGCCTTCTCATATTCTCTAATAGCTACTCTTTCATAAGTAGCCAGCTGATGGGGTCATTTCACATACTATCTTTTCTTGTTGAGACAAACAACCAATCAGCCACAGGAAATAAATATTCTTTCCTCTTAGCTAGTATCAGTCACAACCTTAATCTAGGACATATAGATAGGTCTAGACCAAGAAACATGACCCAGAACCCTTTAAGAGGGTTCCAATCACATGGCCCTGTCCCTAAATGCCAAATATTGAAACTTTCAACTTAGGTCAGCTAAATCTGTAACAGAGGTTGGGAAGGATTCAACAGTACAACACAAAGCAGCACAGCTGAAAGCACAAGATAACCAGAAGACAGAAGTTCAAAGTCCATGCTGATCTCCAGCAGCAGGCCCTATTACCAGGTGGTAATCATTGCCTAGACATCCTGATCATAGTGTCAATTCCTGTGGTCCCTCTATAATGACAGGAGAGATCCCTATTTAAAATTTGGTTTGGTTATCAAGACTGAAGATGCCAAACACACACACCAAGCTGGCATGAAAATGTTTACTACTTATATAATTGAGGTGTCTGGGGAGAGCAGGGGATGCTGCTCCCATAAATATATACAACTATTATGGATCCATAATAATTAAAAATAAAAAATTTAAATAAATAAAAAACAAACAATGAAGAAGGTCTGAAAAGGCTTGAGAGAGTAAGAAAAGGAGATTGGCTTGTAGTTTTTATTGTGGTTAGGCAGCAGTGCAAGGGTGAGAGTTTCTGCAGAGGTTCAGGGGTCTACTCAGTTTGAGTCTCCCACAGTGCCAAAGGAGGGAGCACCAGGCATTCACATCAGCTTGTTCTGATGTTGGACACAAATGCAACAGTGAGAGGAGAGGCTTAAGAGCTGTTAGCAGTAACACATCAAAAAATGGAGTCAGGTATTCTTTATTACCACCGACAAATTGAAAAGAAATAAAAAGATGATTCTAAATTTCATATAAGACATTTGTAGACAAAATTAATTTTGAAAACATAAATATAGAATAATCACTACTTGATTTCAAGATTTATTAGAAATCTGTAGGTATAAACCAGTATGGCATTGCATAAAGCTTGATAATAGAACATGGAAAAGAATAGAGAATCCAGAAATAATTGCACACATATTTAGACAACTCATTCTTAACAAAACTGCAAAAGTAACTCAATTCAGAGAGTACAGTATCTCAATCAATGGATATTTATATGCAAAAATTTAAACTTTGCTCCATACCTTGCATCATAGACAAAAGTTAAGTCACATAAATAAATGTTAAACCTAAAACTATAAAACTTCTAGGACAAGATGTAGAAATAAATCTTTATGATCTGGGGCTAGGCAAATATTTCTTAGAGATAATGTCAAAATCATGATGCATAAAAAACCTGATAACTTAAATGTCATCAAAATGAAAGACTTCAATGCTTCAAATTTTACTGTTAAGATAATTAAAAGATAAACCACAGACTAAGAGGGTATATTTGCAGACTAAATATGTAATAAATGACTCATTCCTGAACAAGTTCCTTAATAGCAGCCTTGTTGACATTTTGGCCTATTTCTTTATGGGATCCTAAGCAGCTTCTTTGGCCTCTATATTCTAGATACTAGTAACATTACCTTCCAAACCTCCGCAATCCTGACAATATGTCCTATGAGATTACATAATTACTACAGGTTGAAAACTGACATAGACAATGTAAAAATCTTAAACAAAATGGATAAAGTGTCCTGAACAAAATATTTGAACAGAAAATGTTTGTTCAGAAAATGAACAAAATGTTTGAACAGAAAATTCACCAAAAAACATGTGCAGATTGCAAGTAACCACACAAATAAATGTTCAACTTAAGAATTTATTAGAAAAACATAAATGGAGACCGCAAAGACATATCGCTACAGACCTATTAGAATGACTACAATTAAACAGACTATCACAACACATGTCAGTGAGAATGAAGATCAAATAGAAACCTCATCCAGTGCTGCTGGGAAGGTAGAATGGCTTAGCCATTTTGGAAAACAGTTTCTTAAAATGTAAAACATACACCTACCATAAAATTTATCCATTCTGCTCCTCAATAATTTTCCAAAAAGAATAAAAGCCTATCTTGACACAAAACACACATATTTATAATATCATTATTTGTAATTGCAAAATAAAATTGAATAATGAGGAAACAGGAAATTTCCATCAACAGGCAAATGTATCCAGGAATTATAGTATATCTATACAATGGAAGACTACCCTGTAATAAGAAGGGATCAGCTACTGATACTTGCAATGACCTGGATAGAGCTGGAGACCATTATCCTTAGCAAACTAATGCAGGAACAGAAAACCAAACACGTCATGTTCTCACTTATAAGTGGAAGCTAAATGATAAGGACACATGGTGGGGAAAAACAGACACTGGGACCTAGCTGAGGGTGGAAGGTTGGGGGAGGGAGAGGATCAGGAAAAATAATTCATGGGTACTAGGCTTAATACCTAGGTGACAAAATAATCTGTACAACAAACACTCGTGACGTAAGTTTGCTTATATAACAAACTTGAACAGGTACAACTGAACTTAAAATAAAAATTAAAAAAGAAAGAAGCCAAACACGAATGACTGCAGAGTATATAAATTTCTTTATATAAAACTATAGATAATACAAACAAATCTATACTACCAGAAAGTAAATCAGTGGTTGCCTAGGGAGTGGGTGATATGAGATACAGGAGAGGAATTGTAAAGGAACACAAAAAAACTTCTGGAGCTATGAATAAAATTATCTTGATTTGATCATTTTATTTTGTATACATATGTCAAACCTTGCTAAATTTTATGATTTAAAAAGTATATAGTTTAGTGCATGCCAATTTTGCTCTAATAAAACTGTTTTCAGAACTCCTAGACTATAAGAAATCAAGATCAGAAACTCCATTGCCAAATGGGGCATTCAATATTATAGATTAGTCATAGGGCAAGACAGATACTCATGAATTAGATCTGAAGAAGAAAATCAAAGTGAGGTGAAAAGAAAATTTGTCTCGATTCCAAATATCTTGAGAATTACATAGAATCACAATAATTCTCTTTTAGTGAAGCAGCAGTTTTTGGGGGGTATTAATACATTTTATCTTTGATAATTCCTATTTACCAGCATTTCTGCAACTTGCATATCCAGAGCCTTGCCTGAGGGACACGGATTAGAGGAGGTTTTGCATAAGGTAAAAATAATATTTTTATCTGTATATATTATTAAGCCAGAGTTGTGGAGTTTATTGCCCTCTTGAAGAAAGAAAATACAAAGATTTAGTCACCTTGTAAAAGAAAGAGGAAATTGGAAGTTTGCCCTCGTTTATCCCAAGAAAATTATTGAAAAGAGAGCTAAAATGAAGATTGGGTTGTGTGTTGGAGTGGGGAGCCAGGAGTCATATCCACCTGACCTTACAACGGCAAGGGGAAAGAACAAGAGTCGATGGGAAAGAACATATCAGAAATATCAAGATAGGAATGTGAGAACCGAAGAATATTATTTGGACTGTTATCATTTATCTTTTGGCATAAATTAGGTATGTTGCAGCCCATAGAAAAGCTCAGGACATAAATGATATCCAACATGGCATGGAGTTAAAGTAGTGCTTTGTCAGAAGGCAGTGGAGGGATATGTAGAAATCAGAAATTTTTGTGGTTTTGTTGAGGGAAAGCAAACCTCTTGGTGGGCCATCAGAGGTCTTGCAGAATGCTCCAAGAGGGAGGTATCTTGGGGAATGTAATGACTTTTCAGTAGGTGTCAACATTTGTAAGCATCTTTTTGTGGAAACAACCATTCCTCAGGAACTGACAACAGTTCAGGCCAGAATCTTTATAAGTACAAGGATACAGATGTCGCTACAAGGTCATGACTCTTCTTTCTCTCATAGTCACGAGTTTCTATACCTCTACACTCAGAAACTATCTTGGATATGATCAAGGTGAAGCATTTACCCAAACCACACTGAATCATCCAAAAAGCAACCTGAAATAAAAGACATGATAATACTGTAAATTGTTAAATTAAAAGAAGATAATATTAACATGATAGAGCAATGTTTTGGGATGATTGCATTAATTAAAATAAGAAATACTGTATTTTCTATGCAAATATGAGCACAGTGTTTACAGATTTTAACCTTATTGCATCCTTTAAGTAAGTAACTGGATTTGAAACAATAGGACATGTGATTTCAGCTACAATGAGTGGAGCAAAAAGGAAGGAATTAAGCGAAACGAAAGTGTAAATAGAAGTATATGCCAGTAAATCAGAATGAAGATGAAAGTTATATACTTTTAAATATGTACTGAATCTGTTTCCTCGCAATAAAAAGTAGCATTAAAATTTATCAACTGAAAAAGTGGCATTTATTTTCTTTCAAAAGATGCTTATCTTTAATAGCATTTTTAAGGCTACTATTTAGCATGAAAATTTAATACGCTGTCCTTTGTCAATGGGCAAGGGTCTTTCATAAATATTCCCTGAACACTCTTGCAACATTCAAGGTGATTTGCTTTAAATGGCAGAGCAAATATCTGAAACCAGTTTCTTAAAATCAGCTTAGATTTCAGCAGGTCTGAAAAAAGAACAGATTTGTACTTGAATAGTTTCCAAGCAATCTGTTTAGTTCTGCGTATGCTTCAATTCAATTTCATGGCAATTTCATAAACAGGTTGCATTTTAATCCACTGTGCTATTAAACTGATAGCTATCACTTTTTCTTTGAGTGCCATACTATGGGTATACAATACAAATTAAAATGAGAGAACATTTTTAAAGGATCTGTAGTTTGAATAGTTTCTCAATAATTCTTCAATTTTTCCTTTCTGACAATGTAATGATTTGGGGTTGCATTTTTTACTGAGAAGTATTGCTATATTTTCACATTTTTAATAATCTCGTTCATGCTGAGTGCATTCACTTAGCTGGATTAGTGTTAGAAAGTTTTGGGAGCAGATACTTGAACTATAACTCATAGAAGTGACTATATGTGATTATTAGATGCTAGAAAGATGTTAAAAAGTAAAAGAATGCCTAACAGGAAGCTTTGTCCTGTAAGAGATTTTCAACATGTTTTGAAAAAATATCTCTATTCTATTTTCTCATCTTATTTCTACCTTGTTCCAGTTTTATAAATGAGTAAACAATGGATTTAGTTTTTTAAATTGTTTTTCTTTTACTGTGACAAATACTTATATTAAACTTAGGGAAAATGAAATTTCCTTAAGATATGAGATTAATATTTTTACTATTTGGTATAATATGGCATTATTAGAAAACTATAAAAAATAAAAGAAAATTATCAATGATTCAATTCAAAATTGAATTGAAAGTGATGCATAGACTTCTGTTATATTAAAAAAATTATCATTTGAACAGCAATCCTTTTACCTAATATTGTTATACATGACAATTAAATCCACTTTATGTTTTATGGAAAATCTTATATATTTATATTCTAGACTGATGAAATTTGATGTTAAAGATCATAATTAGAAACTCTCCTAGCATCAAATGTACCAACTTGAAAATCTATGTGACTTGCTTAAGAAAATAAAAATGTAGGCCGGGCGCGGTGGCTCACGCCTGTAATCCCAGCACTTTGGGAGGCAGAGGCGGGCGGATCATGAGGTCAGGAAATCGAGACCATCCTGGCTAACACAGTGAAACCCCGCCTCTACTAAAAATACAAAAAATTAGCCGGGCGTGGTGGCGGGCGCCTGTAGCCCCAGCTACTCGGGAGGCTGAGGCAGGAGAATGGCGTGAACCCAGGAGGCAGAGCTTGCAGTGAGCCGAGATCACGCCACTGCACTCCAGCCTGGGTGACAGAGCGAGACTCCATCTCAAAAAATAAATAAATAAATAAATAAAAATTAAAAAATAAAAAAATAAAAATGTTAATAAGTTCTTAAAGATGCTACCTTTGAAAAAATTTAATCATTTCTTCAGTGAAAACACAATCGGAAGAGTTAAATTATACAAGTTAGAATTGTAAGTGAAATAGAAAATAATTGTAATTGAAATGTTAAAAATAATAAACATTTTTATAAATATGAATCTTTTAGAGCAAGCTGTTTTTAAGTTCATAGACAATCTCCATCATCATGATTGATTTGATTTTGATTAGTTGTCTTCTTCCAAGTTGACAGTAGCTTGCCCTTTTTAAAATAAATAAAATCTTCCAGGCACGATGGCTCACACCTGTAAACCTAGCACTTTGGAAGGCCCAGGTGGGAGGATCACTTGAGGACAGGAATCTAAGACCAGCCTGGAGAACATAGTGAGACTCGATCTCTCCAGAGAAATTAAAAGATTAGCCAGGCAGGGTGGCACAGGACTGTAGTTCCAGCTACTTGGGAGGGTGATGCTGGAGCCCAGGAATGAGAAGCTGCGCTGATCTATGAAAGTGCCACTGCACTCCAGCCTGAGTGACAAGCAAGATTGCATCTCAAAAAAAAAATGTAAAATCTTCATATGTCTTAAAATGTAAACTCAGCCTTCTATTTCACTTTATGTAAATATTCTTACATTTGACATGGACCTAGTAAAAGGTCAATATGGTCATAGTTCTTAAGTTCTTTAAATTCAACTTCTTATTGGTATGAGAATAACAAAAAGAATAATTCAGTCACATGAGATTATTACAAAGTTACACAGAGAAGACCTGAAAATTTGTACAATGCTGAAATACAGTGATAAAGTCTGTAATAACGCCACAAGATACGATTACAACTTATGCATGACAGTAGACAATGATATATACCCAAAACAACCTCTTAGATTTCATTTACAATATTTTTGTTATCTCCTTAAGTTAGAAGGATCAGGAATTCCAGTGATCATCAGGGTATCTTTTTTACAGATCCTGCTAAAATCTTCTACAAATTATTGCTAATGGGTTATTTGGCTCTTGATTATTGGTTTGTAATTGCCACAGCCATTTCTTATTTGATCCATGGCTTATTTAAAAGTGTTTTTTTAATTTAAAAAATAGAGTGTTCTAAATATATTTTGTTATCATAGTTCTGTTTAATTTTATGATGGATTCTGCTTTATGCGCTAGTATGTGGTATAATATAGCCCAAGCCACTTGAAGTAAGAGGCTATACGTAATCTCTGTGAGCAGCTAGCCCAGAGTCCATACATCACTGCGCACCACTCTTGCAGTAGTGCTTTATCCCCAGTTTGCACCTATGACCACGGAGGGTGAGTCTCACAGAATAAACTGAAAAAGAGAAAGCAAGCTTAACTATGAAAATTGTACTGAAGGCTGTAGCTAGTTGAATGAGGCAAGAAAAAGAAATGAAAGGCACACAGATTAGAAAGGAAGAAGTCAAACTGTCTTTAATAGCAGGTAACATGGTTCTTCATGTAAAAAATCATAAGGAATAAGCACAACACATTTGCACACACACACACTACTTGAACTATTTAAATTTAGTAAGATGATGGGATGCAAGATTGATATTTAAACATCAATTTATATATAACATTTCTGTCCAGATGACAAGGTGACAATTGCCCACAATGAGCTTTGTTTGGATGGTCTCCTTCTATGGAAAAATACCCTCTTATACAACTTGTCAAAGCACTGTCCAAAGACAGTCTTATGAAGTTGTCACCCAGAAAGGTAGGAGGGTAAGGGAACTCCCAGGGGAAAGGGAAATTGGAGAGGGAGCTTGTGTGTCTGGGTGATGTTGCTCAGCAGCACAATGGAAAATCCTTGGGTTAGAGAAACCAGAAAGGGAGCAGTGAGTTGGTGCCTTATTTAGACTGAGGGTGTGTTTGATGAATGGCTAGCATATGTTGGGTACAGTTTTGCATGGTATGCAAAGCAGACTAGCTCTAAATGACTAAAAGTATGCTTATTTGGGCTATATTTAAAGCAATTGTATGTGGAAAATTTTGTTTAGTGTCTGTGGACTTTTGAGCTAACAGGCCCAGCCTGCTGTAAAGAAGTTAACAGCATAGAGATCAATATACAGGGACTATCTTTAACCTATTTATATTACACACACACACACAAATATAAGCAAAAATCAATTGAGCATTAAATTATGGAACCAATTTGATTTATAATAGCATCAAGTAAAATAAAATACAAGGGAATATATTTAACCAAACCAGCCTATAAGCTGAAAAGTACAAAATATTCCTGAGAGAGATTTAATAAGATGTGAATAAGTTGAGAAAATTCCATATCCATAAATGGAAAGACTCAATGTTGCACACATGATAATTCTCCACAAATTGACCTATCGATTTAATACCAGCTCTCTCAAAACTCCAACAGGAATTTTCAGAGAAATTGATAACCTGATTCTAAAACTCACATAATAATTAAAAGAACTTAGGATAGCCATAAAAACTTAAACAAAGAACAAAGTTTGTGGGCTTGCCCTTCGTGATATCAATATTTATAAAGCAACATCAATTTAAATAGTGTGGTATTGATGTCATGACAGACGAGTAAATTAAAGCAAAAGCATGGGATCTAGAAACATCTATACATGTCTGCTGAGTTGATTTTCAACAAAGTTGCAAGGGAAATTTCGTACAAAAATGTTAGTCTTGGTGACCTTAGTCCCAGCACCCATATGGGACAGGATATCTACCTCCAAGTAAATGAACTTAAACCCTTACTACACATATACAAAAGTTTAGCTCAAAATGGATCACAGACTTCACTGAAAAGCTATGTCCATAAAATTTCTAGAAGAAAACAAAGTGCAAAATCTTCATGACCTTTATTTAGACACTTTTTAAGATATAACAACAAAAACATAATCTATACAAGGGGAAAAAACATTAATTGAACTTCTTCAAGATTAAAGAAATAAAAAATAAATTGTTCTTCCAAAGACGTTAATAAGAAAACTAACAGAAAAGCCCAGACTGGGAAAAACTCTTAAAGTTTCATATTTGATGAAGAACTTGCATCCAGTATACACATAAAAGAATACTTAAGGGCCGGGCACGGTGGCTTACCCCTGTAATCCCAGCACTTTGGGAGGCTGAGGCGGGCGGATCACGAGATCAGGAGATCAAGACCATCCTGGCTAACACGGTTAAGCCCCATCTCTACTAAAAATAAAAAAAATTAGCCGGGCGTGGTGGCACGTGCCTGTAGTCCCAGCTACTCAGGAGGCTGAGGCAGAAGAATGGCGTGAACCCGGGAAGCGGAGCTTGCAGTGAGCTGAAGTCCCGCCACTGCAATCCAGCCTGGGCGACAGAGCGAGACTCCGTCTCAAAAAAAAAATGACAATAATAAATACAAATAAATTTAAGAAAAGAATACTTACAACTTAATAATAATAAGAAAAATAACCCAAAAATATTTGGAAAGACACTTCATCAAAAACATTTATGAATGGCAAATAAGCATATGAAAATATGCTTGGCATCACTGGTAACTTAATATTCAATGAGATACCATTATACATCTATTGAATCGACTATAACGAAAAAGAATGACCATACAAAATATTGGCAGAGCATCAGAGAAATGCAAATCAAAACCACAATGAGATGCCATCTCACACCAGTTAGAATGGCGATCATTAAAAAGTCAGAAAACAGGTGCTGGAGAGGATGTGGAGAAATAGGAACACTTTTACACTGTTGGTGGGACTGTAAACTAGTTCAACCATTGTGGAAGACAGTGTGGCGATTCCTCAGGGATCTAGAACTAGAAATACCATTTGACCCAGCCATCCCATTACTGGGTATATACCCAAAGCATTATAAATCATGCTGCTATAAAGACACATGCACACGTATGTTTATTGTGGCACTATTCACAATAGCAAAGACTTGGAACCAACCCAAATGTCCAACAACGATAGATTGGATTAAGAAAACGTGGCACATATACACCATGGAATACTATGAAGCCATAAAAAATAATGAGTTCTTGTCCTTTGTAGGGACATGGATGAAACTGGAAACCATCATTCTCAGCAAACTATCTCAAGGACAAAAAACCAAACACTGCATGTTCTCACTCATAGGTGGGAATTGAACAATGAGAACACATGGACACAGGAAGGGGAACATCACACTCCGGGGACTGTTGTGGGGTGGGGGGAGAGGGGAGGGATAGCATTATGATGAGTTAATGGGTGCAGCATACCAACATGGCACATGTGTACATATGTAACAAGCCTGCATATTGTGCACATGTACCCTAAAACATAAAGTATAATAATAACAAAATTTAAAAAAAAAGAAAAAAAAGAAATGTCAAAAAATATATTGGCAGAGATATGAATGAACTAGAACTCTCATATTCTGTGGGTGATAATGTGAAATATAACCATCACTTTGAAACACAGTTTAGCATTTTCTTAAAAAATTAACACATGGCTACTTCAGAGCCCAGAGCCCAGCATTTTCACTCCTAATCATGTACCATCAAAATGTAATAATCAGATCTCCAGTTAAAGGGAACCTAATTAATTGACCACCCCAGCTGCTTAACTCAGGTTTTTAAAATTATTAAAATAATTTCAAAAGCATTGTATAGTACTTCACCTATAGTAAACTATTCTTATTCTTAAATAGTAACCAAAATTCTTATTTTATTGCGTGTATTTATTTTTTGTTGTTGTTGTTGTTTTTGAGACGGAGTCTTGCTCAGTCCCAGGCTGAAGTGCAGTGGCATGATCTCAGGTCACTGCAAACTCCGTCTCCCGGATTCAAGTGATTCTCCTGCCTCAGCCTCCCGAGTAGCTGGGATTACAGGTATGCGTCACCACGGCTGGCTAATTTTTGTATTTTTAGTAGAGATTGGGGTTTCACCATGTTGGCCAGGCTGGTCTCAAACTCCTGACCTCGTGATCCACCTGCCTGGGCCTCCCAAAGTGCTGGGATTACAGGTGTAAGCCACCACCCCAGGCCTATGTATTTAATTTTTATATGACAAATAAAAATTGTATTTATGATGTACAACATGTTTTGATATATGTATACTTGTGAAGTTTTTTAGATAGTGCTTTGACACTCTTGTCCTACATATGTATGACACACTTGCTGTACATATTTCCAGGTCTTTTTGGAAATATTTGATATATATATACATTGAAACCTCACAAACTCATTACTGTTTTTTTTTTGTGATGAAGAAACTTAAAATCTGCTCTTAGCAATGTTCAAGTATACAATACATTGATCTTAAGTATAGTTACCATATGTTCTTTGTATCCCGCAACTTTACTAAATGTGTTTATCAAATTGAAGAGTTTTTGGTAAAGTACTTAGGTTTTTCTAAATGTAAAATTATGTCATCTGTAAAGAGGGACAACTTTCTTCTCTCCAATTTGGATTCCTTTTATTTTTGTCCTCTTACCTGATTGCTCTGGCTAAGACTTCCAGTAACATGTTGCATAGGATATATATTATATATTACTGTATCATATTATACATATTATATAATATATATCATATATATGTATATATCATACCACATTATCTTTATCCATTGATGAACACTTAGGTTGATTTCATATCTTGTCTGCTGTGAATTGTTGCTGCAATGAACATGGGCAGGCAGCTATCTCTTCAAGACGTTGACATCATTTTTTGGGGGGTATATAGCCAGTATTGGGATTGACGAATCATATGGTTTAACTGTGAAAATGATTTGTGTTTTCGCACAAGATCACACTTCCCATGAGCTGCTTCCAGTCAATAACTGATCATGATAGAACTTACTGGCACAGGCTAATGACTGAGGGATAAAGAATTTCTTTGGTAGTGGACTTTGACTTGAGGATTGTCATCTTGCTAAATTGTCCTTAGATGCAGCCTAAGCATTGTAGGCTAAGATGCTCCCTCTTAGCTATCTTTCCTTTATTCTTTCCTTCATTTGGGGTCAGAGTTGCATTGTACTCTGGCATCTCTCCCAGCCTCTTCCAACAGTAATTGCCTTTCCCTTTGGAGTAATCTTGATAGTTTTCGTATTATTTATAATTTGGTTCCTGAGAATGTTCTTCATTCTCAAAATATATGTGGTAGCTCATTATTTTCTTTACTTTCAATTCTTTTGTTTGCAGTATAATATTTTCTTCTCACCTAGTTTAATATTTAAAAATCCTTTTTGCATGTGTTTATAGTCTGCTATTTGTCTAGACATTTAATAATTAATTCATGTTTTTGAATTTTTATAGGCTGAAATTTTTATTTGATTCAATTCATAGGTTTTCTTCTCTGCTGAAATGTTGTTTTTAATTTTTTGAATTTATTTAATCACAAATATTTTAAAGCTCTTACAAGATAATTCCATTATATCGAAATTCTGTGTGTATATTCATAATTTTCTGCTCTTTTGTTTTTCATTCATCATGTTTTCTTATTTTGCCTGGTTGTTTTTGATAGAGTACAAGACATTACATTAGAAAAAAAATACAGGTAATTTGATGGTGAATAATGTTATCTTGCTCCAGAAGAAATTTAGGTTTGCGTCTAGTGATGAATCTAATGACCCTTGCAATCCTAGATTACATTTAGTCAATAGAAAATTGATAAAATTTGAAACTGGGTTTTAGTCTCTGTGAGAGTTAGTTTGTATCGCATTCATTATTAGTGCTAGGGTGTAGCATTTCCAAGTATAGACAGAAGTTTTGGGAAGTCTTTGATCTCTAATTTTTATCCTTTTTGCTCTGTGAACCTGCCTACATCTCTGCTCAGGTCCACAGTCTTTTAGCTACTGCTTGTAAAAATGGCAAATTCATCTAGAGGAACATATTGCTAAATGTTGACTCACCTCTCTGAACATTGTTTCTCAACCAGATTAGAGGTTAGTCCCACATATCTTTCTTGCCTTGCTAGTTCTGGAAGGCATGTTTTTTTTTTTTTAATTATGTCAAGTTTTTCTGAATGTTCTAAGTGATAAGGTTAGTCTAAAATTTCCTTGCTGAAAAAGCATTACCTAATAGTATTATAATGATACAGCAAATGATTTTTAGCTTTGATAGCCATGTATAGTATATCAATCTCATTAAGGAATCTCACTACAACACCAGCAGCGAGTCTCACACCTGGCAGGGAATTATGGATATCCAACAGCTACAATATAGTGGCCAGGTGGTAAGATCCATTTCCCACTCATGGCATATGGAAAATGGCCTTTGTCTGGGTCCCTTCATAACAATTAGGAGGTCAGAATCAAATTTTTGCATCTATATACTATTATGACTTTATTTGCACTCATGGCTGGCAAACTTACGTACATTTTTATTATACAAGGAATACATGTCATAAAGAAAACCATATTATTAGAAATAATCAGAAAGTACTTCTTGTGAATTTTGACCTACAGTGAACTTCTTAAAATGAAGTATAAGAAGCAAAAGTAATTATCATAATTCAACTTATACTTAGTAGTATTTTTGAGTTTCATAGTTGGTTAATTGAGTCTGAGGTTCACCCATGGAGGATTCTATAAGAAAAGAGAGAACTAATTCTGTAACCACAGAGATTGCTGGAAAGATGATGCCTATAAGAAAATTATCTTAAATAAATAACCTTGCCAATAAGGTACTCAAATCAAAGTAAAATGTCTTTCAAAAATCCTTTATTAAGGAAATTGTTTGGTCAAGACTTTTCATTTCACCAAAAGTTATTTAGTGAAAAAGAAAAGTAACTAGTTTTGTGACTCTTTTTTAATTTTCATGTATAACAAAGCCAACAGTGTCTTAACTAGCATCCTGGACAGAGATGAAAATATATGGTGCTTTATTTTGTATGCATCTAGAAATGTTAAAATTCACTAAGGGAGTATGATCTAGATTCTTAATAAGGACATTTGAAATGAAATCTCCTTAGATTATTCATTATTATTATGCATTAATAATAGGCCAATTCTGACTCAAGTCAAAAATTGATTTTGATAAATGTTCATAATTACTCTCCAAATAAAGCTTTTTTTGTGAATACAATATTAAAACTTACAATATTGAAAGACAAAACTGTAGAATATGGTTAATATAATTTGATCACATTATTGTGAAAATTTAAGAGAACAATCATTTTATGCTAAATTCAAAAACAATCATTTACAGGATAATTTTTGAAAATAATTAATTTTATATAATTGAAATACATATAGCTGGGGATAGCAAGTAGCTCTATCATATCAATTCATCTTGGACTCAGCTGATTTCTATTATCCCTTTCATTTATTCATTGCTTAAAAAGGCTAGAATTCAACCAGTTTTCAAAATTTACAAAGTATACTTTAATCTGTTTTTATTAATATTATTTAAACTCTTAAAAAACTACTCAAGATAAATGAAAAAAAGTTGTTTACAAGAATTTGTCATTGCAAATGGATGAAAGTGCTGTTCTGATGAGGAATTGCCACCTTTCAGAAAAGAATATGGCAGTTTTGATAAATGTCAAAATGAAAGAAATGGAAAAACGATGGTGGTATTATTACTTAACACAACACTGTGAAGTAGTTGATATTATTATTTTATAGATAACCAAGTTGTTAATTGGTTACATAATTTAGTCTGTATCATATATACATTAATTTTCAGAAGTTTTATAAAATTAAGGTCTGATTTAATTTTCAAGGTATGAAAGAGGAACATAGAAGGGAAAGGTAAGGTTGGAAAAATATTGTAAATATCAAAAGTTGGAATACTATTTTGAATTTCATTTTCATGGGAAAAAAAGTGAGTCCATATCTGTATGTCAAAATACCAGAGAAAACTATTACCCCTAAACAAGCTTCATATCATAACCAAAAGGAATAAATATAAAGCAAAAATAGAAAAAGGTATCAAAGCATGCGACTGTCTCATGCACTATAACAAAATATCTGGATATTACAAAATAGTCAGAAAATTGATTGAATTTCTGTTAACAAGTGCAATAATGAGTTTTGATGTTGAATCATTTAAGCCTTGCATTATTGAAGACAAAGTTTTACTCAATATTGTTCTTTTTTAGCAAGAAGATTAGCAGCTGACATGTATACTATCTGCCCTTTCTTCACTTTTTCTTGTTCCACTGAAAATGCATTCATACATACACACTCATGCACACACAAAATCTCACAATACACTTTTAATATTTTATTCTGGTACTTGCATCTCCAGAAACACCCACTGCTTATTTCATTTACTTCACAAAGGAGTGTATTAGTCCATTGTTACATTGCTATAAAGAACTTCTCAAAACTGGGTAATTTATAAAGGAGAGAAGTTTAATTGACTCACAGTTCAGCATGGCTGGGGACGCCTCAGGGAACTTACAATCATGGCAGAAGATGAAGGGGAAGCGAGGCACCTTCTTCACAATGCAGCAGGAAGGAAAATGAACTCAGAAGGAACTACCAAACACTTAAAAAACCATCAGATATCCTGAGAACTCACTCATTACCATGACAACAGCATGGGGGGAAACTGCAGTCATGATTCGTTTACTTCCACCTGGTTTCTCCCATGATATGTGAGCATTATGGGGATTACAACTTAAGGTGAGATTTTTGGGTGGGGACACAGCCAAACCATATCAGGAAGTCACTTGAAGTTAGAGATAATGTTGAATTTATTCCATTAACATTTATCTACATTTATATATGTATGTTTATATGTATACATACATATAAATACAGATATATGTATGTTATAAATTATACATAAAATGGTATGTACATATATGTATTTTTATATTGTAAGATATATATTAGAAATATAAGTATATTAAATTCCCTAGGTAAACACACCAATTTTTACTTATTCAACTCAAAACAAAGTGCTAATTGTTAATGCAGTCTGCAAGGCCTCTGGTTGCCACCTATGTTTCATCTTGCCCTTCTCTACCTCACTCAGTCTATAGTTGTTCATTTCTAGCATTACATCCACAATAACCCTCTTTCTGTTTTCTAAACGTAGAAATGCTTTGTTCTCTGCCTTGACTGCTTCTTTTACCTCCTGAATTCGATCTCAATTTTCTTTTCACTAAGAAAATATGATCTAATCAGACACCTCCCCATCCTCGGTCAAGTTGCTGTATTGTTGTACCCTTGTATTTCTCTTTTGTGCTATTACAATTATGTTAGATAATCTTTGTTTACTGTACATTTCAGTTTCTAAGATTATTAAAACTGAGACCTTGACTGTATTGTCAATCACGACAATCTCATCACCAAAAACAATGACAAGTTCACTAACATTAAGAACTCAACAAATATCTAATAAATTAATGTGTTTCTCAGCATCTGTTGAGCATCATAGACTTTTGAATATTTATATGACTGTTTAATGAACAAGTGAGAAATGTGTAAATAATAAGGACTCAAACTAAAAAAGAGACCTCACTCATGAAAATATTATGGCAACCACAAATATTATAAAACAAAATCTTTAAAAACAAATGAAATTGCCAATCTCCTTCTCATGAAAAGTGTGAGTGAAGAAATCCTCACCTGTGACCTAGGAAACTCAAGCCAATAAACTAGAGGTAAAACAAGGAATCTCTAAAATGTTCCACTTGAGAAGTTAACCCAAATACAAATTAATAATTTTTTAAAGAAAACTAAATAGATAAGGGATAGAGTCAACATAAATTGAATTCAAAGAAACAAAAAGCAGTACTATCATAGGCTTGATAACGTTAGATACTGGGATACTGGAATCGTTAAGTTAAAGCCGGAATATAAAATGAGAAAGAATAAAAATGAATAAAAATGTAAGGCATTACATATAAAAATAAGGATCAAATGGGTATCAAAAAGGACAAGAACCAGGAATAGTTGGAGGGGACAAAAAGGATTTTCCGAAACAAAAATTGTGATTACTTAAATAAAACTGACCAGATAAATAAAATAGATGGCAAGATAACTAGTAAACTAGATGATATATCTAAAGAAATTATTTTCAAATGTAACTGAAAGACAACTTAAAGAAAATAGAAAAAGAAATTTAAAAGATGTAGATGGCAGAATGAGAAGATATAATATATATATATAACAGGAATGGATTTCATAAGAAGAGAAAATAAAAACAGTAGAAGAAAGGCAATGTTTGAAAATATAGTGGCTTAGCACTTTGGGAATTCTTTAAACACTCAAATGACCTATTTGGAAACCACAGTGAATATCAGAAAAATATAAAAAGATATCACCCATACATATTGTAATAAAATGTCAGAGCACCAAATACCTAGAAAATATCTTTTAAAAATATTAGAATTTAAAGATAGATTACTGGCATAAGAAAATAATTTGACCTTCTAGACACCTTGACCTCATAGACACAATTTGACTCTAAGACACCTTAGTTAAAGACACAGAAGTCAGGTAATGAAAAATTCTGACAAAAATAATCCTCAAACCAACATTTTGTACCCTGCTAATTTATAATTCAAGAAAATGGTGAAATAAAGATAATTTCAGTTTAGACACAACAGACCCTTGGTAAAATGTATACATGCCACTCAGCAAAGAAAATACACATCATTTTTCAAATATGGACCAGGAAAAGTGACATTGCTCAACAAAAACAATCTGGACACATTTTAGAAAGTTAACAGCATAGTCGATAACACAAATTTAATAAAATTAGATCTCAGCAATATAAAGCTAGCACTAAAAATTACTGAAACATTTAGATAGTCACAAACACACTTTTAAAATGATTTATATCAAAAAAAATTAAATTTAAATATACAGAATATTTAGAACCAAGTATTGGCCTGGGTGAAGAGAACATAAGGTTCAATGACCATTTATAGTAAAATACATTGAAATAGTAATGAAAACTACACTCACAAAAAAGAAACAGAGTCAAAAGGTTTACAATGTGAATTCTACCAATGCTTCAATGAAGTGATAATTCCTTTTTATACAATATATTCCGGAGAAAAAAATAGTAACAGGAAGAAGCACTATTTGTACTGTGTTTTCAGTGTAAATTCAGTTACCAAAGTGATGAGGAAAGGATAGGAACATAAAAATTTATCAAATATGAGCAAACCAAACAAAGTAGCCTATCAAAATAAATTTGAGTGTTTTCAAGCATTCAAAAAAGGTTTTACATGTTAAAAACTATGATTTTTTTACTATATTATGAAACAAAAAAGAAAATCCATATAACCTCTGTATTAGGTGAGAAGACATTTATTACATTTTAACAGATATTCGTGACTTACAATAATCAAAATGACTACAAATAATTCTAAGTAATCCGAAACAGATGGAAACAGTTTTTCCTTGATAAACACAAAATGTAAAGAGTGTAAAAATTCTTTCTTTAGAATTGTCAATATCATTAAACTACATTATACATACAGAAAAGCTCAATAACTTTTCAACAAGTGAACATACAAGAATGTCACCAGAACCCCATTAGATGTCTGAACATCCATCAGATACCTAGCAAGCTACTGCCAGCAGGCCTTCACTCTAAATAAATGCTAGCAGTATACTGACTTTCAAAATAATAAACTGGTCATGCTAATCTTAAAACTTTACATGACAGAATTATAAAATATATGAAAATTTTTCTGGCTTCCTTTGATGAAATAAATGTAAGAGTCATCCTTGTTGTGAACAATTGCACCTTATTATGTCCATTGTTTAGTAGTCCATTTTATAAGTATATCTCAATGTCCAAGCCCAATGTTTGACTATTGTGACTAGTTTATGATGCATAAATGTATGTGTATTTCCTGGCTGTATTCCTAGGAATATAAATTTTGGTTCATAGGGTATGCCTGCCTATGTTCAGCTTTAGTAGATCTCTTGCCAAGGAATTTTTCCAAACTGGTGGATTATAAGAGTGAAGAAAGTCCTTAACATCCTTATTGTCTTGACATTTTCTGTCTTTTTCATTTAGTCATTCTTTTGAGTGTGTAGTATATTGCATTGTGGTTGAAATGTACTTACACATTCATTTTCTATTATTTTATTAGTTCTCCAATAGATTGTAGAGTTTATTTTTAAAGTAATACAATTTAACCCAAATTATACCTTTACTACCTTTCAATAATGCTGGAATATTAAAACATGATAACATAATTTTCCTGGTTGTAATTTTTACAATGTATTTCAATTTCCACATATATTTTAGACCTCACGGTATATTACTATCACTGTTTTAAAAGTCAATATTCAAACAGTGCCCATTAACTTTATGCACTGGTTTACCTTTTTCATGGTTCTTTATTCCTTTCTATAACCATGTTTCATTCTGAATATATTTTCGCTAGTCTTTCTTTCAGGTAAAGTTCTTCTGGTGACAACTTCTGTTGTATTTAGTAGAAAACTTATTTATCTCTTATGGGGGACATTTTTGCTAGGTATGAAATTCCAGTAGGCTAACATTTGGAACTTTAAGTAATTCAATCAATTGGCATCCAAAATTACATACTTTTGTTGATAAGTTAGCTTTTATTCTTACCATTGCTCAGTTATTTATTTTCCTCTCTATTTTTAAGATTTCTCCTTTAATTCTACTTTTCATGACTCAGCACATTCTGTTTGAAGTTTGGCGAGCTTTTTGAACCTGAATTCATGTATTTCATATGTTTAGAAAACAAATGCCATTTTTAAAATATGATTTTTTCCCATTATTTTCCCTCTCTCCTTGTGGAACACAATTACGTGAATATTGAACATACAGTTACTCTTGTGTCTCGATTGCTGTTTCCAATGTTTTTAATCATATTTTTTCTTCTCAGTATATTGTTTTGGAAGTTTATCGTGACCATTTTGCAGTTTTATGTGCTTGCCTTCGATTATATTTTATCTACTTTTAATTTCATCTAACAAATTCTTGTTTTTATATTTTTTAAAGTTTTTTTCTTTTAATTTTTTGGGTACATATTAGGTGTATATATTTATGGGGAACATGAAATATTTTGATATAGACATAGGGAAAGGAAAAAGAGTGAGAGTTGCTATACTTAGACAAAATAAATGTCAAGACAAAAACTATGAAAAAGATGGTCACTATGTAATGATAAAGGCATCTAGCAAATTTTTAATTTTAGATTTTATATTTTGTAATCTAGAATCACAATTTCTGAAGCCTAATTCTCTAGTGAAATTGTTCACCTTTTCATCTACTTCCTGTAACACTTAACATTAGCAACAATTATTTTAAAAACCTTATCAGCTCATTCTAATATCTGTATTATTATGGATCTTTTTCTACTGTCTTTTTCTTTCCTTATTTTACATTTTGTGTTGCTCTTTTCTTTGCATGACTAATGTATTTTAATTGAATAACAGCATTATGTATAGAAAATTGTAAGGACGTCATATGACAACCATAACATATTGCTGTAAATGTATTCAAAGTAAGATGAATATACATTACAAATATAAAATATCACTACACATTCTCTGTATTTTATAAGCATATGTTTACAAATATGTATGCATAAAAAACATCTGGCAGAATGTTCAAATGGTTAATAACTGGGCAAGTAGTAGGTAACTACTTTGGAGAAAAAGAGAACTTTAGCCTTATCTGTAATAAATCATTATTTTTAAAAGATATTATGTTTGTTTCTCTTAAGAATACATTTATTTTCAATGTCTACAAACACTGTGAGCAGTAATCTGTGCTTTCATAGTAGAAAACTATCAAAAGGAACTATGTTCTTATTCAAAATTCAAAATGCTGAATTTAAATTCTGCTTTTACAAAAAGATAGCAAACCAATTTTTAGTGTCTATTTGCATTTTATATAGGAGTTTATAAGAAACTATAAGAGTTTCCGCAGGAATATTAAAATTAAAAACATGAAGTAATGTGTCATACAATTTTTTAAATGACCATACCTTTATCCTGATTGTAGATTTCTTAACGTCACAAAATAATATTAATGCTTCATTTATTGTTGAGCAAACTGAGAAGCAACAAATTTAAGGACTTTGTTTTACTTTAATAACTCACGAATTACTCCTTTGTTTATTCTTCTATTCTGTTTTCTGCTATGGTAGGAGCCCCATAAGTACAAGTTTTTAACCTTTAGTTAATACATTTTTCATGCCTACCAAAGTGCCTAGCCTTTAGAAAGTAATTGATAGATATGGGTGAATAAAAACGTAGATGTGTGATATTACTCTCATACTCTGCTGAACATTTCTGAAATTCTGTGGTAGTAGGTTTTAAAATTCAGGGATTTTATGTATGTTGCCACTTTTGCATAAAAAGACTTTACTTCATTCTGCAAGGATGACTTATTCTAAACTTTAATTCTCCACTTAAAAGTTGTTTCATAAAAAACTCACCAATTCTCAGTATAAGGTTTGTCTCAACACTTACTGTGACTTTTCTTTCTTTCACCACTATATATATATGTGTATAGACACGTGTCTATACACATGCATGTTTATAGACACGTGTATACACATGTATGTGTATAGACACGTGTGTACACATGCATGTGTATAGACACGTGTGTACACACATGCATGTGTATAGACACGTGTGTATACACATTACACACGTGTCTATACACATGCATGTGTATAGACACGTGTGTATACACATGCATGTGTATAGACACGTGTGTATACACATGTATGTGTATAGACACGTGTGTATACACATGTATGTGTATACCTCACTTGTGCTTTCTTGTTCATTATATAAAAGTCTCTCATATTGCACCATAAATGACATCTGAATACATATTTTGACCAATTTAATTATTATTACATTCTTAGCACTTACATTGGAGGAAGGCTGAAGACTTCCATCTAGATATTCTGGTTATCATGTGAATTTGCTTCTTTGTAGAAAAAAAAAGCACTTACATTTGTGTATGATACAGTGTATGATGGAATGCTTATCCCAATTGCTCTACTTTTCATGGCCCTAACTATATTTGCCAACAAGCTCTATTTTCACTGACAACAGAACATTGTAAAAAGGAATACACTTAGAGATCTCAGCAATTCTTCCTAAGCAATTGCCAGCACCACTCAAAGGGAGTCAGGAGTTCAAGACTTAATGCTCTAATAAAGCCGTACATTCCAAAGTGAGTCATTTACAATGATACCTCATCATCAGTAAAATGAATCCAGATATCCTATACATTGTGGTGAATAGTTTCAAATCTCTTCTCCCTGCAGAACTCCCAGTGAAATGAAGCCAAATAAAACAAATCCTGATTTCTCACATTTACTGTTATTAAAGAAAAGAACAAAGTAGTGCCAAGGGGAATGAGAGAATAAAGCTATCGCTATTCAGTTGTGAAGAAAGTAAATTAATAAAACTAACCTCATTTTCTTTTTTACATGCTTTCAGTAGATGCCCCTGGAGAATAATTCCCTTTATGGAATAGAATAAGGATGGGGGAATAGACTGTGCAGCTTTGTAACTGGGTCTTTTTTAGTAATATTTGCACTCAATGTGTCACAAGGAACTAATATGTCATCCTGTTTGCCATCTGAGGCTTGATTTCTTTTTCTATGGGCTGTTCCTTTTTCATAATGTTTACTAGAAATTTTGGTAAATATTATATTCTCATTAAATGCACTACATAAAATGTCATCAGAGGGAAGAACAAAAACAGCATTGTGAGTATACTCAAGAGAATTTTTTAAGTTATTAGAACATATATGATACTCTGGGCTCATGTGATATATTCAATCTATCTTTTGCTATTGCTGTGTAAAAATTAATTCAATATAAAAAAGCCTTTATCTACTATGACAAACTGTACAACCTCCAGGCTGTTCACCTGCCATGAGGAGGATTTTTCATTTGAATGGCTAGCTGAGTGATACACGTGCAGATATTTTCCAAGCTGTCTGGCTAGCTGACTTTTCCTGTAGTGGATTCCATTTAAGAATTAGTCCAGCATCATTCAATAGCATGCTATATAGGAATACACTTTTCTAGCTGGATAGATAGATAAATATGCATACACACATATTTCAGTTTTTTAAAAAACACAGAATGGAGGCAAGTACTTCAGCAAATAAAATATTTTTATCTTAATTCTAATCTACCAATAATTTCCATCTAAAACATCTCTTCTTTCTTAAAAGTTTCAAAAAAATGAGCATTAAATCTATCTGTATCCGACATAAGCCAACTTATTTATGGAATAAAGAAACTGTCAATTTAGTTTATGTTATTCCTGTATTCATTTATAAAATAATGAATTTATAAACTTAGTTTACCTATATAGTTTCATAATCTACTGTCTTGATAAGTCAATACAACATTTTTACTAGTATACATTAAATATGATTCATTAAGTTTCTATATGTTCATTTTTCTTTAAAAAAATACCTTTCAAAATGATTGCATATGAAAAACATTCCATTTGAAAAGTAATTTTTAAAATTTCACAGTTACCAGTTAAAACAAAAGATGTGGCTTCTAGATAATAAACAATAAAATTGAATTTAGCTAGCAGGCTTACATGGAGAATTAAAAATTATGAAGAAATATTCTATTTTTTAAAATTCATTTTAGGAAAATAACCCTTTTCTTCATCATTGTACAATTAATGACAACCTTTCAATTGTCAAACATTCATTAAAAAACAATCATTATCAAAGTTGACAGAAAATGTTGATTCATAGGAAAGTTTCATCCCACAAAAGATTTGGAATTAGATTTTCAAACAAAATCTTAATTGATTTTTAAGCCAATGACCCAGCAAAAATATTAAGTCACAGTTCAGGAATTATTAATCTGAAGTAAAGTAACAGCAAGTAGGTCATTTTGAAATATATGTACATATGTATTGTACATGTACAAATTTCACTCAGGTAGTGACTAAAAGAAAACATTTATCTGTGGAAAATGAAAAACATAGAGGTGTTTAACCATAAAGAACAACAAGAATACTTCCTGAATTGTTTATTTTACTTAGTCTGCCTAACTATAACTTGCTCTAGTAATTATGACTTTATGCCATATTAACACATGCAAATAATGCACATACATGCATATACATTTACACATATGTATTAGTCTGTTCTCACGCAGCTAATAAAGGCACCCCCAAGACTGGGTAATTTATAAAGGAAAGAGGTTTAATGGACTCACCATTCCACATGGCTGGGGAGGCCTCACAATCATGGCGGAAGGCAAAGAAGAAGCAAAGGCACCTCTTACATGGCTACAGGCAAGAGAGTTTGTGCAGGGGAATTCCCATTTATAAAACCATCAGATCTTATGAGGATTATTCAGTATCACAAGAACAGTACAAGGGAATCTGCTCCCATGATTCAATAATCTCCAACCCGCACCACCCTTGACACATAGAGATTACTACAATTGAAGATGAGATTTGGGTGGGGAAACAGCTAAACCATATCAACGTACATATTAAATATGGTCAATTATAGGCATTAATCTTTTTGTTGTTTGTGTTATCCTATCTTTGGCCAGTGGGACTTCTGGTGTCCTTTTGTCAAGAAGCAATTATTTTTCAATAGTAGCTTGTTGTCTACCATACCATATCAATAAATTTTATATTACCAGCAAGACATGGAATAAGCCGTGTTTCCGAATGCCTTTGGTTTCTTTTAGAAGGAAATGATATTTTAAATATCTGTGGATGGTCATTGTTCATAAAATGCCATTGATTTTAGTTACTCATTTGTTTTCAATGGAATGAGCTTTCTAAGACATGTTTTTAGAGAAAATATCTTAATCTCTACTGATGGTTCCAAAATCGTTCAAATTTTAAGTCATAGATTTTTTGTTTTTCTTAAACTGTGAGGTTTTGGAAGGACTGATAGCATGAGTTAAAACATGTGGTTTCAATTCCAATACTTCTATTACTTTTGAAGTTCCTTACCTTGAGTAAACCACACTGTTCAGTATTATTTTCCACTGCTGTAAAATGGGATAGTATTGCTTACATTGTAGGATTATTTTTAAAAGCCAGCAAAAAAAGTGTAATTTCAAAAGCAAATCTTGGTTTAAAGTTTTCTCAATCAGTCTTCCTACATTATTCACATTTTTCTTCCTCTCCTCATACTTATGTATCCCCTAGTTATTTCATTTTTTTGCTTCATTTATTATTTAACCAGTCTTAGATGCCAGCACCCGTTTTTAAGTTTGTTCCATCAAGTCTCCCATTACACTAGATAGTAATATCAGTTAAATTAAGGTCTGTGTGGAATGCTTATTTTAAAAATGCTTATTTCCTTTTAATTTAATTTAATATTAGGAAACATTTGCTGAGAACTTCATACAACCAGGAACTGATCTAAATACTACAATTCATTCAATTAATCTTTAAAAATCCTTTATGAGTTAGCAATGTTATCCTCACCCATGAGATTAAACTTATTTTATAGTTTGTTTCCTTCAACTTGGCTTTGCATTCTTATTCTTTTATCTTATTGGATACTCAGCTTGTTTATACCAAACATTGTTTTTTCCTTTTAGAGTGTAAGGCTCCCATGTTTTTACATCCCTAGAATTTAAGCAACCAATGATAATATATATTCAACATCATGTAGTTCTAAGTATTTCTGAAATTCAGTATTATTTTTAATTTACTTATGCATTATATATGTTTCATTTTGACTTTCCAAGTGAGCTTTTGTATCTTTTAAAAATTGATTTGTAAATTAGTTGTATTAGGGTCAAAAAATAATTTCTATGTTAGCAATCTATTCTTTTTTTTTCTTTTGTATTGGCTTATTGAGTCAGATGTGTTAAACACTGTCACTCTGAAGGTGCATTTATTTATTTATTTATTTATTTATTTATTTATTTATTACTTTTTAAGACATGGGATCACGTTCTGTTGCACAGGCTGGAGGGCAGTGGTGTAATCATAAGTCACTGCAGCCTCGAACTCCTGGGCTCAAGCAGTCCTCTTGTCTTAGCCTCCCAGGTAGCTGGGACTACAGGTGCACAATACCATGCCTAGCAATTTTTTTATATAATTTTTGTAGAGATAGGTGTCTTGCTTTATTCACCAGACATGTTTTCAACTCCTGGCTTCAAGTGATCCTCCTGCCTTGGCCTTCCAAAGTGCTGAGATTATAGGCATGAGATACTGTACCTGGCCAATTTATTATTATTTCAATTTTTATTTTAGATTCAGGGTGTATATGTGCAAGTTTATTACTTTGGTATATTGCATGATGCTGAGATTCGAGGTATAATTGTTCCCATCATCCAGGTACTGAGCATAGTATCCAATAGGTAGTTTTTCAATCCTTGTCTCCCTCCCTCTCTCTCTCCTCTAATAGTCACCAGTGTCTATTGTTGCTTTATTTATTTATTTATTTATTTATTTATTGAGATGGAGTTTCACTCTGTCACCCAGGCTGGAGTGCAGTGGCGTGATCTTGGCTCACTGCAACCTCCAAGTCCCATTTCAAGTGATTCTCCTGCCTCCGCCTCCTGAGTAGTTGGAATTACAGGTGCCTGCCACCACACCTGGCTAATTTTTGTATTTTTAGTAGAGATGAGGTTTTGCTATATTGGCCAGGCTGATCTCAAACTCCTGACCTCAGGGGATCCACCTGCTTCAGTCTTCCAAAGTGATAAGAATACAGGCTTGAGCCACCATGCCTCGCCGATTGTTGCCATCTTTATTTCTATGAGTACTCAGGGTTTAGCTCCCACTTACAAGAGAGAACATGCGTTATTTGCTTTTCTGAATTAATTTGCTTAGGATATTTATCTCCAGCAGCATTCATATTACTTCACAGGTCATGATCTCATTGTTTTTCATGGCTGTGTATATTCGATGGTGTATATGTAGCACATTTTCTTTATCCAGTGCAGCATTGATGGGCACTTAGGTTGACACCATTTCTTTGTATTGTGAATACTGCTTAGATGAACACACAACTGCATGTGCCCTCTTGGTAGAATAATTTATTTTCCTTCAGATATATACCCAGTATGGGATAACTGGGTTCAATGGCAGTTCTGTTTTCAGTTCTTTGATAAACCTCCAGACTGCTTTCCACAGTGGCTGATCTAATTCACATCCCCATTAACAGTGCATAAGCACTCACTTTTCTCCAAAGCCTTGCCAGCATCAGTTGTTAATTGACTTATTTATAATAGCCATTCTGACTTGTGTGTAATGGTAACTCCTTGTGGTTTAGATTTGCATTTCTCTGATAATTAGTGATGATGAGCATTTTTATATGTATGTTGGCCACTTACATGTCTTCTTTGGAGAAGTGTCTGTTCATGTATTTTACCCATTTTTAATTGTTTTTCGTTTGTTTTTTTGCTTGTTCAATTGTTTAAAAGTTTCTTATAAATTCTGGAAGTTAGATGTTTGTAAGAATCATAGTTTGTGAATATTTTCTCCCATTCTGTAGGTTGTCTGTTTACTCAGTTGACAGTTTCTTTTGCTGTGCAGAAGCTCTTTAGCTTAATCATGTTCCACTTGTTTATTTTTGTTTTTATTGCAGTGACAACAAATTTTTTGCAAGGATGATGTCCTGATGGTGTTTCTTAGGATTTCTTCTAGGATTCTTATAGTTTGAGGTCTTACATTTCAATGTTTAATCTATCTTGCATTAATTTTTATATATGGTTAAAGGTAGGAGTCCAAATTTCCTTCTACATATGGCTAGCCAGCTAGCCCAGCATTATTTATTGACTATGCAGTCTTTCCCTCATTGCTTATTTTGGTCAACTTTGTCAAAGGTCAGACAGGTGTAGGTGTTTGCTTTCCTTCTGGGTGCTCTATTGTTTTACAACATCTATGTATCTCTGTGTGTGTTTTTTAAATAATCCCTATGTTTACATATGTTTCAGTTTTGTACCAGTACCATTCTGGTTTTGTTACTATACCTTATAGTACAGTTTGATATGAAGTAATATAATGCTTGTGTTCTGGATTGTGGGGTTTTGTTATTGTTGTTGTTGTTTTTGATTAAGATTGCTTTAGCTATTCAGGCTGTTTTTTGGTTCCACATAAATTTTAGAAGAGTTATTTTCTAACTCTGTGAAAAATGACATTGGTAGTTTGATAGGAATAGCATTAAGTCTGTAGATTTCTGTGGTCAGCATAGCCATTTTAACAATATTGATTCTTCCAATCCATGAGAATGAAATGTTTGTCCATTTGTTTGTGTAACCTATAATTTCCTTCAACAGTGTTTTGTAATTCTTGAAAAGATCTTTCACCTAAGTTGATTTTCATGACTTTGTATCTTCAGATCACAGCATAGCGACTGACATATACTTGGCTCCCAATAAATATCTGCTAAATGAATGGCTCCATAAATTCAATACAATTTTAAAATTGAATAATACACCTTTCAATGAGACAAAGGTAAATCAGAATAAAAAATAATTTTAAATATTTTGTATACTTAAAACATATAATATATAATATAAGGAATCAAGGCTGAGTTTGCAGGACACAGACCAAACAATATTGGCCTTGACCCTTGTTAAGTTATTAGGCAATTAATAGAAGCTAAGGATTTTCCACATTGAAAGAAAGTCATTCTTCCCACAACTTTCTCTATAAGGCACGTGCAAATGTTTGGGTACATTCCTCTTCCCTGTAGGAAGCTCATTCCCTCCTAGAGAAATGCAAATTAAGACACAATAACAATACTTTCTTTATGTTACCTCAACATATGGAGTAAAGTATGTGCTGTTGTTTTGTCAACTGTAGTAATGAATGCTCATCAACACAATTGGGATTAACACCAGTCTTTTTAAAAGTCTCGTCCATGCTAGTCCTTAAAAATATTCCTGAAGTCTTTCAATAACTAAATATAAGCATAAGTGACTATTTTCCGATTTTATGTTTATATTATTGAGTTGAAATTATTGTAATAAAGTATATAATATTCAGATGCAATTGTAGCAAAGTGATTACATAGAACTTTCAAATCACATCTTGACAACTTTTTCTTCTTTCCATGATAAATTCTTGAATATTATTTTTACATGACATCTTCGTAACCACATACAGTTTGTAGGAACTAATTATCTGGTAATTTCTTGGCAAATATTTAGATTACACAGTTTAATAATGAGTACTAATTCATTTCATCACAAAATATTAATTTTAACAACCAAGTAAATACACTATAATTAGAAAGCCATGATTCTAATCACATAAATGCAATATACATCTTGGTAACTTCGGATTAATATCACTAAGACAATATTAACTCACACAGATTTGATATTAATCTAAGAGCCTCTAAATTTACTTTAAGTGAAAAAAAACTCTAAACATTTTTTAGTGAAAACATCAACAACATTCTCTGAAGTTATGAATATAATAGGGAATAATTTTAAAATATTTATGTTAACTTCTATTTTTGCATAAAATATAAGCAAAATATTTTATAGTGATATGCTATTGATAACTTTTGATGTTAGAATTCTCAATAAGAGAGGACCAGTTCTTGTGGTCACCATGGAAAAATGGTATAGACTCCCTTTTAATCAATAGGTCAGATGTCAATACAATGATCCAGACACACAACAAGAGGGTATGAAAAAATGTATTACCCCATAGTAGGACTTTCTGTGAAGAACAGGGCAATTCATAAGGTGGTACAGAATTTGCTTCAGTGACTTCAGGAAATGAAGGAGCAAGTGACTGTAGTCTCACTATGATTAGGGACAGGGTAAGAGCTTTCAAGTAGACAGGTGCATGCTTAGCTTGAACATCACTCAGCAAAAAGGGAGAGGGTGTCATGCTTTCTTATTTTCTTGCCTAGAAGGGAGACCAGGGCAGAAGACAGGGGAGTGGTCCTTGAAAGCTGTCAACACTCACACATAAAGAAAAAGTTAGACTATTACACCAGCTTTCAAAGGGAAAACCTCTATTCGATATATTTTTAATAATTACCTGTCCATCCTCTATACTACCAATGGAATTATTAAGTCTCTTTCTCATTAAAATTCATTTTCTAACTCTCTTACAGGTTTCTGGCATTCTTCAAAGTTGTGAAACAAGACATATTATCTGTGTGGAGCGCCCATGTAGTGGAAAGTTGGACAAAAATGTAGAGAAGTAAATAAATAAATGGCTATGAAAGTAGATGATTGTTATATCTTAAACACAAAATAAATTTGAGACCTATAATAGAGAGTATTCATAGCCTGACTAGGAGGGTATGGTCAGAAAAGACTTTTCAAGAGTGACTTCTTCAGTAAGACCTAGATAACAAGTCAACCATGCAAATCTCTGAGGAAAGAGCATTCTACCAAGAAGCAGAAACTAGTGCCACAATCCTGAAGCAGAAAAAGCACTGCAACTTTAAATACAGTTGTCCCCTCTCATCTGTGGTTTCACTTACTGTAATTTTAGTTACTTGTGATCAACTGCAGTCTGAAAGTATTAAATGGAAGATCCCAGAAATAAACAATTTGTAAATTCAAAATTGCACACCATTCTGAGTAACATAATAAAACCATGTCACCCAGAATGTGAACCTTCCCTTCATCCAGTGTCTCCACACTGGTTCCACAGTGTCTCCACAGTGTCCACACTGTACATGCTACCCACTTAGTAGCCAGCTTGGAAATCAGAATAACTATACTAAGTTGTCGTGTTCAAGTAGTAATGGCTCCAAAGTGCAACAGTAGGGATTCTGGCAATTCAGAAAAGCCAAAGAGAAGGTGAAAAATCCTACCTTGTTTGTTAATCTCTTACCGTGCCTAATTTATAAATTAAACTTTATCATAGACATTTATGTATAGAAAAAACATAGTATATATGAGGTTCAGTACTATCTCTGGTTTCAGACAACCACTGGAATTCTTGAATGAATACCATTGGATAAGGGGAGACTAATGTACAAAGAAAGTCAATGTGGCTGAAGGAGAGACATATCAGAAGATGAATAGGAGAGGATGAAGAAAGTCAGAAGGCACTTTATGTAGGAGCTTGTAAAGTGAGATCAGAGAGAATTTTATTCCAAGGCTAAAGGGAAGCCACAGATATTTTTAAGCAACAGAATCAATTATCTACTTAATTTATTATGTAATCATTATTAGATCATATTGTTTGCAATTTAAAGAGTACAGAGAACAAGACTCAAATAAAAAGGACAAGTAAAAGATCAGTCTTGAAGACTATTAAATTGGTTCAGGACAAAATGAGTGATGGATTTTTCAAGGGTGGTGGTTAAGATACACAGAGAGTGGAAGGCTTTGGTTTGGCTATGGAGCCTTTCCACCATTGCTTACTTTGGTCAACTTTGTCAAAGATCAGACAGGTGTAGGTGTTTGGCTTTACTTCTGAGTGCTCTATTGTTTTCCATCATCTATGTATTTGTGTGTGTTTTGTTTTCTAATAATCCCTAGGTTTACATATGTTTCAGTTTTGTACAAGTACCATTCTGGTTTTGTTACTATATCTTATACTACAGTTTGATATCAAGTAACGTGATGCTTCTGCTCGGGATTGTGGGGTTTTGTTATTGTTTTTGTTGTTTTTGCTTAAGATTGCTTTAGCTATTCAGGCTCTTTTTTGGTTACACATGAATTTTAGAAGGGTTTTTTTTCAAATTCCGTGAAAAATGACATTGGTAGTTTGATAGGAATAGTATCAAGTCTGTAGATTTCTATGGTCAGTATGGCCATTTTAACAATATTGATTATTATTGTTAGGTTTTTTAGATAGAACTGATAGAATTGATTGAGCTAGATAAAGAAAGTAATGAAAAGTGACTTTGTTTTGAGTGGTTTTTTTTGTTGTTTTGTTTATTGGCTTGAGCTTATAGATGAGATAATTATGCCATTTACTGAAATAGGAAAAGGGAATGGGAATATGAGAATCAAGAGTTTCCCTTTGGGGATATTAATTATAAGATAAATACTAGCTATTCAAGGAGAAATAAAGCATAAACCTACTTATAAAAATCTAACAAGCTTAACTTCAATTTGCAATGTTATTAGCAGTATTGAGTGGTTATTCACAAAATAAAAATAATGAAACCAATTCTTCTTAAATATTATTTTTTTATTTTCAACGAAAAGATTTTAGATGAGGGCTTTAGTTGTATCAAATAACGTATAATCTTGTACACATGTACTTAAATAGCATATTGAAGACATTAATGTGTTATGCAAGTGTGATATGATATTGTGTATATCTGTACATAAATTTCTATGTGCATGGTTTGCCAATCTGATGGAATTCACTAAATAATTATTGACCATCTACTATGCAGTAGATATAAGTAACATATAGTGAAAGAGCTTGTAGTTGACTTACTGTTTTTTTTCCTGTAACCTTAAACTTTGATTAGTGATTGCTAATGCATCACTTGGATAATATAGTCAATCATTTAAAATATATTTAGTCTGCTAATTATTTTCAAGTGTGTTACAAATAATTCAAGGCAAATAATAAAGAGTCCTACTATATTCAAATGCTTATTCCAATGCATGTTAGGATACTTGCCTTTTCCAAAGTCATTTCAAAGTATTTTGCACGAGTTCAATTTTATTTTAAGACCTGCACTCATAATACTATCTGGCAGTAACTGCTTTGGATCACAATGGATCCTCCAAGATTTATGTTGTACCTTTAGCTATAAAATCCTTACAACATCTATTTTTTCTGGATAGTTTTTATATTATCATTTTTAGCCTCAATCCAGAATTATTCCTTGTAATGTGAAAAAAGTTATAAGGCGATTTCCACTCATCCGGTTCTTATGGAGGATAGCAATATTCTTTATTGCTAGAAGGTATTTTTATCTTTGTTTATTCACCTTTTCTTTCTTGTTACTGTAAAGGTCTTAAACCATTACCAGAAATACAAGAGGGAAGGCATTTTGAGAAGACATTATGTAATCATTGTAACTTCATTTGCTATTAAGATTCTCTTCATGTGAATTATATTAAAAGGTGCATTTACTCCAACACAATCACTTATTTCTTACTTTCTACTTATAGCACCTTTCCATACAGGTAATTCAGAACAAAGAGGCAGTCATAAAACATGTCCTGTTTATTACAAATTAGAAAAGATGATATATTTAGGAAATTCACAATGATGCAGACAGATTTTTGATATAATGCAATATTATTATGCATTCTTTGAGGACATATTATGTATCATTTCAAAGTAAGATATGAGTTTAAACTAGAACAAAATATTTTGGAATGGAGTGGAGTGGGTGAAATATTTTCTGTAAGTAAAGGGTTGTCAAAATTCATGTAGGGCGAATAAAAGAATGTATGTAATTTGAAGTTCCACAAATCTCCAAATTATGAAGCCTCATTCTCACAGCATATAGAAACAAAATAACAATCAATAATACAATACTGAAATATAATTTCAACTCTGGTTCTAAGATTATGTTCTCTAGTAAATTAAATGGGTAAGACTAATAATTAATTGCATTAATAATATTAATACTGATGTGCCAATTTGCAATGTCACTAACAGTAGCGAGTGGTTATTCAGAAAATAAAAATAAGAAAACCAATTCTTCTAAAAGCTTACTTTTTCTTTGCAATGAAAATATTTTAGATGAGGATTTTAGTTTTATCATATAGTTTATAATCTTATATAATTTGTACTTAAGTAGTATATTAAAGGCATTGATTTTATATTCAAGTGCGATGTAGATATTATGTGTATGTGTACACAAATTTATATATGCAGGGTTTACCAATCTGATGGCCATGTGTATCTTGCACTCTGTGGATGTATTGAGAATATCCAATATGTTAAACAGACCAAGATCTTTTGCCTGTGTGGGTTAGAAATTAGATTTGGAAAGCATAATAAAAATTGCAACATGTTCCTGTTGTTCAGAACAGAGAAAGATTGCTTCCTATTGGTTGGTATTTCAGAAGGCTATGTTTAGAATACAGAATCTGAGCCAGGTCTTGCAGGATATGTGGGATTTTAACAAGCATGTATATTAATTTAAGTCAATAACAGAAGTATATCAGAGTCATGATGAAGAACATTATAGAATGGCAAAAAATCCAAGTTATTCGTATGTGAATATAAATACTGAAGACAAATATTGGAAAAGGAATCTGGAAATAGGTTGTGTTGTTTTAGTTTATTTAATGATGCTTTGTTAAGCTGAATATAGCTTGGTTCATTTTGGACTAATGTATTATTACTTCTTTGCTTTTTAGTTTTGTCATTAAAATTTCTATTAATAGTACTACTTGAAGATATAATAAATGCAGACAAAAAGTACAATATTAAGTATATAATTCTGCCATATTTGAGTCAAATTTACATATATTAACAATGATTTATACGGTTAACAATAGTATAGCTATTATTATCCTAGCCTGATACACCCTTGAGCCCTCTCATCTCCTTGATTATATATCACTCTCTAAAAGTTGGATCAAATTCTACCATTTTAAAAAAGCACTCTGGGACCTAATTTTGTATTTGACCATCGAAAGTATTTTATTCTGTCACTAACAATATAGCAATATGCCACAGAATGATGTATAGAATAGTGATGTGTGCCTATAGAAAGAGACAACACAAAATTTAAATTATTATGAAGAATAGAATAATTAATCCTTATGAAGAATCTTGCAACTCAATAAGCTGCAGCTGTAAAAAACATTGCCTAATTGGCTATATCAGGATTTTTTAACAAAATTTATACTTTGAAGCATACTATGTAAATATGTAAGTATCTAATGCATATATTTGTGTGTGCATATATGTAAATATGTATGCATGTATATATATACATATGTGTTTGATGTCAGAGGTTCCTCAGGACCACTAGTGTCCCAAACAGTACAATTTAAACACCTTTGGCCTTGGTGAAAATATGTATCTAGGAGAGAAAATAATAATTATCTAGACCTTCAGAGTATGTTTTTTTCCCACAAGCTTCCTAATATAGTTTATAAAATATCTTTCACATCATCCCCTCTATTCCTATGGTAATTACCTAGATTTCTTTTAAAGGCCCTTGCTTATTTTTGGGTTCAAAATCATGCAATAACTTTCTAAATTTTCTCACTGGCTACTTGCCTTTAAATGCGTCCTTTGAATGCCAGCTAAAATTTACTTTGTCCAACACAACCATGGGATCACCATGACTGAGAACTCCCCTTGGTGTGGAGAATAACATTTGCAGTTCTCAGCTTGGTATTTAAAAGCCTTCATAATGTGTCTCAATCTACATTTCTAGAGTACTACTGCCCTTCCTCTGACCCACAATTAAGACTATTCCCCAGGCACAGCAAATTATACACCATTTCCAAAACACATTCCCTTTCATTGCTGCCTTACCTTTGGCCATGCAGATGCACTCTCCCTAAAATGCCCTTCACGCATTACCATTTCTAACTCTGGCAGACTGCCATTTTTCTGTCAAGACCAACGTATTTGAAGTTATGGCCTCCCTTGAGACACAATTAATTACTACCTCCTTTTTCTGCAACACTTTGTTCATACTTTGAATATAGCAGTTTTATGCCATAAGATTTATTATATAGGTTTTATGTTTTAGATACTGACTTTCTAGATGACAACTAACCTCCCTATAATGTAAATCTCAATAAATGTGCCTAGACCCTAATTAATGTACACATATACATCTTACAAGTGTGTGTCAGTATACAAATAGATATGTACACATGCACATACTTGCTGGACTACAATAGAAGTGATTATTATTAAAAACAGAATGCAGACTGATTCAACATGTTATTGTTGAAATGACTTCCATGGTTGTCTTTTAAATATCATTCAGTTTTTCATGTCAGGATTTTCATAATACATTAAGTGTGGCTTTAAACACATGAAAGCACTTTTGCTAAAAAACTGGCATTATTGAAATATTGTAAGACATTTAAGGCATAAACAAGTTTGGCCTGTACATACAGCGTGAAATTCTGTCTGTTCTATGGCAAATGTCTATATGCTCCAAAGTCATAGATAGTTACTCAAAGCAGAAATAAATAATTACAAATATGTAAATGTAGCACAGTTATCTGAATTATATTTGTTTCAATGACTGGTCAATGTTGGACTAAGAACATTTGCTCAGAGTGTTAATATATGTAATAAAAGAAACAATTTATAAAAACAACCGGTGAATCTGATTCCCATAGTAGAAAAGCTTTTAAAATGTCAGTAATAAAAATGTTTTAAATTGACATTATTATTATATTGTATTATAAATATCATTTTAATAGGGTAACATTATTATATCATCATATATTAAATAATATAATAATAAAAAAGTCTAAATGGAAAGTACATTCTCATAACTTTTGATTTTTTTAATAACATTTAAAACACACATTTAGAAACTGAGAATTACGTAGTACAAACTTTATTCACATACATGAATTTTAAAAATTTTGTTATTAATAATATACTTTCTACTTTTCATAAAGTTCCCTTTGGATTGCTTTTCACTTGAATTACTATAGTCATTATTGAAATAAATAAATTTCCACTACATTATAAACAAACTTTTTAATTAGGTGCTGTACTTATTCTGTCATGAAACAGGGATATTAATGATTAAATTCATGGAATGTAACTATGTAACCAGGTAAGCCACACTCATCAAGAGTTCATAAAATAACTGGAAACAACATCAGAGAAAAGTTTTAGACTATGTCCTAGAATATGCTTGAATGCCAGGAAATAGCAATGGCACCTATTATTTAATCACCTTCTATGGGTCAGATGACAAGTCAGATGTCACATATGTATATATACACACACACACATATATAACATATATATAATATATATTACCTAATTCTTATAAAATATTTATATTTTGATTTTCCAGACTACTGACAAGTTTTAGAGTTTGTTGAATACTAAAAAGCTGGAAAATGGCTAAACTGTCATTAAAAAACAAAAAGTCCGCCAAAACTGGAGATGCTTTTTCTCTACCTTGTAATACCTTTGTTTGCTGTGGGCGGGTGACATTTATCCTATTTTATGCCAGTACCATGCTGTTTTGGTTACAATAGCTTTATAGTATAATTTAGATTTTCAATATTAGTGCCCATGTCTCTCCCCTTTTGCCCCCACCTCACCATACACACACGTAAGCAGAGCATTCTGTGATTTTGTTTTTGTGTTTGACATTTTGATTTTCTATAATAATTTGATCTAAAGTGAAACTCAGTGTATCCATTTTTTTAATGTGTCTAGGCATAACTGGCTAAAATTTCTAGAAAATCCCAAAGAAGATAAAAGTCAATAAAACCTCCAAAACAAAAATTATATACTTTGGTAGGAAAATCAGCCCAGTAAGTGAAGACAGGATGATTCATATTAAGACTTTAGGCCAAGAATTTGAATTTTTTAAAGTCCTTTTTTCCAAAGCACTAGCAATAAGGGATGAAGTCCAGATATGGACACAAGCAATCTAGCCTGAGACATTGCATTTTCCCTAAATAATATGTTTTCAAAGGAATTTCAAGCAATATTTAGAGATTCATTGAGGGTATTGACAAATATAGAATCTGAAACTTTTTATTTGAGAATGACTTAAAAGAAATGCATCTGCATATAAAAATGAAGAACAAAGAAAACATATCGATACTCAGAAGAAAACTGAAAAACTATATATATAAATAAATAGTTATGTCATATTGATTGACATGACAATTGTAAAAACTATCTCCACCGATATGCAATAATATACAGGAATGTACACCTTCTATAAAATAGAAATTGACAAGAAAAATAAAGCTGCATACAGAGATGAAAGGAAAAAGACAAGGTGATTGTAAAATGTATAAAATACATACATACAATGAAATTAAAAAGCAATGGAAAACTTTTAACAAACATTGAATAAGACATACTATGGGAGAGAATCACTGATGACAATGTGATTGATAAACTTGAGTAAGTTCCTTCAAATGAAGAATAAAGAATCAAATATATGAAAATGAAGACACGATATTAAAAGAATATGTATTAATTAATTTCCACCTCAAGAATCATAAGTGTCCTGAGAATAAAAACTGGAAATAATTTAATTACTATTTTAAAATTAATTTGAGAAAACATCATTAAAATAAACACAGTGTTTGAGATCCCATTCTGGTAACACATAGTCATAATGTGAAACACACATTGAGTGTTTCAGAATGCAAATATGTTCCAGATAAATAATGATGCCTCCTTAAAAGGTATTTGGTTTACAAACACATACACACACACACACACACCACCAAACTCAAAAACAAAAGCAAAAATTAAAGGGAGGGTGAAGTGTGTTAGAAAAAAGAGAAAGAGAGAGTAAGAGGGTAAGAGGCAGACAGAAATAGAGAGACAGCATGCAATTCTCAAATATTTAATGTCATAAATGAGTAACAATTTTTTATTAAATGAAATTAGTTGGATAGAAAACTGTATGCTATGAGCCTAATTGTAAAAATTAAAATATGTACACATTGAAATACTAAAACATAAAGATCATATGCATATAAGTCGCTTTTCCAGAGTTATCTGTAAATAAAATAAAGGAAAAGACCAACGTAAAGGGAATCAGTGGTTTAAATAATCATATATAAAAATAGCTTGATGTAAAATATAGCATATGTAGTGTTACAATATATTAAATCCTTGTATTTAGAACATTTATGATAAATGATATTGATGTTTTCTATTTGTATATGTATAATCTATATAATAATGTGTTGGGACTATAAGGCATCCTACAAAAATTGGCAGAGGAACAAGAAAGTAGTCTAATTTTCTACTCATTAACTTGGAAAAGATAGAAATCAGTAGCTGATATAGCATCCAGAATGACACATCTGGAGGATGGTTTCATTCAGTGCTGGTGGGAGTATAAATTGATTAAAAATTTCTGAAAGACAAATTGGCAAGTACATTTCAAGCCTATGAATTTTTCAGAAATCTTCATCCAAAAAAACTTGCTTATAGGTTAACTTCCTATATAATATTCAGAAATATGTACTAATATGTATATCTAAATGGGTTCATTAAAACACAACAACATCTAGAAACTGAGGCAATCTAAATACACATTGCTTAAATAGTCATATTGGCAAAGGCAGAATATTATGAGTTCAGTAATGTGTGTTTCTAAAATATTTTAATATCATAAAAGTCATAATATTTTTAATGAAATGAGGCAGGTAGAAAATTATATGCCTGATGTTATTCTAATTTTTAAATAAAAATATATATTCACTGAAATATAAGAAAATTAATAACTTGCTAAATTTCTGAATGTCAGAAATGGATGTAACACTTTTTGTGCATATTCTGAATGGAAATACATATCCAGAAGATACCCATAAATGCCACTTGAAAAATAAAGTAAAATGAGTTGAAGTAGTGTTAGGTAAACAAACCACTGGCATCACAAGGCCTTTCCTCCTCCAGCTGCTCTTCTGGCCTGTCAGCCCATTCGTGGCAGTGAGAAGCCATTAGAGCAGGTGGCTGCTCATTTTATTTTGATATGGAAGATTAACCTCAGAGCTATTTCTGCATTTACTGGAAAACAGTGAGTCATGACAATTGTAAAAACTATCTCCACCGCTATGCAATCAAATTCTTTTATACCAGGGCTAACTCTAACAGGGGATGAATACTGATAAAGGATGCAAATTATTTACAATGTTTAAATTACTTTTTAAAAATTATTTTTCTCAGTTTTTCTGTCAACTATTTATAGATGAAAACATAATAGAAGGGTTATCGTTAACAATACCATAATGTTATTAGTTTTGTTTTTCAATGTGTCAAAGTGGAATTGTAACTAGTGATCTTGTGTTCAAATGAAACAAGGACTCATCTGTAACTCAAGAGAGTAGATATTTATCAATCATTATTTAGTCTATAATAATTCTGTCCATATATGCATGTTTCTTCCTGTTTTCAAGAGTGGCTGTGCTATATTCCCCCCAGATTCCTTTTAGTAATTAAGTAACAACACATTTTAGATCAATGTAAGTACTAGGACTATTTTGACCTTGTATTTGAAATAGTCTGCTACACTAGGGATGAGACATGCAAGATAAATTTAGAAGAAAAACTTAATTGGCATTTAGTGTGCATTGTTTGCTGGTTCAAAGAATTAGCCTTTGTGAATTTGGCCAGAACATTAATATTATCACACTGCAATCAGCATTTGTCAGTTCTCATCAAGAGTATCATCTACTTCTTAGGACTATCTTGAGTGTTTTCAGGCCATGTAATGGGAAACCAATTGGCAATAATGAGAAGTAGATTGTAGATTTTAAAAATGGCACATTAATAAATTGATAAAAATAGATATTAACCTCTCAAACAATATAAATATATGTTAAACTACCTCTAAATTTCTCATAGGAAATAAAATATATACAGTTTTGTATTTTATTCAGTGTATGAAATTGTAACATAATTTAAGTTTTACTAATAAAGATACTCTCGTAGGCTTACTATATATGATGCCTTGGCAAGCCATAAAAACCCAAAAACTACAACTCAATGAGGTAATTTTTGATGAAATAAGTACCCTTTTTAAAATATGACTGTGATAATTAATTTTGATGTGTCAACTTCCCTAGGCTATGCTACCTAGTTGTTGGATCAAACTAGTCTAGACGTTGTTGTGAGGGCACCCACAAATATGACCAATATTTATAGTTAACTTTAAGTATAGCAGATTACCTTCCATAATGTTTATGAGCTTTATCCAATCAATTGAAAGTCCTAAGAGCAACAAAAGTTTACCTGAAGAAGCAATTAGGCCTGAAGACTGTCCGTTAAAAACCTACCTGAGTTTCCAGCATCAGACTGGCCTGCCCTGCAGACTTTGGAGTCAAGACTGCAGCATCAATTCTAACAGAATTTCTAGCCTGCTGGCTTGCTGTATGCATTTTAGACTTGCCACCCCCCACAATCACATATGCCAATTCCTTGATCTCTCTCTTTCCTCTCTCTCTCTTTCTCTCTTTCTGCATCTGTTAGCTCTGTTGCCCTGGAGAACTCTAACTAACACAGTGGCTGAATGTGACTGTAAGAGTTTCTCTAGAGTGGAATCATTATGCTGTAAACATACTAGATATTGTCAAATTGTACCCATGTCTTATCCACTCTCTCTCAATTGGTTCCTTCTGGATGATTTCTTTTAAACAATCAAATGGTGCTTTTTCCAAAGACCACCTATGGACTAATCAGCTTACATTCCCCCATTGAAAGCCCATAAAAACACTGGACTCAGCCACACAGTCAACTATCCACTCTCACATCCCCTCTCACAGATGAGAGCTTTCCTTCTGTTGTTCAATAAAATTCTTCTCTGTCTTACTCACTCTCTGGTGTCCGCACACCTTATTCCTCTTGGTTGTGGGACAAGAACCAGGAATCCACTAAACAGCAGGGGTGAAAAGAGCTGTAACATGCTCTGATTCACTGGACTATGGGAGAAAGAGCGTTATAACATGCTCCTGCTCAACAAGGTACAAGCTATTGGAATGAAGAGCTGTGACATCTTTTGGGGGCTCACACCTCAGGACTCCCTAAGCAGGAGCTGTAACACCCCTTGGGGCTCTGCAATGCTAGCATCTCTGAGTTTTGTGGTGTCATCTTGTTCCCTTCATCCAGATGCTGGTGCACAATGCAGAAGCCACTCACAGCACACTGGGTCCAGCTGTAGGCTGAGTGTAGTGTCACGATCTTTGAGATCCTAGTGGGTACAAGCCCAGGCAGAGGTGGTGGTGGCTGCAGAGGTTTTTGGCTGCTGAAGCAGCACTGGAAGAATCCTGTAACAGGAATATCTATAATGTATCTAAGCCTCAGACCAAATATAAAACTAGCATTACGACTTTGTGTTTCTTGTTTCTACTTCACTTGGGATATGTGTTCCAGCCTCTCCCAGTGAAGGTCATCCTTTCTATAAGTGGAAAGTGGTTTGGTTGTCAGTATTTCTAAATTTTACATCTAAAAATTTTTGGTGTTTTCTTTCCCAGTTTTAATTTTTGGGGAAAAATGAGGAGGAAATTTGACTATCTTAGTTTGGGTCAAATGCCCATTGTTGGACCAGTCAACTGTATCTAGGAGAAAGGACTATAATCATCAACTTATTCAGAAACCAATGCTAACCACTAGACTAATCTGTCTGACTATAAAACAAGGGAAAATAAGAATCTGAATTTCCCATTTGTCACTACATAATGCAATCAGGCAAGGGACTTTTTTAGAATGAACAGCTTTTTCTGAGAAGAGAGGAGAACATTACACACAATTTAAATGAAGGATGTCTAGTACAAGTCTTATTTAAAGATAACCAGCCCTTGCTTAACTGACATATTGATTCTTGGACAACATTCCTAATGAAGGAAAGAAATGTTTCCACATACTGTGCTCCTAATGGCATGACATTTGCAGAATGATTTAATCTGATGTGCCTCAGTTTGCTCAAATAGGAAAAGAAGAAAACATTAGCACCTACTTAATAAAGTTGCCCAATGACATAATATACTGAAAATAAATATGTAATTGAAAACAATATAATATTATATGAGATTCAGTTACAAGTTTTACTGACAATGTTACAGAGTTGCTTGCATTTGCTTTGTTACCTCATAAATAAAATCTAAAATAGCAGTTAAATTAAAAGAACAGTTTTCATATGCTGATTGTTTGGATGTTAATTACTGTTCTCTGACTTCGAAGATGTAACTCAGAGGTTATTCATTTCTGAGTTTAATTAATTTCTTTGTGTCTAAGTATTTCATCAGAATATTTGGTATAATAATACATACTTTCTAGGATTGCCAGGATTCTATTAATTATCACTTAGAATAGTGCTTTACTATATAATAATTTCTCAGAAAAAGAGTAAAGGTAACCTGTTTTGCTGGCTTGTTTTTACAGTGTCTACATTTTTACATTCTTATTATTTGTAGACCTTTGTGGTTATTTCTCAGATATATTTTCTCAGAGAAAGAATAACAGAAAATTTATTGCTTCTAATTTGCATCATCAACACATCTAATCTTTGACATTTAAACTCAATTAACAGGAAAAAAGCTTTTAATATTTTTATATGATCTAGAGTCTCAAAAGTACTATGGTTCAAGTATCTATGCCAGACACATTGACATTAATTTCAGAAGCACAGCACAGAGTGAGTGGAGAATATTTTTCTGATATTTCCTTTCCTCCATAGACCATGGACCTCCCCAATGATCATTCACAATCTATGCTTTCATGGTAATTGTTATGAGTCAAGTTTATATCAGCAAAATTATAGAAAATCAGATATAGTCAGAAATATATTGATAATTTATGCATGAAGCAGAATAAGTCATAAATATATGATTAATGACCAGTCATTAGAGATAAATAATTATCCAAAACTATCCACAACAATATTCACTCTCTCACTAAATTAGTACTTTCTCACTAATATTCTACATAATATTTATAGAATGATTAACTGAAGACTTTTTAGTAAAAAAGTATTTAAATAAGAAACAGAAAAAAAGATTCAATGAGTACTTACATCTCATATTTTTTACCTTTTTTAAGCTTATGAGTTATAGCTTTTGCATGCTCAATTACGAAACAATATTTTTTCATTGAGCAAACTCAAGTGTTTAAAAATGCTACAATTAAAAATCTTAACTTTCTATTTTTAAAAAGTATAAATTTCATCAAAATAAAACATTTCATCATTCTGTTATAAAATACTGACAATGAAACATTAAAAATATTTTTCTGTATTCAATTCTTTATTAGAAGTATTTCATTTAAATAAAGATTACAAAATAACACAAAAGAAGTATTTCATTTACATGAAGATCACAAAATATTTGACACAAACTAATAAAATATACCAAATTGTGTACAGGTTGTGTCAGGAAACCTAAAAGATATATAGTTCGCTAAACAGGGGAAGTAAATCTAAGTTAGAACTTTAAGAACAAGCAGTATTTATTATAAAAATTTGGAAAACTAAAGCCCCCCAAACATAAAATATTTTAAATACATTTTTAAATTACCAGAGCTTCATAATGTATAACTTAAAATATTGAAGATATTTATAAGTGCCATGTTGTCTATTCTATACTTTTAATAACAATAGGAACACTACAATAAACTAGAAAATTAAATGTGCAACTAACAGATTTTAAGAAGCAATATATATATTATTTCATTGTATTCATTTGTAATTAAATTGAATAGCAAGAGATTCTGTTATAATCAAGATGTTTTATGAAAAAGAATCAGTCTAAAATCTTAATTCACAGATGAAATTATAAGTAGCAATCATTTAAATTTATATGTACTTCAAGAAGGCCTTTGAATACATCACTAGAAAATCCTCAAGAACTTAAAAAATATGAATATTAGGAAAACTGATATTCTAATAACCCCCAACTGATTGGAGGATAATGTTAAACAGATGGTGATGAGAGATCTGGAATTAGCTTGAACAAGTGGTATTCCCCAGAGGTCAGACCTGGTTTCAGTTTCTAAAAATATCTTTTTGATGACCTGATTGAAAAAGTTTCGAGTGTTATTTTTACATTTTTTGAAATGTTTTTTGATTGTGTGTGTGTTTATTAAACCAATGTAATTTACAAACCTAAATTTACATAATTCAAACATTTTTATAAACATCTTTTGAAAATTATCGTCATTATTCAACATTATTCAAATATGCAGTAATTTAATATTGAAGAGTAAAGCCCTCTCTAATGTTTGATCAATATAGCAAATAGCAAATACATATATATATATATATATATAGTTAATGAGGAAACTTTACATCCATACCTTTATAATTTGGTTCAAGTAAATAATTTTAGTTTGTACTGAATTATGGCTTTTAATTTACTTGACCAAAAATTAGGAAAAGTCTTCGGCAATGTAGTGAATATTACATTTCTATCACTCAGTGTTCTGATACCCTGGAGATTCCCTAGTCGTAATGAGTTTATAAAATCAACTAAAAGATGTTCTTTCCTTAAAATGATTCATTTAAATTCTGTACTCTCTAAATATACGTTTTATACCTTATAATTATTTATATGACAAGTTTTGATGACTATTTCTAAAGTAAGCTTAATGATTCAAAACCTACTTTCAATGAAATGTCACTAAATTTTCACAGATTTTTAAAATAACTTCTCAGTGGATAATGTCCTAAAGTTGACTAAAAAGAAAGACATTTTGCAAAATAATAATTTTATGTTTTCTTTTTCTATTCATTAGGTGAAGCAATTTTGTATTATACATGAGTGTAATTTTTACTCTTTGTCTCTGATTGAAATAAAGTAAACGGCTTTGATAAAACTGGTTATTCACACCTGAAATTGACAGTGTTGAAACAAATTAATAAAATTAGTATCCTGGCACAATTATGGTCTTCAAGCAAAAGTGATGACACACAAAGCAAAAATCAGATAACAAGCTTATTCCTTTGTTGGCAGATGCATTCTAAATTTTTTGAATAAGACTATCTTCCCAGTTGTGTAATGATGATATGTGAATAATAAGCAAGCAAGTGTTGCTATCTATCATAATCTTTTTACATATATATGCATATAAACCAAATTTTAAAATGTATTTAATACAGCTAGAAAGCAAAATGCCTTTAAACCTTGAGATTATCCTTGTGAAATGATTGCCTCTGGAAAGAAAAGGGAAGAAAGCAAACAAGCAGTACCCATTAATACATTTTCGACTGAATTAAATTGTCTGTTGAACACTCAGTAAATCTTTTATAAGTTTATGTCTTTTGGTTTCAAAACACTTTAATTTACTGTAAAAAGTAATAGGGTTTCTGTCATCAATATGTGATTTGTAATGCCTTAATAAAGAGTATGATGTCTTATACCCAACTTCTGTGGATAAAAATCTAAAGTTTCATGTGCCCTTAGAAACTCAATATTGTGGTGCAGGCTGTATATTTTGGTATAAGAAACCATAAATATTACATGGATAATATTTATTGTTTTCAACACTTCTTTTTTGAAACAAGTAAACGTGTATATGGTGGGCCAGCTTTGAAAAATGCCAGTATTTCCACTATTTAATGTATGTTCAACATCACTTTAATAAAGTTTGAGTACAACAGAGACCCATCTCTTTCCTTAACGTACTGCATAATTAATTATTAATTTCCTGTGGCCAAGAAAAATACTGGTGACTTAACATACAGGATGAACCCTAACAATTTCTCCTATGCACATTCATATTATTTTGTTTTTGCAAATTAATAGAGGCACTCAGGAATGTAGTCTTTAATTACTAAATAAATGTGTTTCCTAGATAAATGCATTGGTCAATAGTGATAAGCGTAACAAAGGTATTTTTAAACAGTTACCGTTATTTTTTAAGTCTTTTATTTTTCTTGTTGGTTGCATTATCATAATCTACTATTACCAGCATTGCTCAGTTAGAAATCTTATGTATATTTAAATGATTAATTCAAAGTTACTGTATATAATAATTATTGCTGAAGTCAATAGCACTCATATACTGATATAGATGAATGGATTACATATCTATAGGTGAGAAAAAACAGTCCTACATAGACTTAAATACCATTCAATTCATGCCATCTTGATAACACAAAAGGGAATATCACTACGTTAAAATTGGAAAAGCAATTTTTAAGTTCACATAAAATCTAATTCATTTTGAGAGCTTAAACCTGTGAACTCAAAAGCACCTGAGACAGGTCTCAAGCAGTTTAAAAAGTTAATTTAGTCAAGGTTAGGGATGAGCCCATGACACAGCCTCAAGAGGTATTGATGACGTGTTTCCAACGAGGTTAGAGTACAGCTCCCTTGCATAGATTTTAGGGAGACATAATACATCACTGAATACATGTAAGATATACATTGATTTGATCCGGAATGGTGAGACAACTCAAAGCGGGGCTTTCAGCTCATAGTAGACTTAAAGATTTTCTGACTGGCAATTGGTTGACATAGGTAAGTTATTTTCTAAAGAACTGGAATCAATAGAAAGGAATGTCTGGGTGATGATAAGGGATTGTGGGGAGCAAGTTTTATCATGCAGATGAAGCCCTTAGGTAGCAGGCTTCAGAGAGAATCGTTTGTAAATGTTTCTTTTCAGACTTAAGGTGTGTGTTGATGTTAATGCTGGTCGACTTTTCCTGAATTCCAAAAAGAAGGAGGGTAAAATGAAGCATATCTGACCCCTTCTTGCCATCATGGCCTCCACTAGTTATTCAGGTTAACTTTGGAATGCCTTTGGCCAAGAGGAGGTGTTTGTTCAGATGGTTGGGAGCTTAGAATTTTATTTTTAATTTACAAACACAACCAAAGACATATTGTTCATTGACACAAATTCAATTCCTGAATGAGTCTTGCCAGTTTTGTAGATTTTTAATGAATATCTGAGTGCCCATATTTATTTTTCATTAGTCAAATATTTTGATACCTTGGAAATATGAAGATTAAAACTAAACAAACATAATAGTTTATTATAAAAAGTAGTCAATGTTTTCTGTATTATTACTTGTGGTGCTGGTGTCAAATATCAATTTCATACATGAAAATAATATTCCTCTCTTCTGGAATTATTAAAAGCTTTTTTTCTGTATGATCATATGAAATGTTGTGCTAATTTTACCCTGTGTGTTTTATTCAATACATTTGAGTTAAAAGAGGAAAATAAGCCTCTATGCACATTGAAGTTAGTAATTTAATTATATAATATGTCCATGTCGAAGTCTAGGAAAGCTGAAATCACAGGACAAAAATCAATGAGTCCTATTAAAAACTTTTTGTGGAGAAATCATATGCCCTGCAACCATCAATCACTTCAGTAAAAAATACCAGGCAATTAATACACTATTCACTTTTAACCTTATACATAAAGGTTTTTGCCTGATATATTTACATTTTAATGTTATATAATCAATAAAACATGTGATGACTATTATTTATAATTTTATATGTTTTCACTTCCATCTTCTTTAGTAAGTGTGAGAATAAAAGAATATAGTCAGGCAAAGAGAAAATAAGAAAATTACACTAGACACCTATAGATTAAGTTCATAACTGAACATATTTCAATGAGTGTTATATAATGAGAATGACAGGTAATAGAGGAGAACAAAGAAAGGTCATCATGGTGACTGGAAAGCAAAGAACATTTTATTGGTGTTGAAATTTGAATTAATTCATATTCATATTCTATATTAGTCACCTGATCAATTCCAAAGCTATGAAACAGAATAAATTGCATAATGCAGAATTATTGTCTTTGCAGGTGATGGTATTACTTAAAAAAGTTCTGGTTCTGCTAGCTAATGTTGATGTTGCACTATTGTTTGTAGACAGAAGAAATTATCAACCTTCCAACTAGCCTAGTTGTCAGAAAAGCAGTTCATTTCAACTTCCTGGAATAGAGTCAAAGTACCAAAAATGTGTTTAAAATGTGGAAACAGAAAACAGAATTACTGGTTTTTAAAAAAATTGAAAGATGTATACAGACATATATGTTACAAATGTCTGTAGTAAAAATATATATTCCAACTAGTAAATACATATACATAATTGTTATAATGATGGTAATATATAGTTATCACATACCAGCATTGTGCTAAGATTTTTCCTCACAGATTTAACTAAACAGCAAAACGCAAATATTTAATAGTATAATATAAGTATTAGCATAAGTTTACCTCCATGATACCATCAGCACAATGAAGATAATGAACATATTCATCATTCCCTACAACTCCCTTAGGCCCCATTGTAATCCCCCTGTCCCTCCTTGTTACTTCTCAACCACAAGCAAGTATTTTTTGCTTTGTGATGCTATTGTAAATCATATTATTTTCTTAATTTTATTTTTGACTAGTCTATGTTGGTGTACAGAAGCACAATGATTTGTATAAAGTGTAGCCTGCACTTTACTGAAATCTAAAAGCTTTTTAGTGAAGCCTATAAACTTTCCTATATATAAAATCATGTCATCTGCAAACAGAAACGACTTAACTTCTTTCTTTCCCATTTAGATGCTTTTTTTAAAATATTTTTTTTCTTACCTAATTGCTCTGGCTATGACTTCTAGTACTATGTAGAATACAAATGGTGAAATTAGAAATCATGTTGCTGATACAGATCCTAGAAAAGCTTTTAGCTCTTTGCTATGGATATGTTGGCTGTGGGCTTGTTATATGTGACCTTTATTTTGTAGACAAACATTCCTTTATACTTAAATTTGTTCAGAGTTATTACCATAAAATGATGTTACATCTTGCCAATACCTTCTCTACATCTATTGAGATGTTCATATTTTTAAATTCATTTTATTAATGTGATTTGTCACATTTTTAATTTTCAATATTGAAACATTTTTGCATCCCATGCATAAATCCCACTTGAGCATAGTGTATGATATATTAAATTGCTATTTAGTTTACCGCACTAGCATTTTGTTGAGAATTTTGCATCTGTATTTATCAGAGATATTTGCCTATAATTTTTTTTGTAGTGTTCTTGTCTGGATTTTGTATTTGAGTAATGCTGATTTTGTAAAATGACTACTTCAGTATTCCTTGCTCCTCAATATTTTGGAAGATTTTTTACAAGCATTAATATTAATTATTTGTTAAATATTGGCTAAAAAGCATTCATGAAGTTGCCAGGTTCTGGGCTTTGATAAGACACTTTTTATTAGGGATTCAATCTCCTTACACATTATTGGTGTATTGAACTTTTAATTTTTTATTCAATCTTATTAGGGTGTAAGTGTCTAGGAATTTACTCATCTATTCTAGTTTATCCAACTATCTGGTATTTACTCGTTCATAGTAGTGTCTTATCTTTTGCATTTCTGTGGTATCAATTGTACTTCCTCCTCTTTCTGATTTTATGTATTTATCTCTTTTTCTTCTTTCCTAGGTAAAGGATTGACAATTTTGTTTATTTATTTGAAAAAACAACATAGTTTTATTTGTCTTTTCTATTATTTTTCAGGCCATTATTTCATTTGTTTTTGCTGTGATCTTTGTTATTTCTTTTCTTCTAAAAATTTTGGGCTTAGTTTATCTTTCTTTTTCTATTTTCCTGTGTTATTTATTTGAGATATTGCATTTTTCTTCATGCAGGCATTTTCACCATAAACTTCTTTCTTAGAATTTTTTTAGATGCATCCCTTAGGTTTAGGTATATTGTGTTTTATTTTTGTTTTAATATTTATTTATTTTACTTCCTCTTTGAACCATTAGTTGTTTAGATGTGTGTTAAATTTCATCTGTTTGTAAGTTTTCCTTAATTTATTTTATCTATTTCTAGTTTCATGCCATTTTAATCATAAAAGATACTTGATATGATTCAGTCTTAAATTTTTTAAGACTTGTTTTGTGACCCAGAATATGGTCTATTCTCCAGAATGGTGTCTGTGAGCTAGAGCGGAATGATTTCTACTGATGTTGGAAGTAATATTCTGTATAACTCTGTTAGATCCACTTGATCAAAAGTGTAGTTCAATTCAATGTTTATTTATTTATTTTCTGACTTGATGATCTCTCTATTATTTAAAGTGCTATATTGAAGTCTCCTACTATTATTGTGTTTCTATCTATTTCTACTTTCAGATATGTTAATATTTGCATTTCATATTTAGGTAGTCTGATGTTGTGTAAATAGATATTTACAATTGTTACAACTTTTTGATAAATTAAATCCTGTATTATTCTATAATGACCCTCCTTGTCTCTTGTTACAGTTTTTTACTTAGTCTATTTTATCTGATATAAATATATTTTCTTCTGCTCTCTTTCATTTCCATTTGCATGAAATATCTTTTTCCATCCTTTCACTTTCAATCTATATGTGTCCTTAAAGTTAAAGTGAATCTCTTGTAGGTAACATGGAGTTGGGTCTTTTTCAAATCCATTCAGCCACTCTATGTTTTTTGATTAGAAAATTTACTCCATTTATATTTAAAGTATTGATTCATAAGGACATAATATTGCCATTTTGTTAATTATTTCCAGGCTGCTTTGCGGTTACTTTATTCTTTTCTTTCTCTATTTTTGCCTTACTTTGTAATTTGATGATTTTATATAATAATATTAATTATTTTCTTTCTTTTTGTACTTAGTATATATTTTTTGTCTTGTGGTTACCATGGGGCTTACTTAAAATATTTCATAGTTATAACCGTCTATTTTAAGCTAACAACAGCTTAACTTCAATTGCAAGCAAAACATACACTTTCAGTAACACTGTCACAAACATTTAATGTTTTTGACATCACAGTTTACTTTTGAAATTGAGTATTAATTAATACATTATTGTAGCTATAGTTATTTTTAATAGTTTTCTTTTGATCTTCATATTATATTTAAAATAATTTAAACATCATTATTATATTAGGCTATTTTAAATTTGACTGTCTACTTCCTTTTACCAATGACTTGTTTATTTTCATATATCTTCATGTTACTAATAAGTATTCTTTTTTTTTTTTCAGGTGGAAGAACTTATAGCATTTCTTGTAAGGAAGCTCTAGTGGTGATGAGTGCCCTCAGTTCTCAGTAGTCTGGGAAGGTCTTTATTTATCCTTCAGTTCTGAAAGACAGATTTTCTGGGTAAAATATTACTGGTTGGAAGTTTCTTTTCTTTCTTTTTTTTACCAATACATTGAATATATCATCCTAATCTCCTGACCTGAAAAGTTTCTGCTGAGAAATCTTCCAAATTCCCTTGTATCTGACACATCTCCTTTTCTACTTTCAAAATTCTATCTTTGTCTTTGGTTACTGACAGTTTGCTTATCATATGTCTTAGTGAAGTCCTCTTTGGGTTGTAACTGGAAATCTTTGACCCTCACATACTTAGATGTCCATATCTTTCCCAATATTTAAAGAAGTTATATTATAAAGTGGGGAGAAGGCAAAGAGTCATAAAAGTAGGTGATGTTTCTGTGCTACAATCAAACTGATAGAATAAAAACACCAGAAAACTGTGACAAGTTATACATCTATCACATAATAACTAGAGCAACCACTAAAGAATGTGATATGTTCAAAATCACTACAAATAAAAAAATAGAACTCTATAAAAATCAAGTAACAAACTTGAAAGTAGGAAAAATCAACTGAATAAAATAAAATAAAATAAAACAATAAATAAAAACAAAAAAGAGAAATAGACAAATTCACAACTACCATTAAAAATTTCAACATACCTGGCTTGAGATTTGATAAAACAACTGGAGAGAACATCAGCAAAGATACAGAAGAACTCAACAACATCAACCAATAGAATGTAATTTATATTTTTAGAGCATTCCACCCAACAACTGCAAAATGCAGATTATTTTCAAATGTCACATAACTTATGCCTAAATAGATCATACACTGGGTTATGAAACAAACCTCAATAAATTTAAAAGATTAAGATTAAAAGACATTATTGCCTACATAAAAAAACCACAAAGACTTCTCAACAAAACTCCTAGAACTAATAATTGAATTCAGAAATGTGATACAAAACAAGATAAATATTTAAAAAATTGTATTTTTATATACCACTATGAATATCTAGACACTAAATTTTTTTCAAAAATATGCAATACTATTGACAATGATCAGAAAAATAAAAAATATACTAGGTGTAAATCTAACAAAACATGGACAGTTGTTATATGCTTAAAAGTAAAAAATGCTGGTCAAAGCACTTTTCAAAAAGACCATAATAAATGGAAAGACATATGTCCAGAAAACTGAAGTTGTTAATTTTCCACAAATTTATATACAGTATTTTTGCAATTTCTATCAAAATCCCTAGCACATGTTTTTGTAAATATAAATGAGATTATTCTAATGTTTATATCAAAAGACAAGAAAGCTGGAATAGGTAAAACAATTTTAAATGAGAATAAAGTGGAAAATATAAATCTACCCAGTTTTAAGTTTTAATATCTAACTGTAGCAATCAGGAATTCTGGTACTACCAGAGGGATGAAATACACACAAACACACCCAACTTATTTTTGATGAAGTTGAATAAGCAATTCAATGAGAGAAGTGTAAACTTTTCTATATATGGTGCTGGAGATATTGAACATCCTCTTGCAAAAAGAAAAACTGAACTTTTGCCTAAGCCTCATACCTTAAACAAACAAGAAAACTAACACAAATTTTAGTAAAAACATATAGAAAATAATATCGGAGGGGTCTATGGCTGGATAAAGAGTTTTTAGACTTGATACCAAAAACACTGTCTATAAAATTAAAATAATAATTTGGTTCCCATCAAATTTAACGAAAAATAATTTATCTGTGAACAACTGTGTTAAGAAGATGAAAAGACTAGATACAGATTGGGAGGAATTTGCAAAGGACATGTCTGATAAAAGGATAGAATACATAAAGAACTCTCAAAACTCATGTTTAAAAAAGTCACTCCATTTGAAAAAATGAGCAAAAGACATAAACAGACATTGCACTGAAGAGAATATACAGATAGCAAATAAAGACATGAAAACTTCAACATCATCAGCCAACAGGGAAATGCAAATTAAACCACAATGAGATCACCATTTATCAAAATAGTTACATTGAATTAAATTTTTAAAATATATATTGACAGTATCAAATATTGGGAAACTGGATCTCTAATACACTTCTGAAAAATGGTTTGGTGGATTTTCTAAAGAAATGAAGATCTTTATCTGGTTCATACAAAAACAGATACAAAAAGGTTTATAGCTGCTTAATTTGTTACACCAAAAACTGCAATCCAGGTAACCTTCAACTAGAAAATGTTAAACACACTCTGTTATATTTATACCATGAAACACTACTGAGCAATATAAAGGAATAAACTGTTGATATGTGCAGCATACTGGATGAATCTACAGAGAAGTACGCTTAGTAAAAAATCCAATCACAAGTGATTGCATGCTATATTACGTTTGAAATGACACAACTATAGAAATGGAAAACTGATGAGTGGTTAAAGAGCTGGTAGAGAAGGAAGGAAATGGTTGTGGCTTTAAGAGCGCAACATATCAGATCCTTTTAGTGACAGAAATATTTTGTATCATATCTGTATCTGTATCTCAGATATATATTGTAATATTGCTTTGTAAGGTGCCACCATTGGGAGAAACAGTGCAGAGTACATGAGGTCAGGCACGGTGGCTCATGCCTGCAATCCCAACACTTCAGGAGGCCGAGGTGGGTGGATTACCTGAGGTCAGGAGATTGAGACCAGCCTGACCAACATCGTGAAACCCCGTCTCTACTACAGACACAAAAAGTAAGACCAACGTGGTGGCATACGCCTGTAGTCCCAGCTACTCGGGAGGCTGAGGCAGGAGAATGGCGTGAACCCGGGAGGTGGAGCTTGAAGTGAGCCGAGATCCTGCCACTGAACTCCAGCCTGGGCAACAGAGCGAGACTCCACCAAAAAAAAAAAAAAAAAAAAAAAGTACATGAGAGATCCATCTGTATTATTTCTTATGACAGCGTGTGAATTTATCTCCAAATAAATGTGAATCTATCTCCAAATTAAAAGTTTAATTAAAAAATGAATAGTCGGAGGGAGGAGCCAAGATGGCCGAATAGGAACAGCTCCGGTCTACAGCTCCCAGCGTGAGCGACGCAGAAGACGGGAGATTTCTGCATTTCCATCTGAGGTACCGGGTTCATCTCACTAGGGAGTGCCAGACAGTGGGCGCAGGCCAGTGGGTGCGCGCACCGTGCGCGAGCCGAAGCAGGGCGAGGCATTGCCTCACCTGGGAAGCGCAAGAGGTCAGGGAGTTCCCTTTCTGAGTCAACGAAAAGGGTGACGGACGCACCTGGAAAACTCGGGTCACTCCCACCCGAATATTGCGCGTTTCAGACCGGCTTAAAAAACGGCGCACCACGAGACTATATCCCACACCTGCCTCGGAGGGTCCTACGCCCTTGGAATCTCGCTGATTGCTAGCACAGCAGTCTGAGATCAAACTGCAAGGCGGCAGCGAGGCTGGGGGAGGGGCGCCCGCCATTGCCCAGGCTTGCTTAGGTAAACAAAGCAGCCAGGAAGCTCGAACTGGGTGGAGCCCACCACAGCTCAAGGAGGCCTGCCTGCCTCTGTAGGCTCCACCTCTGGGGGCAGGGCACAGACAAACAAAAAGAAAGCAGTAACCTCTGCAGACTTAAATGTCCCTGTCTGACAGCTTTGAAGAGAGCAGTGGTTCTCCCAGCACGCAGCTGGAGATCTGAGAACGGGCAGACTGCCTCCTCAAGTGGGTCCCTAACCCCTGACCCCCAAGCAGCCTAACTGGGAGGCACCCCCCAGCAGGGGCACACTGACACGTCACACGGCAGGATATTCCAACAGACCTGCAGCTGAGGGTCCTGTCTGTTAGAAGGAAAACTAACAAACAGAAAGGACATCCACACCGAAAACCCATCTGTACATCACCATCATCAAAGACCAAAAGTAGATAAAACCACAAAGATGGGGAGAAAACAGAACAGAAAAACAGGAAACTCTAAAATGCAGAGCGCCTCTCCTCCTCCAAAGGAACGCAGTTCCTCACCAGCAACGGAACAAAGCTGGATGGAGAATGATTTTGACGAGCTGAGAGAAGAAGGCTTCAGACGATCAAATTACTCTGAGCTACGGGAGGACATTCAAACCAAAGGCAAAGAAGTTGAAAACTTTGAAAAAAATTTAGAAGAATATATAACTAGAATAACCAATACAGAGAAGTGCTTAAAGGAGCTGATGGAGCTGAAAACCAAGGCTCGAGAACTACGTGAAGAATGCAGAAGCCTCAGGAGCCGATGCGATCAACTGGAAGAAAGGGTATCAGCAATGGAAGATGAAATGAATGAAACGAAGAGAGAAGGGAAGTCTAGAGAAAAAAGAATAAAAAGAAATGAGCAAAGCCTCCAAGAAATATGGGACTATGTGAAAAGACCAAATCTACGTCTGATTGGTGTACCTGAAAGTGATGCGGAGAATGAAACCAAGTTGGAAAACACTCTGCAGGATATTATCCAGGAGAACTTCCCCAATCTAGCAAGGCAGGCCAACGTTCAGATTCAGGAAATACAGAGAACGCCACAAAGATACTCCTCGAGAAGAGCAACTCCAAGACACATAATTGTCAGATTCACCAAAGTTGAAATGAAGGAAAAAATGTTAAGGGCAGCCAGACAGAAAGGTCGGGTTACCCTCAAAGGGAAGCCCATCAGACTAACAGCGGATCTCTCGGCAGAAACCCTACAAGCTAGAAGAGAGTGGGGGCCAATATTCAACATTCTTAAAGAAAAGAATTTTCAACCCAGAATTTCATATCCAGCCAAACTAAGCTTCATAAGTGAAGGAGAAATAAAATACTTTACAGACAAGCAAATGCTGACCGATTTTGTCACCACCAGGCCTGCCCTAAAAGAGCTCCTGAAGGAAGCGCTAAATATGGAAAGGAACAACCGGTACCAGCCACTGCAAAATCGTGCCAAAATGTAAAGACCATCAAGACTAGGAAGAAACTGCATCAACTAACGAGCAAAATCACCAGCTAACATCATAATGACAGGATCAAATTCACACATAACAATATTAACTTTAAATGTAAATGGACTAAATTCTCCAATTAAAAGACACAGACTGGCAAGTTGGATAAAGAGTCAAGACCCATCAGTGTGCTGTATTCAGGAAACCCATCTCACGTGCAGAGACACACATAGGCTCAAAATAAAAGGATGGAGGAAGATCTACCAAGCAAATGGAAAACAAAAAAAGGCAGGGGTTGCAATCCTAGTCTCTGATAAAACAGACTTTAAACCAACAAAGATCAAAAGAGACAAACAAGGCCATTACATAATGGTAAAGGGATCAATTCAACAAGAGGAGCTAACTATCCTAAATATTTATGCACCCAATACAGGAGCACCCAGATTCATAAAGCAAGTCCTGAGTGACCTACAAAGAGACTTAGACTCCCACACATTAATAATGGGAGACTTTAACACCCCACTGTCAACATTAGACAGATCAACGAGACAGAAAGTCAACAAGGATACCCAGGAATTGAACTCAGCTCTGCACCAAGCGGACCTAATAGACATCTACAGAACTCTCCACCCCAAATCAACAGAATATACATTTTTTTCAACACCACACCACACCTATTCCAAAATTGACCACATAGTTGGAAGTAAAGCTCTCCTCAGCAAATGTAAAAGAACAGAAATTATAACAAACTATCTCTCAGACCACAGTGCAATCAAACTAGAACTCAGGATTAAGAATCTCACTCAAAGCCGCTCAACTACATGGAAACTGAACAACCTGCTCCTGAATGACTGCTGGGTACATAACGAAATGAAGGCAGAAATAAAGATGTTCTTTGAAACCAACGAGAACAAAGACACAACATACCAGAATCTCTGGGACGCATTCAAAGCAGTGTGCAGAGGGAAATTTATAGCACTAAATGCCCACAAGAGAAAGCAGGAAAGATCTAAAATTGACACCCTAACATCACAATTAAAAGAACTAGAAAAGCAAGAGCAAACACATTCAAAAGTTAGCAGAAGGCAAGAAATAACTAAAATCAGAGCAGAACTGAAGGAAATAGAGACACAAAAAACCCTTCAAAAAATTAATGAATCCAGGAGCTGGTTTTTTGAAAGGATCAACAAAATTGATAGACCGCTAGCAAGACTAATAAAGAAAAAAAGAGAGAAGCATCAAATAGACGCAATAAAAAATGATAAAGGGGATATCACCACCGATCCCACAGAAATACAAACTACCATCAGAGAATACTACAAACACCTCTACGCAAATAAACTAGAAAATCTAGAAGAAATGGATACATTCCTCGACACCTACACTCTCCCAAGACTAAACCAGGAAGAAGTTGAATCTCTGAATAGACAAATAACAGGAGCTGAAATTGTGGCAATAATCAATAGTTTACCAACCAAAAAGAGTCCAGGACCAGATGGATTCACAGCCGAATTCTACCAGAGGTACAAGGAGGAACTGGTACCATTCCTTCTGAAACTATTCCAATCAATAGAAAAAGAGGGAATCCTCCCAAACTCATTTTATGAGGCCAGCATCATTCTGATACCAAAGCCTGGCAGAGACACAACCAAAAAAGAGAATTTTAGACCAATATCCTTGATGAACATTGATGCAAAAATCCTCAATAAAATACTGGCAAACCGAATCCAGCAGCACATCAAAAAGCTTATCCACCATGATCAAGTGGGCTTCATCCCTGGGATGCAAGGCTGGTTCAACATACGCAAATCAATAAATGTAATCCAGCATATAAACAGAGCCAAAGACAAAAACCACATGATTATCTCAATAGATGCAGAAAAAGCCTTTGACAAAATTCAACAACCCTTCATGCTAAAAACTCTCAATAAATTAGGTATTGATGGGACATATTTCAAAATAATAAGAGCTATCTATGACAAACCCACAGCCAATATCATACTGAATGGGCAAAAACTGGAAGCATTCCCTTTGAAAACTGGCACAAGACAGGGATGCCCTCTCTCACCGCTCCTATTCAACATAGTGTTGGAAGTTCTGGCCAGGGCAATCAGGCAGGAGAAGGAAATAAAGGGTATTCAATTAGGAAAAGAGGAAGTCAAATTGTCCCTGTTTGCAGACGACATGATTGTTTATCTAGAAAACCCCACTGTCTCAGCCCAAAATCTCCTTAAGCTGATAAGCAACTTCAGCAAAGTCTCAGGATACAAAATCAATGTACAAAAATCACAAGCATTCTTATACACCAATAACAGACAAACAGAGAGCCAAATCATGAGTGAACTCCCATTCACAATTGCTTCAAAGAGAATAAAATACCTAGGAATCCAACTTACAAGGGATGTGAAGCACCTCTTCAAGGAGAACTACAAACCACTGCTCAAGGAAATAAAAGAGGATACAAACAAATGGAAGAACATTCCTTGCTCATGGGTAGGAAGAATCAATATCGTGAAAATGGCCATACTGCCCAAGGTAATTTACAGATTCAATGCCATCCCCATCAAGCTTCCAATGACTTTCTTCACAGAATTGGAAAAAACTACTTTAAAGTTCATATGGAACCAAAAGAGAGCCCGCATCGCCAAGTCAATCCTAAGCCAAAAGAACAAAGCTGGAGGCATCACACTACCTGACTTCAAACTATACTACAAGGCTACAGTAACCAAAACAGCATGGTACTGGTACCAAAACAGAAATATAGATCAATGGAACAGAACAGAGCCCTCAGAAATAACGCCACTTACCTACAACTATCTGATCTTTGACAAACCTGAGAAAAACAAGCAATGGGGAAAGGATTCCCTATTTAATAAATGGTGCTGGGAAAACTGGCTAGCCATATGTAGAAAGCTGAAACTGGATCCCTTCCTTACACCTTATACAAAAATCAATTCAAGATGGATTAAAGATTTAAACGTCAGACCTAAAACCATAAAAACCCTAGAAGAAAACCTAGGCATTACCATTCAGGACATAGGCGTGGGCAAGGACTTCATGTCCAAAACACCAAAAGCAATGGCAACAAAAGCCAAAATTGACAAATGGGATCTAATTAAACTAAAGAGCTTCTGCACAGCAAAAGAAACTACCATCAGAGTGAATAGGCAACCTACAACATGGGAGAAAATTTTTGCAACCTACTCATCTGACAAAGGGCTAATATCCAGAATCTACAGTGAACTCAAACAAATTTACAAGAAAAAAACAAACAACCCCATCAAAAAGTGGGTGAAGGACATGAACAGGCACTTCTCAAAAGAAGACATTTATGCAGCCAAAAAACACATGAAAAAATGCTCATCATCACTGGCCATCAGAGAAATGCAAATCAAAACCACTATGAGATATCATCTCACACCAGTTAGAATGGCAATCATTCAAAAGTCAGGAAACAACAGGTGCTGGAGAGGATGTGGAGAAATAGGAACACTTTTACACTGTTGGTGGGACTGTAAACTAGTTCAACCATTGTGGAAGTCAGTGTGGCGATTCCTCAGGGATCTAGAACTAGAAATACCATTTGACCCAGCCATCCCATTACTGGGTATATACCCAAATGACTATAAATCATGCTGCTATAAAGACACATGCACACGTATGTTTATTGCGGCATTATTCACAATAGCAAAGACTTGGAACCAACCCAAATGTCCAACAATGATAGACTGGATTAAGAAAATGTGGCACATATACACCATGGAATACTATGCAGCCATAAAAAATGATGAGTTCATATCCTTTGTAGGGACATGGATGAAATTGGAAACCATCATTCTCAGTAAACTATCGCAAGAACAAAAAACCAAACACCGCATATTCTCACTCATAGGTGGGAATTGAACAATGAGATCACATGGACACAGGAAGGGGAATATCATACTCTGGGGACTGTGGTGGGGAGGGGGGAGGGGGGAGGGATAGCATTGGGAGATATACCTAATGCTAGATGACGAGTTAGTGGGTGCAGCGCACCAGCATGGCACATGTATACATATGTAACTAACCTGCACAATGTGCACATGTACCCTAAAACTTAAAGTATAATTAAAAAAAAAAAAAAAAAAAATGAATAGTCACATGGGTAGTAGCTGCCATCTTGGGCAACACAATTCTATACTATAACTATTGTATCTTATGCATGTATCCTCCCCACTATTTTGTGAAGAATTTAAACGTGCAGGCTTTCTTAAATGTATCTATTTTAAGTAAAGTATCTCACACTTGCCTATAGTACAATAGACAGTCAATAGATGCTAACTTTTTGGATACTTTTTTATGTGATTTATAGATATTTTGTTTTGTATTTTCTTTCTTTTGGCTAAATTATACTACTAAGTTTGATGAGCTGAAATGGGGATTTTTATCACTTCATGTCTATAGTCTCAGCATAGAGGTGATGTTTAATAAGTTTCACTTTATAAATCTTCAAAGCACATCAAAGGTCTGTGCATTGAACTTACTAGTGTAGTGAATAAGATTCTATGCTATAAATTGTCCCATTAGCATTAAGTCTCGAGAGAGCTGAACTTCTGCTCCCATGAACAAACATGCTACAGTCTATCACCGTATCCAAGCGGCACCAGTGTGTGCTTGTCATTAAGGGCGAGTAGCCAAATGCTAGGATTTCTGAAAACATGAGTAAGACAGAGGGAGAGAATCCAGAGACATTATTTCCATAAGATAAATTATTTGTCAGCAAACAGAAGCTAACAGCCTCTGGGTAGGAGTTCTGGAATTAAAATGAGATTATGAACAGAGACCAGTATATAGAATGCAACAACTTTGCATTTAAAAGAGATTTTAGGAATACGTATGATTCCAAGTTAGAAATTCCAGGAAGAAGCCAAATTTGGAAGTCAAAATTGAAAACTGTAAAACAGATATTTAAGATTAAGCAGGATGAAATTAATTAAATCATTTCAGTTTTTTCCTTGAATATTCCATAAATATGAATTATAGGAATTTCATGTATATCTGGTCTCAGGTTATGACCACTCTTAAGTGAATGTTTATAATGCTCTTAAAAATCTGGTTGGGCGCAGTGGCTCACGCCTGTAATCCCATCACTTTGGGAGGCCGAGGCAGGTGGATCACCTGAGGTCAGGAGTTCGAGATCATCCTGGCAAACATGGTGAAACCCTGTCTCTAATAAAAATAAAAAAAACTTAGCTGAGTGTAGGGGCACCCACCTATAATCCCAGGTACTCCGGAGGCTGAGACAGGAAAATTGCTTGAACCCAGGAGGTAGAGGTTGCAGTGAGCTGAGATTGCGCCACCGAACTCTAGCCTGGGTGACAAAACAAGACTGCGTCTCAACAAGAAGTAAAAAGTCACCTAAGGTGTTGATTCAAAATGTAGATTTCTGGGATCATCATAAAATATTATTGTTAAACATATCTGGTGTGTATCTGTATGTGCATGCCAATTAACAACCTATATAATTATGATGCAAGTAATTGGACCAAATTTAGGAAGAAGCCCTGCCCTATAGCTGAGAAGAAACTAGTCCTCCAGGAGTGACAAAAGTCTCTGCTTGTGGAGATGAGGTAATGGGTAATGCAGAGATAAATCTGGCATTAATTGCCAAAAATACATTTGATAACTGATTTACACATGCCACAAAGTATATTTATTTTGAGCCCAAGACTGATGGCCCTATACTTCACATGACTAATTGAAATTAATAAAAGTAATTATCCATAGAGCATACTGGAGTTTGCCTTTCTCTGCCAACTCATTTTTCTTGTTTCTCAATAAATGCTACTGGGAAGCAGGAGAAAATGATTTTGGGCAATAAATTGTTGAACCCTGTAGAAAGCCATTTTTAATGATAGGTCACCTTTTGACCTTAGAATTAGGAGGAACTAGGTTACTTCTCTAAAGTGCACTAATCATAACCCTTGTAGAATTAACACCAACTAGGCTAAATAAATGGACTGTGTAAATTACACAAGTGGATATGTTGTCAGTTTGCCTTGCTAACCTTCACTAAAGCAGAAGTCACTGCTCTCATTAATTCTTCATTTTCTCAAGTTAATTAACTAGTGTGTGGTGCACTGTCCTCATTTTAAAAAATGAAATAATACTATATTAATATAAGGTGTTGTGATGGTTGATTACATTTTTATAAAACTCTGCAAGATTAGTGAGAGAAATAATGCCAAGCTTAAATCATGTTAAGATTGCATTTAAACATCTTAATTATAGTTGTAAAATTTATAATTAAAATATAGCATAGGATAAGCTCCAATCTATATTATTATATTACCATATTTGTGTAGACTATATCTCCATCACATGTTGTAAATGCAGGCAAATTCTAACTGCTGCTCAAAGTTCTGCTTTAAAATTCTCTTTTTCAGTATTTTAACATACACTCATAGCCTTTGGGCATTAAAATATTTTGGAATATCTTTAAATGTCTTTGAAGGGCTATCAGACCACATCATACGACCTCTGACCATTTGCTATAACTAAAATTCACAGTGATAGCTTATTTAAGGGTAAATGATGGATTAACACAATAATCGCTCTGATGAGTGCTTTATAGCTAGACTTGACCATTTTCTTTTATGGTCTAGAAGGACCATATGGTTTATAAGAACACCATCAGGATAGTTCTTACAATTGAAATAAAAGAATGTGCCTTGAAATACTCTTTACAAAAATGTTACAATAGGTTGATTTAGCTAACTTAGTAAAACTGTTTAAAAACACCTGAAAATCAACCAGCATAATCACCTGATGTTACCTTTGAACAAATACACAGCAATTTGTTCTTTTTTTGGTTTGTTTTTTATATTGGTTCTAGAAAGTATGTGAAATTGCATATGCACATTTGTAGATATATAAATGTGTGCGTGATATTTATATAAAATTTTAGTAATCAAGGGCTTTGAAAAATACTTCCCTTCTATTTAATTCCTATATATTCCCAATGTGCTCTGTGAACTTTATGGCTCATTTCATTGTGACAGATAAGCAGAAATCCATTCCCATAGCAGAATCGTCAAGACAGATCTGCTTAACTTACATATTCAAAAAATACTATTCATTCTTAAAAAGGGGGGAAGCTTTTGCAACAACATGAATGGACCCAGAGGACAGTATGCCAATTATAATAAGTCAGGAATTAAAAACCAAATATGACATGATTTCACTAATGTGTAGATTCTAAAAGACTTGAACTCATAAAAGAAGAGAAGACAATAGGGTTTAACAGAGTCTGGAAGAAGTGGAAGATGGAAAAAAGGTGGATATTGATCAAAGGGTACAAAGTTTCTGTTAACTAGGAGGATTAAGCTTTAGCAATGAAATCTATTGCAGTAGAATAGTAACTAAAATAAACAGTAATGCATTGTATATGTAAAAATTGCTAAAAATAAGTTTTTAAATAATTTCAGTACAAAAAATAGGTACTCATATGGGGTGATGAATTTGTTAATTAGCTTGATTTAATCGTTTCACATTGTAAACACATATCAAAACTTCACATTATACCCCATAGTTATATAAAATTATTTGTATAAAGTTTTAACGTGTAATTTGAGCCAATTACAGAATTAACACATTAGAAGCAAATTGAGTGCGGTGAGAATGCCAAATTATCTTAATAACTGTCCACACATTTAGAAGAAAAACTTTTGAAGTGTGGAACTTTGAAAAAATATATATCCATGACCAAAAGGAAGGTGTGAGCAAGAGTCATTTATATTTGACTAATGTCTATTAAGTAGAAAACTTGAAGTTATCTTTTCAAATTTTGTAAGTAAAAAATATTAAAATCTTATTAGTAAACATTGTTTTTCCTAGTGGCATGAGAGTAGAAAAATAATCATTTTTATTATTAGTCTATTAATTCAAAAGGTATTATCCTTTCTGCTTCTATAAAGCTATTGGTGATATGATAATTTCTATACATATCTACTTGTGTAAACTCTGTTTTTTTTTTGTATTCTCTTCTCTTTAAATATTGGTAAGTTCTCAGGATTCTCTTCTATGCTCATTTCTAATTTTATATTCCCTTCCTGGATACTTTATCCACTCCTGACCAATACTATTTTTTTTTCTATATTTATTTCTCCATGCCAGATCACTGCTGGGATACTACTAATTGGATTCTCATAGTCCAGTAAGAAATATAGTGCCTAAAACATAGGAAATTCCCTATTGTTGTTAAAACATCCCCCATCCCAACAAATGTTACAATGCTTAGCCTAACTGGTCAAGTCACAAATTTAAGCATCACCTTATTCTTCTCTTCCTTCACCTACTGCAATCTACCCACATGTTACTTTCATTCCACTTCCTGAATTGTTCTCTAATCCCTCCATCTTTTTCAAACTCTACTACCACAACCCTAGTCAAAGACTGTTTCTCTCACCTAGATGACCACATTGTCCTCTTACCCAGTCTATCTTTTTTCTCTCTTGTGCTTCTCTAATCTATTCTTCAATTGCAGTGTTAATAACATTCCTAAATTAAATTCTGATTGTGAAATACCAATGCTTAAAGCCTATCAATAACTCTTCATTGATAAACTCCATACTACATGTCATACCTAAAATTCCCTTTATAATTCTTGGCCCTTGCTTAATTCTTTAATTACCTCAATCTGACACTTCTTTCTTTATTCAAATTCTAGAAAATACTGATGATGATCAGTTTTCTGATTATGTCATATCTTTTTTTTTCCTGTATGGATCATTGTTTCCATCAAAATGAACTCTTTGACTTCTACCCAATTATTCCATTCCCTTTGCAACATAATGTGAAGGAGTTTTCTCGCACTCTCTACTCGTTTTCTCACCTGCTGTTGCCTTCTCAATGCATTACACTTCCGTATTCAACTCCAACACACCTAAAACTGTTCTTGTTAAGAACTTTAGGCAGATGAAGCTAATAATCACTATTATATTCTTATTTGTTTTTCACTGATATTCAAGAGGTGTGTCTGTTCTTTCTTGAAAAAAATAACTTTTTTCTTGGCTTTTGTAACAACAATGTCCTTATTTGCCTATGATTTTACTGGGTAATTTCCTAATTTTTCTTATTAGATGTACTTTTTTTTTTTTTTTGGTCTCTTTTTAAGTGGTGGTAGGCCAGAGATTAGTTCAAAGTCCCTATTTTACCCTCTGCACAGTAACACTAGATGGACTCATTCTGTCTCAGGGTTTTAAATGCCATCTATGGGTTGATGACTCAAAAGTTGTAACTCTGAATTTCTGTTCTCCATACTCACGTACCTAATTGCTTACTTGAAGTATTCAGTTTAATATGTAGATTTGTCTCCCTTACTCATTTTTACCAAACTTATCCACCTTCATAAATGGCACCACTCAAAATTTGCTGAAGACAAAATCCTAGAAATAATATTTGATTCTATTTTTCCTAAAACTGACATATACAATACATTAGCAACTCCTTGAGCTCTGCGTTTAGAAATTCTTCCATGAACCTCAAGGTCTAAGGTCTGTGATCTTTTGAGTAACCTTAGAGCACACTGTATTTTTCCTGCTCATGGGTAAACTCTTTGATAGTAAAGACAGCTTCTATCTCTTTTACAATTATTACACCAGAACCACCTACCAAACCTCATAGACATATGTATAAATGTAAATGTAATTTGAGTAAATTTTATAGTAGTACATCTTTTACATTCCCCAACATGCCTCTCTCTATATATATTTATTTTACTCTGCCAGCAATAGAGCTTATTTAGTTTTATATGCTGAGTTCTCAGATAAGAAAATGAAGCAAAATTTTTCCAACATTCTTTATTGCAGTGCTTCCAAATCTTTAATGTACATATGAAACAAGTACAGATGTTGTTAAAATGCAATTTCTGGTTTAATAGTTCTGAAGTAGAGCCTGAATTTTTCAATTCTGACAAGCTCCAAAAAGAAGCAAGCATTGCTTGCTTGACCACACTTTCACTGGCAAAGATTTAAAGACAATCAGTATTACAGCTATATGATTAAAATAATTTAAGCAATAAATTAAATAAAATTTGGGGAATTAAAATACAACCTAACTTTTTATCCAGATCTAGCAAGTGGTATTTTTATTTTTATTGCAACTTTTCAGAATTCATATTAGGATATTTTAAAGTCTAAGTGTTGTATTAAGAGTAGTATATTAATTATAATGGTGTTAACTTCATTTAAACTTACCTGTATGTTGATTATTCTTCCTCTGTAAAATTAAGCCACACAGATAAAACGTTCTGCTATACTTAACAAGATAGATATTTGTATAAAATGAAAGTTAAGATATTATCCATAGCGTAAATATTTATCATTCAGTACAACTAAGGGGAGACTATACCCAGATGATTTCTTCTTGGAAACAATATTTTGCCGTAATGGAATGTGATATGAGTTAGGTACACTTTAGTATGACTATCTTCCAGAAAGTGCTTTATTTTCTGAGGAAATAAGCATCTGTTTAGATCATAATAAAAGGAGAATAATGGAACAATTCCGGAAATCCCATCTTTTGCTACTTTTTCTGATTATCTGAGGATCAGTTGATAATGCTATTCTTTTTAAACGCATCATTTTAATAGACTAAAAACAATGTTAAAATTAAAATATAATAAAAGTCTTAAAAAACATACTGGCCAATGAAGTCATTCAAAGGAGACATTGGATAATATGAAATTCAAATGACTTTAGTCAACTCAGTGAAAATGTAAATTTGTGTGAGAAAAAGCAAACAAACATTTAAGTTGTGCAAATTTATATGCAAATAAATAATTGTTTCTGGTTTTAAAACTGTACAATCGCATTTCTGATCTAACAGTTCCATGGCTATTACTAGCGTTATTATAAACAATTATAGTAATCAAAAATTAATTCCTATATTTTAAAATCCTATAGTTTGAAATTAGCTAAATATTTGTGTCTTTTCTTCATGAAGTCCTAGCACAGAAAGATAAAGTGACATTTGATTCCATATTTAAATATTTTCTGACCACGACAGTGATGAGACTATTTTTAGCCTCTAAGTAGAGTAAGTATGTTAGAGTTATTGAGTACTTACAATAAAATTTAGGTAAAGTTTGACTTTTATAAGAACAGTATAAATTAGGTATATAAACCCCAAGCTGATAGTCATTCCTAACTATATTTGACTTGTAAAAAATACCTGAAGAAGGCCGGACGCGGTGGCTCACGCCTGTAATCCCAGCACTTTGGGAGGCCGAGGCGGGCAGATCACGAGGTCAGGAGATCCAGACCATCCTGGCTAACATGGTGAAACCCCGTCTCTACTAAAAGTACAAAAAATTAGCCGGGCGTGGTGGCGGGCGCCTGTAGTCCCAGCTACTCGGGAGGCTGAGGCAGGAGAATGGCGTGAACCCGGGAGGCGGAGCTTGCAGTGAGCCGAGATCGCGCCACTGCACTCCAGCCTGGGCGACACAGCGAGACTCCGTGAAAAAAAAAAAAAAAAAAAACTCACGAAAGGAAAATTGTAGTTTATTTGCATTCTTCTCATTTTTAATGTACATTTTGTCTCCACTGATCATTTTAAATATCTGTAAGACAAACGAAGTTTCTATAATATCCCCAGTAAACTCTTACTCGTAGTTATCAGAATCATTCCATAAAACATGTTAAAAAATATGCATGTTTGATATTTTCAGATATTTAAAGAACTATCTTATAATGATATTCAAAGGAAAGTATCCTAAGCGAATTAACACAGAAACAGAAAATCAAATACCGCTTGTCCTCACTTGTAAGTGGGAGCTAAGCATTGAGTACACATGGCCACAAAGAAGGAAACAACAGACAATGAGGTCTATTGAAGTTGAAGGGTAGAAGGTGGATGGGGATTGAAAACTACCTGTCAGGTGGGTATTATGCTGATTGCCTGGGTAACAAAATTCTGTATGCCAAACTCTGATGACACAGAATTTACTCATATAAAAAATCTGCACATGTACCACTTGAACCTAAAATAAAAAGTTGGAAACAATAAAATAAAATAAAACAAAAAGTAAGCCAGAAAAATTATATATCTACAAATTAAAGTGCCCCAAAATATTTGTGGACTTGTCCAAATTATTAAATTCAATTTATTGAATACCAATTCTTTTTAGGGAATATTTATGCTCCATTAACCATATTCCCAAGGAGGAAAGAATTATATGTGAGGAATAATTCAGCCTCCCGGTTTCCCTCCATACATTACATATTTCCATGTGAGAAAGTACCATTTACCTGAGAGATAAGAGAGAGAAAAGAGAGTCCATTTTTTTATGGAGAAACATTTCTTAAGGATTGGCCTACTTTTCTCATTAACTATGAATGAGTGCTTTATCAATATGAGAGTTCTACCATTGTCCATTATGGCTTGTGATGAAATAAATAATTTCAATATGAAGAGAGTGTGGGTGGGGTGGGGAGGTGGGCAGTTTTAAAAGCATATGGTATTGCTGAGTAATATTCAGCAGTAGATCACATCTTTGTTTTACAAGCAAATTTGGCATGATTAACATTAATAGATTTGGGTGCTTATTAAATTAGTTTATATATGCAAAGCAATTAGAAGAGTGCCAAGCAAAATACATATGATATCTAAGTGTTAGCCATTATCAATACTATTACTTTGTTATATTGATTAATATGTTTTGTTCTTCATCTCTCTAAATCTTCTGCCACAACTGGTCCCATTATGGATTGTAAGAGATTATTAAATGCTTTATTAATATTAAATAAAAAAGATTATTAAATGCTTTATAGCAAAGTAACTCTACAAAGTAAAGAGAAGGTACATAACTTGACCCAGGTCTCAAACTTGTTCAGTTGGCTAAACCTGGAATATAACGTCTATCTGCATCATGTCAAAGCTAGCACCCTTTCCTATTTCTGAGGGCCTCTCAGAAATAAAATTGAAAAAGTTAGGCTCTAAGTTGTTATTTTTTTCTGTTATTAATCTAAACAGTAACATCAACAACAAAACCAAAAATAAATTTCTTTTTCACGCTTAAAGAGAAAAATACATGTGAAGCATCAGAAGTTGTAATTTTTTTCCATTTAAGACTTAAAAATTTTAATGAGAAACAGTTTAATAGACATAAAATTAACACTAATACACTTTTTAATACGTCTTACAAAGCAATCTTGTAAAGTTGAATCAATGAGGCTTTCAGTTAAAGGATTCAATATTAAAACAAAAGTTCAAATTTCTGCTTTCAGATTGGTGTCAATTTTCTCAATGTGTATTTGCTGATGTGATTGGATATAAATATAATCAATAGTCATTTATGATATATTTTAGTAATGACATGCATTTAAATATTGATTATCCTGTTATTTGTGATTTTCAATTTTTGCTTGATACTATTACAAAACATCAAATATCCTGTTTCTATGCTCCTTTTACTTCTGTTTTATTACTTCACTTTGAAATTATGGATTGGGAAACCTTTCATTACTTTCATAAGCTTTAATTCCATTGTTCTTATTTCAGTTTTGTTCAACATCTGTTATGAACTGTGACTGCCTCATTTTTGGTAGATATAAAAAGATTATAGTTTTGTGTTCATTTTTTTTACTAGGAAAACTCCTTCAAAATGGTACTTTGTACATGTAAGGTGAGTTAATTCTAACTGAGTCAAACTAAATTTAATTGAAGTAATGCATTCTGCTATCATCTCTCATTTTATTTAAAAAAATGTATATATTGGAAAACACGTTTACCTCTGAACCTTGGAGATATGCAAGTCCTCCAGTAAAAAGAAGTAATTTATGTTTTTTCACCTCATGGATTTCACATCACTCAGAAACACATGAAGAAACTTTCAATGAGGCATCCACAGGAAGGCTCAGTGGGATGTCTGACAGTTTAAAGTAAAGAGAAGAAGGATCTGGAATTTGTAAGGATAACCTACAAAAGACACCAACATAAAACAACCTTCCTAGTTTTATGTTCCCCTTTGTCAATAAAAAATGAAACTACTAAACTATAGAACAAACAAGTGATCTGTATTTGGGCAATTTCTTATATATAATTTTAGCTCTGTCACCTCGGACTGACATGTCTGTACCTTTATGGTGCTATTATATTGTATGTCACAAAGAGAAAGCACCAAAGCAATTTTCATGAATACATGAAACTAAACCTTACATGAAATCATCTAGGGAAAAGTATGCCATACTTATAAAAGTGTTCAGAGTTTTGGAGAAGATTAATATATTTTGTTAAAATGGTTGGCATACATTATCCATTAAATTAGTTGCACATACACATCCCTATGATTTATCACTACAAAAAATATACATTCCCATTTATGGTGAGTTGTACACACAAATGCACACAAAAAAGTGCAATGGAAATAAATGCAAAAAAGAAATTTGTTTGATAATACTAAATATAACAAGTTTTAGGCAAATTTAAAGAGTACATTTCAGAACTATGTGTAAAAACGAATGTGAACAAAGAGAACATTTAACAAATAGCCTAATTAAAAGCTATTTTTTACATTTTAAGGAAAGCAATTATAGTTTTAATCAGTTATTAGAATGGAATTAAATTAAGGGTATATCAGTTACACATTCACAGTACCAAAAATACTGAATATTATTATTTGAAAGAGATATTGATAAGCAATTTATTGAATATGAATTCATAGCAATGCTACTACTTGTGGCTTTCATAGAGAAGAATGAAGAGTGAGGAGGGAAACAAATAAATTTACCAAAAAAAAAGAAGAAGAAAAAGAAAGCAATGTGAAGTAAAGGCAGTAAAATTTAATGGAAAATGATTAATATTCTGATTCTGATTGGATAGCCAATGTAGATTGTCTTGTTTTAATGTTAGTGTGCTCATTAATTGTGTTAAAGTCAGCTACCAAAATCTATATTTATGTATTATCCTTATCTGCTCATCAAATATTATTTCAGTTAAATATGACAGGAAAGGCATGGGCAAACAAACTTTGAAAATATGGTACTCATGTTGAATGTCCTTTAACTTAGGTTTCTGTCATTTTTACATTTATATTTCATATTCTATGTAAGGTTTTCTTGTGGGACTGTCATAAACCACTAGTAGTGCTTATTTTTCACATGAGCTGTGATCAAAACATCAACATTTTGCCAGAGGCTTTTATTTCAATTTGTTTTATACCCATCAACTTCTTCTTTGGAGTCATTAAAAAGCACTCATGGAACATTCTATAGATAGGTTATGCATGACATACTCACTGATGCTATAGTAAATTGCCACATATTTATCACTTTGTAACTGTTTTTTAAAGGTTACTGGCAAGGTCGTTAAAAGAAAACAAGATAGAATGAGAAAAATTGTATTATGTGGGTTTTGAGGTATACATATACATATATAATTGGCTAGATCCTTTTTCCTGACTTGTCATTTTCTTTTGAACCCGCAAATGTATTTGAGAAATTTATGATATGAAGTGAGAATCATGAGATACTTAGTGACTACAGATAAATATATCAAGGCTGAATAGCTAAAAGTAAATTACAAAGGGTGAGAAGCCAAGCACAGCACAGTAAACATAAGAGTTTGATTTGAAAATGCTGTAACTATTATATCTTACAGTGGGAAATAGCTTGCAGCTAATGCTAAGCTTCTGCTATGGTTGCCATTCTTTTAATTTATATTTTGTTTATTATTTCTTCAATTTACACAAAAAAGCATTTTCTATATATGTAATAATCATAAAAACATATAGCAAAATATTGTCAGAAATAATTTAACTCTTCAAAGAAAAATTATTTTTAGTGAACACAACTTGTTTTCAATTCAGTCTTACTGGTTAAAAAAGATTTCTTTTCGTCTCTTACAATATAAAGTTTCCACTTAATTAATATCTGACTAGAAAACAGGAGTATTCTAGGTGAATCACTTTTTCACTGGGGTTCAAGCATTTCTGAAAAAGCTAAAGGAGAATGTACCACAGAGAGCAGGTTCTACATGCACTTTTATGAAATCACCACGATGGCAGAAAATAATATTTATCTCAGCATCATAGCTCAGTGGTATTTATTAGCCACCTAAAATCATAAAAATATTTCCAACATAAGAAGCATATCATGCAGACCCGACTTTTTTATCTGTAAATGCTAAATATCTTATATCTCATAATTCTCATGGCAGGGTAATCATGCAGTGACTGTCAAAGGATGAGCTGAATAATATGGTTGAAAGAGTCCTGCTGTTATTTTTTAATCTTAAGTAAGTCACTTAATCATGTATATGTCCCAATGGCTTGTTATTTAAAATACAAGATTTAGACTAAATCAGTACTTTTCAATCTGCTTCTAGAAGCTTCTGTTGTTATTCACAAAACATTTGGCTCTAATTACCATGAAAACTTAGTATTTGGAGATGGCTGATGATCATTTGAATTCTGCTCAGCTGTGGAACAGGAAAGAGTGCCTAAGACAGCTACCAATAGAGACTGCATTGTCTGCTGGAGGTCCAAATTACTCAACTTCCATGGTCACTTGAGATGTCCCAGTCCCCCACAGCCTAGTTTCTCAAAATATTTTGCTTAAAAAATAAAAATTATTTTACTGAAATAAAAATCAAGTAGTCTTTATTCCAATAATTTTAAGTAATCATTAACATTCTCTAATTCCAGAAATCAATTTACTGATAAATTTATCTCTTTTGACTATGAGAGAACTAGGTTATCCCTGAAACTTTGAAACTAGTCATTAAATATATTCCCGAACAATTAATTTAGACTGTGTATTCTGTGTCTGTCTACCTAAAGAGGATCTGAAGTTTGCAACAATATTTGTAATAATAGATACATTTTGGGTCCTAGTGCGAAAGACATGCTTGGGATAACCATTTCTCAGCCACAAAATACTGGGAGAGGCTCAAGCAATAGATAGTAAATATTGTCCAAAGAGATAGTCTGTAAGATACATAGCAATACCCTAATACCTGGAATAAGACCCATGTTTATGACAGAGACTCTTTGGGGAAACGTGTATCTCCTTTGAAGAAGAGTAGCTCCAGAGTGTTTTCTTGTGATGAAACTAAGGACAGTATCAACACTCACATTTTAGTTTTATTATCCATGTATATTTAAGACATTATCAGGCTCAAGTTTGTTAATAATGCAGGTTTTGAAGCCCACTGCCTGCCTTATAATTATTCTTCTTTGGCACCTGGATGAGATAAGATAATGACTGGAATAGGATAACAAAGAAGGAAGCCTCTGTTACAGCATTAAGACATTTGTATTTTATCAGAATTTGTTAATAAAGAGAAACTCTAGAGAGGAAATAGCAGAACAAAATCCACATGGCAGGATAGCAAGTTTGATGTATAATAAAAGAAGAGAAATAGAGATAATGTAAGACAAACAGATTATGTCATCCTATAAATAAAGAACAAAATCAGATAACCTATTAAAATCTGATAGTTTCTCCTCTGTCTGGCGAGGGGTCCAACTGAAAATGCTTGTTAACATTAAAACTTTCTAGGCTCTTAAATTATAACTGTGAGAAGTAAAATCATTTGAGGGAGAACCAGGAGAGAGAATAAAGGGGAGGACATAAGAAACAAGAGTACAAGAATGAGAAAGAGAGAGAGGAAGAAGGAGAGACAGAGAGAAAAAAGAAAAGAGAGAGTGTGATGAAATGAGTGAGACAAAGATATACTATTAAACAGAGCTAAAATTTATACTTGGACCATGATTTGTGTCCTAATTACTGTGAGTCAAACTTGTAAGCATTTTAAATGCAATTAATGACTTACTGCGTATAATCATTTCTTATTAGAGAGATTAGTCTGTTTACATTCAATGTTATCATTGATAACTAAGGACTTACTCCTGCCATTTATTATTGGTTTTCTGGTTGTTTTGCGATCTTCTCTTTCTTCTTTCCATCCTTCTTCTCTTCCTTTTAGTAAAGGTGATTATCTCTGGTGGTATAATTTAATTTCTTGCTTGTATTTTTTATGTAGTCATTGTATTTTTTTGGATTTGAGGTTACCATAAGGTTTGCAAATACAATCTTATAATCAATTCATTTAAGCTGATAACAACTTAACACTGTTTGCATAAACAAACAAACAAGCAAAAAAAAAAAACTAATAAAAAAAGAAACTCTACCCCTTAACTTCATCCTCCTGATTTTTAACGTTTTGCTGTTTCATTTATACCTTATTGTACTGCCTCTGAAAAGTTGTTGTAGTTATTTTTTTAATTGGTTCATCTTTTAGCCTTTCTAGTTAAGATAAGAGTAGTTTACACACCACAATTACAATCTTAGAATATTCAGTTTTTCTGTGTACTTCCTATTACCAGTGAGCTTTGTACCTTCAGATGACTTCTTACTACTCACTAACGTCTTTTTTCTTTCAGATTAAAGAACTCCCATTAGCATTTTTTGTAGGACATAGCTGGTATTGATGAAATTTGTCAGTTTTTGTTTGTCTGTGGAAGTCTTTATTTCTCTTTCATGTTTGAAGGGTATTTTCACTGGATATACTATTCTAGGATAAAAGGGTTTTGTTTTGCTTTTTTTCCCTTAGCACTTTAAATATGTCATACCCACTCTCTCCTGGCCTGTAACGTTTCCACTGAGAAGTCTGCTGCCAGAAGAATTGGAGCTCCTTTGTATATTATTTGTTTCTTTACTCTTGCTGCTTTTAGGACCCTTTATTTATGCTTGACCTTTCAGAGTTTGATTATTAACTGTCTTAAAGTGGTCTTCTTTGGGTTCACTCTACTTGGTGATCTATCAGCTTCTTATATCTGGATATTGATTAATTTTTTTCCAAATTTGGGAAATTCTGTTTGCATCCCTCTGAATAAATTTCTGAAGACAGCAAAGATCACCTGGTGACCATCAAGCAGGCCCCAGAAACAAAAAAACTCCTTATCTGAGAAACTCAGAAGTATAATGAAGAGAGCAAAGACCACCTGGGGACCATCAAGCAGGCCGTCTGGAGACAAAAAATTCTTTATTTGAGGAATTGAGTAGAAATTAGATTTTCTATTATCTAAAGTTGTCACCTGGTTCCAGGCCTCTTTTCAACTTAAAATTTTTAAGTAACTAGAATTTCTATATATCTCCGGAATGCATGCATGCTGAAAATCATTGTGATGGTTAATACTGAGTGTCAACTCAATTCAATTGAAGGAAGCAAATTATTGATCCTGGGTGTGTCTGTGAGGGTGTTGCTGAAGAAGATTAACATTTGAGTCAGTGGACTGGGAAAGGCAGACCCACCCTTAATCTGGATGGGCACCATATAGTCACCTGCCAACACAGCCAGGACATAAAGTAGGCAGAAAAACATGAAAGGGCTAGACTTGCCTAACCTCCCAGCCTACATCTGTCTCATGTGCTGGATGCTTCCTGCCTTTGAACATCAGACTCCAAGTTCTTCAGCCCTGGCGCTTGGACTGACTTCCTGGCTCCTCAGCTTGCAGACAGCCTACTGTGGACCTTGTGATCACGTGATCATGTGAGTTAATACTACTTAATAAAATCACCTTTTTATATATCCTATTAGTTCTTTCTCTCTAGAGAACCCTGACTAATACAGATTTTGGTATCAGGAGTGGTTCAAGAGGAACAGAATATTAAGGATGGAGTTCTTTCATTGCTTTCGGGGTTTCCGGAGTTGGCTGCTTAATATGATTAGACCCCCAAAATGCTAAGGAATCTATTTCTAATAGTATGGAGAGCACTGATAGTCCTTGGCATGAACTGTTTAGAGAGTTAGGCAAAATAAATGCATTTGACACTGCTGATTCACCACTCATGAGGGGCAAGGAGTTTAGTGACTCTATACATAATACCTTTGACCATATGTGGAGAACCAAGGAACATAATGAAGCTGGTTGGTTGCTACTAAGTTCACTGGACAAAGTGATGAAAGTAAATGATGAACTCAGGGATTCTAACTCCCAGCTTCAGGAGCAGATACTGGTCCTCAAATCTGCTAAGATTGCCCTGAGTGAGAGTCTCATCTCCTTTAGAGAAATAGCTGAAACTGTGGAAATTCACACACAAGCTCTTTTCATGAAAGTGGCTGACCTTCAATGAAAGGTGCATGCACACCCTCGCCAGGTGTCTACTGTTAAACTGAGGTCATTTACCGGAAAAGAATGGGATCCTGCAACTAAGAATGGAGATGTATGGGAGGACCCTGATGAAGCTGGGGACACTGAGCTTGTGAACTCTGATGAACTTTTCTTGCCAGAAAAAAACAGCTTCCCCATTCCCAGCAAGGGCAACATCCCTTCCCCAACCCACTCTGCCATCAGCCTTTCCACCTTTGTCTGAGGAGATAAACTCTGTGAGGCCTGAGGTAACAGTGATGGCCTGTTGATTCCCTGAGGCACTTGCCAGGAAAGACAGTGTCGATTCTCCTCAGGAGCCACCCCCAACGTCCCTGTCTGCTTCTAGACCTACAACCAAAGTCCCAGTGGGCCCCTAGAGGTTAGGTTCAGAGTGCGACCCATGAGGAGGTCCACTATACTTGCAAAGAACTGCTTGAGTTTTCTAATTTATTTAAGCAGAAATCTGGAGAACAGACATGGGAATAGATATTACGGGTGTGGGATAATGGTGGAAGGAACATAGAGTTGGATCAGGTTGAATTTATTGATTTGGGCCCACTAAGTAGGGACTCTGTATTTAATGTTGCAGCTTGGGGAGTTATAGAACGTTCTAATAGTTTATTTGCTTGCTTAGCTGAAATATAGATTAAAAGGTGGCCCACTGTGAGTGAGCTGGAAATGCCTGATCTCTCTTGGTTTAACGTAGGGGAAGGGATCCAAAGGCTTAGGGAGATTGGGATGGTGGAGTGGGTTAGTCACTTTAGACCTACTCATCCCAGCTGGGAGGGTCCAGAAGATATACTCTTGACCAATGCCTTGCAAAATAGATTTGTGAGGGCAGAACCTGAATTTTTGAAGAGCCCTGTAATTTATCTTCTCTGTATGTCAGATCTAACAGTGAGAACTGCAGTCACTCAACTACAAAATTTAAGTACAATGGGAATAATTGGATCTCGAGGTGGCAGAGGACAAGTGGCAGCACTCAACCATCAAAGGCAAGGTGGGCATAGCTACCATAATGGACAGCAGAGGAAAAGCAGCAATCAGAATAGTCTGACTCATGTAGAGATCTGGCACTGGATAACAAATCACGGTGTTCCTAGCAGTGAAATTGATAGGAAGCCCACTGCATTTCTACTTAATTTATATAAGCAGAAAACTGGCAGGTCGGATGGACAAAAGACTAATCTGAATTATAAAAACAAAGAATCACAGCCCCTTAATCAATTTCCAGACTTGAGCCAGTTTACAGACCCAGAACCCTTGAATGAAGGGAAGCCTGGGTCCCCTTGAGGAAGGACCCCACTACGCTACTGACAATTTATGCTGTTAATCTTTCTCCCATCTTTCCCTGAAGGAGACCTCTGGCCTTTTACCAGGACAACTGTGCATTGCAGAAAGGAAAATTATTGGACATTTTGTAGACTAGTGGACACTTGCTCTGAGCTGACATTGATTCCAGGGTGCCCACAACATCATTGTGGTTCTCCAGTTAAAGTAGGGGCTTATGGAGGTCAGGTAATTAATGGAGTTTTAGCTCAGGTCTGACTTAGAGTAGGTTCAGTGGGTCCCCGGACTCATTCTGTTGTCATTTTCCCATTGTCAGAATGCATAATTGGCATAGACATACTTAACAGCTAGCAGAACCCTCACATTGGCTCCCTGACTAGTAAGATAAGGGCCGTTTTGGTGGGAAAGGCCCAGTGGAAGCCATTAGAGCTGACTCTACCTAGAAAAAACAATATTGCATCCCTGGAGGCATTGCATAGATTAGTGCCACCATCAATGACTTAAAAGATGCAGGGACGGCAATTCCCACCACATCCCCCATTCAACTCTTCCATTTGCCCTTTGCAGAAGACAGATGCATCTTGAAGAATGACAGTGGATTATCATAACCATAACCAAGTGATGACTCCAGTTGTGGCTGCTGTGCCAGATATGGTTTCATTGCTAGAGCAAATTAACACATCTCCTGGCACCTTGTATGCAGTCATTGACTTGGAAAATGCTTTTATCCATTCCTGTCCATAAAGCCCACCAGAAGCAATTTGCCTTCAGCTGTCAAGGCCAGCAATGTATCTTTACTGTGCTACTTAAGGGGTATATCAACTCTCCAGCTTTGTGTCATAAATCTTATTTAGAGAGACCTTGATCACTTTTCACTCCCAAAAGATATCACATTGGTCCATTTTATGTATGACATTATGCTGATTGGATCCAGTGAACAAGAAGTAGCAAACAAACTGGATTTATTGGTGAGACAATTGGATGCCAAAGGATGGGAAATAAATCTGACTAAAATTCAGGGAACTTCTACCTCAGTGAAATTTTTAGGGGTCCAGTGGTATGGGGCCTGTGGAGATATTCCTTCTAAGGTGAAAGATAAGTTGCTACATTTGGCCTCTCCTACAACCAAAAAAGAGGCACAATGCCTACTGGGACTATTTGGATTTTAGAGGCAAACCCTTCTTCATCTGGGTGTGTTACTCCAGCCCATTTATTGACTGACCCAAAAGGCTGCCAGTTTTGAGTGAGGTCCAGAACAGGAGAAGGCTTGGCAACAGGTCCAGGCTGCTGTGCAAGCTGCTCTACCACTTGGGCCATATGACCAACAGATCCAATGGTGCTTGAGGTGTCAGTGGCAGATAAGGATGCTGTTTGGAGCCTCTGGCAGGCTCCCAGAGGTGAATCACAGCGAAGGCCTCAAGGATTTTGGAGCAAGGCCTCTTCTGCAGATAACTACTGTCCATCTTCTGCCATCTTCTGCAGATAATTACTCTCCTTTTGAGAGGCAGCTCTTGGCCTGTTACTGGGCTTCGGTGGAAACTGAACATTTGACTATGGGCCATCAAGTCACCAGATGACCTGAACGGCCTATAAGGAACTGGGTGCTTTCTGACGATCTAGCCATAAAGTGGGTCATGCACAGCAGCATTCCATCATCAAATGGAGGTGGTATATACCTGATCAGGCTTGAACAGTTCCTGAAGGCACAAGTAAGTTACATGAAGAAGTAGCTCAAATGCCCATGGTCTCCATTCCTGTCACCTTGCTTTCTCTTCCCCAGCCTGCACTGATGGCCACATAGAGAGTTCCCCATAATTAGTTGAAAGAGGAAGAGAAGACTAGAGAAGGTTCTACATGATATGCAGGCACTACTTGAAAGTGCACAGCTGCAGCACTACAGCCCCTTTCTAGGACATCCCTGAAGGACAGTGGTGAAGGGAAATCTTCCCAGTAGGCAGAACTTTGAGCAGTGCACCTGGCTCTGCACTTTGCATGGAAGGAGAAATGGTCAGATGTGTGACTATATACTGATTCATGGGCCGAAGCCAATGATTTGGCTGGATGATCAGGGACTTAGAAGAAGCACGATTGGAAAATTGGTGACAAAGACATTTAGGGAAGAGATATGTGGAGGCACCTCTCTGAGTGTTCAAAAACTGTGAAGATATTTGTATCCCATGTGAGTGCTCACCAATGGGTGACCTCAGCAGAAGAGGATTTTAATATTGAAGTGGATAGGATGACCTGTTCTGTGGGCACCACTCAGCCTTTTTCCCCAGCCACCCCTGTCATTGCCCAATAAGCCCATAAATAAAGTGGCTGTGGTGGCAGGGATGGAGGTTATGAATGGGATCAGCAACACGGACTTTCACTCCTCAAATCTTACCTGGCTATGGCCACTGATGAAAGCCCAATTTGCTATCAGCAGAGACCAACAGTGAGCCCTTGATATGGCACCATTCCTCAGGGTGGTCAGCCAGCTACCTGGTGGCAGGTTGATTATATTGGACCTCTTCCATCATGGAAAGGGCAGAAGTTTGTCCTCACTGGAATAGACACTTATTCCAGATATGGGTTTGCCTATCCTGCATGAAATGCTTCTGCCAAGACTACCATTCGTGGACTCATGGAATGCATTATCCACTGTTGTGATATTCCACAGAGCATTTCCTCTGACCAAGGCACTCACTTAATGGCTAAAGAAGTGTGGATGTGGGCTTATGCTCATGGAATTCAGTGGTTTTACCATGCTTCCCTTCATCCTGAAGCAGCTGGATTGATAGAACAGTAGAATGGCATTTTTTTAGGTTGGGGGAGGGGTTTGGAGACATGATCTCACTCTGCTCACTCTGTCACACAGGCTGGGGTGCAGTGGCATGATCTCACCTCACTGCAACCTCTCCCTCCTGGGTTCAGTCAATTTTCCTGCCTCAGCCCCCTGAGTAGCTGGGCTTACAGGTGCATGCCACCACACCTGGCTAATTTTTGCTTTTTTAGAGAGGGAGTTTCACCATGTTGGCCAGGCTAGTCTCAAACTCCTGGCTTCAAGTAGTCTGCCCACCTTGGCCCCCCAAAGTGCTGGAATCACAGGCATGAGCCACCATGCCCAACCTGGAGTGGCCTTTTGAAGTCACAGTTACAATGCCAACTAGACGACAGTAGTTTGCAGGGCTGGAACAAAGTTCTCCAGAAGGTCCTGTATGCTCTAAATCAGCATATAATATATGGTACTGTTTCTCCCATAGCCAGGATTCAGTGGTCCAGGAATTAAGGTGTGGAAGTGGAAGTGGCACCACTCACCATCACCCCTAGTGATCCACTAGCAAAATTTTTGCTTCCTGTTCCCATGTCATTATGCTTTGCTGGCCTAGAAGTCTTCATTCCAGAAGGAGGAATGCTGCCACCAAGAGACACAACAAAGATTCCATTAAACTGGAAGTTGAGAATGCCACCTGGACACTTTGGGATCCTCCTACACTTCAGTCAACAGGCTAAGAATGGAGTTACTGTGTTGGCTGGGGTGATAGGCTCAGACTATCAAGATGAAATCAAGCTACTACTCTACAATGGAGATAAGGAACAGTATGAGAGTATGCATGGAATACAGGAGATCCATTAGGGCACCTCTTGGTGTTACCATGTCCTGTGATTAGAGTCAATGGAAAATTACAACAGCCCAATCCAGGCAGGACTACAAATGGCCCTTCAGGAATGAAGGTTTGGGTCACACCACCAGAAAAAAAAAAAAAAAAAAAAAAAAACATAAAAAAAGTGACATGCTGAGGTGCTTGCTGAAGACAAAGGGAATACAGAATGGGTAGTAGAAGAAGGTAGTAATCAATACCAGCTACAACCACGCAACCAGTTGCAGAAACAAGGACTGTAATTGTCATGAGAATCTTCTTCTTTTGTGAAAAACATATTGGGTATGCATACACTTGTACTAAAAATATCTTCATTTTATGTCCTTTTTCCTTTATCATATGACATAAGATTTGTTGACTTCATATCAGCATTTTAGTATTGTTAACCTTATGTAATAGCATTTGGGTTGGAGATTGGTGTGTTTCTGGTTGTATGAAGGATAGTTACATTATGTTAGGAATAATTATGATTTTATTACTGTCTTTATCTGAAGTTTATGTACAATCTTAGGAAATATGTATGTGTTCAAGTTGACAAGGAGTAAACTTGTGATGCTTAATACTGAGTGTCAAATTGATTGGATTGAAGGATGCAAAGTATTGATCCTGGGTGTGTCTCTGAGGGTGTTGCCAAAGGAGATTAACATTTGAATCGGTGGGCTGGGAAAGGCAAACCCACCCTTAATCTGGGTGGGCACCATATAAATAGCTGTCAGTGCAGTCAGGATATAAAGCAGGCAGCAAAACGTGAAAAGGCTGGACTGGCTTAGCCTACTAGCCTATATCTTTCTCCCATGCTGAATGCTTCCAGCCCTTGAACATCAAACTCCAAGTTTTTCAGCCTTTGTCTCAGACTGGCTTCCTTGTTCCTCAGCTAGCAGACAGCCTATTGTGGGACCTTGTGTTTGCGTGAGTTAATATTACTTAATAAACTCCCGTGCGTGTGTGTGTGTATCCTATTAGCTCTGTCTCTCTAGAGAACCTTGACTAATACACTCATTGCACAACCCTTGCCTACATTAAGGCAACAAAATGTCTAGAAATGTCATCATTTATCATACAAACTACACTTGAGCTCCTGCTTTAAGGTCCATAAATGCTCCTAAGGAAAAGCCACCATGGTTCACTCAGTCTTCTCTTGCTGAGACACCCTGCTGCGCTCTTTTGCAATGTTCTTTCTTTCTAATAAAAAACATTCTTTTTTGAGACCTATAGTATCATTGGTCAATTCTTCTTACTGACCTGCAAGTTGAGCACTTTGCAATGACTTCACCCAACAGTTTCTACACACAGCTCTCTCTCTCTACCTCCACCCTAAGGTCAATATCTCTTAGATTTGTTCTTTTGAAGCCATTTTCTAAATGTGCTTTATTCTTTTTTGTTCTGTTTTCTCCTTTCTCCTGACTGTATTTCCAAGTAGCCCGTCTTCAAGCTAACTAATTATTTCTTCTGTTGATCATTTCTGCTATTAGGACTATGATGCATTCTTCAGTATGTCAATTGCATTTCTCAGCTTCAGAATTTTTGCCTGACTCTTTTTAATAATTTCAGTGCTTTGTTAAATTTGTCATACAGCATTCTGAATTCCTTCTTTGTGTTGTCTTGTATTTCTTTCAGTTTCCTCAAAACCGCTATTTTGAATTCTCTATCTAAACGGTCACATATGTCTTTTTCTCTAAGATTGGTCTCTAGTGCCTTATTTAGTTCCTTTGGTGAGATCATGTTTTCCTGGATAGTCTTGATGTTTTTGGATGTTTGTCAGTGACTGGCCATTGAAGAGTTAAGTATTTGTTTTAGTTTTTGTGGTCTGGGCTTATTTGTACCTGTCCATCTTGGGAAGACTTTCCAGGTATTCAGAAGAACTTGGATGCTGTGATCTAATCTGTGTCTGCATTAGGGGGCACCCTAAGCCCATTAACACTGTGGTTCTTGCAGACTCATAGAGGTACCACCTTGGTGGTGTTGACTAAGATCAAGAAGAATTATCTGAATTACTAGGCCAGAGACTTTTCTTCTCTTCCCTTACTTTTTCTCAAACAATCAGTCTCTCTGTCTCTCTCTATCTCTCTCTTTCTCTCAGTTGCTGGAGCTGGGGTTGGGGAACACAAACACCTCTTTGACCAGCACTACTGGGACTGCTTGTGTCAGACCTGAAGTCAGCACAGCACTGGGTCTCAAACAAGGCCTGCTGTAACTACTATCTGACTACCTCCTATGTTTGCTCAAGGCCCTAGGGCTCTAAAATCAGCAAGTGGCAAAGCCAGACAGGCTGGTGTCCTTCCCTTCAGGGTGATGAGTTCTCCCAGGTCCTGGGCAGATCCAGAAATACTGTCTGGGAGCCAGAGACTGAAGTCAGAAACCTTAGAAATCTTAGAACCTGTTGTTCTATTGCACTGTGGTTGCACAGGCACTCAAACCATGAGACAGAGTAGTTCCTACTCTTCCCCCACTTTCCAAAGGCAGAGGAGCCTCACTTTGTGGCCATAACTACCACAGGTCCATAGGGAGTACTGTGGGGGCTACCGTCAATGTTCCCTTAAGGCCCAAGGTCTCTTTAGTAAGCTTGTGGTGAATGCTGCTAGGCCTGGGACTCACTATTCTGGGTAATGGGCTCCCCTCTGACCCAGAATAGGTCCAGAAATTCCATTCAGGAGTCAAGGCCTAGTATAAGGGACTCTAAGATCCCTCTTGGTGCTCCAGCCCCCCTGTGGCCTAACTAGTACCTAAGCTGCCAGCCAAAGACCTCTTTACTTTTCCCTCTACTTTTCTCAAGCAAAAAGACTCTCTCACCATAGCCACCACAGCTGGGAATGTGCTGAATCTCACCTGAAACCAGTGAGTCTCACAAAAAGCCTATGGTGTACTATCTGGGTATCACTGCTGGTTATTCAGGGCTCAAAGGCATATTAGTCAGCAGGTGATGGGTCCTGCCAGGACTGAATTCTTCCTTTCAAGACAGCAAATTCCCTTATGACTCATAGTGTGTCTAAAACTGTCATTCAGGAGGTAGAACCTGGAATGGCAGCCTCATGACTGACCAGTACCCTATCCTACAGTGGCTGAGCTGGTATTCAAGATGTAAGACAAAGTGCTCTTTCCTCTTCCCACTCCTCTCATGGAAGGAAGGGGTCTCTGGGAGCTGGGAGCTGTGCTGCCTGGGGTTGGAGAAGTGGTGTCACAAGCACTTCCTTAGTCACCCTAACTGAAGTCTCAGTAGGTTGTGTGCCCCCCAAATCCCTTGGATCTTAGATCAGCTCAGCACTCAGACTTTCCTAGGAGTTGCAGTTTTTGTGGCTTAGACTGCCTTTCAAGTTTATTCATGCCCCAGAACCTTTAGTCCACGGTGACGAGGCTTGCCAAAACTCAAGTTCCAACCACATGGATGGGTGATTCTCCTCTGGATAGAGCTGGTCTAAATGCTCTCTCTGTGGTCAGGCATCAGCAGAGTTCAGTCTGGTTTTGCTTTCTGCTGTGACAGGGAAGCACTGAGTTCAGTGCAAAGTCTCCAAAGTCTCACAATTGCTCCAGTCTCACTTCCCAAGAACACAGATTCTCTCTTTGCACCATTCAGAGAATGACAGGAGATGAGGGAGATGTGTTGTTGGGAATTCAAGATGATCTTTTCTACCATTTTCTATGCCTCTTTCAGTGATATGAAGTTAATATCAGGTACTGTGATTACTCACCTGATTTTTGGTTCTTATGAAGGTGCTTTTTCATGTAGATGGTTGTTGAATTTAGTGGTCCTGTAGGGGGTGGAAGGGGGTAAAATAGATGGAAACTTCTGTCTGCCCATCTTGCTCCAGCCCTGTCTCCTAATCCCCCATTTCCTAAATGAAATTTCCATCTTTATTTTGTAAATAAGGAAAACTGAAGATAACCATTTTGCTTTAGGTCACATGGCTGCTTAATGCAAATCTGTGATTTGTGCCTAGGCAGTCTGTATTCCCTTAGCTACTCATACTACTTCAGAGATAACACATTGTGATACAAAAGAAAAGAAAGGTGGAGGAAACGTGAAAGAGAAGAGTGACTGAGAAGAGAGTTGGATGAGTGAGAAGAATAATATCAGGGAAAGATGAGAAGAAATTTGAGGAAAATATGGGTGAGTTATATTGGGAGAGGTATATAAGGTAAGAGAAAAGAATAAAATTCTGGCCTTGAGAGAGAAGAAATAAGGAAGAGAGTAGAATAAAAGAAGAATGAGAAGCAGAATGTATTAGTTCATTCTCACACTACTATAAGGGCATATCTGAGAGTGGGAATTCTATAAAGGAAAGAAGTTTAATTGACTCACAGTTCTGCAGGGCTGGGAAGGCCTCAGGAAATTTACAATCATGACAGAAGGGAAAGCAAACACATTACATTTTCACAAGGTTGCAGAAGACAGATAAATAAGACCCAAGTGAAGGGGGAAGCTCCTTATAAAACTATCAGATCTCATGAGAACACAGGAATAGCATGGAGGAAACTGCCTCCATAATTCAATTACCTCCTACCGTGTCCCTTCCATGGGACGTGGAGATGATGGGAACTATAATTCAAGATTAGATTTGGGTGGAGACACAGCCAAAACTTATAATTCCACCCCTGGCCCCTCCCAAATCTCATGTCCTCACATTTCAAAACAATCATGTCCTTCCAACAGTTCCCTAAACTCTTAACTCATTTCAGCATTAACTCAAATGTCCAAGCCCAAAGTCTCATCTAAGACAAGGCTGGTCTCTTCTGCCTATGAGCCTGTAAAATCAAAAGCAAGTTAGTTCCTTCCTAGATACAATGGAGATACAGGTATTGAGTAAATACACCCTTGCTTAATGGGAGAAATTGGCCCAAACAAATTGGGCTACATGTTCCATGCAAATGTGAAATCCAAAGAGGCAGAAATTAAATCCGAAAGCTCCAAAATAATCTCCATTGACTCCATGTCTCACATCCAAGTCATGCTGTTGCAAGAGTGGGTTCCCATGGTCTTGGGCAGCTCTGACCCTGTAGCTTTGCAGGGCACATCCTCCCTCCAGGTTGTTTTCATGGGCTGATGTTGAGTGCCTGTCTCTTTTCCAGGCCCATGGGTGCAAGCTGTAGGTAGATCTACCATTCTCCAGTCCAGAGGACCATGGCCCTCTTCTCACAGATCCACTAGGCATTGCCCCAGTGGGGATTCTGTGTGGGGGCTCCAACCCCACATTTCCCTTTCACACTGCTCTAGCAGAGGTTCTCCATGAGGGCTTTGCCCCTGCAGCAGAATTCTGCCTGGACGTCGAGGCATTTCCATACAGCCTCTGAAATCTAGGCAGAGGTTCCCAAGCCTCAATTCTTGACTTTGGTGCACCTTCAGGATTAACACCATGTGAAAGCTGCCAAGGCTTGGGGCTTGGACCCTCTGAGGCCACAGCCTAAGCTGTTCCTTATATCCCCTTTTAGCCATGGCTGGAGCGGTTGGGACACAGGGCAATAAGCTCCTAGGCTACACACAGCAGGGAGGCCCTGGGCCCAGCCCATGAAACTATTTTCCCTCCTAGACCTCTGGGCCTGTGATGGGAGAGGCTGTTGCATAAGTCTCTGACATGCTCAGGAGACAGAAGGCTTGAATTTTTCCTCAGAAAATGAATTTTTCTTTTCTATTGCATTGCCAGGCTGCAATTTTTCCAAACTTTTATGCTCCACTTTCTCTTCAATGCTTTGCCACATAGAATTTTCTCCCACCACATACCCTAAACCGTCTCTCTCAAGTTCAAAGTTCCACAAATCTCTAGGGCAGGAGCAAAATGCCACCGTGTCTTTTCTAAAATATAACAAGACTCACCTTTATTCCAATTCCCCAAAAGTTCTTCATCTGTATCTGAGACCACCTCAGCCTGGACTTCATTGTCTATACCACTATCAGCATTTTGTCAAAGCCATTCAACAAGTCTCTAGAAAGTTCCAAAACTTTCCTACATCTCTCTGTCTTCCGAGCCCTCCAAGTATTTGAGAATTTCCAAACTTTCCCACATTTTTCTATCTTCTTCTGACCCCTCCAGACTGTTCCAACCTCTTCCTGTTACCCAGTTTCAAAATCACTTCCATATTTTTGGGTATCTTTACAGTAGTGCCCCATTCCCGGTACCAATATACTGTATTAGTCCATTCTCATGCTGCTATGAAGACATACCTGAGACTGGGTAATTTATAAAGGAAATAAATTTAATTGACTGTCCATTTCACAAGGCTGGGAAGGCCTCAGGAAACTTACAATCATGGTGGAAGGGGAAGCAAACATGCCCTTCTCACAAGGCAGCAGGAGACAGAAGAATGAGAGCTGAGAAAAGAGAGAAGAATGAGAGCTGAGCAAAGAGAGAAGCCCCTCACAAAACCATGAGATCTCATGAAGAATTACTCATTATCATGAGAATAGCATGGGGGAAACTGTCCCCACGATTCATTTACCTCCAACTGGGTCCCTCCTAGAACACATGGGAATTATAGGAACTACAATTTGAGATGAGATTTGAGTGGAAACACAGCCAAAATATATCACAGAGAAAGCAAGATTTACTCCTAGTATTATTTTATCTACTATTAAAATGAAATTGCACATTTGTTTCTTTAATACAATGGAAGATAAAAACAGCGTCAAAGAAAGGGAACTTGCTCAAGGATGCAGAGCAGTTGAGAACAGTCAAGGAGCCAGAGCCACAAACCCTGATTAAGGTACCTTGCTCTCCGCTAGTTAAGTGGTGGTCACAAAGCAAAAAAGAAGAAGAAAAAAAAAAAAAAAAACCAGAGAAACACGGAAGAGTCCATATAGAATACAATGCCACTTGTTCACCATTCTTCCACTTGGCATTTATTCAAGTGCTTCTTCTGTGCCAGGTAAAGGTCAGAGCTACAGAGGTGAATAGTACAATGTTACTGAAGTAAAAGTGCTTGAAGTCTTGTGAGCATTTGGAGAATTACATTAGGAATAGGGAAAATCACTGCTTTGTGGGTAGTCAGACTGAGGAGTGAGGAGGAACACCTAGATCAAAGAAACAGTTGCTTAATTTAGAGGCTCAAGCTCAATTATTAAAATTAATAGCTAAACAATAGTCTTGAAGGATTGTCTTTTTTTTAACAAAAAGAATGCAGAATGATGGAAAGAACTGCTTAATTTCCACTGGAGTGGAGAGGTAGAGAAACTAGAAACTGAAAATAAAAAAAACCTTAAATAAGTTTAGATGAATCAGAGAATATTGGGGCTTGCTCCCCACTTACTCTAGGGCAGCTTGGGTAGTCTAGAAGTCTCTCAAAGAAGCTCTGCATTTGATATAATGCCAAGTCCTGAATGACACAAAGGCACTGTAGTAGAATCTTGTTACCTCAGTGTTAACATTTTTGTCCACATAATTGTTTTTTCTAGGGTGCTGTTATGTATATTGTAGTGTTTTCTGTTTTAACAGTATCATTAGCTTCTACTAACTAGATACCAGTAGCATCCCACTCTAACCATGAGAATTATGAATGCCTCCTGACATGTTTCATATTCCCTGGTAAGCAAACCACCTAAGTTTGACAACCATTGCACTAATTTAAGGATGGCTATAGGAGAAACCAAGATAGCCTAATGGAGTCACATAAAACACAGCAATTTTTTGGCTCTTTAATTGTGTGAAGAGGCTGGAAGAATAAATTCATAGGTTCTGAAATAACTAATAAATTAGAATAGACCTTTGTTCAGAAGAAGGAGGCTACAAAGTGAACAAATCTCATAAAAAGATGCTCTCTCAGATGTCTTGGTTTCAGCAGCAGATACCAGCAGTGACCAGATCAATCAACCACACATCCTTAGTATATACCAAGGCAGGATATTCATAGACAAGACTGGCTCAATATCTTACACTGTGGACCCTCAAATGTTCAGAGGACAGCATTTAGGTATAAGGTTCTTCCCCGAGGACCTTAATTTTGCTCCCAAATACCATCCTAAAAAAGGGTTAGGAAAGACCAGCGGAGAGAGAAGAACTAACACTAAAACTGAAATAAAAAATTTTAAAGCCAGAAAATATAGAGATGTCCCAATTGCCAAGTTTCTCCAGGGATTGCCACAGAACTAGATGAGGCCAATTAGAGAACATTTAAAAAATTTCTACATGTCGGACTCCACAAAAGATTATTCTTATTGGCGATGTTTTGATTCATTGCATGTATAGGGTGTGGTAAGACCATGGAACATGTTAGGAGGGAAACCCGGGCGTTCACCCAGGACAATTGAACTGGATAGAATTTTGCATATATTGAGAAAAAGAAGACACAATCTGAAAACGTATTTTCTAGGGAAAAGGTGGATATTTACTTTATTAATACATCCAGTAAGTAATGGTCTACATTTACCTCAAATGTAGGGAGATATTTTGGCTGGACCTTTCAAACAATAACCATATAGCACTTGGAAGAATATTATTAAGATCACCTAGGATAAGTGTGTAGATAAAGAAAATAAAGCAACTGAAAATAAAAAATTAACAAAATGTTTTTGAATGAATATGTGAGAGAAGAATTCTGGATAGGAGGCACTTAAGAAGGCAAAAATAACTCATAAATAAGATGAAAAGAAACCTACAGAATACATTATTTTATGACAAATGTGCTTAAGCATATTATGCAATGAATCTAAAAAGAGTTTATTTTATTTGACACTGATACGGTTATTAGTCTTCTTTAAAAATTAAGCCATTCAGTCTAGTGGCTGGGGTGCAATCCAAAATGTATTAAGCAAGAGAGGAGCAGCTAATGTAGAGAACTCTTTTAAGAAACATGTGGGCAGTATAATAGAAATGACTATGAAATGCAGAGAGGATTGTTTGTTTTTAAGCTGTAGGGATTTATACTACAGGGCAAAGGAATAATGAATGAAACAAGGTACCTAAGCAAAAAAAGCAACAAGACCCACAGTACAAAGGATAATAATTTTCTAGTCACTTGGAGAGAAACATTCTTTGTTTTCTTATTATGATAGAAAGAAGAAATTATTACAGGATTTCTACAGGTGTGCTGATATAAATATGAGTGAGTTCCAGTTTGAAGGTTTCTATTTCTGTTTAAAAGATGGCAAAGAAAAAGCCCTTCTCAGAGTTAAGGAAATGGAATGTTGGAGGATAATTGAAACATTTTTAAATAGTCACTGTGAAGAATTTTAAAAGAGTGCTAACTTGGATTGTAGAAATAGTTTTAAGGAGCTTTGAGGATTTCACTGCAGCTGATCACTCAAAAGTATTGTAACTTCTGGGGAAAGTGTGTGTCATAAAAGGCAATATAATTAGGATGAAGAAAGAATTTGACCATGAGTTGTGAAAGCAATAAAATCAAATAAGTACCTGGTTAAGAAACTCAGAAAGAGTGAAAAGTCACATTAAAAAAAAAATAATAATAGGTGTGCCTAAAAGAACTACAATTTTACTCAGAGGCTGTTCTAAAATCAGCTACTCAGTAGAACTTATGGATATAATTTGCTGATTCAAGTAATAATTTAATTGAGTTGGACAGATTTGATGAAGAAAATTGAATGATTAATGCACCATTTTAGATGGTGTTCCCTGGAGTTGTATGCAAACAATGTGTCCAGGGTGCTCTAGAGAGATATGTCCATAAGAAAATCAGGGAATGTAACCATCATGGTTTAACTAGAGAAAATAACACGTAAGAGGCATACATTAAGAGATTTATTTCAAGGAATCAACTTAAACAATTGGGACTGGCTAGTCAAATCTGAAGTGCCTAAGGCAGCTGTAAGGAAAGGCAGCCTGGAACTCTGGGGAGGGGCTGAAACGGTTGCCGACAGGCAGAATTTCTTCAGCAGGAAGCTCCAGTTTGTTCTGAACACCTTTCAACTCATTGAATAAGACCCAAGTAGATTATCTAAAATTATCTCCTACTTAAATCCAACTGATAATGGGCTTTAATCATATCCACGAAATATCTTCCCAGAAAAGCCAACTTTAGTGTTTGATTGAATTGCTGAGAATCATAGTTTAGCTGAGTTGACATACAAATCTGAACATCACAGGAAGACAGAATTGGATTGGAATGCTCTACAATGTGGTTGCAATGGAGGCTTCAGCCTGTCCTCTGAGATTTGCATTAATCATTCAGAGTTGTTCCAGTAGGAACAGCAGTGCCAGGGCTTTGTATCCCTACATCAGCCAGGCACTGTGGTGCCTGATGATGGAGAAATTCTTATTGAAAAACCACATGTGAGTACATTGGCCCTAAAGACACCTGGGTGGAGAATCACAGTATTTACTGTACAGATGATAATTTAAACTGCTGACATGATTCAATGAAAAGTTTCATTTTAAACTACTCTAAAAAATCATTGTCATTGATGCAGAGTTTTTTATTGCATTATTGGTAGGCTTTTACTTTATTGTATTCTGTATCGATTTTAAGTCAAATCAGCAAACACAAATAGGATAGCCTATAATTGTTAGGCTGACTAACAAGCTACCAATTCTTCCATTTTTTTCTATCAATTTCTCTGCATGTTCCCTTGTTGTATTCTGACGAAGTTTACCAGGAGCTGTAGAGAAACTGCCCTTCATAAAAATTGACAGATGTGTCCGTTTTAACTTTAAAAGCAGCCAATCAATAAAAATAAAAAATAGGAATTTTTCTATCCACTGTTGTGATGTTCACTTACGTAAAAGACTCAAATAAACTCTTGGAATTAATGATTCTGAAATTGGCCAGAGAGATTGTAGTCTCGTTATTCCCAGCTAAATAGTTTGTACTTAGTTCTAGAAACCCAGGATGGTTCAGTGTAATCTATAGTTAATTATATATATTTATATTTATATATAAATATATAAATTTATATTTATATAAGTATATATATTTATATTTATATATAAATATATAAATTTATATTTATATAAGTATATATATTTATATTTATATAAGTATATATATTTATATTTATATATAAATATATATTTATATTTATATATAAGTATATATATTTATATTTATATATAAATATATATTTATATTTATATATATATTTATATTTATATATAAATATATATTTATATTTATATATAAGTATATATTTATATATTTATATAAGTATATATATTTATATTTATATATAAGTATATATTTATATATTTATATAAGTATATATATTTATATTTATATATAAGTATATATTTATATATTTATATATTTAGATATTTAGATTTATATATTTATATATTTATATATATTTATATTTATATATTTATATGTTTATATTTATATGTTTATATTTATATAAATATTTATATTGACATAAATATTTATATATTTATATTGACATAAATATTTATATATTTATATTGACATAAATATGTATATATAGACAAGATCTCACTCTGTCACCCAGACTGGAGTGTAGTAGTACGATGATGATGGCTCACTGCAGCCTCAACCTCCCTGGGCTTGGGAGATCCTCCCAACTCAGCTTGCCAAGTAGCTAGGACTACAGGCACATGCCACCACAACCAAGTACTTTTTAAATTTTTTGTAGAGATAGGGTATCACCAAAAAAAGAATATTTTTCTTTCCATTCTTTGTGACTTCATTATTGTGATTCACCCAGCAACTGCTTTTGAAGTCTCTGATGCTTCCAAGGCTAAATCTAGAGCAGCAAGTGAAAAGTTGCATATTGAGGAACATCAATAAAATAATTCATTGGGTAAGTCCATCTGAGGTGAACTCATCAAAAGATGGGTGACTTACGACTTTGATCATCTTGTTTTCTCTAGTAGCTAATCATAACAAAAATGTCTACAAATATTTTAGTTAAATAAGCAACCATTTGACTATTTTAGTAAGCTATTTATTGGTTTCTTTTATACTTATTTCTGTCTTCTCCCATTTCTATAGAGACATAATATTTGTACACATTTATGTGCTGGTGATATTTTGTTACATGCATAGAATGTGTATTGATCAAGTCAAAATATTTAGGGTATCCATCACTTCAACTATTTATTATTTCAATGCATTGAGACCATTTCAAGGCCTCTCTTCTAACTATTTTGAAATATATAATACATTGTTGTTAACTATAGCCACCCTACTCTGCTACCAAACATTAGAACTCATTCCTTCTATCTAACTGTATGTTTTAACCATTAAACAACTTTTCTTTATTCTCCCCTTCCCTGCCTGCCCCATCCCTACCCTCCTGCCACAACCACACTGCTAGCCTTTGGTATCTATCATTCTACTCTCTACCTCCATGAGATCAACGTTTTTAGTTCCTACATATGAGTGACAACATGTAATATTTATCTTTCTCTGCCTTGCTTATTTCACTTAACATAATGACCTCCAGTTCTATCCCTGTTGTTGCATGATTTCATTCTTTTCAATGGTAACATGATATCCTTCTTTTCTATGGTTTAATATATTCCACTGTATATCTATATCACATTTTCTTTGTCCATTCCTTTCTCTATAGACATTTTAATTGTTTCCATATCTTTGCTATTGTGAATACTGCTGCAATAAACATGGGTGTGCAGTTATCTCAGTTATCTTTTTAATATACTGATTTCTTTTCCTTTGGATAAATACTCAGTAGGGAGATTGCTGGACTCTAAGGCAGTTCTATTTTTAGTTTTTTGAAAATGTTTCATACTGTTTTTCATAGTAACTATATTATTTTACATTCCACAACAACAGTGTATAAAAGTTCTATTTTGTCTTCATAGTCACCAACATGTTATGTTATATATATATAATATATAATAACATCTGTTATTTTATATATATAATATATAATAACATCTGTTATTTTATATATATATGTATTAGCAAACTTTAATATAATGGCTTTTTTATTTTATTTTATTTTATTTTATTTTTTATTTTTATTTTTCTTGAGACGGAGTCTCGCTCTGTCACCCAGGCTGGAGTGCAGTGGCTCAATGTCGGCTCACTGAAAGCTCTGCCTCCCGGGTTCACGCCATTCTCCTGCTTCAGCCTCCCAAGTAGCTGGGACTGCAGGCGCCCACCACCACACCCGGCTAATTTTTTGTATTTTTTTTTTTTTAGTAGAGATGGGGTTTCATTGTGTTAGCCAGGATGGTCTCAATCCCCTGATCTCGTGATCTGCCCGCCTCGGCCTCCCAAAGTGCTGGGATTACAGGTGTGAGCCACCGTGCCCTGCCCAGCTTCTATATATATATGTATATCACACATATTACATATATCTAGAAAATATATATTAATAGCACAACATATTATATATATATCTAGAAAATATATATTCTTTTATATATTATATATTCTTTGTATCTTTATAAATATATTTTCTGCAAATTTGTGATTTGGTTTGTTCTTGCTTTTCTAGTTCCTTGAGGTGCATCTTTACATGGTTTATTTAAAATTATTGTAATTTTTGTAGGTGTTTATTGCTATAACTTTCACTCATAGCACTGTTTTTGCAGTACTCCATAAGTTTTGGTATGTTGTGTTTCCATTTTCATTTGTTTCAGGTAATTTTTTTATTTCCTACTTAATTCCTTCTTGCACCCAGTGCTTATACAGGAGAATATATTTTTTCAAATTTTCATGTATTTTTAGAATTTGCAAAATTCCTCTAGTTATTGATTTCCAGTATTATTTCGTTTTAGACTAAAGATACTTGATATAATTTTGGTTTTTAGAATTTGTTGAGACTTCTATTGTGACCTAACGTGGTCTATCCTGGAGAATCCTTTATGTGCTTATGAAAAGAATATATATTCTGTAGTTGTGGATAAAATGTTCTGATAAGGTCTGTTACATCCATGTTTCTAAGTCCAGTTTGTATTCAATATTTCTTTGTTAATTTTCTGTTTCATTAAGCTGTCTACTGCTGACAGTAGAATACTGAAGTCTCCAACTATTATTGTGTTGGAGCCAATCTCTCCTTTCATATCCAAAAATATTTGCTTTGTATACCTGGGTTCTCCAGTGTTTGGTACAGATATGTTTACAACTGTTATATCCCGTTACTGAATTGATCTTTTTATTATTATATAATTACTTTCTTTGCCTCTTTTGTCTGTTTTTTACTTAAAGTTTGTTTTATTTGATATTAGTATAGCTACTCCTGCCTGTTTTGTGTTTCTGTTTGCATGGAATATCTTTTTACTTTGAGTTGATATGTATCCCTAGCTTTGAGATGAGTTTCCTGAAAGTAGCATATAGTTGTATCATGTTTGTTTGTTTTTAAAACCATTCAGCTAATCTATACCTTATAAGAGGCAGTTTAATCAGTTTACATTAAAAGTCTTCATTGATATGTGAGGGCTTATTCTGTTGATTTTAATTGACTTCTAGTTGTTTTACATCTTTTTTGTTTCATTCTTCTTTATTTATCATTGTAGTTTGGTGATTTTCTATAGTGGTAAAATTTGAATTATTTCTCTTCCTCATTTGTGTGTTTGCTCTAACAGTGCGTTTTATACTTTTTTGGGTTTTCATTATGTTAGATATTGTTTTTTCACTTTTAGGTGTAGGACTTTCTTTAGTGCTTCTTATAGGACGAGCCTAGTTGTGATTAATTCGCTCAGGCTTTGCTTGTCTGGGAAAGTCTTTATTTCTCCTTTATTTAAAAACTGACTTTGCTGGATATAGCATGCCTTGACTGGTAGTACTTATTTATTTATTTATTTATTTATTTATTTATTTATTAGCACTCTGAATATATCATTTCATTCTCCCCTGGTAAGTGGTCTGCTGAGAAATGCACTGATGTTCTAATGGGTGTTCCCTTATAAATGTTTAGATGTTTCTCTCTTGCTGTTTTTAGAATTATCTCTCTGTCCTTTTATTATTACTATTATTATTATCATACTTGAAGTTCTGGGGTACATGGGCAGGACGTGCAGATTTGTTATATAAGTTTACACGTGCCACAGTGGTTTGCTGCACCCATCAACCCGTCATCTACATTAGGTATTTCTCCTGATATTATCCCTCCCCTAGCCCCCTACCCCATGACAGGCCTTGGTGTGTGATGTTTTTCTTCCTGTGTCCATGTGTTCTCATCGTTCAATTGCCACTTATGCATGAGAACATACAGTGTTTGGTTTTCTGTCTTTGCGTTAGTTTGCTGAGAATGATGGTTTCCAGCTTCATCCATGTCCCTGCGAAGGACATGAACTCATCATTTTTTATGACTGCATAGCATTCCATGGTGTATATGTGCCACATTTTCTTTATCCAGTCTATCATTGATGGGCATTTCATTTGGTTCCAAGTCTTTGCCATTGTGAACTGTGCCTCAATAAACATATTATCTTTTTGTCTTTGATTTGATAGTTTAAATATAATGTGCCATAAAGAAGGCTTTTTGAATTTTATCTGTTTGGAATTCCCTGATTAAGGCATTTTTTAAGAGATTTTCTATCCCTTTTGCTTTCTTTTTGCCTTCTGGGACATTAACTTTTATTTGCTTGCTTTATGGTGTCCCGTATGTCCCATAGGCTCTGTTCATTCTTTTTAATTTCTTTTTCCTTATTTTTGTCTGACTGGATTATTTCAAAAGACCTGTATTCAGGTTTTAAAATTCTTACTTTTGTTTGATCTAATCTACTGATGAAGCTTTATAATGTATTTTTAAATTTTATTTAATGAGTTCTACAATTTCAGAATTGCTGTTTAGTTATTTTTCATGATATCTATATCTTTGGTAAATTTCTCATTTATATCTAAAATTGTTTTTCTGATTTTTCTGCTGCTTACCTGAGTTTTCTTATGTTTCACTAATGCTCTTCAATATCATTATTCTGAATTTTTTTCTGGGAGTTCAAACATTTCTTTTTGATGGAAATCTATTGCTAGATAATTACTGTGTTATTTTGGAGGTGTTCATATTTTGTTTATTTTCCTGTTTCTTGTCTGATTGTGGTGACATCTGGGCATCTGTTGAATAGTGACATATTTAATGATGTAACAAAAAGTCACTTAAAAACTTATAACCTCCTCTGTTATTCTCAAGTACTCCAAGTCTCTCAATATTTTCTCACCTTTAACTGCAACAGGACTTTGTCACACTCCATTACAGTTGTGGTCCAGTAGTTTATCTTTTTTCTTCTCTTTCCCATCATGTCCAATCATGCATGATGTTATCCTTATAGTTCTTGATCACATTCCCAGCTTCTCACAGCCCATTAGATAAAATTGTACTGTTCTTATGGTTGTTTTCTCCCTCAAAACATTATTCTCAGGAGTAGAAAAGTTAGTAAATGGTAATGGTGGGGTGAGTGAGTTTTCATATTATCCTATTTACCTTATTACAGACATATTCTATCTCTATCTATCCATCTATCTATTCATTCATCTATCTTTCTATCTACCTACTTACCTACCAATCTACCTATTTCCCCATCCACCAAAGTATAAATTGGGCAATCATTCATAAAAACGTATACAGTATTTAATCTACATGTATGAATGTTATTCATACAGGTAAATTTTTGAAGGAGAGTATTTGTTGATTCCCAAAATATTACCAAAGGAAGAAACAATACAAGACAACTTGTATTTTAAGAATATTTGTAGCATGTAAAATGTTTTATGGACATATGTAGAAACCTTCACAGTCATTATTTCTTGATAGTAGGATGACAATTTTTATATTCTCATGTATATATTTCTCTATTTTTCAATATTTCTAAGTTGAATGTGTATTAATTTTAACAGAGAAACTATAAAAATTAATTTGTATTGAAATAAAATATAACCTATTCCAGAAAATAAAAGAAATACATAAGTTAACTAATGCTTAGATATATTCATATATTACTCAAAATTGTTTTTATTTTTAAACAACTAATATGTATTTCAAAAGAGCTTAGATATCAATAATTATTTTCTAACAAATACTGTTTACAAAGTATTATTGCATAGTTTCATCCTTTTAAAATATTATGCTACTGTATAACTACCATTCCTGTTTTACTGGACTGTAAATTCAATCAAGCCATGCACAATGGCATGGCAGTCAGCAGAGATGCAAACAACAACAATAAAAAAAATGTTTACTAGGGAAACACCTTATTTAGTGTTGATCAATTTTCAGTTATCTTGTTCTTGATTCCATATCACATTTTAGGTGTGTTTTTTAAATTTGTTTGCTTTGCCAATCACGTGGATCCTTCCTTCTTTTTCTTTTTCTTCCTACCATGGTTGTGTACTTTTTTACACTCTTCTCAGTAACAGCGGTTGCTTCCTGAATATTCAACCTTTAAATGTGGCACACATTCAACATTTTGAAGATAATATACTGTATTGACTTGTGTTAATTTATGACACTAACATTAGAGAAGCTAATATGGTTTGTCTTGTCTCTCTCTCTGTGTCTGGGAAGGGGAGAACTCTCCCTGACTTTATCTCCCTTTTGAGGTGTGAATACTCAAAAACCATCTCTCCAGATAATTCTTATATTGCACATAGAACCAGCTACAGAGTGTCTTTAAGGATATCAGTGGCTTAACTCTCTTATATTTATCTTTTTTAGCATTCCATTTAATTACTCCATATGCACAGAAACTGAAATCGAGTGTGCCCACCATACAAGTACGTATCAGGGCACTTACCTAATTCTACATTTCCAAGTAGATTGACACCATAAATTGATATGATATATCCTAAATTGAGGAAATGTAATTTGTAAAAAAAAAAATTAAGAGTGGAAAAGATTTGCCTTCCTATGCTCATGCCATTTTCATTATAGAGAATTTTTCTCTAACATTGCTTGCAGATAGAAAAACAGCCAGAAACTGACTTAAGTAACATTTTCATCTTTATGATTTATAATGAAATCATGAGGAAATTAATTTTTAAATAATTGAAGAAAGTAAAAAGTATTTGAAAAATGGAAAAGAAAGGTTTTATTATGGTTTTTAAAATGACCACAACCAGATACTTACACTGTTAGGGAAATATAATTAAAAACAAAACCTCCTGCCAACCCAGAAAATCTCTTCAGAAAGAAAAAAGAGAAATAAAACAGTTTTCTTATTGGATAAGTATTGAACCAAGATGAGTGCACATCATAGGCACTCTACTAAGAGATTGCAAAGATCAAAATAAATTTCACCCTTTTTGTGTTAGGCCATTCTTTCATTGCTCTTAATAAATATCTGAGACTTAAAAATGTATTTTTAAAAAGATAATTAATTGGTTCATGGTTCTGCAGGCTGTACAGGAAGCATGGAGTCAGGAATCTCCTCAACTTCTCGTGAGACCTAAGGAAGCTTTCAGTCATGGCAGAAGGCAAAGAGGGAGCAAATGTGTTACACGGAAAGAGCGGCAGCAAGAAAGACAGTGGGGGAGAGGGGCCACACACTTTTAAACAACCAGATCTCATAAGAACTTATTCAGGATCACGAGGACAGCACCAAGCCATGAGGGATCTGCCCTCATAAACCAAACAGTTTTCAGCAGGACCCACCTCCAACACTGGGCATTATATTTTAACATGAGATGTGGAAGGGGCATCCAAACTATATCATTTGTATATATCCAAGTAGATATAAGCAATTACATAACATATTTTCAAGATAAAGAATAACCAGCCTTCAAATAAGAAGTCTTGAAAATACCATTTGTCACACATAGTTCATTCTAGATTCACCTGGTAATTGGAGTGGCCATATATGTTTGCTAACTGGCTTTACCCGAAGGATCATTTTCTCATATCTTTATGACAGTAGGTAGTTTTTCAACTTGAAGGGACCCTTCCCCTCCAAGTTAGGTTCCTACTTTCCCACAGAAACTGGGAGACAGTGACTTTTAATCTTTCACAATGATTACATTTCAAGAGATAGTTTTCAGGTTCTTGAGAAAGATATACCTGAATTCTAAAGCTGGCAAGAGATTTCCCAGAAAAAGATTTAGCATCCAAGGATGTCCAATCTTTTGGCTTCCCTGGGCCACATTGGAAGAAAAATTGTCTTTGGCCACACATAAAATGCACAAACTATAGCTGATGAACTAAAAACCAAAATGTAAAAAAATCTCATACTGTTTTAAGAAAGTTTATGAATTTGTGTTGGTCTGTATTCAAAACTGGGCTGGGCCTCATGTGGCCCGCGGGCCTCAGGTTGGACAACTCTGATTTACATTGATTTATATTAATTTAAAAGATACAGACTAGGCTTTATAATCTTAACAATTCTAATGTAAATGCGCTAAGAAAAGAGGTTTAGGAAGTCTCTTGTCTTATTTTCAACAGGGAGAACAGGCTTATTTTCAACAACCTCTCTTTTAAAATTTGTATTTGGCCTTATAACACAGAGGCCTGTGAAAGGTATACACACAGAGAACATATGGAAGTAAATTAAATAAAAAGAGTAGCATACAAAAATACAAATATTTTATTTGGTCTTACCTTCCTCTTAAACTTTTACAAACTTCTTTGCTAAAATGCCAGTAGCAACACTTAACTAAAATCTCAGATATTTTGCGCTAGTCACTTTTATTGATACCACTGCAAAGATTAAAGAGGACTTTATTGAGATTAGTACTTTGGGAACTGACTTCTATTTATTTATTGCTTTCTAGAGTGACACTTCCCAAACATCATACACTCAGCTAGACATTCCAGCGATTTTATAAGATCTATTTTATGCCATGGAAGAAATCTCAGGAAACCAGCCAGAAAGTGACTGATACGCATAGCAGTTTCACCGCTTAATTTGTTCTCTAGCGGCTTGTCTATAACCTAGAGCCAAAGAAACTTTGCCGTAGACCACTTTCTTTCTGGAAGCTTTCTACATATTCCGCTTCATTTTTAGTCACAAGAATTTCTCCCATAGAAATTTGTCAGTTTTAAGCTGGTGGCTTTTTGGTCTGTGTTTAGAAAGTTTTGAATTTATTTCTTTTCTAGGTTCCCAGCCTGAGTTCTTCTGTTAACCAATTAGGTTACTAAGTCATTACTTATGATTGATTCTATTTATTTCCAGATTTTCCTTTCCAACTTCTGGTAGAAATTTTCCATCATAATTTGTTACTTGGTTTATATTTTATTCAATGATTTTCCTTTAATATTCCCTTGGGTCTCATTGATAATTCATATCTCATTAAATCATTAGAGTTCTGAATTATTTGTATTACCTTAAAATTTAAAAAAGGTAGTTTGCAATAGAAAAGAAAGCATAAATAGTAGTGTAATTTTTTTAACCTAAAAGAAGAAACTGAGGCAAAATAATGTAAGTGGAGAATTTATGTGGTCTAAATTTGAGGATTGCAACCCAAGAAATACACTTTCAAATTAAGTAGATTTTTAAAGGCAAATTGAGAAGGTATAGCAGAAGTGGTCTCAGTCTATTCATATAGAAATGTCACTGGGTAACAGAAATAAGCAAATAGATGATTGACTAATGGCTACCAAACTTCCCAGAATATTCATTATTTGTTTGTGATTAACCTAGTTCCTTGAATTCTTTTTATAAGCAAAAGGGATACAGGAATTTTGGAGGAGTAACTGTGGCCTCAGGTTCACTCCCTTAGGTAACTATAATTTAGTTAACCTTTATTTCTTCAGTTTTACTCTCAGTTTATGCTGCTTGGGAAGAGGAAGAGGATAAAGTATATTACATTTTCCCTGGTCTTATGGTCAGACTGGGCTTTAGTGTGGCACAGCTCACAAGGTAAATCCATCTCTCTCCTTTCTTTCAAAGAATGAGAAAAACCTGTATAAAGATTATGGATGAGTCATGGAGAGAGAATTGAGGACAAAATCACATTTTCAATGAATAGGAAATTTTGAGAACTAATAGACCACAACTGTAACTTTGCACATTAATTCCACTAACTGCAATCAAAATTATATTTTTTCCATATAATTAAACTTTGAACAACTAAATAATAGGTCACACAAGTGCTTCAAAATATTGCAATATAAGATAAAAAGACTTGTGTTAGCTATTACTTTAAAAACATAGTTTAACATGCTCAGTGTGTGTTTGTAGAGATTAGGAGAAATGGTCTCAACACATATTTGTGAAAATTTTAAAATAATGTAATGATGAGTCTGCCAATAAGAATATATATTTTTCAGTGGAAAATTAAATTCATCATCTTTTTTAACCTGAACTTTGTTATCACTTTTATCCCTAATACTGATGTAATAATTTTGAGCCTTCCTAAATTTCCTTATTTCTTTTTGTTTATTCTTTCAAATACCTGTAGATGGATACCATGCTACTGCTTATTTGTAGTTCAGTCAGTCTGAACACATTTGTTTTCTTCAAGGAGAACTCCAGGAAATCCAAATCAACCCTGTGCAAAAAAATCACCACTTTCAAAAATACAAAATTTACATTCTGAATATCAATTGTAATAAGAAAAAAATGCCTGCTATTTTTTTGATATTGCCATGAAGTTAGTTTCATTGGGTTTATAGGGAGGGGATGTCATTTAAAGCTTACTTTTCATATAATTTTCACACTCCATGTTATTTTTCTCATATTCTACACAAAACAAAAATAAGTAAAAATAGCAATCAAATTCAAGATCTAAGAATTTTGTAAATCCTCAGCTATAGCAGCTGAATTAAAAAAAAGAAAATATGCAATCAAATTTTTTTCATTTTTTTATAAACCTGATCAAATCTCATTATATTTAAAGTTATTTTAAGTGACTGTTTGGCTTCAGTTGATAATGAGTAAGCCATAGTCCTGAGCTTCAAAATCATTATTGATTGTTGAGAGGGTTGAATTAATCTAACCGAGTCTACTGCAGTCTGGCTCAAAAATGGTTAGATAAAATAATAGATTTATAAACTGACAGGACTGAAAAGCTGTAGTAAGATCATAAAGCCTATTAAATTCTTCTTTATGCCATCTACATCAATTATATGTAGAGGTCATAGACTTTTATAATTGGGCATAAAGTAGTGACATGAAATATAATCACATTAATTTTATCCAGTTTTAAGATTTTTAAATTCCTTTTTCACATCTTTTCTGAGAAATGTTTATAATATTGCTGGAAAATAAGGAGTGATAGTGACAGGTATGATTTACATTTTCACAGATGATAAAGAAAGAACCAGGAAGTTAATTGGACTGTGCTATTTTTAACCAGCAAAATATCCGTAGAAGAAGGATTTGATACCTCAATTTTACTTGAGTAAATTTCACAAATATAGTAATTGATTAACTATTTATTGATCCTGGCACTTCAAATTTTAGATATAAAGTAACTTTCTTAAAAAACCTTTATTTAAGCCCTAACATATTAGATCTTTTTGTTATGAGATCTTACTGCATTGCTTATTTATAACAGATATTTATCCCAGATGTAACTTAATATTTAATGTAATATTTCCTGTTTGATGTTGCCCTACTAGAGCCTATAAGAACCGTGGTACTGATGTTTTAATAGCTCTCACATTCCCAGTGCCTAATACAGTGCCTGCACCCAAGATTTATTCAAAGATTTTGGTTAGTCAAACACACTTCTTATATTAATCTTCTTGCCCAGGTAACTATCTTCTAGAGTATCAAGGAGAAAAGATACTGAGTTGGAGTTAAGCAGGTTTGCATGTTATTCTGAACTGCCATTCACCACATACTTCATTGTTTCAGTCCATGTTGCAGTGACATACTATTGCACTGGAAACATTCGAGAATTATCATTTTTATTCGCTTGAATGTTTCTTTCTCTTTTGTTAATCATGAGTAAGTATAGTTATGTATAAATTGTCAGCCATAATCATTTACAATATATCAATACCAAGTGTAGATATATCAATAGCAGGTGTCTTGAAGTAGGCAAACTGTTCTGAAAAGAATCATATGCATGGGCAATATTCGTCAATAGGTGCTGTATGTCCCAAGGAATGGAGTTAAAGGATTCCTTTTTGTTCTCCTCTTCTGATTTGATGGGATACAGAGCTCTTACTTGCTAAGCAATAGTATTGTTTGCTTTTGTTTTCTCTGCAAAATTAACTGATATAGTGAGATGAACCTTAGTGGGAAGTGGGCAGGTAAATTTCCACAGAACTATTAGAAAAGACATGGGAAGAAAAGGATCGAGATAACTTTATTTAGACATTAAATTTTCTGGAAAGTCTCTGATCAACTCCTATACTCTTGGTCATACAATGCATTTTAATATTTTGTACTATATACATTTCTTTATAATTTTAATTCAATCGTTAGTTAAATGAACATAAATCATCAAATTTAAAGCAATATCATTACTTTACTTATAAACAAATTTAATGCATTTAACTGACACACTGATTTTCTTTAAAGTTACCCCAAATAAGAGACCAGTATACCTGTAACAAGTTTACCAATAACCAGACATATTAATATAGTTCAGTAATATTTTTCATGAATATTGCTTCTTTTTTTCACCTGTTTTTCAATATAATTCTGAATCTCTTTACCTTTCTCTCTCTTTCTCTCTCTCTCTCACTTTCTGTCATCTGAATTTGATCCTGATGTGTCAATCTTACTGGTATAGGATAGTCACTTTATCATCACTACATAAATTTTATAGAGTAGTTTTCATAAAACTAAAAAACAATGAATCTTTTTAGAAAATATGGTGGATAATGTTATGGACCACTGCATTTTGGGAGGTTTTTATAGTTCCCTTCACCAATTAAATAATCAGTACAGTAAGTACATCTTTGGACTCAAGTATCAAGTAAGGAGAGATTTCATTATGGGCGGAGGAAAACTGAACTTTGGCATTTAGATCCTGCTAAGATTGATTTTGATCCAGCATTTGCATCATTTGAGACTAATTTGAAAAAAATAGAACAATCATGTCGGGAGTGCAGAAACATTAAGAAAGTATATATTACTGAAAACATAATTTTGGCAAGATTATTACATTATAAATAATATATCTCAGGAATCATACATATGTTATTCAATGACATGCAGATGGTAATCTTTTATAAAAGGGTTTTTAGACTTGAGGAGCCACGAATTAGGCTATCTTGTGAAATAAATTTCTAAGTCTATTACATATGGACAAAGAAAAACAACAAAAAAAGTAAGACTATTTGAAACAATAAAGTAAGCTAATATTGTAAAACAATATTGGTATTAAACATAACTTTATAGTAATCACATGATTTCAAAGCAATTAAGAGGTTTTCCACAAACTGAAAGAAAGCCCTTTATTTTGGCAATATTTTGCTTATTTTAAAAAGAAATAATGTGTTTCTCCAAAATCTGCATAGTAGGAAATTAAATCCTTCATAAAACATAGAAAAAACAACACATTAAAGTTTGATTACAAATTATAAGATAAGAGAGACTGTTATAGAAATAATAAATCATAGTTCAACTGTATAATAGGTAAATAAATTCAGGTTTTAAAACCTGCAGTTAAAAATTTTAATAAAACCCACGAAGTTGTTAACCAGAAAAAAAAAAGACAACACTGAATTTAAGGCAGTTTTTAGATAAGTAGGTTAGAGGATAGAAAACAGCAGGCAAAAGGCTTCATAATTTCTTTGAATGTGTGGCAAAATAACTAATAATTGTAACTGTGGATTCTAAACTAACTTGCATCTTCTGATGGCAAAGATATTTTTGTACTTTTTAGAATCCTAGGGCACATTCAAATCCAAACTATAAATATATATTTCTTAACCTTGCTATTTACCTTCAATAACTTTAATGAGCATATAAATGGCATATCAAAATTTTCTCAAATACCATTTCTTTTATTTTTTTTAGATATTTCTTTTTTATTGTGGTAACAATATATCACATAAAATTTACCATCTTAATCTTTTTTAAATATATGGTAGAGTAGTGTTAATTATATGCACATCATTGTGTAACATATCTCTACATCTTTTTCATTTAGCAATACTGAAACTCTATATTCATTGAACAGTTCACTTCCCGCCCCCATCAACTTCTCACCTTGGGCAATCACCATTCTACTTTCTGTTTCTAATATCTTCTCATATAAGTGAAATCATACAGTATTTATCTTTCCATAACAGGCTTATTTCACTCTGCATAAGGTCCTCAAGTTTCATTCATGTGCAGGATAAGACAGTATTTCCTCAATAAAATTTAGAATGCTATATTTACATTGGTATGTTTGTTTAAAAGTTATTTAAGCAATCCAGAAGAAATTTTTTACCTTTTAAAAGAAAGAAACCTGTTTGTAAAAGATACTTATAGAGAGCCCCCATTATATAAAGCTGATAATAATGATCATTTAAGTATAACTTTATTATATAAATTTTTATTTTATAATATTTTTGCACAATTGAGTGCAATGAGTCGCTTCATTTGTTTTACTGGTGTCGTGACGCAACATTCTACAAATTCTTTTTTTGTGTGAGTATTAGCTCCTGTTGTATGCACAGATATAGCAGATGCTTTCAAACTTTTACTTGATTGAGGCCACATGTGTTATAATGGTGTATTTACTTGTATAAAAAAGAGTAATTTCTTCTCTAGTAAAATATTTACAGGAAATGTTTACATTATGCAAAAGTGATGCCTGATAAGGATATATTGTAATATTTACAAATAAATGAATTTTAAAATATCTTCTGTGCCTATAACAATAGTATATAGTTCATAAAATTTGTAGAGAGTTCACAGTTGATCATCTGTAGTTAGTAAGAGTGATCTCAAACCAATATTTAAGTTTTCAGCTGTGGTGGATAAAGACACAAGCACTTAAAAGGAATATACCACCTTTTAAAGAGGATATCTTTAGTTTGAAAAATCTTGCGCTTGGGGGACCTTTGTGTCATCCTAGCGGAAATGGTGGGCTACAGTTGTCTATATGAACCCAGAATTTAGGAAAATCTGTGCTTAGAGATATTGATTTGGGAGTTATCAACATACAAGGGAAGCCTATAGAATGAGGAGAATAGAGAATAGTTGTGTACAGAGTGAGACTGCTCCTTAATCACTGTTAATCTGCAATCTAGTAAATTGATCAGGAATAATTAAGAATTGACTACATATATTTAAACAGAACAATTGAACTGACAGTTCTGCTAAATTCCTGTAAAGCCTCCATTGAAGCTAGCTTGAATAAGATTTTCTCTTACAAGATGATCTGAAAGTGACATTTAGGCAAAACTTCCACAATGGTTATCTTTCTAAATACTTCTTAGCTGAAAATATTTTCATATCTTTGCACTATGTGCACAGTTTAAACCATGTGTTTAATATATTCTGTATAGATGTCATTCAAATATTATTTGTATCCTTGTATTATAAGTATTATTTGCTTATTTTTTGCCTGCTTTCAGAAATTGTGAAATATTTGACTACAGGGATATAGTATTAATCCTCAGTCTGGTACACAGGGGAAACTTCATTGGCTTTATTTACAGCAATCCATTTATTTGCAGCCCTGAAAATAAGTGAGGTTGTGACTGACATTCAACAAATGTTTACCAAGTTAACCACTGCCTTAAAAATAAAACCCTTTACTACTATTTGGCAGGACTGTTTCTACTACTGGCAGGATTATTATTTCCCCACCACCACCTCACTGCTTATGTTTCTGGTCTCCTCACTTACGAGCAACCATGTGTTCTCCATGTGATCAGTTAATTCCATTGTGAAAACTCTTTCTGATCGGCCAGGGCTACAGATGGGGTTTAGTCAATCATACAAGGGGTGTAGTTGTTTATTGTTGCTTCTTTATGTTTGAATTGAGATTCATCTAGATCCAGAGAAATGACTTAATTTAATGTGACTGTCTCTCACACACTTGGGTATTTTCATTCCTTTGCCATGTTTATTCTAGTCTTTCCAGTTTGAAAACAGTATCTGTAACAGAAAGTATATTAATAAAAGCAAGTTTGAAAATGACTACTTTTGCTCTTTCTGTATTATCTTTATATGAGATATCACCTGATCCAGCAACGGTGCTAAATTTTCTAGTTATTGTTTTTCTTACGTTCTTAAAGTTCATGCTGTTGTTTAATTTGTCCTTGGCTGTGCATCGTAAATGCTATCTAATATACATCTCTTTAAAAACTGGGCTTAGAAAATAAGCTTTGCTGCCACATTAGTTGCTTTTGGTTCTTTGCTAATTTTTGTTCCAATTTTATTTGTTTTATTTGCTTGATTATTCGTTTCAGTAATAATATTGCATGAATCAAAGTATCAGTACAGTTCTGGTATCTTGAGGCCTAATACTAACTCAAGACCCTGCCAATATCTGAATCTAAGGCTGATATTTCTGCATAATTCACCAGAGTAAAAGTTTAAAATGCACTTTTAAAAGCACGTACTCTTACTTTCCCATTTTGGATGATATACAGCATACTGCTTGTTAGAAAAGTTTATTTATAAGATTTTTAGACACCTGCAATGCAATCTGCTTGAGGATTATTACAATAGCCTGATTTAAATATCAATTTTGTCAGTTTGAAGAATTAGATTTCTACAGTATATCAAAATTGACTTCTGGTTCTTAATAAGATGACAAACTAATGTGGGCTGCTGACTCTCTCTCTCAATTGTAACTCTAGAGATGCCGTAGGAGGGAGACTAACAGAGTTGAGATATTCACGTAAATTTTTTTTTTAAATCATAAGAGAAAAGAATCTGCATGGGTCTCGAAAATGTGGAAAATGACAGCCCAGAGCAGTAGAGAGGGCAAGCAAGATAATGGGTGGGGAAGCATCTTTTTGTTGTATAAGGTCTTGACCTTCAGCCTAATATTCTCCCTTTTCTCTGCCCCAGAGATATGACTGGTTTTGAATTTGTAAAACATATCTTGCTCTGTCTAACCACAAATCTTCCTACATGTTGCTTTATCTTTCTTGCATACTGTCTCACTTTCTTTCTTGGCTAATACTAACTTATTTTTCAGATCCAGCAATAACCTTTTTTCCTCAAGGAATCTATGGCCTCCCTGTTTGAAGCACATCCAACATTTTGAAAACTGCTTTTCTCTTATTCCTCCTGCACATTTGATATTCTTTCCTATGTCATAACGTTATGGTAATTCATTCTAATAATTTAGTGCAGATTTGTATGCATATTTGACTATTCCAGGATAAACAGGAAAATATCTGTTCTGGACTTTTTTTCTGTCTTTCTAGTGCCAGCAAAGTGCCTAGCTCATTCTACTGATGTAGAAACCTGCCTCCAGAAATCAAGTAAATTGCTATTTACTTTTCTACTCCATACTTCTCTTTATCTTTGTGTCCCAGCTGTATGTACTGTCTTTTCTCACTAAAAATAGTAAGTAAATAATCCCTGTGAATAATATGTGAGCACATTTCAAAATGAGTGAGATCATGAAGACCTACCAAGAGTTGTGATTGTTCTGGATCAAGAAAATTCCTCAAATATTATCTAGAGGGCCACATAGCTTATTAGCTTACTTTAGATATTAACTATTGTACCTAATAAACTAAGGATATATATAGGCAATTTTTGAGTATTTATTAAATGCCAGGAGCTTCAAAATATATTTACGCATGGTCCCATTTAATTTTTGTAATAAAATAAGCACTATTATTTTTTGAGAAAATTAGAGAAGTTGAGTAAGCTCTTCAAGATCACAGAGTTAATCTGTGGGGAAACCTGCACTCTAGAGTACATCGTCTTTAAATGCTTTCTTTGTTGGAGACTATCAAAACAGACTTCCTACCTTTTACCATATAGACACATGATTCAGTCTTCAGGCCTAGAGACAAGTGGAATCATTAGGGACATATCTATCATTTGAGGACTGGAAGAAATCCCTTTGTAAAAATCTTCCCATTCTTCAACATAGTATACAGTAACAGAGTAATCTATGGTAAGGAAGCTTGCCTGTTTGAGCCCTGCTCCTAAGAAAACCAAAAACTTGAGAAGCAAAGTTTCATTTGTAAGCGCCAAAAACATCATGACGAAGTTTTTTATTGCTTATATACAAACAGCAGTTCCCAGAGTAAAAGAGTTTTTCTTTTTTTGGAACAGAGTGGGGAGTGGCACTGGGAACAGAAGTGAGAGAGGTTTTATGAAGAACAAATCTTTATTGTTAAAATCTAAAGTAACAGAAGCCAAAAAAATTTCAGAGTGCACCTGAAATGAACACTCATTTTTTTTTCTTGAGAGGTAAGTATATCCAAACCTGTCTAAGAGGATTATAAGCAAGTTGAAACCAGGAAGCATGATTTTTCTATAAAGCTTAAGAGAGGCTGTAGAAGTGGCTTTTATGGGAAAAAAAATAAGATGAACTATTATTAAAGAAGGAGTGGGACCAGGAAATTTGAGGGGGAGTTTGTGTGCCAGGATTCTAAGTTTTTATTTTGTGACCATGGCATACATCAAGACAAGCTCCAGCAAAGCTTATTGTCAGGGTCTAGTTTAATATATTGGTCTTCTAACTCTAATCTTTGTTAAATTTACTACAGTGTCTCCAAAATGTTTTTTCTAATATACTCCAGTTTGTGTTTACAGTCTACCAACTTGTTTAGAGATTAATCCAGTGACCATAAAATGTATGTATAATGATTTTCACTTAACTCTCAAAAAATTCGGAATCACCTTTGTTCCTCACCAGGATATTCTAGGCATAGAAAACACATTTGGAAGGAAAGACTTTGCTCTCCCTTCTTCATATCCAAAATATAAAATTCATTTAAATGCACCAAACACTATTGTGTACGTCTTTTTGTACAAAATGCTGCACTTCTACAAGACTCCCAGAGTGCCAAGATAAAAACGATAAGGTTTGTACTCTCCAGCTGAGTCACTTAGCCAGTAGTATTAGAGAAAGAATCTGCGAACGGTGGGAAATTTTTTCATAAGTAAAGGTGGCAATGACTGTAGGAGAGAATCCCAAACAGCTGTTGAAGAAGGAGATGAAATAGGGAAGCCACAGGCATTTGGGCAGAAGATGGTCCTAGCACAACACAAAACAATTTCACATAGTCATGGATGTTTGGAAAGTGAAAGCAGCAGACAGACCACCCTGTGTGTGATCATCTGAGATGCATTGGCTCAATTTCAGCAAAACTGTCATGCAGCCTCGGGGACAGATCCATAAAACAGAAAGCTGAAATTGGGCAGTCGGTTATAGTTTTGCACATCCTGTTTGAGAAGAAAGAAAAAAGGCTTAGAAAAAGCCATATATTGGTATGTATAAACTGGCATCCAATATGTTTTAATCAAATGCCTATTAAAAATGATAGTATCAGCACCTTCTAAGAAAAGGAAAGACTAGATAAGTTCTCTACACAGAAAAGTGTTGGACATTGGCTTTTTCAGCTTCCTTAAAGTTTAGCAGGTGGGGCTGTTGACTGAAACCTGGTCTTTCCATGTTAAGGACCACAACCACATTGGCCTCCAATGAATGTAAATCATCTCTTCAGCTTTTTTAAAATTATTATTTGTATAAATTTATGGTGTACATGTGCAATTTTGTTACAGGTATAGGTTGCATAGTGATCTCTTCCATTTTCTCAAAGCAAATCATTGCTTGTCTTCCATCACAGACTAGTGAGAAAAGGAAAGATACAGTAATTTGTATGATACATATTTTTTAAAACTCTATTACCCAAGTCAATTTTACTGGTCATTTTAGCAATTGTCTTATAAGCTATTCTGAATCCAAGTGGGATTTCTTATGTCAGTATTTGGCATCTGAGAAAGAGAATGGCTAAAACTTGAAATTATTCATTTCATAAAATATATAGATATATTTTATGAAATATATTTATTTCATGTATATATACACACAAATGTAATTGATTATAAGTTATCATATATATTAAGGAAATTGACTTTTAAATGAGCTTTACAAAAATAATATTCTTTCCTTGGAATCTTTTTTTTCTAAATAACAGGAATTTTATTCAACCTTATTTAGGGGAAAAATACAGGGAGAATCAGAGGAAGGAAGGGAAGAGGGAAGGTGGGGGGAAAGTGAAATGTATTATTTAAGTAAAAACATAAATTATAGTTCATTCACATATGGTCCAAATTCCTGAGACTAGACTAGGACCTGGAAAGTTTTTGTGTCTCAAGGTAGATGTGACCTCAGATTCTTTTTCTAGGGTTGAATAGCATTCTGTCATAGCTCTTATCTTAACACAGCTCAATTTGTCTCTTTCTCTGCAGGTTAGCTTTCTTCAGTTCTCTACATGCACAGCTCAACATGGGAGCCCCACAAAGAAGTCATTAAGAAAGAACCATAGATATGTCTCAGACTCTAATACAAATTCTTAAGACAGGCACTCATTGGTTTAATTTGGATCAGGTGCCTTCTTCCCTCAGTTATGGCCACGGATAAAAGGGTCATTGTTGTCATAGGGCATTTCTCAGGTTGCAGAAGAGTTGTCAGAGAAATTAAAATTGGTTATATTCTAACTAAACAATTTAAATTATAATTTTTAATGATCACATTTGCATATCTAAAATTAGTGATGTGTGTGTATAAATATATAATCTCATATTTATAAATGAAATTAATACTAGTGACAATAGTCTTTGAGAACATTTCTCCAGATTTAACAATCTAGCCTCAATTAAACCACTGAAATTTTTAGGCTATATCAAGTTTCTTTTTTAATAGACATGTAAAATTTATGTATATTTATCATGTACAATGCAATGTTTTGACATATGTGTACCTTGTGGAACAGCTAAATTAAGCTAAATCAAGCTATGTAACATATGTGTTTCCTCACATACTTATTGTTTCTGGTGAGAATATGTAAAATATAAGCCACTGACATTTTGAAAAAAATTTATTACAGAATATTTAACAAGCTATCAAATTGTACATATTTAAAGTAAACAAAATGATAAATTTTGACATAGTCATATATGGAAACATCATCAAAATAAGGACAATGAACATATACACAAAATCCAAAATTTCCTCATGCCTCTTTATGATTTTTCCAAACCATTTCTTCCCAAGTACTCCCCCGTGCCTAGGCAACAACTGATATATTTTCTTTTGTTAAAAATAAATTTGTATTTTCTAGAAATCTATATGAATGGAATAATAAAATATATACTACTTTTTTCTATCTCCTTTTAACTCAGCTTAATTATTTTGAGATACATTCATATTGTTGCATAGATTGAATATTTAATTTATTTAGTTGCTGAATAGCATCTTTGTATATTAGTATTCCAAACTTTGTTTATCCATTTGCCTACTTATGGACATTTGGGTTATATTTAGGTTTTGGATAATACATGCAAATCTGTTATGAACATTTGTGTGCACATCTTTGTGCTGGCATATGCTTTCATTATCTTGGATAAATACCTAGACACGGAATGTCAGAGAATGTTTTCCAAGGTGGTTGTATCAATTTGTATCCCAGCAACAGTGTATGAAAATTCTAGTATTCCTCAGCCTTGCCTACCCTTCATTCCAATATGTGTCTGGTGGTAACTCATTGTGATTTTCATTTATAATTCTTTTTTTGATTAATGATGTTGAGTATCTTTATATGTAATTATGTATAATTGATGTATTTTTCATGACTCAAATCTTTTACCCATTTACAATATTTGGCTGCTTTTTTCCTGATTATTGAGTATAAGAATTCCTTATATGTTCTAAATATAATGTTTTTGTTAAAATTATGTTTTGCAAACAGAACAGTCTGTGCCTTGCCTTCTCATTTTCATAGGAAATCAAGTTTATTGATTTTTTAAATTGTTCATATTTTTGAAATCATATTTTTAAAATTTTGACCAAATTTAACGTCATTATAAGTTTCCCCTAAATTTTTGCCTAGATATTTAAGATTTTAATTCTTGCCTTTATATCTATGATACATTTGTAATAACTGGTTTTTGAATATGGTATAAGGCAAGAGCCAAGATTTTTTTTAATGTATATGTCTCTCCAATTGCTCCAGCACCATTTGTTGAAAAAAAAAAAAGATTTCCAAATTGAATTACCCAGCATGCTTTCCAAAAATCGGTTGGTCATATATGTGTGGAACCATTGTGTTCCACTGATATACATGAGCACTTTTAATATAATGGCACATAGACTTTATTTATAAGAAGTTTTGAGGTAAGATGTTATAGGTTTTAACTATTCTTTTCAACATTATTTGAATTATTCTAGTTACGTGGCATTTATCATATACATTTTCAAATCAACTTTTCAATATTTAAAGATAAGCTTGCTCACATATTCACTGGGACTGAGTTGAATCTGTGGGTCAATATGGAAGGAATTGAAAAAGTCATTATATCGAGACTTCTGACCCACAAATATGGTATATCTCTCTATTTATTTAGGTCTTGTTTATCTCAGCAATGTTGTGTAGTAATTAGTGCACAGGTCTTGCATGCCTTTTGTCAAATATATCCCAATATATTTGTTAAATATATTTCTAAGAATTTCACATTTGCATATCTCACTAGCATTTTTACTTAAAGTTTCAGCTGTTCATTGTTTGAGCCAATTCAAATTTCTTTTGAAAAGAGTACCACTACTGGAATTTAATTTTGGTAAGAGCATGATGCATCTCTTTCCATCTTTAACATTTTAACCTGTATCTTTGCATTTCAAATATTTTTTGTACATAATACACAGTTGAATCATATTTTTGTTGAATATGACAGTCTTTGCCTTTTAATTTGGAAGTTAATAGCATATATATTTGATGTAAGTATTGATATGGTTGGGTTTCAACCTAAGATCTTGTTATTTTTTGTTTATCTCATTTTTTTCTTTTTCCTATTTAACAACCTCTTTTGAATTAGTTGTATATTTTTTCATGATGCTATTTTTATCTCCTTTATTCACCATTTAGCAAAATCACTGTTTAACCTTTTCAGTGGTTCCTTAAATTTCATAGACTACACTTTTAAATTGATATCTTCCAACTTTCATAAACATTATAGTACTCCACATGTATTATTAAAAACTCACAACATAATTCTTTCATCCTCTCTTGAATTTTGTGCCACTGTTGTCAGATATTTTATCTCTATGTATGTTATTAGCCTAACCATAGGTCATTGTATTTTTTTACTGTCTGCAGTCAATTATCTTTCAAGGAGCCCTCAAATAGGACTTTGTATTAATTCACAGAATTCCACTTTTATTTTTCTTTATTTCTTTCTGTAGATCCAGGTTTCTATTTGGTTTAATTTGTCTATTACCTCTAAGAATTTGTTTAACATTCTTATTCTTATAGTGCAAGTCTGCTGCTGCTAAATTAATTCAGCATTCATAGTTCTCCTAATATATTACTTTCATATTTTTTTCTGAAAGATATTTTCTCTGAGTATAGCATTTTAAGTTTATGGGTTTTATTTTTTCTTTTAATGTACTAAAGATTTTTCTCCATTGTCTTTTGGTGTGTGTGTGTGTGTATGTTTCAATAAGGTGTCCATTGTCATTCTTATATTATTCCTCTAATGTGCTTTTTTATCCCTCTTGCTACTCTTACTATTTTATTTTTACCATGATTTTAACAATTGTATTTTAATGTATTTTGGTATAGTTTTCTTCAAGTTTTTCTTTTTTAAGTAGTATATTAGTAAATGATCTTTCCTTCTTTTATTTTTTTTATTTCAATAGTTTTTGGGGAACAGGTGGTGTTTAGTTACGTGGATAATATTTTTAATGGTGATTTCTGAGATTTTGGTGCACCCCTCACCCCAGTAGTGTACACGGTACCCAATGAATAGTCTTTTATCCATCACCCTTCTCCCACCCTGCCTGCCAAGTTCCTAAAGTCTATTGTGTAATTGTTATGCCTTTGTATCCTCATAGAGTAGCTGTCACTTTTAAGTGAGAACATATGATATTGGGTTTTTCATTCCCTATTTACTTCACTTAGAATAATGGTAATAATGGTCTCCAACTCCATCCAGGTTGCAAATGCCATTATTTAATTTCTTTCCATGACTGAGTAGTATTCCATCATATATTTATCTATCTATCTATCTATCTATCTATCTATCTATCTATCTATCTATCATCATCTATCTATCTATATCTACCTATCTATCTATCATCTATCTATATAGTATATATACTTAGTGTAGTATATATATATATACTTAGAATAATTATATTCTAATACCAATATTAGCTTAGAATATTACCTTATTCTAAGTGTATATATATATATATATATATAAATAAACATTTTATTTGTTTACTCATTGATTGATGGGCATTTAGTCTGGATCCACATTTTTGCAATTGTGTATTGTGCCGCTATAATCATGCTTGTGCAAGTGTCTTAGTCATAGAATGGCTTATTTTTCTCTTGGTAGATACCCAGTAGTGGGATTGCTGAATCAAACAGTAGAACTAGTTTTAGTTTTTTAGGAATCTCCATACTGCTTTTCATAGTGGTTGCACTAGTTTACATTTCCACCAGCAGCATTAAAGTGTTTCCTTTTCACCACATCCATGCCAACGTCTGTTAGTTTTGATTTTTAAATTATGGCCATTTTTGCATGTGGTATTGCATTGTGGTTTTGATTGCATTTCCCTGATTAGTGGGACTTTTGAATTCCCCTGATTAGTGGTTTTGATTTGTATTTCACTAATTAGTGATGCTGAGCATTTTTTCATGTTTGATGGCCATTTGTATATCTTCTTTAGATAATTGTCTATTCATGTCCTTAGCACACGTTTTGATGGGATAATTTGTTTTTTTCTTGCTGATATATTTGAGTTCCTTGTATCTTCTAGATATTAGTCTTTTGCCAGATACATAGTTTGCAAATATTTTCTCCCACTCTGTGTGTTGTCTGTTTACTCTGCTGATAATTTCTTTTGCTGTGCAGAAGCTTTTTAGTTCAATTAGGTCCCACTTATTTATTATTGTTTTTCCTGCACTTGCTTTTGGGTTCTTAGTCTTGAAGTCTTTGCCTAAGCCAATGTCTAGAATAGTTTTTCCAATGTTATCTTCTGGAATTTTTATGGTTTCAGGTCTTAGATTTAAGTCTTTGATCTATCTTGAGTTGATTTTTATATAAGATGAGAGATGAGGATCTAGTTTCATTCTTCTGCAAGTGGCTTACCAGTTATCCCAGCACTATTTGAATACACTTTAGAAACATCTCATGCTGTGTTTTTACAAATATTATTTGATTATATACAATCATTGAAAAACTCCTAAAGTCACAAATATCTCTTTTTCTCTCTCTCTTTCATATTCAGTTACTACTCACCTGCACTTCCTATCCTTAAACGTAATTAATAAAGTGTAGCACTGTCAGTACTCAATAAATATCAGCTTTCTACTTTAGAGTCTGCATTTTGTGAATTAGCTATCTGTTCTATCAACTAAATTGTTGCTCAGTCATTTGCTGAGTATATAGTGTCATTTTGGTAAGGCTATACAAACATTGGAATTACTGATTCTGGAAACTTGTGAAGTTGTTCTTTCTGTGTTTCTTTAATTATACAATTACGGAAGAGCAAGTGTATTATAATTGTACAATGGGTTGGAATTTATTTTACTGTATTTTATTTCCTCTGATATCTTAAAACATGCACCCCTATTCAAATAATGTTTAAATTATTTGTTAAATGTGAAAGTTATGATTTGATATGTATGTTACCTGTTACTGTGTAGAATTACTACTATCAAATCATAATTCCAATACTGATATTAATTTTTTCTATAATTATAACATCAGAGTTGTATATTTTAGTATTATCTTACTCATCTACATGGAAACATATACACTAAAGTTAATTTTATCACATACAAATTTTTCTTAATTTATGAATTATTTTTCTATATTTATTTTAAAAATAATTAAACGCAATAGAGATATACTCTTTGAGAATGATTTTAAGCATTTAATTACACTTTTAAAATGTAATTTTCTTCTTTAAAATACTCAAATTTCACTGATTTTATTTCAATTCACATATAACTTAAATTTAATACTAATTATTCTATTTATTGCTGTGTGGCAAATTGTGTTTACTAGACATAAAATTATGAAGATAATTTTTTAAAAGACCTGTGTATTTAATATATTAAAAGTCCATTTTATTCTATAATAAATAATTTGGCTAAATTTTCTAATTTTAATATATATTCCTACAAATATAGTGTTCTATTATGATAAATCATACAAGTAGATTTATTGTCCACAAATATTCAGTATGCCACGTATTCTCAGTTTCTCAGTGCATGAATAAACTTAACTTTGGCAGACAGAAATACTAAAACTTGCAGGGATTATTTGAAAAATACTGTTGTTGACCTGTTAATAGGCATTAAATTAAGGTTAGTTTCTTTTCCTTTTGATAAATGTATGAATATCAAAAACTTGAGAAAATGTTTGTATTTTCCCTTAATATAACATGCAATACCCTTTTGTATTGTTGGAAAAATTCATATATTTGACTGACGAATCAATTTTTTGCCCTATACTATTCTGCAGCTTAATAACTCAATATTTTAGGCATTACTTTAACTTTCAGACTGCAGCTCAGCTACCCTGTGTAGACGCTGAAAACATGTGCACATCTCTTACCTCCCTTAATTTCCCAGGAATAAAAAGTTACAGAAATTTTGATTCCAGGCTGAAAATATCACAATTTAGTTGCTGAAAGTTCACAAAATATATATATCTTAGTAGATACATTCTACCATTAAGTTGGTCTGAAGCAGTGGAGAAGCTTGTAACACATTAGGACTGACAACTTTGGGTGACATTCTAATTGTATTCCAATTTCTGGATCTGTTATTCTTGAGGCCACTTTGTATTTCTATCCTTGGTGCATTGGAGATATTTTGTTTATTTGTTCAATTGTTGATTCATCATTTCATTCTATAATTTCTTTTGTGTGTGCAGCTACTATGAGCCAGCTAGGATCTCAACAAGCAAAATTTGGCACGCTTCAAGGAGAAAATTGGAAAATGAAATAAAATGATATCTTAAAAAATGTGGGCAAAGTATAAAGAAATAGCAAAGATGTCACAGTATATTGAAGCTAGAAAGATTGAGAAGGTTTATCAGCAGATAGACCACAAATAACAAGGGAATAGAGTAATTACCAGAGTCTGAAGAATAGGTGTTTGATATCAACTTCCCTAGAGGAGTGTTGGCCTTTGGTGGATGGAGGCAGCTAACTCAGAAAATCTGGAGGGAGAACACTAGGTGAGTAAATATGCCAACCTCATTATATTCAAGCTCGCCTGCCATTAGCCAAATCCAGCTAGAACCTAAATGGCAAAGGAACCAAATCCACTCATAGATACTGGCTTTCTGGGATACAGAGCAGAGTGCTGGGGGATGAATATTGGATGCGGATGAGCGCAGAGGAAAGATCTAGCTCAACAAAGAAAAACATGGGCCCTCAACATTGATCCATGGATCACTATAATATAAAGTGATCAAGGTAAAGAGTGAGAAATATATAGCAGAACTTAGAAGTGGCCACTGAAGTTGGAGGAAAAACCAGGTGGACATGGTATCCTGGAAGTTAAGTAAAGAACATGTGTGAAGGAGGAAGTGGACAACAATCTGAAAACCTGCTGAAAGCTCATTTAAGACGAAAATTAAGAATTAGCTTTTGGATTAAGCAATATGGTGGTCATTCATGAGCTCAACAAGAAGAATTTAACTGGAGTTTGAGGAGAAATTCCTGATTAGTGCAGATTTAGATAGAAAGGAAAACAAAGTGATAGAGACTTCATGCAGATTGAGCAGGAAGAAACATCAAAATAACAGCAAATATTAGGGCAATTTTTTTGAGATTAGGAACTGCAGTTAAGAAAGATTTTAAATAAAAACAAGAAAGAAGAGCATTTTTTATTCAGAGGGGGAATACTGGGGGGTTGGAATGTTGATGATACAGAATAGAAACTATGAAATCACGGGATCCATACATTTGAAAGTAAGAGGAGATGCAACCTAGTTCACAAGAAAAAAACATAGGAGTGCCTTGGATAGAAGCTCATACATAGTAACAAGCAGGAAAGCATATGTTCTTAGGCAGGTGTACAGTGTATAGGTGATTCACTGCTGTATGTTTCAATTTCTCAGACAAATTAAAAATCTGAGAATTAGAATAAGGAAGGAGTAAAATATTGAGGGAGTAAGTATACACTGTGAAATGCTTAGCTAGGAAAATAGGTAACAACTACGCTTGAGAAATGTAGTTACATTTTGCTAGATATAAATAGCAGCCTATTTTTGTGATATTATCATGAAATAAAAGCAAAGTCAGTTATTGTGGTTTGTGCTTCCCCCCCCACCCCCACCCATCATTTATTCACGTGGGAGCTACCACAAAACAAATGGAGAGTTGACTTAGCCAGAATTAGATGCTGAAAATAAGTTAAAAAGAGAGAGAGAGAAGGGCAAAGGAACGTGAGAGAAAATGCAAGAGAATGATGATTGTGATGATTGATAATAAAGTTTAAGTTGAGAATGTATGTTGATCTCCAAGACTGCCATCAGTTTCCATGATTCACTAGGAGGACTCCCAGTACCAGCATATAGTCATACTCATGGCTATGATTTATTACAGTAAAAGGATGCAAAGCAAAATCTACAGGGAGATTTGCATGGGGCAATGTCCTGGTTAAACCAGGCACCAGTTTTTAAAGGCCCTCTTCCAATAGAGTCAAACAGGACATAAATAATCCTACCAGAAAGAAGCTGTGACAACATCTATGAAATGTTCTCTACCGGGGAAGCTCATTACAGACCCAGTGCCCAGGGTTTCTCCTGTAGATTGGACATGTGTGTATAGAAAAATGACAGACTCTCAGAAGGTATGCAGGCATTCAGCACAAACTACATTGTTTCTACAAGCAATTTAGGCAGAATAACCCACTTTTATCAATTATGGTAGTAGAAACTGACTCAAAATCAGTTCCCAGATACCAGTCAGAGGCCAACCTTAAGAGCAGATGGTTTTGAGGATAAGTAGTCTCAGACTTGCTATTGTTAACACTTTTCTGCACATATGGAAAAAATAAACGACACTCTGGGGTGAAAGATACTGAAAAGTTGTTGGAAACACTGGATTATAGAATGAAAGACTTTTGGATTAGAGGTAACAGAGGTGATGAGTTGAAAAGATAAGAGGTAACCAATTTTGGTTAGATAGTGGGAAGCTTAAAAATGAAATTATGCAGCCTGGCTAACACGGTAAAACCTTGTCTCTACTAGCCAGGCATGGTGGCGGGCGCCTGTAGTCCCAGCTACTCAGGAGGCTGAGGCAGGAGAATGGCATGAACCCAGGAGGCGGAGCTTGCAGTGAGCCGAGATCGCGCCACTGCACTCCAGCCTGGGCCACACAGTGAGACTCCGTCTCAAAAAAAAAAAAAATGAAATTATGGAAGCATTGAAGCCACTAGAAATTACAGGGTGAATGACTATGATATGGTGAAGGATAAGAGTAATGGAAGACAATATTTCATGAAACTCAAGAGACGAGAGTGGGAAGGATAGTCTACATGTATGTTAAAATCACCAAATATTAAGATAGAATAGGATTTCAGAGAATAACATTGAGTCAGGATTTTAAAAAATCATTGAGAAGTGAAGGAAAGTAACACTAGGGGTCACAGGATAGATGGCTGCATGTATTGTATGTCCAGTGTTAATCTGATGACTTGGATTTTTACTGAAAATCAGCAGAGTACGGTGATACAAAAAAGAACCCCTCGGGCAAAAAAACAAAAATGTGATAGCAATAAAAATTTTCTGTAAAGATATTTTATTCTTCTCATTTTCTAGTGATCTCATCTAAAGTTTATTGTATAACAACTCTCTTCCTAAGGCTGTGTTACATATTTTAAAGGAAGAAAAACTGATTGAAAGCAACAACGAGAATTAAGAAATACCCTACTCTATCTTTAGTCTTAAAGTTATAAAGTTTGCAAAATTAAAAAAAAAACAGCCATTATTTATGAGGGCTTCAGAGAAAGGAGTGTCACAATTCTGGGTATTTTGATTACATGTACCTGCGGTATTATGATATTAAAATCAATAAGGAGATTCATTTATATATGTCATCAATTGAAATTAAATTAGTTTATTCCTAGATTCATACCTATACCCAGATCTGTCTTCTTAATCTCAGACTCACACATTCACCTGCATAATTTCCTCCTATCAAGAGCTCTTCCTGTAGACTTGCCCCTTTAAGGAAATGCAATGCCAACTTTGCAGGTGCTGAGTGCAAAAGCTTTATCATCCTTGGCTCTTCTCTTACACCTTCTGCAACCTTTCCTTGGGCAAATCCCATTGACTCTACCTTCAAACTATATCCAAAAATGCTGGAGTGAGCAGCAACATGCATGCATGTGTTGGATGAATGCTCTGGCTTGTGACCAAAATCTGTACACTATGAAGAGTTGATTTTAAATTTCAATCAAGAATTATACCTTTTTATGTGTCTACGAGCTTACTGCAGATAAAGTTTCCCCAGAAAACCTGGATACAAATCCAAAAAATGAAAATCGTTTGGAGGCTTCCAAGTGCTGCTAAGGCAGCCAGAGCCTGAGGAGCCAAGATTCCAGGGAGCAGACGACTCCATCCTGGTGAGCCCAGCATTTTGTGTCATGTTTTTCTTCTCTGTGCCTTTGCCCTACTTTGGCACATGGTGAATCTCAGGGGTGACTGAGAAGATAGAGGGTGGCAGAAAAGAGAGGAGAAGTCAATAAAGCTTGCAGCAATATTACAGAGATAAAGAGGTAAAAAAAAATTGAAGTTGCAGGTTATAAAGGCATTCAGGATTTGAGACAAGTTTCCCGAGAAACAACAGATGGAGGGAAATGAGGATGACGTTGCCTTTCTTACCTTCAAATCAGTTGGTGAATTTGTAAGCTGTGCACTATAAGAGGCAAATGAGAAAGCAGTATCCACTTCAAAACAGATTAGAGTTTAAGGTAGAATAATAGTACTTGTGACTTACACTGATAGCAAAAACATTCAGTTCCATTGAGGGAGAAGGAAAGGAAAATGTTTGAATTATCTTTTGATTAAATTTTTAATCTTGGAAAATGATCAGAGTTCACTTCTCTAAACATTAATCTCTATCCATAGTTACTTTAATTTTTACTCTTTTCTCATGACACTTCTATATCTATTTAATCACTTCAACTATTGATCTATATTAAATTTTTTTCTTGCTAATTTAAGATCTCCTAGAAATAAATGAAGTATCATAGTCAATGTTTTATCCACCAGGTATATGAGCAGCATTTTGTACATGGAAATTGCAAGAAGATTACCTAACAAGTGTGTTCTGAAATATTTACAAATAAAAATAGATGATAAATGTATTTTGTCATTATACATCACATGAAGGATGTTATATTGGCAAGAATAAAGAAATGCAGAACTATTATTTAAAGTTAAAATGGAACTACTGATAACATATTCCAAACATATACACATTTCTCTCCCTATTTTACAAAGTACAAATCAAATGGCTTGAGTAATAATCTACTGCATTTGTTTATAGAATAACAATCTTAGTTTGCCAAGTTGTAGAATGTCGTAAGGAATAATTACTGAGTAAAGCAAAAACAGAAAACTCTCATCAAAGCTCCAGAAATACTGACTCAAACTTTGTAAAACTCCTTTGTTTGTTCACATAAAATTCATTTTACTGTTATTTATCCATTTACTTGAATTTGTGAGTCTAAAATAATGTACATTATTTAGATTTTTACAACTTTATATTATTAATAACTAAAGTTGAATACAAAATGATCTTGCTACCCAGGGCCCCCTTGGGCCTCTGCCCCCTGCACTCCAGTGCAGCACCCCTCTGCCAGCTCAGCTGTGGTTCAAGAGGCCCGAGGTACCACTCGACCTGCCTCTCCAAGAGGTACCAGCCACAAATCTTGAAGGTGTCTACATGGTGTTAATTCTGCAGCTCCACAGCATGCCAGAGCTATGGAGGGATGGCAGCTTCTGCCTTTCAAAGGATGTATTGAACAGGCTGTGGGCCCAGGCAGACTCATTGTAGGGGTGGAGCCACCGCAGAGAGCCCCTGCCAGGGCAATGCTGAGTGGAGCTGCAGAACCTGGACCACCACCAAGAACTCAGAACTGTAGCATTACAAAGGTACAATGCTAATTTGGGAAAGCTGAGACATGAGCAAAGTTCAGGAAAACTGTGGAGGTGGGGCTGCCTCTGGCCTTCAGGGCCCAAATGCTTCACCAGTGTGTGGAGGATGCTGGATATGGAATCAAGAAAGATCACCCTCCAGCTTTAAGATTTAGTGTCTGCCTTCAAGTTTTGGACTTTCTTGGGACCTTGAACCTCTTTCTTTAGGCCCATTTCTCCCTTTTTGAATGGGAATATCTACTCTATGCTTATCCTGCTACTGTGTCTTGAAACTGGATAATTTGTTTTGATTTCACATATAGGACTCTGGAGTTTAGACCTTTGAGTTGATGCTGGAATGAATTAGAACTTTGGGGCTATGGGAATATAGATAAAAATAAATAAATACATTTGTATATGAGAAGGACATAAGTTTTCAAGGACCAAGGGCTGAACGCTATGGTTTGAATGACTGGCCCTTCCAAAACTCCTGTTGGAACTTAATCCCCAATGTAGCAGTATTGAGAGGTGAGACCTTTAAGAGGTGATTGTGTCATGAAGGCTCTGGCCTCATGAATACATCAATCCAATCATGGATTGATGGAATAATGGGTTAATGCACTAATGGAATATCATGGCTGTTTGACTGGTGACTTTATTCAAAATGGGAAGAGCCTGCAGTGAGCTGTGATCGTCCCACTGCACTCCAAGCTGGGAGACAGAACAAGGCCCTGTCTCAAAAAAAAAAAAAAAAAAAAATTAAGAAAAAGAAAAAATAGAAAGGGAAACCTGAGCTATCACACTCAGCCCCTTTCCATGTCCTATTCTATGCCATCTTTAGACTCTGAAGAGAGATCCCACCCGCAAGAAATCTGTCAGCAGATGTGGCCCTTCAACCTCGGACTATTCAACCTCCAGAACTGTAAAAAGTAAATTCTTTCTCTTTACAAATTATGCAATTTTAAGTATTCTGTTACAAGTAACAGAAAATGGATTAAGAAAGTTGGTAAACATTTTCCTTAGGGATATATAGTAAATATTTTAAGATTTATGGTCTGTGTTCCAACAACTTTACTTTGCCATTGCAGTGTGAAAGCAACAATAGACAATACATATACTAATGAGTGGCCCTGTGTTCCTATAAAACTTTGAATTTGGCCCCCAACACATCACTTGACAACCTATGCTCATAGTTTAATTCAAGGGAATCTTTTTATTGTTATATTTTTTTTGTTTATATTTACATCTTAAGTATTACTACCTTACTTCAGATAAATTTCATGTAGCATTTATCACTTTGTTACTGTTAAGAGTGTTATTAAACAAAAGGGACTCAGTGCCCAATGCACCAAAAGCAAACACTATGCCACCAGGTTTTTTTGAGAAAAGAAACACTTTATGTTGAAAGTCGATTCACAAGGAGAAGGAGTCAAACTCAAATCTGTCTCCTTGGGCTGGCTTCGTGGCAGTATTTTTATTATAAAATGTTCAGCTGGTGGGTTCTGAGATGAGTGGGTCATTAGGGGAAGGAAAGGAGAAGCCTGGAAAGTCCTTGGGCATGTGCAGTTATTTCTTCATACCACCTCATGTGTTGCTTGTCCAAATTTGAGGAGAATTAATATGAAACGTGCAGTGGATATCAGGCTGTGACATCAGCAAGCTCATTCTGTGCAAATTCTTGTTGGCCATCTTTGTTCCAACCAATTTTCTTTTGATCTCACAAATAGAGGAATTTCTTTTTTTTTTTTTTTTGAGATGGAGTCTCGCTCTGTCGCCCAGGCTGGAGTGCAGTGGCATGATCTCCGCTCACTGCAACCTCCGCCTCCCAGGTTCAAGCTATTCTCCTGCCTCAGCCTCCCAAATAGCTGGGACTACAGGCACGCGCCACCATGCCCAGCTAATTTTTGTATTTTTTTTTAGTACAGACGAGGTTTCACCATGTTGGCCAAGATGGTCTCGATCTCATGACCTCGTGATCCGCCCACCTCAGCCTCCCAAAGTGCTGGAATTACAGGCGTGAGCCACCGCGCTCGGCCAAGCAGAGGAAGTTTTAACATTTCTGCAAGTTGTTCATTGTCTGCTATCCTGCACACTCAAGAGTTTCTGCTAGTTACTGGTCTCTTACTCTTTGGGGCACAATTTCAGTGTCAGCTTTTCAGCAAGTTGTTTCTTTCTTATCTCCTACCCTACAAACCCCAAAATTTAGTCATTGGCTTCTTTAACTCTTTGAGATATGGTTCCAAGAATATCCTAACTGATCTGCCTAATTTATAGTCTGCATTTTACTGAGACTAAGATACATTTAAATATAAAGAGCTGATCAAGTCATCTCTCAGCATCTACCATAATATAAACTTAAAAAAAAAAATCTTACCCTAGTCATAATGTCCCCCTTTATCTGGTTTTTCTATCCCTTCTATACCTCTCCAACCCCTAACTGGCTTTAAATTTTACCATTTCCCTTTTCCTATCATGCCCCAATCATTAAAAATTGTTCTATTTTCTCTCAACATTACCATGTTCCTTTTAGATTCTGCACATTTATAAGCGAAGTTTTCTCTGCTTAAGACACTTTTTTCCTCTCCTTTTCACTTGGTTAAGACCTACTAAACTTTCACTTCTCAATTTAAAAGTTAGTTTCTTTTTTCTCACAAGGCCTTTCCCTCACAGCCTACGCTGGCAGTATTGGTTTGTTCTCTCTAAATCCTGTGTGACCTTTACTGTAGAACTTACTGTATTCATTTCAATGCTTATTTGTTTTCTGCATTCTGTTTTAAGCTCTATGATGGAGGATCTGCATCACTGGTCCTCTAATACCTAAAGCATTTTTAATATAAATGATAGGAATATAATATTTTCACAATGAATATTTATTTAATAATGAATTGATTAATAAATGAATGAAAAATTTGTGTAGAATAAAGGAGCTGAGGAACACAGTAAATGATTGTATGGGATATAAAGAAAAAAAGTAAATCTAAGATGACAGGCAGAATAGTGATGCCATATAAAAACAGGGATGTGAGGGAAAAATAATTTATAGGAAAATATAGTTATTCCAGTTTAAGAATAGGACACTTAAATTGAAATTGTATAGTTAAGTGTAAATACTCATCAAAACTTAGGAATGCAGAACTAGAACGTAGAGTATGGAAGCCTGGATCAATAGACAATTCTAGAAGCAAATATCATTACAAAGTTAAAGTGTAACATAGAGGATATAAAGAGAAAAAATTCTCTTTTTTGAATAATATGAGAACATTCTGACTAATAATTATGGGATTAGAAAGTAGTACTAACTCAATCATCACTGGAATAACTGTTTTTATCCTCTTTGCTTTTTAAATTAATTGTCATGTAAACAATCAAGGCAGCAGAAGAAAATAATATTAGAGACAGTTAAAAATTAAAATGACAGACATTGAGCAACAAGCAGAAGAAGAAATCAGGCTTAGAACATCTAAGTATAGTACTACAAGGCAATCAGTCAGTAGATGGGACCAGAATTCAAGCCCAGGCAGCTGTCCAACTCCAAGGCATGCACTTTTTACACAATGTTGCAAATTTATAAAAATGAAGTAATGCTGAGTACTTTTGTAAGATCCAGTTGGGATAGTATAACACAAATCTATAGTGACTTATATCAGGATAACCTAGGAATTGTGTAAAATACAGAGAATTCAGTCAGGTGATTTGAGAAATATTTTGATGGAGGTTAAATGATTTTGGAGTTCGAAGTAACAGAAAAAATTAACATTTAAGAAAATGAAACAAAGTCATTTGGTTGGGGAATGTGAGAGAATTTGAAGAAGAAAGTCAAAGAAGTTAAAGGAAGTTAAGAAACTTAAAGGTCAATCTTTTGAAGGTAAGCTTTATCTAAGATGTGTTAGAGCTGGTTGATCACGGATATGGCAGAAAATGGAACTTGAGGAAACCAGAAAAGAGTCCTAATTTCTTGCTCAAAAGGTGATCTTTACATTAATGTTGCCATGAATAAAATCACAGAAGCCAAATTGTGCTCATCATAGAATTTCTAATAGGTGATAGACATTATCATCAATGGTTGAAAGTTAGCAGTGCACACTCAGATGAAGGAAATTCTGCAGTAACTAGAGAAATTTTATATTTGCTTGAACTGAAATCTCACTTCCAGGAATCTACCCCAAAGATACACTACCAAAAATATAAAATGAGATTGTAATTAATGGCCTAATTGCTCACATAGCAATATTGCAAATATGCAAAAGTAGAGAAGTTAATAAATACATTATGATACATTTACAAAGCAAATATTTAATAAAAAAAGAATGAGGATAATCTTCTATTCTGTTAGGTAGGATTTTCACAACATAAGTTAGCAAAAAAATAAGTTAGCAAAAAAATAATATTGCCAAGGAGTTTTTATAGCATACTACATCATATGTTCTAAAGAGAGGTATAATCAAACATATTTGCTTAGATATGGTCTCAAAAGGAAACCATGGAAAGGTAAAGCAAAAATTAATTTAAAATTGTAATCTATAGCATAAAAGAGAGAATAAGGTGGAGGGAGAATTAGAGGGATTTTTATCACGTAGGCAAAGTGTTAATATATTCAATTTCTGTGAATATACTTTAACGATTTTGATTTGAATAAAAAGCAAAAGTTATATATATATGAAAATATATATATATATTCACACACACACATACATACATATATATATATATATATATATATATATTTTTTTTTTTTTTGCTGGGGGAACAGAGTCTCATGTTGTTACCCCTGCTGAAGTGCAGTGGTATAATCATAGCTCACTGCAGCCAGGAATTCATAAGCTGGAGTAATTCTCCCATCTCAGCATCCTGTGTAGCTAGAACTACAGGCACATGTGAACACACCCAGCTAATTCTTTTCATTTTTTGTAGAGACAGGATCTAGCTTTTTTGCCCAGACTGGTCTTGAAGTCCAACAATCCTCAAGCAGTCCTCCCACCTTGGCCTCCCAAAATGCTGAGATTAAAGGCATGAGCCACTGAGCCTGGCCAAGAGAGTTTCTAAAATCCTAAACATTAAAGGAACACTAAGTGAAATAAATTTAATCATATAGCTACTTCACGACATAACTACACAGGAAAATGTTTCAAATAATTTCAGATTATACTAGAGACCTTTCACTTAAACAGCAATTAATTCTTGAAAAAAAAAACAAACAGGAATTTGTATTCACGTAATGACCAGAAACCTTTTTCAACTATTGTAAAATGAAAGAATATATGTATCTAATTCTTTTCCCACCAAGAAAAACCCTGGAACATGACTAAAATACAACAGCATCTATCTATCTATCTATCTATCATCTATCTATCTATCTATCTATCTATCTATTTATCATCTATCTTTACACACATATGCATACACACATATAAATGTAATTAATCAATTTTGCATATAAAATGAGATATCTCTAGCCAATAAATAAATGAGTGCTATAAACAGTTGTGGTATATGCAATTACATGTACTGTTTGTACTCAGTCTCATAATATTACATTTGTAATATAGCATGTCTATAATGGTCATCAATAAATTCATTATTTTAAGGGCAGAATAAATTACAACTTAAAAAAAGAAAATTTCCTGTAGTAAATATTACTCTGTTAATGAAAGATATCTGTCACTTCTCAAGTAAAATGTAATAATGCATAATACAATTCAGGCACTCTTATAAATTTTAGGTAGTTTGACTGTCTGCTCCTTTTTGGCTTCATTGTCATCTCACATTCTGATGAGACAAATTCAGTAGTTGTTACTTTCTTAGAGATGAGCTTTTCTGAACCTGTCTACATCTTTTTTTATCAACTTCTTTAAACCTAAAACAACATTTTATCCCTGTGTTTGCCATCTTTTTAGGGTCTTGGAAATGGGGATAGGGCACAGGAATTATTTCCTCTACAGAGCATTTATTATCTGTGGAGAATACTTTTGCTGAGCCTTCCTAATAAACCCTAGAGATTTGTTTACAAGTCAAATATTTTCCAAAGACCTTCAGTGGCACTTTTGTTGGCACACACATAATGGAAGATAGCAACTTAGTAATAAGCAAAAATGTACCTTACCTCTCTGGTCCATGGATTATAATACCATATTCAGAGTAAGAAAATATTTTTTAATATAACTATACTGAATGAAACTGGCCATGTGTTTAAGAGAATTGTCAATGTTAAGTAAGGCCTTTTTCTTTTATCTTTTTTGTTGTGTAACAACAAACTATGAAGGAAATAAACACTATTTTACGTAGACAAGAAAAACCTCTTTCCTCACCCAGGCTTTGGAATTTAACCTCAAAATAATTGGCAATTTTCGTTTGGTCATTTCTTTGACAGCCTAGACACTTTTAATATTGCATTAGTAATTTTAACCTAATGTCTTAAAATTAACCTTGAACATTAATGTCAGCCTGTCCTTTGAGTATTTGAGACCCAGCATTTCTTCTCCTTTAATATAAATGCACCATATGGACAGTGCTGCTAAAACAATCCTATCTCATCTACATAAAGTGTGTTTATTAGTATTGTCTCATTCATCAATATGATCTTATAAATAAGACAGTTATATCCAGCTGCTTCAGTGTCAACTATGTTGCTCCCGCTGCGATTTTGATGTGATGGAGCATGACAGGACTCTTGAATCTGTCAAAGCATGTAAGGCTTGCTTTCATTATCAACTTCTTTGCTGACTCATGACTCTACTCCACAACCTCCATCTTCAGCTTCAAGCAAGGACATGTCCATAAACTGGATCAACATAGTGAAGAAAGGGATGTCGCCATTACAGAGATTTCATAAATCTTCCTACTGAAAAATCTTTTTTTTTTTTTTTTTTTTTTTTTTTTGAGACGGAGTCTCGCTCTGTGGCCCAGGCGGGAGTGCAGTGGCGCAATCTCGGCTCACTGCAAGCTCCGCCTCCCGGGTTCATGCCTACTGAAAAATCTTACAAGCTATTTCAACCCAAAAGAAACAAGAAAGCTGAGGGCCTTAGATATTTCTGAGTACAATTTTCCACTAGAAACAATACCTGATTCTAGGTTTGGATCAGAACATTTGCAAAATGAAAGCTGAACAAGACTAATGGGTTTGCATCCATGGTATCTAGGAGCCAAATTTAAGTGGCTTCTATTAGATAAAAGATAAGATATTCTGGACATTAAAAATTGTTAAGACTGTAATTGTTTAAAGTCCTTTAAAATATAAAAAGATTGATCTGTCTATTATATTCAGCTACAACAACAACAAAAAACCTCATGGGTCATAATGATGATTGTTCCAACTGTTAGTTGGAACACCAATGAATCATTCTGAAAATTGTCAAATAATGGTTACAAAAGCAAATAATAAAAACTAAACACGTAACAAAGAAACAGCATTTGCTAGAATTTTTAAAAACAGAAACAAAGTGATTTTTCATTAGAAGTCGGATAAGAAAATTGGAAAACATCTTCTGTTCTTAGTTTCCCAATGCTTATATAAACATCACATGGTATGTATACCTTTTATAACTTTTAAGGGCAATATAAAGATCTTATGCTTTTCAATTTGTCTGCTACATTCACAAGTATCTACACTGATGTGTAAGAAAATTATGCATAAATACTAAGTAACATCCTAAAGCTAACTCTAATCTATCAAGCAGTATAACTCACCATTTTCCAAGTCACTATGAAAGTATTTTTTTGATATTTTATAGAATAGAAACAATGTTTAATAATTACATCATAGAGAAATACTTTTAATATATTTAAGGAATCCAAAAGTGAAATGCAATGGTCCTCTTCACTTCAATGACCTTTGATGTTCTAGAGCCCAAGAATCTTCATGAAATTTTAACCAGAGACAAGTTTCACTTTATATATTTGGGCTGCTTCAAAGTCTATCTTTACCCCTGTGAAGGAAATAGTGTTCCCTCTCTGGAAGCAACATTTGTAACCTAACTTTCATTATCATGTTTATAAATAGTCCCTCCCTCTTGTCCTCATGGAATAAATGTTTCAGATCAAACAAGGAACAGTTATATTTATGCCAGAGGCCTTAAAAAGAGAGACTGAAAAAAATTAAATAAATAAAGAAGTATTGCTCCTGGATATTTGTTATTAACACAGGATATTTGTTATTAACATAGAATCTAAGAGGATGGTTGAAATCCAGGTGCCTGAATACAGCATAAGCAGAGGAATAAGATCTATAATCCACCCTAGTATTGACAAGAACAGAAGATAGACAATGTTGATTTACAAGAGCACTATTTTACGTCATGTTGACCATAGTTAATAAGAGTATACAGTTCACTTGAAAACTACTAAGAGAAGATTTTAAATATTCTCACCACAAAAAGGATACATATATGAGATAATGCATATATCAAAGGGCTTCATTTAGCCATTCCACAATGTCTACATATATTTAACCATTATGCTTTATAACATAATTACGATTTGTATTTCTTGATTAAAAATAAAGCATATAATCTCAATTTAATACAATTTCATTAAAAATACTGTTTAAGTATTGTACTTAGCATTGGGGATATAATAGTTTAATATATATGGAGATATGATTCTTGCCCTCGGAAGATTAACAAATACATTGCAATGTGGGAAGTCCAAGGACATTATGGTGAAACATTATACGGCAGCAGGAACTAGAGCTATTATATCAACAATCTGAAATTCCTGGCGGTAACTTTCCAAGAGAAAAGATTTCCATGAAAGTTGGTTGGTATAGGATAGAGAGCATTAATTAGGAAGAATAATCACCAATATGTCCTTGAGTACTATCTGTAATATTCAAACCGTGTTTCAATGGAAAAAGAGGTCTCATAATTTGGAAGCAAAAGCAGAACAAGAAAAGATACTATTGTGACTTAATGTGAACCTCTTTTATCCATCCAAATATCTTCAGGCTATCAGAGCTTGGAGACACTTGGGTTTATCTCTACTATAAGATCTTTATGAAGTTCTCTTGACACACTCAGAATTGATACATACACCTAACTCACCATATGTTTTCCATATTCATTGTGTGTTTGCAAGATACTGTGGATGTAGCCTTAACTCAGGGAACAGTTGTGAGTAAAAGGAGCTAAATACTCTGTTTAGGAGCTAAATACTCTCCTTTATATATAAAATAAATGCTGAATGTCTATTTCAGTTGGTAAGTTTGAAACTATGTGATATTAGATGTAAGAAGGGGAAGGTGTAAATGAAGTAGAAGGTGACTCAAAATTTTATCTAAAGTTTGAAGGACTGCACATGATTTTGGCTATGATCACTTGATGTGTTTGATTCAACCCATTATGTACTTTATCTTTACAGGCAGACTGAAAATTTGTGTCTTCACTTTGAGGGCTGAATTGAGCTATTACCACATATGTCTGGCATCTAATAGAGTCCAATGAGCATAATGACTCCAGAATATTGGGTCAATGATCTGTGACCAGAAAAATTATCTAAGTATTTTGACAAGATAGATCCAGTAAATAATTTCTTTTGAAATCATTTTTTCTTAAAGGATAAAGAATGGAAAAAAAATGAAACATCTTTTTAAAGGCTCGCTAACACTGTAATTACTGGATACGCAGTAAAATAAACAATTACTCACTGTACTGGAAGTCACTAGGTAATAATTGTTTGATGGTACACAAATTAATTTCAGGTCATGTAGCACACCAAACTGTTAATTTCCTAGGCTTTAGAAAGGGATAAAAATGTAACATGCCTGCCTACAAGTACATAAAAAGGACATTATTCAAGGACTAAGAAAATAAATAGTAAATCAATTCTTCTGTTAATTATAGAGTTTTACTGGGGCATTGCCTTTTCACTAAAACAGATTATTTGAAAAAAATATTGTTTAAGGGACATCAAGAATATGCTTGACAGTTTATTCCTTATTCTCCAAAGGTCATCAGTGTTGTTGATTGGATAGAAAGACAAAAGTCAATTACCTGCTAATCAATAAAGGTCATTTCTGATCTAGATGAGGTATTTAATAAGAATATTTCTAAATGTATTTTTACCAACTCATAAATATTTTTGACATTGAATGTAATGTGATTAGGGTGTATTTAAAACCTCAAATTATATAGAAGACTCTCACAGAAAAATTAAATGCTTATTACTTGAAAAAACTGGATGGTAATATAATAGGCAGAGTGTCTAAGTTAACTGATCATCCCAAAAATAATTGCTTAATTTTTCAAGGAATACACATAATTAATATTTTGAAACTAAATGTCTATGAGGCATGAGTATCTTTCAATTATCTTCATGATTATATAAGTACTTACTATATGCAAGACACTGTGCTGGGATCTTCAAATATCTCTTTTACGTGTATTATTATTATTGTCATATCATCATCATCATCACTATTATTATTCCTGTCACAGGTAGGATGCCATGTGGCCAAATAATAGCAATAAGAACAACAATAATAAATGTCTCCTATGATTTTAATTATTCATACCATTATGAATCCTGATCTCTGCAAAGTCAATAAAAATGTTTATTTATGAAAATTATTTTCTTCAGTGACAGTTTATACACTTGACCAAATTCAAAAGGATATTACTGATTATCAGAACAAGATGAAATATCTGCTATCCTTACTACTATTCAACATTTTGCTAGAAAACCCAGCCAATGAAATTACAGAGAAAATAATAGAAAAAGAAGGAGATAAATCTGTGGGTGATGAAATATCTGCTATCCTTACTACTATTCAACATTTTGCTAGAAAACCCAGCCAATGAAATTACAGAGAAAATAATAGAAAAAGAAGGAGATAAATCTGTGGGTGATGGCATGTGTTAAGTAGAAGTTTAGCCTCAATTACATTTGCCACTTATTAATGACCTTGTGAATATGTTATATTACATGACATGAGGGACTTTATTGATGTAGTTATGGTTACTTATCACCAGGTCTTATATAGGGAGTTTATAATAGATTATTTTAGTGGGCCCAATATAATCACATAAACCTTTAAAAGCAGATGAAGAGTCAGAAAAGTTAAAAACTGATTAGGGTTCAACATGCTAACACTGGCTTTAGCATGAAGGATCCCACAAGCCATGGAATGTAAGTAGCCTTTAAAAGCTAAGAATAATCCCTGGTTGTAAGCCACCATGGAAATCTCAGACCTACAACCACAGGTATGGAATTCTGTCAATACCTAAAGAAGTTGGGAGGTCAATTCTTCCCCTGGCACTTCCAGGTCAGAGTCTGGATCACTCTCTCAACCATTATTTTGGCCTTGTAGACTATGCAGAACACACAGCTGGACCACTAGATTTATGACCTGTAGAACTGTGAGTTTTTTTAAAAAAAATGAGGGGTGCTGTTTTAAGTCACTAACTTTGTGGTAATTTGTTACAGCAGCAATAGAAAACAAATACATGGAACCATTATCTATAGTGAGTGTAGTGATGTTATATAACTCTTTGCTTTTGTAAAAACTCATGGTGGTACTGGATATCAAAAAGAGTGAATTATACTGTAGGTAAATTTAAACATTAATTTGAAAAATATTCTGGTTGCCATGTTCCAAGCTAAAAAGTATATATATTATTGTCACTATTCTGAAGCTGCTTCTTGATACCCAGATTTTTAGTCTGGCAACTGCTGTCATAGCAACTGACCGTAAGCACTCACAAAGGAAGTAGTTCAACACTTAATTCCTCTGCATGAAAACTCCACGTCTTTAGGAATATGCTTGCCAGAAATAAGAAACGAAATTTTGGAAAGATGGTATTTCTTTGACTTTGTCTTCCATTTATAGCTGACCAAATTTAGTTTCCTCCAAAGTCTTTATCTATCAGAGTGCCTGGGATATGTAGTTTTAGCTTTCTAGCCTAAGTAACACACTAGAAGAATGTTAGAAGCTCTGCTGAAGGAATTCTATAGTAGCCATTACCAATAATTCATTAAAGTGATTTTTAATAGCTACAAAATTTTTTTTCAATCTCATAACAAATTTTATTTATTTATTTATTTATTTTTTATTATTATACTTTAAGTTTTAGGGTACATGGGCACAATGTGCCGGTTAGTTACATATGTATACATGTGCCATGCTGGTGTGCTGCACCCATTAACTCGTCATTTAGCATTAGGTATATCTCCTAATGCTATCCCTCCCCCCTCCCCCCACCCCACAACAGTCCAAAATTTTAAAGAGATCCTGAGAAATATTTTAAAGAAGTGTACAAAAACAAACAATATTAAAAATCCTATTTTTATTCTGGTTTTTGGAAGATGCCACTGTATCAGTTATGATTTCTTTTGCTAGATACTTATAATCTTCCAAGAGCAACTTTGTTCAGCCCATCTCCCCTTTCCTAGCTAGGCAGTATCAGTCTCTGACAGCCAGTGTGTCTATACTCAGATTAGGTGTTTAAGCCTCATCGAGTCAGCCTAAACTGGCATATGGCTAAACCCTGTAGAGCATAAAAGAACTGCTCAAATCTTCACCTTGGGTTAAGACCACGATGAGAAATTTCACTTAAGTGTGAGGGTATGTGGTGAGCAATGTGATTTAAGTTTCCAAAACAATAATTATTTTTATTAGTATAGTTGTGGCTCTGATAGGTGCAAAATACATCAATGGTGTTATTATTAAAAATAATTTATTTTTCTTATCTACTGCTAACCTTTCAGAGATAAGAAACTGCTAGTAGCAAGTTAAGAATATGTTAGTTGGTTAGCATTTAAGAATGGGGCTTTTTCCTTACTTACTCAAAGTCTTGTAATGTGCCAATTCAGCACATATTGGGTAAAGTTTTAAGGAAATTAGATAAGTTGGCACTAGTTCAGTTAGTTTTTTGGGCAAATGCTTTGTAAATCCCAGGTTCCTCGATTGGCTGGAAATAGGTCATGAAAGGGAGTAACTCAGAAAGGTAGGTAAAAGTATAATGTGTCCTTTTTCTATCTCAAACTCCTTAGTAGAAATTCTAAACACCATTCTGTTATTTTTATTATTATTACATTTAGTTTCACCTACGGTCATTAGAATGTGTATGTCTATTTAGAAATCAGTCATTAGACTCTTTTGTCTGATAGGAGTTTCTTGTACTAAGGCACTACACAAAGAGTAAAACTCTGCACCAGGGTAATCCCAGCACTCTGGAAGACTGAGGTGGGAGGATCCCTGGAAACCAGGAGTTTGAGACCAGCCTGGGCAACATGGTAAAACCCCGTCTCAAATACGAAAACTTAGTCTGGCATGGTGGCACGTGCCTGTGGTCTCAGCTACTAGAGAGGCTGAGGTGAGTGGGTTGCTTGAGCTTGAGAGGTCAAAGCTGCAGTGAGCCGTGATCGTCCCACTGCACTCCAGCTTGGGTGACAGAGTGAAACTCTGTCTCAAAAACAACAACAACAAAAACTCTGCATCACTTGACTATTAATAATCCTCTATATATTTTTTTTGCTACTGCTGTTATTATTTTGCTCTGAGAGAAAAACTACATCAGAAACTGTAAGAGGTACTGATTGTGAGAGATAATATTTCTACTGAAATATTATTCAAGGAATTTTGGTAAATAAAAGGAGACAATAAGTTTCAGTGGGAAAAGCAATAAGCTTTGGGACAAGGCAAACCTAACTTCAAACACTGGCTCTTCCAATTAGGGTAATGAGTTGCTTAAAGACAGGGATACATTTTGAGAAATGCATTGTCTAGTGATTTTATTATTATGTAAATATCATAGAGTACACTTACACAAACCTAGATGGCATAGCCTACTACACACCTAGCCCATATTGCATAGCCTAATGCTCCTAGGCTACAAACCTGTACAATATGTTACTGAATACCATAGGCAATTGTAACACAATGACAAGTATGTCTAAACATATCTAAACATAAAAAAGATACAGTAAAAATATGGTATAAAAGATGCAAACTGTATGGAACACTTAACAGGAATGGAGCTTGTAGGATTGGAAGCTGGTCTGGGTGAGTCAGTAAGTGAGCGGTTAGTGAATGTGAGGGCACCAGAAATTACTGTACACCACTGTAGACTTTTATAAGCACTGTGCACTTAGGCTATGCTAACTTTATAAAAATATTTTCTTTCAATGATAAGTTAATCCTGCTTATGCTAACTTTTTAAATTTAAACATTTAATTTTTAAACGTTTTGACTTTTTTGTAATAACGCTTGGCTTACAACACAAACACATTGTACAGCTGCACAAAAATATTTTCTTTCTTTAAATCCTTATTCTACAAGTTTCTTCAATTTTTAAAAGTTTTGAATTTTTTCTTTTTATTTTATTTTTACAAATGAAGACACAAACACTCATTAGCTTAGGCATGCACAGAGTCAAGATTATCAACATGAGTCTTCCACCTCCATATCTTGGCCAACTGGAAGGTCTTCATGGGCAATAACACACATAGATCTGCCATCTCCTATGATAACAATGCCATTTTCTGGAATATCTTCTGGAAGACCTACCTAAGACTGCTTTACGGTTAACTTTTTAAAAAATAAGTAGAAAGAATACAATCTAAGATAATGATAAAAGCTATAGTAAACACATAAACCAGCAACATAGTCATTTATTATCATTATCAAGTATTATGCACTATACATGAGTGTATGTGCTATACTTTTATAAAACTAGCAATGCAGTAGGTTCGTTTACAACAGCAGTACCAAGAACCCGTGAGTCATGCATTGTCCAGCAATAGGAAGGCTACAACATCACTATGCAATAGAAAATTTTCATTACAATTTCATGATAGCACTCTCCTGCATATAGGGTCCACTGTTGACAGAAATGTAGCCATGCAGTGAATAAGTATAATAGATATGTGGCCTTGGGAAAGTCATTTAACCCCTCTGAGATACAGTATTTCTGCCCTCAGAAAAGGGAGTAAATTCACCAGATCCTAGATATGGATCTAGGAGCTCAATGGCTCCTAGAACTAATATGAAGCTAAAGTAAAATGTGTAAAATTCTGGAACTAAAGGAAAGTATTAGAACCTCAATATACCTCAGTATATATAAATATTCTCTTCTTTTCCTTTCTAAGTATGTTGATTATATAATGATTATAAACTCCAACTTATTTTCTATTCTCTTCAAGAACAACAAAAAGACTGTAACATATGGTTGTTATAAAACCACATAGTCGCCGGGGGCAGTGGCTCACGCCTGTCATCCCAGCACTTTGGGAGGCCGAGGCGGGCGGATCACAAGGTCAGGAGATCCAGACGATCCTGGCTAACATGGTGAAACCCCGTCTCTACTAAAAGTACAAAAAATTAGCCGGGCGTGGCGGCAGGCGCCTGTAGTCCCAGCTACTCCGGAGGCTGAGGCAGGAGAATGGCGTGAAGCCGGGAGGCGGAGCTGGCAGTGAGCTGAGATCGCGTCACTGCTCTCCAGCCTGGGCGACAGAGGAAGGCTCCGTCTCAAAAAAACAAAAAACAAAAAACTCAACACATAGTCAAGTTACTACGTGGGTCTCCTTGAATGGTTCAAAACTGTCGGCCTGACTTTTATTGTTATTGTGGTAACTAGATGATATGTGAGCATGATTGTTTTGTTCTGCTTTGTTTTGCTTCTTATTCTACATAGATTTTAGAACCATTTTGCCCAAGAAAAGGACTCCATCCATCTCTCATATATTTGTTAAAGTATGTATATCCGCAGCGATTAGTTAATAATGTAATTACATATGATAGTAATTTGTGTGATAATTTAAATTCTAAAATTAAACTGAAATAACTGATAAGCATATATGACAAGTTATCCAAGCTGGATGTCCTTCTTCAACTCTAGCGCATCAGTACACTTTTCAAAGTGTTGTAAACATTAGAAACATTAGAAAAAGCTGAGCTAAGTGTCTTGCCTTAGAAAAAATAAAAGGAGATCTAATTTATTTTTTACCGTATGACATACATTTAAGTAGATTTAATGCATTCAGGGAATTAAATACTAATTTATTTACAAGTTCCTGAGTTTTATTATATAACGTATATACAATTTATTACTATATAGATTTTCCAAAAAAGTAAGAATATCAATATAATTCCATTCTTTGAGGACAAAAGCTTAAAGTCTTTCAATTAACAATCTCCTAGATAATTACCATTATAGTAGAATACATGCTAATTAACATGCTAATTTTGGGCAATTAATTGATATCCAATCAACTCACTATAGTTATTTTGTTAAATACCATTTAAATGTTCAAATTCTTTACAAGTTTAATGTATTAATTAGGGTAATAAAACACATTTGCTTTTTTCTTGTTGAGATAATTATATGGCAACTAAATTAACTCACTCTTATTCATTTAAGTTTATTACAATATCATGTATTTAGTGTATAATAAATGTGTAATCTAATTTAAATACTGAGAAAGTGCTAAGGTTTATGTAATTCTGGACTAAAGACAGTTCCATAAAACCTTTCCTGGGAAGAATGGTATAAACTGTTTTGTGTGTGTGTGTGTGTGTGTGTGTGTGTGTGTGTGTGTGTGTGATTCTTATTTATTTATCAAGCATTTAAATTGTGGTTATGAATATGTATGTGTATCTAGATATAGATATACATATCTACTATATTAAATAAATTTGGTAATATTTTGCATTTGAAATTATAACTATTTTGTTTATAAAAGTAAATATATTTATCCTTTTAATATATGTTAATAATTTTAGAAAAATCATTACCTACTAAATAAATATCTTCAAATTATTCATTATAATCTTTTATTATCAGAAATAGAAGTCAGCTTGAATAAGCAACATACCTTTCTGAGATTATTAACCATAAAAAAGTTAATGAACTTAAAAGTTTACTTAGAAATCAAATACACAGACATACTAAAAAAATACATTTTTTTCTTTTAATTTGTAAACTTTTACAACGTACCCTTAAAATAAGTAATGAGGCTCTTTTTCATTAAGTTTTTTTTCTCAATTAGTCATGCAGACACTTGTCTCATATTCCTATTACTGATATTTAAGGAAAAATTAAGATTTATTGTACAGATTATTCATATTGACAATCTATTTTTTTTCTGAACACAGACTACACAACAATGTTCACTTTGATCATGCAAATTATTGGCTTCTCTCCAGTCCAATCTCTTATTCTCCAAACAAGCCTACGTAAAGTTCTTCTCTTCAAGTTGTGTTGGGTGAGCAGGAAACAAATCTCACGGGAGAGTGAGTGTATCTTCCTTATAAGTATTTGGCATTTTTTTATTTTTGTTTTTGGTCAGTTGTGTAAATCATATTTCACCAACACTTCATGTGTGTTTGTGTATGTGCATGCATGTGTGTGTGTGAATTTAACTGTCTTTATTTTATAATACACAGACCTGCATTGTTTCTCTTTACTATTACAGCATATATTCTGTTGGTATTCCACTTGCAGTTTGCTTAAGTTTTGTAATAAAAATAAATGACTCAGCTCATCCCACTTTTTCTTGCAATCTGGGAGTTCTTTCTGTAAACAGAGGCCATCATTCCCATCATTATAAATGAATGCAGCCTCATGTGGAGCCTCATCTGGAGGCACTCAATTTGCTGGGCACTTCCACAGGTAGTGATCTAATCCTCCCAGAGTAAGAAACACAAGCAGCTCGGTACAACTCAATCCTCATCATCTGGTCACTTCCAGAGAATGAGTTGGTGCCCATAAGGATAAATTAGCAGTGAGTTATGGCCTGAGTGTTACAAGAAAGCATCTAAAATATAGTCAGAGGAGAGCACAAGATGTCAACATTTTGGGTATTCAGAGTTTGAGGCAAAGTCAAATTCAGAAATTATTTTTACCAAGTTTCATGATGAGCTCAAAAATAGTTCTGGTTTTAGCAGAAAGTCAATAGAAATCCCAATGAAAGGGAATCATATCACAGTGTAGTGACTCTGATTCTAAGAACCACAACATAGAAACTGGTTTTGTGTAAAATTCAACAAATTTTCTTTTAGAATGCTATTGAAATCATAACATAGTTTAGCACTATCTACCAAAAGATTCACTGTTAAGAATTGATTTGAAGTAAGTTATTAACAATATTTGCCGAAACTTAACTGCAAAGATGGTAGATACTTATATAGATCCAAAAAGATGGTGCTGTGACCTCCAAAATTCATGTTCATACTTAATCTTCAATGCAACAGTGTGTGTTAAAATGTGTGGCTTTTTGGGAAGTGGTTAAGTCTACCCTCATTACTGGGCTCAGCATCCCTATAAAATAGCTCAAGATTGAAGAAAGTACTCTCTCTTGCCTTCCTTTCCACCACTTGAGGACAGAGCAATAAGGCACCATCTTGGAAGCAGAGAGCAGCCTTCACCAAGCACCAATACCAGTGCCTTAATTTTGGATTTTCTCACCTACAGAAAGGTAAGAAATAAACTTTTGTTCTTTATAAATTACCCTGTCTCAGATATTTTGTCATAGTAGCACACATGGAGTGAGACAGATTAAATTTATAGAATAAAATTATAGTAAACATAACATTATTGTATGAAAGCAGATATTTGACATTGCGAAAAGTTTACAAACTGCTACTGGGTAAAAAAAGCCAAGCTCTAAATGCTATTGCATAATCACACCTTTATACAAAGTGTATACATGTGTATTTGATGATACTATACCTAAATTTAAGTGGTAAAGAACTATAACAATTCGTAATACTAGTTGCCTATGGGTATTAGGACAATTTTTGAAAAAATTTCTCATATTCTTTTTGCAATAAATATACATTTTAGGTATAATTATGGTTAATGTTGCTGTTATGTTTTTATCTTTCGCTACGCAGAAATAATAACTAAGCTGAAAGTTACATCATTATTCCTTTTACAACTGAAAGAAGAAAGATAACTCTAGGTGAAGCAAGAGTAAAGGAAATCTTGCACATAGAAGGGATCAGAATGTCATATATTATGGGTATTCAACACATGTATCTTCATCAAATTGAGCTTTTATTAGTCACTCACTAAATTTTTAGCCTCTTGTAGCTATATTTGTTTTAAAGGAAAATTATTGTGTCATAATTAACAGCACATGTAACACTTGGCAGCGCACATGACCAAAAACATTTCAATTAAAATTTCTAAGTATTGGAAGTACCGCAGTACCTATTACTGAAAACAATAAATAATATATGTGTATATATATTTATTTCATGAGTTGTCAATTTTATTCCTTCATAAATTCTGTTATACATCATTCTGAGGAAGTCTATGCATTAAAGGTACACATTTTTCTTTCTCTTGCATAATCATATTTTAGAGAGAGTTTGTGTCAGGTACCACACGTTGCATGTAAGAACAATATGCTCTTGGGATATAGACATGCCTTCAGCTAGAGCCTCAAAACTATGCATGCACATTAGTGCACACAGATGCACACAGCTTCTATTGTAGGCAGGTACCCTTACTCTAGTAGGATTTTGATTTCATCTCTTTTCCCATGTCTGCCTTTGAATTTCATAGTTGTTATTTGCATCTTCTTTCATTACTTTCTCATTCTGCCTTATGAGGTCTAACAAATAGGACTAGAGACTACCTGAAAAGTGACACAGTCTAGGCCAGTAGGGGCATAATAGTGTTCTAGTCTGTCAAATGACAGAGGTCAGACTATAATTAAGACTTAAGACATTTTTCTTAATTTTATTGATTATCCATTCTGAACAAAGATGCATTCTTTCTGAGTAACTTTGGCCTTTCATTTTATAATTTAACCTTTACACCTTAGCAGTAGGTCTACAGAACTATGCAGTTAAGTCATTCAAATTTTAGTATAAAAGCTATACGAATAAAAATATTCCAGCTGCATTGTGGAGGCAGTTCATTGTGGATGCAACTTCGGTGAAAAAGAGGTCATTCATCATGTGCATAACGCTTGACAAAGAAGGAAATATAAAAATAGAAGTCATTAACTAAACCTGATTTTACTTGCCCAAGCCCAAGTTAATTAACCTTAAATATGCATACAGGCAAGAAAATAATACAACATAGTAAGTATAAACCAAATGGAATTGCTTAATATCATAATACCTGTGAAAAACTATACTGGCCATATCTAAGGCAATTTTCCCTCTAATATGTAGAGCCGTGCCATTTTGTTACTGCAAAAGATTACAAGATAGTCTAGCAAAAATTTTGTCATTTAAAAATCAATAAGAAAGGAAATGGAATTGTAAAAATTAGTTGATATAGCCTAAAATCACAAGTGTGTTGGCATTAGAATTGTGACCAAAACGAAACCTCCTGACTCAAAACCATTAAATAAATCTTTTGAGTGACACATAAATTCCACATGATAAATTTTCAGAATTAGGTGTCATCCTTAATAGAGAATTCAAGATGAAATATGTTGATACATTTAAAAACTAAATATATTATATTTTGCCAAATTTTACAGCTACTTTTGACAATGAGAGGAAATCTGGGCAGATATGAAGCTGTATCACAGCATTACCTCTCCAATGTCACAATAAATTCTGTAATAAAGTAAATTCTGTAAAAAAAAAAAAAGAAAAGAAAAGAAACAAACTTAAACTAATTCCACCAGTTATTAAGTGTGTTTTCTTTTTTGTTTGTTTCATATTAATTTTTTAAATAATCCTAAAAACAAATAAAACTCCAGGGAGGGGAGCACAGTGAGGGGGATAAAATAACAATTATTAAAATATTATTCCAATGAATCTGTATAAACTATATAGGCAATATAATTTTAATGGATAACTTATGTGTTTACTAGACAACCTTAAAGTATAAACATAATTGTACTTTTATTCAACATTTTCTTCTCTACTTGCTATGTTGGTCTATTTAAATAATACCAAATAATAAAAAAGAAAGCAGAAAAAGAAAACAAAAAAAAAAAAAAAGAAAAAGACAGAAATTTACCTTCTAGTAAACAGGTAAAAGCAACCTTATATTCTTTCTCTCCTATGTATAAACATGAAGTAAGGAAGTAAGACCTCAAATGTCATTACAGTCTCAAAGTTTTACCTGAAATGTGACATAAGAATAAAGCCAATATAATGCCACATTATATTTATGTTCAATTTTGTGTTCTAAGCATTCTCCTCCCCAAATACTGTTAAATATGGGAGAAAAATTAATTATAGTAACTTTTTGTAATAGTTTCTTCTTGGAATCAATATAAGTGAATAAATATACAGAAGGCAGACAATGCATTGAATTAACACTAAAAATACTGAAAAATTTCAGGGCTTCATTGACACATTAATTTATTGATGAGGACTTTGTGTATCACAAAATGTAGTGAAAATATAATGTAAATAAAATATAGTTTCTGACTACAAGAAGATATAGACTGGAAGGGAAGTAGGCAAATGAATAACATATTACATGTTGATGGCTATAATTCTAGAGATAGATATGTATCAGCCTATGTAAGGACAGAAAAAGAACAGTTTAATTACAGAGGAGGATGAAAGTAACAGTTACACTAAGTCATTTCAAGAGAGATGATTCTTGAGTTGAATTTTCAATGATAGCAAAGGCAGATACCTCCTTCGGAAGAAGCATAATGTACACATTCTCAAAAGTATCTGGAATATTTTGTAAGTCATTTAGACAGCAATTAAAACTGAGAGTCCAAATAAAATGTATGAATAATAGAACAGATTTTTGTTGTATAGAAGTATATATTGTCTCATGGTTATGAAACTGGACTTTTATGTTTAATAGACTTTCACTGAAAGGCCTTTATCCAAACATTAGTTGCTGAGGATAGGCAAGTTACCCTTTGTTTCAGTATTCTCAACTGCAAAACAGAAATAATAGTACATAGCTTATGTGTTGTTGAAAGTATCCATAGTAATACCATTTAAAGCCCTAAACTTTCTACCTACACAAACCTGTTGGCTGTAGCCAAGATTTCTGTATTTCCAAATGCGAAGGAAGACACCCAAAGCTACTATTCTAAATTTCTCAAAAACATCTCATGTAATTGACCCACCATCATGAGGAAAGCAATTCTTCTCTTCTATCTATAACTCCACCTTCCATTCTTCATATTTCTCTAATATCTCATGCTAAATATCTTTATCTTGATTAATAGTAATATATACTATTGAATAGTAAATAATGCTAGAAAAATATCAAGTGAGGATACTCAGTTTAGACCTTGAGCTCAAAGGAGGTGTCTGAGCTTTTGTGTATAAAGCCGTAAAGCATGTGGATCATAGTTAAAGTCATAAGAATAAAAGAGATGGGTAAGACTAAAAATGTAGAATTATAAGTGAAGAGAACACAAAGGGAAATTTTTTTTCAGAACAACAAGTTAAAAGCTAAGTCCTGTGAACAGTAAACAGTTTTTAGACTATAAAATATGAATAGTTTAAAAAGTCATTTAATGTATTCTTTCTCTGTTCAGAAGTAAAAAGTAAAAAACTACATCATTAATTTCACTGTAGTATTTCTTTGTACACAAAAACGATAGAATAGGGAATAATTTTTTCCACACATCTCTCACCTTCAACCACCGCTATGTAAAGCTGATGACAATGTCATCCTATCTGTCTAGTTTAGTTATTTGAAAAATCAATATTGCTGGGCAGTTTACTTTTCATCAGCCAGAGCTTGAGCTATTTCCCCATATAATATCAAATTGTAAGTGACAGGTTGCTGTTCTTAAGACTGTTGGTCTTTGTCAGGTTTCCAAGGGTCAAAGCTTTCTGGCATCAGATCATAGAGAACTTGCATTATCAAATTAATAATAAGATCATTGTGATATTAATTTAGTATATTTTATTCAGATTCTCTTCATAAAAACAAAGTACTTCTGTTAAATCATCTTGATATATTTTTATCAGATCAAATATAGTAATATATAATAATTAAATAAGTTTTCATGATAGAATTTTTAAAGCTTTTTTTCTCAGCAGATAAAAATAGACAGATCTAAATTTTAAAGTGATCTGTTTCACATAGAAGAGTCTCATAGTCTTGCCTAATACATGGATTCTTGAATTAATTTTGGAATAGTAAGAGGCTTAAGAGAGAGAGGGCGGAGGCTTTCTTGAACCCTGCTGAGCAAGCTCTCCCAAACAGGATATGTCCTTTCCTATGTCCATGTCTGTGTCTACTTTTACATCTGTCTATGTCTATATACACATATATCTCCTTATATCTGTCTATATCAATATATTTTCTCTTCTTCGGAGAATCTTCAAAACCAGACGAATAGAGGAACCTTGAGGAAATTGCAGCTATGAAGAAGTTTTATGTACTGTGCTGTTAGAGGGCTTCTAAGAAAAAGTGTGTGGGGGTTTTTTTGTTTGTTTTGTTTTGTTTTTAGAAATGCAGATAATGGCAACTGAAGACAATGAGCAAAGAAGGACTGTTCTCTAGTCATGAATGACAGTAAGTCCAAAAGAGGTATACAAAGTCAAGCAGAAGGGAAATAGGCAAAATCTGTGTGCATATTTTCACATATTATCATTATACTCATTGCTCTTTATTCTCTTGAGAAAATTTATAACATCATCAACAATAAAGTATTTATTTTGCTGAAATTACATTTTTTAAAAAACTAGTTTCTCTTTTATTTTATATTTCAGATTTCTTCAGTTCTTGAATATGTAAATATTGTTACTTAGAACATTTAACACAAAGAAAATTTGCTAAAATGGCATATATGAAATATAAAATTTAAAAGAATTACAGTTTAAACATTTTCAAATAAATCTGAAAATACAAAAAAAGAAAGTTACAAAGACAGAAAAATTATGATTAAGCCTATTCAAACACTTTTCTCACCTTTTTTTATCATTTGTGTGTGTACATCTGTGTGTATCTCCTTACTGGGCAGTAAAACCCAATTTTGAGGCTACAAAACGTACAAAACTAAACACTACATAATCATAATTGTCAATTAATTACAATAGCACTATCACATCCCTGATGATGTTCTGGAAATGTCCTTGGTAATTATTCCATAATTAAATTCAATTGATTTTTAAGATATCTTACTGGAAACTTTTCCATCATTTTTAAGAGTTGGCAGTCTTTCTTCCTTGAATTCTTTATTTTCATCTTTTTCCTCTCTAACATTCAAAGCATATGATTCTCAGATTTTGTTTTGTTTCAGACTTAAATGGTATGCCTCATATTCAATGCTGTCTTGCTTTGTTCTCAGTGACTTTTCTTCCTACTTTAAATGTTCACTCTAGGAGCTATCATTAACTGATTTTGGTCACTTGCATTTATAAGCCAATGATTTTAAAATTATTTTCTGACTCAAAAAATGCTGCACTCTGCTCTCTTTGTCTCTTTCTCCCTCGTTCTCTCTGTCTCTTTCTTTGTCTCTCCTGCTCTTTCATTACTGTTTGTCCACCTGAATGTACTGAACGCAGCTCAAAGACAACACACCAATAATTTGTTCTCCACACCTTTTGTTTGTCCTATAATCATTGTATTTACAAATTACAGCTTTACTTCCTGAGTTACCGAAACCAGAAATCTAGGAGTAACCGTTGAGTTGAGATTTTGCACTGCCATCTTCTCATCCCAATGGTGAAAAAATTCTGGGCAAATGTTCTTTGTAATATCTCATATGACCCTTTTATTTTCTCTATTTATCATATCTCTGCCTTAGTTAAACTCTAATCATTACACATTCTATTACCATAGTTTTTAAATAGCTTCCACAAGTCTACTATCAGTCCTACTATAATCCAGTCTTCCAAGACAAATAGAATTTAAAAAGATCTATCTAGTTTCAAATTTCCCTGTTTGGTCTTTTATTTTACTGAACCTGAGTAAATTACTTAGCCTATTTAAGATTTGGATTGCTAGTATGAGACACAGTAACAGCTACCTTAAAACCATTACTAAGACTACATGTAATTAAGGTTGAAAAACGTATATTTATTTTGTATCCATCATTGCAGAATGTGGTATGAATAAAATGGTGAATAGTCTAAATATGGCTCATACTGTTATGTATAATATAGTCTGAGAGGAAATAAAAGAAGGGAAATAATAAATATTATCATGTGTGAGGGACACTTAAGAAAAATATCTAAGAAAAGAACAAAGAAAGACACCTAAGGTAAGTTTGGTGGCAGGTAAGAGAAACTTTCCGGCCGGGCGCAGTGGCTCACGCCTGTAATCCCAGCACTTTGGGAGGCCAAGGCTGGAGGATCACGAGGTCAGGAGATCGAGACCACCCTGGCTAACACAGTGAAACCCCGTCTCTACTAAAAATACAAAAAAAAAAAATTAGCCGGGCATGGTGGTGGGCGCCTGTAGTCCCAGCTACTCGGGAAGCTGAGGCAGGAGAATGGCGTGAACCCGGGAGACGGAGCTTGCAGTGAGCCGAGATCGCGCCACTGCACTCCAGCCTGGGTGACAGAGCGAGACTCCGTCTCAAAAAAAAAAAAAAAAAAGAGAAACTTTCCAACAGAACTAAAGTCTTTGGTGATGACAGAAGAGTAACTGGACACTGGGATTGAAGAGAGATGAAGAAAGTTTGTGTCAGAGGTGTGAGACTATATGTCCCTATCATGGATCTGACAGTAGTTTTGAATGCCTGCATCACAGAGTATGGAGGTGGGGAAATGGCATCACAGAATATGGAGGTGGGAAAATGGATTAAAATCCTAGCACAAAGCTGATACATATAGAAGTTCAATAAATTATAGCACTTTTTAAGTTTTCTGATATACGAATCCTTTCATTATGCTTACCAAGTTTAATTTATTTTACTGTCTTGTATTGTCAAAAGAACAATGTTTTGAGGCCTTAATCTGTCATGAAAAGTCCTCCATTTTCTCAGTCATTAATGGATTTCCAGTTTTTCTTCTCACTCCATTCCTTTCTCTCTCTGTTCTCATCAAGGGTGGCACTCCAAGTCAGCACTGTCCAATAGAAAGTTCTGAGGTGATGAAAATGTTCTATATCTGCACTTTCCACTTGTATGTCGCTATTTAACCATTAAGCACTTGGAATGTGGCTAGGGCAACTGAGAAAATTAATCCTTAATTTAATTTAATTTAATTTACATTTAAAGAGCCACATGGAGCTAGTAGCTACCCTATTAAACGGCACAGATGTAGAATTTTTATTTGGCAGAACATTGAAAATGGCACATTGACTGAAAAGTGGTGCTAAAGGATTTAGGCTTTGGCATAGTAAATACTTTTCTTTAAAATGTAGGTTTATTTGGTATGTCTCAGAAGGTAGAGGTGATTGTAGTTACAGGTGAATTAAAACCCTCCTCCATGGTGTTACTAAAGCTGCCTCAATTCATGCCCTGGATGTAAAATACCACTTGCAGTTCCCTGAACTCACTATTGCTGTTTCATACCTCAAAGACTTTGCTAGGACACATCAACTAGAATGCTACTCCACCCCTGGCCATCTGGTAAATACACAATTATTCATCAACACAGCTCAATTGTCATATCTTTTACATAGGTCTCTCAGGAACACCTTATAATTATTTAAAATTTGTGAGATTTTCTCTAGAATTCCCTACTGCCCTATGGCTGAAAGCGTTGTATCCCACTAAAACCACCTTTACTATTTCTATCCTGTAACTGCCTAATGTTCTCTCAGCCACATTTTCTGAATCACTTAGTGTATAGATAGATAGAGAATATATATGACATTCTAGAAGTTACAAATGATGATCTCATCATAGTCACACCAAATGCATGCATTATGTACTTCAGTGAATAACACAATTGAAACTTAAACAATATGCAACTTCCATTTCTTCTCTCCCTTCAGAAGAAGTTTTATTTTAGTATTTTTATTCAATTTATTTTACTTTATCACATGACATTCTCATAATTTTAAAAACTTATTCAGAATATTTTAAATAGCTATAAAGGGTATAAAATGTGTTTTATGCCCTTTATTATAAAATAGTTTTACTTTTTATTTAATCCAATAAGTTTTGTTTGTTTTATTTTATTTTGTGTAAGCATAAGTTTTTTTTTCTGTTTTGTGGAAGGTGTTACATTAAAGGAAGACAATATATTACTGAAATTTCTCTCTTCTTTTGCTGGCCAAAGTTCTGCTATTTTATCTTCATCTTTTAAATCTGACAGTTTGTATTTAATTTTTATCAGTTTTGTCATTCCCATTCTTTTAGCTATATGGCAGCCTGAATATCTTTCTAGGGTGTATTGATTTTAGTCCTCATTTAAATATTGTAAAAATTACTATCGATTGTCTCAAGAATGATTTTGATGTACTCCCCACCCCCAACAGGCTCCTTCATTACCAGTCTCTTCATGCTAATGATGTGAGGGTGACTTTGACTGGGAGAGAGCTAAATTAAACCAGGGTCATGCTTGCCACTGTGTCCTTGGAATGCTTTTCTTTTGGCAGCAGCACTTCTATTTGTTTCCTTTGCTCTTCCTGCAGTTTTGTGCAACAACTTGTTCAGATACGCAACCATAGTACTGGGTCCAGCTTTGTATCCATGGCAGCAATTTCTGCCCTAGTTTTATCTGACTTTTCATTTAATTCTTCTGAAAGGGAATTCATCCCTTTGTAGAGGAAACTAATGAGGCACTGGTACCAGAGCCCTGGTTCCTATGTGCCAAAAACAGCATCTTGCAAAGCTGCAAGACATATGACCTTGGGGAGTAAGTCTCATTGAGTAAATTTTGCATTTGAAACATCTTCAAATATCGTCCTACCATATTAAAGTTTTGCAAGAATCAAAAATAGATGAGTATGAATAGATACTCCTTGAAGCATTTTTTCACTATTAGAAAAAAGCTCCTTTTTCCTTCTTTACACATATTTGTTGAGTATTATTTACTAATTTTTTTTTTTGAGAAACACATCATGTGCAACTTCAATAATACTAGATGTAGTGTGCTGATGACAATTTGGTAGTTATGGTCAAGAAAACCTAGGGTTATTTTATAAATTCTAATAGAATTTCATAGTTCATTCTATGTTTAATTTTTATTAATCATAACTAAATAAAATCAATTCTAAAAATTTAATATTTGAAAAAATTTTTATAGAAAATGCATGTAGTAAATGTGTTAAACTTTTAACAAGTGACACATAAACAAAAGCCATGAAAATGGTTGATGAGTTCATATTTTTATTATTCCATGTCCAGCACCTATGTGCTAGTCAGCTCAGCTTATGTGTTTGTGGAAAAAAAAAGAGGTAACAATAGAAGTCCGATTATACTTTTTCCTTTATATTTTTCTGTAAGTTAGTAAAACGAAGGTAAATAAAGTCCTTTTTTATCTTTGGATCAGAACTCTTAAGTACTGTATTTTAAAAGTTGTAACAACATATAAAGTAATTCAGAAATTTTCCAATCACCACATTGCCCAAGAGGAAAAATCACACATAATTTTATGCACTTCATATGAGCATAGGTTCAGTTTTTTACACATATGTACACAGACACAGAAAATGTGTGTCTAAAGCACAATTCATGTTGCCTTTTATTTTGTTCAAGATATTTTTTATTATTAGAGTTTCTTCCTATATTTTTGAAAATCCCATTGCATTTTGCATGTATAGGTCTTACCATTCTAATTTTTTTAAATGCATAATGACATAACTTTAAATACACAAAAACTATGTAGTAGTTTATTATTGGCACTAACTGATATAGTTGGACTTACATCAGTTATAATTTTGAGAAATCCACTACTACTGTCATCTAACATAATTGTATAAAGTCTGAATTTTTAAAAAGTCTCCTTAAAAATTAAAGACATGTATAAAATATGCGTATCTATTTTAAAAGCAACTTTCACTTAGAATGCATAACACTGTGCTTAGTAATGCTTGTTCTTAATTTAAGTAATAAAAACAACATTAAAGCTAAGTTCTATTTTTTGAATAGCAACCAAAGGTAATATGAGATCAGAAAATGTCACTAAATAACTCCTAGGGGAAAAATTTAGATTTTAATGAGAATAGAAAATGTTTGTTTCATTTCAATGATATTTTAAGAATCATAATCTCATATTTCTATTAGATACCAAGGAGGAGGCTGGGCTTGCGTGCTTAATAATGAGATTTGTCGCAAATTTAATAGGTGGTAATATCTTTAGCAGAATACATTTAAAGAGTATTTTTAACCTAATTATGCATTGATGTATTAATGCTAACTAGCAACCAGAAAAGAAGGAAAAAAATAATTATAAGAAAAGACTACATTCTAACAGAAAGTTATAAAGGATTAGGTTTCAATGAAAGGGAATTGTCATTCTGAAAAGGGAAAAAAAACCTTTAGAAAACTCTAGACAAGATAGGTAAAAATTACAGCATTCATGGTAAGTAATAAAAACCGTAATTGTTACATGAGATAATTTCGTGGAGAATGGATGCGATGTGACAGAAATCATCCTGCCTTTACTGATATTCTGGATGAATCCCAGTATTAATACACTGGTAAGTCCAGAGTAACTTTTTAAACATACTTCTGATATTTTTAAACTCATTAAATTAATATTTTATTGAAATTACTTGCCTTCACTTCTCCTTTACAAATCACAGATACCTCACCAAGCATCACTGGTCTTCCTCTGAGGTTTATCAAAGCCTTTCCAAGGAAGCATCATTCCAAACCACTGAAACAGTTAAACTGGAGGCTTTAACACATTACCAACACAAAACACAACCTCCTCAGTAATTCCTGGGCCTTTCTCCATTTTTTCCCGGTTTTTAACACCATTTCATCTTTACATCTCTCATTTCCTGCCTGTCAGTGTGTCCCATTAGGGTACAAATTAGTTTCTTTAAATTTATTTAAACACTATTATTAAATGTTGTGCATATTCTGGGGTAACCAGTCCCTTTAAAAATAGGTGTTACTTTAAAATCAGCAAACATTTCGTATTATATTCCCCTAAACTTTCTTTAGATAATTAATACCGAACATGGAATTTATGGTTGGAAAAGTAATGTGATTTTTTAAAATGAAACAGCACCCTACTAGGTCTACATGTACCAATTTTTTATATTGTCTAGAAATCACAATTTATATTCAATGCAGTTATATCCCTCTTCATTTTAAAATAATTGATACATCACATTAACTTCCTAATCACTCCCTAATATTCTCTATGCCTAATTAGTCCTGAATATTCTCAATGCATGCTTATGCAATTTCTAACATCTAGCTAATTTTAAATACTTCCATTAGACATCTATTAGATATCAACATGCTTTTCTTCTGAAAGTTACATCTACATTTTCATTGTTTATAACATCTTATGTGTGAATATAATATAGGCTAGTGCTGCTATAACCTTATAATGAATTGTCCTAGTTTTTCTAGTCCTATTTTTCCTGCTCTTTTTCTCAGATCCTTTAAATAAAATCAAATGTGCAGTTATTAAAAAAAAACAAATGAAATATATTGGAGAAGATCCTTAAAAGGATATTTCAAAACTAAAGTTCCTACAATGAGTTTACTGGACAACTAAAGTATTAGTTAACAAAACACAAGCAAAATGTTTGAAAAATAATAGGAAAATATACTGTCTGACCTGCACAAAAACGTGTCTTGAAACCCAGAGCAGTGAGTCTCTATCATTATGAACAGCGAAGGATTTTGTTGAATTTAAAATGCCTCAACAATTCTATCTGTATTTTCTTTGTTTTAATTAAATTATTTCAGGAAATTCTGTATAATAATCAAAGGATTTCTTAATAGCTACTCATTTTTTCAATTCATCATAATCTCTGTTTGCATCACTCACATTTTACTCTTTAAATTTTCCACACTGTGATTTATTTTATGACTCTTCTTCTCTCTGGGTGTTCTCTATATGTTTTCCACATTGTCAGTATGTTCTTTATAGAAAACTGGAGAACCATGCCCCTGCTCTGGTTTAATCCTGCATTATGATTTAAGTTCATGTCTCCTGTTCTATATCCAAGTGTTGAATTTTTTTATCATTTTATGATAAAATTAACCTTTTGTCCATAGTTCTTCTGTGGTGGTGATTCATTCATTGTTTTGCATCTGAATAGGTAGAGTCTCCTTTTGGCACAACATAGGCATGGATCTTAAACAATAATGTGCATAACTGGATAATTTAATTATATACATACTGAATGCTGCTTGGCATAACCCATTGTTGCGAATCTCTCCATTGCAAAAGAGGAATCTGCTTAAAGTTCTGATTTAAAATGTTTACTTCTTTCTTTACTAATGCATGTACTAAAGCTGACTTAAGCACCCCTTTGCCCATTCTTTTAATCTCTTTAGATTTCATTGAATCTTAAATCTTCTAGCGTAGTATTTGCTCTTCCTCTCAATTTTGAATCATCTGCTCTTCAGCACTCTATCCAGATTGTTAATAAATATGTTAAATAGCTATGGGCCTGAAACTAATCCTGGAGGGCCTTACTAGATGCTATTTTTTTGAAAGCCCAATACATTCTATTAATAAAAACACTTAGGCATTTTAATTTGATTCTCTTCTTGATATCCACCATACAATGCTGTACTGGAATAAATTTTAATACAATATTTTTGATAATAGACTTCACAAATCCTCTATTTTAATGTTATTATTAAGTTAAAATTGAAAGAATAAACTTTTTCATATAATACCAAATACAACATGTTTATATAATTCCATATATATATTTATTTTAAGCAAGTATAATAAATGAAAACATTACTACAATACAGAATGATTCAGGAGGAAACCTTTGGGCTATACATAAGCAATTACACAATTTTCTGAATCTTCCTAAGGGTTCCCCCGGTAAGCATAACAAGGGCTCTGAGTATTTGAATTGATTATTTTGAGATTTACTCTTTGGTAAACTCAAAGTGTTTAACTGATATCAGAAGTAATTCTTTTCTTTAAAACCTATAGGAATTAATAAAAGCAGTACTATTAAGGACAATTTCAGTAAAGACAGTCTCCTTGAAACTAAACCTGCCTGTCATGGAAGATGTTGGCAACCATGGAGACCTTAATTTTCAGAAGCAATTTGGTGCATTTAAGGATCTGGGGCTCACTGGAATTCAAGTCAGCTATAGTTGAAATAAGCTGTCTAGCAAAATTTTACCTGAGCATTTACACAAATTACCTCCTTTCCTTCCTTCTTTTCTTTTCTTTCCTATTGTTTTTCTCTTTTTGAGATCGGGTCTGGCTCTGTTGCCCAGGCTGAAGTGCAGTGGCACCATCTCAGCTTACTGCAACCTCTGCCTCCTTGGCTCAAGTCATCCTCCCACCTCTGCCTCCCGAGTATCTGGGACTACAGGCACAAGCCACCATGTCCGGCTAATTTTCTTTATTTTTAGTAGAGGCAGGGTTTCACCATGTTGCCCAGGCTTCTCTGGAACAACTGAGCTCAAGCTATCTGGCCCCCTTGGCCTCCCAAAGTGCTGGGATTACAGGCATTAGCTGTAAGATAGAGAATCAGAGCTGTTGATCTGTACCTGGTACAAGAAGACACATTGCTCATTGTAGTTAGTAATAGTTGGCCCTGGGCCGGGCGCGGTGGCTCATGCCTGTAATCCCAGCACTTTGGGAGGCCGAGTCGGGCAGATCACGAGGTCAGGAGGTCGAGACCATCCTGGCCAACATGGTGGAACCCCGTCTCTACTAACATACAAAAAAAAATACCCAGGCATGGTGGCGCGCGCCTGTAGTCCCAGCTATTCAGGAGGCTGAGGTAGGGAAATTACTTGAACTGGGAGGCAAAGGTTGCAATGAGCCGAGATCGCACCACTGCACTCCAGCCTTGCGACAGAGCAAGATTCTGTCTCTAAATAAATAAATAAATACATAAATAAATAAAAATAATAGTTGGCCCTGTCACTGAAGAGATATTGTTTGTTATGGGAGCAGAGACTACATTATTTTGAAAAAAATACCATTTATGGACACTGACCTCCCTTTCTTTGCTCCATACTTAATACCATAAATGTGCTCTACATGGGAAATTGAATTTAGCTATTTGGCTTGAATTTATGCGGTATTTATATTTAATTTCACACACTAAAGAAGTATTTTATCTCCAAAATATTTTTATTACTATTTATATCTTACGATGTTTTAACCACCAAGATATTTTCAACCAAATATTGAATCTATTAGCTGTAGATATCATTCTAACAGTGATCGACTTTATAGAACTTTATTGCCTGTTCTTTTCTGACTCCAGAAGAGACTTAGATGCTGACCCCTAGTCAATGGATTTAGAAAACAGTATATTAGAAGAGAGCAATGAGCCAAGTAATAAAGAAATGAGATAAAAAGCATAATTTTCCTTTTCAAAATATTTATTTTTATTTTTACAACTTTAAATTAGCTATATATGCTTATGGATTGTTTGTTTAATATTCTACTTTTCAATTCTGTCTGTAGCAGCTTGAGTCCTGGAAGCACAATCCCTGGTTCGAATCTCTGTTCTGTCACTTACTGGTAAGAATACCATGAACAAGTTACTTAACATTTCAAAATTTTGATTTGCTCATCATTTAATTAGCTAAAATAATCATAATACAATCCCGCCTTGGGTTGTGGCAAGGACAAAATTATATTATCCCAGTAACTTTTTTACAGTGTCTAGGAAAAAAACATAATTAACAAGCCATCAATTTATAGTCGATATGACACATACATAAATGCATTGTTGTTGTTATATTTAACTGAAAAGATGCTTTGTAGTTGAACAATAGTATTTAATGTCAAACTTTCTTTATCACAAGTTCAAAGAGGTGCTGGCAGGGAAGTCTAGGTAGAGACAGTAGTTACCAAGAAGAGGTGACAAATGGTTCTGCTCACCAAAGAGGGCCAATGCGTGCATGAATTTAACTGCTGAAATAGGCATTAGTAATCTGAAGCATCATTGTTAAAACGAAGTAAATTTTATCCACAGCCTCGAAAACAGTCTTCATGATTCTGGCCATTTTCATTCGAATGGTAAAGGCAACGTAGCCTGGATAGTAATGCCTGGCCACACTGAGTAATTTTGTCTAGTGAGCAAGGATTACAAGGAATTGTATGATTTACTATGAAAATAAGTAGTTTTTAAAATGCAATCAGTACTTACTCTATGATAATCTTTGTTTTATGTAACATGGAGTACACAAAAATAACATGGTTCACTTTAATTTTACAAAATTTCTTTTTATTGTGGCTTTTTGCCCTTTCCTCTAAATTCTTTCACAAACTGAAAATGTAATACATGAATAATACTAAGAAATTTCATGGACATACAATTCACATTGGACCTTGAAGGATGTTACAATTTTTACATTATCAGTATAAGAAATATTAAAAATGGCTGGTATGGGTTGAATGCAACCCAAACATGGGCAAGGTACTGATATTACCATTCACCATTATAAATGACATTCTTTCATGTTTTTATTATGGTTGGTTATGTAATTAATTAGGATCCATAATGAATGTTGGGTCTAAATTACTCAAGTTGTAATTTAATAAACTAACATGTCACCCAAGAAATATTATTGCACTTCGTTATGCTAAAGTCAATGCCTCCTTAAAAGTATTCTACTAAAAAAATCATTTCTTTTTGCTTTTGTTTTTGTTAGGGGGAGTCTTGAAATAACCTTATTTCAGTATAAAAAGAAATAAAAATATTTTAAAGACCTTCTTCCCAGGAAATCTATGTTGACTCTTTTGCTTAATAATGCATATACTTTTTATGTAGTAGCATTTTTTTCCTCCTAGAATTGATTGCTGAAAGTTAAAAGCACTTATGACAAATTCATTTAATTCATTCTCTTCTTTGAAAACTTACCAAGCAGTACTGATTTTAAATGCTTCATTTACCTAGATATTTTATCCCTTCATGTTTTCAGTGTGTTTGTGCTTCTTTAAAAAACAGGATAGACAGATAGATAGATAGATGATAGATAGATAGATAGATAGATAGATAGATAGATAAACAGATAGATACATAGATACATAGAAAGATACATGGACAGATGACAGAAATAGCTATGTAGATAGAGACATTGTCAAAGTCCTAATTTATGCTATGTCAAAACTCATAATTTTGTTAAATAAATATATTTAACAGCCTTATTAAAAATTTAGGTTTAGACATTGTCTAAAGTTATACAAAATTGTTATTATTTTTACAACTGCCCATTTAATATTGGCTTTGACTATATGCAATATTATATTTATATGTTTTCAAGATAACAATTTTATAATGTTATATTTGGAAAATTTATGTATCTCTGAATACTTCTACTCTTCTCATATCTCTCATGACTATTTAATCACCTTATTGCAGTAGTACAATTTAATTGTAAAACACATAATTAAGCAATCTAAGTTTGAATTTCTGCTCTAATATTTCAACCTGTGATTTCTGATAAGTTACTTACTTCTCTTTCTCTGTGTGTGTTTCTTATAGGTAAAATTGCATAAAAATAGCAACTACCTCCTGGGAATTTTATATGATTGAATAAGATACTTTATAAAATGAGCTTGACAACTGAGTACTTAATGAATGTTAGCTATTATTCTTAAACCAACTGTACTTTGAAAGTTTTTCTTACCTCCATAATTCAATTCAGAACTTCATTATTAGTTTCCCTGTTGTATTAGTCCATTTTCTGTTGCTATAACCGAATACCACAGACTGGGTAATTTATAAAGAGTAGATAATTATTTATGACTAGAGACTGCCTGCAAAGTGACACAAGCAATGCCAGATCTAGGCCAGTAGGGGCCTGTAGTGTCCTATTCTGTCGTATGACAGACATCTGACTATAAAAACTTTTAAGACGTTTTTTCTAACTTTATAGATTATCCATTCCAAAACAAAGATGAATTCCTTTTGAGTAACTTTAGCCTTCTATAATTTAACTTTTATGCTGTAGCAGTGGGTTGACAGAACTATGCATCTGTCATTCAATTCTTAATAAAAAAGATGTAAACATCTTAATATACATATATAATGTATGATGCTTTAAAATATATATAAATAAAAACTTCTCTTCCAACTAGTTCTGGAGGCTGGAAAGTCCAAGATCACAACACCAGCATCTGGTGAAGGCCTTCTTGCTATATCACAACATGGTGACATGGTGGGGATCCCATCACATGGCCAGACAGAACAAGCCTGCTACCTCAATTGAGACAGGGTCTCACTCTGCTGCCCGGGCTGGAGTTCTTATAAAGCCACCAGTTCCAAGCTAAGGACCCCACCCTGATGACCACATCTAATCCTACTTACCTCCCAAAGGCCCCACCTTCAAATATCATCAACATATGTATTTGGGCATTACATTGCCAACACATGAAATTTGAGGGACGTATGCAAACCATAGCATCCCTATTTTTTAAGTGTGGGTTATAGCCCATGAGCTGGCTGTGAAATCAATTAGTTATGTCATGATAACCTTGTCTATTAATAAAAATAAAACAAAATAGAAAAATTCATCAGAGCTTATCAAATATAGTAAGGTTAAAAATTTTGTCATGAGATTTTTAGTTATACCTGTGTGTATGTTAATATTTTTATACTCTAAGTTACTTTAAATTTTTTATTTTTTTATTTTATTGGCTTTTGTTTGTTTGTTTTTGAGACAGGGTCTCACTCCTGCAACCAGGCTGAGTGCAGTGCGATCTCAGCTCACTGCAGCCTCAACTTCCTGGGATCAAGTGACCCTCCCACCTCAGCCTCCTGAGTAGCTGGGACCACAGGTGTGCACCACGACGCCTGGCTAATGTTTGTATTTGTTTTAGAGACAGGGTCTCACCATGTTGCCAAGGCTAGTCTTCAACTCCTGGGCTCAAGTGATCCACCCACCTCAGCCTACCCAAGTGCTAGGATTATAGGCATGAGCAACCGTGCCTGGCCTAAATTTTTTAAAAAGTATCATGTTAGTGTACTTACAGCTTTCCCTGAGTACTTATGGAGCATTTGACATTTCCCCATAACTAGGAATCCTACTTCCTCCAATTTCTATTTTTCTTAAGGCTGCCAGAAATAATGCTCTGAAAAATGAGTCTTTATATTTTTCCAGTTTGTTGAGAGTTGTTATTGTGAGGGTGGTCTACTTTATCAATAAAAACAAAATGTAAAATCCTTTTAAACCCTCAAATAAATGTGTCGTATAGGACTTCCTCATAAATTACATTGAACCTATTTCTCTTGGAAGTCTATGCTCCAGTCACACTGATTTGCACATGATTTCTTAAATGTCATGTACTCTGAGACAACTTAAAGATATTTTCCCTCCCAATTGTTTTCTTAGGTTTATCTCTCAATATGCAGCTCAAATATCTCCTACTCAGGGGTGTCTCAACTAATTTAATGGGTAATTATTGGATTTCTCCTCATTCATCTCACAACATTTTGTTCTTGTTGTGTTGTTTGTGTTTTTGTCTATTTAAAATAAACAGTAACATTAATAATTATGAACTAATATTATTAGTGTATTTCATTCCACTAAAATATTGTGTGCGTCAAATTTGATTGTCAACAAAGACTTTATTACTTTTGATCTAGAAAATGACATTATATTAATGACAGCATGTTGTATTTTTCTCTCCTAAGTCAAATAATTTTAACAAACAGATTACTTGGGGAAGTGAATCACTAAAAACCAATAGCACACATTAATCATGTGATTGATATATCAATGAAATATTATAGAAATATGGGCACTCTGACACAGCCATACCATCCAGAATTCAGTATTCTCAAAAGGCCCACTTAACTCATCTACTTTGGCAATCTTTCAACTCCCTTCCTTAAATGCAATTGAGTAATAGTTATTTGATTCCCTGTAATATTTTATTTTTTCTACATTTTGTTTTCAGAATTAACATCACTTGAAAACATACATTGCCTTGCTCTTCTTAATTTGCCCTATTTGTATATAGCAGGCATGTCTATGCATATAGATTTTTGGTTTTTGTTTGTTTTGTTCTGTTTTTCATTTCAGAAACAGTTAAAACAAGTTTTGTGTCACTTCCATGTTTAAGAGATAAACAGGATTTTTAAAACTAAGTTACAGCAATAATGGAGTAAAGTAGATACTTTGTTCTCATCCTTCGTGAATAAGAAAACCTGAATTAAAGTGCTCCTGAGCCTTTGGACAGCAGTACACTCTTATCTGAGAAGAGGTAAGATGGAAAATCAAACTCCAATAAAATACATGTCTTCTTTTGTTTGACATGAAATATTTAAATACCTATACTTTACGAGAGGAGCTGAGAAATACTTTTCTCACTGAGTTGCACATAGCCTCTATATTATTCTGTTTGGAACCTTGGCGGTACCCAGATTGTAAAAGTCATCAACTCAGAATCATAAAATTCAAAAGACATTTCTTGAACTTGTCTGAAGAATCATGATCAAAGGAAAAATGTGTTTCTTAGCTGGTATAATATGGATAATAAATAAAATTTACATTGCAACAATGAAGGGGAGGCTAAAATTAACACAAGTTTACCTACATAACAAACCTGTACATGTACCCCTGAATTTAAAATTTCAATAAAATTAAAAATAAATAAAAATAAATAAATGTAAATTTATAATAATACATTTTATTGTTTTAAACTTTAAAAAGGTATATATTATAGTATTTGTTTTACTAATAAAAATATTCATAGTCTAACATGCCGTTTTTATCAGTTTATATATTTACTGGACGTGCATATTCACTTCCAATCTCAGTGTAGCAATCTACATATTTTAGAAAGTTTTGAATTTCTCAATTTTATCATTTCATGGGCATTTTTAAGGAAAATAATCTTTGTACCAATTGCAGAGTATAGTGTAGAAAATGCAAAATATATAACGCGTAATAATTCTATTCATAGAACTCAAAATATGGTTGGAAATAACAGCATTTCAAAATGCAACAATTAGGTGAGGATAGAAACTAAACCAAAAATCCATAAAGTAGATTATCATATAGAAGAGTGTAAAAATTTGAATTATTGATAGATATTTTAAGATAATAATATTGAAAAAGCTTCCAAAAATGATTTAGATTTGAATAAGTGGAAATAAATGTAAAGTGCACATGTAATGTAAATATTCAAATGACATTAAGACATTCGATAGTTTAAAATTGTAGAGTATCGATACAAAAAGCAACAGACTAACAGATGACAATTTATTAAAATGACTTAAGTTATTGTATACAATAATTTAACAATATACATACAATGTTACAGGAAAATAAGTAATTAGGACCAAATATGTTTTTCCTAAGATTTGTTCAGTTGAGAGAGAAATCATTGTGGGTGTCACATGAAGGCTGGGGGTATCTTAATAGTATTGTAATTGAGTCAATTATGACTTAAATAGATATAGCATGATTTGAGATTATTCCATGCAAAGAAAAGAACATACTTCAAATAAATCTAATCATGGTTTACTTACAGGCAGTGACTAGCTTGGATTTATTCATGAATTACGATTATTTTTCAATAAATATTAAAAGACAAAATTGAAAATACTGAATAGAGGCAGATTGTTGACAAATGCAAATGCCTATAAGATAAAATATAGTGACTCATGTTATTCATTGCAGTTTATTATCATTCGTCCTCAAATGTACAACTTTGCAATGTCAATACATGCTCATACATATTGTGTCATTTAGTTGCCAAAATATTCCTTTGTACAAAGTAAGCCTTAAAGAAATTGCATTATTTGCAAGTCAAGTCATACAGTTAGTAAGCGGAGGACCCAAGACCACAATGCAAGTACGTTTAGAGCCAAATCCAATGTATTAATGAAGATACTTTGAGTACAAATAACAGAAATCTGAATTTAACATGGCTTAAACAATAACAAAACCCATTAACTTTATAAGAGGAAGTTCTAAAGTGTCACAAGATACAGAGTTGATTGTTTCATTACCACACTGATTTAATCCAGGTATTTTTTTCATCTGTCTTGGTGTCTATTATTGGCCTTGAATTCAGCCTCAGAATGTTAGTATTTCTAGACATCACATGAAAACCTGATGATGTTCAGAAGAGATGATGCTCAAAATATAAGTAAATAAATGAATAAATAAACTTACAAAATGGGAATAAAAATACAAAGAAGAAAGTTTGTTTGTAAAGACATTAAATTTATGAGAGCAGTTTTTTTGTTACATACACATACACAGGCACACATACATTTGCATGCACCTTTGTCTTGTTACTCTAGTTCAGCAATTTGTGAATTTTATTTATTGACTTTGTTTTTCCAAAGAGACTGTATTCAAGACTGAGTATAAAATTAAATTCTATAGAAGCACTGTATAACCTAAACAATGAGTAGATCTGTAGAATTACCAAATTTTGTCAGTATCCTAATTACTGGATCATACAAGTGAGGGCATTGTATTGCTTTTTGTCAAAATCAGTTGAAAGACATGGTAGATACATTGGGATCTTAGCAATAAATTATAAAGACCAAAACAAAATGGAGGTTTGCCTAAACTGATTCCTGAAGTCAGGACACATGATATTTCACATTTTGCTTCATAAAAGTTCATCACTTTAATAAATCATCATATTATTTTTATTACAGTATGTAAGGTATTTTTAGCTTTTGTTTCTGATATAGCCAGTACAGAACCACCCCCCTGCCCCAAACACACACATACACTTACACACACCAAAACTTTCCAAGTAGAGTTACATATCTCTATGTCAAGCAATAATTATTTTCTCATTTCTGGTATTGTTCTAGTTTAACTTACCCCCATGGAAATTCTTATGGAGTTTCTAAATTTTCGATGTTGATTAATCAGTAAAGTGAGAAGTTCTACTTAAAACCCACCATGAACCAAGTAACCCAGTCTAGGTGATATATCATCTTCATTTGATCAGTTGACAGGTGTTTGGGTAACAGAATTCCATAAGAGTTCTTTCTCAGAATAGAAGACTATCTTAGATAAACTATTTTAATACCTTGGGGTAGCTTTTTTTAGTTGGGTACAGTTTTATTAGAGAAACTATCTTGAAAGAAAGATCTACTGATTTTCATGCAGAGGTGAAAATGTATTAATTGTGATTGAAATTCAACAGAAGTATTAGCTTTATATCTCTGGGCTTTAGTTCTCAAAGGACTTTCCTACCAATAAGTACTTTCCCATTCTCTCTGACAGGCAAAATTTCTCTTGTCCTTCAAGACTCCAATGTAATTATTATTTTAAAAAAATAAGAAATTGCTCTTTCCATGTAATAGTCTATCCAATAAATATTTTATATTCAAGTGTTTCCCTCGTCTGTGAAAACTATCTCAGAACTTCATATAGAGTATTCCTCTCCCTGTGAAAAATCATAGTTGTTAGTGTTCATTTTCACAATACACCATAATGCTCTTTCAATTATTAGAGTACTTATCATAGAACAATCTTTGAAACCTAAGCAAGTAAATTGTATCTATTGCACAGAAGATGCTAAATACTGAATAAATGAAAGTAACTCTAATAATTAGAATAAAAGCAATTTCTGAGAAGTTGAGTAATAGTTAAAAATATTATAAGATTATCATTACAGGACACAAGTCTTCTGTCATTTTAATTATTGCTCCATACTTTGAAGAAGCAATTGCAAATGTGTACTAGAATATGTCTCTGTGTATGTGAACACATAACTTACATTTCATAGTATTGTTTTTGGATTGTTCTTGAAATTACCATTAACATTGATTAGCGATTATCTGCATTAAGAGGAGACATGAAGGATTCTTCTGTTTGGGTGCACCTTATGCTCACATAGAGGACTTAAACAAAGTCAAATTTCAATCATTGTGGGTGTAACATGTTTAAAAGAATATTTTCAAAAAGCTTGTCTGAAATTTGCAAAAATAACAATTCATAGAGAGCATGATATAACCATTATGATCATTTTTTGTGTAGTTTATGCTGCCTAAGGAAATTGTGTCCAAAATTGCTCTTTCGTCAGGTATTACATTTTAGGAGAAAATAAAGTTATCTAGATTTGAGGCTGCTTAAACGTGGAATGTAAGTACACAGAGTTGGAATAGAAGTGAAAATATATAAAATAAAATAAATCCAGTCATTGTTTTATATTTATTAAAGCTTTGGGTAAGTTTAATAAATATTTGTCCGAGGTAAGTATCAGAACTTAAGATATTTTATTGTGGTCAGCTGTGAATACTCATTGACATTATTACAGCCTATATTCTTTGAAGACCTATGATTATAATAGAAAGATATTTTAACATCTTCTTAGAAAATGTTATATATGCTATCTATATAGAATTTGCATATTTCTCCAGTCATTTAAATCTAATTCATTAAAAGTTGAATTACTGTTGTGTGAAAAGGTTTTAAAATGGATCGATTAAGATAGCTGCATTATAAGGATAGAATTTCGGTAAAGCCCAGTAAATTGAACTATCTTTAACTGTGATTATTTTTAAAAGTAATTCATTGAAATAATCACTTATATACACACAGAGGAAATGTTGATTGATTTATAAATTAATAGTATATCAGAAAGATTTGGGTTTTTAGAAAGCATCAATTATTTTTAATTATTTAATATTTTAAAATTTATTATATAATGCTGATAAAATTGGGACAGAGTCTCACTTGTTTCATGTAATTATTATAGTAGTGGGTAGAAAAATTGTGAGAATATACTCAAATACAAAATGCTCTGTGGGCATCTGGTTCAGAAAATAGCCATTTTATTAAAATCATAGCATTGGAAAGAAATGGGAATGAAAAGATATCCTTTTAATAATAATCAATTTAGCGAAAACATTGTGAAAATTTGTACACAACTAAGTCACAGTATTTTAACATTTACTAAATGTTTTTTTAAATAATAAATCCCCTTCTCATAAAACTTTCTGAAACCAGTTCTTCCTTCTGACTTCCTTTTTCTATTTATTTCATCCAGTGAATAAAATGGAGTCTTGGAGTCATTTTTACCCTTTTGCTTCTATTATCCTATTTCCCTTTACTTCTTACATCTCAGGGATTTCCAAGGAGCTTTGAAAACAGCAATGTAGAACATGGTAGGTTGGATGAAAAGGCAGCCTGGAAATATGCAGGAAGTGAATATTTAACGCCTCTGTACACTGAGACTAATTAGTTACAAGAAATATAAGAAAGCCCAGCCAGTTGTACAGCATGCAGTGCTCAGACAGTGCAGTGGCAGGATGTATCTGGCAGTCCAGATGGGTTCCAGCAGGCAGTGCATTCCAGCAGGCAGCCTCAGAGCAGAGAGTACTCAAAGATCCAAACCAGGACAAGGGCTTAGAGACAATAGGCATCAAAAGAGACAGGCGGCAGGTGTCAAGCCCCGTTTCAGCAGTGAAACAAAAGCAAAAGCCCAGAACCTAATAGAACTAATGACATTAATCGCAGTACCCATGATGCTCAGATACTCAGTTCTGATGTTGTTGTTGCTCTGAGCTACTTGACTTAATGCAGAATTGCTCAGGTGTCCATTTTAGAGACCTTAGCTTTTCTCTATAGATGAGACCTGAATCATACCCTGTTTTTTTGAAAAGATATTCAGGGTCTTTTTACACTGTTCTTCTTCCATGTCTTCTGTTGAGAACTGTCAGTTCCGCTATTGTTGAATGTGTCTTAACAAAAATAAGAATTCCCAATGTATTCTTCTCCTATATTAATAATATCTTCAGTGACTATTCTACTTGTACCCCTTTATTCTTCAATCCAAACTAGGTAATGTTGCCTGATTAATCTGCTGGACAAAGTAAATTCAGTAAATTCAGTGGCTCAGACTTGTGTACCAAATTAGATGTGAATGTTTCTTTATAACGTTCAAAGTTCTTTAAAATAGAAACTCAATTTACTGCTCAAGCCTCATATCTTATTATTCTAGTATCATGTCTTACTCAGCTTTTACATGTAAATTTGCTTCACTTATTCTGAAGAATTAGTATTTACTGAGTTTTTAAATATAGGTTTTCTAAATTTATTTTGATTTTCTTCTTTCTGCTAAAAATACAATCATAAACTTTAAAACTGCTTTTTTCCAATAAAAGTTTAATCTCTCCATAAATGGTCACCTGCTAAGCCAAGTTCTCCATGTGTCCTTTCATTATCTCCTGATTCCAATAGAAATTTACTTTTTGAACAGGGTTGGTATGGGGGTGAGATTGTGAACTACTTACAGATTTTTCTCACATTTGCCTAAAAACAGTATGGGCTGCTAACATAGGCAGAGCAGTTAGGGGGTAATGAGGGGGGGGGGAAGAAGAGAAAAACAGAACACATTCAATCTATACAACTTCTACTTAACAAAAATTGCTGAAATTTCATTAATAACGCAGAGATTCAGGTCAACCAATGTGACCTGCAACAAAAATTCTTATGGACAGGTTTTGCTATGCTTGTTTGAAAACAAATGTATATTACATACGTACATACATATATTCACATAGTCATCGGATTGGAGCTGCCTGCTTTGAATTTCTACAGCTCTGGGCTGCATTTGTTTCTATAATGACATCTGTAGTCAGATTTCTCAAGTTCAGTTGCTTGCCCAGAACTACTTGTTTATTTAATTTCAAATTTATACTCACACTGCTTTATACTTAGATTTCCATATGTTGTGCCATTCTGTCACTGAGTACAGTATGTGGAGTACAAGGTGTCATATATTTATCTCATTTCCATAATTTTTCTTATACTTTATTAGTCTGGATACCCATAGTTTGGGGTTTCATGTAATTAAAACTGCAATAATTCTGGTAAATTAGGGAACATGATTTAGAACTCTCAAAAAGTACATCCACTTCTAACTTTTACAAAAGTTATGCATTTCAAAGTAAAGATTTTTCATAAGAGTTATGATATCTCAATAGGGCAATTTTAATTAGTTAATGTTTAATTGACATTGAATTAATTAGTTAATGTTTAATTGACACTGGAAAAAAAATGTATTCTGAAGATAACATTCTCTCCTTCTCTAGGAGGTCCAAGACATAAATTATAATGCATTAATATGTGGATTTTAGTCAGTGTCAAAGTATAGGGAAAATGGAAGCAAACATTAAAATGCACAGAATAAAAGGTTAGCATCACTAAAGTTAACTGTCATTAATATAACATTTTGGTTTCATGGTGTTCTTCATTACTGTAGTTGTGCCATGCTGTGTGCTTTGAGTATTTTAATTTTTAATATATGTCAACATCGCTTCTGACCTCAGGTTTAAATTTCAATTCAAAGCTCTAGGATGCAAATACCTTCAAGAACTTCCCAAATATAAATTCAGAAAGAAACTCCCTTTTAGTTTGAATGTAAACAAATGTTTTCAGGGAAAAATGTTGATGCTATAAATATGATTATTCTTTTATAAAAATACACAAACTGTTTCATCACAAACAGGCAAAAGTATATTAAAATAACAAAAGCTAACTAGGGTTGATCAACAAAGAAAAAATTGTTTTTACAAGTCAAATCTGCATTTCTACAAGTTAAAATCCACCAGGAGGCTTTTAATCCAAGGAATAATTTTTTTTTAATTTAAATCCATAGAAATGTTTGTCAAATTAGACAGTTTTAAACATTTATTTATAGTGCTTTTTAACAGTCTTTATTTCCTAATTGTGAATAATAATGTTGGTGAATTGCTACAATTCATTTGAATCTGTCTTTCTTGCATTATACGAGAAAAACTCACCAATTTTTAAATTTAAATTTAATTTTTTTTTACCTAGCAAATTACCAGAGGAAAAAAGGTTGATTTGATATAAGAGATTGCTTTCACAATAAAAATATAATCAGAACGCAAATCCCTGAGTCTGAAGTTGTAAAATGATGTGTGCATGATGGGCAAAAGAGACCTGGGAGAAATTGAAGGTTTCTAACAGCAATGCCTGACCTCAGTGGAGTGCTTTTTCACCTGCAAAGTGACACTCGCTTAATCCTCACTGTAGGAAAATTTCAGGGCACGTATCCTTCTCTGTTAACAATAGGGGATAATTTAGATCAAAAGCTTTCAAGTGTTCTACCTAAAGTCAGGGAGTGATTAAGGCATGGAATAAAAACAAAAACCAAGTTTCTAAAATTGCAAGACTGATACTATTTTCATTGCACAAAACATTTTCAACCCTGCATCTCTCCTTAAAAATGTGATAGAAGTAACTTCTTTCTAAATTTATTTCAGAGGTTTTAGGGGTATAAATAATTTCTGAGAATAAAAGAAATAGCTTTGTAATTCAAATTTATTTTAGACATATTATTTACCCTTTAATTTACCTTTTAATTGGAGGTTTACATTATTTCTTTAGGACAAAGAAAAATCTTTATCCTTTCTTGCAAACTTTGGTTGGTTTGTCTTTACTTCGATCATGGCATAATGGAAATGTATAATATTAGAATGTTTTTGTGACTGATAGACTGTGGAAATTCCTTTTTTATGCCTCAGTAGGTTTTAATTTCACTATTTCAATTTCCCAAATTGTATTTAGTTTAGAAATACACCATATTGCTTACTGTTCCAGCCTTCTATTAGTTTTTTCAGTGTTGTAACATTGATTGTTTTCTCAGATCTCATTTAGCTAGTTTCACCCTTGAAAAAGGAAATGCAGTTTCTGTCAATGCTATCTTAGGGTTATCAAAGGGCTAAAAATTTCAGATAAATATCACATTTTTAGACAATATTTTTAAAAATAATAAAGCAATGTGATAGTCTCATGATGGTTTTTATTATCCAAAATTATATTTTTACTTATATGTACCTTCCTATGTTCTGCTAAACATAGAGAATGCTGTTTTGTTGTGTTTAAATTGATATTAATGACATCTTAAGCAGTCTTGGGGTGCAGGAATGGAATTGCCTTAGAAGGCTTCCAGTTATTCATGCTGAACTTCAAAAGATAAGTGGATATTAGGCAGTGGAGGGCAGTGGATATTACATGCAGAGAAGCCAGTTGAACAAAAACACACACATGGAACTTACAATGAGTCTTGGGCTTTAAAGATCTCCAAAAATATGTAAACGTTAAAGAAACACATAACATGTTTGTGTCTCAGTTTCCTCACCTATAAAAGGGCAGTAGTGACAGTACCTAAGATGATTGCCACGAAGGGTAAATAAGCTGTTACATGTAAACTGCTTAGAACAATGATGGGTACATAATAAATACTAAATAATTTTTAGCTATTATGCTGTCAGATCATCTGTATACAGTTATTGTTACGTGATCATATATGCATTCCTGGAATATATTATGTGAAATCACATGCCAAAAATAATACAGCAGATAGGAAAAATGGGATTAGTGTTGAACAATTCAATACATTTAGCTTAGTAACCAAAATAATATCAATGCCAATAATAGCACAGTTAAAATCTCCACTGGTATTTGTACATAACATTCTAATCAGTGGACTGTTGCAATCTTGAATCCCAGAGCTCTTGCTTATTTCTTTAAGCATGCATTTGTTTCTTATAAAAAACAGTTCCAATAAAATTAAAAATCTATTTTTAAACTTAACTCTAGATACACGTACAGGAAAACAAATCACTCAGATACAGCAGATAATTTAATATAGCAGAAACTGAAACTGATCTTGTAAGTCACCAAATTACATTTAAAAAAAACCACAATTTTGCAGGATTTTCATCTTTTTTTAAAGGCCTGTATGTATTTGTAAGGTTTTTGTTTTAATTGTGGGAAAAAGCTACCCCTGAACACTGCAAAATACTAAAGAGCTATAAAAATTACATATGAATGAATATAAATTATAAATGAAACATCTAATATTTCATTTTGTGTCAACAGTGAGTTAACGTACATTAAAGAAACATACGTTGTAGAAGAATATACTTTATTTCCAAACCTAGACGTGTACTATCAATAGAGTTTTTTTCTTAAATATTGGAAGTATTTATATTTCTTTCTCCTACTCACTCTTCAGCCCTGTTGAGTCCAAATACAGGCTCAATCTTGCTGTAGTGACAGATGACCTCCATGGCCCTACATCCATGGGAAGGAATTCAGTCCTACTTTTAAGGTTTGTAGCAGCATTAAATACTGCTTACCTCTCCCTGCTTTTTGAAGCATGGTCTTTTCTTGACGTGTATGACACAGTATTGATTTATTTTACTTCTGCATGACTAATAGATTCTTCTTCATTTTCTGTAAAATATCATGCTACTTTATAAGTCTTTCAAATGTTGGGGTTCTTGGAGGATGTTCTCCTGCTCACACCTTAGTCTTTCCATAAGCTATTTCATACAAACTCTGATCATCAACTCTACAAAGATTTCTCAAAAATGGTATGTGTGTTTTCCAGATTTATGCCATGAAAAAATAGACAATTTAACCTCCAATTTTTCCTTAAGCCCTTTAATAATGGGTCACTATACCCCGTTCAGCTTTACAACATTTCCTCTCCCTTGTCTCATTCCACACTGGCCATCATTATATTTTTGATGCCCATTCCCTCCAGTCAAAAGGTGTTTCTACATGCTGTTCTCCCTCCTGGGAATGTTCTTTCTTCCTCCATTCACTTAACTCTTACTCACAGTTCTGATGTTAATTCAAGTATCATTTCCTCAAGGAAATTAGTTTTACTTCAACTTTTTGAATGAGTGACCCCACAATTGTAGGTTATTATAACTCCTGATCATTGCATATGTGTAGTACCATATTTGTTTTTGTGTTTATTTGATTCTTTGGCCTCTTTTATAAGACTCTATGTTTTGGCCGGGCGCGTTGGCTCGCGCCGGTAATCCCAGCATTTTGGGAGGCCGAGGCGGGCAGATCACCTGAGGTGGGGAGTTTGAGACCAGCCAGATCAACATGGAGAAACCCTGTCTCTACTAAAAATATAAAATTAGCCGGGTGTGGTGATGCATGCCTGTAATCCCAGCTACTCGGAATGCCGAGGCAGGAGAATCACTTGAACCAGGGAGGTGGACATTGTAGTGAGCTGAGATCATGCCATTGTACTCCAGCCTGGGCAACAAGAGCGAAACTCCATCTCGAAAGACAGAAAAGAAAAGAAAAGGAATCTGTGTTTGATTCACTTAGGCGGTGTACCTGTACCTAGCATGTTCCAGATTCACTATGCTTAGCCTTATCTACTAATGAATCCTCAGTAAATATTTACAGAATTAGTCAACTAATAAATATCAGGTTAAAGAACTGTTCTGGCCTTCATGGTTCTGTAAAGTGTTTGCACAATCTCCTCTAAAATACTATTAAAGCAATGTAAGATTAGGTACATTGTCTCAGTAAAGTTTCTGACTTGGAAAGGAAATTAGAATGATTGGGCACTGGGAAGATGATTGGAGGAAGAGGATTGTCTACATTGAGAGAATGTGGATAAGTCTTGGGGCTTTTTGTTGTTGATTTTAATTAATTTTCTGAGTCTAAGGAATATTTGAGACACATTTCCTTCTTTGGTGGACTCTCTATCTCCCATCACTCTTTCATTACGAGAAATTACTCCTCAGTGATCACCCAGACCATAGAATGTTCTATTGACAAAAGGAATCTGACCTGAACAATAATGGGGAAGCTGTAGCATTGAATTACTTCCTTTAGAATATTTATGAACCTCTATAAATCTATATACAGTGTTCCCAGTGGGCTTTTTTCATGATGGAGGTACATGATGAAGGAGGCTGGTGAGACTTTGACGACTGCTGATAAAAGAGAATTTAAAGAGGGTATAATTTTAGGATATTTCCATCTATAAACTTAGAAAATGTAAGGATGCCTTCTTTCTATGTAAGAAGAGTTGAGTTGGTATTCCTTCTCGTATATCAAAAGAAGAGCTTGCCAAGGTAAGGGGATTAAGAATATAGGGTCTGGATTCAGATGTTCTGATTGAAAAACCAATTATAGCCTTAAAAATTTTTAAACTTTTAAAGAGGTTTACAAACAATTCAAATGAGATGCCTCACATTCTATTCTATTTTATTCTACTTTCCCATCCTATTCTTTTTATTTTTTAACTTTATTTTAGGTTCAGGGGTACACATGCAGGTTGGCTATATAGGCAAATTGAGTGCTGTGGGGGTTTGATGTACAAATTATTTCACCACCCAGGTAATAAGCATGGTACCCAATAGGTAGTTTTTCGGCCCTCACCCTCCTCCCACCCTCCGCCCTCAAGTAGGCACCAGTGTCTGTTATTCACTTCTTTGTGTCCATGTGTACTCAATGTTTAATTTCCACTTTTAAGTGAGAGTGTGTGGTATGTAGTTTTCTGTTCCTCCTTTAGTTTGCTTAGGATAATGAAAACAGCCTGAATGTCGATCAATAGTAGACTGAATAAAGAAAATGTAGTATATATACACCATGGAATACTATGTAGCCCTATACAGAATGAGATCACGTCTTTTGCAGCAACATGGATGGAACTGGTGGCCCATCCTATACTATACTAAAGATTTATCATCCCATAATCTATTTTCTTTTCTTTTGCAAAGCATTTGTTACCTCAGCTTTCTTAAAAAAATTATTTCAAAAATGTCTTGCTGACTTCAAAGCTTTAAAGAATAGATATGTGTAAGAAAGGTGCAAATTCATAAATTAATGACTAAATAATATTAAATTGGAGACAAATTTTAAAATATTAATTAAATTTTATAATACTTTCATATTTTTATATTCTAAAATTAACTTGATCTACTCAATGACAAGCAGAGTTTAATTGGCATTTTTTAGTATTACATAAACTTAGTGTATTTACAAAATTTTCTCATGATTAACAAATTTGAGATAAGAAATTGCTTGTTTATCTCTTTCATACACTCATTAAAACACAAATGTTTTAGTATATAATCATTATTTTAGAATCACAATTACATATGACAGCTATTCAACTAAATGTATGTAAATAAAAAATAAACAGTTGTCATTTTCAATGTATTGTAACAAACCAATGACTATATATTCAACACTTAATGACAAAATATATATTCAAATAATTTAATTATAAGGTTAAAATTTTTAAATCAAATCTTTGCTTTTTAAACAAATTTGAGCTGTAAAATATTTTTAACTTTATAATTGCATTGAACTTTAATTCAGAAAACAAAATCTTAACAAAACAATTTAAATAAGTTCTTAAGGTAAAAAGTTCTCAAATAGGTTTTTAAAATAGGTTTGTTGAGATAAAATTTGCATATCATACAATTACTTGCAATTCCCATAGCATATTACTTAAACCATACAATACAATGTTTTTAAATGTTACATTGATTATAAAGTCAGTGGTTTTTCATATATTCATAAAGTTGCAAAATCTTCCCCACAATAAATTTTAAAATATTTTTATTATCTGAAAAAGAAACCTTATACCCATTAGCTGTCACTTCCCATCCTAACCCCTCTTTTTCAAATCTTGACAACCACTAATGTACCTACTGTTTCTGTAGATTTCTAGACATTTCATATAAATGAAATCATTCAATACTTGCTCTTTTGTTACTGATTGCTTTCCCTCTTTGAGGTGTTTTCAAGTTTCTTACACGTTGTAGCATGTATCAATACCAATTTATTTTTACTGGTGAATAATATTTCATTATATAGAAATACAACATTTTGTTTATTCATTCATTAGTTTATATACTTTTGGGTTGTTTTCACTTTTTGGCCATTGTGAATAATACTGCTATGAATTTCATGTATAAATTTATACAAATATATATATTACAAAGTTTCCAGTTGCATTCTGATATGGACAAAAGACAGGGAAATACTGGATGGAAGAGGGCAGTTACCTGGAAAAGGCCCCATCACCAAGCCTGGAAACTTGCAGCCCTAAATGAAAATAGGCATTCCTATTTTTGCCCCCAGATGTAGCCTTTTGCGCCCCCCACCCTCCATCCTATACACATATGAACCCCAAACCCCAGGCGCCATGAGCAGAGACGAGTTGAGGGGCAGACTAACAGAAGGGCAGAGGAACAGAAGGGTGGCGTAGCAGAGAAGGCGAGAAGAAAAGGAACCTCTGAATATTGAGAGGAGTTCGGCTAGGGAGGGTCAGAGAGGAGATCAGCCATGGGACAACTGAACTCCAGGTGAAGATCATCTTCCCGCTGCATCCTCTTTCCATTTCCCCATCCATCCCATTGAGAGCGACTTCCATCACCCAATAAAATCCCACATTCACCATCCTTCAAGTCCGTATGTGACCTGATTCTTCCTGGACACCAGACAAGAACCCGGGTACCAAGAGGGCACTGAGCTGGTTAACACTTAAGCTGCTTGTGGATGGCAGAGCTAAAAGAGCACTGTAGCAAGCCTGCTGGGGCTTGAAGAGTCACAGGCACACACCCCTAGACGTCAACGTGGGGCCAGAGCCCAGAAGTACTCGTCCCCACTCCCGCCACTGTTCATCTGTCTGCTCCCCTTCCTGTGAGGAGTTTGAGCAGTGGCGGAGGCTGAGCAGATGAGCTCCACCCCTGTCACATATCCTGCAAGGGAGGTCAGGGAACACTCCTTTCAATTCTTTTACATGTAGATGTCCCATTTTCCCGGTATCAATTGCTGTAAAGGTGATTATTCTATTGAATGGTCTTGGCACTCTCATCAAACTCAACTGACCATAAATGAGAAGGATGATCACCGGATTCCCGCTTCTATTCCATTTATGTACATGTTCATCCTTATCATAGTCTGTATTTCTATAGATTTGTAGTTGGTTTTGATATCAGGAACTGTGACCTTTCCAACTTTGTCCTTCCTTTTTAGGATTGATTTGATAATCTTTTTTTTTTTTTTTTTTTTTTTGTGAGACAGAGTCTTGCTCTGTCGCTCAGGCTGGAGTGCAGTGGCGCGATATCGGCTCACTGCCAGCTCCGCCTCCCGGGTTCACGCCATTCTCCTGCCTCAGCTTCCCGAGTGGCTGGGACTACAGGCACCTCCCACCACCACGCCTGGCTAATTTTTTTGTATTTTTAGTAGAGACGGGGTTTCACCGTGTTAGCCAGGATGGTCTCGATTTCCTGACCTCGTGATCCACCAGCGTCGACCTCCCAAAGTGCTGGGATTACAGGCGTGAGCCACAGCGCCAGGCCTGATTTGATAATCTTAAGCCCTTTGCATTTCCATATAAATTTTGGGATCAGCTTTTCATTTTCTGAGAAAATTCTAGCTGGGATTTTTACAGATATTTTATTGAATTTTTATATCAATGTGGGAAGTATTGATTTCTTAACAATCTTCTGATCTAGGAATATGAAGTGTCTTTCAATTTATTTAGGTCTTTAAATTGTTTTCAGTAATGTTTTGTATTTTTCAGTGTATAATTATTGTGCTCATTTTGTTAAATTTATGTATGTTTTATTTTTCACGTTATTGTAAATAAAAATACTTTCTTAAATACATTTATGCATTATTCATTGTTAGTGTATAGACATATAACTTTTTCCTACTGGCTATACCAAGCCTTTTTATACTTATGAAAAATAAGTGTAATAATTAAATGGGCTTTATATATACAACCCACTGGAAGCCAAATCCTGTTTGAAGAGATGCAGATTAAAAAAGCAAATTTTTGGTTTATCCAAGATCCCAGTATCCAAGCTCTTCACAGTTTCTATTATATTTTTAATAATTCCTTTTAAACCCTATAAAATACACACTCATATGCACATATTGTTAGTGAAATAACCGTTCTAAATTATTCTAAAATATTCTAAATTGTTCTAAATAAATTCTTGGTTAATTACACTTTTGAAAAATTAGCTCCTATTGGTATGATTTGATGTATTATATTGCCCCACGTCTTTTATTTTTTAAAATGTCTGTTGAGCACTAAATGCAGCTATCATAAGAAAACTGTCTACAATCATTTGTTTTCTTTAATATATGTTTAATTTCCTAGGCCTTGTGAAAAATATTAGGTATTGTTCTCTTATCTGTTTTTAATTAATCCCAAAGACCAGCCATGCTGATCTTGATTTATAAGGAAACATAGAGTTGTGATTGTGTGTGTATATAATTTCTTCGTCACACATACATATGTATGTATGTACACATATACACCCTCATGTAAATATTTCCTTCATCTAATCTTTTCAAAGGGACACAGAATCTCTGTCAACACTTGGCAGCTGGTTTGTTTCTGGGGGTTTTGACTTTAAATCTATGTATGATTTTTAATTATAATTTTACCACTCAATGAACCTCACAATGGCAACATTTTAGCATCTATCTACAATGACAGATGGCAAACTAATGAAGCCTGTTCTACTTGCATACTGATATCATTCCTACATACCACTTCTCTGATCCTTAGGGAGGTCAAAGAGCAAGTTTTATTTATCTTCTTTGTTACATTTGGTTCTAAAAAATCATGAGGCTGATTATTAGAGAATATACATTTTACACCTCATAATTACACTCAATAATGTTTGTTTCATACGTTTGACTGATACAATTGAAAAAATTTTGGGTGTCTGAAACGTGTTTTAACAATTAGAAATTTTAAATGCTGTGTTGGGTTAACCTCAATTTTTTTCAGAATATTAAGTATGTCTTCTTCCTAAAACAAAAAATATACTTTTGCCATTTTAAAAAATATAAACACATACACACATATATACATATCTACATATAATATACATACATTTAAAATTCATACATACATTTTTTTGATAATTGTTTATTAAAAATGTATTCTATTAATAACTTGTAAGTGCCTAAGATATTTTCTGAGGCCTGTGCAAGCTTTTACATTTTAAAGACCAATCCATTTAGCACTCATTTTAATCTTGAGATGGCCTAAAAATTATCTCCATATCAGTGAACATTCTCAGAAGCAAATCATCATTAAATGAAATGAGTTTCATGAGAAGAGGGGCCTTATCTAGCTTGTCCATCACTATTCTTTACAATGGTTGGCATAGTGTAGCTTGTTCATTACATAATGAAATAATCTCCTTAATATTCACTTTATCTTGATACATTTTTATCCTTTTTAAATGCTGGTCAAAGGAATAATTTTGTACAATGTAAAGGTCATGAGAAGAGTGCAAAACTAACTTGAAGTTTTTCAGTTATTGAATCAAGATAGCTTAAGTCAGAATGACAGATTGTAGATATTTCTAATATATAATTAAAATAATGTTTATCAAATTACATTTTAAACTTATAGCAGAATAAAATATGGTAATTCATTTGTTGCAATTTTATTTCAATATTATGCTTTTGTCCTGGTGATCATATATAATGTCAGACATAGAAAATTATTTATTTCTTTTTTTCGCTTAACAAAGACATTTTCTTTGTCATCTTTTTTATTTAGCATTTTTTGATGTTCATGTATGTTATTGCTTTTTCTTCCCTCTTTACAGACTAGCTTTGTGAAATAATTATTTCTAATTTCTCACATTCCTTTTTTCTGCATGTCTAAAAACATACTATTTTACAGAAATTGTGCTCCCTGAAGTCACCATGGGCCTTATCAATTACCATTAAGCAACAGATTACACCAAATCTACCTACCTGTCCTCTGTGATAGATATTATGACTGTCTTTCTGACATTGCTTCCAATACTCCAAGTCTGTTTGAAATATGTTCCCATTCTCAGCTGCTGAAAGGACCCATGGTTATCTGAACCCAATAAAGTTAATTTCACTCACTCTGCACACAGGTCTGGCAGATTGTTGCGTGGCATAGTGCTTGCAAAACAGATTGGCTCATAAAAATGATCCAAATCTTAAAAATCAGAAGTGAGGAGAACTTTGATGGATATTTTTGGAAAAGAAGTCATCTCACTCTTCAAAGAGAGTCAGAGAACACTTTTCTTTTGGATATGGTCATGTGCAGATAAAAATCCTGGAATTGCTACAGCCATGAAGACAAACATTACTGGGAAACTGTACCAAAAAAAAGGTAAATGTAGGAGTGAATATACCAAAAGCAAGACATAAGGAGAGGAAAAAAAAATCAGTATATGGATAGAATATTAAGAGAAGACATATGGACATATTTTGGTTGAAGAGTTTTTAAAACAGAAAAAAAATTATATCTCAGCTTGATCCACTTTCAATTCTCTATTATTAATTTTGACCCTAACTTCAGAGTAACTGATGCTTTACTCCTCTGAGACAACACTGTATTACTTTTATAAGCCTGTGTAATGCACTTGCCGTTGAGCTATTCACTACCTCATTCTTTCTCCTATTAGAATATGAGCCTCTTTAGGGTAGTGACCATGGCTTATTCCTCAGTGTGCATGCACATTGTAGAACATAATTGACATTCAATCACTGTATCCAGGGGAACCCGTTGGATAAAAAATGAATAAATAAAAACTTGATATATTCACTCACCAAAATAAGATATCTTGAAAATATAGTTTGTTTTGGATTATTTATATACTGATTCACTGATGTATTTTCTAACATTTGAAAAAAAAGTAATATGGCTTCAGTCTGTAAATACTGTGGATGGCTGATATAATACTTTCTGCCATTCTTTGAAGAAACTATCATACAAAATCATTTTTTACAGAGTATTTTGCTGTTTTTTGGTAACTATTAGTTAAATAATAATATCAATATTATCAAACATAAAAAATCTCCTCTATCTTAAGGCAAACAGAAGCAAAGAATAATGCTGAAAAGTGGAGAACAAATGTACATCATAAATTTAACACAGTGTTTTCCCAGATTCCAAAATCCCTGTCCTCATGAAAACCAGGAAGGTAGCTACTTTTAGTGTTTCAAAAAGCCTAGTGGTACTTTTATTAAGCTATAATGAATCTGTATATACTTTATTTTCTTGTTTTTGTTGTAATTATATCAGCTATTTTGATACCAGTTAGATAATGGATGGAGGGAGGAAGAGAGGTGATAAATAAATGGTAGATAAATACACAGATAAACAAATTAGTGATAAGTATTATGATTATGAAATATAGCAAAATAAATCCAATTTGACAGTGGATGAAAAAAATTAATAAAATGATGCCTGTTGAGAATGTTTAAACCTATCTATCTACATATTTTGATTTCCAATAATGAGATTTCTAATACTTAAAAATAAAAGGAATTCCTTTTTGCTGATTCACTTATTTCAATGTGAATCAAAGTCACTGTAAAAAGAAATTAAAAGTAATATGTAATCTGGCAACAGAAATAAAGCAAAGGTAGAAACCAAGTACTACAAGGGAAAAATTCTGATGTTGTCAGATGTCTTTTGGAATTGAGTATTTATCGTGTTTACTTCTGATTGTGAAGCAGGTTTTACTGGACATTATCCACGTCAACAGAAAGTAAACTGGCATAAGAATCTATTTCTTATTTCTCCCTAACTAGGTATTTGTAAAAGGAGACTCAGGTGGCCTAATGTAGTTCAAAGAAAGCTTACATTTGAAATGAAGAGGAACTTCACAGAGAATCCTGGCTGATCTCCCAGAATACTGTTACCTTGTTCAATTCAACACAGTCTAAAACTAGCCCTTAGTTTAAAGGCTAAGAAATCTGCTTTGCCAGCAATTGGCCCTGGAGTGTGAATCTGTCTGTGAGAGATGCATTCAGGTTAGGTAAGCACACAGAAAGTGGAAATATTTCCTTTAGTGTGAGAAATATGGCTGACATCAGGACAAGAGGGATTTTCTATGACTAAGCTCATCTTTCCCCACAGAAATTCTACAGGCAAGTCAAATTACACCTACTATGTACATACATTTACATGTAAAGGATTGTTTTAAGTGCTTCACCTGGCATTATCTAATTTAACTCTCCCAGTAATCTCATGAGGAAGATATTCTTGGTAACCTCATTTCACAGATGAGGAAACTAAAAGTCAGAGAGGTTAATTTCCAGTAAAATAGCTAGATAATTGGAGGAGCCAGAATTTGAATTCCAGTAATCTGGTTCGGGAATCGCTACTAATATGCAACATGTTACATTGCCTTTCTTAAAAGGAAGTATGATTTGACAATTTTATTTTCAGCTGCCTAAGATATCTTGATATTAATTTCTCCATAGTAGAGATACATTTGGAACCAGAAGAGTCTAACCTTTGGATCAGAGCCCATTTTTTCTTAGACAATTTTTCAGTAGGTAATATAAGAATTTGTGGTTATTCTCTATTTTATACATTTCCAACATAATATTCTTTTTAGATATTTAAATATCAACATCAAGTTATGGTCCAGTTCTAATTTTAAAGGCTTAAGAGGCAATTTTTGGTGGCCTTAATATCTTTTCTTTGATTCATTTCACACTGGTTTTATAATTTAACTCTCAGAGTGTTCTATTAATCACAAATTATTAAGAGAGAAAAGTTTGTAAAACTATTCTGGTAACTGCTAAGTTAAGATGTCTTTAACTGCTTCTATTTTGCAAGGGCAGATGGGTAAATTGTCTTTTTCTCCTTATTCACATTAGGGAGATAGAAAGAGTAGAGGAGAATCTTTCTTTCTTGTCAGTTTTCCTCTTTTCCATATTCTATAATGAGAGTTAAACCAAAATGATAAACAACTAGAGCTTTAACCTTATTCATTATTGCAACCTCTAAGGGAAATTCTGCTTGACGTCTTTTAATTTTGCAATTAACAAAGAAAAATTTGACCTTGTCTGAAACTGTGTTTAATTGCCCAAAGTTCTCATTTAAAACAGTCTCTAAAGATTTGCACACCAGACCTCCCCACCACCCCCCACCCAGACGATCTTTTACTGCTACTGCAGCCTCAGTTCTATTGTACTCTGAGAGTGATTCAAGGTGAAATCCTGGATCTACATTGACTGTCTCTCTCACACAGAGTACGTCATTTTTCTTTGTCTTTTCTATAAACAGAATGTGCTATTCTTAAATTAGTTGCTGAAAAACTAAAGTATACAGAAGTGGAATGATTTAAGTAATAAATATACAGTTTTAGGTCTCAAAATATTAGGTATCTTTTAATCCAGTATTTAATTTGAGTCTCTAATTTAACATGAGATTTAAGTAGGTCAGATATTGTATTAAATGTATAAGTGTAGAATCTGAGGTTCAGATATATTAAGCAACTGACTCAAAAACATAAATTCCCCAAATGAGGAATCAGGCATTTAAATCAGTATATTTCCGATTCTCCCCTTCCTCTACCTCAAGATCACACGTCTGTTCAATCATTTAGACAGCAACAGACTTGTCAGAAAACAAAGCTAACATTTTCAATTCTGATATCTAGATTCTTTATTCCGTTTTCTCATGTGTCATTTATTTTGTGATTGTAATAAACCTTCGTAAACTAATTTTATATATGATGCTATAAAATACAAATCTTTAAAGATAAAAATATCCAAATGTAAAAATGAAATTATATAGAATTTGCATTTGCTTTTGGGTAGAGAAGGGGCACACTCTACTATTCATGTGATCTACATGTTTGGAAAAGCATCTGCACACCAGGAAGGTAAAATCTACTGCTGGAAACTGAAGACCCTCAGGCAGTTGTTATCTGAATACTAAGTATTTAGTGATTATGATGGGAAGGCAGAACAGGAACTTGTCTAAAATTCCGGGCTACCTTGAAAAGTCTTAAAGTGATAGCACACTTACTTCCAGTGCATTTTTATCTGAGGAGAAACGTCAAGAATGTACTCAGACTTAAAAAGGCATAGATTTTGGTCTATTTACACTAAATGTCTAAGTTAAAAAGAACATGATGGAGTTGAAGAAAACTTGGTGGGGTATTAAATAAGAGACATGCATCTTCCCCCCTGGCACTTACTGAGATTTAGAAAAGTCGTGCCTCCACTCTGGATCTCAGATTTCTGATCAACAACAAGAATAGGTAATGTGGGATGATCTCAACAGTCTCTTCCTTCTTTGAATTGCTTTTTCCCTCCTTTTAATCAACTACCATGCAATCAAAGTATGTTTACCAATCCAAGTTCTGGTTTACAGCACTCGGATAATTAAGAGACCCCTGCTCTGCTTATTTTCCCGCATCAATTGATTAAATTAATATCAATCTATTTCCACAATGTGTTTATCAAATAGTTTACATTTACTTCTCTTATAACTGTTAAAAATTGGATTACTATCCCCATGTTATAAATGAGTATATAATGCTTTAGAAAGCTTTAGCTACTTCTGTAAATTTTTCTTGCCAATGGCAAGAGTATCCTGGGCTTAGATCTCTGGTAATCTGACTTCCAATTTGTATGATGAATTTCTTAGCATCAGTTTATTTTACACATTCAACAGGACTCTGACCTTGTTTCAGGACGTTGCAGAACTGAAAAATGGAAAGATAACTTACTTTGAAGCCAGATAGACCTGGGATGCATGTCTGTTATCATATAATTTCAATGATTTACTTCCCATATTTATTAATTGTAAATTTATTTTTTACTTTGTAAATTTTTGGGTAAACCGAAAGGGGAATTGATGATACATAAAATTTTATGTACAACTGGGACAAAATAGACACCCTATAAACTGATGGCAAAAGGGACTCAGTTTAGACTGTCATTTATGTTCCCAACAAGTACTACCAATATCTTGACAATTTCTTGGAACAACACTGATTTTCCAGGAAACAAGGGAATTGAAATGTCAAAATTAGAGAGATATTATTTTGATTGGACCAACATAATCTATTACAATATAGATATTATTTCAAAATAATAGTATTCCTTTTTTTCATTTAGCTCTTTAATTGAGAAAATAAGCCCAATCTCTTTGCTATCAAGTAAATTAATAGAACAATAGATACATTATTGATTCATTGTGGATCAAGATGTTTATATAATAGGGAAATTCAACCAAACTCCTTATGTATTTGCAAATCTTTTATTATATTCTGCAAACTAAAAAAATAAGTACTGCTTATATTCATAAACCTAGAGTATACTTCCATATAGTCAGCAAAATATATATATTTATGTTTATATATATGATAATAAATAAATTAATTTGAGCTTAAGGAAAGAGATGCTTCATGTCAATTTTCATTGCTCTGTATTTCTATGTTTATATGTGTGGCATTTAGGAGATTTCTTAAAATATATCTACTCAACATAAGAAGTTTATATGAATATGATTAAATACACAGTAATCTATTCATTATCTTAATTATTTGCATGGAATGCAAATTATAGTTTGAAGCTATTCAATGTATTTTTGGAAAAGTCATGCAGAGCATCAACATTAAACAAGTATTTGCTTTCAATTAGGAATGTGTGACTTTCTTAGAACCAATCATTTGAAAATATAATTTGCACACTAATTGTAAATTGCAAAGTCATCTTCCGGTTACACTGCTTCTAGGTCTTCTTTTTTTATGTTAATTTTAACTTTTCATCTCTAGATGGTGCTCTAAGTACCTGCATTGCAGCTAGACATGTTAACAACACTGGGATAAAAGGCAAAAGAAACAAAAGCTTAAAAATAAAAAGTGTACTAGAACCAAATAAATTAACTTAGAAAAATTCTTGGAACTTTCGCTTTAGGCCAGAAAAGCATATGTTGTCAGGTGATTAAGCCCATAACAGAGATGTTTGAATGCTGTCCTTATTAGAGTTAGGAAAACAACTACTGCAGAAAAATATTTAAATAGAGTTAGCAAATTCAGAATTGATATTTTTCAAACTAACTTATATGCCCTTTTTTACATCTATGTGTTGTATGCTAAATACTTGGTAAAAGAAGAAACAAATATACCTAAATACATTATATAACTATGAAGCAATTTTATTCAAGTTCTTTAAGATATCTTGGGACTAAAACCATATCTAAAAAATGGATTACAAATAGCTAATCAGTTTTTGGTTTTTTAGAACTGTCTATTACTGACTGGCTAACTATGATCTGCAAGCCACACCCAGTCCATTTTATTATTTTGTCACATTCTAAACTAAGAACGCTTTGTATATGTTTAATTTTGTTTTTGAATCAAAAAATATAATGTTTGGAAACATAAAAATTATAGAAAACTGAAATTTCAGTCTCTATAAATAAAGTTTTATTGGAGCACTGCCAAGCTCATTTGTTTAAGTGTTGTCTATGGTTTCTTTCCCACTATGACAACAGAATCTAGTACTGTGACAGAGACCCTATGTCCTGCAAAGCCTAAAATATTTATGTGTCCTTTACAGAAACATTTTGCAGACTTCTGGGTTGAATGAAAGTTGTTGACTGTTGAATGATCTTGTTCGCTGGTAACATTGTTATTGGGAAGAAAGCCAAAACAAGCTGAGCTCTAAACTAGTACCCTAAGTTAATATAACACTGTCATGCCAATAGGAAATTTTTAGTAAATTTTAAATTTAGTACTCTAAAGAATGTCTTTACTGAAGCATCTTCTGAAGTTTATATCTACCCAGGAACAAAATAATATATTCAAAGATTTAAAATTCAGCCAAAGTCATCATTTGGCATCATGTAGCCAAGACAACAACAATGCAAACTCAATAGAATTTTAATGAATTTAAATGTGTTTTGTGAATCTGCTACTCTGGACTGTCTTTTATCCTATAATTCTCCCCAATGTGACACTAGCATATTAATGAGAATTTGGTTCTCCTAAGTATGTTAGTTTTTATCAATTGTTCCAACAAAGTATTTCTTTTGAAGAAAATTACAAGAATGTTATTTCTGCTGCTACACTTCAGAGCCTTATCACTCCCCTCTTTTATAATCCCTGTGACCTTTATTCTTATAATTATGTTATCTGTACTCCGAGTTGCAAGTGAGAGAAACACAAATTCAAACCTACTTAAGAGGGAAAAAAAAGGATTTGTTGGAAGGACACTCAGGCATTTCATGTAATAAAAATGGAAATAAGAGTGGAATTATCAACATTATTCCCCCAATGTCATTTTGTATACTTAGCATCTTCGTGCTCTCTTTTTATGGTCACGAACAAATTTAGGAGTGATTAAAACATAAGAAACACTAAGAATAAAATAAAAGTAATTTTGAAAGAAAAGATACTCCACCATCAAACTGTCTCTCATTTCCTAGCACAGGAAATGGTGAAGAAATTACACAAAAAACTGAGACCTTATATTTGCTGTTGTCTCAATTCTCTGCTCCATTTTATTAAGACAAATTATGCTGCGGTTGGAATTACCTAAATTATAGAAGCACTGTTCATTGTAAGAATTGTGATGAAACAAAAAGTAACTGCATCAACACAAACTAGAAACCATCACATTGCACATTAAACTATTGAGGCTCCATTGATTTGTGCATTTTTTCAACATACAGCCTTATCTTTGAGACAGATTTTAGAATCTACATCTAGTGCTATTTGATTTGTACTGGAATTCTACTAGGAGTAGAAATAATACTGGTATTATTGGGACATTTTATATTCAAGTAGTATATAGAAATGTGTTGTAATATACAGAAATTATTGACACAACCCATTTCTAAATAATATAAATAACTAGAACACAAAGTATCCGTCAAGATATTTCCTTTTGCTAAATGTTCATTTCAGGTTGCTACATCATCAATATGATTGACTGGGTAGTAATTAATTGGCAATTAATGTATCACCTAACACAACAATGAACAAATCTGATGACTAAGTATAGAAGTGACCATCTGAACAACACACTATCAAGTAGAAATGTATGATTATCCTTTTGTAAACATTCTAATAATCTATACTCATAAAAATGTATCCTGTAATGCATCAATTCACAGTTTTTAATGCACTTTTTACTAATTTCTTCAGATTCAGCCTCTAAAAGAGGAAGTCTTATTATTTTTCCTTATGATAGCATTTCAAGTAGTTGTGTCTCACCACATTTTCCTGATTTTTCTCTTCCCCAGAGTAAAAAGAAGTCAATTTCTAGAGCATTTTCTATTATGATATGATTTTTTTCTTATTCTCATTGTCTACTGACCAGATTTTAATTTGTCTACGTCTCTTTTAACATATAGTGCCTGAAAATTAAAGTACAAATGAGCTATCAATATCCCACTCTAAATACTATAATTCTATTAATACTATACTTCTGGCAGTTGCGTTACACTTTCTCCACAACTAAGGTACTGCCAAACAGTGTTCAAACTTTGTTTCACACTTGCTTCAGTTACATTTTGAATTCCCCATTCTCATTTCTACATAGTTTTTCATTATAAAAGCAGCTATATTAAGAAAAGAATGTGACCTCTCATAGAGTATGGTACAGACATTTTAAGTTCTCTTTGAATATGGTTCTATACATTTTGTTTGGGCAATGCACTGGGAGAAAGCCCTTATAAAAATAATGTGTACTTTACTTAAATATAATGACTTCAAACCATGTTGCAAATACTGTGTTCACTTACTATGCAAAACATTGTTAGAGATTTACATGCCAGAGAATGAAATTGGGCACTGATCTTACACCATACTCCAAAATTCAAAATGAATTGCAGGCTTAAACATACGACCTGAAGCCCTAAAGCTCCTAGAGGGAAACAAAACAGGAAAGCTTCTTGGCCTTAGTTTTGGCAATGTTTTCCTGGATGTGTGTTACGGGAAGTCAGGGACCCTGAATGGAGGGACTGGCTGGAGCCATGGCAGAGGAACATAAATTGTGATTTCATCTTAATATGGACATTCATCAGTTCTCAAATAATATTTTTATAATTTCTTATGCCTGTCTTACTTTAATCTCTTTTTTTGTTGTTGTTGTTGTTGAGACAGAGAGTCTAGCTCTTTCACCCAGGCCAGACTGCAGTGGCGCTGTCTCAGCTCACTGCAAGCTCTGCCTCCCAGGTTCATGTCATTCTCCTGCCTCAGCCTCCTGAGTAGCTGGGACTACAGGCGCCTGCCACCCTGCCTGGCTAATTTTTTGTATTTTTAGTAGAGACAGGGTTTCACCATGTTAGCCAGGATGGTCTTGATCTCCTGACCTCATGATCTGCCTGCCTCGGCCTCTCAAAGTGTTGTGATTACAGGTGTGAGCCACCCCACCTGGCCTTTACTGTAATCTCTTAATCCTTTTATCTTCATAAGCTGAGGATGTACGTCACCTCAGGACCACTGTGATAATTGTGTTAACTGTACAAATTGATTATAAAACATGTGTGTCTGAACAATATGAAATCAGTGCACCTTGAAAAACAACAGAATAACAGCGAATTTTATGGGACAAGGGAAGACAACCATAAGGTCTGACTGCCTGTGGGGTCAGGCAAAACGAGCCATATTTTTCTTCTTGCAAAAAACCTATAAACGGACATGCAAGTAGGAAAAATATCACTAAATTATTTTCCTAGCAAGGAATATTAATATTAATACCCTGGGAAAAGAATGCATTCCTAGGGAGAGTTCTATAAACAGCCACTCTGGGAATGCCTGTCTTGTGCAGTTGAGATAATGACTGAGATAAGCCCTGGCCTCCTGCAGAACCCTCAGGCTTACTAGGGTTGGGAAAACTCAACCCTGGTAAATTTGTGGTCAGACAGGTTCTCTGCTCTTTCTGTTGTTTAAGACATTTATCGAGACAATATGTGCACTGCTGAACATAGACCCTTATCTGTGGTTCTGCTTTTGCCCTTTGCCCTGTGATCTTTGTTGGACCCTTATCAGTGGTTCTGCTTTTGCCCTTTGCCCTGTTCCTTCAGAAGCATGTGATCTTTGTTAGAGCCTTATCGGTGGTTTTGCTTTTTGCTCTTTGAAGCATGTGATCTTTGTTCCTACTCTCTGTTCTTACACCCCCTCCCCTTTTGAAACCCTTAATAAAAACTTGCTGGTCTGAGACTCAGGCGGGCATCACAATCCTACCGATATGTAATATCACCCCTGGCGGGCCAGCTGTAAAATTCCTCTCTTTATACTATCTCTAGTTCTCAGCTGGCCAATACTTATGGAAAATAGAAAGAACCTACGTTGAAATATTGGGGGCGAGCTCCCCCAATAGATATGGCATCCAAAACATGGGTAACAAAAGCAAAATACACAAGTGGTTCTACATCAAACTACATAGCTTCTGCAAAACAAAGGAAACAATCAATGGAGTGAAAAACAGCCTATGGAATGGTAAAAATATTTGCTAACTGTATATCTGATAAATGTATAATATCCTAAACTTATTAAGAACTTCCACAACTCAATTGCAATTAAAAAACAATTTAATAATGGGCAAATGACTTCAATGGACATTTCTCCATGGTAGACACACAAATGGCCACCATGTATATGAAAAGATACTAAACATCATTAAATCATTGGGTAAACGCAAATCAAAACCACAATATCAGCTCATGCTCATACCTGTTAGGATGACCATTATCAAGAAGGCAGAGAAAAAAAAATGGCTAGGATGTGCATAAATTAGAAGCCTTGTGCCCTCTTGGTGACAGCGTAAAATGGCACAGCTAGCTGCTATGGAAAACAGTATTCGCTTTCTCAAAAATTAAAAATAGAAGCATTGTATAATCTAGCAATCCTGCTTCTGGATTTTTAACCAAAAGAATTGAAAAAATTATCTTACAGGAATATTTGCACTCCCATATTCACTGCAGAACTAGTCACAACAGCCACAAAGCAGAAAAAAACGTAAATGTCCATATATGGATAAATGGATGTAGAAAATGTGGTATATACATACAATGGGATATTATTGAGCTTTAAAAGAGAAGGAAATTCAAACATATATTGTGACATGGGTGAATCTTGAGGATACTATGCCAAGCAAAATAAGACAGTAATAGAAGGACAAGTATTGCATGATTCCATTTACATGAGTTATCTAAAATAGTCAAATTCACAGGAGCAGAAAGTAGAATTTTGGTTGTCAGGAGTTAGAGGAAGGGAGAAATAGTTGCTGTTCAATGAGTATAGAGTTTTGGTTATATAAAATAAAAAGTTTCTAGAAATCTGCTACACAGCAACACACATACAGTTAGCCAAACAAAAAACAGATCTGATTTTTTTAGCCACAATAAAAAATAAACAAAGAACAGCAACACAATCTTTGTTATAGAGACGAAAGAAGATATTTTACTTTGAACGTTTTTAAAAATAATTCTAATTAAATAGGGAATGAAACCATGCCTAAGACATTTTTCTAAAAGTGTACACAAATGATTGATGCAATTTTTCAATAGAGCATCTTGGAGTATGAAATAGCTCAAACGGTATAGACAAGATATTAGGAAAACGGGTTTCAGTCTTATCTGATATACTATATGGGAAACACTGGACCAGTTATTTAATTTCTAGCTTTCTCATGTCCAATAAGTAAAGAATACTGCTTTACTTGTCATTTCCCAGTTAATCTTACAGTTCCATGCTTCCCCCAAATTTGTCGCAGTGCTTTTTGCTTGAAAGACTCTTATTTCCAACGCTGTTTTAAAAGTTTAATCTTATCCTTCCAGTTTCCCCATATTTTTTTTTCTTGTGTCCTCTGTGATATTCACAGGTGTAATGATTTTATCATGCCATTTTCAAAGAGAGTGAATTCTGAGCAGGGAAGGAAGAAGTAATGATACGTGGGCCAGTCAACAGATGTGTTGGTGTAGTGGTCTTGTGTTTCTCATAGAGGAGCCTGTTTTAGTCTTGGATTGTAGTTCAAATGGGCAACAGGAAGCATTTCCAGAAAAGCTCCTTTGGCGATTATTCACTTGTATGAAAAATAAGTCACTATGACTGTTGTCAATAATACCATTTCAATATCAGGTTGGTGCAAATGTAATTGCAGTTTTGCCATTAAAAGTAATAGCAAAAACCACATAATTACCACTCCTGATAGAGAAATTACCTGAAAATGTGCTGTTTCCAAGAGATTTCTCAGGAAATCTCTTCTGTTATAAATTTCTTCTGTTTCAGAGATATTAACTCTAGCTGCAGTCTTCATCCTTTAGCTCTCCTAGGTAAACTTTCATAAAATATTGCATTACTGTCCTACCCACAAAATTCCTATTTATTAGGATGTACATAAAATGTGTTTGTCTTGCTATGTGTCTTAATATACTTAATCTCTACTTAACAAGATGCTAGATGTAGAATTATAAGGTAGATATAGGGTAGATATAAAATTCAGTCCTGCTTGGCTTTTAAATGTCACTGTAAGCCTTTATTTCAGTGGTCATATTACACAACCAGAGTAGAAACATACATAACATATGACTTGTGAAGCTATTAATTTAGGTTGATTAAATACATGGTCATCTTGTTTTGTTTTGATTTGATTTTTACCTTCAAAATATGTTACAACCTTGTGTGTGTGAGCTGTGAAGTATTGGCTGAAAAAAAAAAACACTCATAATCAATAGGCTGGGCTCTGGACCTAGGTCAACTCATTAGCTAAAAAATAATTTTTTAAAAATTTCCTCTAATGGTTTTACTCTGAAGGACTCCATGTACTTCCTTGATAATTCTACATCTTAGTTTCCCTACCTGAAAAATGAGTTAGATGAATTAGACCATTCTCAAAGTATAATATGACTTTACATTAAAGTGATTATATACTTTAGTATTTCCCAAGTGACATTTTCGATTTGGTCACATAAGATTAAACATCAAAATTTAAACAGAATAAGTACAAGCATTAAAACTATTCAACTATTATAACAAAAGTTGAAGGTTAAAAGCCGAAACCTCTTCTGTAGTAGAAAGGAAAAGTTGTTTATATTTTTATTTAATAATGTTAATGGAATAATTTTAAATCCTACCCCTGTAAACTGAAAATTAATTCTGCATCTCTAGTGAGTTCAATAAGTTACTTAATGCAAAAGTTTTGATTGAATTAAGGTTCCTTAATTTGTGTAGTGCCTAACACAAATTAAAATGTGTATAAAACGCTCTTGTGTGTATATAATTCCACTAGATTGTCACCATTACACTGAGGTGTGTGCAGGGAAGCAGAAGGGAGCAAAGAGCGAGTTGACTGGGAACTACATGCGGGCAATGCTGGGCATTTTAGTAATAGGTGTGGTATTAGCTCTCTTCTATCCAGGAGAAAACTACAGTAGTGAGAATGAAAAGACTGGTCCACAGGCCCAAATCAAATAATTGAAAGGGCTTAATTCCACTAAAGTTAGGCATTCAAACCCCATATTCTTTGTTTCTTCCTTTGAAAGATATTGGATTTCCAAAACACATAATTCTAATTCCATTTCTGCAGCTCAAATAATTGAAAATTGTTTTTGAAAGAAAATGGAAAAACATATTCTTTATTAATGACTAATATACTAAGATCTTATTTAAAACAATTTATAGTATAGAAAAAACAATTTATAATATAGAAAAAACAGCAAAAAAATGGTAACCATTTAAAATGTTACAAAGCGGTTTTAAATATGGTGATAGGGCTGTATCACACATAATACATTACTTAATGTAGTTCTTAAAGTGTAAATTCTAACATATTTCAGAACAAAGCCTGAATTCATTTGCTAAAAACACTGGTTTTACAAATTGTTATTCTGACTAAGGAGAAATAAAAATGTATCACTGAGGAACATGACCAAAAATTTGAAATACTGTCAAGGACCATCATTTTGACCCCAAACAGGAGCAGTTTCTCCAGTGATTTTGATTGGCATTTTGAAATGTGCCTATGGATAAAACAAAGAAAATGGCATACCTCACATTCAAATGCCCACACAGAGATAATAATGGAAGCAATGTTTTATGGGTCATTGGGGAAGGCAATCCCATCTGAATGTTTGTTCCTGAGGATGATAAGAGCAGAGTGAATATTCTTCTGCGTCATATAACTCAGACTAGAGGAAAGACTGATGGATGATGATTGTTTTAATACAAAAAGCCTGAGCAACAGAGGGTGGTTGAAACAGAGACATATGCACACACACACACACATGCGATAACTGAACAGGAGTTATTCTAGATACTTTGATGTCGTGAATAAATTCAAAGTGCCAGAGCCCTGAACCCAGCCCTGAGGGTGGGTCTATAGCTTTGTTCTCTCCTGTGCTGTTAGGTGTAAAAAGGTAATGGAATTATAGACCAAAGGCAGACAAAAATTTTTTAAAGGCAAGTTTTATTTTCTTTTGTTTTTCATAACTGGAGTAAGTGCTTCCTGCTAAACTTTCTAAAACAGATGGTTGTCTGTTCTAGGATGAAAGATTAATAGTGAAAGAAATTCCTCAGCCTTGCTCAGGAGCACACAGCCTTTGCTGGCAGGCAGTAATCAGAAAGAAAATGTCCCTTTTGAGGCAACGTTTTTGAGAAAGTTTGAATTTGAGAGGCAGTATAGCAGATAGGATTATTCTTTTTTGGACTGTTCTTTTCTCTGTCTCTCTCTGAGCACTCCCTCCCAGTCTCCTCCCTTATCCCTAGTAAACTGTATTTACATCTAAATCCTTCTACTTCTTGGAGACCAACTGTAAAAATATTTTTTCAATTATTATGTAGCTAATACAAAAATGATAACCTAGTATATGTTGATAATGATTGTAGGTAAACGTCATCTGATCCTTACTATTTTTTTTTTTTACTAAGATGTAGACAAGGAATTACGTGTAATCTAGTGGAGTGAGGTTAGTAAATATTGTATACACATCACCAGCCGAGTCATATGCATTTTGCACAATAATTACTTATCTCATGGGAAGCAAATTACTAGATGCTCCTTTCTTCATCAATACACACACACATATGCATGCACACAGTTTAATGTGATCTTATGGGATAAAAAAGTTTGATAAGATTTTAAAATGCAGTAGTGTATTCATCTAGTTTAAGAGTTAGGCTCTTAAATTGACTTTGTTACATTCCTTATTGAACCTTTAGATTGGTGGCTTTCATATGAACAATTAATGTTTTAATTATCCGTCACTTTTAACTATACATTTAATGCAGATGATAAGCAAGCCTACAATTCAATTTTTATGTCTTTAAGCATACTTCTGGAATCAGTGAAGGTGCCAAAATAAAATAATAGTGTAACTTATACTAGGGTATAAATGGGGAATTCTGCTAGACTTCATGGTGTAAAGAAAGATGGCTCAAGATATGAGTCCCTGGGCAAACAGGAATGCAAAATAATTTATTGTGCCAAGATGTATTAATGTTATATCCTTATGTTCTGTGTTTAATAAGGATGTTGTATCAGCACGATAAGTTGAGTTTGGCTTGGAATCATTATGTATGGAAACTTAGAATGGGATAATTGGAAGCAAGAGAAGCAGGCTTTTTGAATGAACAACATAAGTGCCTGATTGTCTTTTTCTCTTGATTAAATAAGATGTGGTTCTCAGTGTCACAGTGGGGTGTGTCTGAATACCAGTTTTTGACAATTTTGTGTCATCAGTGCCATTTTGTTTAATTTTATCTGTCTCGTTTTGAGTATTCAGAAAATTAGACTGATCAATCACACTAAGAGAATCAGCAATATGACAGGAATATCAGTGTGACCTGCCTAAAGATTTCATTGTGGTTTTAGAATGTCATATTTTACTTTCTTTCCCCAACGTAATATTAACATATATTCAGTCGTTCAGATATTCAGTCTGAATATATATTCATATATTCAGAGAACTGATTGATAAACATTTTTAAAACGCTGAGTGATAGTTTATTGATTCTCACTCTGGTCTTCTCTACTTTAGTTTAAATAATTGGAAGCTATGTGATTTGCTAAACAGTTCCTGGTTTACAATTTATTTTCAGTACTCACACAACTTCCTTGCAACCTCTTTGAAGAAGTAAAAGATTGTATCTTTCAAATATATTGTAGATGATTCTAAATTCTGTGCTCTACTGATACATCACACAATTGAGAATAGTTTAACAAGACTGGGGATTTGTTGGCATTTATTTAGAATGACTGCTTGGTTAAATATTTTTTGTTCATAGATAAAATATTTTCTCCTTTTGTCATTTTTTGAGTTATTTAGTCAAAGATAAATATCATTCTTTGATGATATCTAGTCATGCCATATCCTTTAGCATAGCTATAAAATGAAAGAAAAGAATTATCTTGGATTATGGTTTTCAAAAAGTCATGACTAAATTGAGAAAGACAAGACTAAATCAAAAGCAAAATTCCAGAGACTGAAGTTAGAACTCACAAAGAGCAATTAAATTAAGGTAGTATGCAGAACATAAAAGAGTGGCAAACGTCCTTCCTTTTTTAAAACTCCAATTCTGGAAAACTTGCTGGCTAGGCTATTATCTACAGTTACTTCAACTATTCCTTTGTAGTAGTCATATAATATAAAAGATGTAAACTCATGACAGCTCTATCTTGTACATGCTCAAATGGAAATTACTGACCAAATGAAATTCCCTATATTGCATGCTTAAGTGGCTTTGTGAAAGATATTGAAAAAAATGCTAACAGTCTTTCTTAACAAGAAAAATGTTGTATGTTTCACTTATGTAATAGTTGACCAAATACAATGAATACAAATGTAGAATTCTTATATTTTAAAGTTTGACAGCCCAGGGAGGAATATAGGTACAATAATAATAACAAGAACAACAACACTAAGAATGATACTAATAATATTAGAGTGCAATACTCTAATAAAGATGAAAGAGCTACTGAGACATTACTTTGACATAGAGTCTAGAGGAAGACCAAAGATCTTACTGACTTTTCCCTGAATTTATCTATCTCTAAGGTCAGGCTCACCCTTTCACAAAGAATGCCAACCTGCTGAACACACGGTGAGACACTTTATAGAATATGCCTAGAAGAATAACAAAGAAAAAAACTTTGGGGAAAAAAAAACTTATGGCATGATTTAGAGTGCTGTCATTATTAACAATAAAGGGAATAGTTTATAATAAATAGGCAGAAGTGTATAATTGACTCAGGGTTTTCTGCTTGTTTTGTTTTTAATTATCACTGGTTCTGTGCAGCAGAGAGTTAAATATTTCTAGACTCCTGCTTCTCATCGATATTTTTGAAGATCAATATTTCACTTCCTTCTTCATCATACCTATTTCAAGACTGTGTAAAACAAGTCTTTCATTCCACCTGCTTCTTTTAAAATTGGCCTTGACATTGGTCCCATTGTGCATGTGTGTTTGTGTAATGGGAGAGGGATTTTTGCTCCCTCCTCTTGAATCTGGACGCATCTGTGATTCACTGGTATCTAACTGAATGTAGCAGAAGTGATGCTGCATGACTTGTGAGGTGAGGCCATTAAAGTGATGCACTTTCTCAGTGGTTACTACAGCACTGCTCTTGGAGCACTGAGCAAAGTTGCCAACTGTTCTGAAGCCTGCATTCTGTGAAGAAGTTTACACTGGCCCATGCAGACACAACACGTGGAGAGCTACTGAGACTACTGAAAGAGAAAGAGATGCCTACTCACCCAAGCTGCTCCAGACCCCTATTATTCCAACACTACCCACAGTCTAACTGCAATACTGAGATACTTGGAAGCAATACTGGAGTTAAATCTTTCCTAATTTCTGACTCACATATGGTTGCTGTATATAAGTACCTATATTTCAGAATGATTTATAAAACAGAAAATACGCTAATAACCAATAATAAATAGGCAGACATGTATAATTGACTCAGGGTTTTTTGCTTGTTGTTTTGTTTTTAATTATTGCTGGTTCTGAGAAGCAGAGAGTTACATATTTCTAAACTTCTGCTTCTCATTGATATTTAATCTTTATATTTGTGGGACTTTAAAAGAATAGGGAGGTCTTATTCCTGGGTACAATTAAATGAGGTTTGTACATACATACCATGGAATACTATGCAGCCATAAAAAAGAATGAGTTCATGTCCTTTGCAGGGACATGGATGAAGCTGGAAGCCATCATTCTCAGCAAACTAACACAGGAACAGAAAGCCAAACACTGCATGTTCTCACTCATAAGTGGAAGTTGACCAATGAGAACACATGGACACAGGGAGGGGAACATCACACACCAAGGCCTGTTGGAGGGTGGGGGGCAAGGGGACAGAGCGCATTAGGACAAATACTTAATGCATGAAGGGTTGATAGGTGCAGCAAACCACCATGGCACATATATACCCATGTAACAAACCTGCACGTTCTGCACATGTATCCCAGAACTTAAAATAAAATAAATAAAAAATAATAATAAAATGGGGTTTGCATTTTAACTTCTCATCATTTTAACTTTTTTTGCTACTTTTAATATTTTAATATGCTTGTTTACTTTCTTTGCCAATAGCTTTAATTGTTTCTCTGATGAAATTTAAATGATTCAACAATCAGATTTAACATGATTTTAAAGAATTACTTTAAAATATGTTATGCATTGACCATACAGTTGTCTTTTTTTAATGTATTATTACAATGACAGAACTGAGTGTGCATTATGTGAGGTATAATACTCAAAATGTAGTGCCTAATATACTAACATATTATATTAGTTTATAAAAACGAAAATAAACCTATTTGCTGACAATCATAATGTCAATTCTATACTAAGGTGTGAGACCATATTAGTGATATGGCCCTTCATGGTCTTCATGATCAGTTCATTTCAAGGTGGGATATATATACATATACACACACACACACACACACAAATATATATATGTAAAATACATATATGTATATATGTAAGCATAATTTATATTATATAATATATAGCATATATACATAAAATACATACATATATACACTTATACCTATATATACTTATACATGTATATAAATAAAAATATCACTTAAGCTTTAACATAGAAAAAAGGTGTAGAAGATTCCCAGTGCACAGGGTATTTGTGGAGAAGGTTGTCAATGTAAGAGACCATGTAGGGCCACAGTAAGGGAAAGCATGACTATTTTATAAATGAGATCCAGGCTAAAATAAGAGTAAATAATTTAGAAAGAGTTAGCAGGATCTTGAGGACAAATTTCATCAACTTTAGAAATTATACTAGATCTCGTTCCTCACTTCCTGATGGTCTCGATTTTAACTGCTATTGAAGTTAATACTAACTTACAGTGTCTGCTTTACATGAATTTGCATTAATGTATTTGCTTTCACTTTTACCATTTTAAACTAAGAACATTTAGCTTGACATTTCATGTTCAGTCAAGCCCAAGCAAGCTTCCAAATAAATGTAAAACTGGTGAGCTTCAGCCAACTCTATTGGGTTCACAAGGTTTTGACAAGTATTGTCATATTTTACAAAGAAACATGGAGATGAACTCAAATACAATCACAAAGCCCCATGAATTATCAAGAATTTGTTATAAAAACTGGGCAGCTCAACTAAATTGAAACAGTGAACCTAGGTCTCTGCTAATCCAGAAACAATGAAACAGTTCATTTAGAAACCTGACCAGGGTCTAGACAAACTTGACTTTTTCTAAAATTGAAGTCCTAAATAGCTGAGTTTGCATGCTATTGGATTTGAAATAAAATTTTGCTTCAACTTTTGCTGAGACAAAAAAAGGATGGATTTTTAAAAGTCATACAAAGAGAAAAAGAGGTATTTCTTAATAGTCTGATTATACATTAAAGGGAACATGAGGAACATTTGTCCAGGGTCTTAAAATTTAGTTCACTTTCATGGTAAAAATGGATACATATTCTTTGATACTTGTCCAGTCAAAAGCTGAGTTCTATTACTCTTCACATTAAAAATGGGCTAACTAGTTACCTGCCAGTCCAGAGCCTGTTTGGCGGTAATGGTATACCAGTTCTCTAGCTCTATAATTTTCAAAATTGGTTGGTCTTGTGTCCTATATTTTGGAACATTTGTCTGTGGGGTCCTGAGTCATCATGCAAGTAAGATACTTACTAGATAAACCATGAGGAAAACTCAAAAAGAAGATTCTACCTGAGCTAGCTATTAAGATATTCCTGCTGAGGCCTTGGCATGTGAGTTAAGATGTTCTCATATCTCCAGATCAGCCCAGGAAGCAACTGAGCAGCTTTAGTGACCATGGGCACCACCACATGGATAATATTGCCTACTCAAGTCCTGCCTCAATTCCTGACCAGAGTTTATTGGTTTAAGTCACAAAATTTTCAGGTGTTTTTTAATGCAGATAGATAAAATGGATTACATTGTTAAATTAACCTTATTTATTCTCTATAAGGTCACTGAAATATATTGAGTTCTAGTAAAGTGTGTTTTTAGCAACATATCCCAGAAGTAATTTGATCAGTTTTATAAAGTTTACACTGAAAATGTCAGTTTATTTTAAGGAAGCAATGATACTGCTAACCACTCAATTATTTTTCAAACTGAATAACACCTCAAGGGTAGCTCTGCCACACAGCACCCAAAATACAAGCCCAAACTTTAAAATAAACTTACATCAAAAACAAAATAAATACATACAATATAATAAATACAAAGAAGGTATGAAATATGTAAATCAGTTTAGAATTTCTTTCGGGGTTATACAAACAAGTCACTTTAATATGTGTTCTCTCACAATACCAGCAGTCATAGAGCCAGCTGGTTTTCAATTGATTCTGATGTTTGCAATATAAATGACCAATTTCTGCAACACTCATTCAACAAGTCATGCAGTCAATAACACAACAGAAAACACCATGAAGAACAGACTATTTTTTAATGTTTTATTGCAAAATCTTGGCAATAGTTTAATAACACAAACTATATTAATGTTTATTCTTTCATAAAAGAATCATCTAAGTCTTTGAGAATAATGCCCTAAGAGCAACTGTAATATCTCATGGAAAATTAAATTTAAAATATTTGTACTTACTTATAAAGCAAAATTACGTGATAAATTGTAAAAATGTAAATACAAAGCAATATATTAAAATGAGTCCAGAGAACACATTAACAAATAAGGAATAAACTTGGCACTACATAAATCATTTTACAAGGTTAAAAAATGACAGCAAAATGTCTAAATCATTTTGTTTAATATTACATTTTGGTTTTTCTCAATAAATAATAATCATAAATTATTCGGTATTCTTTACAAGTTCAAATCACACACAAAAAAGAAATTATCTCTTTTTTCTGGTCCCTAGGTCTAAAAATATTAGTTTTATGGATTCCATCCCTTCAACATTTAAAAATTACTTTTCACACTAGTTGCAGGTATTCAGTTTGAATGTCTCCGTGTCTTCCATGTTAACCTCTCTCTACATATACCTAGGTTTGGAATTTATTGGTATTGAGGTAACACCATGTTTAATATTTTGAGGAACTGGCAGACTATTTTAAGTAAGAGAAAATATCAGAAGTTCTGTTTTTACCAAGCATACTTTTAGTGTGTATGTGTCTCTATGGGTTGAGGGTGGAGATGTTGCAGAGACAATACAGTAAACAAATGAATAAACTGTGTACTATAGAAAATTAAAAAGTGCTACAGAAAAAAAAAATAGAGAAAGACAAGGAGGCCTAGAAAAGTGCGGAGGTGGTAAATGTGAATGCTAGTGTGGAGCAGGTTCTCCTAGAAGGCCTGCACTCTCTTAATGAGGTATTTAGGCACTGACCTCGAGAGGATGATAATTAACCATATAGAGATTGGGATGTAATATTTCAAACAAGGAAACAAGGGTCAAGGTTATGAAAAGGAAGCAAATTTAACATGTTGGAAAGATGGTAGGGTGTCCAGTAAGTATAACATGAGATTTTAAGTAAGTATAATATGAGATTTTATTGTACAGTTTTTAATACTCTTTTCTCATATTTCTCAATTTTTCCTTCCCTGCAAATATTATACAATATATTTTATATTCTCCTCAGAATTGAATCATTTGTAAATTTTGTGTTCTCTCTGATTTGATTCATATTAGTAAATTATTCAATAGAACAAAGATCAGGTCAGACTCCTGAAATGCATTATTAGAAAATTCCTTGCTGCTTCATAAGTGTCATGATCATCACATTTTGGTCATTAAAAAATTTGTTTTTTCAATCAATTTATTTTTCTAAATTAAAGCCACTTAAAAATTTTATTTTATATACAGACAATCATATCTCTCTATAAAAACTGAATATTTCAAGATAATTAGTACAATCTTTGTATAAAATTATATATAATATGTATTATGTATATAATTTTCCAAATATATAATATATATTTTTCAAGGTAGGGTGCAATCTCTACTACTTCTGGTAGTTAAATAGAAACTTTATGGAGTGATGGGTTACAGACTAAGACTCAAATAGGGAGAGCATAACCATGATTCAAAATAGAGGGAAGAGAAGGATCAAAAACCCAGAGATGGGGGAAATATGCATTTGGGGTTGGAAAGCAGTGTGGTTTCAAGCTGAAGTGTTATGTCTAAGCTAGAAGGTATTTTAAGGCCACATTGTGAAAATATTTTAAAAGAACTCTAAGACATTACAGTCTGAAAAAGTAATTAGAAGGTTTTGAGTTAGCTTTTTATACCATGAATTAATATTTCTAGAACTAAGATATGTAGAGTTTGGAAGCTGTAAGTACCAAGATTAGTAAGAAGGGAAATGTCTACTACCACCTCAATCAGAGGAGGAGACACATGTCACAAATTTGGGAGGGTGAGAAAATTGTAATACCAAAAGACCAATGTCTACAACTGTCTTAGTAGATTTCTATGAAAAATATTGAATTAAAAAAATCTGAATTAGTTTATTAGTCTTGGTTAAACTGAAAATTAAAAGATGAAATATAAGGATAAAATTCAATTTTTACGTAACACAAAAACAAATAAAACCATACAAGTATATAACCAGAAAATCAATCAGATTTTAAAATAAGAAATACAGAGGAATCTTTATTTTCTGTATGTTCTGTTTCAGCCAAGTCTGTGACATGGCAGCCTGAATGGCTAATGCTATTTTAAACTTCATTATTATATAAATATAACACACAGATCAAAAAGGTTACAGTCTTTCTGGGTACTGGTCAGAAAGTATCTGGTATACTAGGCATAGTGTTTCCTCCTAAAAGCCACTTTCCTATTTTGCAGGATAAAATTTAAAGGCATGTTTAAGGCTTATCCAATCAAACTCCAACATGTGTTTGGGGCCTCCTCCCAGCTACGACCTCCTCTCACTTGTTTACCTGCAAACAACTTCAGAGCTTTCGTACTCAAGTCTTACAAGGACCCAGAATTTATAGATAATGCTGTATTGTTTACTTGAAATTTGATAAAAGAGCAGATTTTAGGTGCCTTCACCCACCAAACACACACAAATGGTAATTCTGGGTGGTGATGCTAATTAATATGACTGCAGTAATTATATGTTAACATGACTGTGGTAATCACTAGACAATGTATACATATATAAAATCATCATGTTGTACACATTGAATATATGTAATTTTCATTTGTGGATTAATTTTTTAAAAAGAGGCTAGGGTAAAAGAGGAGAGGATTTTGATAAACAGAAAAGTGAGGGCCCTATCTATAGGTAGCCACTTTCATTGGGAAAGGCAGAGGCCACCTGTTGAATATAATATGCACCTGTGGCTATTATTTTGCAGCGGACCTACTTGGCAGTATTCACTGTTCCACAAATTCTCTTGTTTCCTCTCATCCTCTGATTTAGTTTACAGTTTTCTTTTGCATGAATTTTAATGATTTTCTTTTATTCAATATTCAAGTTCCAATAAAAATTGCGGCTATCCTGTGAAGACTTTCCCAAGTGTTCCAATCAGAAAAGAACCTCCTTCTACCATGTTACCACAGCAGCTCCTAGAGATGTTTGCTTGAAGAATCATAATATCATTTTCTTTAGTTTTATTTAACCTGTTAATATTTTTTTCAGTTGCATATAAACACATACATGACAAATCAAGACATAGATTTCACTTTAAAATGTTAAAATTAAAACAGTCAATTGTGAAGAACCATTACAGATATTTGTATTCTTCACAGTTTCTTGGTTAGAAGCAAAAGAAAAACTAAACATCTTACTTTAATTTTGGAAATACATTTGACCTTTCTTAATAATAATAATAATAATCGAACATATCCCAGGGTTTTAGGAATATTGTAACTTTGGGACCTAAACTTTTATTGGAGCCTTTCCAAAAAGTCCAGGTGAACACATTTAGGATTGGGTTCAGAGTGATGAGAATAGAGCTTTTTTTTGAGACGGAGTCTTGCTCTGTCACCCAGGCTGGAGTGCACTGGTGTGATCTCGGCTCACTGCAAGCTCCACCTCCCGGCTTCACACCATTCTCCTGCATCAGCCTCCCGAGTAGCTGGGACTACAGGTGCCCACCACCAAGCCTGGCTAATTTTTTGTATTTTTAGTACAGACGAGGTTTCACCGTGTTAGCCAGGATGGTCTCAATCTCCTGACCTCGTGATCTGCTGCCTCGACCTCCCAAAGGAGAACACAGCTTTTGAAAGGACCTGTCACAGGGTCCCTGCTGAATAATAATAATTATTATTATATGGAGCTTATAAACTCAATAAGTAGAAAGATAAAATAACAGTGTCAAACAGATGTAGTGGAAATGAGGTGAAGTCATCTAGGAAAATAGAAGTCTATGATTACAAAAAGGAATGTTAGAGGTACATTTAAGTTTTATTTAAAACAGAGCAGTTGCAAATAGTGACAATATCCAAGATGACGTCTTGGCTATAGAAAGAAGCACAGAGAAAGACATAGGGAGTTGGAGAAAATTTAAAATTCTGAGGTTCTGGTGTAGCATTGGTCATTCACATAAACACTAACATCAACAAAAAGAATAGGCTGGGTGCCAAGGACTTCAATGAGTTCTGGGGAGTGTTGTTGAAAGGTTAGTAGACTGGAGCAATTACAAGAGGCCGGAATTATTCTATACAGGTGTGGAGGATCAAGAATTTAAACATTTAAGAGGGGAACCAGGTGAATGTCAAACCACCTACATGTAGAACAAGGAAGAAGGAGTAAACATTTCTGACAGAATTTGAGTGGAAGAGATATCCAGTGTATTAGGCCATTCTTGCATTACTACAAAGAAATACCTGAAACTGGGTCACTTATAATAAAACAGTCTTAGTTGCCTCACAGTTCTGAAGGCTGTACAGCAAGCATAGCACCGGCATCTGCTTCTCCAGAGGCCTGATGAAATTTTTACTCATGGCAGAAGGTGAAGCAGGAGCAGTCACATTTCATGGCCAGAGCCGGAGCAAGAGAGAGAAATGGAGGAGGTGCCACACACTTTTAAGTGACCAGATCTCTCAAACCTCACTCACTGTCAAGAGGACAGCACCAAGTCATGAGGGATACACCCCCATTATCCAATCACTCCTACCAGGCCCTACGTCTAGTACTGGGTATTACAATTCAACATGAGATTTACGTGGGGAAATTATACAAACTATAACACCTAGGAACTGAAGATTTCTTTCAGTGGAGGCAAGGATCAGATATTAAAATATCCTGTCAAGATATTACAAAGCTTTAAGTAGTAAGCAGAATTGTTTAATACATCATGGGTTCTCTAGAATATGCTGTGTTACCATTTGGTGTAGAAGGAAACACTGCAATTATAATGTTAATAACAAAATCCACAGAACAATTTGGGGATAAAGGAAATAAAAAGGAGACGGGAGGGACAATGGCCTTCCATTGATAGTAATGTGATAATAATAGTGTTTATGGAATGAATACAAAAATATGTTGGTATTAAGTGGGCCTCAAATTCCAAAAGGAGGATGATCAAAATATAATGCAATCTAGAATAGGTTTTCTTATATATAGTTAGAATGTGGTGATTTTTTAAAACTCTCAGTAGAAGTATTTTATTGTTCTAAATGTTCTCCACATCAATTGAGCCAGTTTTAGTAATTGATTTCACATTTGAAATACTTTCACACTGTTTCTTATGAATGAATATAGCAAGATATCTTAAAATATCAATCTTCTCCAAAAGCCCTTATATAAGAGAATTTCCCCACTTATTCAGAGGTATATGTATGGCTCTAAGATAAAATAGGTTTCTTATGAAAGGAATGCAAAGAATAAGAAACCATGTCCAGTTTTGCATCTCCAAATTAGGCCCTTGAAGCTTACATAAAATTTAATAGCTTTGAAACATCACAGATTGTGATTTGCATAAACTGGTATTGTTAAGTAAAGTCACGAGAAAGTTTTCTTTTCCTCAAAGGTGGGTAGTAATGGATACCATCACTTTTTTACATTAGAAGGATTAAATTAGCTATCATATTTATAAGTTTATTTATACTTTATATATTATAGGTTTTTATGAGTGCTAAATCTTGTCTCAACAATTACATTACCAATATATTCATCACTATGGCCCCAGACAAGCAACCTCTTCGTCACTTGGGGAGTCATTAGAAATTTAAACACAATAACCCCAATACAAACTGGTGCAAGAGAAATTTGAGAAACATTGTTCTATATCAGTAAATTGAATTAACTGGTAACCACTGAAGAAAAGGAACCTGTTTAGAGAAGAAACATACATGTGGTTCTAGGATAAAGACTCTTACAAACGTTGCGACAAAATATCTAAAATATTTTATTTTTGTACAGCTACTGTGTTTACATGGATGTTTTGACAAGGAGAGATTTTTCAGTATGATGGAAAATGATCACGTGGATTATAGAGGAGTTGCAAGATGAACTAGATTGAAATATCATTCCAGCAGTGTTGATAGCCAGATATAAATGAGCCTCTGCATTAGCTATTAATCTTGGCTAACTTAATGGGGTTATGTATTGTTAGTTTCTTCTTATTAACATGTATAAATTTGTTCTTGGTTTATATATGTATCCATCTATCTGTGTATATTTCTGCTTGGTGCCTGCTGTCTTCTTAAATGTTAAATGTTTTGCATTTTAATTGTTTAAGCGTTTATGTAGTTTAACATTCACTATCGTCGTAAAAGTTTAGTTATGCCAACAACAAACCAATTTTAAACAATATAAATTGATATCATCTTTTCCCTTTCCACCTTATTACTGTGATACAGTGACCTTTCAATTGCAGCTTTGGAGTTATAATGATATAGGTGTTAGTGTCAGTGATATAATTCTCAAAATGTTTAATGTCAGTGCTACCCCTTAAGGAGTAAACTCTATATTGGAAGCTGAATATAAGGTTAGAAGTAGAGGTCAAAGCATAAGTGTGCTGGCTCAGTCATACTAATAAACTCATATACTCAGTAGGCTAATAGAAAGTGAGCAGAAATAGGTGAAACCAGGGAAATGTAGATCTTCAGTTATTGGGCTGAATTACTCCCAAGATCCTGAGTCTGACTGCTTCTTGAAAACCTGCATTTGTCTGACTAAACATCAACAAATATATTTTACTTATTCTTCTACAAGCCAGATCAGAAATATTCTAATATTTGTTAAGTTTGAAGCATAGATCCAATCATTTCAAAGATTATATGGTCTTAGAAGCACATAAAGAGTTTGTTTTATCAGCAAATAGAAAAATACTAGGTGTAAGAATGCAATAGAAAAAATGGACTATACAAAAAAAAACTTCATATATTCACATGGTGCTGTATCCTTACCTGCTGTATACTACAGCAGACATCATATAAATAAAATATAATACATCATTAGATGCCTGCAATTCCCATTTATCTATACAATTTTAGTTGATGCTAGAAATGAAAAGTAGAAAGAGGATAATGGTGGAGGCTTGTGTGCACTTGAATAAATAACCAGGGTAGCAAAAGTGATAAGTAATAGAAGTGCAGTGAGAAGGAATGCAACAGACACAGAGAGAATTTACTTTTCTAAAAAATTACAGATTATCTTGCAATTTATAAACTGTCTGTAACTTCGAAGCACTTATACCAAAGCAAAGCTGACTGAAAAAAGAGAAGCTTATAGATGTTTCAATAAATTAAACAATAAATTAAAGTGAAGCAAAGGGGTAGAAAGTATTAAGTTAAAATTACCAACCAGAACTAATACTAACAACTGCTGCATTTCATCTTGAGAGTTCGTGACTCGGAGTTTTGAGCACAAAATTAATGACACGACTCTTTTGGAAAAATAGAAGTAGAATCTGAAAAAACTTTCTAAAAGATATTTTCAGCTGTTGGGGGGGTGGGGGGAAGAAAACAGGTCACTGATCGGGAAGCAGAAGCTTTTTATACAAATTGAAATTGTAGTATGAGAACAGATGCATTGGTCAAATTCAAGTTTAAATAATTCTTCCAAAAAGATTGAATTTATCAATATCATTTAGTGTTTTTCAGGTGGATAGACTCCCTTAGGATCCTAGGTAGAAGTGCAGTCATGCACCGCATAATGATGCTTCTGTTGGCTATGAACTAAACATATGATGGTCGTCCAATAAGATTATAATGGAGCTGAAAAATTCCTATTGCTGAATTATACTGTAGCCATCATAAAACCATACAGCAATGCATTACTCGAGTTTGTAGTAATGCTGGAGTAAACAAACCTATGTGACTATACAGCCAGTCACATGAAAGTATAGCACATACAATTATATATACTACATAATACTTGATCATGAAGATAAACAACTGCTACTAGTTTGTGTTTATTATCCGTTACTTTTTTATCATTATTGTGTGTACTCCCTATTAAAAATAGAGAAGTCTACCTATTAAAAGAAAAGTTAACTGTAGAACAGCCTCAGACAAGACATCCAGGAGGTATTCTGAGGAAAGCATTGTTATCACAGGAGATGCCAGCTCTGTATATTTTAATGCCCCTGAAGACCTTCCAGTGGAATAAGATAAAGATGTAAGACAGTAATATTGATGATCCTGACCTTGTGTAGGCCTAGGCTAATGTTTGTGTTTGTGTCTTAGTGTTTAACAAAAGGTAAAAAGTGAAAAAATAATAATAATTTCAAAAATATAACTGCTTATGGAATAAGAATATAGAGAAAAATATTTTTGTACAGCTACACTGCATGTGTGTTTTAAGATGTTATTACAAGAATCACATTTTTTAATTACAAATTTTATAAAGTTACCATAAACTGTTTTATTATTGAAGAAAGAAATTTTTTTAAAAATAAATTTACTGTAGTCGGTGTACAGTGTTTATAAAGCGTGGTGTAGTGTACAGTAATGTCCTAGGTCTTCACATTTGAAACCACCCAACTCTCCCATAGAACTGATGTTTATGGTTTCTTTTGAAAAAACATAGAAATTAACCCCCTCAGTCTAAAACTTGAAAAAAGCTATATTTGTCTTATCTGAGTTCCTTTCTTAGGAAACCAACAATAAGTCTTCCCAGATAGTATCAAGGAACTGAAACTTACCAAATCACTGCATCTGCACAATGAGACCCCTCACCCATCATGATTGCCTAACTGACCACCTAGTTCATTTTGACCAACTCCTCTTCGGCAACCCTCTCTAACTCCTATTTTCCTACACAAGGTTACATTTCTTCCATGTAATATAAACTCATAATTTTAGTCAATTGAGGAGATGAATTTGAGAGTGCTCTCCCATCTCATTGGATGCAGCACCCAAATTAAGCCTTATTCCCTGGCAACACCCATTGTTTTAGTGATTGATTTTCTGTGCAGCAAGCAGCAGGGCCTAGATGGAACCCCTGGCATTTTGGTAACATGTTCACTCACTGCTCACTGACTCACACAGAGCAACTTCCAGCCCTGCAAGTTCCATTCATGGTAATTGCCCTATAAGCACCAAACAGTATCTATGATACCTTATGCTGTACCATTTTTATCTTTTATATCATATTTTCAACTATCCCTTTTCTAAGTTTACATATGTTTAGACAGACAAATACCACTGTGGTAAAATTGTCTACAGTCAATATAGTAACATTGTATACAGGGTTATAGCTTAGGAGCAATAAGCTATACTATACAATCTAGGTGTGTAGGCTATGTCATCTAAGTTGTGTAAGTATACTCTACAATGTTCGTACAACAATGAAATCACCTAAGGATGCATTTCTCAGGATGTATTCCCCTCATTAAGGGATGTGTGATTGTAACTGACATACCATGTTCTATTGACTAGAAAACTATAACAGTGGAAACTTGTTATGAAATTTTAAAAATATGCTAATAGTCTTTATCAACTTCTTGCATCAAAAGTAATGTAAGTCAGAAGAGGTTTTTATATTTGAATAGTATTCCACCCCTCAAATAAGAAGTGATTTATACAAATAATGTTGTCTGAGTGTTTGAATCTTGAAAACATAGAGTGTCAATAAAATTTACTGCCTAAATTTTCATTAGTCTTTGACTGTGAAACTGAAATTAATTTGTTCCAAGAGTGTAAGATGTCATCTTTACATTGTACTTCATATAATTTTGTCTTAATATTAAATTAATCTTTTCAAATACATAGTAGTAAGATTTAAAAAATTTCTTGTTCAATCTTTTTAGCAGTAAAATTCAAAGAAACTTGAACTTGATGTGTAATTGAATCTATGTTTAATAGACTAAGCATAAATGGTAATAGAAGTCAAAAAACACAGTTTGTAAAAATGCACAAAGAAAACAAAGTAAAAAGATATCAGTGTCTTTGGTTCTTCTGTTCTTTTCATTATATTTTGGTTGTATAAGGATATAATCTTCTCTTGAGATTAAACTTTGCATATTGCAAAATAAAAGTAAAAGAAACAGAAAACAATAAAACACAGTAATATTTACAAATAATTTAAAATCTTAAAATTCAGATATTAAAAGGGAGAACATTTGTTTGATATTTGAATACATAGCCACTACACATATTCCTGTGGTATTCCGTCTAATGGAAATCAGCAAATATTGTGGATTAAAAGACTGGACGCATCTTTCAGTAAGAAACATACTGTGTGATAAAGGAATTTTCATCAGTTTGGGCTAGGAAAAAATTTGCTGCCAAATACAATGATTCTAGTTCCAGCTTTTCCATATTAGCTGCTATAGTCACAAAGGATTCCCTTACTCTATTATGGTCATCCACTAATTACTCAAATATTTTACATGAAAAAAAAACAACACTTTCTGTAGGATGCGTATTCTTTTTACACTTTTTTTGGCATTTCTATTAAAGTTAGATTTTTTAAAGTAAGTTTTATTAGCTAATATTTTTTATCATGGTGGACTTTCTGTCACATCAATTAACAATAGTTCTCTCAAGACATTTAAAACCATTTTATTTGTCTCAAACTTTTTGCATACAAAAGTCTGTTAATAGGAATCTGTTTTAGGAAAAAATCTGTTGGTTGCAATGAGACATTGAAAATTTCCTTAACAACAGTCTGAGTCAGCACCTGCATTAGATACTAGGTTAAATTTTACTACATATATTAGTAGTCAAAAGTAAATGTTTTCATTCACTGATATTTCATATATTAAGATATTGCTAATATTTTTCTTTAGTTTGGGTAGTGTTAGCCCAATCTAGCACCTAACAGTCATGCTATAAAGCAGAAGGACAGAAGCTAATCTGGACTGAGGACCATCAATACAGTGGTCATCTCCAGTGACACTGACTTAGCTACCTAGTATTATCTCTGCCGCTTTCAAAACTATATAGTATGTCAGAAGCTGCTGATATTCCCTGTACCTAGAGTTCCAGTCATTTCAACTCTCCATCAAGAGCCAGAGATTCACCAAAAAGCCATTCACTCTTAATGTCTCTGCTGTCCTAAGATAATACGACAATGAACTATTATACACAGGGTATTGTGAAAAACTCAAGAAAGACCTCTGAGAAAATATACCTTTTGAGACTTAATGAAGAGCAGGTGTTAGTCATATATAGTTGCGAGATGTTGGATAGGGAACCATCTTAAAGACACATAGATTAAAATAAATAGGATATGGAGTGTCTTGGGAGTTGATTAGGCTTCAGGATCATGAATGTTGAGATAAGAATGACAACGTGAGCAGGTGTCAGAATGCAAAACTTGAAGAAACATTTCTGTCAGTTTAAGGAACTGAGAATTTACACTAGCTAAGATAAAGAATAATTGCAGAATTTTATCTGGAATATGCCAGAATCCAATTTGTTTTTAAGGTGGTTAACTCTAGCTGTGAAGAAAACCTATGTGATGAAAATAATATTGCAGATGAAATTAAGACATTTTCATAGTCATATAGTTAAGAAAAGCAAATGTCTTGGCCTAGGACAGAGACAAAGGTATAAAGGTTTTATGAATGTGGGAGGTTTTTCAGATTATTGAATGCCATGAATATAGTAATAGGAGGAGTCTAAGATGAGTGTCAGTTTTTTCTCTTGGATAACTAAATTGATAGAGATGTCTATAATCAAAATGCAGAGCAAGAACTTTAAAAGGCAAGATAAAAATTCACTGTTTTAATGTTGATAGTATGGTGCCCATGGAAAATCCAGGTAGAGATATTCAGAAACTAATAAAATAATGTGTTTCTTGGTCAGAAAACAGTTATAAGCTGGAACACTGAATTGTATTGTGAAAGCTAAAAATCATGCCTATTCTTTATAATTCTTAGCTGGGACCTTTGGTTAAATCTAAGAATCAAATGGACAGAAGTCAGATTAACAGGAGGAAAACATACAAGTTTTATTAGTTTTTACATGTACACAGTGATCTTCACAAGAGAGTAAAGACTTGAATAAATAGCCAAAGCACAAAGCTTTTGTACCTTTAAGCAAGGAAATGATACATTTGCAAAGAAAGGGTAAGACAAAGGGGTTTGGGGCCAGGGGCAGTAAATTGTAAGGAAGTCACTGGAAGATATATGGGGGGGGGATGTAAAGCTAGTGAAAGATAATAATTTGTTTAGTACATTTATTTGTAGAGATTCTTTGTGGCATCATTTCCCAGCCTTTGGTGATAAGTTTTATTTTCTCATCCTGGTACAGAAAGAGTATCTTTCTCAAAGAAATTTTTGGAGGGGGTACTTATTTTTATTTTTGAGACAGGGTCTCACTGTATTGCCCAGGCTGGTTCTGAACTCCTGACCTCAAGTGATTCTCCCGCCTCACTGGGATTATAGTCGTGAGCCACCACACTCCGCCAATCAAAGAAATTGTTGTGGCTTACTATGAGTAGAAGAGGACAAGATAGATAGTCCTATCTGCATCTGGTATTTCTCAGATGAATATAATGAGTAGGCATATTTTGAGATGTCATGACCTTAACTCCTTTAATTGAGGCATCAGTAGAGTATAGCTGGTGATTGTCTGGGGGAAACATATAAGAAGAAGAATGGGCTAAGAATAAAACTCTGAGCAAAAATATTATTTAGTGGATAGGAGAAAAAAAATCCCCTGAAGATTAAATGGTACATTAATCAAAGCAGTCTAAGGAAAGGGAGGATAGCACAGTATCACATTAGATATGGGAGCAGAGATTAAACGAGGTGAACATCCACCAGTGCAACAGAAGACACAAGGAAAAAAAAACTAACAACTAGCATATTATTTATAACTTAATGATGTTATTGGCAAACATATTAATGAAAACCAACTTTAGTTGTCCTGTAAGTTACTGGGAAGTAAGGGAGAGAGAGAGCATGTGTGTATTTCCTTTCAAGAAATTTGGATTAAAAAAGACAAGAGTTAGACTGGACCTACCACTCCATACAATGTCAAGGCTGAAAACGAACCAATAATGGAACGAACAAATATGAGTAGCCTAGAGAGAAAAAGGAAAACGGACATATAAGAAAGATTCAAGAACCACAGGGAGGTGTGAACATAGAATCAGTTAATGGGATTTCTGAAAGTAAGCTCGAAGACATGCTCTATTTAGATATATTAAAATTTTTGTTTTGTTCATTTGTTTAGGATACCGCATATCTACATAGTACTTCCTAGAGGCAAACTCATCTATTGAGTATTCATTCTGGGTTATAATTTTGGTATCGATAAATCTAATCTTTGTCAGAAATACAAATAAATAGAAGAGTCATATTTACTTTTTATTGATTTCTAAGCATTTCCTTAAAATGTGGGAAGAAAATAGAAGAGCCATAGAAATATGCTGGAGGAAAATTGAACATATTCTTTTGGAGGAAGTCAAAAGCTAGTGAGATATTTTGCTCGAAAAAATAGGAAAATACTACATGAGTTCACATGAATATTTAACAGACTGATATATTCTATTGAAGTTTAACAAGCAGCTTCACATCCCTTCAGTCTTTCCACTCCTGACTGCACTAACATCTGTTTTACTCAATTCTGAAATAAAACGTACATCGGATTTTCTTACTGGATTGTAAACATGTTCAAAGGCAGTCCAGGGTGAGGATGTGTTCCTGGTGCAAATTGCTTTTTAATATTTCTAGACATATAAACCTCCCCTCAGCCATCCTCCTCACAACTTCATATTAACCTAAGGATCTGACTACAACAAACTGTCTAACTGCATTTTGCTGCTGAACTGCTTTACAGTTAAGCTGTTGCTTCATGCTTGCCCCTTTTTGTTCAGCCAAATAATTTGGTGTTCATCTCCGTGGCATAATAAAAAGTGATACACAAGGATTTGAAAAGGATGTAATCATGTACACAGCAATACAAATATCATTAATTTATTTCCAACATATTCTACAGTGTGTATTTTGTATTTAGTGGTAGAATTGCAGCTTTATTGAGAAAACACCATATAGGGAGATTTATTTTATTGTTACTTACCATTCAAAAATAATATTTGTTAGTATATCATGATAATTTACAATAATAAATATTGCATAGTGTTTCCCTTTTCAGAAAATGTTTTATAACTCTTAATTCCACTGTTAGATGAACATCTTATAATCATACAATAATAATATGTGTCTTCTACGTGCCTCAGGTTTAATGTTTAACTTTGATTTAAGTGGCATTTGATTACAAAAGGAATATACTGTTCCTTTTCTGAGAAGGAGCCCTGTAAGCCATCAGCACAATGCTACAGTTGCCCGGTGAAACCCAGGTAATGACAATTGCCTGATTATTGTTAGCAAACACTGTTTTATAAGTTTCTTATTCCTAAGATCACTATAGTCATTTAATTATTCTATATTTTATTATGTTAACTTAATTTAGCTTTTAACTACTCAGGATTTTTACACTGAGTTATGTTTAAATACTTACCTTTATAATTCTCATAACCCAGATTTGGATGCAGTATAGTTTGCAATTTACTAAAGCTTTTGAAAGTACATTTAAAAAAATTTTCTTTACATTTATGAAAAAATTAAAACGGATGCTTGTAACTCATTGATTTGGGTAATTTCTGAAAAGGCTTTTACCTGGAAATAAGTAGCAGTTTTAGGGGGTGGGGGGGGCTTATATTATATTATTTAATCTTTAGGTCAATGACATTTATTAATTTGAGTTAATTTGTTCTAGGTATGGTTTTAGAACATATTCACTCTTCTCGAGGAGCTAATTATTTCTAAATATATTCACCCAGAGCTGAAACTCCTTGGAATACAATTATTTTCAGAATAGATGCTCCCTATCCTTAAATTCATATTATGTTATGAGTAAAATACATAAATATATTTAATGAACAATATGAGAGATAATCTTCATAAAAATAAAAGTTTAGGCAAGACTAATGTCCTCATGTTCAATTCCGTCAATTTATGAGTGGCCTGTTCTTTCTCCTAGAGGCTGACATTTTTTCATTGTCTTCAAACAGAAGGACTTTCTAAGAGATCTTGGATGTGACCAGACGATATTGCAATTAGTTTTCCCCTTCATTGGTAGGGTTTTTTTCTGACTGGCAAGTTCATGATTAATTTGCAAATCAAAACATTTCAGAACATTTCTTTCTTTCTGCTTCATCCTCTGCAACATTGACATTGCTGACCAACCTTCCCTCATCACACTCTCTTTGCTTCACGTCTGTAACCCTGCACTTGCCTTTATTTGATTTTTTTTCTTTTTGATTGTTCCTGTTCTTTCCTTCAGTCAGTATGTCAGGCAGTCAATAAAAAGAAATAATCAGAAATGAACTTTGACCACAAGGAACTCAAACAAACATAATACAATTTTTAAAACCCTTATTTTTCTATTTATTTATTGGAGACTCTCATCAATTTTTCACAGCTTCAAATTCTTAGAAGACTCTCAGACACTTCTTTTTAATTTCAACCTCTACCAAACTTCCCATGTATCCAGATCTTGACTTTTAACAAAAATACTCAGAGCTTAAGATATGAGTGATGTGATAGGTACTTGTTGAGACTTTAGTCAAATCCCTTAACATTTTAGCATTTCTTTTTATTTTATTTTATTTTTTTATTATTATACTTTAAGTTTTAGGGTACATGTGCACAATGTGCAGGTTAGTTACATATGTATACATGTGCCATGCTGGTGTGCTGCACCCATTAACCGGTCATTTAGCATTAGGTATATCTCCTAATGCTATCCCTCCCCCCTCCCCCCACCCCACAACAGTCCCCAGAGTGTGATGTTCCCCTTCCTGTGTCCATGTGTTCTCATTGTTCAATTTCCATCTATGAATGAGAACATGCGGTGTTTGGTTTTTTGTCCTTGAGATAGTTTGCTGAGAATGATGGTTCCCAGCTTCATCCATGTCCCTACAAAGGACATGAACTCATCATTTTTTATGGCTGCATAGTATTCCATGGTCTATATGTGTCACATTTTCTTAATCCAGTCTATCATTGTTGGACATTTGGGTTGGTTCCAAGTCTTTGCTATTGTGAATAGTGCCACAATAAACATATGTGTTCATGTGTCTTTATAGCAGCATGATTTATAGTCCTTTGGGTATATACTCAGTAATGGGATGGGTGGGTCAAATGGTATTTCTAGTTCTAGATCCCTGAGGAATCACCACACTGACTTGCACAATGGTTGAACTAGTTTACAGTCCCACCAACAGTGTAAAAGTGTTCCTATTTCTCCACATCCTCTCCAGCACCTGTTGTTTCCTGACTTTTTAATGATTGCCATTCTAACTGGTGTGAGATGGTATCTCATTGTGGTTTTGATTTGCATTTCTCTGGTGGCCAGTGATGATGAGCATTTTTTCACGTGTCTTTTGGCTGCATAAATGTCTTCTTTTGAGAAGTGTCTGTTTATATCCTTTGCCCACTTTTTGATGGGGTTGTTTTTTTCTTGTAAATTTGAGTTCATTGTAGATTCTGGATATTAGCCCTTTTACAAAAATTAATTCAAGATGGATTAAAGACTTAAACGTCAGACCTAAAACCATAAAAACCCTAGAAGAAAACCTAGGCATTACCATTCAGGACTTAGGGATGGGCAAGGACTTCATGTCTAAAACACCAAAAGCAATGGCAACAAAAGCCAAAATTGACAAATGGGATCTAACTAAACTAAAGAGCTTCTGTACAGCGAAAGAAACTACCATCGGAGTGAACAGGCAACCTACAAAATGGGAGAAAATTTTCGCAACCTACTCATCTAACATTTTAGCATTTCTTTTCCAGTCTTCTAAAAATGAAATTGGGCTAATTATTGAGATGCTTTAGAATTCTAACATTCTAGAATACTCTGGATCAGTTCTACCAGGAGATCCCAAAAGCATCATCTCCTTTTCACTCCAAATCGGTTTCCCCTAAGCAATTTGTCAGCTAAGGTTACAATGATTATCAACATGTAGATAGATAGATAAATAGATAGATAGATAGATAGATAGATAGATAGATAGATAATCTCTTTCTTGTCCTTCTTTCCTAATATAATTAGTTGCCTGATGGCAAAAATAGGAACCCCTATCACCCTTATAATTTTTTATGTAATTCAAGAGGTCATTCAGGTTATAAAACAAAAAGTATATTTATTAAGTTATACACACACACACACACACACACACACATATATATATGAGAACTCCCAGGTGAAAGTTGTAAAAAGAACTGAAATTATAAAATTAGCATATTGGATTCAGTTATCGCAGATTTTGTGGTTACATTTTCTAGATATTTTTCCACATATGATTCTATAGTTTGGAGTGTATAAAATAAGCCAAAGTCTGAGAACAAGGAAGTGACAAGAAATGCAGCTAGAGAAAAATGCAAAGGCAAGATATTGAAAGGCCCTGTATATCATGTTAAGGAGTTTGAATTTTACCTTAAAGGCAAAAGACCAAACCAAATTACATATACTTATGGCATAATCATTTTCATTTAAAAAAATCAACTTTTGCATCAGTGAAAAGATACACTGAGGCAAAACTGGAGACAGCAAGATCATTGAATAGGCTTTGCTGGTACCCAGATTTGAGATGATGAAGCCCTACTCAGAGCCATGTCACAAGAGGTAAATAACATGACTGTATTGGAAAAATTGTAAGAATCTATAATTGATGGGGCATTTCTATAACAAATTTTCTATAGAACATAAGGTGGGCAAAAGTCAAAAATGACGACCAATATTACGATTTAAGCGATTTTGTGGTGGATTGCCATGCTACTCACAGAACCAAGGTGTAGATAAACAGAAGACATCCTTGGGGATGTAAGTCACTTGTAGAATGTGAGATGCCTGTGGAACATGTAAGTAGAGTAGAATAAATAGGTAGCTGTATGGATATTCTATATGACTACTCAAGCCTTACACAGGAGGAATGAAGTAGCCAATTGGTCCAGGTTGAGGGTCCTACCTCCACTTCAATAGGAGCACCTCTATTTTTATGTGTTAAATTTCCATGAAGTTTTTTATATGTATAGACATTGCTAGCGCTTTAAGAAAGTTTGGATAAGGTAACATGACAAGTTGTTAATCTCCTGTGTATGCATATTTTCTTAATAGAAGAAAGAATATGAGAAAAGTACATTCTTCTGATTTCTGGCCCAGTGATCTCAAACTCGCCCACACATATGTATATGATTTAGAGAACTATACCTCACTGATATGACGGGACATTCAGAAATACTATTTCACTAGCAGAAAATATTCTATTTTAGGGATTGAGAATTTTTTTATATAAAGGGCCAGATGGTAAATTTTTCAGGCCAGATGTCTTTTGTCATAACTATTCAAATCTGCTGCTTGTAGAGCTAAAGCAGCCATAGACAATATGTAAGCAAATGGGTGTGACTGTGTTTCAAAAAAAAACAAAAAAAAAGTCATTGATAAGAACAGTCACCAATGAGGTTTGGCCCATAGGCTGTAGTTGGTTAATCTCTGTACTATGTGATTCATTAGCCATGAAATCATAGAGACTGTGTGACTCAGTTGAGAGTATTTGAGCATCTTAAGGAGTATGTGTATAGCATGTGTGATCAGAGAACAAAGTGGATAATATTTTATTTGCCACTAAAAACGTGTAGCCACTAGCTGGGCAAGGTAGCTCACACCTGTAATCTCAGCACTTTGGGAGGCCAAGGTGGGTAGATTGCTTGAGCTCAGGAGTTTAAGGCCAGCCTGGGCCACATGATGAAACCCTTTCTCCACACACACACACAGACACACAAAACAAAAATTAGCTGGGTGTGGTAGCATGCTCCTATAGTCCCAGCTACTTGGGAGGCTGAGGTGGGAGGATTGCCTGAGCCCAGGAGGTTGAGGCTGCACAGAACCATGATCATGCTATTGCACTCCAGTCTGGGTGACAGAGCGACCTTGTCTCAAAAACGAAAACGAAACAAAATAATGTGGCTATTATACTTCCCAGTCCTAGAAAATATGCTATCAGATCCTATGAGAGGTGTTAAACCTTGGTTCACAGTTCTTTGGAAAAATAAAGAGAGTTACTGTCTATGAGCTACTAGCTTAGGATGAAGAAAATAATGTGTTCTTAATAGATTATTCTGAATCTTATTTGATTCTTACATATGAGTGGGATTAGGGAAATCATCTGTGATTGTACTTTCAGAAGAAATCTGTCTTAAATTCATGAAAATTAAAGTTGCTTTCTGACACTACAGTGAGAACATTTGGCATGCTTTACCCTTGTGCAGAGAGATTTAAGTATGTTTGACCACACGGTTCTTATTAAAATTCAGCACTAGGTTGTTAGCATTCTGTTCTTTTACAACAGAACTAGTATATAATGAAAAGAAATATGAGGAAGCTGAAGTATCTCTTCTACACACTTTTTCATGTTTTTATTCTTTTTTTTTTCATTCTTTCTTTTCTTTTCCCCCCAGGAGAAGTGATTTCTTGGCCCCTCTATTTGGGTTGCCAGTTCTTTTCTGATTCCTTTTCAGAAAAATGAATACTGTGTCAGTGTGAGGTGCATATGAATTGAACCCTAAAACGAAGAGTTATTATTAACATTCAATTGTTAAAATTTTGCATTATATTTATTTAATTGGGAGGTAAAGGGGATATTTAGACTTTGGCTCATATCCATGGTTGATTTTTAAAAAACTTAATGCTCTAACATTCTATACATTTCTTCAGGAATAAAAATGTGCATGTTTTGAAAAACAAGAAAAGAGCAACCTTCTAGATTTTCCCATTGAAAATAATCAACATGAGTTGCCTTGAATATGTAACACTAAATTAAAGTGAAAATCACATAAATATAATCACATAGTGTTTTAATTTAAGAAAAGATATATATCTATGAAAGGATGGTAAAATTTTCTGTTTTCACTTATAATGCAGTTTTGAAGGTTAAAAAGTAGGAACTTACTTAGCAAAGAAGACAAAAATCACAGAAGAAGGAAAATGCTGAAATGTCCTCATTTATCACCTGTGAGGGTAAGGTGTATCCTACTGTTATTAAATGTTTAATGTAGCTGTTGGCAGGTGTGTATAACGAGCTGTTTAAAGTCTGGGAGACTGCTCGCATATCTATTTCTCATTTGCCTATTGCAAAATGTTGAAATCATCCCTACTCTCTTGAAAATTCATTATAGTATTATTTTATTTTAGTTAAGATTGTTCATGGCATACAGTGGTTTTAAGATTTGTTCAATTTTATTTGCTTTGCATAAAGTGGACATTTTCCTTTGTAAGGGAAAGTAGAACTCAGCCTCTGGGAGATTTTACTGGATATAAGAAGAGTTTGATTATTAAAGGTCAAGTGCATTGGAGAGTACTGCTTATTTGATAAAACTTTGTAGAGCTTATTTAAGTCTAAGAATTCCCTTTAATGAAGTTATCTGCTGTGTGGTATTTCATTAAATTAATTCATTTTATTTTTGGCCATCTTTAGACAAACACTTTGATTTAATTTCTTCAAATGAGTGCTGTTCTAACAATTTGACTGGTACTCAAATAAAATTAATTAAATAAATTTTAATATGTAAACATTGAAAGTAGAATATCTTGTAGACGTATGTTGTAGATTACAGATTCTTAAACTCTAGCATGTATAAGTATAAACATTGTAGATTGTTTTAAAAAAATGTCAAGACATCACTCCAGAAGGTTTTTATTCAAGAGAGTCAATAAAACATGCCTTCCTATAAAGCACTCCATGTGATTCTGATGCAAATGGTAAACCAACTGAACAGGGAAGTACACCTGGATAAATAGTCATAAGGAACTCATACAGAATATTAAGTACATATCTAAAACACCTCTGCAGAAAAACAGGGAGCAAAGTATTTGCATAAACTTGTACTGAGTACTAGGGTAGTTTTGAGGAAGACACATATCTCCTTTCTCAGAAATACTTATTTATTTGACAGTATTATAACACTGATGTTACTTTCCCAAATACTTATTACTAGAAGAGGAAAAAAATTAAACATATTGCTTGTCCTTTAAAGTTAATATAAGAACATAATACATTGGTATTAAAGCATAGATACTAAATTAAGTATTGATTAACATTATTTCTACTGACATATTCTATATTGAAGATGCATAGTAATCTCCGGCAGCAATTGTTAGACATGTATAGTCTCGGGTCCCACATTTAAAACTTGTAATCTAGTAACTCGGATCAGACAAGGGAATTTCATTTTGTAATACCATCCTATAATATGGTTTTGATCCAGTTGATTTTTGCACCACATTCTGAGAACACTGTTCAGAGTAATAAGATTGCAAATGAGAAAATTATTCAGAATATACAATTAGATGAAATTTCACCAGAATAACATTGGGACTATGTCCAAATAAAGTAGTAAGTCATTTTTTTTTCTCATTATGACACTCAAAATTACTTAGCTTATTCTATTAGAAAAAAATATGTTTATTTCTCAGATATCTTCAAAAGAGTATTCAATAATTATCATACAAAATTTTCAAATCAAAATATTGGACTAAAATTTCTTTATTTTACTTTAAGTTCTGGGATACACGTACTGAATGTGCAGGTTTGTTACACAGGTATACATGTGCCATGGTGGTTTGCTGCACCTATCCACCCGTCATCTAAGTTGTAAGTCCCACATGCATTAGGTATTTGTCCTAATGCTTGCCCTCCTTTTCCCCCCGACACCCCGACAGGCCCCGGTATGTGATGTTCCCCTCCCTGTGTCCATGTGTTCTCATTGTTCAGCTACATGTGAGTGAGAACATGCGGCGTTTGGCTTTCTGTTCCTGTATTAGTTTGCTGAGAATGATGGTTTCCAGCTTCATCTATGTGCCTGCAAAGGATATGAATGCATTCTTTTTTACGGCTGCATAGTATTCCATTGTGTATATGTGCCACATTTTCTTTATCCAGTCTGTCATTGATGGGCATTTGGGTTGGTTCCAAGTCTTTGCTATTGTAAAAGTGCTGCAATAAGCATACATGTGCATTTATCTTTATGGTAGAATGATTTATAATCCTTTGAGAATATACTCAGTAATGGGCCTTCTGGGTCAAATGATATTTCTGGTTCTATATCCTTGAGGAATTGCCACACGGTTGTCCCCAAAGGTCGAACTATTTTACAATCCCACCAATAGTGTAAAAGCCTTCCTATTTCTCCACATCCCCGCCAGCATCTGTTGTTTCCACACATTTTAATAATCACCATTCTAACTTGCGTGAGATGGTATCTCATTGTGGTTTTGTGCATTTCTCTAATGTCTAGTGATGATGAGCTTTTTTTCATATGTTTGTTGTCCACATAAATGTCTTCTTTTGGAAGTGTCTGTTCTTATACTTTGCCCACTTTTTATGGGAAGATTAAAATTTACATTGCTTTTAGTAAGGCTTCAGGAAAAATGTGAATGAAATACGAAAGAAAGAGAGTTGAGCCCAGTTAGAAATAACATACTATATATAGTCTGTTAATTTTGTTTGTTTATTTCAAGTAATACAAACTCAATTGATATATTTGAACAAAGAGGAAGTTTACCATAACTCAACAAGATATCTGACACGACGCAAGCGATAAGAGAAAACAGGCCCCACTAGGGTATCAGCTTTTATGCTACAAATTTCTCACTTTATCTTTGGAACCACAGAATCTCACATCATATCAGTTTCCATATTCACTTCTTTGCTTTTCTCTTCTTCAAAATAAGCTTTTCCTGCCTCTTCACTTGAATGAAGTGAAAAGTATCCATTTTCAGTTCCTGTATTGTTAGTTATTTTCTTCCTTCAATTTTTATGCTCTAAAGAATGAGTTTTATAGAAAACATAATTTAAAATATATATTTTAGCTTATATTTTGACACTATTTAAGGCAAATATTTTCACAATCCTCCATGTAGGATTTTCAACATTTATTTATTCAAGGAACACTTACTTAGAATCAGCAATGTGCTTGATAGATATCATAAATTTTGACCAAAAAATGACATGACAACTAGCAGTCAAAAAGATAGAATCAAGTAGGAAGAGAGGAAAGCAACTAAATTACATATGGTAAGTTACATAATATGAGAACATGCGTCTTAGCTTTCTTATGCAATGAAATAAGAAATCACAAAGAAGGCCATGTTGGAAAAGTTGGAAGGATCAGTATGTCCTTTTCAGATGGACAAAGGAAAAGAATATCTGATGTAGAGGGGAGAGAAGATACAAAGGCAAGTGCATTTGAAGCAGCATTACTGGTGAGGGGAAAGAGAAGTTATTCATTAAGGAAAACGCATGAGGTGCAAGTTAAAAAACTGAAAAGAAATTGCTTAGATAAAAAGTCAAAAGATAGGTCGTAAATCCATTAGATAAGTTAGTAGATAATGAAAATCATACATGCTAGTCAACATCTTTTGTTTTCACATCTAGCATCCAATCATTTTTTACTAATGTACCACAGTTTTCCTCAAGATAATTCATTCTCACATTCTTAAAGATTGGGTGAATGTTCTTTGTATCCAGGCTCAAGTGTGTGACTCAATTTTAGCCAATCAGAGCAAAATATTTGATGATCACAGTGACTTGTTCAGAGGTTGGAGCATGAAGTACTACAGACAAATTATATTTAGAGTTTTCATTTGTTTGCTTTTTCCTGTCACTGTTGGGAGTGAGACTGGTCATTCCATTACCAATATTCTGTCACATTTAGAAAATGCCAAATTTCCTAGGAAATGATGATAATGTTAGTAAAAACTAAGCAAAAGTAGTGCCAAAAGTAGTGATAATTCCTCTCTGGAGAACAATAACATGACCATAGTCCAAAAAAAGATTCCCACAAAAAATTATATAAATAAAATGCCTGTGACACAGTCAAAAATAACCACTTATATGGTAAGCCAACAAAGTCTGTTTGAAAAATAGCAAGGCGTAAAAATAGAAGGCTAGTAAAAGAGACTCATGAAGAATAAAGATGTTAAACTATCACAAATTTTAAATTAATTATGCTGTCAATAATCAAAGGGGTTTAAAAAATTGAGAATTTTGGCAGAGAACAGTACATCACAAGGTGAAAAAACCATAAAAATTCTAGAATTCAAAAATAAAACAACCAGGAAACTTCAGTCTTGTCAGTTGCTTTTTTTGTGTTAATTTAAATGATCACGTTGATTTTACTTTTTTAGTTTACAAATATAATAAGGAGAATTGATTGATTTTCAAATTCATCTTTGAATACCAACCCCATATCCCTGGGATAAATCCCAGTTGGTTGTGATATATTATTCTTGTTTATTATTGAATTCAATTTTCTAATATTGTGTTTAAAAATTATGTATCCATGTTTATAAAGGATATTAGAATGTCTGTACATATTTGGTACAAATATATACCATCATATGAATAAAACTTACAAATATTAGGCCAAGAAAACCAACATATTAGGAATATAAAATGTACAATTCCATTTACATAAGGTTAAAATTAACAATAAAAGAAAATTATATTATGGAAAATCAAAGTAAGAAAAAGCAGCAGAGTGATAAGCATAAATGTCAAGATAGTTGCTACTTAAAAGGAAAAAAGGTTGTAAGGAGGAATAGTGATTAGGATAGGGGCTAAAGAGGACGATGGGAGTTGGAAGGGTTTCATTTTATTTTTTATTTATCTTTTATTTTAAGTTCTGGGATAGGTGTGCAGATTTGTGGCACAGGTAAACTTGTGTTATGGGGTTCGTTGTACAGGTTATTTCATCACCCAGTTGTTAAAGTTGGTATCCATTAGTTATTTTTCTTGATCCTCTCACTTCTCCCACCCTCCACCATCTGATAGGCCCCAGTGTCTGTTGTTCCTCTCTATGTGTCCATGTGTTTTCATCATTTAGTGCCCATGTGTAAATGAGAATATACAGGATTTGGTTTTCTATTTCTGCTTTAATTTGCTAAGGATAGCTCCCATGTGTAAATGAAAATATACAGGATTTGGTTTTCTATTTCTGCTTTAATTTCCTAAGGATAATGACTTAGAGTTCCATCTACATTCCTGCAAAGGACAATATCTTGTTCTTTTTTATGGCTGCATGGTATTCCATGGTAATTAATATGTACCACATTTTCTTTATCCAATCTGATATTGATGGGCATTTAGATTGGTTCCATGTGTTTGCTATAAGAACAGTGTTGCAATGAACATAGGCATGCACGTGTCTTTATGATAGAATGACTTATATTCCTTTGGGTGTATACCCAGTAATGAGATTATTGGGTTGAAGGATAGTTCTGTCTTTAGGTCTTTGAGAATTGCCCCACTGTTTCCCACAATGGTTAAGCTAATTTACACTCCAATGGGAGAAATATAAAATAGTGTATAAGCATTCCTGTTTCTCCACAACTTCACCAGCACCTGTTTATTGACTTTTTATAATAGCCATTCTGACCAATGTGAAATGGTATCTCATTGTGATTTTTATTTGCATTTCTCTAATGATCAGTGATATTGGACCTTTTTCACATGATTGTTGGCCACATGTATGTCTTCTTTTGAAAAGTGTCTGTTCATGTATTTTGCCTATTTTTTAATAGGGCTGTTTGGTTTTTTTTCTTGGAAATGTGTTTAAGTTCCTTTTAGATGCTAATATTAGACCTTTGTTAGATGCATAGTTTGCAAAGATTTTCTCCCATTCTGTAGATTGATAGTTTATTTTGTTGTGTAAAAGCCCTTTAGTTTAATTAAATCCCATTTTTCAATGGGTGTTTTTGTTGTCATTGCTGTTAGCATCTTTCTTATGAAGTCTTTGTCAGTTCCTACATCCTGAATGGTATTGCCTAAGTTGTCTTTTGGAGTTTTTAAATTTTGGGGTTTTACAATTAAGTCTGTAATCTACCTTGAGTTGATTTTGTAATATAGCATATGGTAGAGGTCTAGTTTCAGGCTTCTGCATATGACAAGCTAGTTATCCCAGCACCATTTGTTGAATAGGGTGTCATTTTCCCATTGCTTGTTTTTGTCAGCTTTGTCAAAGATCAGATGGCTGTAGGTGTGTGGCCTTATTCCTAGGCTCTCTATTCTGTTCCATCGGCCTTTGTGTCTGTTTCCGTGCCATTATCATGCTGTTCGGGTTATTGCAGTTCTGTAGTATAGCTTGAAGTCAGGTAGCATGATGCCTCCAGCTTTGTTCTTTTTGCTTAGCATTGCCCTGAGTATTCAGGCTCTTTTTTTGTTCCATATGAATTTTAAAATAGTATTTTTCTAGTTCTGGGTATTACACCATTGGAAGTTTCATAGGAATGGCATTTAATCTATAAATTGCTTTGGGGAGTGTGGTCATTTTTACAATATTTATTCTTCCTATCCATGAGCATGGAATGTTTTTTATTTCTTTGTGACATCTACGATTTCTTTGAGCAGTGTTTTGTAGTTCTCCTTGTAGAAATCTTTCACCTCACTAGTTAGCTTTATTCCTATGTATTTCGTTCTTTTTGTGGCAATTGTGAATGGGAGTTCTTTCCTTATTTGGCTCCCAGCTTGACTGTTGTTGGTGTATAGGCATGTTAATGATTTTTGGATGTTGATTTTGTATCTTGAGACTTTGCTGAAGTTGTTTATCAGCTGAAAGAGTTTTTGGGCTAAGACTATGGGGTTTTCTAGATATATGATGATGGCAAACCGGGATAGTTAGACTTCCTCTTTTCCTGTTTGGATGCCCTTTAGTTTTTTTCTCTTGCCTGATTGCTCTGGCTAGGACTTCAATTACTATGTTGAATAGAAGTGGTAAAAGAGGGCATCCTTGTCTTATGCCAATTTTCAAAAAGAATCTTACTGGCTTTTGCCCATTCAAGAGCCATCGATGACATTCTATTTCTTAAATGGTGTGTTGATACAGATGTGTTCATTTTGTGAGAAACTGCTGAGCAGGCCTTTGGTTTTCTGGGGATGAGGAGGTACATTTTGGTATGTGCATTATTTCTTATTTTAACAATAAATGATTTAATAATCTTAAATTACCTTTGTAAATTAAAAAAAGCATTGCCAAGCTATACAATTCTATTTTTCAAATTAGAGTGTAATCAATCTTGGTCTTGAAGTTCAAAATTCAGATTTAAACCCTAAACTTGTGATCAACAGTCATTTTTGCAAGTTACTTTCATCTCTCAGAGTATTGTTTTTATCTTTAAGATAAAAAGAAAAGGTTTTTTTTGTTTGTTTTTTGTTTTTTGTTTTTTTTGAAACAGAATCTCCCTCTGTTTCCTGGGCTGGAGGGCAATGTGGTCATCATGGCTCACTGCAGCCTCCCAGGATCAAGCACTCCTCCTGCCTCAGCCTTCCAAGTAGCTGAAACTACAGGCATGTGCCCCCACATCTGGCTAATTTTTGTATTTTTATGGAAACTGGGTGCCCCTATGTTGCCCAGGCTGGTCTCAGACTCCTGGACTCATGCAATCCTCCTGCCTCAGCCTCCAAAACTTCTGGGATTACAGGTGTGAGCCACTGCACCCGGCCTAATGAAAACTTTTTAACAAGAAAAAAAAACACATATCTCAGAAGTTGTTATGAAGATTACATGAAGTAATGTTGATTTCAGCTCAGAAATACACATGCCCAGGCCAGTCTCTTCTGCCCTGTTTCATTGCTAAAGCCTGTGGTCAAGGCACCATCACTTTATAAAATAATGAGTCCAACATCTGGATTCCTATGCTTAAATTTTATTCTCAAATTTAGTTTTCTTTCTGTAAAATAAATTAATAATACCATTACCCTCATTTAGCATTTTGTTTGGCACCCCTTCACTATAGGATAAAGTTCATTTTTCTTTTCATGGCAAAGAAGGCTAGTTTCTAATTCTAGACTTCCCTCTCTCCAGTCTCAGTTTCCACAAATCTGCATCATGAAATCTATTTTTCTATCACAAAAACTTAGAATTCCTCATGTTGCTTTTTATTCCCTACCTTTGAACAACACAATCTCTGTGGCTGAAACGCTCCCTCCCATCTTTGCTGTCTGACAAATGCCTATTCATCCTTCTAGATGCAGCTAAAATCCTCCTCTTCTATGAAATCTTATGGGTTTCCCCTGACATAGTCAATATGTCTAAGTTCTGGGCTCCTCTTAGTACTTCATCTTCCTGATGCATTAGTCTGGACCTATATTGTTTGCTAGCCAAGCTTTACAACTTTGCTGGCATTTCCATAGAAGTTATTGTTTGTCTCTGATAAGTTCAAGAAAAAAAATAAAGAAGGAGACATAAGGACCAGCAGGTAATGGGAATGGAAAAAAGGATATATCAAATCTGTTGGGATAAGGCTGAGTGGCTTTTCCTCCCTATTTCTTTAGTTATACTCTCAAGATTTTGTGCTGTGTTGAGGTGTTCTCAAGAGAAGCAAGTGCAAAAGAGGGACAGCTGTGGTTCTACTAAACTTGAAGGAGTTTAAGCAACACAACTCATAAAAGATGGAAATAACAGTAGAGTCAATGCAAGTTAGAGAATTTCTCCACTGTGGGTCCCAGCCACTCACATGTTATACCCTCACATATAAAGGGGAGTCAATTCCAATATCTCTTACCCATATCTAATCTTGTTTTATCCATATTGTATTCTATTATTGCTTAACTGAATTTTAATAAAGCATTATTTTCTTCTAGAATACTAGACATATTCACTCATTTTAGAATGTGGCATATTGATCACTGTTCAGGAGAATTGGAAAGCATTCTCCCACAAAGAAATCTTGCTCCTACTCAAATAGGCTACTCAGAGATTTGCCCTTGTAAAAACATGTTCCATCACCAACTGATAATTTGGAGTGTGAAATTTGGAGCCATTATAAATAAATGTAGGATTTATTTGAAGCCAATATATTTCACGCGTTCAGCATTTCTCACACAATGATCGTTTATGTGGACCTTTTATTGAAGCTCAGTTTCAGCCAATTTAAAACATAATTGCTTATCTTACCTAAATGCACACCTGAGACATGCAAAGTAAATTTTGGATTGCCAATGTCATCCCAAATGCTAAGACACAATTCTTGATAGCTTGCTCACATTTTTGCACATCTTGCAAGAGAGATACTAACTGCCCTTTTACCTGAAGTTTGTTTTTAAGGACATTTGTACTGTCTTTATTGTAGGATTTTTTTTTTTTTTAATTAATAGGCTTCATTTCTTAGAGCAGTTTTAGGTTTACGGAAGGTTGAAAAGATAGTACAGATCTCCCATATACCTCCACTTCCTTCCAATCAGTTTCCTATTAAAACATTTTGCATTAGGTGTGGCATTTTGTTAGAATAGGTGGGGCAATATTGGTACATTATTATTAACTAAAGTTCATAGTTTACACTAGAGTTCAGGCTTTGTGTCATACAATTTTATGGATTTTGACAAATGTGTAATGTCATATATCCAATATTAAGGTATCAAACAGTATAATTTTAGTGCCCTAGAAATCTCTGTGCATCATTTATTCATCTCTCTCTCCCTCTAACCCCTGGCAACCACTAATTTTTTTCCGTTTCTACAAGTTTGCCTTTTTCTGACATGTCATATAGTTGGAATCATATAGTAATATTTTTTCAGACTGACTTGTTTTCCCATAAGCAATATGCATTTAAGGTTTTTCTAAGTCTTTTCATAGCTTGGTAACTATTTCTTTTTATTACTGAATAATATTTCATTGCCCAGAAACATTTGTTTATTTACTCACCTTTTGAAACAATATTTTGTCTCTTTCAGTTTTGGGTAATTATGAATAAAGCTTCTATGAACATTTGTATGCAGTGTTTGTGTGAACAAATATTTCCGCTTCACTTAGATAAATCAAATGTGAAAAAACACTATGTTTAGCTATGAAAAACATAGCTTTAATATGTTTGTCTATATGAGAAGCTTCCGGAATGTCTAAAGTGACAGTACCACTTCACATTTTTACCAGTAAGGAATGAATGAGCCTACTGCTCTGAATTCTTTACAGCATTAGTTGTTTTCAGTTTGGAGGGTGTTGTGTGGTAGAGGTAATAGTTGTGTGGTGGTATCTCATTGTCATTTTAATTTAAAATTCCCTAATGACACATGACACTGTGAATCATTATATACTTATTTGCCATATATATACACATATATATCATATGAGTATATATGTATGATATATATCATGTATCTTCTTTGATAGAGTGTCTATCCAAATCCTTTGTCTATTTTTGATTAAACTGTACCCTTATTGTTGAATATTAAAGGTTATTTGACATATTTTGAGGTAAGTCCTTTATCAGATAAGTGTTTTATAAATATTACTTCCCAGTCTGTAGCTTGTCTCTTAACAGTGTCACTTGTATAGCAGAAATATTTAATTTTAACAAAGTCTAACATCAATTTTTTCTTCTACACATTGTTCTTTTAGTGTTGTTTCTAAAAACGTATTGCCAAATGAAAGGTCACATAGATTTTGTCCTATAATATCTTCTAGAAAGTATAGAGTTTTGTGTTTTATATTTAGGTGTCAAATCCATTCCCAGTTAAATTTTGTGAAAAGAAGTATATGGTGTGAGTTGGATTCATTTTTGGTTTTGTGCATATACATGTACAAATATTCTAGCACCATTTATTGAAAAGCCTCTCTCCACTGCATTACCATTTCTTTTTTGTCAAAGATAAGTAGACTACATTAGTGTGGATCTATTTCTGGGTTATCTATTCTGTTCCACTGATCTATTTACTTATTCTTTCATCAATATCATACTGTCTTAATTACTGGAAGCTACATAATAAGTTCTGAAGTTGGATAATGTCGGTCCTTCAACTTGTTCTTCACTATTATATTGGTTGTGTTTTTAGTTCTTTCTTTCAAGATTTTAAATGCTTACTCCACTCTTGTACAGTTTCTGATGAAAAGTTGGATATAATTTATACCCTAGTTTCTATATATGTTAGGCATTCCTATCCCCATCCCCTGGTTTCTATCTAGATGTTATATTTGTCTTTGGTTTTCTGAAGTTTGAATATGTTATACCTAGGTGTGAGGTTTTTGGTATTTATTCCTCTTGGTGTTATCTGAGCTTTTTGGCTATGTGGCTTGAATTTTATCATTAGTTTTGGGAAATATGCAGTCATTATTACTTCAAATAGTTCTTCTACACCTTACACATTTTTTTCTGCTATCATCATTATGCATATGTTGTACCTATTTACATTTTTACACAATTTTTGGATATCCTGTTCTATTTTTCCATTTTTTAAAAGTTCCTTTTCTGTATTTTTTTTTTTTTGCATTTCAGATTGGTAGGTAATTATTGTCATATCTTCAGGGTCATTGGATACTTTACTTGAATGGGTTCAATCTATTTGTGAAGGCAACAAAAGAATTCTTCATACATTTTTTAATTTATAGCATTGCCTTTTGATTCTTTATTAAAATTTCAGTCTCTCATTTCATATTACCCATGTGCTATGGTTTGAATGCCTTTCCTTTCTGAAACTCTTTTCAAACTTAATTTCCAATGCAACAGTATTGAATTGAGACCTTTAAGAAGTAACTGGGTCACAAGAAATTAATTGATGAATGGATTAATAGATTAATCAATTATCATGGGAGTAAGTTATCACAAGAGTGGATTTGTTATAGAAGCAAGTCGGGCTTTCCAGTGCCTTCTCTCACCCTGTGATGCCTTCCACCTTGTTGAGACACAACACTAAAAGCCAACCAGATGCAGCTGCCCAATATTGGACTTCCTGGCCATGATATGAAATACAGGTCTTTTATTTATAAATTACAAGACTTAGGTATTCAGTTATAGCAACTGAAAACCAAATAAAGCAACATTTATTCTTTTGTATTCACTTTTTTCCATGAATGATCTTAGCAAATTGCTTATAATTATTTTTAATTGCTAGTCTGATAAATTCAGAATTTGTCATCTGAGTCTGAATCTGTTTCTTATGTTTCCTCTGCTGATTTTTAAAATATATTTCTTTGCCTTCTAGCATATTTTGTAGTTTTTCTTGTTGGTGTTGAGAGCCAGACATAACACATGAGGTAACAGAACCTGAGATGAATTGACCTTTATTGTGAGAGATTATGTTTACTTGGGTAGGGCTTATATCAAAAAGATACTTGCACTTGTATGTATATAAAGTAGTATTCACAAGAGCAAAGACATGGAATTAACCTAAATGTCCATCAATGGATGCTTAGATTTTTAAAAAAGATATCAATATCATATATCTCTATCTACATATAGATATCATATATCTATATGTAGAAATCATATATCTATCTATATATAGATATCATATATCTATATGTAGAAATCATATATCTCTATCTATATATAGATTTTATATATCTATCTGTATGCAGCTCCCATATATCGGTATATAGATCTCATATATCTATATCTATCTATTTATTTATCTATCTACACACACAATGGAATTCTCCTTAGCCATAAAAAAGAATGGAATTGTTTATTTTATAGCAACATGGATGGAACAGGAGACCACAATCATATGTGAACTAACTCAGAAACAGACAGTAAAATACTGTATGTTCTCAAAAGTGGGAGTTAAATAATGTGTACACAAGGACATAGAGAGTGAAATAATAGACAACAGAGACTTCAGAAAGGTGTGAGGGTGGTAAGGGGGTGAGGGAAAAGGAATTACCTAATGGGTACAATGTACACTATTCAGATGATGGTTACATTAATAACCTAGACTTCACCACTATGTAATACATTCATGGACCAAACCTGCACTTATACTCCTTAAATCTATTTTAAAAAACCCACAAATAAATAAAATATCTTTTTGTATTAAAAAAATTCAGAATATCTTCCAAAGTATTGCATTTAAACATCAGGAGATATACTATGTGGCAGAAAAAAGCAACAGCAGAAAGCTAACATTGAGAAATACAGTGACTTAAGGATTTGCCAAGAAGCCTAAACCTTAAGGTCATTCTTGTCCCCAAACCACAATTTTTCAATAATTTAAATTGACATACAATAGTTGTACATATTTGGGGGGTACATGTGATATTTTGTTGTCTGTAAACAATGTGTAATGATCAAATCAAGGTAATTGGAATATCCATCACCTCAAAATTTACCTTTTTCTTTCTGTTGGGGATATTTTAATTCTAAATATTTTGAAATATACAATAAGTTATTTTTAACTATAGTCTCTCTACTGTATTACTGAAATATTAGAGCTTATTCCTTCTATCTAACTGTACTTTTGCACTTTTTAACCAACTTCTCTTTACCACCACACTCCACATTCTTCCCAACCTCTGATAACCACCATTCTACTCTCTACCTCCACAGTCCATTTTTTTTTCATGATCTACATAAGAGTGAGAATATGCACTATTTCTCTTTCTATGCTTGGCTTATAATAAATGGATAAAGAAAGCATGACTCTCTCTCTCTCTCTCTATATATATATATATACACACACACAATGGAATATATTATTGTGTGTGTATACATATATATACTATATATATATATGTATATTATTGGAATATATTATTCAGCCATTAACAAGAAATATTATTTTCAGCTACATGAATGGAACTGACAGTCATTATTTTAGGTTTCCAATTATTGTCACTTAGAGACTGGTTCTTTTAAATATGATTTTGTGCATGCTATCTCAACACCTTGCAGAAAACTGTTAACCATTATTTGTTTTTATAATCATTTATTCATGTATTCAGCAAATATATAATGAGGCTGGGCACCGTGGCCCATGCCTGTAATACCAGCACTTTGGAAGACCAAGGCAGGAAAATTGCCTGAGCCCAGGAGTTGAAGACCAGCTGGGCAACATAGTAAGACACTGTCTCTACCAAAAATAAAGAAAATTATCTGGGCATCATGGCAAATGCATGTAGTCCCTGCTACTCGTGAAACTGAGGCAGGAGGATCACTTCAGCTTAGGAGTTTGAGGCTTCAGTGAGCCGTGATCTTACCACTGCACTCCGGTGTGGGTGACACAGCAAGACTTTGTTTTAAAAAACAATACCAAACAAAATAAAATGCTAAATATGTAATGAACATGTAACAAGAAATTTTTCATGTTATTTTTTTCCCCTCCTTTCTATAACTCTTACATTAATTTCTATTGCTTGTTGGTGAAATAAGCCAAATAAAACAATATTGTGCCAAACATTTTAAAGGGTTATATGCTGTAGATTATATTAATTCCACTATCACATTACATGACAATTTGACTGCATAAATATTTTACCTTTAAATTGCTTTAGCTTCAGCACTTCCAAAATATTACTTCATTGTGTTTTTGCAAATCATGTTGTTGTTGCAAAGTTTGCTATCAGTCAGATTCTCAGATTCTTTTTTCTTTACAGGGAGTCTTCGCTGAATTCAACGTATTTAAGGTATTTAAAATTCACTCTAATGTGACTAGATAGTCATTTTCCTTGTCAATTCCATTTGGTACTCTGTGAGCCCCAGTTGTCAGTAGTTTTATTTTTCCTTAGTTCTGGGAAATTTGTTATTATTATAGAATTGACTATCTTTTCCCCTTTTCAATGTGTTTTCTGCTTCTTTTGTATTTTTGACATCTAGATCTTAGTAATTCTATTTTTTCTTTTTTTTTTTTAAGGTATCATACTTTTTCTCTTCTATGTTATCTCTCTAATATTTCTTGCTGCCTTTCTGGAAAACTTTTTATTGTGCTTTTTAGTTGAAACGATGTAGGATTTTTCTCATTCACTTTGTAGCCTGGGGACCCCTGGCTGGTGATGCTCCCACTAGGGCCTCACTCAGCCACACTACCTGCCGGAGGAGGTGGCCTGCCCACTCAGCCTGCTGGGACCACACCTGGCTTGTACACCAGCTTGGCCCCAGCCCACCTGTGTTATAGCTCATACCTGTGTTCAGTGGTTCCCAAGTTCTTGTCCCACATCCAAGAAGAATGAGAATACGCTGACAATTGAAGGATGAGGATGACAGAGAATAATCTTATTGAGTGATAAAACAGCTCTCAGAAGAAAGGGGACATGAGGGTGGTCAACCACCTATTGGGTGGTTTCTCTCTCAGTGTGGCTGGGTCTGTGGCTTTTATAGGCACAGAATGGGGAAAAGTGGGCTGTAGGTAGCATTGGAAAAGGTAACATTTGATTGGTTAAAAAGCATTATTCAGAAAGAACCAATCAGGAAAGAGTGGGAAAACAGGAATAGAAATTCTCACTCTGGATTGCAGGTTTCAGGTTGTTTTGGGCTTGAAGGTGGGGTTTAACTGGGACCTGCCCTTGTCTGCCTAGGATTTGTCTGCCTATTGCTGCTGTCACAAGTATGCATTTCTTACCTGTTGGCCTTTTTGATTATTTTGGATCCTTTAGTTAAATATAATATTTCTCATATGCAATTAACTGTCTTACTATAAAAAAATCTTTCTAGTTCATGTAACAAGATCTTCTCTTACTTCCTTGGGAATATTTATTATGCTCACTATTCAAGTAATTATCTTCATACATTCTGTGTTGCACACTTTGTTGGCTTTTACAGTGTTTGACTTAGCATCTGTCTATTTATCTATATCTATCTATTGAAGGGTTAGAAAAGGTGTGATACCTTTCCTCACCCATAACAGTCATAGATGACATTCCTGTAACAATGACAGGTTAACAAGAGAAAAGCATAACAAATTTATTTATTCAAAGTTTTACCTGACATGGACGAATTCAAAAATAAAGACCCAAAGACCCAGGGAAAATCATCTATTTTATGCTTGGATTAGATGAAGAATGAACAGATGTGTAGAAATGGGACTGGTCTAAGTGTTAATAGACTTAGGGGGGAAGGCCAGCAAGACCTGTCTGTTTAGATTATTCTTGGCCTCTCTATGTAGCATTTCTTCTTCCTAGGTATAAGGCAAGGACCCTCTGGAATGAGAGTCTTATGACCAACCATCCGACAAGGTGGGTCAGAGAATTTCCTTATGGCCAGCTCCTACACAGAAGGGTGGAGCAATACTGGAGTAATTTTTCTTTTTATATGACCTGCCTTTGTGAAGATGAACTCTAGTTTCTATGGATTGCCTTGGGGGAGAAAGAGGAGCAAGAGACATCAGGGCAGGAAATCAGAGAGAGACTTTGCTTCTAAAGCTGCTCCTAGGACTTTGCAATCTCCTTCAGTTGAAAGTAGTCAGCATGCCAAAGATCAATACTTTAGGCTATTGTTTTCTGAGCTCTAATATCATCCATCCATTTATCTGCCTGTTTATTCATATCCATCACTGTCATCATTAGGTCATTGTTTTTATGGATAAATTGAATTGGGGAAGAGGTAAGCTTGGACCCTTTTTTGTGTCCCTTCAGCTAGTTTAACATAATACTAATTTTAAAAACAGAAATATTTCTATGAAATTATATCCTAAAGCCAGATGGAAAAAGGAATATGTATAAACATATCATGATGAATGGCTTTCTGGTTAACATTTCTCTGTTAGAGTGACCCTTGTTTTATAAAACCTAACTTCATAGATAGAACTGACAAATACTTTTTAAATTTTAGTCAGGCTTCTCTGAGCCCTTTGTTTGACTTGGCTCAACTTTGGGCTTCTGTCTCTGTGTTGCAAGTAAAGTACAGTTTTAGCAAGAATCTTGCTAAGTCAATTTAGCCAGAAGATCCCACCCTTGATATCTAATTACTTTTAATAGTTTAATAAATTACTCATTTTCTACCATCCCCCAGGTAATATTTGATCACTCTGATTTGCCTTCAGCAAGAATTTTGTCGCTTTGGTTGATCCAGTATCTCCCTTACTTAAGAGGAAACTTAAGTTTCCTCTTAGTAGTTTTTTATCCACTGACCCCAACCCTGCTCCTTGGATATAAATTTCCACTTTTCTTTGTTGTATTCATAGATGAGCACAATCTCTCTCCCTTACTGCAAAATCTCATTAAGATAGTCCCTATACCTATCGTGATGGCCCTGAATAAAAGTCTTCCTTGCTGTTTTAAACAAGTATAATAAATATTTTTTCCTTAACAGTATATATTCTCTAATGTAATGTTTTAAAGCCAATTCTTATATGCAATTATATTTATACATAATATAGCATTTTTTAAAAGTTAAAAAAGTTACTTTTCTAATATGATTTGGAAACTGCTAGAATAATTGAGCCTTAAGTGTCAAAGGCATGAAATTTGCATATAATCTTACATACAAAGTAATTAATTGTGGCCTACCAAATTTGTAGACAATCAGAAATTATTCTGAAGCATGTACATCCTAACGTAACAACATCTTACTTCTATGGGTGCTTTATTTTGATTTAATTACATTATGGGAGTTTGTAGTTAAGATATATGGCATTTTATTTATTTTTTCTCATTGGTTGATGCTAGTTAGAAAAGTTTTTTATCCTAAATATCTATTTTTTCTCTCTATTTGGATCTTTCAAATTTGCCACTTATTATTTGGATTGTACCAGAGTTTCTAAATACGTACAGTATTTTAAACTGAAGATTTTCATCAAATAATTATGTGAGTTTTGCTCACAAATAAAGAAAATATTGCTTGTTTCCCATTTAAGGTAATTTCAATCAATATTTTATTTGATATTCAATGATTAATTGATACTGACCAAGACAGCTTTCTTTGTTCCCTTCAACTTGACTAAAGCTTAGGCATGTTTCTCTCTTACTGTAGGCCACCTGGATCTCGCTTTTCTTAGAAAACTTGCTATTGCAGACTCTTTCTCTGCCCCTTTTGAGAGACAGGACTAGCTCGATTTCCTAGGTCGACTAAGAATCCCTAAGCCTAGCTGGAAAGGTGACCGCTTCCACCTTTAAACATGGGCTTGCAACTTAGCTCACACCTGACTAATCAGATAGTAAGGAGAGCTCACTAAAATGCTAATTAGGCAACAACAGGAGGTAAAGAAATAGCCAATCATCTGTTTCCTGAGAGCACAGCGGGAGGGACAAGGATCTGGATATAAACCCAGGCATTTGAGCTGGCAAGGGCGACCCCCTTTGGGTCCCCTCCTTGTATGTGAGCTCTGTTTTTACTCTATTTTACTCTATTAAATCTTGCAACTGCACTCTTCTGGTCCATGTTTGTTATGGCTCAAGCTGAGTTTTTGCTTGTCGTCCACCACTGCTGTTTTGCCGCCGTCACTGACCCGCCACTGACTTCCATCCCTCCAGATCCAGTAGGGTGCCGGCTGTGCTCCTAACCCAGGGAGGCGCCCATTGCCGCTCCCAATGGGGTTAAAGGCTTGCCATTGTTCCTGCAGGGCTAAGTGCCTGGGTTCGTCCTAATCGAGCTGAACACTAGTCACTGGGTTCCAGGGTTCTCTTCCATGACCCACGACTTCTAACAGAGCTATAACACTCACCGCCTGGCCCAAGATTCCATTCCTTGGAATCCGTGAGGCCAAGAAACCCAGGTCAGAGAACACGAGGCTTGCCACCATCTTGGAAGTGGCCCGCCACCATCTTGGAAGTGGCCCGCCACCATCTTGGAAGTGGCCCGCCACCATCTTGGAAGTGGCCCGCCACCATCTTGGAAGTGGCCCGCCACCATCTTGGAAGTGGCCCACCACCATCTTGGGAGCTCTGGGAGCAAGGACCCCTGGTAACACTTTCAGATGTAAGCCTTCCTCAACTCAGAAATGTTTTCTTAAGAATATGGGAGCCATCTCTGAAAGATAATCATCAAGAAAGATAGTCCCCAATCTCCTAGTCTCTGGAAGAGTTAGAAACTAACTTCAATAAGCACCAAGTAGCAAATACTGATGGCCTCATCATATTCATCAACTTTCTCCACAACTTTTTCAACTTACTCTTATTATTTTTTCACTAGCTCACACAGGTGCTAAAACCTCTTCCATCTTTTATTTCAAAGAAGTAGATTACAAGTTGTCTCCCACATGGCAATAGTCTTGACCATTATTATAGAAAGTTCCTCGTTGTTTTTAACAAGTGTTCAGTGCAAATTTTTCTTTGTCAATGCATCGTTAGTCCATTTACACATCCGTTAAAGAATGTATACTATGAAAATTAATTTTAAGAACAATGGTATATTTAACAGAAACCAACACCGAAAAAAGATTTCCTCCTCTTGTGTTTAAGCCCCAGAGATACATATTTTGCTTTGTATTAAGATAGTTTTTGCTCCTTCTCTTACTAAACTCTATTACATTTTTGGCTATATGTAGATCTTGTCAATAACTGCTATTAATTAGTTGTCGTGACTTGCAAAATCTCTGATTTGGATGAAATATAAGACTTGAAGTTTTTAAAAAGAAGCTCAAGAATCATCCAGTAAGTGTCAAATAAGCTGAATATTTCTGGCAAAATACAAAAATATGCATATTACAGTATTAATAAAAATATTTTGATTCCTCTCTCTGTAGGCCCAATAATATAATTTCCTGATTAATTGTGACAGACCCAGAAATATGGAGAATTTTCCACCATGGTTCTAAGATGTTCCTCTTTATCCATCTTGGTAAAATCCAAATTGCCCAAATAATGGTTGGCAATCAGCAAATCAGAAAGAAGAAGGTCTTCCTCTCTGTGAAACTTGTGTGACACCCTCCAATCTGCCTTAGTAAAGCCCCCAAAACCATTCCTTCCTCCTTTTCTAAGTTAGAATGCTCTTTAAAAGCCTTGTCATATGGGATGTTTTTGAATAAAAGTTTATTCTAGTAGTCCTCTATTTGATTTTTTTCCATAAGAGGTATTTCTGTGTATTAAATCATTCTTGCGAACTTTGTGTGTGTGTCTGTGTGTGTATGTGTGTGTATATATATATACATATATATATAGTTTTACATATATATAGTTTTACATATATAATATTTGATGGTATTTTGTTATGGGGTAAAAAAATATATTGCATTGAAGTATAAATGAATTTACCTTTCCACACATAAGATAAAGAATGTTGAAAAAGAAATTACTCTTGCCTACTAGTTCCTAAGTGTTTTTCAGTACCATAATCGCAAGGGAGATTTTGATCAGGTAAGTTTGAGAAATGTTGCAGACTGAACACCAGGAATGCTAATGCTGCCATGTTATAGCACATGCAGAGTATGGTGCTATTTGTTTGCCACAGCAGTTTTAGCTGAAGCAAATATGAAGTTCAAGGCCACAGCAGCTAGGTAGAACCAGTCCAGACTTGTAAAGGCCCCAGAGCTCAAGCCACCTCATCATGTCCGAGGCCCAAGTTGTGCAAAACTCTGATCCAGGCTCCTCAGAGAGATTCACAAATTATATTACTCTATTAAAAGTTTGGGTAAATTCTACTCTTAGGGAAACTGGTTAATCCTTTTGGTTGTTATTTGTTTTGTTGTTTTTAATGTCAGCATATGTTGAAAAAGTGTTTTGTTTTAATAAAACCTGTTCTGGGAAAATATTTTAGAAATATTATTCTAAGGCAAATTACCTTTATCTACAAGCTATAATCTTTATTCCTAACAAATAGTAAGGAAATAAAATATAAATCGGAAATTATAGAAATATCTTCAAATATAGGAAACTATTTCTCAATCATAAATGATGAAAATTTTTCAAATCTACAAAGGACATTGAGTCAACTATAGCAAATTTAACCATGTCAAAGATATAGAAGCATGGTTTTAAAATAGTTTTTTTATAAGTCCTTTTGCTTTGAAACTTTCTATCTTTTCTTCTCTTTCAGAATACTGTGTTTTATCTCTAATGGATCCTTATTATATCCCTTACAATTCCCTCTGCATTCCAGATATTACATAGTGGATAAAAGTGTATATTGGTGTGTTGAATATTTTTCACCTTCTAGAGGACAATATTTAATGTTCATTTACAGTATTCTGTTATAAAAAATTTATTTTTTAAAATGAATATATGATCACTATGGAGAATTATTTGATCCATATTTATATCTGTAAAATTTTATAATCAATGTTTTTAGTGCAATTATATTTAACTCACCATTTGTGCTCGTAAAAATAATATGCAAAACTTTACAAATGTTATTTGCTTTACATGAGTTCCTACCATTTAGCTAAATAAAACCTTTCAATTGAGCTTAAATGGAGACATTTTTCAGTGACATAAATAATACTTTAAACGTTCACAGTTCTGCTAAGATTGCCACAGAAATAATACATAAAAAAGAGTGACTTGCTTTAACAGAACACTTGCAAGTGAAATAAGATTTTAGGGCAGAGTATTGCAAGAGTAGTTATTAAAAGACATCGAAGCAAAACCAAATAGGAAGAATTTATGCTCTTGAGTGCTTTGCTGAAATCCTTTCAGTCACGTTGAAGCAAGACTGAGTCTGTGCTTTTTCAGTTTTGTGTGTCAGGTAAAACATAGCAGGGGGTGAAATGAATTCATCTTTCTGTCTTCAAGTAAACTAAAAGCAATTTTTGTCTTCCCATGTGGTCACTTGAGGTGCTTGTCATGTTCAAGCTAATGATATCAGGCACCCTCAGGTTGTTTAAGTATTCATGAAGTAATTAAATTCTCATTAACATATAAATAAAAGAAAACTGAAAACAAGTTTAGCAGGCACCTAACATCTGTTCTAATGCTTTTAAGTATTAAAATGTGCCACACACAGAAGGAAAAGTGCATTCTGTTCAGGGAAGTATTTTGCATAGATTATTTATAGAAACTGTAATTAAACTGATTTGGCATATTAAAGAAAGTTAACAGGAGCACATTATTTAGATAGTTTGTTGGAGTCTGTCAAATAAGGCATTAAAAATAGAAATGGGAAAAGTAAAATTAAGTTTTGTTTTACATTTCAGAAATATTGTAAGAGTAATTGAAATTTATTTTCATTCAAAAATGAGATGAGATGGTTAAATTTTAGTCTATGCAGGTATATATCCAACCTTGTAGCTGCACCCAAAAGTTTGTTTCATTGCAAATTTTATAAAATGGTTTTGGTACTTGTCCAAACATTTCACTTAAACCCCTAAATTTACCTTAATCACATGTACAGATGATTTTCTCTTAAGTGCTTTTTAGATATGGTTTTGTCAAATGGTAAAATAGAATGTATTAAAGAGAATCTGGATTTCATTATTAGCCTTCTCGTTTCATGCTATTTTCCACTTACGTTAGATCCTTTCATGCTATGTATTGATTGTTATAATGACAAATTTCTCAAATATTTTGCTGTTTTCCAATCATCTCAATAAAATTTGCTATTCAATAAAATAAATTCACTTATTTTACAAAGAGTTGCATAGGGGTAAGAAAATTAATTTTTCCTTCAACTCTCATAGGTTCTTAGAAAGCACCCCTGTAATAAAAGACAGATTTAATGAGAGAAAGAAAACAAAACATGACCCATTTTGTTGCATCTCAGAAAATAATACCCACGAAGTTTGTTGCTTTGGTATGCTGAACACCTAAAACTTCTATAGGGAGGCTTTGGAATTGGCCTGGAACTCGAAAACTTTCTGACCTTTCCTGTTTTCCTCCCACCCCCCAGCAGGGGGAGGTTTTCTCTGAAATTTCCTTACTACCTTAAAACCATACCTACCACCAAAAACACAATTGCCTTTTGCCCCCTCCCTGAAATTTCACTATTTCAGGTAGAAGAATGAGAAATGTAATCACACCTGGACAGTTTGTCACAAGATATTGCCTGTATCTCAGATTCATTTACATTCCAGAGAATCATTTAAACCATAATGTCTGCTTCCTGGGTCCATTTATTTTCCCTAAAAGTTTCTTTCCCCTCTAAAATTGCTTACAGTTCCCCACTTGCCTCTCCCCTGTGAAAAGAGTGAAACTGCCTTTGCAAAATTGTAGCTAAGGAAATTATGACAGTGAAAGATATCAGATTTAACCAATTCCATCTTGCTTGTAACTTCTAAACTGTCCTTATCCATTCTTGGGTGTAGGTCAAACTAGGCTTGGGAAGGAATTTAGTTTATACTTTAAATAATAGTCCTTCCCAAAAGCTAAACCGTTCTTGTAAAATGAACGAAAGGCCACCAGCCACAAAGTAAGGATGAGAGGGACTGCAATACTAACTATTACTAACCATTATTCCAGAGGTCATAATATGTGCAACTTCCCGAATTACTCTTGAGAATAACATCACTACTATGAATTTAAGATTGGCCTGTCAAGTTGTCTTTGCCAGTTTTTGCATTTCTGACAACCAGATGGCCCCACCTGGACCTGCCAACCAGTTCTGTGGCCCCCACCCAGGAACTGATTCAACGTAAGAGGATAGCTTTGATTCCCTATGACTTCATACCCGAGCCAACCAATGAGCTCTCCTGACTCACTGGTCCCCTACCCACTTAAAAACTCTGATCTCTGAGTTTTCAGGGAGACTGATTTGAGGAGTAATAAAATTCTGGTCTCTCACACAGCCAGCTCTGCATAAATTGCTTTTTCTCTATTGCAGTTCCCTTGTCCTGATAAATTGGCTCTGTCTAGGCAGGGAGCAAGGTGAACCCATTGGGCAGCTATAAGAGTGGTTAAGCTTCAATTAACTGGCCCTATTTCCACTGTCATATTTTGTGTGGCTCCTGTGCTTAAGTATGTTAATACGTTTTTACACCTTTTCACCCGTTGATCTGCCTATTGTCAGTTTATTTCAGCAAACTCAATCGCTCATAGGGAGAGGAAAAATTCTCTTCACCTGTGTAATATGTACATTTCATATATACAGAGGAGACACCCAGGGAATGAGGAGTTACCAAAAAGGTAGTTTTGAATTCCAATTTATATAGCATTGTCAACCTTTGTTCTTTAACAGTAAATTTTTACAGAAGTGACAAGACAAAAAGAGAGGACTTGTAACTTTTGAGAAGGCCAACAAATGGCAGATAAAGGCTAGTTACTAAAGCCTAGTAATGTAGATTTTGCTAGTCTCTTTTTCTTGTCTCTTTTTCAGATGATAAGCATCTAAAGCTGTTTTCAGTAGTTAAGATTTGTTCTCCCTTCTAGGGAGAACTTTAAATTATTTGAGCCTTGAGAGGAACGTGACTCTGTGGCTTGAGTCACTTGACATGTCGTTGCAAATTCTCCTTTAACTTCCTTTCTTATTCTTGTATTGTAGATGATTAAGAAAGACTTAAAAGCACCATGGAAAAGAGCCCCCATGGGTCTAATACCCCTTTTTAAGTAATGTTAAAGCAATCTTACTTGTGATGTAGCAAACTGCAATCAATTAAATCACTATGATGTATGTATTGGCCTTGTGTGGAAAATGCCGCAACTCTGTTAAATTTATCTCTGCCTATGTAAGTGAAACTATAACTTTCCCACTTTGGAGCACTGACCCCCATTCTTTTAGAGTCTTTGTTACCCAAGTGGAGATCCTCAAGTTTTGAACTTGAATAAACTCTCTACTTAATCATATTTTCTAAATCTCATTGTTGAAAGTTGACATCCTTCATTTAGGCAAATAGGAGGGTAGAGACCTTTCCTGCATCTGCTTATTCTTAATTGTCTTCGACTCAACAATACTTCATATTTGGGGGTGGCATACTCCGGTCTTCCACAGTTGTTAAAATCTGTGTTTACCAAAAGTAAGAGTCAAAGAAAAAAATCATAATATTGTAAACAAAGTTTAAGTGAAAATACTTACAATTTCTGTGATTCTAAATGGAACACGAAACTTGAAATCCATTCTAATATTAACTGTCATGTCCTATTTCTGCATTTAAATTTTGCATTTTTATTGTAAACATCTACAATTTTGTTTATGTTTGGAGTAATATAAACCAGATATTTTGCAAAATAAAATAAGATTATGTTCCGGTGAAAAAATAAAATAAAATAAACAAAATGAAACAAAAAACTAGATCACATTTTAGTGTGCTATTGTCACCATGCTATTTTTGTTTTTTTCTTTTTTAGTACAGGAAAATAAGACAAGCTAAATGTGACTAAGTAATTTTTTTTTTTTTTGGTGGAGAAGATATTAATGCTGCTATTTTAGTCTATTCATATGCAGAAAATCATTATAGCTAGTTATAGCTAGATAATTTCTATTATCCTTAAAAGACCACAATATTGTGTAAAATATACTGTTGTAAACATTGATGGCATTTTAAATGAAGTATTATATTTCTTTTGAAATTTTAATTTTTTTCTTCAAGTGGCGAAGATTTTTTGCTCAACCCAATGTTAGTCAGCCTCGTGAATTTTCTCCTAAGCTCATCCATGTGTGTACCTCCTAGTAAAATTATCTTGTATCAAGAACTCTGCTAAATCGGTTTAATAACAAACCCCCCACATCCTTCATATCTGATCACCCTCATCCTCTATTATCTTCCAGATGAGTCCACATTCAAGCTTGTGGACTCAAGATCACAAGTGGCAGTAGCTCACCAGTTTTGGGATAGCAAACCATTTCTCTTTTTCTCTCCCAGCCATCACTGTTTTACTGTCCTGATTTTCAGTGAATTTGTAACCAACTCCCTGTTTTAAGTGTTTCCAGATGAGATCTCTAACATAGCTTCTGTTTTCCTGACAAGACCTAAATATTAAAATTGCCAGTTGGTTTTTATCTTCATAACTTGCTTAGATTTTCCTTTCTCTAGAATATTATTTTCTCTCTGATTTTAAATTTCAGAGTAGCTTCGAGGCCTCTGACACTATTTGTGTGTGTGTGTGTGTGTTTCTTCATCACTCCTTATAGATCACATGAACATTTGTTCCTCCAATTAACAGTTATTTACTATAAGACTTCACAAATTAAAACACATCGTACACAGATAAACAAATAAAATATGTCTTTTTGATTCCTAAAATTGTTTGGATGGATTCTCTGTACAGCAGTGGAGAAGAACAAAATGCTGCCCAGATCCTGGAAGCTTAATGTGGTACAATTATTCAAACAGTTCTTTAGGTAAAATTCTCAGATTTTCCTCTCTGAGCCCTCTCTCATCACTCTTTACCCAAAATGTTGTTTGGGAATTGGTGTAGTAAGTCTTCAAAAATCATATGTGGATTGAGGAGACACAGATATTGAAATCCACACAGTATTCTCAGTAACAACACTCCACGCCCCACCCTGGGTCTCTGTTCTAATGTGATTTTAACCTGCCCCTGGGATGGGGGCCTGAGGTAAGGCAGATTCCATCCTTGAGAATTTTGCTGCCTACTGTTGCTAAAATCTTAGGATGGTTTACTTTAAGTCCTGTCTCCCTTACGATAGGAATGTCTTAGCTTCTTTTCTGGAAAACATAGCCCTTTCTTGATTCTCACTGGAAACCCATCTGCTTCTTTCCTTGTCCTCCATTTGGCATAAGAACTGAAACCAACATAATTTGACTGTCCCGATTTTACACAATAGTGAGAATAAGCAAAAGAAACTTAGTTACTGTCTCCAGGAAATAATTGCTTCTGAATAATAACACTGCGAACCACCTCAAATAGTTTATTAAGAACAGTTCGTCAGGATTTGCTTCAAGATTCTTACGTCAGGGTGTTCACTTTATTCACCAATTCAAAACTATTATATCATAATATGTCTCCTCCTAAGTCCAAATAAAATACTTTCCCATGAATTTTTTCTTTTTGAGATAGCAATAAGACTCTGTCAAATTGATATTTTCTCTTACCACATTAAGTCTAAGAACTTAGCTATGGGTGATCAAGTTTTATTTGTTTGCATTTGTTTTTGTTTTTGTTTTCCTAGTGGTTTTTCAAGGACTCAACAGTTGACTGGCAGTTGGTTCAGGCTACCCCTTCTTACCTTGACAGGTTCCTTGATATGCCCACTGAGTCCCTACCTTCGTGCTCCCTACATACCCTCTGCAGGGAATTCAGCTTCCCATAAACTACAAGCAAGAAGCGAAAGAGATTTTAGAAAGCTAAACTCTGGCCTTCCTCCTGTCTACCCACTTTCCACCAACAAGCTTAGTTTAAAACAGCCACACTTTAATTGTCAGGGACAGCTTGTAAGTCCATTGTTTTTCAAAGTCCCAAACATTTAGATGGGAAAAGCCCATTCTCCTTAGAAAATCTCCCAAACCACCTCACAAGTCTCCTTACTTTGGTCCAAAACTCAGAGAGAGGTCACATTAGGAATCATATTGCAATTTCTTAATTATCTTTTTTTTTTCCTAATAGTCTCAATGATTAGAGATAAAGATAATTTTCTATTTCTTCTTTCTTTGTGATTTTCTTTAGAGAAAACTGCCTAATTGACCTGTTCAGTCATTTGATAAGTTCAAGGGAAAGTTTTTGCAGTAAAAAGCTCAACTTTGAGAGTGAGGATTGATCAATGGCGTCTTTTCCTAGACCAGTGGCTCTCAACCAGAGACAATATTGATGCCTGCAGATCTTTGGCTTGCGGAGACATTTCAATTGCCATGATCTGGAAGACATTATGGACATCTCCTGCTAAATGTCCTTCAATGCACAGCATGGTCACCAAAAACAAAGAATTATTCAGCACATGTTAATAGTGCTAAGGTTAATAGTTCTGTTCTAGACAATATTACCACCCTTTTTTTCTACAATAAATCATAAATAAATAAATGCATTTATATATAGTAATAACTTTTTTTACTTTACAGACAATGAGTGTTTCTTTGTTTATTCATTATTCAAGTATGTATGCACACATTCCTATTTAGTGCTGTTGAAACATCCAGGTATCAAGATGATTACAATGCATTACTCTTTGCAGAAGTAATTCCAAAGAATCAGACTCTTAATTTACAATGCAATTTAATAAATATTTATTGTACATCTATTATGTTTAAGCATTCCTGGAGGATACAAATACGTCTAAATGAGAGTTTCTTTTAATCCAGGGGCTTAACAAATAAGACCTACTCCACTCAGAACTATAATTAGGGTTAAAAAAAGAACTTTGAAAGGAGAGGGAAGTAACAGATTAATTCCTGTTAAGGAGTTGTAGGAAGGCCTTATTTAATCAGGAGAATATAAGCATATTGGGAAATAATAAGCAAGTATTCAAGAAAAAAAAACTTGTTAAAAAATGCAGCAATTTAAATTCCATGGTAAAGTTGAGTTAATTCTAATAATTTAAAGTTATTTAATACAGTTTATAGGAGCAGTGAGGATTAAAAAGATATTTAAAGAAATTTTTCTTAAAAGGTAAATTATCATGTGGGTATTAGAGGTTCTTTTCAAGCATATGGCTTCACAGAATAATATTCGTGAGAAATTGATGCAAATTTGCACATGCTCAAAAATAAAATATTTGAATTTCAGATTGATTGTTTTACATACTGTACACTAATAAGTATTCATTTTGCATGTTCTTTGGAAGAGAACATTGGAAGCATTTGCCTAATCAATGATATATGTACATCTTCAAACTTGTATCTTCCTGCAGATCAAAATTTGATTTAATTACAGGTTAATGAGATGTATTTGGTTCTATCTGTATTTGATTATGATTTTATAGGGCTTTACTGTTATAACTTAAGATCTTCTTCTTACCTAATATAGTAAGATAATAAAAATACAGCTAAGTCAATTAATTTTATGCAAATTTTTTCATGTTGGAAACAAAAAATAAGCAGGGTAAAAGGAGAGTGTTCTCTTTTGGTGCCAATAAAGACCAGTAGAATCCCATCAGCAGCTTCCTCAAAGGTCAACAGTTTGTGTCTATAAAAGCAAATTTCAATTACCTTGAATACACTCAGCAAGTACCATGTTACTTCATTTATTATGCTTGGCTGTTTAAACTAAAACAAAGGTGCATTTGTGAGATTCATTAGACTGTTCCTAGATAAAAGAATCTATAAGATAATTTTAGCATTGAGAAAAATTTTAAGACATATTTATTTTGTATCACATAGCTTAAAACAAAGAAGTGCTTATCACCTTCAATTTGCAACCTAAATATTTAAACATCATTATTAATACTATTGCATTGGTTGTTTTAATAGCAGCTTTTGAATACTGAGATTTGTGATTTCTAAAAGTGACACTAAATAAAATTTAATCACATTTATATGAAAGTTATTGTTGCCAATACTACATGAATTAGAACTTGCATTTTTTAAAAGAGCAGTACTGAATAAAGCACATTTATTTTTAATAACAACTACTAGTTTATGTTTACCTAACATGAATTTCATAGTGATTTAAATTATTTTAACACAAAATATTAGGCAATATTTGGACAGTCATTCCTGAATTTTTATATAACTCTTCTAGGCCCCATAAAAAGATTTTTATCATAATGAAATGTCAGTTTCTTGAATAATCAGAATGATGTTTTCTTGAATATGTGTGATTTGTGACACCCACGGCATTTCTATATATGGCTGGTAGAGTGGGCTCATTCCTAGTCAATTCATTCATTCTCTACATTCAGTGATAAACACAAGCATTCTAACAGAATTACCCAAATATAAATGTTACCTGTTCATGAGAGAAATAAACAAATGTGACCATAACATGGACATTTATTCTACACATATGATGTGACTATTGCAGTAAAATTAAAGACTCAGTGGCTTTTCAAGTAACCAGGTAAACATTTTATACTGATAGTAATACAATACAGAGTCATGTTTCTGAAAAGATAAACTATATGACAAAATCAATCAACATCTTTGGAAACAGACAAAGCCTTTTATGATAGCAGAATATTTTTGGGCAAATGTGCAAATGCAAAGATGAGGTAGCAATTAATGAAATAAATAAACCTCAATGGTTTAAAATAATTAACTTAGTACCAGATGGTAACCTGAACCCTGTGTGTACCAGCCCCAAATGAGTGGCTCAATTGCAATTATGCACCATTTTCACACTAGAGTTAAGAAAGGCAGTTTAAATGAAATGGATCATAATCACAAAATAGGTAAATAGAAAAAAGAATTTGATATTTTAATCTTAGTGACTCTCCATTAATAATAAAGGCTTTCTTATTCACTACTAATAGAGGGTCAACTATCCTTTTGCTTTTCTGTGTTATTATCAAGTCTTGTTATTGAAATAATGGTTTCTATGAGAGCTCTGCAGGCTCTCCATTATCAAACCTGTTTATGAGATACAAGAAGCATAAGATATCTTGAGTTTTTAGCATTACAGCTCATGAGGTCAGCCCATTGGTGAGGGTGAGGGATTTCATTTCGGACTAGAACTTCTTAGCTGACAAAATAACTAAGGACTTACAGACTGCATAGCAGCTTGAAATGGTTAATGACTATATATATATATTCATTATATATAGAATGCATTATATATATATACATTTTGCATATTATCCTCTAAAATGTGAAATGTTTATGCACAGGCACGCACATACACACATCAACATCTATAACACACACACATATAAATGCACACATATATATACACATACGTGGAAAATCCTAGAGATAATATTAATATTAGATATGTATTTCTGTTTTGTTCTATTTTGAATTATTTTATTTGAATCCAAATAAAATGAATTCATGTTATGATTGTATGTATGTTAAATAAAATTTATATGAGGTCATAGGTTTGGAGTAAGCTCCTGCTCTAGGCCCATCAGAACATGCCAAAAGGGAGTTACGCATGCTGAAATTCCAGGCCACCAAGCTGAAATTAAGATCCTCATCTGAACTCCTGAGAAACAGCCAGCCTGATAAGGAAGTCTCTGCCTTAACCTTTACATGAGAAATAACCCTTAAACTACCAATCCTGTTTCTGCTTTCTTCAGTCCTCTTCTGCCCATAAAACCAACCTCCTCTGCTTGGCTCATCAGAAGACTCATTCTAGTTTATAGAAATAGTCATTGCCTGATTCCAGAATTAAAAATAGGCTGGGTGCAGTGACACCCACCTTTAATATCAGCATTTTGAGAGGCTGAGGTGGCAGGATCACTTGAGCCCAGGAGTTTACAATAAGCTTGACAATAAGTAAGACCCCATCTCTATAATTTTTGTTTTAATTTAACCAGGTGTGGAGGTACATAACTGTAGTCCCACTGACTCAGAAGGCTGAGGAGGGAGAATCACTTGAGCCCAGGAGGTCAAAGCTGCAATGAACTGTGATTGTGCCACTGCACACTAGCTAGGTGACAGAGCAGTGTGAAAAACAGAAATGAGAGTAAAGGTGTAAGAGAAGGCTGTTCTTGAAGCATCAACACAAGTACTACCTACTGGTGTCCAGTTAGCAATCAACCCTCACGCTCCTTTGACCTCTGAGAGACAAAAGAAGAGTATCTAAGAACAAGAATTTATCATTGCCACAAATAATCACAAAAATAAATACAGGAGGACTGAAATAGTGTTATACATTTTTTATTTTTTATTTTTTTTGCCAATGGGAGTGACTAGCAAGTGATTTTACAGCAGGATGGCAAGGCAAGTGAGTCACAGTTCAGAGTTGCCAGAGTTTGATGTTCTGGTGGAAAAGTTGAGTGGAAGTTTACTGTATGTGATTTAATGATCCCTTTGATGGGAAGTAGGTTCAAGGAGGACTTTGACTTCAAGAAGGTAAAATCTACATGTAAAAATTTAATGTATTAATAAAAAAGAGCATTTCATAGCTTTGAAGGACGTGATCTAGAAAAAAGTTATGTAACATTTTAGAAAAGTTTTACCCATGACTTCAGCCCTATGCCAATGCAAGGACTGGATAATACAGTCTTGTAATGAAATATTGAAACTATGGAAATTGAATAAAAAGGTAGAAAGGTTTTTCTGAACATGTCCTCAGGTTAGAAACATTTTTATTATTATTTTTATTTGACATAATAACTATACATATTTGTGGTGTATACTGTGATATTTTGATACATGTTTAGTAATGATCGACTTAGAGTAATTAGCATATCTGTAGAAACATTTCATGAAATAAGTGCTAAACTCAACTACTGTGCTAGACACTTGTTTGCTTTTTCCACAGATATTTCTTCCAGCACTTCAGAATCTCATTATTACAGTTTCCTCTGAATCTTAGTCTTGGTGACCGGGAATTGAGAAACATCTGTTGCTGAGCTTCTGGAAGTTTTTAATAATTTTTTAAAAGATTCATAGCATTGAAATACTACTCTAATTAATGAAATTTTGGGACATCCGTACTGCGAGCACTTGACATTTTTTGTGTTTACAGAAGTGTACTATACAGAGATGGGACAATCTTGTCGGAACGCTGCTGCCACCACTAACCTCACTTGCTTTGCTAGAAACAATCACTACTATCTGCCTTTACTGCTGCTACAATGGCTAACACTGTTGCTGGAGAGCGGGTTATAAAATATTTGAAATATGTCTTTTTTTTTAACTTTTAAGTTTGGAATACATGTGCAGGTTTTTTACACAGGTAAGCTTGTGTCATGGGGGTTTGTTGTAGAGATTATTTCATCACCCAGGTGTTAAGCCTAGTACCCATTAGTTATTTTTTCTGATTTAGTTATTTTTCCTGATCTTCTCCCTCCTCCCACCCTCCACTCTTCAAAAGGCCCCAGTGTGTGTTGTTCCCCTCTCTGTGTGCATGTGTTCTCATCATTTAGCTCCCACTTATAAGTGAGAATATGGAGTATTTGGTTTTCTGTTCCATTGTTTTTTAAATCATATGCTGACAAGTAGAAAATCCATGTCCATTATTACAGTCAAGAATTTTATATAAATGGGATCACACAGCATATTTTGTTTGATTTTGTGTGTACAATTTTGGTATTTAGATTCTAGCACTTAACACATTTAAGATTCAATCATGTTGTTTCAAATTTCTAGAGATCCTCAGTTTTTAGTACACTCATATTTCTAGTATACGCCTCAATATTGCTGAGTGTTACTAATTGTATTCCTAGACAACAATTTATCCAGTTATTATTGATTTATATCTGGGTTGTCACTATCTTTTTGGCTATTATCAATAATCTTATAATATTGACACATTTTAAGTGTGTTTGGATAAACATCTAGACTTGGAATATCCTGATTATAGGGTACATAAATGTTTAACTTTTAAGGAAATTGTAAACAGTTTTCCAAAGCAGTTGTACTATTTTACACTTCTACCAGCAGTGTATGTGGGTCGCAGTCTAATATAATACAGTATTTGAAGATGTTCATCTTTTTTTGTTTAAGCCAATCAATTAAGTGGGTAGGTTTTGCTGTGTCATTGTGATTTTAAAATTCTCATTTCTCTGATGACTAATGATGTTGAACACTTTTTCATACTCTTCGTTATTATTTTTTTCCTGTGAAACACTTTTCAGTCATTTGCCCATTTTTATTGGGTCGTTTTTCTTTTTGTAATTGATTTGCAGTAGTTCATAATGTATTTTGTTTTCAAGTACTTTTTAGTCTTTAGCATATCTATTCATTTCATTTGTAGTTTTTTTTCATGAGAAGAAGTTTGTAATTTTAATGAATTGTCTTTTTTCTTTTATGATTCTTTCTCTGGTTTAAGAAATATTTGCTAAAGGATAGGTCATAAAGATACCATTTTTATTTATCTTCTAAGACATTATGCTAGATATTTTCTACATTTAGGACTCTGATACAGCTAAAATTGATTCTTGTGCATTGTGTGAAATAGAGGCTGTCTTCCTTTCTCCTCCCATGTTGATATTCACTTGTTCCAGCACCATTTGGTGAACAGATTTTCCGTTCCCCATTGAATTGTTTTGGCATCTTTAAAAATCATTTGACCGTCTATAAGTGGGTCTATTTCTGTATTCTCTATTCTGCTCTATTGATCTATTTGTCTAACCTTTTGGCAAGACTACACTATCCGGATTAATGTAGCATTATAATAAATTTTGAAGTACTTCAACTTTTTTGTTCATTTCTTTAAGTTGCTTTGGCTATTCTTGATCTTTTGTCTTTCCAAATAATTTTAAAATCACCTCATCAATTTCTAGAAAATAATCCATTTTGAATTGTAACAGATTATTTTGGTGCTATAATTTAATCTTGGAAGAATTGCTATCTTTACAATATTGAGTTTTCAAATGTATATTATAGGACATATTATTTCAACCTTCCTGAAGAATTATTTGTTAGTATTAACAGCCTGAAATATTATTACTAGACATTTATTCTAAGCAGAATAAATGTGTTAATTCTAAACAAATAATCAATTGCATAAAGTTATGTATATATAAAAACTTCATGAAACGTTATTCCTAATATTTATAACCTGGAACCAACTGATGTCAATAGTAGATTGTGTAACTTTATTTCAAATATTGATATTATGGAACAGAGTGACATCTTTAAACTGTGCATTTAGAATTAATTTTAATTTTTTTAAATTGTCAAATATAATTATATGCATTTATTATATAAAGCATGATGTTTTGAAGTATATACACATGATGGAATGATTAAATCTATTAATTAACATATACATTAGTTTACATAGTTATGAAGAAATACAGTTATGATAAATTCATACAGAAAAAAATAAGTTAAAAAAAGTCCAATATGTTCTACTTTTTGTAATCACACATGAACCTATTAGATTACCTACCAAAATATGACTCCATTTGATAATTTTACCTTCCTGCTTTTTTATTACTGTATGCTTTTTTGTATTTTAGAAATATTTACAAATTAAAAGCATTTTTTACTTTGTGAGAAGAAGGTATTTTAATACATATATAATCTTTTTTATTCCTTTGTTCACAAACTTTTTTTCTCTTTGCTTATTGTTTCTAATAAGCTAAAATGGAAAATGCACAAGGATGGTAAACAAATCTCCCATACATAGTCCAGTTTCATCTGCTAAATGAATCTCATACATTTTAGGTACAATAGATAGCATACAGTTTTCTGAAAATTATATATATATATAATATATACACACCCATACACACACACATATACACACATAATATATAACATATATGTATATGCATAATTATTTTTCTTTTTATTGTTACATTTTTATCTTCAAAAATATTATGACCGCGTGTGTGTGTGTGCGTATGCAGATAAACGTGCTTCCTTTGGAACACTGAGAAATATCAGAAAAATTTTATCATCAAGCAGAATTAATTGCTCCTATTGTCTTTCTTGCTATGGAAAAGCCACATGGTGTAGAATATGCATAAGAATTACAGACAGTTTTTTAGGCCCAATTGTGGTTTGTGGTTATAATTTAGCGACAGCATAGCCAACACACTATGTACTTTCCTTGGTAAACTATTAAGTAACCTGGCTATAGAAGGGAAGAGAAAGCAGACAGTTTTATTGATCTTTGTTGTTGTTTTTTTTAGCATATATCGAACAAGAATAAAGGAAAAATAATGATACTATCAACAAGAGAGAAGTTTTAGTATTGGCCCATAGGTATGAGTAGGAGAGAAAGTAGAAATCTGGTAAATCTTCAGTTTAAATGTTTAGAAATGAAGTCTATGGATGGTGCTGACAATTGGCTTGCATATATGGGGCTAGATGGTTGAAGTACAATGAGCATGAACATCTGGATGTAATGAGAATCTAATAATTTGCATAGTTGTCATATATGTGAATATTGCAGTCATTTGTATCATTTTAGTATTGGAGGCCAAGCAGAAGGAATCAGAAGAAAACAGAAACCAGAATAGATTTGAGAATAGTCAAACTGCATGATGTTAAAGGAGAGAAGACATTTGTTTATATAGTTAGACATGTCATTGTGCAGAAGGAGCAGTGAGGCGAGAGGAGGGAGTTTCTTTCATCTCAGATTCTCTCAAATTCTGTCATATGAGGGAGGAGGGAAAATAACATAGTCTCTTAAGAAAGCTGCAGGAAAGACGATATGTGCAGTTTTGATCTGGGTTTAGGTAAGACAACAAAAAGGGATTATACTATAATTATATAATGTAGATTATTTTACAATTTTCTTAGAGAAAATTCTCATGGTATATGAGAGTTTTCTTTGGTTGTTTTTACCTATGGAATAAGATTTTTTTAAAAACGTAGTGAGTTTGGAAGGGTTGAGAATTGCCTGCAGCTACATGAAGTAGTTAACAGATAAAATTGGCTTAAAGAAAGAGAAAATTAATTTTTTAATTTAAAAAGGTCAGAGTTAGGAAATCCTGGGATAGTTCATTAGTGTCTTGAGATCATCATTTCACAGACTTCTTCTGTCTCTCTGCTCTACCATCCATAATGAATGCTGTAAAACTCATGGTCACCTGTCTCATGGTGACTTTCTGCCTTATAGCACTGGTTACAAACATTAGATGAACAGGCAAACAACAAGGAGAAAAGAGGGATGCCTATATCAGAAAACAAAATATGCCCAAATATTTCCATAGACTCTCACTGATACCTGAGACGAAACTGCAGCTTCACGGGAGTCTGGACAATGTTTTGTTTTGTTTTATTTTATTATTATTTTTTTTTCTAGCAAGGCCCATTGCTACCATGATGAAATCAGGGATGATAATACCTAACTCATTTTTTTTACCCAGATATCTGAATTATAATTTTAGGACTTTCCTCACCAAATATGAATATTTCTTTACTGAGACTGGTAATTCTCTGCTCCCCACTATCACCCTCAAAAGCACAAGGAAAGAGCAGGATAAAAGTAAAGAGGGGACAGAAGGGAAAGCTGATGATAGGATCATTCATTTCAGCCACTGCTTTGGTATGTGACAAATAAAGAATCTGATGGTAATAATCACCAATGTTTTCTTAAAAATAGCCATAGTGGTCCTAGTTTGAATTGATTATATTTCTGAGAGATTCAAAGAGTAAGATTTCTGATGGATGCTGTTGAGAATTTTAGAAAAAAACTATTAGCCCAAAGGAATATTTAATGGAATGGAATATTTAAATTGAGTGAGAAAACCCCTAAAATGATGATGTAGATATGTACATAAAATGGAGTTAGCTATCAGCTTCTTATCACCCCATTCCTCCACCCCCATAGTATTATATCTTACCTATTCAAATCCATGGCTTAATCATATGAAACTAGCAATGCATTTCACAATGATTAAGAACGTTTAATAATATGGCAAAAAACTTATATTATTAAATGGTAAAAGTCTATTATGAAATTACATACATTATGACTAATCTTTACCACTCCACACCCCATAATTAACAAGAATATTTACCCAACTGTTGAAAATGTTTATACTTGGGTGGAGTAAGTATTATTTTCTCTGCACCTTTCTGTTCTTATCATATTACATGTGAGTCACTATTGTAATGAGAAAAAACTCAGGGTATATGCTTTTAATAAAAGTAATTGTTTTGCTAAGTGACACTTTCTGAAAGGTATTTTCCCCTTTAATGGCCTATGTCATACATATCCTTTCCTACATTTCCTGGAATGAACCAGGTTATTGCTCTATGTTTGCACATCTTCCAGTCATGATCTAAGGAAGCTCATTCTCTGTGGTTAGAGATTGGGATACATTGGTAAGCCTCAGAATTTCTCAGGAAAATTGGTAAATATAGCTACTTAATATTAGGAAATTGAGACAGCTCCATTCTCTCTCATTAAGAACCTGAAGTGATTAGTTGCATTCTAAATAAACCAAATGTCTTTTAATATTTTATAAATAAGACAAGCCACATAATATTCTATTTTGAATTTTCCAGTATTGTTGATAATGCATAATGTGATGCAGACTGACATTACAGAGATCGGCTGCTTTTTCTGTTTGATGATGTTTTTAAAATGTTTTATAGCAAATAATTATGCAACACGTACATTTATCTTCATATTACAGTGATAATATATTTGTAAGTCAGTGAAGTACTGCATTATATTTGCATTTATTTCCTTTGGTAAAACAACAGTTATATTTTTATTCTTACAATTTATACAACTTTATTCATGCACATACTAACAACAACAGCAACAAAAATACTAGACTTTTTTTTATAATCACACACCTATAAACTTACTCAGAACAGGATGTGATGATGAAATACTATTGGGTATATTAATACAATAAAAACGCTACTGAGAGAAACTCAATTGTTGAGTCTAAGATTTCCATTAAATTTTAAGCTTTAGGGAGGTGGCAGCCAGGGGGAAGAAATACTTATTTAATCACTGTGAAGTTCATTCAATAAATAGCTGAGTGCCTACTATGTGCCAAGTCCAGCAATAAGCTCTGGGAGCATAACATTAAAGGGTAAACACTGTCCTTGTGAAGATTTCATTTTAATAAAATAAGGCAAGTCATAAACTGGGAGCCAAAGAAATATATACTGTGCCAGCTGGTGAGTGGCACACTATACACAAATCAAGGGAAGGAAAATAGGAATTTCTATGGTTACAGACAAATTGCTATGCTGTATTGGGTAGTCAAGGAAAGCTGACATTTGATCAGAAGCAGAAAACTTTGTGGCTCTCTGGGGAAAAGAGCAAATACAAAGACCCTTCAGTAGTGTAGAATGATGTTGGGGATCCTGGGCAGCAGCAAGGATGGTTGTTGTGGTTAGGCAGAGTGAAAAAGAGAGAAGTAGTAGATAAGTCACAGGTAAAGTGTGGTGAAGTTCTTCTAGGCCAGTGTAAGGTTATTTGTTTTAGTCTGTGTATGATACAGAACTAATAGACAGTTTTGTGTTGAGCAAGGAGGTGACTTTGACAAATTTAAAGGATGATTTTAGCTGCTCTACTGATCATAGACTGTAAACACACAAATTTGAAAACAGGAAAGAGACTAAGGAATAATCCAGTAACTCATGCCTCTCTGGGTCCTTATGAGGGTGGTAGTGTTTAGGTAGAGATTTTGAGTGTCAGAATCTGTACGTATTTTGAAGGTAGAGTCCTCAGTATTTACTTATGTTTTGGATTTGTAAATTAGAGAAATAGAGGTATCAATCGTAACACTAAGTTTTTGACTTAGATAAAAATGAAACAACCATTTACTGTGATTATGAAATGAAGAATTGTTTGAATTGGACAAAATATGAACTATTTTGTCCAACTTAATTTGAAGATTAATATTATTAAACTTCAGAAAATGAGCCAATCACACATTATTCATGTGGTGTTTGCTAATATAAATTAGTAATCCAACTGAATCAAAAGTGAACACTCAGGAGAGAGTCATCGCCACTGGCTAAAGATATAAAAAATTTCAACACAGTTTTGCCATGGAATTTCTTATTTCTATGTGTGTTCTCAAGGAGAAGAAAAGGCACAATAGTTACCACAAAATTTTAGGCAGCCAATAGAAAGAATTAAAAAATACTAAAAATGGCTTTAAACAGAAAGGAAACATATGAAGATGTCCTATTACACAAAAAATGTAAAAATTAGAGGTTCAATTGGCCAACAAACTTCTACTAAAATCAGACACATGTTTGAAGGATTTTCTTTGGGAAGAGTTATACTTGGAAGAGGCAGAAAATCATACGATTAATAAATGTTTGTTTCTTAAAATTGTTCTTTGCTCTGAAATCAGGAACATATGTTAATTGTGATTTAATAAAATTGATAGAAGACTGGGATAGGAATCTTTATTTTGAGAACAAGCCAGTCATTAATCCATAGCATTTTACACATTGAAATACATATTTGTAAGGTGTTTAGTATTGTTTATGCATAAGCAACTATAATTCAATGTATTAGATAATAACTGTGTATGTTGTTCTCATACAGGTCCCAACTTAGAGACTCTGTGATTGTTTGTATTTTCAAAAAATATTCACTCTGAATTCTTACACACATAATTGCATTTATGTAGCACTTGTATTTATTTATCTTATTCTCTTTGCTCTGGCATATTGTTTTTGTTTTTGGTCTGTTTTACTTTGGTTAAAAGAAAGCTAAATAAGAAGCCATTCTTTTTTCTCTGGTCACATAGTCATTCTGTCTGCCCTTTTAAAAATTAAATATAATTAAAATATAATGAAGGTTAAAAAATTAAAATGTAAATAATACATTAAGAACATATTTTTAAAACAGAAAAGTATATGTGACATTTTTTATAATTGATAAAGAAAAAATATTTCCTTTCTTATTACCTAAATAACAAATAGGCAAATGAGAATATTTCCTCATACATTTTATGTGACTTATTCTATTAATTAAATTATTATTTAAAAGATTTTTATGAATCATTTTACAGATTACTTTCTACACATTCATATGCTAGTGAATTGATAAACAATAACTGCATACAATATCAGTTATCAAGTTTTCTCTTTATATATAAGTATTTATGAAGGCTTATAATCTAGAAATATTAGCTGAAATTTTTCTTTTAGGTGTAAAATTTGGGTCATGAAATAACAGATTAAAAATAAAATATAATCATTACTCAACTTTTACTTACATTTTAGTGATTAAGTACTTACTTTTATTTATACTAATGTTTTGCCATGGTTAATAACATTGCTGCTATGTATGTGATTTGGTAGACTGCAGAGGGAGCTAGCTGAGATGCGTTTCTCCAGCTATGCCTTAAACCTTTTTCACAAGTTCTGTAAACCTCACTTGACTAATCCTTGGAATAGCACTGTATCTCTAACCGTCTTTCATCCCTTCCTATGATATCCAGCTCTATTAATAAAGAAATGCTAGGCAGCAAAAAACGCAGGAAAATGTCTATTTACAGTTACTTTTACAAAAATAAACCCAGAAATTCATAGTATTTCATAACAGACATTCCTATGATAGGAAAAGTACCTACAGGTTTATTTGATTCAACATTTAAATTTACATCCTTAAATGTTCCCAACTTGTTCCCCCTTTATACTCTAGCAATGTTGTCCTTGGCCATCTCTCTTTACAATCACAAAATGACTATTACAGTTTTTCCTAGTACATAAAAACACAAGAACATCCACCATATATATGTGTGTATTCATTCTCATTGTGTGTGTGTGTGTGTGTGTGTGTGTGTGTGTGTGTGTGGTGTGGGGAGTTGTATCTTATTATGTGTTTGTTTTCAACCCTTTTTCATTCCCTAAAAGTTGCTCAGCAAACTCCCCCTCACACCTTATTAACTACAGCTCTAACAACTCCCTATTTCCTGGTAAGGGGAATTGAGCAGGGCTGATATTTATCTGACTTGTACCAACATGTGGCCTTTCCACTTGTTAAATATTGAAATACCTATGGATTCCTTCTTGTGGGGCTCAGAACACAATGACTTAAAACATGGCAGCTTGGCATAGTGAATATTTTAAGCTGAAGGAAATTGAGAAAACTGCAAATGCAAGATCTGACCTTCTCCTTCCCTTCTCCTCTGAGAGCCTCTTATGTGACAGGTGTCCTGTCCTATACCCTGAGGAAAGGAATAAAGACATACAAATGCCAAGAAGAATCTGAGCAAACAGGCATTGGCAAGTTTACCTCAGTTGTTACCATTATATCATATTCTCTCTTGTGCAGTCATACTTCTACATGACTTTCCAATCATCAAACTTAAGCACAAAAATACAGTTTTCCCTGTTTCTTTGGGTATCATTCCTGAAATCTCTTATGTCATATAAAATTTTTATTAAATAAATGCGTTAGGCTTTTCTCTTGTTTATCTGTGTTTCTTATAATGGTGTTACATGGTTTGGCTCTGTGTCCCCACCCAAATCTTATGTTAAATTGTGATCCCAAGTGTTGGAGGTGGGGACTGGTAAGAGGTGATTGTATCATGGGGGTGGTTTCTAATGGCTTAGCACCATACTTCTAGTGCTGTCTTGTGATAGAGTTCTCACAAGAGCTGGTTGTGTGCAGCACCTATCCCTCGCTCTCTCTCCTGCTCCATCATTTAAGAAGTGCCTGCTTCCCCTTTGCCTTCCGCCATGATTGTAAGTTTCCTGAGGCCTCCCCAGCCATGCTTCCTGTATAGCCTACCAAACTGTAAGTTGATTAAACCACTTTTCTCCATAAATTACTCAGTCTCAGGTAGTTCCTCATAGTAATGCAAGAACGAACTAATACAGTTGTCAGCCATGAACTTTTCAATGGGTGAGAAAAAAGTTGTGTTTCTTCTTTCCTACACTTGTCAAACAACTGATGCAAATCCACCTAATGTTGCTAGGATCCTTACCTCAGTAGCGCTTGAACGGTAGTGCCTGCAGCTGCAGGAAGATGTATGGGAACAGACACAAAAACTCTCCCTCCCAGATAAGCAAGACAGAGACACAGAAACATTCCAAGCCTGTGATAAGCTCTCTTGCCCTAAACTCTTAAATATTCTTAGTCTGTAAAACAGTGCTCCTGACCTCACTCGGCCAGAAGCCCCTCTCAGGTTTATTCTCCACAATAACCCTGCCTTTGACTGTTGAGCTGCTTTTTGTGTTTCTTTCTTCCTTCTTCAACTCTTACAGGCAGCCCTCTCATATTCAGTATCTCATAGCGAGAAGCCTCCATACTTCCACTCCAGTGGTAAAGCAGTCCTCCATTCCAATTGGTGGATGCCTTTGAAGTATCAACTATTGAATATTTTGCAGTAGGTAAGGGAGGGTACTAGGGAGAATTAGGATTACTGTGCTTAGTATTACACAGCTCATGGATACATGTAAGTTAGTGGGTTCCTTACTAAAATCAGTTTTTTGTTGTAAAAGAAGAAAGAGGAAATGAATGGTGACTAGAGTATCTACTACAACAAGCAATATAAAAGCCCTCATTATATGTGTAACAATAAGAACTGTCTTTTATAGGTGAGCCTTCCCAAGGAATTCCTGCATGGTCTATTAATAACTCAAAGGACTACCTACCTAGCCACAGAAGAAAGCTGCCCTATTCCTTGCAAGTTACCACCTATTATATTATCCAATAATTGTTCTTCTGGTTATTGTTGTTGTCAAAATATAGATACATTCCTTATGAATACACACCTAACCCTAAACCCTGAAATATGTAAGACTAGTCTTAAAGTCCAGCAAGACTTCATTGAGAACTTGAGAAGCACAAACAGGAAGCAATGTAGGAATTTTCAAGAACAACAAAAACATGAAACAAAATATGTCTCCTAGACTCTATCCAAGACACACAATTGTCATTGACTTATTTTTCCTTAGACTCCTGGCTATTGTTCAGTTATATGAGTCAGTTTCCTTTTAATTGAGTGAAATTCCTTAATCATCTCCCCTTGGAACTAGAGCCTAGTTTCTCAACTGCCCTTTCACTCTAAGTGAGGAAAAAAATAAACAAACTCTTTAATCTCTTGCATAATTCTACAAAATAGACTTCAATATTATCATAATAATAATCTTGCTGCAAGGAGGCAATTTTGCCCAGAGGGAAACAATTTTCGACATTAATATGCAGAACAATTTGGTATTGTTTTAAAACCTTATTTCAATTAAAAAATGTTTCTTTCTCACTTCTATCACCAAAAGGCCCATTTAAGTAATTCCCATATTCCCACTTTCTCCAAAAGATAAACTTCACCCCAACAAACTTTGTCTCTAACTAGAAAAACTTTGGAATTACATTTCTTCGAGTTATCAATTATTCGATATTGGAGCCCAGTCTCAGAAGACTGTTTGTAACAGTGCCTTATAAAATATCTCTAAAATTAGTCTTTTCAGCAGAATATAGCATATAATTCAACTGAAACATAGTCAAACTGAAGGAGCCTTAAGGTGATATTCAACATGGTTGAAAATATAAACAGTTTTGTTTACCCTCAGCACCAGAAAATGATCTTCAATAGATCTATTTTCAGTATCCTGTGAAATATACCAGAAATGCCTCCCTCACTCAACCCACATGCTTAGGACTAAATGAAGACAACAAACAAATTTGTTGAGAATGAATCTGTGTGCCAAATTCATAAGTTTGAAATATTAATAAAATAAATTTTCCTATTTTGTGATCCTGCTTGCTCCCTTGCTCATTTTAACAGAACATCATGAAGTGTTCCATGCTCATTGCTCCAGGGAAAGATAAGTGAGTCTAAAGAAGTCTAATTTTTGAATTTCACATAATTTGTCTTTGAGGAAAGTGGACATAATTCAGGGTATAAACAATAGGCTTTTGGAGACAGACATGAAAGAACAGGTGATTGCAATGCCTCTTCAGACTGGGAAAGGAATGCCTAAGTTGAAGGTAAGAGATGAGCATGGATGCATAGTGGGTAGATCAAAACATATTTCTGCAAAAGAAGTTATCATTTTCCTGTTCCACGATCCAGGTCGAAGAGGGATGAAAACACCCCTGAAAGTGTACAATTTAAAAGAGTCAAGGCAATATAGATTTTGCTTTTCATGTAGAACTAGAGAGTGGGAGTCAAGAGCTAGAAATCTCAAGAAAAAAATCAATGGCTATATGAAGAACCTAAGTAGATGATCTTAAACAGTCTCATATGGTTTCTAGGCAGAAGTGTGAGAATGATTTCCTTCAATGGGACTTTGAGGATTAAAATGAAGGATGATTCAATGGCATCCCATATGCACTGATGACTAAGGACATGACAGGATGATGAATGTTTTAGTAAATACCATCATGGACAGATGATGATGAGAACCAGATGGCACAGTTTCAGCAACAAGTAACAAATAATCCAGCTGTCAATGACTTAAGCAATAGGGGCATTCTTTACCTCATGTAACAAGGATTCAAGGGGCCTGATTACTTTAGAAGCACAATGATGTCATTAGGATCCTGGAGGGTTTTTGTTCATATTCCTCCCAGTTAACTTTAGGTGTTCAGCTTTAGTTCTGTCTTTCCCTCAAGCATCATTAGATACCTACCATTGATTCTTGGCAACATGTTCACTACACTGCCTCCAAAAAAAGGAGGATACATTCTCCTTGAAAAATATTTTTGTATAAGGGAGAAAAAAAAAAGACACTTGCCTGGACACCTAATGTTGTCTTCCTATTTGTATTTTAGAGAGCATGACTAAAGCTAGGTGAAATGCCTAAAGCTATTTGTATTTTGGAGAAATGCCTAAAGCTAGTCAACTGTCCTTGACTTTCTGGCATTTTCTGGCCTCTATAAAAGAAAGTATTTTGTATTTTTTAATGTGATGATTAGTCAGGCATGATCACAAGAGGAGACACAGGAAAGGCTTAAGTAAACAACATTTACGATACTCACCTAGAGACAGGTGGCATGAAATGTGGTGACGGGCAGGTAGGAAAGACACCAAGGTGCTCAGGAGTCAGAAGAGAAGAAAGAGTGGGGAAGTGCTTAGGCCATGGACTTATCAGGGGTTTACTAGAGAAAGTCAGGGCAGGGCAGGGAAAACAGCTTAGGATTGGTTAGCTTGAATAATTTTAGCAGGATTTAAGCTATGGGGGTAGTCTCTAGTTGCCTGGCACCTGGTCCTGCGGTAATTAAGGAATATTGTCTCTTGGGGTGAGCAGGTCAGATAGTAGAGACATTATTGCTTTGGTTAGGGTGCACATCAAAGTCACGCTTCTGGCTGGGCCCTTTGCAATTTTCAAGAATTGACTAGCTTATGGAGAGGTGGTCTCTTCCCAGCTACAAGGTTTTTTAAAGATTTCAAAACAGGGCCTGGTGTAGTGGTGGCTCATGCCTGTAATACCAGCACACTGGAAGACTGAAGCAGGATAATTCGTTTGAGCCCAGGAGTTCAAGAACACCCTGGGCAACATAGTGAGTTCCCATCTCTATAAAAACAAACTCAAAACATAATAATATACAGAATATTAATATCATGAATAATTATTATGCATAATATAAAAATTAATATATATATAAGCACACAAATAGGCGGTGAACTCTTTCAGCAGGAAGAAAAGATGAAAGAGAGTTTTGGGAAAGGGGAAGAATGTGTGTTTGGCACACGAAATAGGAAAAACAGAAAAACAAACACCTATCAGGTTGCAATGAGAACATAGCATTATTTTTGTGATATTCTTATCAAAAATGCATAAAATGAATCTGAAATGTAATCATGAGGAAATATCCGATAAGTCAAAGTTAATAAACGTTGGATGAAATAACTGCCCTACAATCTTCAAAATCTGATAACTGTCCTAGACTGAATAACACTGAAGAAGTACCATAATTAAAACTATATATGATCTTGAATGAGCTTATTCCATTATTGGAACATTTGATAAAACTGATATGGGATTTGAGAGTTAAATGGCAGTACTATCATAGCACAAATTTCCTAATCTTGATGCCATAGGCTTTGTCAATACCACATAGAAAGTAGGTCTTTTCTTGCAGCATAACGGAGAATCCAGGCATGAAGATGACTAATTTCCTTTAGCCACTGTTTGAGGAACTGCTCAGAAATGTAATCACTATGATGAAGAGAAAGACCTAGAAATTACTAAAGTTTATTGATCATTCATTTTAAAAAATAGCATTTATATAGTTTGTCATGCATAGACATTCTTTGTAAGGCAATTATTTCTGGGGAGGGGAATTGGCTGACTAGAAACAGGGGAAAAGAGAGATTTTTATGCTGTACCCTTGACTTGTATACTATGTGCAGGCATTGTCTAGTCACAAGAATAAATAAGAATTTATTGGTTTATTAATAAATCAATCAATTTATTAATTATTAATCATGATTTATTTATTCCTGTGAATAACAAAAATGAATGAATGAAAATATTTCATTATGTTTTAATGTACCTATGATGCAATAGGGGACCACTGTCTCCCAACCTTCTGGCTGGTAGAGAAAATGGATTTCTAAGCATGGGACTGAATGATCAGAAAGACAAAAAATGTTCATATTTCTCCTCTCAAGTTCAGTTTATTGAGTTCATAGATATTAAACTGTTGGTAAATTGTCTTCAACCCATTTTCACAAGCCTTAGGATTAGGATATATTCTGTCCAGATTCTAATACTCTGTTGTCTGTTAGTTTTAGCATTGTATGTTGTTAAATATTTTCTATTTTAGGGAGTCACTATGGGTATTTTAGAGAAATGCTGGGTAACTATGCATCAGAAGCTTTTATACATCACCAGATGCTATTATACATCAAAAGCCGCAGATGCACACATATTTGAATTGCAAACTGAAAGCAGCTAACCCTAAGTTTTAAGGTTTGCAATAACAAAAATCTTAAGTGATTTTATAAAGAACAACTCCAAAATGTAGAATATAATCATCAAATGTTAATGAACATAAATAAAGTGAACAGTATATATAAAACAATGTACAATAAAATAGCTATATAGCTTTTTTAAATTTTTTTGAGACGGAGTCTCCCTCTGCTGCCCAGGCTGGAGTATAATGGTGCAATCTTGGCTCACTGCAACCTCCACCTTCCAGGGTCAAGCAATTCTCCTGCCTCAGCCTCCCAAGTAGCTGGGATTTCAGGGGCATGCCACCACACCCGGCTAATTTTTTGGTATTTTTAGTAGAGACAGGGTTTCATCATGTGGCCAGGCTGGTCTAGAACTCCTGGCTTCAAGAGATTCACCCACCTTGGCCTCCCAAAGTGCTGAGATTACAGGCGTGAGCCACCGCACCCGGCCCTATATACCTTTTAAATGATGTTCCAAATGCTTTATAACATCCTAGCTTCAAATAACAAAAGACTAAGAGTAGTGAATATTCTATATATTGATTCAGATATACAAACACTGATTTAAGTACACACAGATTCTCTTCAAATATGAGTAATATAGCAATATGCTTCCTGCTATTCTAAAAAATCAAGATTCGTAGGATCTACCACTGTCACTTAATATCTGTATCAGTAAGAGGATATTAATGACAGGGCAGCCTAACTTATGAGATGTAATAAGTGTAAAAATAAATTTAACATATAATTTTGCAACTGTCTTTTTAAATTATTCTGTGAATACATATGATGATATAAGAAATAGAAAATTCTGTGAAAAATTTTGTGGAAATTACAAATAAAAAATATTATCAGATAAATCTATTTTCAGTTTTTTATAAAAATATTTTCTCATAGTTATTAAAATGTGTACCTCTACAACTCAAGAATACCTCACTTATATTATTGTTTTTCTTTCAATGACATATTCAAAGAATTTAACAGGTATGACCAATTTTTCATCATAAAAGTTGTTGACCAATCTATAACTCAGTTATTTTTCCTTTTTTATTGTGATAAAAATAAACACTATAAAATTTACCATCATAGCCACTTTTATGTGTACAGTTCAGTAGCGTAAATTATATTCACATGGTTGTGAAACAGATTCAAACTTTTTCATCCCACAAAACTGAAACTCTATACCTTTTAAACCACAATTCCCCTTTTTTTCCACCCAATTCCTAGTAACCTTCATTCTACTTTCTGTTCTGTTAATTTGACTACTTTAGATAGTTTATATAAGTGGAGTCAAGCAGTATCCATCTTTCGGAGGCAGGTTTATTTCACTTAACATATTTTCCTCAAAGTTTATCCATTTTGTAGCATGTGAGAGAATTTCCTTCCATTTCATGGCTGAATAATACTGTACTGTATGTATACATCACATTTTGTTTGTTCATTCCTCTGTCAATGAACATTTGGGTTGCTTCTGCGGAGTTCTGTGAGATTCCATAAACATTTTAGGATTTTGTTTTCTATTTCTTAGAAAATGCCCTTGGGAGTTTTATAGGGATTTGGTTGAAGCTCCAGATCACTTTGGGCAGTATTAACATCTCAACAATATTAAATCTTCTCAGCCATGAACATTTGATCTTTCCATGGATTTTTGCTTTCCTTTCATTTCTTTCAGCAACATTTTGTAGTTTTGAGCATCCAAGTCTTTCACTTCCTTGGCTAGGTTTATTCCTAAGTATTTTATACTTTTTGATGCTATTTTAAATTAATTTTTAAACTTTTTTGTATTATTTATTTATAGTGGATAGAAATAAAACTGATTTTTGAGTGTTCATTTTTTAACATGCAGCTTAGCAAAGATTTTATTACTTCTAACAGTTTTTTGTGAAATCTTTATGGTTTTCTATATGTGAGATCATGTAGTCTGTGAACAGAGCTAACTATTTCTTCCTTTCCAATTTGGATGCGTTTTTAAAAATTGCCTAATTACTCTGGCTAGGACTTCCAATAGAGGCTGAATAGCAGTGGTAAGAATGGGCATCCTGATCTTAGAGAAAAATCGTTTTAGTCTTTCCTTATTGAGTATATTGTTCCCTATGGGCTTTTTATACATGGCTTTTACTATGTTGAGGTAATTTCCTTCTATTCCCAGTTGAGTGATTTTATCATGGAAGAATGTTGAATTTTGTCAGATGCTTTTTATGCATGAAATTAGATAAAGATGTGGTTTTCATCCTTCATTCTACTAATGTGGGGTACTACACTGATTTATATTTGTATGTTGAAACATACTGCATTCCATATATAAATTCCATTTGGATGTGATGTATAATTCTTTTTAATGTATTGTGGAGTTTGATTTGCTAATATTTTTGCTTAGGATTTTTGCATCTATAATCATCAATAATATCGGTCTGTAGTTTTGTTTTTGTTTTGTTTTGTTTTTTCTTGTAGCATCTTTCTCTAGCTTTGGTATCAGGATAATGCTGGCCTCTCAGAATGAGCTTTTGGAAGTAATCTCTGCTCTTCAAGTTTTTGGAAGAGTATGAAGATAAACGATGTTAACTCATCTTTAAATATTTGATGGAATTATCCAGTGAAGACATCTGATCCTAAACTTTAAAAAATTTTCTATTATTCATGATTTAGTCCTCGTACATTGTATGTTTCATTTACTACAGGTTAACCAATTTGATGGCTTACGGTTGTTTATGGTTGTCTCATAATTCCTTTTAATGACTCTTCTTTCATTTCTGGTTTTAATTATTTGGGTCTTCTCTCTTTGTTGGTTACTTAATATAGGGCTTGCCAATTTTGTTGATCTCTCTAAAAAAAAATCCTTAGTTTTGTTTTTCTATCACTTCTCCATTTCGCTTATTTCTATTCTAATATTTATTATTTTATTTCTTATAATATCTTTCTGTTTTTTATTTTTTTTCCTTTTTCGAATTCCTTGCAATGTAAGTTTTGTTGCTAACTTGAAATCTTTCTTGTTTTTAAAATATACTTGTTATACTTGGTACTGCTGGGCTGCATCACTTAAGTTTTAGTAGGTTGTGGTTTGGGTTTCATTTATCTCAAGGTATTTTTGAATTTTTCTTGGCTGCTTCTTTAACCCATTGGCTGTTTAAAAGTATGTTCTTGGACGGATGTGGTGGCTCACGCCTGTAATCCCAGCACTTTGGGAGGCTGAGGCAGGCAGACCATGAAGTCAGGAGTTCAAGACCAGCCTGGCCAACATGGTGAAACCCCATCTCTACTAAAATACAAAAATTAGCCAGACATGGTGGTAAGCACCTGTAGTCCCAGCTACTCAGGAGGTTGCAGTGAGCCAAGATCGAGCCACTGCACTCCAGACTGGGTGACAGAGTGAGACTCCATCTCAAAAAAAAAAAAAAAGTATGTTCTTTAATTTTAATTTTACATATTTGTGAATTTCTCTGCTTTCCTTGCTTTCCTTGTGCTATTCATATCTAGTTTCCTTGTGCTATTGATGCCTAGTTTCATTTACCTTGTACTATTGATGTCTGGAAAATATACTTAGTACTATTTCAGTCTTTTAAAATCTATTAAAACATTGTGGTCTAAATTGTGGTCTGTTGTAAAAAATGCCCATGTGTTCTTGAAAAGAATGTATGTTGTGTTTTTTGGTGGTGGTGGGGAGGGGGGAATTAGTGTTCTGCATATGTCTCTTATATCTAATTGGTCTGTATTGTTGTTAACGTTCTCTGTTATATTATTTATCTTCGGTCTGCTTGTTTTATCCATTACTGAAAGTAGGGAGGGCCGGGCACGGTGGCTCACGCCTGTAATCCCAGCACTTTGGGAGGCCGAGGCAGGCAGATCACAAGGTCAGGAGTTCAAGACCAGCCTGGCCAACATGGTGAAACCCTGTCTCTACTAAAAATATAAAAAATTACTTGGGCATGGTGGCACATGCCCACCCAGCTACTCCAGAGGCTGAGGCAGGAGAATTGCTTCAACCCAGGAGGCGGAGGTTGCAGTGAGCAGAGATCGCACCACTGCACTCTAGGCTGGGTGACAGAGTGAGGCTCCGTCTCAAAAAAACAAACAAAAAAAGAAAGTAGGGTATTGAAGTCTACTACTATTATGGGCTGCTTTCTATTTCTCCTTCAATTTTGTCAAAATTTGCTTTATATTTTGGAGGCTTTGACATTTGTTGCATAAATATTTATAATTGTTATATATTCTTGATGAATTGACACTTTTATCATTATATAAGTTCTTCTTTGTCTCTTCAAACAGATTTTGACTTGAAGTTTATTTTTCTGATATTGTTATATCCACCTCTGTTCTTTTGTTATCTACCATTTGATAGGGATATCTTATCTATGTTCATCTTTTTGCTTTCAGCTTCTGTGGGTCCTCAGATCTAACGTATGTCTTACAGATAGCATACAGTTGAATCTTCTTTTTAAATCCATTCAGCCAAACTTTCTTTTGATTGAGTAGCTAATCTATTTACATATAATATAATTATTAATAGAGAAAGACTCTTGTCATTTTGTTAATTGTTTTTTCTGTTTGTTTTACAACTTCTTTGTTCCTTCTCTCCTCTTGTACTGCCTTTCTTGTGTTTCATTGATATTTATTGTGACATGCTTTAATTTCCTTCTCATTTCATTTTGTGTATATTTGGCTAATACATTTTTTGTGGTTACCATTGCAATTACGAAACCATTTTAAAGTTATAACATTCTATTTTAAGCTAATAATAACTTTATGTTAAGCTAATAATTTTAATTACCTAGAAAAACTGTACTCCTTTACAACTTCATCCCATACTGTATATTATTAATGAAACAAATTATAACTTTACATGTTATATAACCATTAGCACAGATTTATAGTTTTTCACAATGATTTTGTCCTAATTTTATTTAAGAATTAAAAATGACCAAAGTTGCAATAATATAAGGTTACTATTTTTGTCCATGTTTTTATATTTTTTTCAACAACTTCGTAGAACAGGTCTAATTGTAGTGAACTTTCTCAGATTTTATTTATCTGGAGTAGTTTTAATTTTTCTTCAGTTTGTAAGACATAGCATTCTTGTTTGTAGATTTTATTTATTTATTTATTTTTCTTTTCTTTTAGTCCTTTGAATATATCATCTTCTCAGGAGAAATCTTGAAAGCCAGAGAGGAGAGGGTTAATATATTTAATCTTTTGGAAGCTTCCTTATAATGAAATAGTTTTATCTTGCTTTCAAGAGTCTCTTTGTCTTTGACAATTGGATTATAGTATGTCTTTATGTGGGGATCATCAGTTTTATTCTAATTAAATTACATTGAGCTTCTTAAATTTTTATTACGATTTCTTTACTCAAAATTGGGACTTCTTTGGCCTTCGTATCTTCCAATGAACTTTCTTATTATTTCTCTATTTTTTCTCCATCTGGGACTTATATAATGACTATATTTGTTGGCTTGATAGTTTCCCATAATTCCCTTACACTCTATTTTTCTTCGTTTTTTTGCTTTTTGCTTCTCTTATTTAGTAATTTCAAATGGCCTGTTTTTAGGTTTGCTGATTCTTTCCTCTGATCAAGTCTAGTGTTGAATCTCTGTAGTGAATTTTTTTAGTTCAGTTTGAGAATTACAAAACTCTTGGAACATGATAACTCTATCCAAACCTCTGTGTTAAGAGACTTGAACAAGCTCTAGCATAGTTTCTAGCAACATAAGATCTTGTTCCTAAAATGACTCCAGCTCCCTACACCATTAAAATCTCTGCTGCTGCTGTCAGAAATTTCTGAATAAAATCTGTTTTTACCACTTTAACCACTTTAGCTGTGCTTAAACAAGTTTTAGTATTTAAAAAAATAGATTATTTTGTACAAATAATTTTTTACCAGTTACCGAATTTTTCAAGACTATATTTCATTTGATTCTTTTTAAATAGTTTTTCTTTGCTGATATTCTTACTTTATACATGTACCATTTTTCTTATTTTAATTAGATATACAATGCTGCAGCTCTAATGTGCTCTAATTGCAGCTCTAATGTGCTACATTGCCCGTTTTCAGCAGCTTCCAAACTGTTGTGGACTAAGTCATGTGAGACAGAAACCTGTCCTTCATGCAGCTCCCAGTAAAGTCAGAATGTTAGGAGCTCAATGAACTCTACTCTTTTTCTATCCTAAGGGCGGACTCCTGGCATGGGAAGTTTCCTCCCAGTTGCGCCTCACTGTGACACATCAAATGAGGGGCATGGACAGGCATGCAAATATCACAAATATTCTTACCCCGTTTTCTGGGAAGCTTTCTTGATTTTATGTTGACCTGGGTACTATAGCTTTCCAACTAGTCCAACTAGTTCTCACAAAGGTACTCTAATTTGTTTAATTTTTTTTAAATCTCAATTTACCTACTGGGGGATATAAGCCTAAAGCTTCCTAGTTTTTCATCTTATCAATGTCTTCCCTTTTACTCCTTTTTGTTTAAGTGACTTTTGATTTTTTTAATTATAAATTCATATGAGTATCAAGTTGAAACGTTAAAACATTTCAAATGAAAAGCGAACATAGTTAAATTTTTTAAATGTATGACGGTGAAAAGAATTAAAATTATGATTTTTTTTTCTCAATGGCAATAGATCATTTTTGTCTATTATAAAATGATGAGTATGGTCTTTACATAATATAAACTAAAGAAATATTTTGAAAAATATAAAAGTCACTCAAGCACAGCACTGTAAGATGATCTGTTCATTATGTAGGGATTTTGCTCTCTATATTTTTAAAAATATGCAATTTTTTTGCAATGTATCCTAATTAATACTTTCCTCTTTGTCTTTTGGACTAATTTTACCAGTCATCTTTATCTCGAAGAACAATATATTGAAGGCATTGTTTCCATGTCAATATATGCAGATGTTCATCTTTATTAATAATGACTAAACAGTACTCATTGTGTGGATATATAATTATATGATCCACCTATTAATAGATTTTTTCCTTTCCCTCTGAATTTTACTAAAATAAACAAAACTAATAAGAGATAACATTATATATATCTTTATACAATTGCTCAAATGTTTTCTTAAGAAAATTACCGGAGGAGGACTTTTAAAGTTAAAAGGAATATATACTAAATATATTCAAAAAATTACCGTCCTAAAATGTCTCATCAGTTTACCTTCCTATTTGAAAGTTGGAGTATTATTTGTTCTTTCATACCTATCCCAATAATGTTACATATCAATTATTTTGGTGCTTGAAAAATAATTACTTTCAATTGACATTTACTTTATTGCCCTTGATTTAAGACATATTTGCATAAGTTTTAGTGAATGTTCTTGTCTAGCTTATATTTACTGTTCTGTTCCTTTGAGTACATTTATTCTAGTGAAGTCATTTCTTATATTAACATACTTATATGACACGTTAATTATTTAGGACTGTTTTATTTATGTTTGTAATTTTTATCTTTTACGTTTTTAATGTTTAAGATGTGTTTTTAATAAATTTTATTTTTTAGGTATACAGCCAAACTGAGTGGAAGGTGCGGAAATTTCCCATATACTACCTGCCCCACACATACATAGTCTCCCTCATCAACATTCCCACCATAGGGGTACATTTGTTACAATCAGTAAACACATGTTGATACATCATTATCACTCAAAGTCCATAGTTTATATTAGGGTTCACTCTTGGTGTTGTACATTCTGTGTGTTTTGATAAATATATAACAGAGTATGTCTGTCATTATAGTATCATATATTTTTCACTGCGCTAAAAATACTCTGTGCTTTGCCTATTTATACCTTCCTCCCCCATCCTCTAGCAACCACCAATCTTTTTACTGTCTCCACAGTTTTGCCTTTTCCACAGTGCCATGCAGTTGAAATCATATAGTACATAGCCTTTTCAGATTGGCTACTTTCACTTAGTAATATGAATTTAAGTTTCCTCATTGTCTTTTTATGGCTTGGCAACTCATTTAGTTTCAGTGTGCATTCAAATTCCATTGCCTAAATTTACCAAAATTTGTGTATGCATTAACCTACTGAAGGACGTCTTGGTCACTTCTAAATATTTGCAATTATGAATAAAACTCCTATAAACATCCATGTGTACTTTTTTTGTGAACATAGTTTTTAACTTCTTTGGTTACCCATAGGAACATGATTACTGAATCATGTGGTAAGCGTTATATTTAATTTTGTAGGAAACTGCTTTCCAAAGCGTCTTTACTATTTTCTATTTCCATCGACAAGGAATGTTGCTCTATATTCTTGTCAGCATTTGGTGTTGTCATGTTCTAAATTTTGGCCATTCTAATAGGTATGTGCTGATATCTCACTGATGTTTTCATTTGCATTTCCCTTATGCTGTATTATGTGGACTACCTTGCCATGTGCTTATCTACCATCTACACATCTTATTTGGGGAGATGTCTGTTAAGGTCTTTGGTCATGTTTGACTGAATATTTTATTTTCTTATTATTGTTATAAATAGTTCTTTGTATATTTTGGATAAGAGTCCTTAATCAGATACGTATTTTACAAACATTTTATCTCAGTAAATCACTTGTATTTTCATATTATTGACATTGTCTTCCACAGAACAGATATTTTAATTTCAGTGAAGTACAGCTTATCAATTATTTCATGAACAGCTACTTTGGTATTGTATCCAAAAAGTCACCACAAAACCCAAGGGCGTCTAGATTTTCTCCTACTTTATATTACAAAAATTTTATGTTTTGTTTACATTTAGGTCTGTGATCTACTTGGTGTTAATTATTGTGAAAAATTGTAAGCTCTGCACCTAGGTTCATTTGTATTCATATGTTTGTTCAGTTGTTTTGGCACCATGTATGTAAAGACTATCTTTGCTCCATTGTGTTGCCTTTGGTCTTTTGTCAATGATCAGTTGACCAAATTGATGTGGGTCTAATTCTGGACTCTCTATTCTAGTCCATTTATATAATTGTTTATTCTTTTGGAAACATCATCTTTTCTTGATTACTGTAGATTTACAGTAAGTCTTAAATTTGGGTAGTATCAATCTTCCAACTTCATTCATCTCCTTCAATAATTGCTCTGGCTATTCTGTTTTTTTTTCCTCTCTTTCTCTCTTTCTATAAACTTTACAATCAGTTACTGATATCCTCAAAATAACTCACTGGGATTTTGATTGGAACTATGTTGAATCAATAAATCAAGTTGGGAAGCACTCACAGCTTCACAATGTTGAGTATTTCTATCTCAATGGAGAATACATCTACGTTTACTTAGTTCTTGTTCAATTTCTTTCATTAGAATTTTGTAATTTTCCTCATATAGATCTTGTGCGTATTTTGTCAGATTTAAAACTAAGTATTTCATATTTTGTAGTGCTAGTGTAGATGGTATTAATTTTAAATTCCACTTGTTCATTGCAGTATATAAAAGGTGATTGACTTTTGTATACTAATCTTGTGTACTGCATTTCGGACACTGGGACTAGTTCCAGGAGTTTTTGCTGATCTTTCTGGATTTTTCTACATAGACAATCATGTCATCTGTAAACAAAGAGTATTTTATTTCTTGCTTCCCAATCAGTATACCTCTTTATTAACATTTGTTGCCTTCTGTTACTAACTAGGACTTCCAATATGATGTTGAAAAAAATTAGTGAAGACACATCTTTGCCTTTTATCTTGCTAGAAAAATACTAGTTCCTCAACATTAAGTAAGATGTTGGCTGTAGGTTTTTTGTGCTTTCCTTTCTTGTAATGTCTCAGTCTCGTTTTGGTATTTGGATGATGCTGGCCATAGAATAAGTTAGGAAGTATTCTCTCTGCTTCTATCTTCTAAAAGAGTTTGTAGAGACATCATAAAATATCTTAAAATTGTTGAAGATTTCACTCAGGAATCCATCTGGGCCTGGCTATTTTTGTTTGGGAAGGTTATTAATTATTGATTAATTATAAAAATGGATATAGGCCTATTCAGGTTGTGTATTTCTTCTTGTGTAAGTATTCACAGATTTTATCTTTTAATGAATTAGTCCATTTAACCTAGTTTATAAAATCAGTGAGCAGAGTTATTCATAGTATTCTTTTATTATCTTTTAATATCAGTAAAAGATGTCATGATTTCTGCTCTTTCAGTTTTTATTTTTTAATGTTTTATTAGTTTTTAATTGTATTATTTCAATAGTTTTGGGGGAACAGGTGGTTTTTGCTTACGTAGATAAGTTCTTTAGTGGTAATTTCTGAGATTTTGGTGCACCCATCATCCAAGCAGTGTACACTGTATCCAGCGTGTAGTCTTTTGTCCCTTACACCCATCACCCCTTCTTCTGAGTCCCCAAAGTGCATTATATTATTCTTATGCCTTTGCATTCTCATAGCTTAGCTTTCACTTATAAGTGAGAACATATAATATTTGGTTTTCCATTCTTGAGTTACTTCATATAGAATAATGTTCTCCAACTCTGTTCAGGTTGCTGTGAAAGCCATTATTCCATTCCTTTTTATGATTCAGTAGTATTCCATGGTATGTATGTACCACATTTTGTTTATCCACTCATTGGCTGATGGGCATTTAGGCTGGTTCCGGATTCTTGCGATTGCAAGTTGTGCTGCTATAAACACGCATGTGCAAGTGTCTTATTCATATAGTGACTTATTTTCCTCTGGGTAGATGCCCAGTAGTGGGGTTGCTGGATCAAATGGTAGATCCACTTTTACTTCTTTGAGGTATCTCCATACTGTTTTCCATAGTGGTTGTACTAGCTTACATTCCCACCAGCAGTGTAAAAGTGTTTCCTTTTCATCACATCCACATCACCATTTATTATTTTTTGATTATGCCCTCTCTTGCAGGAGTAAGGTGGTATCATATTGTGGTTTTGATTTGCATTTCCCTGATAATGATATTGAGCATTTTTCATATGTTGGTTGGCCATTTGTATATCTTCTTTTTAGAATTGTCTATTCATGTACTTTGCCCACTTTTTGGTGGGATTATTTGGTTATTTCTTGCTGATTTGTTTGAGTTCCTTGTAGATTCTGGATATTAGTCCTTTGTTAGAATCACAGTTTGTCAGTCTGTTTACTCTTCTGCTTATTTCTTTTGCTGTGTAGAAGCTTTTAAGTTTAATTAGGTCCCATCTATTTATCTTTGTTTCTGTTGCATTTTTTTTCCAGGGGGGAGGTGTTCTTGGTCATAAGCTTTTTGCCTAAGCCGATGTCCAGAATAGTTTTTTCCATTGTTATCTTCCAGAATTTTTATGATTTCAGGCCTTAGATTTAAGTCTTTCATCTATCTTGAGTTAATTTTTGTATAAGGTGAGAGATGAGGATCCAGTCTCATTCTTCTACTATGGCTTGCTAGTTATCCCAGTACCATTTGTTGAATAGGGTGTCCTTTCCCCACTTTATGTTTTTGTTTGGTTTGTCAAAGATCAGTTGGCTGTAAGTATTTGGGTTTATTTCTCGGTTCTCTATTCCATTGGTCTATGTGCCTATTTTTATAACACTACCATGCTATTTTGGTAACTATAGCCTTGTAGTATAGTTTGAAGTCAAGTAATGTGATGCCTCCTGATTTGTTATTTTTGCTTAGTCTTGCTTTGGCTGTGCAAGGTCTTCTCTGATTCCATAAGAATTTCAGAATTATTTTTTCTAGTTCTGTGAAGAATGATGATGGTACTTTAATGGGAATTGCATTGAATCTGTAGAATGCTTTTGGCAGTATGATCATTTTCATAATATTGATTCTACCCATTCATGATCATGGAAGGTGTTTCCATTTGTTTGTGTCATGGATGATTTTTTTCAGCAGTATTTTTGTGTTTTTTTTCTGTATAGATCTTTCACTTCCGTGGTTAGGTATATTCCTAAGTATTTTATTATTACTATTATTTTGCAGCTGTTGTAAAAGGGATTGAGTTCTTGATTTGTTTCTCAGCTTGGTTGTTGTTGTTGTACAGCAGTGCTACTGATTTGTGTACGTTGATTTTGTATCCTGAAACTTTACTGAATTGATTTATCAGACCTAGGAGCTTTTTGGATGAATGTGTAGGATTTTCTAGGTTTACAATTATATCTTTGGCAAACAGCAACCATTTGAGTTCCTCTTTATCTATTTGGATGCCTTCAATTTCTTTCTGTTGTCTTATTGTTCTGGCTAGGACTTCCAGTACTTTGCTGAATAGAAGTGGTGAAAGTGGAGGCACCTTTGTGTTTTTCCAGTCCTCAGGAGAAATCCTTTCAATGTTTCCCTGTTCCGTATTAAGTTGGTTGTGGGTTTGTCACAGATTACTTTTATTACCTTGAGGCATGTCCCTTCTATGCTGATTTGGCTGAGGGTTTTAATCATAAAAAGATGCTGGATTTTGTCAAATGCTTTTTCCATATCTATCGAGATGATCATATAATTTTTGTATTTAATTCTGTTTATGTGATGTATCATTTAACTTGCATATGTTAAACCATCCCTGCATCCTGGTATGAAGCCCACTTGATCATTGTGTATTATTTTTTTGATGTGCTGTGGAATCCGTTTAGCTAGCATTTTCTTGAGGATTTTTCATCTATGTTTATCAAAGAAATTGATCTGTAGTTTTCTTTTTACTTTATGTCCTTTCCTGGTTTTGGAGTTAGGGTGAAGCTGGGATCATAGAATGATTTAGAAAGGATTCCCTCTTTCTCTATCTTTTGGGATAGTTTCAGTAAGATTGGTACCAATTCTTCCTTAATGTCTGATAGAATTCTGCTGTAAATCCATCTGGTCCTAGAGGGTTTTTTTGTTAACATTTTTTTTATTATTATTACTGTTTTAAGCTTGGTACTTGTTATTAGTCTGTTCTGAGTTTCTATTTCTTCCTGATTTAATCTGGGAGGGTTGTATATTTCTAGGAATTTATCTATCTCCTCTAGATATTCTAGTTTGTGTATGTAAATGTGTTCATAGTAGCCTTGAATGATTTTTTATATTTCTGGTATCGATTGTAATATATTCTGTTTCATTTTTATTTGAGCTTATCTGAATTTTCTCTTCTTGGTTAATCTCACCAATGGTCTATTGATTTTGCTTATCTTTTCAAAGAACCGGCTCTTTATTTAATTTATCTTTTGTGTTTTTGTTTGTTCCAGTTTCATTTACTTCTGCTTTGTTATTTCTTTTCTTCTGCTGAGTTTGGGTTTGGTTTGTTCCTGTTTCTTTAGTTCTGTAAGGTGTGACCTTAGGTAGTTTATATGTGCTCTCTTATACTTTTTGATGTAAACATTTAATACTATGAACTTTCCTCTTAGCACTGTTTTTGCTGCATCCCAGGGGTTTTGATAAGCTGTGTCACTATTATTTTTCAGCTCAAAGACTTTTCAAATTTTTATCTTGATTTTATTGTTGACTCAAAGATCATTCAAGAGCAGATTATTTAATTTCTATGTATTTGTATAGTTTTGAGGGTTCCTTTTGGAGTTAATTTCCAGTTTTATTTCACTGAGTTCTGAGAGAATACTTGATATAATTTCCATTTTCTTAAACGTATAGAGACTTGTTTTGTGACTTATAATACGCTCTATAGAGCGTATAATAGCCATGAGCTATCCCTCTGAGAGTACAAGCACTGCTGTTGTACCATGTCCCTCCCTGTCTGCCCACTCTATCGGTGGCTCCTGCATGCCTGCACTCTTCTCTGTAACAGCTCTCATTTGTCTCCTGGCTCTGCTCAAGAAAATTTGTGCCCAGTCTGAATCACTACCAATTTCAATTGGAAGCTTCCTTATCCTCACAACCCCTCCTCATTTCCATTAGCTGACTTCCCCAAGAGTCCCTGTGATACATAGTGACTGATGGGTTCTCTGGGCTCAAGCTGGATTCCCCACTGCTACTTTTAGTATTCAATTTGATGTGACTCCCTAAATTCATTTCATCTCTAGATAAGGTTAAATCCTTCTCCTGTGATCTGGATTTTCAGATTCTCAGTAGGGATGTGTGTTCAGAGGCAGGTATTTCCCCTCTCATACTTTGGGAACTCAGTTTTTTTGCCTGTTTTGTGGAATCTGCAGCCGTGTGCTGCTTTTTTCAAAGGATCTGCAAATTCTTTGGGTGTTTCTGGTATGTTCCTGCAGTGGTTCTTGGAGCAAAAGATCATGGTGTGAGTCTCCACTTGCTGTTTCATCCGTCCATGTGGGAGCTGCCTGTTAGCCCTGTCTCCTATCCTCTATCTTCTGTGCTCTAATTTATGATACTAGCAATTTGTGTCCTCTCTTTTTCTTAATTAGCCTAGAGGCTTATCAGGTTTTTTGGTCTTTCCAAATAAACTGCTTTTCATTGATTTCTAAACTCTTTTATTATTATTTTTTTTTCTGCTTACTTTGGATTTAATTGCACTTCTTTCCAGGTTTTTGTTGTTGTTGTTGTTGTTGTTGTTGAGACGGAGTCTCGCCTGTGGCCCAGGCTGAAGTGCAGTGGCACGATCTCGGCTCACGGCAAGCTCCGCCTCCCCGGGTTCACGCCATTCTCCTGCCTCAGACTCCCAAGTAGCTGGGACTACAGGCGCCCGCCACCACGCTTGGTTAATTTTTTTGTATTTTTAATAGAGGCAGGGTTTCACCGTGTTAACCAGGATGGTCTCGATCTCCTGACCTCATGATCCGCTCGCCTCGGCCTCCCAAAGTGCTGGGATCACAGGCGTGAGCCACCGCGCCCGGCCCCTAGTTTTTTTTTAAGGTGGAAAATTAGATGATTGATTTTAAGTCGTTCTTTTTTTTCTATTATATATTCTCAATGCTGGAATTTTCCTGTAAGCACTGCTTTTACTGCATCCTGCAAATTTTGATAAGTAGTGTTTTCATTTCCATTTAGTTCAAAATATTTTTACTTCTTTTGAGATTTCTTCTTTGATGTATATGTTTAATTTCTATATATTTTGGGATTTTCCACTTGTCTTTCTGTTGTTGCTTTCTAGTTTAATTCTATTGTGTTATGTGAGCAGACATTGTATAATTTTCATTTTTTTGTTTAGGTATATGTTAGGGCCCATAATGTGGCCTATATGGTACATTTTCTATATGAGCTTGAAAAGAATACATAATTTGCTGTGTTTCGATAAAATAGTCTGTAGATGTCAATTATATCCAACTGATTGATGATGTCTTGAGTTGGACCATGTTCTTAGTAATTTTCTGCCTACTGGATCCATCCATTTTTGAGAGAGGTGTTGAAGTCTCCATGTATACTACTGGGTTAATCTATATCTCCCTGCAACTCTTGTCAGTTTTTGCTTTAAATATTATGATTCTCTGTAGTTAGGTGTGGCTTTGTCCTCTTTGATAATTGACTTATCATTATTTGGTGCCTTTATCTCTCATAACTTTTCTTATTCTGATGTCTTCTTGTCTGAAATTAATATAATTATGTTCACTTTCTTTTGATTAGTGTTATCAGGGTATATTTTTCCCTATACCCTTATTTTTTATTTATATGTCTTTAAGTGGGTTTTCTGTTGACAAAATACGGTTTTCTTATAATTATAGATTCTGGTAATCACTGTTTTTAATTGGTGTATTTTGGCCATGACATTTGAGGTGATTGTTGTTTAATATCCAATATATTTGTAAATTATTTTCTATTTGTTGCACTTATTTCTTGTTTAATTTTTTCTCCACAATTTTTCTTTTTTTTATTTCAATTGAGCATTTTAAATGACAAAATTTTCTCTTTTCTTAGGATATCAATTATATACTTAGAAAAATAGAATTTGTCTTAGAGTTTGCAATGTACATTTACAATGAATCCTAGCCCACTTTCCGAAAAAAAAAAAAAAAGTACTAGTTTACAGGTAGTGTGAGCACTTTATAATAAGAAAATAATCCTAATTTTTTCACCCCAACCCTGTATCATTGCTGTCATTCACTTCTCATATATGCACATATACATGCACACACACATACACACACATCTGTGATTGAATACATTTTTGCTTTTATTATTTTGAACAAACTGTTATCCATAAGGTAAATCAGGATAAAAATATGATAATTATTAGCCCTAATAGTCAATTAACAATAAGAAAAATAATCTTTCTTTATATAGATCAAAATTTCTGACTCTATATCATTTTTCTTTTCTCTAAGAAACATCTAACATTTATTTCAAGGATGGGCTACTGGAAAAAAAATTCCTCAATTTTTATTTGTATAAGAAAGACATCATTTCTATTTCATTTTTGAAAAACAATTTCTCAGAGTAACACATTATATGTTGGTGGATTTTTCTCTCAAATTTTGAACATATCACTTCACTCTCTTCTTGCTCACGTGGTTTCTGAGGAGAAATCAAATATAAGAACTCCTATCTTTGCTCTCCTATAGATAAGGGTTTTGTTTTTGTCTATGTCCTCTAGTATATTTCAGGGTTTTTTCTTTATCTTTAATTTTAAGGAGTTTGATATGCCTAAGTATTTTTGTTGTTGTTGTTGTTGTTAGTTTGGCATTTATCCTGCTTGGTATTCTCTGAGCTTCGTAGACCTGTAGTTTGACATCTGTCATTAATTCAGGGGACTTCTTGATTATTATTTATTCAAATATTTCTTCTGTTTATTTTCTCATTTCTTCTCTTTTCGGTATTTCCATTTTGCATATGTACACCTTTTGTTGTTGTCCCACAGTTCTTAATTTTTCTTTTATAATTTTTTTCAGCCTTTGTTCCTTTTGCTTTCTGTTTTGGAGTCTTTTCTTTAATTAAGATATCCTCAAGTTCAGAGATTCTTTCTTCAGCCATGTGTAGTCTACTAATAAACTCATCAAAGGTATTCTTTATTTCTAATACAGTATTTTCAATCTCTGACATTTTTTTAAATTTTGTCTTAAGATTTCCATCTGTCTACTTATACTGCCTATGTTTTTTTTCATGTTCTATACTTTTTCCATTAGAGCCCTTAGGATATTAATCATAATTATTTTAATTTCTAGTCTGATATGTCCAGCATCCCTGCATATCTGAGTTGGGACCTGATGCTTAGTTTTTCTCTTCAAACTGTGTATTTTGTCTTTTAGTACGCCTCATAATTGTTTCTTGATACTAGGAAATGATAGTAAGTACAAAGAATTAGAATAAATAGGCTTTTAGTAATGTGGTGTTAAAGTGTGGGATGTGAGGACGTCTCCTTCAGTACAATGATTAGGTCTTCATCTGTTAGTAAGCCTGTCCCTTTGGTCAGTGAACTTCATAAGCACTTCTCAGCTCCACTCTGCCCTTGGTTGGGACAGGATTTCTAGATTGGGTTGGAGTTGGGTATTTCTCTATTCCCAGTATTGTTAGGCTCTGAAAATTTTCTTATGGTTTAGGTTCTGGTAAAGTAGTTTTTCTTCAGGGTAGACTTTGTTAAGAAGAGCAGAATGCTGTGCCTTATTTCCAAATAGTTACTTTCCCCCTGCCTCTGTCACAAGTTTCAGGATATTTTTCTCTGATATTCACTGTTGAGAATGCAGTCAAGCTTCTAGAGGTAAAACTCACAAAAGCATGAGGACATCCCTATGACTAGGTTTCCCTGGAGTTTAACTCTCAGACTTGTTTACACTGAGTTTCTAGCAATGTATGGATTCAGGTTAGGTCTTCCTACCCTGGCACTGGTTCCTATGAAGGTATTTGTAAGTGGGTTTCTGCTGTGATAAATTGTGATTTGTGTATTTGCTCTTCTGTGTCTCCAAATTATGGGGGCAGTAGTTTGCTCTGTGGCCTCACTTCTCTGACAGATCTAAGAAGGAGTACTAGATTTTTTAGTTTCTTCATATTTTCACTAGTAAAGATAGAGTGGAGAATTCTAGTCTCCTTTCATGCTATACCAGAAACCAGAAATCATTAGGACTTTATCTTTGCTTGAAAATCTTTGTCTTTAATTTTTATTTTATTGTACATAATTTTTAAAATTTTTCTTTCAAATTCTATCAGTTTTTTAATTCAATATTTATTTTCATGCTTAGAAATATATTTGGAGCTCAAGTTATAAAATAATTAGCTGAAATTTCTTCTACTTGTATTCGATTTAGTATCTTATGTCTATATTTTCTGTCTAAAATTTATTTTGGTTAAAAGTGATTAACCACTTCTCTGAACACCAATCATTGTCAATTCTGTCTCTTCTCCCCTGTTTCAAGATGCTGTCTTTCCTTTAATATAAAATAATAATGTATAATTGTGTCTAGAATTTGTATTAAGATTGGGTGATATTTATATCTCTCAATCTTATACTCAAAAGTATGATAATTTCTATAGATTTATAATATATTTTAACACCTTTTATGAAATTCCTAGCTTCATTACCCTATATTGGCTGATGTGTTTTTTCACCAAATTTGTGTTTTTATTTTCTGAGAACTCTCTCTTTGACAAAATTTATTGTAGAATGCCACCAAAGTTTTTTTAAAAATATTTTACTAAACATCACTGTTTTCAGTAAACTTTTATGATTTTATCTCTATATGGCTTGTGCTCTTAATTTTTATTCCACATCTATTTTTGTGTTCTGGTGTAAGTGTTAAAGGGATTATACTGCTGATTTTTTTTTTTTACGTTTTCTAATTTCTTATTATTGCAATGTAAGATAGCTTTTGCATGTTTGCCAATTTTTATTATATTTTGAGTTTTTTATCTGAAATCGGTTCACTTGAAATAATTCAACTATTTTATAATATTTATGCATAACTGGAAGCATTGCCTTTGAAAACTGGCACAAGGCAAGGATGCCCTCTATCACCACTCCTATTCAACATAGTATTGGGAGTTCTGGCCAGGGCAATTAGGCAAGAGAAAGAAATAAAAGGTGTTAGCCAGGTGCTGTGGCTCATGCCTATAATCCCAACACTATGGGAGACAGAGGTGGGTGGATCACCTGAGGTCAGGAGTTTGAGGCCAGCCTGGCCAACATGGTGAAACCCCATCTCTACCAAAAAGACAAAAATTAGCAGGGAATGGTGGTGGGTGCCTGTACTTGGAAGGCTGAGGCAGGAGAATCACTTGAACCTGGGAGGCAGAGGATGAAGTGAGCTGAGATCGTGCCACTGCACTCCAGCCTGGGCGACAGAGCAAGATTCAGTATCAAGAAAGAAAAAAAAAAGAAAAGAAAGAAAGAAAAAAGGTGTTTAGGAAGAGATGAAGTAAAATTGCCTCCGTTTGCAGATAACATAATTTTATCTTTAGAAAACCCCATCATCTCAGCCCAAAAACTCCTTAAGCTGATAAGCAACTTCAGCAAATTCTCTGGATACAAAATCAATGTGCAAAAATCACAAGTATTCCTTTACGCGAACAATAGACAAGCAGAGAGCCAAATCATGAATGAACTCTCATTTACAATCTCTACAAAAAGAATAAAATACTTACGAATACAACTAACAAAGGATGTGAAGGACCTCTTCAAGGAGAACTACAAACCATTGCTCAAGGAAATAAGAGAGGACACAAACAAATGGAAAAACATTCCATTCTCATGGATAGGAAGAATCAATATTGTGAAAATCGCCGTACTGCTCAAAGTAATTTATAGATTCAATGCTATTCCCATCAAAATGCGGTTCACATTGTTCACAGAATTAGAAAAAAAACTACTTTAAATTTCATATGGAATCAAAGAAGACCCCATATAGTCAAGACAAGCCTAAGAAAAAAGAACAAAGCTGGAGACATCAAACTACCTGATTTCAAACTACTAGAAGGCTACATTAACCAAAATAGCATGGTACTCATACCAAAGCAGACATATAGACCAATGGAACAGAAGAGACCTCAGAAATAACACCACACATCTACAACTGTCTGATCTTCGACAAACCTGACAAAATCAAACAATGGGGAAAGGATCTCCAATTAAGCAAATGGTGCTGGGAAAATTAGCTAGCCATATGCAGAAAACTGAAACTGGACCCCTTCCTTGCACCTTATACAAAAATACTCAAAATGGATTAAATACTTAAATGTAAAAGCCAAAACCATAAAAACCTTAGAAACTGGACCCCTTCCTTGCACCTTATACAAAAATACTCAAAATGGATTAAATACTTAAATGTAAAAGCCAAAACCATAAAAATCTTAGAAGGAAACTTAGGCAATACCATTCAGGACATAGGCATGGGCAAAGACTTGATGACTAAAACACAAAAAGCAATGGCAACAGAAGCCAAAATTGACAAATGGGATCTAATTAAACTAAAGAGCTTCTGCACAACAAAAGAAACTATATCAGACTGAACAGGCAGCCTACAGAATGGGAGAAAATTTTTGCAATCTTCCCATCTAACAAAGGTCTAATATCCAGAATTTACTAGGATCTTAAACAAATTTACAAGAAAAATACCCATCAAAAAGTGGGCAAAAGATATGAACAGATACTTCTCAAAACAAGACATTTACGCAGCCAACAAATGTGAAAAAGAGCTCAACATCACTGATCATTAGAGAAATGCAAATCAAAACCACAATGTGAGACCATAGCTTGCCAGTCAGAATGGCGACTATTAAAAAGTCAGGAAACAATAGATGCTGGTGTAGCTGTGGAGAAATAGGAATGCTTTTACACTGTTGGTGGGAATGTAAGTTAGTTCAACCATTGTGGAAAAGAGTATGGCAATTCCTCAAGGATCTACAACCACAAATACCATTTGACCCAGCAATCCCATTACTGGTTATATACCCAAAGGAATATAAATCATTCCACTATAAAGACACATGCACATGAATGTTTATTGCAGCGCTATTTACAATAGCAAAAACATGTAACCAACTCAAATGTCAATTAATGATAGACTGGATAAAGAAAATCTGGGACATATATACTATGGAATACTCTGCAGCTATAAGAAAATAATGAGATCAAGTCCTTTGCAGGGACATGGATGAAGCAGGAAGCCATCATCCTCAGCAAACTAATACAGGAACAGTCAACCAAACACCGCATGTTTTCACTCTTAAGTGGGAGCTGAACAATGAGAACACATGGATCCAGAAAGGGAAACAACACACACCAGGGCCTTAGGGGTTGTGGGGCAAGGGGAGGGAACTTAGAGGATGTATCAGTAGGTACAGCAAACCACCATGGCACACGTATACCTGTGTAACAAACCTGCACGTTCTGCACATGTATCCTTTTTTTTTTAGAAGAAGAAATAAAAATAAAAAATAAATGAAGAGAAATTTATTTTTGTTTTTTAAGCTTTCAAGTGAGATTTTGCCTAATATTAATTAAACAGAGTTATTGATTTTTGGTGAGACACTTGAAAGCATTATTTAACATGATCTTTTGATTAAATCTTTTCCAACAATTATAAAATTTATATTTATGTAGAATTCATCATATTACCATGCCAAAGAGAAATTACAGTTTTCCAATATTGAGTTATCTTATATTCCTGGAATTTTGAACCATGACTGAAAATTCAGTGATTCTCTCAGTGTATTTATTTCTCTTTAAATGTTTATAGACATAATGAATGTTGACTTCCAGTGATTATTTGCCAAAATCTTTATCAGGCTTTGTATTAGGTTATTCTGTATATTAGTAGAATTTCCAAAGGCAAATCAAAGGAAGAAAAAAAAAACCTCACTTTTTCTAGTTTGAACATAAAATGATTTATTAAAGCATATTAGGTAGCAAACATCAAAAGGAACAGTGAAGTGGCTTGGAGGTAGTTGTAACACCAGATAATTCAGTAAGATTTATGTTTTTCATAAAACATGAGAATAAGCACAAAAATCTGTTGTATTGGTCCATTTTCATACTTCTATAAAGAACTGCCTGAGAATGGATAATTTATAAAGGAAAGATCATTGAGTCACAGTGCAGCATGGCTGGGTAGGCCTCAGGAAACTTACAATCGTGGCGGAAGGCAAAGGGTAAGCAAGGCACCTTCTTCACAAGGTAGCAGGAAAGAGAATTGCTGAGCAAAGGGGAAAGACCCCCTTATTAAACCGTCATATCTCTTGAGAACTCGTTCACTATCATGAAAACAGTGTGGGGGAAATTGCCCCCGTGATTCAATTACCTTCACCTGATCTCTCCCTTGACACTCGGGGATTATGTGGATTACAATTCAAGATGAGATTTGGGTTGGCGCAGAAAGCCTAACCATATCATCCATGGTGAGTGGTGCCAACTCAGTGGTGTTTCTAGAGATCCTATAGCCTGGAGCATGTATAAGGTAAGAAGTCAAAGGCAGGAGTGATAGAGATTAAACACCTTGGTTCCTTGAGGAATCTGAAGTAAACTTTCCATAAGCTGTCTCATTTCTAAATTTTATGACAACAAAGGGGAAAAAATTCATTATGTCTAAATATTTTTAGGTTTAAAAAATTATCATTGCTTTAATATGCAGCTGAAATTAACTGTAATTTTTTCAGGCTTCATACTAGTATTCTTTGTTCTTCAGCTCTTCTTGTTTGCAGAATTTAAATCAATACATTTATAAGCTGGCATAATAGCCACATTAGCAGGAAAGGCCAAGTGGAAACAATTAGAATGCTTCCTACTTACTAAAATAGCAGTCCAAATGGAATAATCCATCCCTGTGGGAATCACGAGATTAATGTCATGGACAAAATTTTGAATGATGCAGCTTTGAAGATGTTTACCCATTAATTTCCCTGGTTTGAACTACAACAGTCTGGCACGTATTGAAAAATGACAATAGATAATAAAGAAATTAATTGCGTAGTGACTCCAATTATAGCTGCTATTCCAGATGTGGTCTCTTTTCTTGGACAATGTAACAACCCCCTGGCATTGGGAACAAGTTATGTGTCTGCAAACTTATTGGAGGGAAATGAAACTCGTTGATTCAGTCCAAAACGTTTGGCATCCTGTGACACAAAATAGGGTGATGTATGAGTGGAGAGCAGATTAAGAGAAAGAAACATAAAATATCCAAAAATTAAAAGTCAAATATAACTGGTAAATCTCTTTGACTTTTTGAGGCAAGTGTATGGCATTCCACTGTCTTGTTCTTGTTCATTTACTTATACCTAAAATACTACCAGCTATGCCTGGTGATGAGGACTAGAATTATTCGCTAGCTGACCCCCCATATGTGGTAAACTTCTCCACCATTTGATGCTTTTGGCTGATAAGATTTAATGGACTCGGGGTATGCTTCATAGATTGTGATGCTTTATGAAGTCTGAAAATTTCCCTAAAAGGAATCCCATCAGAAGCTTGAAGTTTCATGAATAAGCCCATGCCAATTTCAGCAAGTAAATGTACTTCTTTAAAAATTATTCTTTCTTGGCCGGGTGCGGTGGCTTACGCCTGTAATCCCAGCACTTTGGGAGGCCAAGGCGGGTGGATCACGAGATCAGGAGTTCAAGGCCAGCCTGGCCAAGATGGTGAAACCCCGTCTCTACTACAAATACAAAAATTAGCTGGATGTGGTGGTGGGCACTTGTTATCCCAGCTACTCGGGAGGCTGTGGCAGATAATTGCTTGAAACCATGAGGTGGAGGTTTCAGTGAGTCGAGATCTCCCCACTGCACTCCAGCCTGAGTGACAGAGTGAGACTCTGTCTCAAAAAAAATAAATAAATAAAATTATTCTTTCCTTGCAACTAGAGAGCTTTGCTATGTAGTAAATGATTACCAATGGGAAACTTGGGAACCACGCAACTTTAGCAGACATTGTGACTTAGTACAGTCTGGCCAATCTAGACATTAATTGAGATTATTCAGTGATTCCTCATCATGAAGTGCAAGTAGCATATGCAGTAACAGGTTCAAGATAAAAACCAGACTATTGTAAAACAGACAGTCTCAACCCTCTTATCTATGCTATTATGCTCTCTGCCAACTGCTATGATCATCCTCAAGGGTGCCCTTATCATTATATAAATGATACTCATAGTTTTTAACATCTAAGCTTGTTTGAAAACAAGTAAGTATGAGATTAATAATATTAATAATATTGTCTGGCAAAATAGTATAAATTGAACCAGTGAAAAATACATGGTGCTGCTTCTCCAATTGCGTGTGTGTGTGTGTGTGTGTGTGTGTGTGTTTGCTTGTGTATGTATGTATTTAAAGTTAACAAAGAGTAGAAGTATAGGTGATGTATTGAAATAACGGCTTGAATGACTCACTTTAAAAAAATTTGTCCATAATCTTCATGTTCAGAGTTCCGTTTGTTTGGAGGTGTTCATAATCAAATGAGAAAAATTTAGATCATAGAATATAATTAGGAGCCCAATAAAATGGCTGAGATTGATACTTGGCCATTTTGAAAAATTCCTGCCAAGAGGATAGTGAAAAAAAGAGGATAGAGAGGTAGGTTAGACTGACTGTCATGCTTTGCTAAAGAGAGTTAGTGTCATTGCTAAACAGTTGTGACTGGAAAGAGAGTAGTTTGAACCTGGAGGATTCTGTAGTATACTAACATACCTATTAATAGTTTATAAAAGACTAAAAGAGCAATAATTCCAAAAACTCAGATATGAGTATTTGGAATGTACTCCTCGATAAAGGGCTCTAGCTAAAATGTAAAGGTAATAGAAAGTCATAATGATTGGCCCTAACATTTTAAATAACTGGAGAATTTAGAATTTCAACATTTACCTTTTTTTGGCTTCATGTGAACCATAGAATTTTCTTTCTTTAAAAAAAGTTTATCTTAAAATAACACAATGTTTGTAGAAATTCCAAAATATAGGAAAATAAACCACTGTAAATGTCATCCAAAATCTTGTATATTAATTAACCCCTATTAAATAAAATGTGAATTAATTCGTATTGATTTTTAACTTGCTTGCACATACACACTACATCTAAATACATAAGCATATAAAATATGTTGATATGCGTATTACCCATGAAACTTCATCTAATATTAGTTTTACAGGCACAAAAGGAATACCTGATGGTGTATTTCCAAACTTTCTTATGTTAACTGGTCAAGCATATAGACAACCCCCATCAGTGTTTAGTGTGAGTAGTATATTACTATTCATCTGGAACTCAAAGTTACTTGGAAAATTAAGACTGGCTTTTCTTAACAGTTTATTCTGCCAGCTCATCTAGTGGATGCAATGTTTGTAACTGGCCATTTTTAGGGATCCTTCATCCAATTCCCATCCCTACCTTTGACCTTACCCACTGTGGTCTGCCTAGAACATCTTTCACTTTTGGCTTTCTCTTTCCTTGGCGTTTTTAATCTCTTTGCTATTCTTCCTCCATCCAAGTTACTAGTCTTTAACTTTACCGTCGTTCCATAGCTTGGTTTACTAAAGGCTGTGAGATTTCAGGAAGAAGGACAAGAAGAGAAAGAAACTGGTGTTCTGGTGTGGCATGCAAGTGGATTGTTTGAAAATCAGATTTTCACATTTCATAGGAAAAAAATTGTCCAATTCTACCCTATCTCCTATATGCTACCATAGTCTAACATTAGTTGTATTATAAATGGTCCCAGCTTATAAATGGTGCTAGACACATTAAGTAAAGAATAAAGACAAAAACTCTAAAATAAGATAAAACAAAACAAGCTCTATTCATTCTAATGAACATGCATGTGGTGATACTTCTATATAAAAGTGCTTTAAACACAATTTTACAAATATGCCAATTTGTATATATACTATGAAATGTGAACATTAGTATATATAAAAATTGGCCTACTATACATTATATTCTTTTGTGTCACCTTTACTACTGTGGAATTTGTACTTCAAAAGTGAAGAATTTTGGCTATTTAACTTTGAGCTGAGTTAAATGAATATGCAGGTAATGACTATTAGACTATGAAAGTATATGTGAATACAGTTTGAATATTTTATTTACCTATGTGGATATCAATATTATTTGTATCAGGCTAAAAGAAAAAAATAAAGTTCAAGCCTGAATATTATGCATATATTGTTTCTATTGTAGTAATGCATAAATTCCACTCAAATTAGACCTTACAGTCATATAGAAAATATCCTAACAAGTTGTTGATTTAAATATTTAAAATGCAAAAAGCAGTTCTTTATATGTATCAATAAGCATTCCATGTTTTAAGTTGTAAGATTTGGATGTCAATTGAAATCAATTGGTCCAAAAAGTATGTTTCCTCTATTTTTAAAGCATGACTAAAATGTAAAATTGTTTCTTTCATGAATTTTTATAAAATACATAATCTTTTGTAAAATATATTTAAAATAATATATAAAATACGTATATGTAGAATACATTAAAAAATTGAAGAGTTTGGATTTTGCATGAAGGATTAAATTATATTTTATTTCAACTTTAAAATAAAATGAGGAGGAAGAGAAAAAACTTTAGGAACTTTGCTGGATTTCTTCGTTGACATTTTTCCCCATGATTGAGTTTTTATACTGATAATCAAACTATGTAATTAATTTATACAGACTATGTCTGAAAGTTTAAGAAATAATTATGTAAATAAAATATTTTTTATTTATTCAAATTATGCCTCATTGTTTCTAGGGAATTTCAGAGATTCAATTATATTAATTGAGACTTTGTGGGAAGAAAATTTGTTACTGAGTTTCACTAAAGGTTATCTAAGCCTACATATTTACTTTGAAAATCATAAAGCAGCAAGACTATTTAGTCAGCCAGAAAACATCATTCAGCTTAGTACTGAGCTTTAAGAATAATAAAGATCTCAACATCCCAGATTTATTCACATACATATAGTATCTTATGAGTGATTACGTTTACCTTCAAAATTACATTCCAAGAATATATGTATTATACTTCTGTAAGAGGTGTAATGCTTTTTCCAGATGATCAGTGCACAGTATAGTGTCCCAAATAGTCATATTTCTCTAAAATATGTGCTTTTTCATATGTAAATTTTAAAAATATATTTATAAGATCATAACCAGATCTTAACTAGAGTTCTTTAATTTCAGAATGAAGCACTATGTTGAATTGGGAAGGTATTTGAATAATCTAAACCACTCCACAAACTTCCTAATAGATTTTTTGTTCTTGTTTTAATTCTAATTTTGAGACATTTCTTGGGTTTTAAAATTCCCCAGCTCTCTTTGAAATTGAGCCTATCTAATACAAATCGAGACATTTTATTGAGAAATAACAGGAATGACATTTTCATGCAAGCACATTAGTTTCCATTAAAACATATATCAAATATTATTTATGCTATGTCTTTTAACAGAATGTGTTGTAAATTGCTTTTGAAGTTACTTTGCATGACTTAGATATTGTATTACTAACAAAAATATACTGCTGGACTTCATAATAGATAACCATGGACTACAAGTATAAGAACCTTTTTTTAAAAAATAAACAATTTTCCAAACTTACAAATGTTACTTTGGTTTTAGGTTTCTTTTTTCCTTGAATTTCAGCAAGAGAAATATTTTTTAACAAGAAAATTCTACTCTGTTTTGTGGCTAACTCTTTAAGGCTGGCTAAGAACAGATTCAGTAGAGTGAGAAATCACCTCATGACTCTTGAACTTTCATAAGCTAAATAAAATTGTTTGTGGTGATCCCTTGAAAACTTTATCTGACACTCAATACTAGTTGAAGTAGAAAAATCATGGCTCAAAATTCTATAATGCTGTAAAGAAGAAATTGGGTCACAGTGGCCAGGGTTAGTGAGGGCATGATTGAAAAGCTGAACAGGAACGTGGTTTGACTCCAAGGAGATCTTGCTAAGCTGTTAGGTCAAAGTTGTGCTGACACAGAGCTATACTGAGAACCAGACAGGACTTAGGAATTGTGCTATGGATTTGGCCAAATAATTTTCCTTAGACTAATCAGAAAGATTACATCTAGGTGCATGTAAATAGTACATAGACCTATGCTATTTGTTAGTAATATGAGTAGATTTGGCAAATTGTATGCCTTTCTAAATTCCTTATTCACTTGGGGAAGTTTCTGAGACACTGCGGAAAGAAACTATGCACACACAGATCCAGATGTATGAAATGTTATAGATCTTTAAATATGTAGTTTATAATATGGTAAAACTATGTAGAAGATGCTGGGCCTTACTTTTTACAAGAAAGTCTAAATTATATAATCAGGATGCTGATGTGTAAGACCTTACATTTTACTGCAGAAAGGGCATAACAAGACCATTTTTTATTGTATTTTTTTCTGTGTATCTTTTTCCACCAGATAGGGTAGGTATCAGGTGAAAAATCTTCTTCAATTAAATACATTTTTTTCTTTTTAGATAGACTTTATTGATTATACACACACACACGCACACACACAATTGTGTTTAGGTTTGTAAGTCATGACAATTTTCTACCTTAAGGAAATCAACAATCAACATATTCAACATTTTAATATATTCAACACTTCCATCCCCTCAAATGGGTTCCTGTGACTTTTGCCAATTTATTGCTCTTCCTTTAGTTCCAGCCAAGAACCAATCTGATTCTGTTATTTTTAGCTTTACAGTTATATTCTTGATCTATTAATATTCCAAGTTACTTTTTGCATATTGTGTAGGAAGCATTGAGGATTGTTTTTAAATTTTATCCAGAATAATTTTTTGAAAGACTATGCTTTCTCTACTAACTTACCTTGCTGTCTTTGTCAGAAATTAAATATGATGTATATGTACCTATATCTGTATTCTATTTAGTTTCATTGACCCATATGACTATCTTCAGGCTAATTCCTTACTATTTGCTTTACTATGGCTTTCCAGTTGAACTTGAAGTCCTGTAGTTCTAGTATTATAGCCTTACTCTACATTTTCCAAAGGCAAATAAGTTTTCAAAAGTGGACTATACAAAATTATACTAATTTGTTAATGGAGGGCATCATAGAACTTTGAATATGGTAATGTAATTTTTAAATCTCCAAGAGGAAATATTCAATAGATAAAAACTCATATAACCCAACCCCCTCTGAATGTATGGCAAGCGCATTTCTACAAGTACACTTAATAAGGTGTATTTTGATGGGTAGGTGCATACATAGAAACACAGGACAAACAATGCATTTGAAGCTAGCAATTGGTGTAACTTCCCTAGAAGATCAAGAACACATTAGCTCAAAGGAAATGGAATGTAATAGAAATTGGGGGAGTAACATCAATTCTATATGTATTATATGCAAATTCAATTACTACTGTTTGGCAAAGGGACAGAGAAAATAATGTTTGAAGGAATAAAATAAAAATGTAAATATAGCAGTAGATTCCCTCATTTAGTAAGTCTCCCAAGTAAATATGAGCTGAGGCACATCTGTTCCTTCATGAAGAATTAATCTGACTGTGTTGAACTTGCAGTTCAACACAATATAATAGTGAAATTTATTGATGACTAAAGGGATTATTTATAGATAATTTTAAGTGTATGTGAATGTGCTTCCATATACTGACTTTCACATTTACAGTCATGTAAAATGCAACTCTTCTATAATACTTGGCTAATCTCCTTATTAAGTGGGGGCCTTGTGCTCTGAAAGATTTAGTGACAAAGACAAGGTGGACAGGGGGCAAAAACTGTCTCCTTGTAAAAGAAAAGAAGCAAAGTGCCACTAAAGGCTGTCTTGGTTTAAAATATTTTCAGTAATTTAGAGAAAGCTAACACAAACTCGCTGACATAATTAATTCATGTTTTCTTCAAGAAGTATTAAAGTTGTAGGTTTTACATTTAGATCTATTATAAATTCTAAGTTAATTTTGTATATGCTGTGTGGTATGTTGAAGTTTATGTCTTTCAAGATGCATGCCTAGTAGTTGAAATGAGTGTCCTTTCTCCATTGAATTACATTTGCACTTTCCTCCAAAATCAATTTACCATGCACATGTAGGCCAGTGTTTAAGTTCTCCATTTTGTTTCCTTGAACTATGTGACTATTTTTTCACCATTACCATACTACCTTGATTATTACCATTTTAAAAAAATCTTGAAATCATGTAGTATGAGACTTCTAACTTTGTTTTCCTTTTTCAGAATTGTCTTAGCTATTCTAAGTCTTTTATATTTCCTTTTACATTTTAAAATCAGTTTGTAAATTTTTACAAACATTTCCTCTGATAGTTCAGTTTAGATTACTTTGAGGAGAATTGAAATCTGCCCAATAATGAGTTTTCAAACCCATGAATACATGATACCTATCACATTATTAGGTTTTGTTTAACAAGGCACATCAATGTTTTGCAGTTTTCAGTATTCAGAACGTGCACATACTTTCCTAGAATTGTGTATAAGTATTCATGTTTTTGGTACTCTGTAAAAAATTTCAATTTTCAATTTCTAGTGTTAATCTATGGAAGTACTATGGATGTGTAATATGTACCTTATATCCTGAAATTTTGCTAAACTAACTTGGAAATACATTTTATAGGTTATTTGTAATATTTCTATATAGACAATTATAGATTTTTCTGCACAAAAAGACAGTTGTATTTCTTTCTTGGTAATCTACAAACTTTGTATTTCTATTTCTTATATTATTGCACTGGCTAAAACATCTACTATTAGGCCGAATGGAAATGATAAGTATGGATATCACTGTGTTATTTCCCATTTTGGGAGGGGATATTGTGTCTTTCACCATAAACTGTGTTACTGTGTCAGCTGTGCTTTTTTTTTTTTTTTTTTTTGAGACAGAGTCTCATGCTGTCCCATAGGCCAGAGTGCAGTGGTGTGATCTCAGCTCACTGCAACCTCTGCCTCCCAAGTTCGAGCGATTCTCCTGCCTCAGCCTCCTGAGTAACTAGAATTACAGGTGTGCGTCACCACACCTGGCTAACTTTTTGTATTTTTAGTAGAGACGGGGTTTCACTGTGTTGGCCAGGCTGGTCTCAGACTTCTGACCTCAAGTGATCCACCTGCCTTGGCCTCCCAAAATGGTGAAATTATAGGCATCAGCCACCATGCTCAGCCAGCTGTGCATTTTTATTTTTATATTTTTTCAGTTTGAGAATAAGCTTTTAGATTGGCTACAGAAAAACATAAACCATAAAACAAATTGATAAATTGGACATCACCAAAATGTAAAACTTCTGCTTTGAGAGAGAAAAATGAAACTATCACAGACTAGGCAAAAAATGCAAATATATATATATATATATATACATATATATAATTTATATATATGTATTATTTACTTATATTATTATCTAATATATATTATGTATATGCTATATATATATATCCTTTAGCATATATATGTATGTTAAAGGATTGCTATCCAAAATATATAAAAAACTCTCTTAGTAACAAGTAAACAAAAATCTAGCAAAATTTAGACAAAATCTAAATAGATGAAGATAAATATAAACAGATGGAGGACAAACAAAAACATAACATACTAAATAACTGGTCAACCGAGAAATGCAGATAAGACCACATTAATATTTCACTAAATACCCACTAGAATGAAATGATTAGCATTAAAAATAATAGTACCAAATAGAAAATGAAGCTGTAGAGTAACTACAAATCTTAGGTAGTACTAATAGGAGTTTATAATAGTACAACACTTTAAAAAACTGTTTGCAGTTTCTAATATAGTTGTGCATATATTTATATAATGTATGACACAGCCACTCGTATGCATTATCCAAGAGAAACAAAAGTATATGATGATACAAATCTTATGTGTGAATGCAGATAGCAGTTTTATTCATAATCACCAAAAGAGGGAAAAATATGAAATGTCTATCAGCAAGTTAGTGGATTAGCTAATTGTGTCTTATACATGCAATGGCATATTATTTGCCATTTAAAAATTCAATGACATGGAATAATCTCAAGAGCATTGTGCTGAGCAATTCCATTTATAGGTTATTCTTTTTCAATAACAAAATTATAGGGACAGAGAAAAATCAATGTTTGCTTAGAGCTGAGAATGAGGGAGAGAGATTCACTAAAAAGTAACAAGAAAGAACTGTTCTATATCTTTATTGTGGCGTTGGCTGCACAATTGTATGTGTTTCTCAAAATTCATATATCTGGTCAAAAGGTGTATTTTATGATATGCACATTTTACCTCAATAAACTAAAAAAGAAAAGAAAAGAAAGCTAAATAAACTCAAAAACTCAAAAAAAAACTAAAGTAAACTAAAAAAAGAAGAAAAGAAAAGAAGTGGTTCAAATTGCAAAGTCCAGTAGGCAAGGTCATTCTTTTGTTTAACACTGTTTTGGGGGGCGTACCACATAGTATGCTTTGTGATAAATTCTGGGACAACAGTAGTGAATCAATTAGATAAAAATGCTTGTTACTATGGAACTTGCATTCTAATTAGGAATAAACTAGTGATAAACACATAAATCAAATATATTGCTTCTTCCATGATAATAAATGCTACACAAGTAAAAAAAAAAGTGGATAAAGAAGATGTCAGTTAAGCAGATAAGAGTGAGAGAATCATGTGGTCATCTGGAATAAAAAAGGTACAGGTAGCGGAAATAGTGTATGCAAAGACCTTGAGTCCTGGCAGTTTCCAATAGTAGCATAGAGGCGATTGAGATTGGAATAGAGTGAGGTAATTTTTAATGTGTTTATACATGTTCCCATACTTTGCCTAAAAATGTTATTGTGAATACGACATATATGTTATATGGTTAGTTAGGTGGTGATGATTGATAGATGAGATACATAGATAGATGATAGGTGATAGATGATAGATAGATAGATAGATAGATAGATAGATAGATAGATAGATAGATAGATAAAACATGCATCTTCTCAAGACTCTCCAGTTCTCAAATCTTAGATCCCACTAACATATCCTTAAACCCACGGGAAAAAAAAACAATATAGAATTTTAGTTTTCTTTTCCTATGCTACAAATTCCGGGTTTGTTGTTATTGTTGCTGTTGCTGTTGCTGTTGTTGCTTTTACTAAGTGCTTTCGAAAAATAGAATCATAGAGTATACTCTTTTCTCCTTGTTCCATTTTTCATTGAATAAATACTACTTTCTGATATAACTTTTATAAATCTAATATGAATTATCATATGAACTAATGTAAATCAATAAATTTTTTAAAAGGCTGGATAATATTTCATAGCACAAAAGAATCACCATTAACTCCACACCTTCTCTGTAGATGGGTATTCAATCCAGCATGTGCAAATTTATATGTGTTTTTGAGTGTGTTTGCTTCTGCTAACAATGCTGCAAGAATACTTTTTTCCATTATTCTTTATTTACTGAAATTATATTTCTATGGGTAGATTTCAGGAATGACCATGTAGCAATGCATATGTGTTCTACATTTCAATACAGGTCCCCACTCTGTAATTCATATCTCCATTACCATCATGTAATAATAGCTCTCATATCACATCAGTGTGGTATGAAAGCTCATGCCACATTTTAACAATTGTCAGTCTAACGTGTATACAGCAAAACCTCATTACTTTACTTGGATTTCCTTGACTATTAATATTTTTGGAAACATTTGCAATTATTTGGACATTGTCTTTTTGAAATTATATCTGTTGCCATTTTTTTATCTTAGGATATTTCTACCTTCCTGTTAATTATTGAGAGCTCCTTAGATATTTTAAATGCCTGCATTGGAAGCTCCATCTCCCACAATTATATGGTTTGCTTCTTGATTTTGTTTATATTTTTTCAAATAAATATATACATGCTTATATAATGTATAAACTTTTGATTTATAACTTATGTAATTTATAATTTAATTTATATACTTTAATATAGATGTAAAATTTATGCAGTTGAATGCACCTACTTTTTCTTGGACACCATTTCTAATTTCAGAAGATCCTCTAGCTCCTAAACATTTTCTAGCATAATTTGCTTTACTGTTTTATTTTTTCATGTTTAAGTACTTCTACTCATCTCTAATTAATGAATTCACATTCTTTGAGGTAAGGTTCCATTATTTTACTAGTATAACTTAATTATATGTTTCAAATGTACAATTATATTTAATATTACTAATATATACTTTTATTTAATGGACAATTATTCATTCTATTTCATTTTGCCATAAATTTATATCTTTGTTTTCTTTGAAGATTTGGCCTTTCTTAATTTAAACCTTTATGCTCTTTGAAAAACAAATCCGGGAAAAGGAATTTCATACAAGTAAGATTATTTAAGAAGGAATCCAGGAAGTCAAGAGACAAAATGGGAACAGTGACACAAGGGAAGGATAAAAACCCCCCAAAAAGCTGTATTAATGAATCACTTACATCTATGGACATCTAGGGCTAGATCCTCCTAGCGTGGATTGAATTATGTTTATTTTATTTTAGATTTATGTCCACTGAAAGTGGAGAGGCCACAGTATTTTCCCAAAAAAAGCCAAACTGCCAAGGAAGCCTTTCAGGTTGAGAAGATGAGAGAGAGATGCTTAAGGTGGAAAACTGTGCATGTGACTGCAGGTGAACTCAGATGACTGCAGGAGAAGTCAGAAAAAAAAATACAAATGGTGTCTGCAGAACTTTCTATGCTACCCTTTACAGTATGTAATTGGATTGTTCTTGGAATATTTTCTGAATATTCTTGCCCCTAACTAGTTGAGTTTGAAGTATTTTCCACCACCTTTCAGTAAACACAGTATTTTAAAATAAAGAAAGAAAAGATGCCTAGTGAGCCCATAAAAAGCCCATAAAAAATGCCCAGTGAGCTAAATAGTATGAACTCTAACTGCTTAGAGACTATTAGGACAAATGTTATTCCTGGCAGGTTAACTTGGTTACTACAAGGAATTTTAGAAAAGCAAGAATGATGCCTGTCATTACCTGCAAGTATATTCTCATACTATTCAGTATCTCTTGTGCTCAGACTCTATATGCCTGTTTTCCCATTCTTTCAAACTGTTAAACTGTGCTGTCTTGAAATTAGAGAATATCTACAATTTCCTAATATCCTCAGTCTTTTCTCTGAAGGACTGCTTCCTCTTTTTTTCTTTTTTTGGCTGCAAACTGAACATTCAGTATGGAAACTGTTTATTTTCAACTCTTCAAAGTAGAAGTTATCTGTTTTTCTTCATTCCCTGCCATATATTTTATATATTTCATATCCTTTTATGCTATTATTTATAATATCTTCTCTTTTAAATTATTTTCCTTTCCAAAATGTTTCCTTCCAACTTGCCTTAAGGTGTAGATAATCTTGGATTTGGGATAGATGCCAGATGCCTTACATGACCTTCTTAACTTCTTTTACCCTATGCAGAACTTTTGGGTTAGATGTTCAACATGTTCAGTGAACAGTCTTAGAAACAAAGTGGCTTGTTCTCACTGACTCACACCGTGGTTGGGCTTCCCTGATACACTAATCTGTTACATCATCCCACAAATAACTGCTAAAATGTTGTTTAGTTACAGTTGGTTTCTCCTTAGTCCCATCCATGTCAGATATTTCATTTTTCCATTATTCTACCAGAGAAAGGAGTAGCTGTGGGTCTCTTCAGTTCTATGAAGGCCACATCTTACTTATTTTTTTACTTTTGTTTTAGGTTCAGAGGTACATGTGCAGGTGTGTTATATAGGTGAATTGCATGTCACAGGGGTTTGGTGTACAGATTAATTTGTCACTCTGGTAATAAGCATAGTACTTGCTAGGTGGTTTTTCAATTGTCTGCATTCTCCCACCCTCCACTCTTAAGTAGACCCCAGTGTGTGGTGCTTCTTTCTTTGTGTCCATGTGTACTCAACGTTTAGCTCCCACTTACTAAGTGAGAACAAGCAGTATTTGGTTTTCTGTTCCTGCCTTAGTTTGTTTAGGATTATGGTCTCCAGCTCCATCCATGTTGCTACAAATGACACAATCTCATTCTTTTCTATGGTGACATAGTATTTTATGATATATATGTATTACATTTTATTTATCCAGTCTACCACTGATGGACATTTAGGTTGATTGCATGACTTTGCTATCGTGAATAGTGCTGTGATGAATATATGCATGCATGTGTCTTTATGGTAGAATGATTTATATTCCTTTGGGTATATATCCCAAAATGGGATTGCTGGGTTGAATGGTACTTCTGTTTTTAGTTCTTTGAGAAATCACTAAACTGCTTTCCACAATGGCTGAGCTAATTTACATTCTCATCAACAGTGTATAAGCATTCACTATTCTCTGCAACCTCACCAGCATCTGTTATTTATTGACTTTTTAATAATAGCCATTCTGACTGGGGTGAGATGGTATCCCACTGCGAATGAGATTTGCGTTTCTCCAATATTTAGTGATGTTGAGCAATTTTTCATAAAATTGTTGGACATGTGTATGTCTTCTTTTGAAATGTGTCTGTTTATGCCCTTTGCCCACTTTTTAATGAGGTTGTTTGTTTTGTGCTTATAAATTTGTTAAAGTTCCTTATAGATGCTGGATATTAGACCTTTGTCAGATGCATAGCTTGCAAATATTTTCTCCCTTTCTGTAGGTTGTCTATTTACTCTGCTGATAACTTTTTATGCAGAAGCTCTTTAGTTGAATTAGATCGCATTTGTTAATTTGTGTTTTTGTTGTAATTGCTTTTGGCATCTTTGTCATGAAATCTTCACCAGGATGTATGTCCAGAATGATATTTACTAGTTTATCTTCCAGGGTTTATAGTTTTAAGTTTTACATTTAAGTTTTTAATCCATCTTGAGTTAATTTTTGCATATTGTGTAAGGAATGGGTCTAGTTTTAATCTTCTGCAAATGGCTAGCCAGTTCTCCCAGTACCATTTACTGAATAGGGAATCCTTTCCCTGTTGCTTGTTTTTGTCAGGTTTGTTGAAGATCAGATAGTTGTCGGTGTGTGGTCTTACTTCTGGGTTCGCTATTCAGTTCCATTGGTCTATGTGTCTGTTTTTATAAGAGTACCATGCTGTTTTGGTTATTCTAGCCCCATAGTATAGTTTGAAGCTGGGTAGCCTGTTGCCTCTAACTTTGTTCTTTTTGCTTAGCATTGTCTTAGCTATTCAGGCTCTTTTTTGGTTACATATAAATTTTATTTATTTATTTATTTATTTATTTATTTATTTATTTATTTATTTATTGAGACGGAGTCTCGCTCTGTCGCCCAGGCTGGAGTGCAGTGGCGCGATCTCGGCTCACTGCAAGCTCCGCCTCCTGGGTTCACGCCATTCTCCTGCCTCAGCCTCCCGAGTAGCTGGGACTACAGGCGCCCGCTACCACGCCCGGCTAATTTTTTGTATTTTTAGTAGAGACGGGGTTTCACCGTGTTAGCCAGGATGGTCTCGATCTCCTGACCTCGTGATCCGCCCGCCTCGGCCTCCCAAAGTGCTGGGATTACAGGCGTGAGCCACCGCGCCCGGCCACATATAATTTTTAAAATAGTTTTGTCTAATTCTGTGAAGAATCTCAATGGTAGCTTAATAAGAATAGCACTGAATCTATAAATTGCTTTGGGCAGTATGGCCATTTTAATGATATTGATTTTTCCTATCCATGAGCAGGGAATATTTTTCTATTTGTGTAATCTCTGAATCCTTTGAGCATTGTTCTATAATTCTCATTGTAGAGGTCATGCACCTGCCTGGTTATCTGTAGTCCTAGGTGTTTTATTCTTTTTGTGGTTATTGTGGATGTCATTATATTATTGATTTGTCTTTCAGCTTGGATGCTTTTGGTGTTTAGGAATGCTGCTGGTTGCTCTACGTTGATTTTGTATCATGAAACTTCACTAAAGTTGTTTATCAGATCACAGAGCTTTCGATCAGAGACTATGGGGTTTTTCAGGTATAAAATCATATTGTCTGCAAACAGAGACAGTTTGACTTCCTCTTCCTATTTGAATGGATTTCATTTTTCTTCTCTTCCCTGATTGCTCTGGCTAAGACTTCCAGTACTGTGTTAAATATAAGTGATGAGAGAGGGCATCCCTATCTTGTTCTGGTTCTCAAAGGGAACACTTCCAGCTCTTGCCCATTCAGTATGATGTTGGCTATAGATTTATTGTAGATGGCTCTTACTATTCTGAGGTATGTTCCTTCAAAGTCCAGTTTGTTGAGGGTTTTTAACATAAAGGGATGTGTATTTATACCAAAAGCCTTTTCTGCATCTATTGGATAATCATGTGGTTTTTGTTTTTAGTTCAGTTTATGTGCTGAATGACATTTATTGATTTGCATATGTTGAACCATCTTTGCATCCAAGGGATAAATCCTACTTGATCAGGGTGGATTAGTTTTTTGATGTGCTGCTGGATTTGGTTTGCTGATGTTTTCTTGATGATTTTTGCATCTATGTTCATCAAGGATATTGGGCTGAAGTTTTATTTCTTGTGTGTGTCTCTGTAAGGTTTTGGTATCAGGATGATCCTGGCCTCATAAAATAAGTTAGAGAGGAATCCCTTCTTCTTAATTTTTTGGAGTAGTTTCAGTAGGAATGATACAAACTCTTCTTTATACATCTGGTCAAAATCAGCTGTGAATCCATCTGGTCCTGGGCATTTTCTGGTCGATAGGGTTTTTATTACTGATTCCATTTCAGAACACATTATTGGTCTGTTCAGGGATTCAATTTCCCCTGGGTTCATTCTTGGGAGAATGCGTGTGTCCAGGAATGTATCCATTTCTCCCAGATTTTCAAGTTTTTCTGAGGAGAGGTGTTTGTAATAGCCTTTGAGAATTTTTTGTACTTTTGTGAGGTCAATGGTAACATCCCCTTTGTCATTTCTGATTGTGTTTATTTAGATCTTTTCTCTTTTTTTCTTTATTAGTCTAGTTAGTGATCTATCAATCTTATTTATTATTTTGAAAAACCAACTCCTGGATTTGTTGTTCTTTTGTATTTTTTTTGCATCTAAATTTTCTACATTTCAGCTCTGATTGAGGTTCTTTCTTATATTCTGCTTGCTTTGGGGTTGGTTTGCTCTTCTTTCTTTAGTTCCTCTATGATTAATATTAGGTTGTTAATTTGAGATATTTCTAGCTTGTTCATGTGGGCATTTATTTTAGTGCTACAGACTCCCCTCTTAACATTGATTTAGTTGTTTCCCAGAGATTCTTGTAGGTTGTATCTTTGTTCTCATTAGTTTAAAGAATTTTTTGATTTCTGTCTTAACTTCATTGTTCACTCAAAAGTCATTCAGGAGCAGATTGTTTAGTTTCCATGTAACTGTATGGTTTTCAGCTGTTTTCTTAGTATTGATTTCTGTAAATAAACCACACAATCAAGTCTGCATAATAACCAGCTGACAGCATGATAACATGATCAGACCTACACAAGTCAATATTAACCTTGAATGTAAACAGATTAAAGGCCCCAATTAAAAGGCACAGAGTGTCAAGCTGGATACAGAAGCAAGACTCAACTCAAGCAAGACTCAACTCTATACTGTCTATAAGAGATCCATCTCACATGCAATGATGCCCATATGTCAAAAGTAAAGGGACTGAGAAAAATCTACCAAGCAAATGGAAATCAGAAAAAAGCAGGAATTCCAATTTCAGATAAAACAGACTTTAAGGCCAACAACACTCAAAAAAGACAACTAATGGCATTACATAATAGTAAAGGGCTCAATTCAAATAGAAGTCCTAACTATCCTGAATATACATGCACCCAATACAGGAGCACCCAGATTTATAAAGCAAGTTCTTAGAGACCTATGAAGATACTTAGATAATCACACAATAACAGTGGAAGTCTTCAATAACCCAATGACAGTATTAGATAGAACATCAAGGCAGGAAACTAATAAAGATATTCAGGACCTCGACTTGATGTTTGACCAAATGGGCCTCACAAAAATCTGCAGAACCATCCACCCAAGAGTGACAGAATATACATTCTTCTCATCTGCACATGGCACACAGTCTAAAATTGCCCACACAATTGGCCATAAAGCAATACTCAGCAAATTAAAAAAAAAAACTGTAATCATACTGAAGGCACTGTTGGACCACAGTGCACACCCTGTTTTAAAATTTTGTTTATTTAGTTTTATTTGCATTCTCTGCTCTTTATTTTTTTTTTTTTTGTAAGTCTAGGATCCTGTAGCTTATCCATCTTGATTTAATTCTTGAGAGTGAAAGTTTCTTTAACTATCTACATTCCAACCAGGAGTCATAGTTTTGTTCTTTCTTATCTCCATTTCTCTTAATCATGTCCTATCTCTTATCATCTTTGATAGCTGCAACTCTTGCAAAATCTTCATTTCAATCATACAGTTCCCTAACCACCATCCCCCTCCTTACAACTTAGCTGCTCTTGCAATCCCACACCTGTAATTATTTTAATTCATTAGCAACTTCAGTTCCTTTCCTCTATCAATTTTTAAAAATCCAGGATCTCTTTCACGTTTCCACTTCTATATTTACCCTGATTGAGTTTTGTGATCTGCCATTTTATGCATTTTGCTGCCATCTTCGTCAACTCAAATTGCTTCTCTACTTTTAATGACATTCATAGTGACAATCAAGTAGCTTGAATTGTTGTAGAAAAATAGCATAACCAAGATTAACCATAGATCTCAATTGTGAATTTAACTTTACATTGAATTATTCCATTTCTAACACTCCTCTAGCTAATGATTTGTATATTACTAATTTTAGTTCTAATTTATCTCTTCACTTTTCTGTAATCTTGTCAGGCCACTTCTCAGGTCTTAAACATTTTATTTCTTTTTATTCTGTGATTCTTTTGATTCTTGGCTATTTCTTTATGGTCTTCTCATTTATTTTTTCTTCTCAGTTCCCTTTATTGGCTCTAACTCCATTTAGCCTCCAAATAACACCTGTTTATTGGATGACTCCTGGTTCCTCTTCTCTTCTCAAGCTATAGATTATCTCTGTATTTTTCTCTTTCAGTAACATGGATATATATGCCATTCATACCAATGATTTCTAAATATAATTTTTTTCTGATCTCTCAACTAAGGTATAGAGTCATCCATCCAATAATCTCATTGGAAACTTGATTTGGATACCTTATAGCTTTCCAAATTTAAAATGTCTAAATAAAGACTTCATATCTAGCCTTCAAACAGATTCCCCCTTCACTTTCCTCCATCTGTGGAAATGATTAATGCCATGCTCTCGTATTCAGAGAAAAATTTTAGGAGTCAGTCTTGAGGTCTGTTTTTCTATCAACTCACCTTATTTAATCAATTTAAAAAATTTATGAGGCTCTAACTTTAAAGTATATCTTGAATCCTTTTAGTTTCTCAATATCTCCTTTGTTAATGCCGTAAATCAAGCCAACATGATCTTACACCTAGACTATTGCAATAATTTTCTAAATGATCTCACTATTTCCATGCTGCCCCTTCGTATCTACTTTCCACATAACAGCAAGACTTTTGAAGTATGAAATACAACAAATCCTCTATCTGCTTATAGGATTCCTGGTAAAAATTAATCAAAATACAAAATACTTACTTTGACCTACTGGGCCCCACAATTGTCTGTTTAGCACTTCCTGTTATTCACTTTGTTTATAATGCTTTGTTCTCTTTAAAGTTCCTCAAAAATGCAAACATATTTCTGCGTCTGTTTGCCTCTTACTCTAACACCCGCAAAAGCCAGATCCTGCTTATAATTTAGATGTTACCTACTTATAGAGCCCTTGCCTAATGGCTCAATCTAAAATAGAATCCATTTTGTTTTTGTGCTTTTCTTCAATAGAATTTTTCAAATGATCTTTTACTACAGTGTTTTTTGATAGTCTGTAACTAATTCATGTAACAATAACATATAAGAAAAAAATTTCTGCTGGGCACGGTGGCTCACGCCTGTAATCCAGCAATTTGTGAGGCCGAGGTGGGCAGATCACGAGGTAGAGAGATTGAGACCATCCTGGCCAACATGGTGAAACCTCGTCTCTACTAAAAATACAAAAATTAGATGGGTGTGGTGGCGGGCGCCTATAGTCCCAACTACTCAGAAGGCTGAGGCAGGAGAATCAGTTGAACCCGGGAGATGGAGGTTGCAGTGAGCCGAGATCACACCCACAACACACTCCAGCTTGGCGACAGAGCAAGATTCTGTCTCAAAAAAAAAAATAATAATTCTACAATGAGAATCATCTTGTGCAAAATAATTATTTTCAATACAAAATTCTGAAGTTTCCATCTCTAATTTTTTGTCTTTATACTAAAAAGCTAATCTTGGAGGATTTGTTTGTGTTAAACTATGTGCTTGAGTTAAATTGATTAGTACGTTAGCAGCTGTCCAGTATAACAGAAAGGATTTGTGTATTGAAGAATGGTTCATATTTTTCTTTTCTTTTCTTTTTTTTTTGAGACAGCGTCTCGCTTTGTTGCCCAGGCTGGAGCGCAGTGGCGCGATCTCTGCTCACGGCAAGCTCCGCCTCCCGGGTTCACATGCCATTCTCCTGCCTCAGCCTCCCAAGTAGCTGGGACTACAGGCACCCACCACCACGCCCGGCTAATTTTTTTGTATTTTTAGTAGAGACGGGGGTTTCACTGTGTTAGCCAGGATGGTCTCGATCTCCTGACCTCATGATCCGCCTGTCTTGGCCTCCCAAAGTGCTGGGATTACAGGCGTGAGCCATCACGCCCGGCCAAGAATGGTTCATATTTTTTAAGTATGCTTGATTGACCAGCTGTTTATTAAAATATTTAGGATTATATTTCCACACCAAGGCAGAAAGTACATCTAGAATTCATAAAAGAAGATCAAAATCTAGAACTAGAAATAAGACCCAAGGCAGCTAATTTCTTAGGACCTCTTCAGGGTGGCGTGCTCTTGTCTCTTTTCTCTGCTTTTCACCATAAACCTGTGTGTCACTTACATCTTGTACTCTTTCATTCTTTTTTTTGGTTTTGTTTTGTTTTGTTTGAGACGGAGTCTCGCTCTGTCGCCCAGGCTAGAGTGCAGTGGCGCGATCCTCTTTCATTCTTTATTATTTATGTACACATGACTTAATATGCTTGCTCCACACCATACTGATCTTCAGTTCTAGTCATTAACGCAGACCAATTTCAAATTTCTGGAAGACATTATCCATTGTTTCAGTCTTGACCAAGTTTTTAAACCTTGGTCTGTTTGCATTGTCCCAAGAGCTGCATTAAGTAGAGCATACATGGCTCTGAAGTCTCAGTCGTTTGAAAGAGTGGTTCTCAAAGAATAGTTAGTATGGACATGAACACAGTAGTAAGAGGTTCTTAATATATTTGGTAGTAGAAATATTGGCTAGTTTTAATTTTATTTTTATTATGAATTTAAACATATCAAATGTGTGTTACATAAAATAAGTAGTTGAAATAATTTTACTTTCAAATCTACATCAACACTTCCTGCATTTTAATCTGAATGTCTAGACCCAGTTAATTTTATAAAATTGTCATTCATAAATAATAAAAAGGTTTATGAATAAATACGCAATAAACCTTTATTGTTACCATTTATATGATAAATTTTTGTTTTCAAATGCTTTTTAAATTTGGACTAAGGCTTTTAACTCTATTTAAGTGTTAGTCATTCTCTAAAAGTAAAAGTTAGGCTTTAGGTTATGTTACTATAACACAGAGATTCAAACATACAGTGATTCAAAAAATATAGAAGTTTAATGTCTCTTACATTATAATCTATGCATAAGTAAGTGACCCACAGTGGGATTGCAGCTCCTCTCCATGAAATTATGGGCCTTGGGTTCTTTTTTTTTTTTTTTTTTTTTGGTTTTCACATTTTTATTGGGAGCCGTGGGAGGGGCCGCCTCTGTCAGTGGAGGTGCTCACAGTTTCTTCAGCCCCTCCAGGCTGGGGCCCTGGGGGTCCTGGGGGTGGCTGGGCACGTCGGGCATGTTCCCATCATCACGGACGGGCACTGGGTAGTTGTAGGGCGTGGCCTTGTTGATCATGACGGAGTACTTGAAGTAGGGGCTCAATGGGGGCAGAATTACAGCGAGGCCCCCGACGACGAAGGACACGACCAGCACTGGCTCCTTGTCCCAGGCATTCTTGAGGAAGGTGCCGACTCTCGCAGCCATCTTGGTCTCGGCGGCGGCGACAGCCTTGGGTTCTTTTTATATAATTTTCTTTGATTTCCGTTGACATTGGCATATTTGATATTTGGTCGCCAGCCCCAGTCACATCCAGCCCTCAGGAAAGGAGAAGAGGAGTACAGAAGGCAAACTAATTATTTGGAGAATATAATATCAACATTTTAAACCTAATTTATTCTCACACTCCATTGTGCAGAAATTCACATAGCTTCACCAAATTAAATTTATTGAAAGAAAGACTAGAAAATATGGCTTCTTTCTGAGCTGGCATGTGCCTACTTATGTGTGTGTGTGTATGTGTGTTTCTTAACTAATGTAAAATAAGGGGACTGAATATTAGGGAATGTTTAGTTTTTTTCTGTCATTCTAATTATTTCATACAATAATTCTTTTTTCTTCCATTCTTAATTTTGATTCATCTTTTGGCTAATTGTACTTTATTTTCAAGTAGTATTTTCTAGTAGTATCTGTGAAATATCTGTTACCTTCTCAAATTTAGGTCAAATTAACTTGCTACAAGAATTTATAGAAATCACAACTTTTCCTTTAGAGGCGGTCTTGAGAAATTAAAGATGAGATTTATTCCTGTCACTTAAAATACTAATTTTATTTTTCTGTCTGGATGTTATATGTTATTTTTTCTTTAGAAATGCAATGTACATGACGTTTGCAGCAACATGGATGGGGCTGAAGTGAATTCAAACAGGAACAGATAACCAAATACTTCATGTTCTCACTAACAAGTGGCAGCTAATCACTGAGTCCACATGGACACAAAGAAGGGAACAATGAGCACTAGAGCCTATTTGAGGGTGTAGGGCTGGAGGAGAGTGAGGATCAAAAAACTGCCTGTTGGGGCCCCGGCTCAGTGGTTCACACCTGTAATCCCAGCACTCTGGGAGGCCGAGGCGTGTGGACCACCTGAGGTCAGGAGTTGGTGACCAGCCTGGCCAACATGGTGAAACCCTGTCTCTACTAAAAAATACAAAAAAATAACCAGGTGTGGTGGTGGGTACCTGTAACCCCAGCTACTCAGGCGGCTGAGTCAGGAGAATCGCTTGAACCCACTAGGCAGAGGTTGCAGTGAGCTGAGATTGCGTCACTGTACTCCAGCCTAGGCAACAGAGCAAGACTCCATCTCAAGAAAAACAAACAAACAAACAAACAAACAAACAAAAAACCTACCTGTTGCGTACTATACTTATTACCTGGGTGACAAAATAATCTGTACATAAAATCCCTGCAGCATGCAATTTACTCATGTAACCAACCTGTACACGTAACCCCAAATCTAAGATAAAAGTTGGAAAGAAAATAAATAAATAAATAAATAAATAAATAAAAAATAAATAAAAGCTTTTTTCCCAAAGGAAAAAAAGAGAAACGTATAAATAACATTACAGGTATATATCTAGCTATAAATCTCATTTCAATATGTTTCTTTTCTGGAAGAAAAGAAGTAAAAAATCAGTACAATGAGACTGATAGGCTGAATTAGATCTTAGAGAGTTTATGCTGCTGTGATATTCAATGTCACTTGAAAACCTGATATAGGATTTCATATAACAAGGACTCACAGTTCACATGTAATAAGAATGAGTGCATGGAGAGAGGTGTGACTCGTAGAGCCACATGTCCGTGTCATCTGTAATAAACAGGTGGGGGCTGAAATATGCGAATGGGATAGAAGAGAATGATACTATTGGAGGTAGTTATTAGACACAATTGTTTCAATTTTCTCAATAATAAGTGAGTTTGTGAAGAGTGAAGAGTATGAAGCTTTTTGGTCAACTTTATGTTAGTAGAAAGATGACTTATTTTTTCTGTTTTTTTTTTTAATTAAAGAGATCTCAATATATTTTATAAGAAAGGAAGGTTCATGAATTATACCATTAAAAGTGACTTTAAGCATTCCTTGAAACCATAACCTGCTAGAGAGCAGGGACCGTGTCTGTCATCATTATTTTTCCTTAGTGTGAAGAACAGATCTAGACACGAGGCAGATGTGTAATAAATATATTTTGAACAAATGAGTAGATGGATGAAATGAGTCAAGGCAAATTATTTAATTTTCTTGAATAATCAGTCTGTGCTAAGCACTGGGCTGAACAATTTATCAAAGGTTATCTCATTTTATTTAATATTTGCAAGAGTTTTTTTTATTGTTTCCATGTGAAATATACAAGAGAAAAGATATGTGATTTTCCCAAGTTCACATAGTAAACTTAAAATCATCTTATAGCAACCACACAATGACTCTAAGTGTTATAAAGATGGTGCCACCTTTTAAAAAAGCTTGTATTTGCTAGGACATCTGTTCTGAAAAGGGAATACATTATAGTGGAACAAAATCCATTTTATGTTTTTTCTTTTCAGTTTAGGATAACTCTAATGTCTCTTCTATATTGCAGTCTTCTAAAAGTGTGAAGAAAATTATTAATTATGTCTTAAATTATATCCTCCCCAAGCTAAATATTTACTTATGTGATCACTATTCTAGATTAAAAAGAGAAACCTAGGGGAACTGAAAAGAAAAACACTCAGCCAGTCCATTCCTTTCAATTAACTTAATACCCTTATTTCTTCTAATCCCACAAAGATAATTCATTCTTAAAAATTGTATTCACATAAAAGATTTGTTTATTTAACTTGAAGATGTTCATTCCCCCCGTGTACTACTCAGTCACTCTTTCTCATCTTCAAAGTTGTGTTGTCACTATTTCAATGTGACATTTTCATTTATCTGTTTAACTGTTTCTTTTTATCTATCCTCCACTAAAATTCTGAAGTTTCATCAAACAGGCTATTCTGAATTCTCTATATGTTTCTAGACATGTTTCTAGAATTGTCTTTGGCACATATTTCTTCTTGCAGTTGAATCTGTGTGACTCTGATTTAAATTGCTTTAATAACAAATATTTTCTTCAGCTTCCATTCTTGCATATTTCCGTGTTTCCCTTAAAATAGAGTTCCCATAAAATAATTAAATTATCCAGCTAAAGGAGAATACAGTTGTCATATCTCTTTCCCTAAATATTATGCAACTGTAATTGTATCTGAAGTTCACATTAATGTTTTTATTGGCATGACATATACACAAGAGATAAATAGGGAGAAACTGAATATTCAAGACAGAATCAAGAAAATTAATGGAACATGATCCAAGAAAAGGTAGGAGGCAAGACTTGGAAACACAGATATTAGAATTTGCCTAAGAAAGACATAGGACACCTCTTTCTCTAAGACAGTTGTAAGAGTAGAGAATAGGTAAAGTTAAGGCAGGGATGTAACGAAGAAGCAAGTAAAGAAAATTGCATTTTAACATTTTATTTTATTGCTACTAAACTCTTAACGAATATATCTTTTACATTTCTATGTTGGCAATAAGTTCAAGCGATAACAACAGCAAAACCGCAATAGAAACTTGAATAATATAAACAAGAATAATATTGATAATTGCTAATATGTATTGAGTATATGTGTGAGACAGTCTTCTATGGACTTGAATTGAGTTAGATTATTATATTCTCATAATGGCAATATAATCTATTATATTTCTTTTATATCTATGCTCTTAACTGTAGAACAGAGTTTTCAACCTTTGTTTAAAATAGTTCATTTACATTTAAATGAATGATAATTGGTGGTGATAGTCACTTTATAATGATGTGAATTTGGAATTACTATTTTTCTGCACTATTTAATTAATGCAATGATTCTTCTTTTGCTTGCTTTCCATGACAAACTGACCCATTTTTACTATACCTTTAGGTAAATAATTTAATAAAAATGAGAAAGTGGTTTTTCTGGTTCCTATTTCTCTGTTATGAGCATACCAATATTACGCTTTCTACCATAATTATTGTCATTTTATTTTCAGGCTTCTCTACATAATTAGATGTTATTAGAATACTTATAGATTAGAATTACACAATAGAACTTTCTGTAACTGTTGCTAATAACTCACAACCTTGGGTAATTTTTCCCTCCCACTATTGACACTTTCAGTTGTTTCTGATCTGGTATGAGTTTGGAAAAATGCTAGGGAAAAGGGGAATGCTCTATTTTCTATTTTCTATTCAGTATACAGCCTGTAGATCCCTTTGAAAAAAAATCAATAAAATTTCTATAAAGATTCAAAGATAATTTACAGAAAATATAATGCTACCTTTTATGTTAAAAAAAATACTTTCAAGAGCCATTACTCCTGCTAAATATGCTGAAGTGCTAGTTTCTGAAGAGGCAGCAGTAATGTTATTCACTGGGTACAGTTCTTCGTTTTAATCATCATTCCTAAACTTTCATCATATTCAAGCTGTCACCTCCAGTTCTAATGGCTCATTGATTTTGGAAGTCATAGTCGTTTCTTCTTTTACATTTCTGTCAAGACAGTTGTGTAGGATAATAAAAATTCGAGTGCCTTAAAAGGAGTGTCTTACTTTGTGTCTATAACTTAGTTTCGTAGAAGACTTTGAGTCTGATCCATCGGTAGTAAAACTAGGAATGTGAATCCATGTGAACTTGTATTATTGAGCCATATTTTAAGACACTTAATTTTTTAAATTAATTTTTCTGAATTGCAAACGCATTCAATCATATTAAATGTTTTTATTTAAGATACCTCTTGTTTTACTAGATTGTTACTTGTTTACAGATTGTTACCCTCTTTATATTATACAATACTTAACTTTTTATTCACACTGTAGATTTAGCACTGGAATATATATAATTTCATATTCATTATTTATAAATTTTATTTGTTACCTTAACTTCAAATCATAGAATTTAAGATTTAGAAATATGCCTGCCAAAATTTCCTCAGAGATAAATGTCACTTTTAATGCTTCCACAGTGAGAAATCATTAGAAATGACTAGAGCATGGTGGTAACACAACAGAGAAATAATACGTACTCACCTACGTCACCTAGAATTACCACTGATAATCTTTTATAATCTTTTACCATGTTATGAAATATTTGTTTTTATACAGATGTCTACTCTCAAAATAATGAAATTGGATCACAAGCAGAAAATGTTTCAGTCCACAGTTCTCCCATATCCTACATTAAAGCGACTCAAAGTAGATTAGCAATACCTAGCCATGTATTTGCATAATAGCTTTTCCTTTTCCTTTTTGTTACCCCAACTGATTACATGAGAGCACCACTTCTATTCTATTATTCCCTTGAGAAAAACCAGCTGCCCGTTATGTAAAATTCATGTAATTTGCTGGTTTAAAGAACATTGTCCAAACTATTGGCTTTTGTCTTCATCTTAAAATATCAAAGGAGACAAGGCCCCTGATGAGATTCTATTGGGGATTTCTTCCATTTCTTTAAAATTAGTATTTAAAGGAGGAAATTTAGATGATAGGTAAAATCTTTATAAATCTTTGTCGCATGTAAATTCTGATAACTTATCTCTATAAATAATTGCATGAGTCTCCTGGTATTAAGGGGAACGCATGTTCATGAAATCTCCTAAAATTCCGCTGGTCAAAATTTTTATTTTCTTTACATTATTCCAGGGCACTCCTGTAGCCATTTCTCAGTATAGTTTAGTAGAACAAAAAAAAAAGGGATGATGTATAACACTCCTGAGATGCAAGTAATGCACATCGACATTTTCTAATACTGTAATCAGGCATTATAGGTATCACACCATTAACAGAATATATATTTGTTGAGTGTCTATTTTATATAGGAGACTATTTTTCTCTCTATGGGAGATGATAAAAGGGTAAGTGCTCGTAATTTATTGAAAGAACTTAATAAAAAAGTGAGAAAATTATGACATAGAGATAAATATTTATACTCACAGCCTGATGGTGCTTTGGTAAAAGAGAGAAAGATATGGCTAAGGAGGTATAGGCAAATGTGTGAAGATGTCATGAAAGTGATACCTACATTGTGTATCAGAATCCCTAAAATATTGAGGATATAGCACAATAAACAGAAAGAATGCATTAAAATTCAATAATGGAAAGGTTAGAGGTATATTTTAAAATCCATTGTTATCTAAATTGAAATACAGAGAATATTAGAAGGAAAAGGTGAGGCTAGAGCCAAGAGGGCCTAGAGTGACCCTAGAGGGTCAAGTGCTTGTCGTGGGCAAGTGGTAGTTATTGGAGAGTATTGAAAAAAGTAATGGCATAATTACATCTATGATTAGATTATATCGATAATACAATAAAATATTCAGAGCAGGGTAAGGATATGTAATAGTAAGCAAGATTAGAACTAGACAGTGGAGAGCTGGGCAGGGTGGCTCACCCCTGTAATCCTAGCAGTTTGGGAGGAAGAGGAGGGTGGATCATTTGAGGTCAGGAGTTCAAGACCAGCCTGGCCAACATGGTGAAATCCTATCTCTACTAAAAACACAAAAATTAGCCGGGCATGGTAGCAGGCACCTGTAATCCCAGCTACTCCGGAGGCTGAGGCAGGAGAATTGCTTGAACCTGGGAGGTGGAGTTTGCAGTGACAGTGAGCTAAGTTCGCGCCACTGCACTCCAGCCTGGGCAACAGAGTGAGACCCCGTCTCAAGAAAAAAAAAAAAAAAGAACCAGAGAGTGGAGGGAAATGTTGTAAGTTAACAAAAGAACAGGAGGTAGACAAAAATCTGGTGGTAAGTTTAGATATAATTTAAAAGTAAGGTAATTATTTAAATGTTACATGATATCATAACCAATTATAAAAAATAAAAAGATGTAAAAGTATCAGTTATGTATTATTTTACTAATTTTTAGGGTACCTATGATTACATATTAATATAAGAATTTCTATATATTCTTACATTGTTTACATGAAGGCAACAGAACAGAAGTGATTACGGATATAATGATGTTGGTCATGGCTCATATTTGTCTCAGAACAAAAAGCCAAATACTCTACTACTCCTTCTGTGAGCTTTGTTGCTGTGTACTTGTCATTATTGTAACACAATCAAAGCAACACCTTTGTTCAGAGATATCTTTTCTCCTAATGCCTCATATGTCCACACACTGCCTGCTGTCATTTTCAAGTCACCAGAACTCATTGTATTTGGTTTCCAATTGTGGCGCAATATCTTCATTAATGTGTGCAGTTATCTTTTTTTAAATTAATTGTTATTTGTCATATATATATATGCATATGTTTGTGTTTACCCTACCTTGTTCCAGAAAGAATTTAAAGTAACTTATAGTGTGTTATATAACATATTGAAAAAATAAGAGTAAGAAAACCAAGGCTACAAACAAACAAACAAAAATACTAAAAGTAAGTGTGACTGCAGCACCAAAAAATATGCATTTCATAAAAATGTATATACTTACTTGGTATAGCCAAAAATTTGCTCATATACTTTTCCGTTAACCAAGATAAAGAGAAAACCTGATCAGTTATAAGATTCACAGAAATTAACTAAACAATACCATAGAAACAAAACGATTCCTGATCTTAAGTACAGAGAGAGAATCTCCTAAGAGACATAATAAAGAAGACTCTGGCTTTCTTGTATCACTTTCATATTTTGTTGACAATACATTCATTGAATTTTGTTGGAATGACATGTATCTTCAAAGATAATGACCAGGCGCGGTGTCTCATGCCTGTAATCCCAGCACTTTGGGAGGCCAAGGTGGGCAGATCACGAGGTCAAGAGATCGAGACCAACCTGGCCAACATGGTGAAACCTCGTCTCTACTAAAAATATAAAAATTAGCTAAGCATGGTGATGCTCGCCTGTAGTCCCAGTTACTCGGGAGGCTGAGGCAGGAGACTCGCTTAAACCCAGGAAGCGGAGGTTGCAGTGAGCCAAGATCTTGCCACTGCACTCCAGCCTGGGTTACAGAACAAGACTTCATCTCAAAAAAACATAAACAAACAAATAAATAAATAAATAAATAAGTAAATAAATAATAAGAAAATATTGTTGAATTATAATCAATGAAAAGTGCTAACTACTGAATGAGGAGAAAAAGAGAATTTGGGAGTGTTGTGTTTTTTTGCATTTTCCATTTATCAAGTCTCACATTATTCCTACAGTTAATATTTTGTGTACTTCACCCCAGTGCCTACGTAATTAATTTTTTCACAAAATTTATTAAATTCACAAAATGTTATTTCCTTTGGACATAATTGCATATTCAGAAAAACTGTATTATTCTTGGTTTCTCTTTATGCATACCCAAATATTAATTAAACGCCAATTTGTACCTGGTATTGTGCTTAGTTCTGGTAGTACAATGATGAGCAAAAATAGATGAGTCTAGGTCTTCAACGAGATTGTAATGTAGAAAAAAAATCTTTAAAAAAATTTTAATAACCTGCAAACAAGTTACATGCTTTGAAAAAAACAAATGTATTATGTGTCTATAAACACGATCAACCAAAGAGCATGACTTAGGCTTCAAATTTGCAAGAGAATTCCCTAGGAAGAGCTACTTGTGAAGCTGTCTGAAAGATTAAGAAATGGTAATTTATATTAAGAAAAACTTTTTCAAAGGAAACAGCTTGTGTAATGTTCTTCAAGTACAAATAAGCACATGCTTTTGTCCAGGCATGGTAGTGCACACCTGAAATCCCAGCACTTTGGGAGGCCAAGGTGGGCAGATAACCTGAGATCAGGAGTTCAAGACCAGCCTGGCCAATATGGTGAAACCCTGTCTACTAAAAATACAAAAATTAGCCGGGTGTGGTGGTGGGCACCTATAAGCCTAGCTACTCCAGAAGCTGAGGCAGGAGAATTGCTTGAACCCAGGAGGCAAATGTTGCAGTGAGCTTAGATCACGCCACTGCACTCTAGCCTAGGAAAGAGAGAGAGACTCCATCTCAAAAAATAAATAAATAAGCACGTGCATTTGAAGAACAGTAAAATGGTAAGTGTGACTGCAGCACCAAGAACAAAAAGAAACACAACATGAGATAAAGTTGGAGAAGGAGAGAGGGGTCAGTGCATTCAAGACCCTGCCAAGATTTTGGCATACATTCCATGACCATTGATGAGTCTTTAAAAGTTCTTAATGAGCCCAGTGAAAAGTCAGTTTTATATTTTAAAGAAAAAAAGATTGGTTTCATAACAGAAAATGTATTGAGAGAAATCCAGAAACTTGCTCTTGGATTTGTTGGGTTTGATGTTTCTTAGAGCTATGTGAAATCTATCAAGGGACAGTTGGATTGACAAGGGTGAAATACATTTTGGCAACTCAACTGATAATATTACCTTGGGGGCATTTAAATATAAAGTGTATTAAAGCCATGTCTGGAGATGAGGTCTTCACACATTACTTCTAACTTTTTTTTAAATATATGACATGTCCACATTCTTCTCATCCTAAGCCCATTATTTCTTCAAAGAAATCTTAATAATAGTTTTAAACTTTTAATTGTGTCTTAAAAGAAAAATAGGAATTGATAGAGGAGAGTCGATGAAAAAACTAAGCAAACTGTGCCACGGCACAGAGGTGTGAATGAGCTCTCAGGGAAGAGTGAATGGCTCAAAATGTTTGATGGTCATGATTCACGTAGAGAAACCCTCAAAAGTGGGTTTGGAATAACAGGGTGGAGACAGATCATGAAAGACACTGCCGATTCTGTTAAAGAACTGGACATTTCCATACAAGTGAATGAGAAACTAAAAAGCCATTGGAGGTATTTAATAAGGTAAATATGTGTTAAATTATTGGATATAGAAGTTTATTTTGTTCTTGGCACAAGATGCTTAAATTCTTGGTCAAAAATTATATCTTTCCAGGTCTGTATTACTTCTTTAGCTACATATTCAGAATTTACCTCATACTTAATGTAAAGCCATAATTTGTGTTCTACTTTACTACATTTCATCCCAACTTGTACTCATTCTGGCAGCACTGCTATTCTGTTCCATTTCCAATACAATAAATTTAATTTGAATTTACTGAGTTTCTATATTTTAAATATAGTACATTATTTTCATATCTAACATGTATGTAACGCCAACATTATCCCAAATAGTATAGTAAATGCTGCAAGTGTCTGAGAAAAACTAGGTGTCAGTGTTATTACTTTTCTTGAAAAATTATTATTATTATTTGAGACAGAGTCTCACTCTCTCACCAGACTGGAGTGCAGTAGCACAATCTCAGCTCACTGCAACCTCTGCCTCCTGAGTTCAAGTGATTTTCGTACCTCAGCCTCATGAGTAGCTGAAATTACAGGCATGTATCACCACTTCCATCTTATTTTGTAATTTTAGTGAAGACAGGGTTTCACCATGTTGGCCAGGCTGGTCTCAAACTTCTGACCTCAAGTGATCTGCCCTCTTTGGCCTCTCAAAGTGCTCGGATTACAAGTGTGAGTCACTATGCCTGGATGAGAAATTAATTCTTTCTTTTCACTTTGAAATTAATTTTTATATTTGTTCATTTATTTGTTTAACACATAATAATATTTAGTAATTATGAGAGCTAAGGCAACAACATGATGCTGGTGTTATTTTAAGATTTTTGTAGATTTAACAACTTTTATCTGCAGAAATACTTTTAAAATGTTTAAATCACTTTTGAAGAAGTAAGAAAAAGTTATGTTATTATATTCAACTTTCATAAAGTGAAGCAGAAGAAACATTGATGTATTTGTCCAGGGTCATAAAGCTTAAAAGTGAAATAGCTTAAGTTAAACCTAGGCAGTATGAATGTGAGCCTACAACCTTGGTAGTCACTACACTATTCTGTCTCACACTATAATAAAGAGTAAATAATATATATGTGTGTGTATGTGTGTATATATATATATACACACAAATATGTATATATAAACATGTATTGTCTATATATTACATATATATACTATATGTATTATGAATAAAAAATGGTATTTATAATTTGCCATCTATTTAACTGGTATTATACAACATACTTGAGAGAGAGTGCTTTTTTTTTTTTTTTTTTTTAAGATGGAATCTCTCTCTGTTGCCCAGGATGGAGCACGGCTGCATGACCTCAGCTCACTGCAATCTCTGCCTCCTGGGTTCAAACGATTCTCCTGCCTCAGCCTCCTGAGTAGTTGGGATTACAGGCACCCACCACCACACCTGGCTAATTTTGGTATTATTAGTAGAGACGGAGTTTCACCGTGTTGCCAGGCTGGTCTCAAACTCCTGACCTCAGGTGATCCACCTGCCTCGGCCTCCCAGAGTGCTGGGTTTACAGGCGTGAGCCACCACACCTGGCCAAGAGTGCTTTAAAATATAGACAGATTTTGTCTTCATTTCAGTTTATACTTGCATGAAGAAAATCAGATTAAAAATAATTTTAAAATGAGATTGAAATTTTGTGATATTGTGAGTGCACATAACAGAAGCACATGATCTCATAGATGAAAGGTTGTAAGAATTAGATAAAACTTACCATAAAATGTGGTATTTCTTTGGCTATTCTTTGGAAAAATCTAAAGATAAGAGTTGTTATGCTAGAAGGGGACTCGGATAAGGTGGTCACTTCTCTCTGCATAATTCTGTGATTTTTATATTCCTCTCTATTCAGTAATATAAATGCAAATATACAGAAAGCCACTCTGCTGAGTTTTAAATTTCCATGTCCACACTCAATGTTAGTATAATAGCATAATACAGGACAAAGAAAATGGATAACAGAAATTTCTAGGTGATGCAACAGACCCTTGACTTAAAATTGGAGATGGAAACATGAGCAACAGAAAAGGTTGATAGATAAATAAACAGATCACTAAGGAAATATATATATAAAGTCAACAGATCCAGCCTGATAGATCCATTTGAGAATAAAAAGTTTATGGTAATTGTCGAAATAGAAGCTACGGTTTGTATTTGAGAGTTTATTAATCAATTAAATCATAATATATTTCCAGTAGAAAAGAACATGCATTGTGTACTGATGAAAATAGAAGAAAGGTGATAAAAAAAAGAATGTAATTAGAAATGCGAAGATCAAGGAAATGAGAGGGCAGTGTTGAAATGAATTACCCATTTAAATTTTAGAATCATGCAGTGTACAAGGACCTCAAGTGTGTATGTGTATGCATGTGTGCATGGGTGTGAGTGTGTTTTTTCATTTTCCCTAGTTTGTATCAATAAGGACTGTTTTTGCTATAAATACAGTATTAGAAATGAAATATTAGTAGAATGAGATAAATAGAACATTAAAAATTTAGAAAGAAGAAATGTGAACTTGAAGACAAGACAATTGAAACTATCTAAACTGTAGCTCAGAGAAATAAAAATAATTGAACAGAGCTTCAGCGACTTGTGTGACATCAGGAAGCCTAAAATATGTTTAATTGGAGTTCTAGGGGAAAGAGGAAGTAATATTTGAAAAATTATACATATAATATTTACCAATTTGAAAAAGTCTAGTTATAGGACTGCTTTAGGTTTTATTAAATAAGTAGCTCACAAAATCATGAAGAAATGAGAATCTTTGATCATTTTCTTTTCTCCCCCCGTCCCCCTCGCCACCCGCCAGCCATCCCCCGCCACCCTCCCCGTGGAGTTTCGCTCTTGTTGCCCAGGCTAGAGTGCAATGGAGCGATCTCGGCTCACGCAACTTCCGCCTCCTGGGTTCAAGCAATTCTCCTGCTTCAGCCTGAGAAGTAGCTGGGATTACAGGCACCCACCACCACGCCCAGCTAATTTTTTTTTATTTTTAGTAGAGATGGGGGTTTCATCATGATGGCCTGGCTGGTCTCGAGCTCCTGACCTCAGGTGATCCACCCGCCTTAGCCTCCCAAAGTGCTGGGATAAGAGGCGTGAGCCACCGCATCCAGCCCCTTTGATCATTTTCCTGTGTTGTCCTTAGTATGTTAAACTCAGACTAGCTGCCTTCTAGCCAGAAAATGAATGATTTATCTCAAATAATCAAATGTGCAACAGAAAATGTACAACAGAAATAAAGAACATTTGAAATTCTTTTTATGATCATAAATAAAAACATTGCCAAAGCAGATTGGAAAATGTCTCTTGTGACTCTGGCCAGAGTCAAATTATGTGTCCTCTTCTAACTAACTCCATCTGTTAATGAGAATGGGACTACCACTGAAGTCTTGCCACCATAAAAAGAGAAGAAAATGGCCCTCGAGCAGACAAATTATAGTATCTGCCACATTCTGTTTCCTGTCCCTGTAGGTCATTCATCAGTTTATACACAGTGTAACTCAGATAAGCACCTACAGGCTTGTTTTACTCTTTGATCTCCTTCCATTTCTATATTTTTCATTGACCTCTCTATTTCTACCTATTCACATCACTTACTCTTAGTCTCTTCTTGCCTAAAGATACCACATACACGAAGTATGTGTGTCACTGGAAGTTATTTTCATCATTAATATTCTTAGATTACAATAAAACAAAAACATACAATCTTCCACTTGCTAACGCTGATCACCTCTTCATAGTATAGCGTCATTCATCGTAAATCATAAATGTATGTATCCCCCATATGGAATTCTACCATAGCACTCTTATTTTAAATGTACATATTAAATTAATTTTTCAAGCCTACCAAGGATTAGAACACTGCTATGTGCCAAATCAAATTAGAGTTTGCATTTTCTAATGTGTACCACAGTACAAAGTGGAAATTGGTCAGAAAGGGGGGTAAAAAATAGTGAGAGACTCAGACTGAGAAAGAAAACAAAAAGTAAATGTGGGAATTGATGCTTGCACTTTGAATGGCAGGCAGAGGTAACAGATTTGGGATATTCGAACAAATAATTATATTGCAATGTGTTAAGAGTTATAAGAATAATGTGATTTAAAAGAATAGGGTAGGGTTTTAAAGATTAATTTCTGGAAGAGAGAGTATATTAAAGGGGATAACTTTCAGCTTGTTTTTAAAAATAAAAATTCTCAGGGAGAGAGGGAGATGTAAGTCCATTCTGCAGTAAAGGAAAGTTGTTGTAGATGCAAATACGTATGAAAGATAGACACTAACATTGAAATGATAGCATTATAATTAAGATGTAATATTCTTAAAGAAGTAGTAGATGATTAAACCAGGTAAGTAGACTAAACATAATTATGAGCTATTGTTTCTAACAATTCTTATGATATTTATATTTCTATAAGAAATGTGGGACTGTATTTCATATTATTATTTATTATTAATTTTATCTGTTCTTGCAGGTAAATGTCTTGGTGGTTAGTACAAGGTGCTTCCAGAACCCTCCATGATTGTGGGAAAAAACTTAAAAAAATAAAAGACCATATATCTCTTAGGTTTGACTGAGTTATCATTAGTAATATTCAGCAGTGTAAATAAATTGCATGTAATATTTTGCCTCTGTTGGAAAAGGGATAGTTTACTTGTAAAGGTCATCTTGGCTGGATGGCAATGGCTCTTTGGACATTAAGCTAATGTATTCAGGAGTGAGTCTGATGCCATTTTGTATGCATTACATGCTGTCGAGAGAAACTGCACTTTGGTAAAAATGATGGGAGAAGGCCTTTGGAAAATGTGAACGCTAATTTGATTTGGCATATAGCAGTGTTCTAATCTTTGGTGGGGTTGCAAAAATTAATTTAATATGTACATTTAAAATCAGAATGCTTGTGGATAGCATCCCAGATGTGGGATACATACACCCACTCATGTGCTCACACACATACAAATGCACACACACTCAGAGATGTAATGTTGAGTTTAGGCATTTAAAATTCAAACATTCCATTCAGACCAACTTTTACTTATATTGCACAGTATCACTTTGAAGATTGTCAGTTCCACCTAGCTTAGGTCCTTATCTTGTTGGGAATATAATAGTCTCTGGGTGATTTTCTTCTTTTCCTTAGTAAAGCTTAAAGATTTTCTTTAGTTTAACCAGAACAAAAAAGTGGAAAAGAAAGCCTGAGTACTTGTGATATACATTAAATGGCTCACTAAATAAAAGATATAGAAAAAATTGTAAATTTCCGACCAATAAAACTATTAAAACCTGTTTATATTGGGACTCCTTTCTCAATGCTGTTTATTGTATTTTTATTAAATAAACTAATGTAACTCTAAGTATATTTTAAATTTGTGTATTATATTCAGTAAACACATAATCAGCTTTAAAATGTTTAATTGAAACAGACCTACAAAATTTTAACATAGTTTGAATTGAGAAGGCAATCCACCTAATTAATGACACACATGTATTGCCCATGTGGATTTAAACACATTATCTATACATGTCATCCAAACCAAACTATGATATATGTATTGTGTTAATAATCTATTTTGGATTAATTCTTGCTGAGACAAAAGGTATATTCTTTGTTTTAATTTAAGGTGCACTTAATGGTTATCAAACTGAGCTTATCTTTAAAGATTAAATTCATCTAATTGATGGGAGTGCTGCTCCTCATAGTCATCACAGTATGATTCAATTTACTAGTGAAGGCAGGATGCCTTTATGAATAATTTCACAGTGGGATTGAAAACTTATTCCCAAACAGTTAGTGACTATTTTTGTACCTGAGTGGGAGAGTGAAAAAAAATTCCATACTTATAAAAAACAAAAAGTTAGAAAATGAAGTGGAAAATTATAAGATTACATGTATTGTTTATGTTTTGTTTGAATGGATTGACTTTTGAAAAATAACTAAGAATTTATGTTCATTTCTGCTTTGAATTAAAATGTTTGATTCAACTATCTGCATAATTGATTACAATAGAGTACAAAATAGAAATGAATAAATATGATGACTATATTTTCATAAAAATTAGAAAAAAGACATCATTACTGGTGCTTAAAATTTCTTTGTCCTATAAAATCAACTTGAGATAGCCATTGCTAATGTAGAAAAATGCCATCTAGTATTCAATTTAGATTTGTTTGAAAGAAGATTATTTTTAAAATATACCTTACAGGGAGTGGTGGCTTATACTTGTAATCCCAGCATTTGGGGAGGCCAAGGCAGAGGATCACTTGAGCCCATGAGTTTGAGACTAGCCTGAGTAAATAGCAAACCCCATCTCTACAGAATAAAAAAGTAAAAATAGCCTGATGTGATGGTGTGCACCTGTGGTCCTATCTACAAGGGATCCGGAGATGGGAGAATCTCTTGAGCCTGGGCAGTTGAAACTGCAGTGAGCTATGATCAAGCCACTGTACCCCACTCTGGGCAACAGAGTGAGGCCCTGTCTCTCTCTCTCTCTCTCTCTCTCTTTCTCTCTCTCTCTCTATATATATAGATAGATAGATATATAAAATATATATATAAAATATATATAAAATGTATATAAAATATATATATAATATATATATATATAATATATATTATATATATAAAATATATAATATATATTTAAATGTACCCCATATAAATAAAAAAAACAGAAAACAAGTGTGATTACTAGATCTAACCGTAAGTCAGTATAAGATTGGTATACCATGTTTACACTTCAGTGCAAGGGCTGTGCAAACAGAGTACAGGGTAATAGGAAAATACAGGAAGAGACATATGCACAACCATAAGCAAGAATAGAATATTTCAATTTTCACATAAAATTTGCAATTTAATGTAATGAGAAGGGAGATTATTTTATAATCCAAGTTTACCATTTAATCTAGGACAATCTGACTCTTGGTTGACTGAACTAGCTTAAAATAAAATCTGAATATTAACTTTTCTCTGAAAAGAAACATATTGAATAAATGAGATTAAAACAGTTTGATTTTAAGTAAATTTAATAATTATTTTAATTGTCTTCATTATTTCAGAGGAGTATGTGAGCATTTATTAAGAATGAATACCACACAAAGCATTGTTAAGAATGACTTCAGAATTTGTTATTTCATGTTCTGTGTCCTAACTTAGATCATTCAAGTAAGACAGCAGTATAGACAATTTACTGCAAAAACAAAATACAGTTTAATTTTGGAACTAACCATTGTAGATATTTATTTGGCTGTGATTAACATTTAATATGCATGACTCTACTATGGAGAACAGATTTGAAATTTGTCTTTAATAAGACTTTGATTTGAAAAGCAATATGCCGGAGAAGATTTAATAGAGTAAGATTCAACAAGCAAATGCATGTTGAAATAATTCCATACTTTCTTTTATGTCTGTAACAGATGTATCCAAGTGATAGGAGTGAAAGGCTCTGAACACTGTTTTGACATTAAAGAGCAACAGATTCAGCTACAATGCGAATTTGTTTCCACGTTTGCTTCTTTGCTGTTTGTCTGAGCATAAAAAGATTGAATGATCTTAAACTTGTGAAATTACTGAATATGCTTTCTCTTGTAGTTATAAAGAAAGAGTCTTTTTCAGCATGAATGCATATTATTACTGACTGATATTGTGGCCACTTTTAATTTTGTACAGTGTAGCCATTACATAAACAATTAGGTTTCAATTAAAACTGTCATGTCAGTGTCTTTAAATGCTTCCATATTAAAGAAATGTACAGCATAATAGGCTACCAAATGTTTCACCAACATTAAACTGTATAAAGGCAGTTGCTTTATTACCAATTAACAGTTCAAGCACATGCAAAAATCCTCTTTAACTACAATATGTACATAGTAAGTTACTATCTTTTAGAACTTTCATGATTGGCTAGGGAAATGGGACTGTATGTTAATCACATCAGGAAGAAAATTTTAACTTTGTATTTAAGTATTGCTAGAGATTGAGAAAAGCATTCATCCCTTACTGGGGAAGGAGCAAAATCCGTTGCTGTCCTGTGGCTCTGAGAAATAGGCCACACTAATAATCAATAACCATATGTTTGGCTTTGTTCATGTGTATGTGTGAACTTCAGTTTTCCAGAAATAATGGGCTAAGTTATCAGGGAAAACTCTCGCTGAAAATAACTAGGGAAATTGGATAAAATATATATTTTAAAATCTTTTTAAAAGCATCTAATAGCTAACAAGATAGTAATAAATTATGATGAATTGTAAGAAACATTAGTGTCCGAAGAGCAAAACAACCCATAGGCACTTTTGGTCTGGAGTATATATTTTTACTTATCTTCTCATGTAGAAATAGGGCAAAAAAAATTTTAAGAGACCAAAATAAAAGCCACAGAGAGTGGTACTCTCACAGAAGACCCACTACACAAAAGAAGGATTCATCTAAGTTAAGGAAACAATGCAAGTGGTCAAGTCTTAGTGCAAAAATAAAAAAAATAGGCTTTAAAGGCCTTGCTAATCAATGGATAATCAGGTATTCATTTGACTTGAGGTGATTCCAGACTAGTTATATCTCCAGCTGATTAGTCAAAGCAAATTTAAAATCTCTCAGGAAAGAATAACCCCATCCAAGGTTGCATATTGCTCCACAATGAAATATATATATATATATTTTAAAATATATATAATATAAATATAACTATTTATAGTGAATGAGAAGCATAGTAATATTTATGGTGAGGGAGAAATATATTATTGATAGTTGGTACAAACCAGACCCTATAAGGGAGAAGCATATGTAAAAAAGACAACTTGTGAAAGACATAGTCAAATGTTAAGTCCATGTTAACCCTCTGGATCCCTGTAAAGATACTATCAATAAATTAAACACCTAAATCATCTTATTTAAACAATAGAGAAGAAGTGACAGTTATCAAATCTTAGAAAAATCTGGGGTGAGAGAGGATAAAATTACTTTCAAAGGAGCAACAGTTGTGTGTAACCTGACATCCTATGAGCAACAATAGAAACCATGAGATTATGAAATAACATCATTTGTGTGCTAAAAGAAATAAATGCCACCCTAGAATTTTTACTCCAGCGAAAATACCTCTCAGGTATTAAAGTGGTTGTATTAGTTCGTTCTCACACTGCTATTAAGAACTCCCTGAGACTGGGTAACTATGAAAAAAAAGAGGTTTAATTGACCCTCAGTTCCACAGGCTGTACAGGAAGCATGGTTGGGGAGGACTCAGGAAACTTACAATCATGGCGGAAGGCAAAGGGGAAGTAAGCATATCTTCACATGGCAGTAGGAGAGAGAGAGAGAGAGCGAAGGGGAAAGTGCTACACCTTTCAAACAATCAGATCTCATGGAATCTCAGTCATTATCACCAGAACAGCAAGGGGGATGTCTGCCCCAATGATCCAGTCACCTCCCACCAGGTCCTTTCTCTAACATATTGGGATTACAATTAGACATGAGATTTGGGTGCGGACACAGAGCCAAATCATATCAGTGGTAAAAGTCATTTCAGATCCCAACTTAAAAAAAAAAAAGTAGATCTTAAATTTTAAAAAACTACAATTACATTTCAGATAGGTAAATAATATAATTAAATGTGATTATACTCAATGTTCTAGTTAAAAGAAAAAAATAGAAACATATGGGAAAATAGAGATATACTATAAATGTTGAGTAAAGATATGACTTATACAGAAATGAATGAAAGGAAAAGCACTGTAGCTCTATATGGAGAACACAGAGATTCTTAACCCATAGCTCTCTTCAAGGAATTACTTGTTGCCCTGGTTGCTGAGAATGCTGTCAGGCTACAGTTTTCAGTTCTCAGTGGACTCAGGAATGGCTTCAGTGGCACACAGCCACCTCCCCAACAATAATGCCTTCCTGGAGCAGCCACATCACATGACTATATGAGGCAGAGTTAGTAAGTCTCAGATGATTTGGCATGAATTGAGCTATTTCAGCTCCAGGGCTACCTGAGGGGTTGCCTGAGAATAGCAGGCTTATATCAGAGCTGGAATTCTTCTGCTCGTCACTCTGGTCCACCTATTCCCTTCCACAAGGAATTTTTTCTAGAAATTATAAAAGTGTTAAAATTCTAAGTAGCAAAAAACACGCCAACTGATTTGCATGAAGGATAGCTAACAGATCAAAGAAACCAAATAACTTTAAAAAATAAAAGCAGGAAATTCTTCAAAGTGGAACATTTCAACTAACTTCTTTCAGTAATTTATAGTAAATGCACATAATAAATCTATATAGACATTGAAGTTAGGAATAATACAGTTAAGGAAATTGACAAAATGGACATGCATAGAACTGCACACAAGAGCAGAATAATTATTTTGTAAATACATTTAATATATATCATAAACTGGTCATGTACTGTGTCATAAATTGAATCTAACCACAAACTTAAAAAATTAAAAGCAAATATTTTGAGTTTTCTGATTACAACATAATCAAGTTACAAATTAGTATGAGAAAGACAAAATAGCAATATACTTGGGAAAATAAGAAATATAGTTATAAGTCACTCATCAATCAAAGAAGAAATATAAATAAAATTTTAAAAATATTTTTAACTAACTATTAATGGCAACACCACACATCAAAACACAGAGGAGGCACGTAAATGTGTACTTTTACTAAAAATACTGATTTTTTCTACAGTTTTAGAAAGGTTTCAAAGATCATCAAAGAGTAAGAGAAAATTAAGCATTTATGTTTAAAAGTAAAGTAAATCTAGTTAACAATATAAAAATAACAAATATCTTCAACTTGGTCTTCATTAAGAAGATTTTTAAAAATAAAAATCAAAGAAAACAAAGAATAAATAGAAAAGAAAAAATAGTGAAAAAAATGAATAATAGAGATAGTCAATAAGAAAAAAAAGTAGAGTTTTTTCTTTATTTTTTTAATGCCTAATGAAAATGACAAGCATTCGGGAAGAAGAATAAGAAAAACAAGGAGACTTAGCAAGAGAGAGATTTTAGGGAGCCACTGCTCAGTTCGGAACCTCTGCATTGCAGACTCTAACTCTGGGAGACTGCTTTTCACCCCAACATTATTATCTGGCTCTTTGACATTTGGAGAGAAGATACAAACATAAACATCAGAATTTAATGAAAGATAATACTCAAGTAAATGACAAGTGTTACAAAAGTTAATTAAAAATTATGGAAAACTTTATATTTTTAATATTTGTATAAATGCATGAACTTCTAGAAATATATAACATTATATTGATTCAAGTGAAAATTTAAACTGAATAATTCTATATAACAAATATGAATAATCAAAAACTTTGTCTATCAAAAATAAGACACAAGTAGATTCATTGACAAGTTGATGTAAATACTAAGTCATACACAAAATCTTTCAGGATGGAAAAATAAGGAACACTAGTTGAATGCTTTTTTATTCAGGTTCAAACATAATTAATCTACAAACAAATAAGGGACAAAAAAATTCACTAGTCTATAGATTATGCAGTACACTACTAAATAACCCATGCACCAAAAAAGAAATCACACAAAAAAAATTAAGAAAAGATGAACATAAAAATCAAGAAAACATTAACTCAATGAGGTCATGGTACCCCTGTACCTGATGATGAAGAAGCACACTCGAACCTTATGAATTACTGCCAAAACTGCTTTTTGACAGAGCTGACAATTATATTCATGTTAATTCAATAGTTCCAGGGATGTATTTTTGGTTTATTATTATTATTAAGTTTAATGCTGCAGTTTACTGTCAGCAATAATGCACATATTTTATTTAACTATATACTTAGACAGTACTTTTGAAATAAGTCAGTGGTAGATTTACCCAAAGAAACACCTGAAGGTAATACAGTGACGTGGTTCAATGCCAGGAATCTTAAGTCATACTACTTAATTTCACATCCTACATAACCTTGTGGAAATTAGTTAACCTCTCTGACTCCTAGTTTACTCATCCGTTTGTTTAAATACACCTATTATATTACTTAAATATATACAAGATACATGTATCAGTGTAAAGTCTCATTGATGCTTTTATTCTCCATATTAGCCGTAGCTGTCTTCTAGTGATATTTAAATGTCCTAAGATAAGACATTCTTTCCATTTCATCCCCTTACTGTGAACTTTATTCTTATTATTGTTTTCTAAGTTATCTTCTCTATGCTTTCTCCCTTTTCACTCATTATTATTCCAAGCAGAAAAAAAGTACTAGGGTTTCAAGGATTTGTAATTAAAATATCAAAAAATATTAAATTGTAGAAAAATAACTCAGGGGCCTGGGGTGGTGGCTCCTGTCTGTAATCCCAGCACTTTGGGAGGCTGAGGTGGGTAGATCACTTGACTTCAGGAGTTAGAGACCAGCCTGACCAACATGGTGAAATCCCGTCTCTACTAAAAATACAAAAATTAGCTGGTGGCAGGCGCCTATAGTCCCAATTACTCTAGAGGCTGAGGCAGGAGAATTGCTTGAACCTCAGAGGCGGAGGTTGCAGTGAGCCGAGATCATGCCATTGCATTCCAGCCTAGGTGACAGAGTGAAACTCTGTCTCAAAAAACAAAAAGAAAGAAATATAACTCGGATTTCCCAGATATAAATTGATAAATCAAAGTATTCGAAATTGAGAAAGAACTGGAAAGGTGACTAAATTGTCCAATTTTCACCTGGATGTTTGACACAGGAAGCTATCATATTATGAGCAGAAGTGACACATGAACTATTCTAAGGAGGCTCATCTCAACCTACCCTTGTTTCCTGGAATTTCCAAAAGTTCAGCTAATTAGTGAGTTCCCAGAAGTGCTGTCAACATACAAGCACATTACATGCCCTCTTGACACAAAGTGATATATCTGGGAACACAAATGGTACCAAAAACTTGTTGTTATTTGTCATTTAGGTCTAACTTACTGGTCACTGACATTTTACTTTATTCTACTTAAGTAAAATTTCCTAAACCTTTTAAATTCTACTTATTGGAAATGCTTTAAAAGCTATGTAATTATTTTACTTAATCAGTAAATTCATAAAGAGGGCAAAGGTATCATACCACCTTAAAAAGGGCTTTCTGAGATTGCAGTTTGGTATAAATATGAGATTATTTTAAGAAAGAACAAAACACCAATAAAATGGTTTTAAAAGAGAAATTTGTTTTCTTTTAATTAAAAACATGTTTTAGGCTCCATTTCTTTAAAATGTTTAGGCTGATTCTTTTGTTGTCATCGGTCTATCATTTTCACTGATAACACTGATTTAAGTGTTAACACTGGGCAAGTATTAAATGACAAAATCAGCTTTAAAGTAACTAGCAATATCTTGAAAATTACAGATTTCTATATTTTCTCTTATATTTTCTGATGTTACCATTTTTGAGGGGAGAGTTTATTGTTGTTGAGATAGTGATGCATATGTGAATTTTAATAAGATTGTCAGGATATATAAACTCTGGAGATTGCTGCTTGTCTTTCACTGATGAAAAGTTGTTGGAAAAAACAGAGCAAACAGTTTAAATTGAGAAAGTAAAGCGCTATTGTTTGCCCTGTGAGTGGATTTAGCAGTAAGTGAAACCTTCAGACAACTCCAGAAAGAGCTAATGTATCTAGTCACTGGTTTGTCTGTAGGAGAGTATAGGCTATCCTGATAGCCTTGTGTTAGAGGAATTATAAACAAAAAGGCTGGAGGAAACCAATATTTTTTAGGGATTTTGACAGGCATCCCATGGAGGAGCACATGTACAATACTTTATACCTGTCAGATGCCAGCCAGGTTAGTTGCTTTATCAGGAAAAAAAAAAAGCAAGCTGATAACTGAGAATTATTTTCTCAAACATGATAAACACTATTTTTGTGAATGTATTCTCAGTAGTAGACATAGTGCTGCAACTTCTTTACTTGGAGGATAACAACAGATTATCATGAAGGTTTCAATTAAAGAAAAGCCTGGGTATCTCTGGACTATAACTGAATTGTTTCCATTTTTCTGTTGTATGGGAGCAATCTAGGAGATGCAAAGTGATAAAATATCTATAACGGTGGTTCACTTAGACGTAATAATGGCTTTAAGAGGAGATTGGTAAGTGGTACATCCTTTCTAGATAAAGTCTCCATGGAACAAACCATATATTCAATCCCAAGAAAGAAATCTAGACATATGAAAAGTGTTTTTTAATTTTAGTACTTTTAAGAAAAAGTCACGTGTTATTTTCTAGGATTCCTTTGCATACCACAGCAAGGACTAACCTTTTCACTGTAAAATAAAATGAAAAGTTGATAAAGATGTAAGAAAACTTTGCCTGCCCAAGTGAATTATAGTCAGTTCCTCTGTGAGGCTAAAATGTTGATCATGTAAATTTTACCTAGGGCTCCATAGATGTGAAATAATTGAGCAAGAGGGATGACTGAATAAATTATCTTTAAGTTGCTACCAAATGGTACCCTGGGTGCACTATAGTGATAGAGGTCAGCTAGACACTGATGAATGAGATTTTGGAATTATGCTTGACCTTGGTGGGTTTTTAAAGAACCTCATTTTATCATTTTCAGGAAATGGGAGGTGGAAACTCATTCAACACATTGCAATTTTCATCTTCACAGGAGAGCTGTTCGATTCCAAGTATGCAATTGAAAAAAAAAAAGATCTTGCACTTTTCTGTAGGCTGGTTTGTAGGCAAAAGACCAGAAGCTAACTTTCATAATTACAATTAAATTTATCTAAAGTTTGACCAGTGACAAAGCAAACCCACTGATATTTCTTGCGTTAAGAATAGAGTTTGTAAGGTACAGCAGCAAGTACACATCACAAAATGGGATTGTATATATACACACCTATATTCAACCAAATAGTTGTAACCTGCATCACTCCATTTCATAATTCAACGTATTTTGAATATTATCTCTGATAATTTTGGACTAAGAAATGTGTCCATGGACATTGATGTTTTTGACTATACAGCCTAGAGGTGATTTGCCTTATTTTCAGGGCTTCAAACATGTTCAGCCAAGACTTGTATTGTGATGCAGAAAAATATAGCAACTGAACCTAAGTCTATTTCTGCACTACTTACTCATCATTCAAAAAGCGTTTATTTGAAGTCTGGTATACCATAGATTAAGACAGACACTCACACATTGATGAAACTACTGGTACACTATGTTCTCACTACCAGTGTAATCTTTGGATAGATTTGAGGGTAGAAGATACTGTGTACTTTCCCGTGTGTGGAACTGGGTAGAATTCCTTTACGCATGAACAGAGCAAGCAAATACTATTCTTTACTTTTTATCATTTAGATAAAAATTGGTAGATCATCTTGTACTCAAAATATCCCTTGAAAATAGGTGAGTGCTAAATGAAAAATCATTACTAAAAATTCAGTTCTGATAAAATAAAAATAAAAAAACTTTTCTGATAAGTAGCTGGTAGAAAAGTCTTCTAAAAGGGAACTAGTCTTTCTGTTCTGCTTTGTATTTGGCTGGTTACAAGATTCTGAGAGAGAAGAGAATAAACAGAAGATGTGGATTTTTGTGGAAAAGATGGTAAAGATGTAAATTTTAAGAAAAGTTGATATTTATAAGCTCACTGCAACCTGAAATTGGCCTGAGGACAACCAGATAATTGTTAGTAGGCAGCCAAAACTAAATTTTGAGAATGAAATAAATGCTTTTAAAAGACCCTGTCTCATTCTGCAATTTTATGGCATTATAAAAATTGCAAGCCAGTAGCTGATAGTTGATAATTGAAATATGTAAGTTCCATAAATGTATACAATTTTTTTTTAAATTCAAAATTTATCAAAGAAATGCAAATGAAGTCTATGGTACGATTTTTTTACCCTTGAAATTGACAATTATTATAAAGTATATTAACTTTCTTGAAGATGCCTGGAAAAATTGGTCACTAGGACTTTCCTAACAGGGAAGTAATTCAGTACATATTCTAATAGAAACTGAGGCAGGATAGTCAACCATGTCCTCAGGACATGGCAATCATGGAGACCACACCATCAATGCAAAAAGCCCCAGCATTTGCATCGCAGTCAACCTCATTCAAGCAAAGTTATCTCCAGTAAGGAATTTCCCCTGTAGAAAGCATGCACATTTTGATTTTACCTGTCCTGAGACTGAATCTTTGCTTATTATAATAGCAAAAAACACATCCCTGGGTGGAGATTTGAGATGCTAATACGACATGCAATGTATGAACAAGTATGTACAGCTATTGCGCATGTGCCCCCAGAGGACCACTCAAAACATGCTTACTAGTAACACCCTCTTTTCACCCTCTTATGTATAATCGTGTAAGACTCATATAAAGGGAGTTTCCCCAGAAACAGTTAACGCTGTCTTATCCTTAGGAACAGTGCGCTCTGAATCATCTCTCTCAGAGTGTACTGTCTATTTTGCACCTAACTTTCAGAGTATTCTTTTTCCTTTGCAATAAATATCTCTATGCTGCATCTCCTTGCTGTATGTCTCTAAAATTCTTTTAAATTGAGAAGACAAGAACTGAGGTTTCACAACCATCATCAACACAACCTGGCAATATGTATGCAATCAACAAAGTCATTGAATGCCCTAGAAATAGGTGGGATTTGGTGCAAAAAATGTCCAACACTGTTGCATACTTGCCCCAGGATCAATAATTTGATCCTGAGCAAATTATTGACCCTCTCATTTGCCTCAGTTTCCACATCTGAGGAGTTGAAATGGTAGTCATACTATGCACCTCATGGGGACATTGTCATGCTAAACATTTTAATTTCCATTAAGTGCTTAGATTGAAGCCTGGCCTATCAGATATACTCAGTAAGTGTCATATAATATTCACAAGCTCTAAAATGTTAGTTACTATCTAGTCATTCCACTCTCTGGGCATGGTTTTCTGAGAAAATTATCAAAGATACACGCAGAAATATATAAATAATGCAGTTGTCAATAATATTTATATAATCCAAATTCTAGAAACAGCAAAAACATCCAGCAATGGGCAACTGGCTAAACACATGTGTCTATGGAGCCACTAAAGTATCTTTATGAAACAGTTTTTTAAGTGCCACAGTACTGCATTTTTAAAAGGTCATAAAGAGCACATACAGAAAAAAATGTAGTTTTGGTTAATAAAACACTTATAGCACAACTCAAAATAGAAAGAAATAACTCATATGTCGACAATAATTATTTTTTGATTGATAGATTGTGGGTGAGTTTTTACCGTATGCACGCAAATATTTGGTAGTCTCTTCCATGTTTCTATGCATTATGGGTTAAATTGTGTCCCCTGATATAGTTTGGACATGTCTTCCCATCCAAATCTCATGAAGAATTGTAATCCCTAGTGTTGGAAGTGGGGCCTGGTGGGAGGCTATTGGATTATGGGGGTGGATTTCTAATTAACGGTTTAGCACTATACACTGGTGCTGTTCTCCTGATAGAGAGTTCTTGCAAGATCTGATTGTTTAAAGTATAGTACCTCCCCCCACCCCTTGCTCCTTCTCTGGCTCTGTGACTTGCCTGTTCCCCCTTCGCCTTCTGCCATGATTAAAAATTTCCTGAGGCCTCCCCAGAAGCCAAGCAGATGCCAGCACCAAACTTCCCACACAGTCTGCAGAACTGTGAACCAATTAAACCTCTTTTCTTCATAAATTACCCAGTCACAGGTATTTCTTTATAGCAATGCAAGAAGGAAATAATACATCCCCCTAAAATTGATATATGTTGAAATTTTAACTCCCAGTACTTCATTCAGAATCTGACCTCATTTAGAAATAGCATCATTGCCGAACTAATTAGTTATGATGAAGTCATACTAGAATAGTTGAGCCCTCAATCCAATATGACTTGTGTCTTTATTTTAAAAGGGACATTTAGTGACAAGTACATACAGGGAGAGCACCACGTGCAGATGAAGACAGAGATCAGAATGATGCAGCAGAAACATGTAACACCAAAGGTTGCCTGCAAAGCAGCAGAAGCTAGGAAAAGGGACTGGAAAAGATTTTTCTTTACAAACCTCAAAAGGAGCAAAACCTACCAACACTTTAATCTTGAACTTCTAGTCTCCAGAACTGTGAGACAATAAATTTCTGTTTTTTAAGCTGCCTGGTATGTGGCAATTTATTTTTTACAGCAGTCCTAGGAAATGAATACACTATGCTTTGAAGTTTTATGCACTAATTATGCTTCTTTGTAACAGGAAATAAAATACTTTGCTATATTTATGAATATCAGTGCTCATTACACAGAAGATTCCACTCTCCAAAAAAGTCTCTTTCTTTTGGTTGTATTGACCCTGAAGAGGTCTATATCATTCTGTATGAGAAATAAGAAAATGTCATGTTTTAATCATGGCTAGATGCACTGAGCTTTATCTTGGTTTCAAAGACAGTTATTTCTTGGGGCAGTATAGAAGGAATTAAATTCATGTTTTGTCATTTTTTTTTCTAAGTAAATTCGAATTCCATTTATGTATCAGTAAAAGGATTTTTTAAAAGAAAAATCATGACTCATAAAAATATACAATTTTACTTCAAAAACACTATTTCATTAATTAATGATGGCACCAGTAAGATATCACAGGTGGCTCAAAGGATAATCCGAAGAGCCACATATATTTTAACAAAAACATAGACTGACATAAATTTAGAAATAGATGCAAAACTATAAAATTGCTTTCCACAGGAAAGTTCATTTGCATTTGCATTGTTTGTGTGTTAAAGAATTTATAGAGTTGTAAATTAGCTCATACAATGAAAGGCGGAGATAACCTGAGAGGATGCCCTAGACAATGCCTACATGTCTAACTAGTTACCAGTAATTTTCTTTGGTCCATTTCAAAGGCTTTTACAGTTTTTCCTTATAGTACTCTACTATGTTGGCTAATATTGTTGCAGCTAGCCACATGTAGGTATTGAGCACTTGATATGTGCTTATTACTATTGAGAAACCAAAATTCTTAACACAAACCTCACTAAACTAGTTGCTGTCAGAAAAATTGAATCAGATGAAATGATTTTTGCCTGCACAATGATGTAACATTTTAACAAACTAATTTGAAATTTTCTGTAGGCAGTGTGAATTACAGTGATACCTATACAAATCAAAGTTTTAAATTAAAATACCCTTTACTGGTTGGGTGCGGTGGCTCACGCCTGTAATCCCAGCACTTTGGGAGGCCAAGGCAGGCAGACCATGAGGTCAGGAGTTCAAGACCAGCCTGGCTAATATGGTGAAACCCCGCCTCTACTAAAAATACAAAAATTAGCTGGGCGTGGTGGTATGTGCCTGTAGTCCCAGCTGCTTTGGAGGCTGAGGCAGGAGAATTTCTTGAACCCGGGAGGCGGAGGTTGCAGTGAGCCGAGATCAAGCCACTGCACTCCAGCCTGGGTGACAGAGTGAGACAACATCTCAAAATAAATAAATAAATAAAATACCCCTCACTTTAATTATACTCTATATTAGTTTTATATTGCTGTGGCAACAAACTGCAACAAACTTCATGGCTGAAAATAACATAAACTTATTATCTTACATTTTTAGAGGCCAGAAGTCCAAAATGGGTCTCATTGGGCTGTGGTGAAGGTGTCGGTGATGCTAAGCTCCTTGTGGAGTCTCTAGGGCACAATCCGTTTCTTTGCCTATTTCAGTTTGTAGAGGACATCCACATTCCTTGGCTCACGACTCTATTCTACCATATTCCAGGGCAGCAGCATTAGGATCAGTTTTTCTTATACTACTGATTCTCTGGTTCTCTTCTGCCTCCCTTTTCCACTGAAGAACAATAGTGATTATTTTCGGCCTACCCAGATAATAGAGAATAATCCCTATATCTCAACCTTGATTTCATCTGCTACTGTAATTCCCTATTATCATACATGCAAGAAAAGATGAACTTAGCCTGGGTTGCACACATCCCTGCACATTATCAAGAAAGACTTGTTTCAAGAATTGGCCCCTGACTGGCTCCTGGGAACAGCTCTTGAATTCTATGGACTGTTCTACCTGATATGAATGTTTTTGTATGATTGTGACCTTGGCTCACACTATACTAATTTGATCACATGTTTTATACTAAAAATATGAATTTATAGTGAACAGTTATTTTTGCTCTGGGGGTCAGGAATCTGAGTAGATGAGGTCAGCCATGCAGGCACTGTATGCCAATATGAGTGACCTCTCCGCAAAAAATCCTGGACTCAAGATTCAGGTGAGCTTCCCTTGTGGGCAACATTTAAAATGTGTAGCTACACATCATTGTGGGGTGAATTAAGTGTGTCCTGTGAGACTCTTCTGTGAAGAGACACCTGGAACCCAGGTCTTGGTTTCTTCTGAACTATACCTTTTGCACCTTTTCGCTTTGCTGATTTTAATCTGTGTTCTTTCCCTGTTATCAACTGTAAGCAGGAGCATAACAGTTTATGAGTCCCATGAGTCTTACTCTCAATGATTACTGAAAGTGAGGATAGTCTTGAGAAGCCCAAGTATACCATATAACTTTACATCATTATAGGTTCTGGAGATTAGGACATGGCCATATTGGGGGATTGCTAGTCTACCTACAACATAATATAGTTTAATTCATTTTTTTTAGCTTACAAATTAACTATGAACATTTTAAAAAATTAAAATAAATGCATACTTCTGAGCAGAATCAAGTGAAGATGCAGAAACTATTACCAGGACTGTCACAGTAAAAAGAGAAGAAGAAGAGGAAGGGAAAGAATAGAAGAAGAGAACAAGAGGAACAGGAGGAAGAGGAGGAGGAAAGAGAAAGAGGAATGACATTGTACTTCGCTGCTACATGAGAGAATGTAAAGGTTCTTCTTTGCATGATAACTTTAAAGGTAATAAAGTGGACACTCTTAAAAGATACTACTTGCAGAGGCATAGTGAATTTTATAAGAAGAGTCAAAAATAATCTGTAAAACTTATAACCTAAAATCTGAATTAAAGTAGAATAGAAGTTTCTTAATTTTAAACAAAATCTGAGCTTGTAAATTTAGAGAGGTGCAAAATACAAATAAGAAAACACTTTTTAGCTGAGGTATTCACTCAATATTTAAGTTATATACATCTTAGAAATGTCGGAGAAAAGACAAATTTTTTTTTGTAAAAGTGAGAGACATTTATTAAACATTCAAACAATTAATTGCCAATAGAATACAAAACCTAGTTAATAATATGATAGATCAAAGGATTCAAAATTTGAAAAATTATATGTAGCTTTCTTTAGATTGAGTTCATGATATGAGACATTGACAAATTAATGTTGGGCATATGTTTTGTTTCAAATGACTTGTAGATTTCAGAAGAAATGTAATCAATTTGTGTCATATGAAATCAAACCATGGCACAGATGTTTTACAATCATTTTGTCTCAGTATATTAAAAATAGGTTTTATTATCTTTGACCATGCTTTAGCTATATAGCTAAAATTTTGGCCTGGAATTTTAATACAAGAGACAGATAATTCTCTTATTGAATATGTTTGCCTCCATGGTACATATTAAACTTTTGTGCTCAGTTCTCTGAAATGGACACTCTATCCTGAGTGCAGTTGTAAAGAGTGTATTATGTATACATCCAGATGGTATGAATAATTGCTAGGTTATGAAAATGTTAAAAAAAAAGACTATACTTTTTTAAATCTTGTGTTTACTTGTCAATGTTTATTTGGGTGAGTTGTGGAAAAGTTTACAAAAATTTACAGTTAATTCCTCTTTAAGATTTTCTTGGAACAATAAGAATATTTGCCAAATAATTATCAAAGACAAAAAACACAGCGGTTTGATTTATGTTTACTTAATAATATCACCCTGCATATAGTGATCTATAAGAATTTATGTCTACATAAAAACTTTCTTAATATAAATATATCGTCATCATTTTATACACTTTTCCAATGTCCATCAACATGCAGATGATTTTAATTGTGATGGAGAGGGACAGTGTTATGGCAGCAACAACTACAAGGAAAATTTAAGAATGTTTCTTTGGTATTAATACCCCCAAAATTTCGTTTCAATTTTTCTTTTCAATTTATGCAATATCCTTTTGAATTCGATGTTAATTACAACAAATTGACTTTAGTATGAGTAAATTTCCTTAACTTGTGTAGAGTTTTTAAAGTAATATACTATTACTTTGAAACCAGATTAATTATTCTAAAAAAAATGAAAAAGTGCCATTAATGTATATGTGAATATCAATAGAATAAAAAGTTTGGTATTTGATCTAGTTATCATAATACTTTTAAGTATATTAACTATACTTGAGTATATAAGTGTACTGCTTTAATTGTATATTTTATGCCACCTAAATATAGGTCAACTATTCCTGATAAAATTTTAGCTCTGAATTGAGATATTTTATAAATGTGAAATAAAAGATGGAAACTGAGTTCGAAAAAAAGAATCTCATCTATTTCATTTATCATTTATATGAGTTTTATGTAGAATAATAATACTTAGAATACAATATTTTCAAATTATATTATACTTAGATTAACTCACCTGTTTCTTTTTTTAATGTGGCAATAAACATTTTCAAACTACACATGGGAATCAATTTCTTTTCCTATCATACAGTGTTGCTGTACTATAATGAATTTAAGGTATAATTGTAGGTATGTCATAATACCTTCAGGCTAATTACTTCATTAAGATGAACACAATTTTTTAAATAACATTCTTTCTAGAGACCACAACATGGTCTCTAGTATTTTTGAATTAATGATCAATGTAAAAATGTCTAAAGCAAATAGTTGTTTTTTTCTTAAGAGGTCTAAAGACTGGTCAAAGTGATTTTCCACAGAATTTCAATAACTATTGCACTGAAAAAAATAGTCACAAAGAAAAGTTACCTCCAAAGGAGTTTATCTTATTATTTAACTTCAAATTTCCATTTATTTATTACTCCTTTATATGGTAAGCAATTTTCTAAACGGAAAATGGCTACATTCATCACATTGTATATTCAGTTCGATTATCACATATTAAAACTGTTCATGTTGGCAATAATAGATACTTGAGAAACTGCAGAGACCATGAGAATCAAAGGGGTTACTGATCAGCCGCTTCCTCACAGAATTAGATGTGTGCATGCACTTGCGTGCTTTTTAGTACTCATTTTAAACTTTTTTTCCATATATAAAACCACGTTCTAAGACAGTTGACTAGTGGAAATTACTGACATTGCATGTGAGCCTTGGAATAAAACTGCTAGGTCAAAAAATATAAAACCTTTATTCTGGCACTATTCACAATAGCAAAGACTTGGAACCAACCCAAATGTCCAACAATGATAGACTGGATTAAGAAAATGTGGCACATATACACCATGGAATACTATGCAGCCATAAAAAATGATGAGTTCATGTCTTCTGTAGGGACATGGATGAAATTGGAAATCATCATTCTCAGTAAACTGTCACAAGAATAAAAAACCAAACACCGCATATTCTCACTCGTAGGTGGGAATTGAACAATGAGAACACATGGACACAGGAAGGGGAACATCACACTCTGGGGACTGTTGTGGGGTGGGGGGAGGGGGGAGGGATAGCATTGGGAGATATACCTAATGCTAGATGACGAGTTAGTGGGTGCAGCACACCAGCATGTCACATGTGTACATATGTAATTAACCTGCACATTGTGCACATGTACCCCAAAACTTAAAGTATAATAATTAAAAAATATATATATTTAAAACCTATATTTTCATTGATGGCTTTAGTTAACTATGATAAAATTGATTGTAAGAAAAACATGTATATCAGATTTAAATCAAAATGTATTTGAGGGAACGAATTGAGAAAGAATATGTCTGTGGGAATTTGTAACAATGTTTCTAAGAAAACTCAACTTTTGGGAAATATTTGGAATCATCTGAAAGTCTAGATACATTTAATACATTGGTATTAACTGCTTTATCAGGATTTAATTGACAAACTGTACATGTAAAATGCGAAATTGTATAAGTTTTGACATTTGTATGTACAAGTTGATCATAGGCATTGGATCATTCTTGTGATACTTAACTAAAACAGAGTTGAAATGCCAGAAGATAGAGGCACTCAGGACTTAGAACATTGCCCCAAAAATGTAATTATCTGCAAGCCTGGCTGCTGACACTGCCTTTTGTAATCTGAAACCGGTTTCACCTAATAGGTACTGAAATGACTAACTACAACTCTAAGACTAATTTATCTACCTCCATCACTCACCAATCTAAACTTGCTAGCTCCCTAGACCCTTACTAGTGCCAATAAACTTTCTCAAAGGGCAATATATAACATTTCTCATTTTTGTAAAAATTCCAAACACCTCTTTGTTTTTGGAATATGCCCAAAGGCACTAGTCTGCATGTGTGTTCTTAATTGCGATTCTTTATTCCCAAATAAAATATTAATTTTAGAGATTTATCTCTACATTTTTACTTTTACTTCGACTTGTCTATGTCAAGAAACTGAAGGATCTGAGGTTTTTTTACTGATAAGCTAACAGGTTCACATAATTATTTTGTGATTATCTCTATTCTTGCTTTCATCAATAGCTCATTTTTCGTTATTATTGATAATATTCCATTGTATGACTATGCCAAAATTTATTTATTTATTTTGCCATTTACCTTTGCATTGTTTTTCAGTTTTAGCTACTACAAATAAAGTGCTATACACAATTGTGTCCAAGTTTTTTTTTTTTTTTTTTTTGAGACCGTCTTGTTCTGTCACCTAGGCTGGAGTGCAGTGGTGCAATCTCGGCTCACTGCAACCTCCGCCTCCCGGGTTCAAGCAATTTTCCTGCCTCAGCCTCCCGAGTAGCTGGGATTACCGGCATGCGCACCCATGCCCAGCTAATTTTTGTATTTTTAGTAGAGACGAGTTTTCACCATTTTCATCATGTTGGCCAGGCTGGTCTCGAACTCCTGACCTGGTGATCTGCCCACCTTGGCCTTCCAAAGTGCTGGGATTACAGGCGTGAGCCACCGCGCTCAGCCTCAAGTTTTTATATGAGTATTTTTTTTCTCTTAAACAAACACCTAAGACTACAATTGCAGTACAACATGGTAAATTGATGTTAATAGTTTGTGAAACTCCCCAAGTATTACCCAAGGTGGTTATATTATTTATAACTTTTACCAATAGTGCAGGAGGTTTCCAGTTTTATCACATAAAGTGTCAACACTTGATATTGCCAGTCTTTTAAGTGAAGACATTCTAATTGTTGCTAATCGTTTCATACTGTGGGCTTACTTTGCATTTCCTCAACTACTAATGATGGTAAGCATCTTTTCACTTGCATATGTATTATATAAATATGTGTGTGTGTGTGTGTGTGTGAGTTTGCACATAACCAACTTCCATCAAAAACTACAAAATACATGTTTTCCACCTTTCCATATTTACAACTGCATTCTCGTTGTATTCACAACTGAGCTAGATAATTTGACTTGTACTTTAAGTTCTTCTAAAATCTCCATTTTCTGAGCTCTACTGCTTATTTCCTATTCCACATTCTTTATCTGATATTAATTCTACTTTTATAATTCAAAGCCCTCATGAATGTGCCAATGACACCATCATAACACACTGAATGTCACGAGAAAACAGACTTCTGCTTTGTTGAAGATGGAGACTTGAGGATAAGTTAAGATGCTTAAGGCCTCAAGCAATAACATCAAAAGAGTTGGTTACCTCACATAACAAGATGCTGGTAAATAGAGTAGTCCCGGGTTAACTCAGTAACTTGTATTGTTGCTAGGAGCCTCGTGCGTCCAAGTTTACATGTTGCCATTCTAAGCATTTTAGTTTCATCCTAAGATTTATCTTCTTATGGGCTTAAAATGCTGCAACAACTCCAGACATTATATTCAACTGCAAATGGTAGTAGGAAAATATAAAGATTCATGACTTCTCACTCTTTTTAAAATTGAGAAACTTTTCCAGAAATATCCCTAACAGACACTTCTCCCCTACGTCACTTGCCTGAACTAGCAGCATTTCTATTGCCAAATAATAACTGGTAAAGAAATGTGAGCATATTTTCCCCAGATGAAGATGGTCATTCAAAAAAGAAGAGTAAACAGAGTTATTTTCAGAAGGAATGAGCTGAGGAATAATTCCAGGGTAGGATAGGAACATCACAATAATTCCACGTAGTTCACGTTTGTTCACATGAAAAAATACATGTTCATCATTGGTATAAAAATTATTTAAAGTGTGAAGTATATTGAATATACATTTAAAAAATGGAAAATACGTCTTCTAACAAAGACATATATGCTTAATTTTATGCTTGATTTCTTAAATAGCAGAATTATATGAAAGGAAAGTTCTATTTGCAGTAGATACAAAATCAAAGGTATTTGTCTGCATTTAATGGTTACTTTAGTATTCTTTAGTAGTAGTTGATTGGAGATTATTGTCCCACCTCAAAACAAAGTACCTTCACTTACTTAACACAAATACTTTAATCACTCTTCCAGATACTGAGACTGTAGTAGTTTATGCTAGATGAGTTCTTCAGTCATAGTCAGCTAGCTTTTGTTGTCTCAGTAAAGTTTGAAAATGCCCACATTATCAGTGGTGGTCTAGTGGCCAACCTCATCTAAGGCCCCTCTGGTTCTAGAACCTAAGAAATTATTCCTCTAACTATGCAGATGAAGTAGACATAAAGATATGAATTACCTTAAATGGCAGTTAGAAAATACGGCCCATGGGGAAAACTAGTCCACTGCATGCTTTTGCAAGTAAGGTTTCTTGGAACATAATCATACGGAGTCATTTGTGTATAATCACTACGCTCACTCTACCATGGCAGAAATGAAAAGTTGTGACAGAGATTGTAATGCCACCAAAGCCTGCATTATTGTCACCTAATGCTTTAAAGAAAAATAATTGCTGACCTCTGCCTTAAATCAAGAAGAAATGAAGATACGAGACACTTGAAAATATACTAAGTAAGGTAAACTGGGTAAGTTCTGTGATTCAACTGAAAAGAAATGTAATTCTGTCATCTCTGCGTTCTTTCCTGCACATATTTTTTACTCTCTTTTATTTCCTGTATGTTATTTAGACTGAAACAAAAAGAAAATAGATTTTTGAAAAACATCCAACGGGCTTTTTTAAAGAAGTTTTCATATAGTGCACACACAAATACACATTCTAGAATATATAATTTAAAACAAGCTGGAGAACAGGATGGTGGAATATCAGTTATCTTATATGTTCTATATTCTTAACAAAGCATTGACTCTTCTTTCTATCCTTTCCATATGTAGGAGGAATATAGATCAGAAGACACCTCAGGACACTAAAAGGTGCCAGTGTAGTTACATATGCTGGCCGTTTCTTGATACCAATGAGAATGCAGGTAAGGCCATTCTGAACAGCACCAGGCAATATGAATAGTATTTAATAAGTACTATTTGACAATATGAATATCATTTAATAAATATGAATAGTATTAGATCAATACTATTCATATTGAGATAAGATAAAGTAAGTTTCTTAATTTCTCCCAGGTTGAAATGATTAACTAATAAAGAGTATATGGGGTGGGGAAAATAAGTAGATGCATCCTGTAATATCTAGCATGTAGTCATTTGAAGAACATTTAACATGCAATTTTTATTTTTTAAAAGCTGCATTTGTTGTGTGTTTGTGTATGTAAGTGCGTGTGTGTGTTTGTGTCAAATGAAAAAATAAAAGTAGATCAGCAAACTCTCATGATTTCAAAATTTCCCAAAGCAAATTTATCTTATAGAAATAAAATATCGCTAATATCTCTATTGGCGTTAACAATATTCTAAAACTTTGCATATATTTGATTGAGTCAATATTTTGTAAATGCTTTCTAGAAATCATTGATAATGAAGTTTAAAAAATAAATAAATAAATAAATGACAAATGAGAAATCTAGAAAGCCAATATGTTTTACTTTTACTGTTTCTTATTATATGCTTGAAACAGCTTCAAAAAATATTCATAGACCTAGAATTATAATGATCGATGTCTGATATTTACTAAGATGACTTTTCCTAATTATTATTAAATCTCAATTCTTTTCTTTTATGACATTTAGAGATATATAATAAAATCATTTATTAAAAAACAGAAAATTGTAAATATTTACCATAAACACAAAATTTTGATTATTATTATTATTGTAGAAGAACATATGATTGAAAGACAAGGACTCACAGAAGCAAACAATAGCTTTCATGACCCTTTAAAATCTATTACAGACTGTAAGACCAGAAATATTGATCATCTGAAATTTGTTCTAAGCATTCTGATACCAACTATGGGAAATAGGGAATTTAGGATGAATGTCAAGCAATTAGAATAGATCATGTTCTAAAACTTCTTTTACATAACATTTAAAAAAATCATCTCAGAAACTATAGTGCTCTAATCATCTAATAAGAATTCCAGTGCAGTTTACTTCCTCCTTCTTGTTTAAGGGGGTAACCATGCTGTACATTTTACATTTCTTAAGGCAAATTTTCAGAAAGAAATATAGAAATAAGACATTCCCGTAGTCTATAAAAAAATAACTTGACTCTATACTTAAAAACCTATATTTTTCTATTAAGAAATTATGTTTAGAGTAAATAATCATTACTCTATTGGTTAATAAGGAGAACTGCTTACAATTTGTTTCTAGCCAAAGAAAATTCTAAGCTAGAGATAGGATTAAGAAGTAACATCTTTGAGCACAAATCACATTAATGCATACTGTTAAGGTCCTGCAGAGGATCTCCTGAATAATGCTTATTATCTGCTTTCCTTTCCATTCTCTTGTCACTACCTTATTTCAGTTTCTCCCTCATTCATGATTTCCTAGTTGTTTTTAGGATTTAAATTTGCGAATTCTTCTTTTTTTTTTTTTTTGATGGAGTTTCACCTTTTCACCCAGGCTAAAGTACAATGGCACAATCTCCGCTCACTGCAACCTCAGCCTCCCAGGTTCAAGCGATTCTCCTGCCTCAGCCTCCCAAGTATCTGGGATTCCAGGTGCCTGCCACCACGCCAGGCTATTTTTTTGTATTTTTAGTAGAGACAGGGTTTCGCCATGCTGGACAGGTTGCTCTCGAACTCCTGAAAATTTGCCAATTTTTAAGTCTATTCTATCACCCTTGTCTTCTTCCACACAAATTGGATCATGACCTTTCTGCATATAAACCTTTAAGGACTTCCTTCAACTTTAACAGCGTAGTACACATATAGTACATGATTGCTATGTTTTGAAGGTTTGTCCCCTCCAAAACTCATGTTGGAAGTTAATTGCTGTTGTAACAATATTACGATGAGGGAACTTTCAGAGGTAATAGGGCCATGAAAGCACTGCCATTATGAGTGGGATTAATGCTATTGCGAAAGAGCAAGCTCAGATCCGTTTTGCTGCTTGGTTCTTCTGTCTTCTGCCATGTGAGCATCCAACCTTCCTCCAGAAACCAAACTTGCTGACACCTTGACCTTTGATTTCTCAGCCTCAGAACTGTGAACCAATACATTTCTGTTTGTTATAAATTACTCAAGTCTCAGATATTCTGTGACCACATCACTAAGACAATGATGATGTGATTTAGACTCCAGTCATCATTTTCATTTTAGTGTCTTTACACATTTTATTTCCTCCTGGATGACTCTTCCCCCTTCTTCATCCAGCCACTTCTATTTTCCAATTCATTTAAAAAACTCAACTTAAATATCATATCCATCAGTATGCTTTTTTCTGAATCACATTACTTTTGTTCTCCTAGTGTTTTAACATCTTCCAATTATCTTGGAGTTCTTCATATTTATTAAATATTTATTTGCCTATCTTTTCCTCTACAAAATGTCTTTGAGGGCATGTGTTATGTTTTATTGGAATTTTTGTTCCTAGAGCCCATCTTAGTGCCTGGCAAATATTAGCTCTTTAAAAAGTATTTCATAAACTTTAACGAAGGCTGGTGAAATGTTAGAATAGAAATATTCGAGTTGAATGGACTAGACACATTTAAATTATACTCCTAACATTGTTTCTTCTTTTGTGTATCTCTGGCACTATGTTCATACCTCAGTTTCTGTAACACCGTTTATCAGTTACATAGAAAATCAATTTTAATTAATGGCAACAACGTTTATGGCTTTTAAAGTAGCTATCATTTCAAAGAGGAAGTACTTGTTTTCAGACAGAATAACCCAGCACAATGACTCACTCTCTGTATAGAGTAACTGAGTCAACATAAAGTTTTATTTACATTTTATATGTGTGTTGGGGACAGGGGAGACAGATCTCAAATCTGGTGGAGATTACAGGGAGGACTACAGCTGAGGACATAGACCTCTGCAAGATCTGTGTTTCTGTTCCATGTGGGAGTGAACATAAAACAGATTAACTTTTATCCTTTATTTCTCCATATCATAATGTATTTTTTAGCACTGTTTCCTTCATGAATTTTCATCATATACATATTAACTTGTCTTATTACCTAAGAATGCTCTAATTTCAGAAGATGTATTCAGAAATGCAAACCCCTCGAGAACTTCGTCTGGTTTCCAACAATCCTTTTGGGGATGATGTTACTTAGTAGATTCAGTGTCTTTGAGGGTCTAGTGTTCCACTCAGCAGCATTTAGCAGGCAGGTTAGCATTTGCTTGAGAGTAACAGATGGAAAGTCAGGCTAGAGAAACATGACAAAATCTCAGATGGACTGAAGGTATATTATGCATGAGGCAAAGTGTACGAGAATAAGGCTGGAGGGTAAAGAGTGGCAAAACAACAAGCGATATAAGCTTTGCTAAAAAATTGGTTCATACCCAAATATCATTGAAAAAAATAGTGCATTTTGTAAACAGAGTTTTGACATGGCCCATCCCTTTTATTTTATTAAACAAGGGACCAGATGAGGAAGATTTTAATTGTTTATTTAATGAAATTAACACATTTTTATTAAATGTCTACTATAGTTTTTGCAGACATTATGCTACACAAAGTTATCCAACAAGAAATTATAAGAGAATAGTTTAAGACAGTTGTCATGAAGGTGGAAAGACAAGGATAAGCAAAGGAGAGTTACAAATAACAGAAATTGTAAAGAAGATAAAAAAGTTAAAGGCAATAATCAGGTTCCCCCCATGGGTAGATGAATATACGACAATCTTCAAAATATAAAATTCAGAGTTTTGCTCAAAATTATAGTAAAGAAAATCAACTGAGTTTTGGTCATTTTGAGGTTGAAGTGTCTTTTAATATTCCAGAGGACATGTTGGCATTCAACCACATATAGCTCCCTGGTGCCATAAAGTGAGGATTGTCTGGGAGAAAAATGTAGATTTAACAAGTAGTAAAAAAAAAAAAATTGTGAAAAAATGGACCCACATAGGTAACTCTTATAAATCCAGAAGTTCCATTAATAGGACATAGATTATTGTGTGAATAAAATATATCTCACATAAAAAAATGAAAAAATTATTTCTCATAAAAATGAGATAAAAACAGTGAAATGAACATTCCCATATATAAAATTGGGTAAGGTAAAAAATATTTTGGCAATAATTTTTTATTATTTTTGTGCCTTCATTGTAAGCATGAATTGGTGCAAGTATTTGTAAGGATAGTTGTTGATTATGTATCAAAATATTAAATATGTTTATATTATTTGTTAAAACATTTTCATCTGTTGAAATCTATTTTGGTTAAATATGTAGAGATTTATCTTCAAATATAATTATTTAACATTTTTGTAATGTGGAGAAAGTTGAGTCTATTTCTACAATGGAATTTTTAAACATATTAGGTTGAATCTTTCTGGTGAGATAATATCTTTCAGTTTAAAAATTGTGGTTCTAAATAATTTTTTATGATATGTGGAAATGGCATATTGAATGCATTTCATAAACGTTTGATGACAAAATTAAGTAACATGGTATGCAAAACTATATCACTCTGATCCAAATCACGCCTTGTATAAAACATTGCATAATTACATATGCATAGACACACGCACATAACAAAGAGATGGAATTTATATCTGAATGATTTTAGCTCCATTACGGTTTTCTGCATTTTGTCATTTTCCTATCACAAACATGTTAATTTATAAATGTAAAGCATCACATTTCTCTGATATAACATTAATGGTCTCTGCAGATAGTCTAAAGACAGTCTGTTTTGGCATAGTAAGATACCAAAATACTGTAAATTGTAAATGACTTTATGTGGCTTTGTAACCACCCAGCGGGTTCACCTTGCTGCTGCCTAGTCAGAGCTGACTTATCAAGACAGAGGAATTGCAGTGAAGAAAGAGTAATTCACTCAGAGCCGGCTGTATAGGAGTTTCATTAGTACTCAAATCAATTTCCCTGAGTATTCGAGGATCAGAATTTTTAAGGATAATTGACTGGGGAGGGGCTTAGTAAGTGGGGAGTGCTGATTGGCTGGGTCGGAGATGAAATCACAGGGGGTCTAAGCGAGCATTTCTTGCTCTCTTCTGTTCCTTTGGTGGGATTACAGAACAGGTTTGTACATATTACTGGTCTGTGTGGTGTCAGCTGGTACATTGGAACTCAGGGTCTGCAAAATATCTCAGGCACTGCTCCCAGGTTTTACAAAAGCAACGTTATTCCCAGTAGCAATGTGGGGAAGTTCAGAAACTTGCAGCTGGAACCTTCGTGGCCCCTAAACTGTAATTTCTAATCTCTAGCTAATCTGTTAGTCCTACAAAGGCAGACTGGTCCCCAGGAAAGAAGGGGTTTTTCAGGAAAGGGCTATTATCATCTTTTTTCAGAGCTAAACTATAAACTAAGCTCCTCTCAAAGTTAATTCAGCCTACGCCCGGGAATGAACAAGGGCAGCTTGGAGGTTAGAAGCAAGATGGCGTTGATTAGGTCACACCTCTTTTACTGTTTCAATTATAATTTTGCAATGGTGGTTTCACCTTTGAAATCTCATTTTTCTTCATGAATTTGCTGATTCCATTTGACCTTTAGAGGAAAGAGAGATCAAAATACTTACTTCTTTTCAAATAAATGGAGTTATACAAAATCTTTAATAAGTAAACGTATCTGTGTTTATGTGATCAATGACAGAAACATATATGTTTGGCATTGTGAAAGAAAAATAAATCTCAGGATCTCAATGTCGGTAAGCCAAGGGAAAAGTCGAGCTGGGAGCCAGGTCAGGCAAAACCTGCATCCCATTTTATTCCTAAATAAGATAGCTACAAAGAAAAAAGAGCTACATACCACCCTCACAATTTGCCCACAGGGAAATTCCTTGTAGGCCTCTAGATCTTTATCCTAAAACAATTCTGTTGAATTTCACCCTGGCAATGCAAACTGATAGCTTATCTTCACAGGTGCTGCAGACAGAAAATCATCCCTAGGCTCACCTGAGACAAACGCATGTCTGATTTCTTCCTCCATCCTATTGTGTATGCCAAAATGCAGATTCACTGAGCCACACTAAATTGTGTATTGATCAAAGACTCAAAATAATGCAAACTTTATCTTTTATCTACCTATGACCTAGAATTCCCCCTGCCCCCTTCCCTCTTCCAGATTTCCCACCTTACCAGACTGAACTAATGTATATCTTACAAGTATTGATTGATATCTCATGTCTCCCTAAAATGTATGAAAGCAAGCTGTACCCTGACAAAGCGAGCATATGTCCTCAGGACCTCTTGGGGCTGTGTCATGGGTGCATCCTTCGCGTTGGCAAAACAAACTTTCTAAATTGATTGAGACCTGTCTCAGGTATTTTGGGCTCACAGCATAAATACTATTCCACTTCTTTTGAGAGAAGCTTAAATGCATCTGGAGATGGGCCGTCAGTGTTAAGAATCTAATTGAAGCAACTAGTCATGAAGAAAAGAGTTAAGCATTTAATCACTTACTGTCATGCTTTAACAAGAGGCTAAAACCATAAAAAGGGCCAACCCCCTCCAATCCATTTCCTTTCAAAGAATGGCATTGCAGTGCAGGGTCAGGTGGATCAGCACAGATGTGTGGGTCATTGCCCGGTAGAGAGAGCCTCCAAAAAAGGCTCCAACAGTTTTAAGGACTTTGGGGGTCAGGGGACAAAGGTGAAGGAGAGAACTAGGTATGGAAAATTACTGAGAATTGAATCACAGCAGACAAAAGTTTCAGTTTCCTCTTTTCCCCTGATAAGGAGACCTCATTAGAAATGCCGGAAGAGGGTGTCAGATGAAGGCAAAGAGACCTAGGAATAAAGGTGACTGTGCTAGGAAGAACTGGAAAGAAACATGTAAGAATCAGAGATATTTATGGAAAATGATGATACTTTCTTTACTTCCAGGTATTAGAGGAATATGATTCGCAAGAGGTAATGGCCTAAGATTTTAATATCTATGTTTACTAGTATTATTCTAAAAGTAGACAAAATATTTCTTACTACAGGACTAACTAAGTCATTTCCATTTGCCCTAGGGTAATCTAATGAGAGCCAGATGTCTTGCTATACCTACTTATGACTGTACTGTGAGAGCCCCAAAATAGGGTCTAGGTGTTTATTCAGGAGAGGAACCCTTGTACCCTCACTCCTCCTAAGAAAGAAAGATGAACACACCACAGGATAAACAAATTCTCCTCTTGAAAACATGGGAAAGATTCTTGGTTCCTATGATTTAGAAATGTTACTAAGTGTCTCTAGGGGAAGATATGATAGGGGTTTTCAAATTTAAAACATGAGATTAATCCCCTTTGGAATATAATTACATAGGAAGATAACTCATTAAATTGCTCTGGAAGTTTCTTGGCTATTCAGTTACCTTTTCCATCAATTCAGGACCCTTCTCCTTGAAATTAAGTGGTCAAAAGAGATAAGAAAAAGATTTATATCTTTTGAATGAAAGCAAATAGTTTTAAGATTAAGGAAGCCAATGGCTGCAAGCCTAACACCTATAGCATGTGAGGAACAAATACTTCTGGGAGATACAAAAGCAAACATACTCTATTTCATAACATATAAATGTCCATAACTCTGGAGACCAGGACTTTGAAGGAAGATTGAAAATTGTGGGAAAGACTTGTCTTCCCTCAGTGACATAACTGAATCCTATAGAAAATTTTTAGAGTGGTAGAAACAATAAGCTAGATAATTTCAAGGCAGATGTCCTTGAGAAAAGTGTCTTGTACCTCTCAATTATAATCAGAGACAGCTATCCAGTTTGCCTAATTGCCTAGTTGTTGGGTCAATTATGACAGTAGAAAATAAGGAAAATTTGCATTTTTAAAGAAACCTAAAAGGTGGCTATTTTTCTATGAAAAAAATATGAATTACAAAGTATTAGAAAAAATACTAACTTTTTTTATGTCTTTTCTCTCACAAAGTATTAGAAAACATACTTTTTTTTTTTTTTGAGACGGAGTTTCGCTCTTGTTGCCCAGGCTGGAGTACAACGGAGCAATCTCAGCTCGCTGCAACCTCCGCCTCCCAGGTTCAAGTGATTCTCCTTCCTCAGACTCCCAAATAGCTGGGATTACAGGCGTGCACCACCATGCCCGGCTAATTTTGTATTTTTAGTAGAGATGGGGTTTCTCCACGTTGGTCAGGCTAGTCTTGAACTCCCAACCTCAGGTGATCCACCTGGGGTTACAGGGTGCTGGGATTACAGGCGTGAGCCATCACACTCTGGCAAAATTATCATTTTTTATGTCTTTTCTCTCACAAAGTATTAGAAAAAATATTAACATTTTTGATATCTTTTCCCTCATAGTGTAACTGTGATAACTTAAAGATATTAGTACTTTAAGAATAATGTTAAGTGTCATTAAACATGTAAAAAAGAATGCATGATACAAAAGTTTATTAAAAAACTCAAGTATGCTTCTCTAGTCTATAAACAATAATGCTGCTTGACTCTGCACAAATTGGCAGTCATAAAAATTCTGTAAAAAGGCATTTTAAAGATATAATACTGAATTTCATGATCAGAAGGGCATGTATTGTTATTGTGAGCCTGTCAGATGATTAATGAGGATGAAGCTTCCAAAAATTAATTAGCTGAAAAGAACATCTACCGATTTCAGTAACTTTCCATGGAAAGCATACAATTTTATGACAAACATCTTCTCCTTTTGTAGCTATTACCTAGTAATTTTGTAGATCCCTAAATCTGAATGCAAATGAGCTAAGTGTTAACCCATCTAAAAAACGCAATTATTGTTTGAGTAAAATTATCATTATAAGAACATAAGTTTAAGGCTATAAAATTGATTATTTTTGCCAAGTATCTTCCATTTGAAGGTTAATGTGTACTTAAAACACTTTAAAAAATTTCTTCTGTCTTCCTAAATGTCAGTAATAGTCAGTAGTTAGTGTTTGTTAAAAAAAAAATGTATGTGTTTAATCCAAATCTCACCATGGCTTTCTATTGATCTGTCATAATTTATCATCTATTTATCTAAGTTTTAAACTGCTTCTACATATATTTTAATTATTTTGAATTTATGGACAATAAGCTACATCTATGTTATTTAATAAAGCATCCACTAAAAAATTGAGCTTACTCAAAAGTGAATACAATAACAACAAAATACCAGATTTGATTTTTCTGGTATTTGATTATGTCACACAAACTTTATCTCTTTTGTTACTTTATTAATCATTCTTTGACCAAAGATTTATTAAGGCCCTGCTATGTGCCAGAGAGCATGCTAGGTATTATGCTTTGCAAAGATTACTGAGCTTTGAATGAAATATACTGCATGATAATTAATATCTTTGTCTTTGAAACCAGAAAGACTTGAGTACAAGTCCGATTCTATTACTTAGGGTTTGCGAATGACACTTCAGATGATAATTGTATACATTTTCTTATTGCTATCTTAACTATACCTAAAATACCAATAATATAAATAACAAAATTATGATTTCAAATGAATATAGACACAGAAATTATACCTTCACAAAAATTTATTGAAATGTGTCAAAGATATAAACATAAAATATAAAAATATAAAACTCCTAGAAAACAACATAGGAGAAAATTTAGATACCTTGGTTTGGCAATCACTTTTCACACATAAAAACAAAAGCATAACCCATGAAAAAATCTGAAAATGTGAACTTCATTAAAATTAAAACTTGTCATATGCAAATAATACTTGTCAAAGAATGGAAAGAGAGATCTCAGTGTCAGAGAAAATTTTTGCAAAATAGATGTGATAAAGGACTAGTATCTAAAATATATAAAGAACTCATGAAACTCAATAAAAAATAGCTAAAAATTTGCAATAAATCTGCACTGATACTTCATCAAAGAAGATATACAGATGGAAAATAAGCATATAAGAAGATCAACATCATATGTCAGGTCATTAGAGATTTGCAAATTAAAGCAACAGTAAGATATCACTACATATCTGTTAGAATGGCCAAAATTTTCAATAATGACAATGCTAAATGCTGACTGGGATGTGGAGTAACAGGAACTGTCTTTCGTCGCTGGTGGGAGTGAAAAATGGTACAGCCACTGTGGAAGATGATTTCTTAGTTATTTACAAAAGTAAACATACTCTTGCCATACAATCCAGCAATTGCATTCCTTGATATTTACCCAAATGAGTTGAAAACTTATATATGCACAAAAATATTTATACCAGCTCTATTTATAATTGCCAAAACATGGAAATGACCAAGATATAGTGCAAGAGATGAATGAATAAACAAACACATACTGTATGATTCCAACTATATGACACTTTGAAAAAGGTAAAACCATAGAGACAGAGAAAAGATCAGTGGTTGGTGAGGGTATGGGGGTTTGAGTAGAGACAAAAAAGAAGCAGTACAGGAGATGTGTAGGGCAGTAAATGTTTTTGTATGACACCGTGATAATTGAGAAGTCATTACATATTTGTCAAAACCCGTAGAATGTATAACACAAACAATGAACCCTAAACGATGAACTTTATTAACTTTAGTTAATAATAATATATCAATATTGGTTCATCAATTATATCAAGTATACCACACTAACACAGGATGCAAATAATAGATCAACCTGTATGTGGAGAGACAGGGCATACGTGGGAACTCTATACTTTCTGTTTATTTTTATGTAAGGATAAAACTATCCTAAAAATAATGTTCATTTCATAAAAAAGATGAAGGGAAGATTCAGAGAAGACTGCAAAAAAATAGAGCTTTATGTGTTTTCATCTTGCTCTTGGCTCAGTGCATGATGAATAGATATAAGAACTATAAGGCAGTAGTGTTGCTGATGAATATGGTAAGGAAGATAATAAGAGAAAAAAGAGAAAATCTTAGATTGATGTGATGAGCATCACTTTACCAAAAAAGAGCTTACCAAACTTAGAAGAATAAATGAGTACCTCCATTAGGGTTGGGAGACTGAGAACAACTATGTAGAAAGTTTTTATAGAAAAATGCCATTTAAGCTGAGATTTTTAAGGACAAGTAAATTTGATTAAACAGAGCAGGAAGTAAAGAAGCTTCCCAGAGTAGAAATGGCATTTGCAAAGCAAAAGTATCATGAAAACTGGCAAATTTAGGAAAATGACTAGTAAATATGTCAGAAGTACTAAATGCATGACAAGATACAGAGATGAATTTGTAAGCCAGGAGTCCTTTAAAGATATACTACAGATTACTTGGTTTATGTTCTAAAAGTTTAAACAATGAGTATTGGAGTTATAATAATTAGCAATTTGCTTTCAATATTCAGATTAAAAAGTTATTGAATAGGATTTTCAGACTGCTTATCCAGCAATCTAGTATTCAGTATTTTTGAGGTTCATGAAAATGCATAATTTTAGGTGGGATTTTAGATTTGGGGTTAAACCTAAGATTAATTGCCAGTAGAGATAAACTAAAGAACCTACAGATATTTAGGTATTGAAGTACTTCAGAAAATTTTTATTGATTACTTCAACATGAAAGACAATAGTAAAATATGCATTTCTCATTTTCTCCTTCAAAAAATTTTACTGAGTGAGAATGAATGGGTGAAATTTTATTACTGCTGCTTTGCTATGATTGAAATGTCCCCTTCAAAACTCAGTTGAAATGTAATTGTCATTGTGATAGTATTAAAGGTGGAATAATTAAGAGGTGATTAGGCCATGAAGGTACTCTCTTCATGAGTGGATTAAATGTTGTCATCATGGAAGTGTGTTTTTATCACAAGAATGAGTTGCTGTAAAAAGCAAGTTTAGTTCTCTCTTGTTGCTTTCTTAGGCTTTCTTGGCCTTCTGCCTTCCACCATTAGATGATGCAGCAAGAAGACCATCACCAGGTACTGACACACCTTAATTTTGGACTTTCCAGCCTCCAGAAGCATGAGAAATAAATTTATTTTCTTTATAAATTACCCAGTCTGTGTATTCTATTATTGCAACACAAAGTGGACTAAGACAGAAAATTGGGACCAAGAAATGGGACTGTTGCTATAAGAGATACTTGAAAATGTGAAAGTGGCTTTGGAACTGGCTAATGAATAGGGGATGGAAGAATTTGGCAGAGTAGGCTAGAAAAACCCTAACACTCTGAACACTGAGTAATAAGGGCAATTTTGGTGAGGGCTTAGAAGAGCCTAGCTCTAGGGAAAGTCTGGAAATTCTTATAGATTATTTAAATGTTGTGACCAAAATGTTGGCAGAAATATGGACAATAAAGGTCATTTTGGTGAGATCTCAGAGTAAAAAAGAAATATCTTATTGGAAACTGAGGTAAAGATCATCCTTGTTATGTAGTGGCAAAGAATGTGGTTAAATTGTGTGCATGCTCTAGGGCTTTATGGATGGTGGAATTTTAAAGTGATGAATGAGGATAGCTGGTGGTAAAAATTTCCAAGCAAAATATCAAAGCAGCTATGGAGCTACTTTTAACTACATATAGTAAAATGCAGGACGTAAGAAATGACTTAAAGATGCAATTTCTAATTACAAAACAAAGATTTTGAAAATTTTTAGCATGGCCATATAAAGAATAAAAAAGCATTTTCAGGTAAACAAACCAAGTATATGACCAAAGGACAATTAGCTAAAGAGATTAGTATGTACAGAAGAGATAACCAACACAACGGGAGAATGACAGAAATAAAAAAAGGCATTTCCGATATCTTCAAGGATCCCCTCTTTTCCCCATCACAGGCCTAGAGATCTAGAAAAGCCAAATGGTTTTGAGGGATGGGCTCAGGGCACTCTCAATGGGCTCACTGCTTAGGGCCACCCTGGGTATTTGCTTCCGACACTGGCACAATACGTCTTGGCAGCTCCAACCATAGCTCAAATGGGTCCAGTTGTAACTTAGTTTCACATGCCATTCCACAAGATGCAAGCCATAAACCTTCACAGACTCCACATGGTGCCAATTCTTCAGGCAAACAATGCAAGAGCTCTGGGACATGGCTTCCTTTACCTACATTTCAAAGGAAGTTGTGGATAGCTTGGGAGCTCAGGCAGAGACTTAAAGACAGAGCCACTGAAGAGAACTCCAGATAGGGCAATGCCTAGTGGAGCTGTGGGAGTAAGAACACCCTCAGAATGATACCCAAGAACTGTTAAGCTACCATCGTGCAACACCAGCCTGGGAAATCTGCAGGCCCGACTCCAACTTGAGAGAGCTGAAGAGTATATTGAGTCCACTAAAGCCATGAAGGTGGAACTGCCTGAGGCCTTGGGGGCCAAACTCTCACCCTAGTGTGCCCAGGATGAAGTAAAAGGATATTATTTTGGAGCTTTAAGACTTGCAGTTGTTTTACCTGTTGAGTTTTAGACTTACTTGGAACCAACTACCCCTTTCTTTTTTGCTATCTCTTCCTTTTGGAATGATAATGTCTATTCTATGCTGTCCCACCATTGTATATTGGAAGCACACAACTTGGTAATTTCACACACTTGCACCTGGAGAGCAGTTTGCCTCAAATAAATTGTTCCTTCAGTCTCATCCATACCTGATTTAAATGAGACTCTGGATTTTAGACTTTTGAGTTGGTGCTAGAATGATTTCATACATTCAAGGCTATTGACATGGATTGAATGATTTTAGTATATGGAAATTACATGAGTTTTAAAGAGCCAAGAGTAAAATGCTATGGTTTGAATGTCCCCTTCAAAACTCATGCTGACATTGAATTGCCATTGAGATGGTATTGAGAGGTGGGACTGTTAAGGGGCGACTAGGCCATGAGGGCTCCACTCCCATGAATAAATTAATGTCATTATCATGGGAGTATGTTTGTAATCCCAAGAGTGAGTTATTTTAAAAGTGATTTTGGTCTTCTTGTTGCTCTCTTATGCTCCCATGCTTTCTCTCTTGGAATGATGCCACAAGAAGTCCCTCACCATATACTGGCCCTTGATATTAGACTTCCCAGGCCCCAGAAGTATAAGAAATAAATTTATTTTCTTTATAAGTTACCCAGTCTATAGTATTTTGTTAAAGCAACACAAAATGGATGAAGACTTGCTATTCTCTTAACTTTTAAATAGAATCACTGAGGAGGCAATAATGGACAATTTGTAGGTGATTAAATATAAAATATATGACCAGAGAAATAATTTCCAAGGTTTATATGCTATAAGCACTCAACATAATTATGTATATTCAGAAACACTGAATACATTTTTTCTAAATTATTTTATTTCCTAGATCAATAAATGATGTAACATTTTCTTACTTATACTTCTGTAAAGACTCTGCTACATGCAATTTATTGATTACTAACAATTAGTCACTATGAGAAACCTGTTTATACATCTGAAATCTTTTATAAATCTACTATGTCATTTAAAATGTATTTGCTATAACTATACTTTCTTCTTAAAATGCATTATTTATTTATTTATTTTGAGTGATGGTTTCTTTAGTGAACTTTCTCTCTCTAACAGTAATGCTATCACCTTTTAATTTTTTTCTTTTTTAACTAAATGCTAGCAGGACCCTAATAACAGTGATATATGACTCAGAAATCACAAGGTGATTGATGGCTGCCCATAGGTCTGATAATGACATAGTCTGAAATGAAAATACCATTTACTGATGTGAAAAATAGAGTTGTCCCTAAAGCCTCTAAAGCATCATTGTGTAAGTTCGTAGAAAGTATCAGTAGTGATTATGGTCCAAGTATACCACAGTTAAATTTAGTCTTTGAGGCACCATTTATTACTGTCCCAAGTACTTTTTTATAGTACCTATAAGCAGAATTCATGGTCATCCAAAAGAGATCAAACTTATAAGTTACTATATCAACTTCTAAAAGTTAACGAGCCGCCTGGGGACTTAAGATTTACTGTCAGTCCACCAAGAAATGTCAGTGCCCTGGAATATGAGGAGGCAAGTGTCATCTAACTGGATTTGTGAACTTTTCACTTTGCCATTCAGTAGACAGCAAACAGAAAATTAGTCTATAAATAATTGAACTTGATTTTTTTTTGAAAATCTATCACAGCATGTTAAAAGCAATTTTGTTCTTGAATTAGCTCTCCACAAGTAGTAAATATATCAAACAGTCTTTAAATAATGCAACATATAAAGCAACAGATAAGAAGGTTTAATAAAGGAAAGGAAGACATTAGAAAATATACAAGATGCATGATTTTGTTGCTTGTATTTTCCTTCTCAGAAAATTGGAATATAAATTCTGTTTCAAAAATGCCAATTAAATGTAGACAATTTGCATAATGATGTTTTAATATTCTCAGAAAGTGATTCAAACTTGTAAATAAACATTTCTAATATGACTATATTCTATACACAAAAGAACATATGTTTTAACCTTATTAAGAAAGAAGATAGAGTTACAAGTTACTCAAATGGCTCATAAAGATATAGAAAAGCTATGAAGAAAATATTATTTCAATAAAATACCTGCTAATCAGACATACAAATAAAAAGAAAAAAATTTTAGGTGGTTTTAAAGAACTGTATGCATAACACTAACAGGTTGGTTTTTTTGTTTGTTTATATTTTGGTATACATAATCAGGTAAAAAATGTATAATTTAACCCTGATGTAAATAAAATACTAGAGTTGATTTGAATATTTGGTATAAAATCTAAATTTATTGTCACTAGTGAGTATAAATACTTATGAAACTAAAAGTACTATGAAATAAAGGGTTGCATGCCAATAAATATCCATCAAAGGAATCATTAGTTTACTTAATTAGATTTATTGTTAAATATTTTTTAAGCTTAAATAATCTAAAACTTACAGAAAGTTGCAAAAATATCACAAATAACATTCTTATTCATGAGCTAATTGAGTGTAAGTTGCTGACATGATGCTTCATTGTCTAGAAATACTTGGGTGTGCATTTATTGTAAATAAAAACATTATCCTACAAAACCTGATACAATCATCATCATCAGGCAAATAACACTGGGGAGGTAGTTTAAGACTATGGAATTATCTCATTCTTCATCAAACTTTTAATATTTACTTATTTCTTTCTATCAGTCTCTTTTCATACCTGCCTATCTTAATTATTGGCAAAAATCACTTATTATCATTATTTATTTTGATACTGAATTTTTCCCAGATTTGTAGAGTGAAAGTCTCTTCCAGGTAGCTTGTGTGTGACTTTGACATGTTTGCATTACATGTGAGCACATTCTTACTTCCTGTCATGTGTGAGGAACCTGTAATGCAAACATGTCAAAGTCACACACAAACTACCTTGAAGGGACTTTCACAGTCTTACTTCCTGTCTTGTGTGTGGAACACACACACACACACACACACACACAGACACCATGTTCCAGGTCATTTTCTAGTTTTCTACTCAGCCTTGCAAACAGTCCTTTCTCCAAGGAAACTTGGTTCCTTTTAAGGGAGAATGGTATTATAAAGTGCTATTTATAAACTGTTATTGATAAATGGTATTAATAAACTGGTATGTATGCAACACACACGTGCATATGTTTTATACATACATATGTACACATGTGTATATGAATAATATATATACACATATGTATAAATATATATGTGCTGTATATATTTTACATATATACACACCTCCATGCATGTATGTATATCTACATATATATATATGCATATACATGGAGGTATGTATACAGATATATATATATATAACATGCAGCTATAAGTTCACATCTCAAATTTCTATCCAAAACTACAATGTTTATTTTAGTTTTCTCTCTTAACATATTTGTGCCTTTCTGCTTTCTCAGTGAAAAAGCTGTATATAATCATCTTAAATCAATTTACTTGTTTGACAAATCTGATTGTATATACTCAACTCATTACTGCTACTGTTCATGGTTCTTGCAGAAATACCTGCCTCAACCTACTAGGTTTCAATCTCCTCCATTTTCATGATAATTTGAAGATACCTAACACATAATAAGTGTGGAGATAGTTGAGAAAACAAACTGGGGTAGAAAATATGGCTTGTTAGCCACCATCCATTTCAATATTCTAAAATGTCTTCTTCCTTAGCAAAATTCAAAATCTAAAAACTGTATTTCCCAGAATCCTTTGCATTGTTGTTCTTCATTTGATTTAACTGACACCAGATAGATGTACTCCTGCAATTTTGACAAATGGAAGGGAAGAATATTTCGTAGGCCACTCTTGCTATTTCTTCAGGTACCTATCATCATGGAGGTTTTCAGTGTTTTTCTCTCAGCTTCCTGGTACTGATAGTTTCTGATCATGGTGGCTTCTAATCATAATTGCCTTACTTAAATTGTGTTTGTCTAATCATAGTTCTGTAGTCAGTAGTAGTTATGGCAGCTTTCTAAATAGGGTGCCAGAGCTGCCTTAGCTACCTGGTTCTTTAGAATAATCCCAATGTCATTTCTAAAATCCAAGCTAAAGTTTATTTCTTTAGGTTTCCCAATGGTATTGCAATGCATTTCATAGAGAACAATATTTTCTTTTGGACAGAAAGTATATTCCATAAATATAAGAATATGGTCTATTTTATTCACTGATACATGCAGACACAAATACCTAAAACAATGCTTGGTCCCAAGACTGCGCTTAACATGGCAATAAAGCCCTGAACATAATCACTTGATAACATTTTATTTTTCTATAGACTCCATGCAATTAGAAACTCAGTCCATCTCACTCACTATACATTTCTCTTTTCACCATAAAGTCTCTCAGCTTTTGGTCTATTCAAGACACGTATTTCAAGAAACCAGATGTCAATCATGGACTACCAATACATGACCTTCTTATGCTAATGGAAACCTCTTTTGCAAGAAAGTGATGTTATTCTTTTGAAAATTTAGGGGTCTGGCTTATTCTAAAACATTTCTGGAGATACATTAATTTGAATTCGTTGGGCTACTGTATCCAAGTAAAGACAAAGGCAAGTTGCTTTTTAGAGTACTTGCTATATTCCATTGTTATGTGTGCTGGGATATAAACATTGCAGGAAAACAGACAGAAATGCCTGTCTTTATGAAGGCATGAAGTTTGGAAGAGAGGTAGTGTACATGATTGGTATGAAATAATATAACCTATTAGATGATAATTATTGCAAAGAAGAAATATAAATGCAAATGCTGGTCCTTTTCCATTTGGGCCTTTTAACTTGGATTTTATAACACACTAGATCCAAAGATGTTTGAAATGCTTTTGGCAGATGAGTGATAAGCATAATAGGAAAATAAATAGAAAAGATCTAGATTTATTTCTTCTTTGGAAAATACATATTTTCTTTATGAAAAACTCCTGGACTTTTTAGGTCTTGAACAATCCTGAATTTCTAACAGTAAGTTACCATGTAAGCATGCAACATGAGCTAGCCATATTGAGTAGGGTGTGATACAGAAACCCAAAAATATAGGTGGATGTAGTGGCAAGATTCTACTGTTACTTGGAAGTTGCCTTTGCAAGGAAAGATTCAAGCAAATTTTGACTTTACTAATAAATTGGATGAACATGTGGCTTGTGCTTTCAATGCACCTACTTCTGATTCAGTGACACTTCTTCCTCAATACACACCTAGGATTCCCAGAGAAATTTGTTATGATCTTTTGCCTGAAGAAACAATTGGCTTTGATTTATGCATTTTGCGTAATATGCTAGTACCAGCTGGGATTAGACTATTAGAGCATGGAAGCTCCACTTGAGGATGTTCTGGAAATATGAAAAAAAATAGAATCTCTTTTAATGGGCTAAACTTCAAGCTGTACAAACTTCAAGCTGGTACAGTGCTGTCCACTGTAGAAGGGGAATTGTTTAGAAGTACCAGTCTATGATTCATAGACAGTTGCTAATTGCTTTGTAAATATATCAGGTATTCGCCATTATTGAGAATATGAATTGGTTACAAGGAAGTTTGGGTTATGCAGCTGGAACACTTAAAATGGCTTAATAGAAATATTTCCTTCCATTCTGAATGTTGACTAATTATTGTAATGAACAGATGGTCAAAGAAGACCTATTCTGTGGATGGTTTCTGTAGTTTTATTGAGTAATTGTTACAGCACAAGCATTTTCTGTGGGATTGCAAACATTACATAAAATAAACAAAAATGCCTATTTTCACATAAACTTTCTAAAGTTGTGGAGAGAGAAAAGGGACACCATCAATATAAAAATATATAATGCATTGGATAATTCCTATGGTTTGAAATGCCCCTCCAAAATTCAAGTTGAAACTTAGTACCCAATGAAGTATTATTAAGAGGTAGGCCCTTTAGGGGGTGATTAGGTCATGAGGGGTCTGCCCTTTTGAATGGGATTCATACCTTTATAAAAGGACTTGAGGGAATTTGTTAGTCTCTTTTTGTGCTTTTGTCCTTCTATCATTTGAGGAAACAGGGAGAAACCACCATAAATGAGATCAGCAAACTCTAAATCGGCTGTGACCTTGATCTTGGACATCCCAGTTTCCGCAACTGTAAGAAATAAATTTTTATTGTTTATAATTTGTTCTTAGTAAAGTCTAAGGTACTTTGCTATAGCAGCAGGAACTAAGACAGAAATTGGTACCAAGAAGTGGGGTGTGGAAGCAGCTTTAGAACTGGATAATGGGTATAGGTTGGAAGAATTTGGAAGTGCAGTCCAGAAAAGGTCTATATTACTGTAAATGAAGCATTAGGGAAATTTTGGTAAGGGCTCAGAAAAGGAGAACTGTAGAGAGAAACTATATCTTCTTAGAGATTATCTATGTGGTCATAAATGGAAAGTTGATAGAAATATAAACAGGAAAGGCAATTTTTTTTTTTGAGACGGAGTTTCACTTTTGTTGCCCAGGCTGGAGCGCAGTAGTGCGATCTTGGCTCACTGCATCCTCCGCCTCCTGGGTTCAAGCGATTCTCCTGCCTCAGCCTCCCAAGTAGCTGGGATTACAGGCATGCACCACCACGCTCACCTAATTTTGTATTTTTAGTAGAGACGGGGTTTCTCTATGTTGGTCAGGCTTGTCTGGAACTCCTGACTTCAGGTGATTCCCCTGTCTCAGCCTCCCAAAGTGATGGGATTACAGGCATGAGCTACCGCTCAGGAAAGGCAGTTCTTATGAGATCTCATGTGGAAACGAAGAACATGATATTGGAAACTAGAGGAGAGGCCATCCTTGTTATAAAGTGGCAAATTTATTGGCTGACTTATCCCTGTCTTAGTACTCTATAGAAAGCAGAACTTAAGAGAGATGAACTAGGATATTTGGTGGAAACAATTTACTAAGTAAAGTGTTAAAGGTGTGGCATGGCTTCTTTTGACTCCTTATAATAAAATGCAAGACAGAAAAAAAAACAGAATTTTTAATTAAAAGGGAAGTAGAACTTAATGAATTGGAAAATTTTCAGCCAGGCCTAGTTGTAAAAAAGGAGAAAGTGTGTTTAGGACAGAATACCAAGGGTGTAACCAAAGGAACACCTGAAGAGAAGTTGAGTTTGAATAGGAAGATGCCAGATGCTATTCATTAAGTCAATAGAATAATAACCTCAAAGGTAGTTCAGAGAGTGTCAAGGCCTGAATGTAGAACAATTTCAAGGGAGGGGCCCAGAGCACCTGTGTGACCTCAGGATTCATTGCCCAGGGCCTCTTCAATTTTCTGCCCCATGCATTCTGGTGCAGTACTCCTCAGCCAACCCAGATGTGGTTCAAGCATGCCAATATCCAGCTTAGATTGTCCCTCCAGGAGGCACAGGCAAAAAATCTTGATAGCATCCCCATGGTGCTAACTCTGCCCAGGCAGACAACTGCTATAGAAATGGAGCCACTGTAGAGGGCTTCTACTAGTGCAATGCCTAGTGGAACCATGGCGTTGGAGCCATCACAGAGAGTCTCAAAGCATTGTCTAGTGGAGCTGTAGGGTCAGGACCACTGTAGAGAGCATCCACTAGGGCAATGTCTAGTGCAGCCATGGACATGGGGCCACTTCTGGGACCCCAGCACTGAAGAGCAACCAGTATGCAACTCCAGCCTGGGAGAGACACAGGCATAAGACTCCAACCTGTGAGAACTGCAATGTGTACTGTGTCGAACAATGCTGTGGTAGTAAGGTTTCCCAGAACATTCGGTTTCCAACTCTGGGTGCCCCAGTGTATCTGGAAGGCAGAACATGGAGTCAAGGAATATTATTCTCCACCCTTAACATTTAAGGTTGTTTTCCCTATTAGATTTTGTACTTCCTTGGGACCTATTACCCTTTCCTCTTTTGTAATGGGAATGAACATTTAAAAAATTTACCAACTACCTTTCCATCTGCCATTTATTTGCCTTTCCTCAAGGGACTCAAACTCTTTTCCTGTCTTGTCACTTCTCTAAAAATGTTCTGCACTTTATTGAAGATGCAACGTATGCTGCAATTCAAAGTTATCTCTTTGAGAACTATTCATTCTCTGGTGTCTCCTGTGTATATATAAAATGTTCATGTTGATAAACTTTTGTCTTTCTCTTATTAGTCTGTCTTTTAAAACAGGAGTCTGTTGCAACTAAGAAATTATGGAGGTTAGGTTTCCCCTGCACAAGGTTGACATCTTTCTTTCCATAGGTAACCATTTTTTTTGTCTACTTACTAAATCTGAGAATTGTTAATATAACACAATTTAACACAAATTTCAAAAATATGAAAAAGTATTTCATGAGAGTTATATAGACAAAAAACTAAAATAAGAAGAAATGAATTAAAACTGATAATATAGGAAATCACAAAACATAACCAATGTAAAACATATTCTTTGTTTCAGTATATTTTTGTAAATATTTAAAATAGTTTGGTCCAAGGAAAATGTTGTGACCACACTTTGAAAAGAGAAAATATATAACCGTTGAAATTACTGATCCTTTAAGTCTTATAGTAAAAAAAAAAAAAAAGTAAATATGAAATGTGTGATAAAATCAATTTCTCAGTACCTGGATGAGAAAAGGTTACTCTGAAGGGCAAGACTACAACTGAGAGTGATTGTTCATTTGCTTAGTGACCTGAAGAATAAGTGGCACTTTTTGGAATTTTCTTGGTTGGAGGGAGTAATACTTGCCTGCTTTTGCCAGCAAGTTTGCCTCCTGGCCAGTCAACAGGGGAATTAGTCTGATCTATTTTAAAGAGGTAATTTATCCCTGGAATTAGTTAATACCAGCAATGGCTTTGTAAAGTACAAGTCTTATCAAACTAATCTAAACTTGATCAATCAAGGGCAAGCAATAGATGCAATCTTTCTTGACATGACCAATGATTTTGGTGCTAACTCACATGAAATATTTCTCAGAAAACTGGGAAAATGTGTTCTTGTTAGAGCCTGATTTTTAGTTCACTGTACAACTGTTTGGTCCTGCAAACAAATATTCACTGCCTTTTTGGCAATCAAAGAATAATAACAGCAAGAACAATAACAAACATAAAAAGCATATAAGAGGAAAGAACAAATATCCTTTATATGTGAACTAAATTTAATTTTACTTACTAACAAAGATAATGTCTATTATATTTAGAGTAACATTGGGCACTTTACATCCAAGTATGTGCTGGCTGACAGTGGGTCAACCATGTGTTAGGTATTATTATAAGGATGCTAAATTTATTTCTGCTTAAGAGCCAAAATTTGTAAACCATTGCTATAGCTCCTAAACTGATGATTACTACATTCTATTCTATCATCTCCCAATGCATCATTTTTAATCCGAATTTTTTGTTTCCCTCCCTTGAAACAAAATAATGTTGCACTTTCTCAATGTATTTTTTGGAAGGGGTAGATAATCCCTATTCCAGGCCACTCTTATTCACCTGTTGGATAACTGAAATGTATACACAAATACAGATAGCTTTAATTGGCATGAAAAATATGTATTTCCTACATAAGCTTGCACTTCTTTGACCCCTTTTTCTAAGTGTTTGGCTTCTATTTTTTAAGTAAACCAGAAATACTTCTTCACTAGAAATGTTTCCAAATCCATAATTCTGATATCAAAGAATCATTTTACTGCATTTCAGAGTTGGAAGGGATATTTAAGTTTATTTAATTTAGTCACTCTTTCTGGGCTTGAATTCCTTTAAAAGCATCAAATTAAACTTTTCAGTTAAATTCAATTAGAATTGCATTTATTGAGTACTTCCCCTTTAGCTAACACTATGCTAGGCTCTAAATGTACAAAGATAAGTATAAAGTTCCAGCCTTAGATACTCATTATTTAATGAAGAGGTAGGGACAAGCATAAAAACAGATATAAATCGATAAAATTAATTTATTAGGAAGGGCATGGTGGCCCATGCCTGTAATCCTACCACTTTGGGAGGCCAAAGAGAGAGGATCACTTGAGGCCAAGAGTTCAAGATCATCCTGGACAATATAGTGAGACCCTGTCTCTATATTATTTTTTTTTAAGTAGCCAGGTGTGATGGTGCATGTGTGTAGTCCCAGCTACTCAGGAGGATGAGGTGGGAGGATTGCATGAGCCCAGGAGTTTAAGGCTGCAGTGAGTGGACTGTGCCACTGCACTCCAGCCTGGGTGATAGAGCCAGACCCTGTCACTGAAAAACAATAAAAATAAAAGTAAAAAATTAATTTATTAAAGTTTTCATGGTATATAATAATAGTACAGGGTATAGATACCCTAACATTGTCTGAGGAAGCCAGAGATTTTCAAATAGAAGATTAAATTTAGGACAGGACATAGTGGAGTAGGAGGAGCCACAGGAGGAGTCTAGAAAATAGGCAGTCTGATAGAGCGTCTTATTCACATATGCATAATGAGGAGCAACTCAATACAGTTGAGACATAGCACTTGTCATATCACATCAAATTTTGTTTTTTGCCCAATTGTCTCTGAATAGATTGAAAGGATTTGCAAAAAAAAAAAAAAAAAAGTACTTTATTTTCCTATTCCTAGTTCCCAGCAAAATATCTACCAAATTGGTAATTTTTTTTAAGAAAAATTTACCAGACTTTATAAAATCATGACTCATAATCATTAATGGTGTAGCTGGAACCATAGGTTTAGATGAGATCACTCATAATGTCTATATAGAGTTAGATGAAATGTCTGAAGATTTAACTTACTATATATCAATATTGAAAGGGGAGAATGAGTAAAAAAAATAACTACACAAATAATTAAAAAGAGTAGTTAAACATGTTAGGAGATAGATATATTAATGCAAAGGCAACTAAGATAGACACATTTTTCAAGAATATGTGTGTAGGCAGAATGGTAGCAAAATGTTAAGCAAAGGAAATGTATTCATTAATTATAACTGGTAGAGGGTATCTGAAGACCTTTGGGGAATTGTTTCATAAAGGGGTTGGGATTTAACTCATTATACTGAGCAGAGGAGTAAACTAGCAGTAAGAAATTACATCAAGTAATTCTTAGAGTAGTCCTATAAGGCAGGTTCTGCACACATCCCATAATACAGGTAAGAGCACTATGATTCTAGAGCTTAGAGAATTAAATAAATAATCATGGGTATTTCAGCTAATTATCTGCATAGCTGAGATATGAATCCAGGTAACTGACTCATGGTGGTGTGTTAGACCTGGCTCAAATTCTCAACAGCCATTTATTAAATGTCTAGAAAATGTGAAAGCCAATGGTCAAACCATTGGTAGTTGGAAATATGACGTGAGGTTGTGTTGAGAATATTTACACCACAAAAATTGAGACTATGTCAAAACCTTTTTTTAGTTTGTATTTTTTAGTAAGATAGCCAGTTTACTGCCAAATCACTGCAGGGTCCACATTATTAACTACTCCTGTACTATGTATTTAGGTCTAAGAGTAGTTTATAATGAAAGAAACTTATGTAGACTCAAACTTAAGGTGTTGTACTCAAACATATGTTGTTGTTGTTGTTATTATTATTATTATTTTGGAGACGGAGTCTCACTCTGTCATCCAGGCTGGAATGCAGTGGTGTAATCTCGGCTCACTGCAACCTCCACCTCCTAGATTCAAGTGATTCTCCTGCCTCAACCTCCCAAGTAGCTGGGACATAGCACATGTCATATCACCCACCACCACACCTGGCTAATTTTTGTATTTTTAGTAGAGATGGGGTTTCGCCATGTTGGTCAGGCTGGTCTTGAACTCCTGACCTCAGGTAGTCCACCTGCCTCAGCCTCCCAAAGTTCTGGGATTACAGGCGTGAGCCACTGTGCCCAGCCATATTCTTATTTTTGATGGCAGCAACGGCCCATCTAGAACAGCTGCTGCAAGGATGCCAGCTGCAGCAGGGGAGGTGGGGCCAGGGCTGCATGCTCTGCAAAGCCAGTGGGAGCTTGAAATAGGCAAGATCCCCATCCCCTACCAAGTTAGCGAGGCAGGAGCTCAGATTTTTTGGTGCCACCACAGCTGCCCAGCCATGGCTCCATATCCCAGCACCCCTGCACTTTTGGAGGCCCAGGAGAACCCCTGCCCCTGCAGGCTTGAAAGTGCCTGTTCCCACTCCCTGTCCTTTCTGGGCTCCTGATGCCTGCTCCAGGGCCAAGCAAATTTGTGGACAATTCTGGGTGGTGTTACAACCTGGCTGGGTGGGCATACACTCAGGGTGGTGCTAACATACCAGTCAGTCCCTGCTACCTTGGCCCTCTCTGGACTTTGGGCACCAATGAGAGCAGGAAGGGAGCCAGAGGCACTGAGGGTTGCTCGGCATGGGCCTCCAGGAACCTCTTGGCGCAGATAGCCTGGGCTCCATGGGTGGCATGTTAAAGGCAGACAGGTTCTTAGGTGGGAAGGTGTGGGTCCCTAGTGAAACCCCACCTTCAGGCCAGGAACATCTGAAGCCTGGGTTCTGCACTGCCAGTTCTGAGCAAAGTCTGCTCCCAGAGTGAGAACTTCATTGATGACCTTCAGCCAATCAGATGGTGCTTTTTCCAGGCCTGCTGGTGGCTGCCCATGGACTTCCTCCATTCTGAGCATGCACTTCCTCAGCATGCACTTCCTCCATTCTGAGCACATAAAAACCCCAGACTCAGCCAGACTCACTCATTCATTGGGATAACCTGCCTGCAGAAAGGAGCTACCCTCTACAGGTCTCCTGTCTGCTGAGAGCTGGACATTGGTCGGGATGTCTTGCTTGAGGAAAGGAGCTACTCACTTCGGGTCTCCTGAGAGCTGTTTTGTTGCCGAGGTAAGCTCCTCTCTGACTTGCTACCCTCCGGTTGTCCATATATCTCATTTTTCCTGGATGTGGGACAAGAACTTGGGACCTGTCAAATGACTGAAAGAGCTGTAACACAAACAGGGCTGAAATACACCCCCCTCCCCCACCTCCACCACATTGTGGGTGACAAGGAGAGAAGAGCTGTTGCCCTTCAGGGAGTGCAGACCTAGGGGCTCCCCGAGCCAGAGCTGTGACACCCTCTTTGGGGCTCTGTGGTTCCTGGTGTCTCCAAACTTCTGGGTGCCACCACGTTTCCCTAGTCCAAATGTGGGTATGTGCAGCAGAACCCACTTGTGGTACATCTGATCCTTGCACAGAGTTGGTGCCTGTGCTGGCACCTGGAGCTGCCCACCCCACCACAGCAGCCAGCATGGCTGGCTGTATATAGTGAGTGTCCGGACACCACATTCACTCACTCACACAGCACTTGCCTCTCTACACCTGACTTGCCCTTGGCAGGTGTGGGATCCAGTCTGTTAGTGTGAGCCAAGCAGGCCGGAAGAGCCCAGTGGGCCTGAGCAAAACTCGAGCAAAGGCCCCACTGGTCACAGAGGTTTCCTGCTGGAAAAGTGTCACCCTAAGGATCCTGTGACATTTGGCTTCTATGTTTTAGGATGCTAGATATGTTCCAGATCTATAAACTTCTGAAGTACCATTTAAAATGTATAGAAGTTATCTTACAAACGAATGCTGAGGCAGGGAATTTTCGTATAATGAAAATGTGAATTTTCATTAGCATTGTTTGACATTGAAAAACTGGATACAAACTAAAAACTTTCATACATTGAATACTATGAAGGTTTTAAAAAGAATAAAGCAGCTTTACATATTTGCATAGGGAATAATCTCTAGGATATATTATTAAATGAATACAACCAAGTGCACAGATAATATGTTATTTGTGGCCAATATTTAAGTACAGGTATATATGCATAGAGTATGTATGAAATGTTTTATAAGAAACTGGTAGAAGTAGCTTCATTTGGGAAGGAGCATTGGGAAGCCTAAAGAAAAAATTTGGAGTAAGGCTTCTCATGTATTGCTTTGTGCTTGGATTACCTATTAAAATAATTCAGTAAAAACGTTAAGAAGATGTATACTTAATGAAGGACTGTTAACAGATATGAAGACTTTCCAATTTTAGATATTTTAATGTTTACATAGATTTTAAAAATTATAGATATCTTCAGAACCAGCTTTCTTACTGTACTCCCCCATCCCCTCCCCCAAATATGCCCCTAAGGAACTCCTGGAAATCCCTTTAACTCATTAAACTGTAATTTTTTGACCCTTGATGGCTTATTGCTAGATTAACCTAAGCACTTATATTTTTAGTAGAAATCAGTGGTACCTTTGATCTCTCTGATAATACCCCAAATTTGCTACACACCAAATATTATTTAGTTTTCTCACAAGGAAAAGTGTTTCCACTTTTTCTTTAAAACTCTTATTGCTGCTATATTAGGTAATGTTTTTAGCAGTAAGACTATTACTATTTCCTCTTTCCTAACATTGTACCATCCCACTCTATTTTTAATGTATTGCTGTATTTATTTTTCTAAATCACTAATTTGCGTTACCCAATTAATTAAAATGTCCAATCAATGACTTCTACTCTGTACAAAATAAAGGGCAAATACTTTAATCTCCTAGTCAAATCTCTTTACATTGTAGTTTGGAATTAATATAATATGATCAATGATTTAAATTAGGACCAGGTACATGAAGAGGACTCACTCAAGATATGGAAGAAGTTATTGAGCATTAATGTGAGGATGCAGTACACACAAAGTAATATAAAAGAACAAAAGTGGCTGGGCGGAGTGGCTCACGCCTGTAATCCCAGCACTTTGGGAGGCTGAGGCAGGCAGATCAGGAGATCGATACCATCCTGGCTAACACAGTGAAACCCCGTCTCTATTGAAAATACAAAAAATTAGCTGGGCATGGTGGCAAGCGCCTGTAGTCCCAGCTACTCGGGAGGCTGAGGCAGGAGAGTGATGTGAACCCGAGAGGCGGAGCTTGCAGTGAGCCGAGATCGCGCCACTGAACTCCAGCCTAGGCGACGGAGCAAGACACCGTCTCAAAAAAAAAAAAAGAAAAAAGAACAAAAGTTATGATAAAATGATCTAAAATCATTACAAAATATAAATTTCAGTAGATCAGAGAGATCTTACTAGTTGGTCAAATGGCACCCCTTTTTAACAGTAGAAACAGCATCTTTCTATCTATAAGGCTATGGAACAAAAAGACACCACCAAAAGGCTAATAAAGTGAATATAGATATTGATTCACGGAATGTTTCTCTCACAGACTAAGTTAAATGTTCCATCTCTCAGGTCATCATATCTGTGAAATTGTATGCATGACTAAACAGGCAGTTTTGAAATTGACATTGCTGAGTACTATCTGCCACAAATACAAAGGTCTATATAGATATAAATTAAAATCTGTATCACAAGCAAATTCCAAATCTAATTGTCTCTATTTATTTGCTAATGCAGGTCATTAGTGGCCAGGTCCTTGAGAAATCAGGTTTCATATTCACTTACTTATGTCTGCTGTAATCTCTTTATCTCACATTTATCATATTATTTGTTATTTCTGATAAATCTACAATGTAAGAATGTAGACTATTTATTTATTATTATTTTGCTATACAATCCTTAATATCTCTAGAATTTACTTTGATATATGTTAATATATGGATATCTATTTGTCAATCTATCTTATCTATCTATCCTATCTATCATCATCATCATCTACTAATGTTTTCAATTCTATTTGCTCGAAAAAAATTGCAGATTTTTTTTCTTCATGAACTAAGGTAGATCCTATATCACATTTTAAAATCTCTATTTAGGTACAATATACATAAAAAGGGTATAAATCACATAGTTCACAACTGGATAAGTTTTCACAAATTGAACATGCCTATGTATCCAGCACCCAACCCAAGAAATAGAACATTAACACATCACCTTTCAGGCCCCTGCTGCCATTCTTTCTTGTCCTTTACCCCAAGTGTAACAGCACAGAAAAGTTCATCTGTTTCTGTGGTTTATACAAATATAATTATACATCATAATTTTTTGTTGCTTTTAGCTTTCTTTGATGAAGAGTATATTTGAAGGATTCATGTATTGTTCCATGTCCTGAGAGACCATTCATTCTCATTGCAGTAGAGAGTTGGTATGTTAGCATGTCACAATTTATTTATCCATCCAACTGCTGGTGGACATTTGAGTGATTTTCAGGTTGTGACTATTAGAAATAATGTTAATATGAACAGACAGCACATATCTTCCTAGGTATGCGTTTCTGATGTATATATGCCCAGGAGTAGAATTACTGGATCATAGGAAATGCATATGTTCAACTTTAGTAGGTGCTTCCAAGCACTTTTCCAAAGTGTCTGTAACAATTTACAGTCACACCATTACTTGTGTATGAAAGTTCTAGTTGCTCTAAATTCTTGCTATCAATTACTTAGAATTTTTTATTTCTAGTCATTTTAGTGGGTGAGAGTAAACACTTTTGCAGGTATATCTTAATGCAGTATTTATGATAAATTACTTCCTATTGATCTGTAGATCATCGTGTACTGACTGATATTCCAACTAGAGTATATTTGTATGACTGCTCACTGCATTTCTCTCCCAAATTACTACTTTTCTCATGGCTTTGTGCAAATGTACTTTAGAATAATATTCCTAGAAATTTTGTTGAGATTGCATTAATTATATAAATTAATCCAAGGAAACATAAAATCTTTACCATAGTCAGTGTTGTTTTCCAGGATCACCCTATTGCATGTGTATACATTGTGTGCCAAGGAGTTAGGCAATGAGGTGGCCCTGTTCACATACATGGATATATGATTTTTCATTTATTCCTGAATTCTTAAGACTTTCAGTAAATTTTACCATTTTTGTCAAGATCTCTGAAAGATCTGAGTTTCTTTTTCTACTTAAGAGCTATATTAATTTTCTATTGATTCTGTAGCACACATTTAGCAGATAAAACAGCATCTATTTATTATCTCAGATCTCTGTAGGTTAAGTCTAACACCAGGCTTACTGGGCTAAAGTCAAGATATCAGCATTGCTGTATTCCTTACTGAAGGCCCTGGAGGAGTATCTGGTTTCCAGGATCTTCAGGTTATTAGCCAAATTCAGTTCCATATGATTGTAGGATTGAAATATCCATTTCTTTTCTGGTTATCTACTGGAAGTTTTTCTTAGCTACTACAGGCCATGGGCTTGACTTAAATCACACTGCCCATTGTCTTCTCCAAAGCTGGCAATGGTGCACTGAATCCTTCTTACTTTTGAATCTCTCTGACCTCCCTTTAGGCTTCATCTGTCGTGCTTTACTCTTCTGCCATATTTCTCTGTCTCCAGCTGGCAAAATGTCTCTGCTGTTAAGGGACTTGATTGGGCCCACAAGAATTATCCAGATAATGTTTCCATTTGAGGTCTGTAATATTCATTACATTTGCAAAATGTGTTCATATCAATACCTGCATTAGTGTTTGAATAACCAAAAAATGAGAATCGTGGGAGTTATTTCACTACTACACGAACTAATGGGTTAACCTGTTACCCCTTCATGGATGCTGGCACCCATTTGGGACTCTAATGAGACAAATAATTTTATTACTCATGGCATAGCAAGCAATACCTGTATTAACATATTTGCTCAGGTTTACATTTCCCCTAAGTCCCTCAGGTGCCATGCAGAAAGCCAGATGATACTTGTACATGCAGTAGGTTGGATTAGAGAGGAACCCAAGCACTTTTCAAGCAAGCCATAAATATTATAGTTAGCAGCAAATAAGCCACTTCTCCTCCCATCAGGGAGAGTGCAGTTTCAAAGTTTTCACACTGGTTTTTTTCGATCTATTTAGTTGCCTATGTGACTAGCCATAGAGACTATTATCAAAAGATGGATAAGCTTGGCATTCTGGCAAACTCAGCAAGAGTGTGCAGGGATGCTCAGGGCTTGTGGCAAACTGCCTCTTCTCAACACATTTCTTCACATAAGTATTTCATCTGTGGCTGCTCACTCAGTTCCTCTTTTATATTATTTCTCACTTATTTTTCTCTTGCTCATTCCATGCCAACTGAATAATGTTTCTTCAAATGGCGCTTCCATTCATTTTTTACATTGTGTATGTATATGTACATGTGCATATATGTTATCTTTGTATATGCTTCTAACATAAGGTCCACATAAATCCAGTGCTGCCTGAAGAATTTTCTGCAAGGATGGAAATTGCATGCCATTTGCACTATTCATATGTGGATACTAAGCACTGATATCCAACCACATAATTAAATGTTCACGTTTAATTCGATTGAATTGATTTTAATTTACATAGCCACTTGTGGCTAGTGGACTATGCAGCACTAGATGTTCCAGCTACTTGCAGTAATCATCTCTGAATACTTGCATGCCTAACTCTACTTCTATCTTCTCAAGCCTTTGTCCAATTGATGTCTTTTGTGTGAGACTTTTTCTGCCTTCTCTATATAATGTTGCAATTACTTCCCACCTCCCTTACAACCTCCATCCCTACAACCTCCATCCCCTATCTGCTCTACAGTTTTACTCTATAGCATTTATTGCTTTGCTACATAAAATGTGGTTATACATTTTTAATGTTTATATTTATTTAAGATTTTTGGTGGTATTTGACTGATATAATTTATCTTTTCCCAATTGTAATTTTTTGTCCTTTGTTTTCTGAAATCGGATGTATTACTTTTTATTTTTCAGTAACTTTCATTCTAAGATTCTCAGGCTTTTAACTTATTACACCTAATAGTCTTTATTAAAAATAAGCAATTTATCTCTTCTGTTGGCTATGGGGTATTGTATGACTGACTATCACTTGTTAATACCTTTAAAGAGTGAAACTTACTGTACACATATTAAGAAGAAATAAACAGATTTCAAAGGTCTCCACATGGAATGCTAAATGTGACAAATGAATCCAACTTTATGACATAATTAAATTGAGGATAATGGAGGGATAAGTAACCTCGAAAAATTATTTGAATGGATAACTGTGAGACTAAGAAAACAAAACAGCCATAAATAGGACACTTTTCTTGGGAAATTTGTTTCTCACAGGAATGCAGGAGTCTAGTTTACAAATTTTGAAATTACTTTCTATGTATATTAAGTTTGTACAAATATGTCAATAAATTATAGATAATGGGAGCCAGGTTTCTCACTGCCAGAATAGGAAGTTAATAAAGCAAGAGAGAGAGGTTATAATAAACTCTCTGGTGCTAGATTAAAGTCAAAGATATTATTATGAGCTCATGTTTATTTTAATATATACATGTGTGTATGGGTATATATGTATATTTGAAAACTTGCAAGAACCTTTGAATATTTACATGGTTCACTCAGACATCTATCAGTAGATAGCTGGCTTTCATCAAGTTGATGGATACAGAAGGAATTATAGATATGTATGTATATGTGAGTTAGTGTAATTATATAATTACTAGCTCTATCATCTGAAAGATCCTAGAATCAGTGACAGTGCTGCAATAATACAGTTTTAGTTGTTTTTCTTAATTTACATAACATATAATTACACCTAAATGAAGATTTTTTTTTAACGAACCATGCTTAATTTTTATTACTAAGTGTGATTTTGGACATTATCAATTACTCTACTTTTGATTCTCTAAACAACTTAAGTATATTTCAGTTACTCTGATAAATAACGTAGGCTTAAATTGATTAATTTTGTCTCTTTAGTGTAAACTATATTTATAGTTTAGATGAACTTCAGCAGAGAGTTGGGCATATAGACCTAATTCTGGACCGTCAGGTAAACATTGTGGAGAGATTTTCCTTAGTATATTCATATATTTTTACTTAAATTAGATCTTATCTAAGATTCTCATTATTTCAATTGTAGTGAATGGAAATCATCTCTAAATTGATAAGAATTTGTTATCTACAATTAAATTAGTAGTTAGTCCTAAACAAGATGCTATCTTTTTTTTTTTTTTTTTTTTTTTTTTTTTTGAGATGGAGTCTTGTGCTGTCGCCCAGGCTGGAGTGCAGTGGCGTGATCTTGGCTCACTGCAAGCTCCACCTCCCAGGTTCATGCCATTCTCCTGCCTCAGCCTCCCGAGTAGCTGGGACTACAGGTGCCCACCACCACGCCTGGCTAATTTTTTGTATTTTTAGTAGAGACGGGGTTTCACCGTGTTAACTGGGATGGTCTCGATCTCCTGACCTTTTGATCTGCCCACCTTGGCCTCCCAAAGTGCTGGGATTACAGGTGTGAGCCACCGCGCCCAGCCACAAGATGCTATCTTAATCTGTTTATATACATGCATAAGTTAAATATAGTAACTAAAAATACAAGTACTAGGTATTAATAGAACCATCACTATTGTAGAAGATTGATTGGTGGTCCTCCAAAAAATATGTCTATCCTGAAACTGTGAGTGTGACCTATTTTAGAAAAAGGATCATTACAGATAAAATTTAGTTAAAAATCTTGAGATGAGATCATACTGGATTAAAGTGGACCCCGAATCCAGTGACAAATGTTCTTATTAGATAAGAGAAGAAGAAAAACACAGAGGAGAAAGTGATGAGATGATAGAGGTCTATTATAGTTATACTGTCACAGGACAAGGAATACCTGGAGCCACCAGAAGCCAAAAAAGGCAAAAAAGGATTCTCCTCCAAAGCCTTCGTGGGGAACATTGATGGAAGTAAGTGAATAAGTTGATTTGAGACTGCTGGCTTGCAGAACTGTGAGAGAATATATTTGTTTTTTCTTAAATTTGTTTAATTGCAATTTAATAATTGCACATATTTATAGGATACAAGGTGATTTTTTTTTTTTTTTTTTGAGACAGAGTCTTGCTCTGTCGCCCAGGCTGGAGTGCAGTGGCGCGATCTCAGCTCACTGCAACCTCCAACTCCTGGGTTCAAGCGATTCTCCTGCCTCAGCCTCCCGAGTAGTTGGGACTACAGGCGCCCGCTACCATGCCAGGCTAATTTTTTGTATTTTTAGTAGAGATGAGCTTTCCCTGTGTTAGCCAGGATGGTCTCGATTTCCTGACCTCGTGATCCGTCCACCTCAGCCTCCCAAAGTGCTAGGATTACAGGCATGAGCCACTGCGCCTGGCCACAAGGTGATGTTTTTATATATATTTTGTATAGTGATCAGTTCAGTGTAATTCTGTATCTATCATCTCAAACATTATTTGTTTCTTTCCACTGGGAACCTTCAATATGCTCCTACTATCTCTTTGATACTATATATTATTGTTAACCATTGTCATCCTGCAGTGGTATAGAATACTAGAATTGATTCCTCCTGTCTAGCTGTAATTTTGTATTCTGTTAAACCACCAATTTTGTGATGATTTATATGGCAGCCTAGGAAAGTAATATACCTTTATTCACCTTCAATTGTCCTTCAGTGGAAATTTGCTGAAAATCTTTAGTGGCATAGATCACTTCTTTCACCATCCCTTTATCTTCCCTATCTATTGATCTGGTTTTGTGGCCTAAACCTGTTAGTTCTAGAATAGCCATTGACCTGCATCAGAGGCATTAGTATAAATTAAACCAAACCAAAACAAAGCAAAGTAAAAAATCCTCACTTTGTCTAACATGAAGTACAAGTTTCACACTTTATTAATTAAATGGGCAGATAATTTACTTTCTCCCATAAAGTCAGAAAATATGTACTTCTGGTTCCTTTTTACACCAGCTATATTTTTCTTTCTGTAAAATATTAGGAATCTGTCTTCTTATGTAATGTCAGATTTCTCAATATTGTTTTTCACACTAAAGACATAGAAGCTCAATTTTCTATGTATTCACCCCACCTCAAAAAAATCCTTTCAAAATCTAGTTTATTATAAAAATAAAATATTGATTGTTGTAATAAATTTTGACTTTAAGATATTTCTAAACTAATTTTATAAATTATTGTTAACTCACAGAATTTTTATTACCATATGACTTTGTCTATACCATTATTACAAAATAATGAATAAGTTAAACTTTTGCTTGTGAAGATACAATAATTATTGAACGTTCAATACAATTGAATAAAATGTATCAAAGAGGAAGAAGTCAACATTGGAAAATAAAAATGAAGATTTGGTCAGAGAAATTATCACTCCCTTGACCATTATGATGAATATCACGAACATAATGAACACATATAAGTTGAAAAAAAGGTGAAAGCTGATCAGCTAAGAACAAGAATAGAGAATAAATTTTTGAGTGTTTGAGGAGAAAGGTGAGTTTTAAAATAGTCACATGGGAAGAGGGAGAGATGACTCAACCAGTGATGATTGCCTAGCAAGATGAAACATGTATTTTAGGTTCATTGTCATGAAACTGAATTTTTAAAGTATTTGTCTTTAGTCAAATTCTACTGTGCCGAATATAAGGAGAATAGTATTTCTGTAAGGTAATGGCTTTGTCAAGCAAGACAAATGGAGGCAGTCAGTTGAGAGTTTGTTAGGGAAGTAGGAGGAAACAAGGAGAAGGTATGGAGCTGTGAGGCAAAGTAGATAAAGTAGATGGTAAAGTAGATAGGAAACAGACAATCAATATCTGTAGATAAAAGTTAAATCCATTATCCTTTAAAAATCCTTTCATAGTATGTAGGTGTTTCTAGGGTATTATTTTGCTTTTTTTTTTTTTTTGAGATGGAGTTTTGCTCTTGTTGCCGAGGCTGGAGTACAATGGCACGATCTTGGCTCACTGCAACCTCTACCTCCCGGATTAAGACAACTCTCCTGCCTCAGCCTCCCGAGTAGCTGGTATTACAGGCATGTGCCACCACACCAGGCTAATTTTGTATTTTTAGTAGAGATGGGGTTTCGCCATGTTGGTCAGGCTGGTCTTGAACTCACGAACTCAGGTGATCTGCCCGACTCAGCCTCCCAAAGTGCTGGGATTACAGGCTATTATTTTGCTTTTAATATTATTTTGTTATTATTTTTAGATAATTTCTCTCTCTTCTTTTTCCTCACCTAATATATTTTGTAAACTCTTCATGAGAAGAGAATTTATCTTGTACTTTATACATACTCTAAAGACTCCTAAACTTTTATACTCATGCAATCGTCATTCAATAGATACGTGAAATGAATATCTCTTGACGTTTTTACCAATCTTCATTTTCCAATTTTTAGCTCATATACATAATGCATAAAGATACAGTCTACATTTTGGCTCAATTTTAAGTAGGCTATTTTAGGATATGAGGTTTTATAAATGTAGATGATCCTTCTTAGCTTCAATAATATAGTGGCATTGATTCATCTAAATGGAACTTTTAATGTCACTGTACATTTCCTGCTAAATGGCATGCACACATTTCTGCATATATTAACTTTTTGGCATAAATTTAACATTTCTTTTTTACTTATTCTATATATATGTATGAATGTATACTTTTTCCTTGTTTGATTTTTCATATTTTTATGCAAATGGATAAATATGTTAAAAAATCATGAGTGTTAACTGAATAAAAAATCCAAATAAATTTGGAAAGAAGGACTTTCTTTCTCATAAAAGGTTGCAGTCTGCAGTATGGCCATGCTGACAGGTTGGGAACCATAGCTCTGGGTCAGAAGCTGAAAACAGACATTTCAAGGGAGTGGCAAAGGAACAGGAATTTATGCTGAGCAGGATGGCCAGATATACATGTTTAATAAACTATAGGAGGAGTCATGAATATTTATGAAAGGAGAAACATGCACATACACAGTTGAGCTTCATGCCTGTCTGTGGGTCCCATGTCCAAAAAATTAACATGATCCAACGGTGGAGTTTCTGGCTCGCTGAAGTCAAAAGGTGAAGCAGAGGACATGAAAAGTCCTCACTGTACATTATTCGTAGATTGGCCAGAACCACTTCCTGGTTGGTTGTCTCTTATCAGGAAGGAATACTGTAAGTTGTTTCATTGAAGCTGCTAAAAGGGAGGAGCAGCATTATTAGGTGGTTGTTTAAAATCAGCTCTGCAGAGCCTTTTGAAAAGGCTGGTTTCTGTTTGGTCCTTAGGGAAGAAAGCCTAATGACGATTAGTGAGGGGTCAGGTGTAAAAAGGTGTGTCCAACCTCCCATTCTGTCATGGCTGGGAACTCAGATTTCACGATTTCTCCTAGGTTCCCTTGGCCAAGAGGGTGTCCATTCAGTCATGTGAGGGGCTTGAGATTTCGTTCTTTTCTCACAAAGGAATTCATAGGAAGTCAAGTACCTGTGCATTAAGGCCACATGCTTAGTCATTCACTTTTACTAACACAACCTCACATTTAAGCTCAATTTTCTTCAGGTTCATCATCTTAAAAAAGTTGAATTTACACGAGTAATTTGTAAATTTGTGTTGCTTATGATTTAAGGTTGAGTATTTTTTAGGTAATGTTGCTGAAAAAAAGTGTAAGAAAAATAAAACATTATAAGAATAGATTAAATGACAAAAAGCTATTCCCATAAAAGGGTTTTGTATTAAAAAATGAATATTTTCCTAATTGTGCTCATAATGTGGAAATTTTATAAAATTATGCAAATATTTTTGAAGTTCCCTTATAGTTTATAAGGATAATGGTATGTTATTAATAAGAAAAGGTGTATATTTCATTTTTTAAAATCCTACTATTTTTCAGAAATATTGAGTTTGCAGAGATATGAGTTAAATAACTAAAAACAAATTGCCAGTGTGGATTGTTGAGAGACTGTTTTCCATGGTTGTCTTGCATTTCTGAACATCTTGAGATGAGGCAATTCTGCTTGTTGGTCTGAGCTATCTTTCTAAAGATGCCTGTATGCTAAATGGGTTTGTAATACATGGATAAATATCTATTGCCTTGAGGCAAAGGGCAGATTTGCTTATAGGATTGGAATGTGGAGATAGTGTTTCCCTCTGTAGCAGACAGTGAATGTGTTTACTCTCCAGTTCAATAAATGCAGTGCCTGAATTCAAAGCACAGAACGAGAATGCTAAGTCATGATTGTTTTCTAAGCTGAGGGTCCCTATCCTTTAATGCAAAGCGCTTCATATATAGGCATCCACTGGGCCTACATAGCCTTGAATCTATGAGATTTGGCTAGAAATCATGTGTTGATATTCACATTGATTGCTGTGCTGTGAGTAATGGGGTCCTTTCTCTCTGACTCACGAGTGTTGTGTCTTCTGCCAGTAACTGAAATTGTGGCAGGCTAACTTGTTGACTGGCTGGTAAGGTAAAATTTCAGACCCTTGTTATTTCTTGACATTTTGTGTGAAAAAGTGAATGCTCATAGTGAGATGGCTTTTTTTGAAGATTTGGTAGACAATTTATAGGACTTAAGGGAGTCCATAGAAATTAGTAGCAAACATGCACATCAATTTTAAGGAAAACTGGCGATATGCTCCAGGATTTTGTTGACTTTTAGAAAAGAGGAATTGAGACGTGAGTGTTGGAAAATCGTTCAAAAATCAGTCTTCTGAGTGTTGTTGTCTTGGTTGGTGGTAACTCTTCTCCCAGAAGAGGCACTTTCTTGCTGTCTGGTATTCAGATAAGTTTGCTCCACTGCAATCATTAGTACTATGATTTATCCTGGGTGAGCAGAAGGTTCTGACTTTTCTCTCACTCCGTCATCTGACAATAGATATAGAGATATGTAAACTCTGCTGCACAAAAAAAGAAAATTCATGAATGCTCTCAGCCAAAAATCAGAGTATTTTTAAAACTTTGGGTCATTGGGAGAGAAAGAGGTGCTTGTTAGGAAAGCATGGCAAGAGGTGGGCCATTGTACAGTTCAGAGTCCTCTATCATGACAGCATTGTATTAATTAAGAAATAAATACATAAATAATATTTATTGAGTTATTGACAGTGAGTATAGGGTACTATAAGGAATTTGGCAGTCCTGGGAAAATTTCTGTGAGACAGACAACTCTCATGTGAAAACACAGATAAAGCGTTGAACACTATTGTAGATTTTATTGCTCCAAATCAGGTTTAAAATACCAGTGAAGTAACTGCAAGAGAATAAGTGAGAGATCCAAATACATCTATATAAATTCTTGCAATCATCCTTTCTAACATGAAAAACACCCCTCTCTTCTGAGTTAAAACCAGCCCGAAATATGAGAGATAGTATCAGGACGACTGTACAGAAAATCACCCAGATAAAAATAAACTTTCAAAAAGGGACTATTTAAGCTTCTTATAGATTCTGGATATTAGACCTTTGTGGGATGCATAGATTGCAAATGTTTTCTCTAGTTCTGTAGGCTTTCTTTTTACCCTGTTGATAGTTTCTTTTGCTGTGCAGAAGTTCTTTAGTTTGATTAGGTCTCACTTGTTAATTTTTATTTTAATTTTTGTTTTTTGTTGCAATTGCTTTTGAGGTCTTCGTTGCACAATTCACAATAGCAAAATATGGAATCAACCTAGATACCCATTTATAGTAGAGTGGATAAAGAAAATGTGGGCCATGTACACCTTGGAATACTATGCAACCATATAAAAGAATGAAATTATGTCCTTTGCAGCAACATGGGTGCAGCTGGAGGCCATTATTCTAAGCAAATTAATGCAGGAACAAAAAAATCTAAATACCGCATGTTCTCACTTATAAGTGGGAGCTAAACAGTGAGTATACTTGTACTCAAAGAAGGAAACAATAGACACTGGAGCCTACATAAGGGTGGAGGGTGGGAGTAGAGTGAAAATCAAAAAATTATCTATTGGATGCTATGCTCACTACCCTGGGCAACAAAATTGTTTGTACACCAAACCTCTGTGACACACAATTTACCCACATAACAAAACTCCACGTGTACCTCCTGAACCTAAGATATAAGCTGGAAGGAGAAAACAAGCCTTGGTCAGCCAGAGCAGTAAATTGTATGGTTCCAGAGGAAAAGCAAAGTGATGTGGCTGTGACTGATGAGTCAAGGGATCCTCAAAGCTGAAGTTGTTGGTGCTGGTAATGACTTTACAGCCAATGTGGGGTACAAAACATTAGAACAAAACATTGTAAATTTGGTTGAGCATCAAACAACCATAATGCTGCATGAAACTAAAAGTAAATATCCCTCAATCACTGGTGTGGAGACACTCTTGTCCTCTATTGATTCTCGTCTGTCTTCAGCTGCTTTAATGTGAAAGATGATTTTCTTCTCACTTCAGCTGCTTTAAAGTGAAAGTTGGTTAGGGGTAGAGATGAATTCCAAGAGGGACTGATGGCTATACATTCTCAAAGAAATTTGAGGAGGGAAGAGAACCAAACTTTTATGTCTCTTAAACATAGATGTGGAAGTTTCTGGAGTTTGGATAAGTTTTTCAGTGGAGAAAGCTCACTAACATGAACTTGTGTGTGGCATCCTTTAGGACCGTGTAATGTATGTTGTTGTTTCTATCTCTATATGTATAGTAAGAATTGATGTATTATGAACTGCTTCTTATATTCTATGCTCCCTCTTCCCCATCCCATAAGTCCCAGAGTGGATTCTCTGATTGAGGGGAATTGGATGTGCAGAACTGCTTGTATTTTTAAGATTCCAATATACTAAAAAAAACCTATGAGTTAAAACCTTTGCTATGGATATTTTGATAATTAGAACCTCCGGTAAATGGAGGCAACCTCCACTGAGAAGCACTCTTTGGAATTTTGAATGTGTCACCTATCCCTAATAGGTTCAGTTGTGGACAGCTACCAGATACACTGTTTCTAAAAAGCACCTCTTGTCTTGCTACTGGAATTTTGTTGAAGCTACATACCTGACCCAAGGAGGCCATTTGACTCTCTGATTTGAAATTCTCAGTTTGCTGTGGATCATATCTTGGATCTCATGACTAACATGGTGGGTAGTATACAACGAATCTCACCAGTCAAATGGAAATGATATATTCTAGAATGCAGCCGAACAGCCCCTGTAGCAACTTGATTATACATAAAATAGTAGCAGCTATCTTCTTTGATGAAACCTTTATCTCTCATTTCACCATATGAAGAAAAAGCACTAGCATGATAGGTGAAAGTCTGCAAGTGGAGGGCCCTAAGTGCCTGGTCTATATTATACACACACACACACACACACACACACATACACACACAATCCATTTATTAAACCATACCAAGAAGCTGATACATAAGTTTGAAAATTGTAGTTAAATTTACTAATATCAAAATTTCTTCTGCCCTGGGACCATGGACCCCTAGTTTGAGGTTAAGAATAAATAACATGCTATTGTTTTTATTTTAGGGGTATGTTCTTTTATATAAAAGCTTTATTTTGATATAATTCTCACATATATTTCACCAATTTAATGTATAAGATTCAATGGTGTTTTTATATTCAAAGAGTTGTGTAACTATCAACAGAAACAATGTTAAAACATTTTCATCATCATAAAAAGAAACTCTGTGGGCTGGGTGCAGTGGTTTATGCCTGTAATCCCAGAACTTTGGGAGGCTGAGGCGGGTGGATCACCTGAGGTCAGGAGTTCAAAACCAGTCTGACCAACATGGTGAAACCGCATCTCTGCTAAAACTACAAAAATTAGCTGGGTGCGATGGTGGGCTCCTGTAATCCTAGCTACTCGGGAGGCTGAGGCAGGATAATCACTTGAATCAAGAGGCAAAGGTAGCACAGAGCCAAGATCACACCATTACACCCCAGCCTGGGTGACAGAGCAAGACTCCATCTCAATAAAAGAAAAAAGAAACCCTGTCCAATTAGTAGTCTTTCCTCATTTCCTCCCATACCTTACTCTGGGCAAATGCCAATCTACTTTCTGTCACCATAGATTTGACTATTCTGGACATTTCATGTAAGTGGAATTATAAAATATATGATTTTTTTTACTAGTTTTTTCACTTAGCATAATACATTCATTGATATTGTAGCATTGAACATGCTATGTTATGTTGAATGTTTAAATGTTCAACATGTTTGATTCACATTGTAGCATGTATCAGTTACCATTCTTTTTTATTGATGAATAATATTCTATTATGCAGATATACATTATCCACTCATCAGTTCATGAACATTTGTTTAGTTTCTGATATTTGGTTACTATGAATAATACTCTTATAAACATCCACATGTGAGTGTTTGTGTGAACATATGTTTTCATTTCTCTTGAGTACATACCTAGGAGTAGAATTTCTGGGTTATGTGGAAACTCTACATTTAAATGTTTTGAGAAATAGCCAATCTGTTTTCAAAAGTAGGTGCCCTATTTTACACTCCTGCAAGTAGTGTATGTGGGTTTTATTTTTTCCTCTTTCTCTCTAACACTGATTATATTTTTATTTTGAAAAAGCGAATTTAAAAAATAGCCTTCCTAGTGTAGGAAGAGGTTTTCATTATGGTTTTGATTTGCGTTTTCCTAGACTAACAATGTTCAGCATTGTGTGTGTGTGTGTGTGTGTGTGTGTATGTGTGTGTGTGAGAGAGAGAGAGAGAAAGAGAGTGAGATAGGGTGTCAGCCTGTGCAATGGCATCATCTTAGCTCACTGCAACCTCTACTTCCCAGGCTCAGATTATCCTCCCACCTCAGTCTGCTGAGTAGCTGGGGACTATAGGTGCACGCTACCATGCCCAGCTAATTTTTGTAGAGATGGGTTCAACCATGTTGCCCAGGCTGGTCTTGAACTCCTGAGCTCAAGCGATCCACCCTCCTTAGCCTTCCAAAGTGCTGGGATTACAGGCATGAGCCACTGTGCCTGGCCAACATCTTTTCATGGGATTATGGGCCATTTGTATATGCTGTTTAAAGAAATGTCTATTATTAGTCATTGTCTATTTTAATTAGTTTTTCTTTTTATTACTGAAATGAAGGGGTTATATTTTATAGATTAAAGTCTATTATCAGATGTATATTTTGCAAATATTCTTGATTATCTGAGTTGTCTTTTCAGTCTTGATGGTATATTTTGAAGCACAAAAGTTTTTAATTTTGATGAAGATGAACTTATTCTATTTTTGTGTTGCTTGTGATTGTTTTATGTATATTATAGCTATAAAGGCTCTATCAAAACCAAATTTGTAAAGACTTACTCCTATATTTCCTTCTAATAATTTGATAGTTTTACTTCTGACAGTTACGTATTTCATCATTTTGGCTTAAATTATTTATGTAGTTTGCAGAAGGGCAACAGTTTCATTCTTTTCCATGTGGATATACAATTATCCCATTTATTTGCCCCATCAAATGTTCTTGGTATACATGTCAAAATTCATTTGCTCATGAACACAAGGGTTTATCTCTGATCTCTCCATTCTATTTTATTGAGCTGTGTCTATCATTATGGAAGTGTCACAATGTCTTACAGCTTTTTGGTAGTTTTGAATGCAGAAAAGATAAGTCATCTAATTTTTTTCTTTTATAAATTGGTTTCACCATTTGTGACTCATATGTATTAATTTTAAAATCAACCTGTCAATTTCTTCAGGAAATGCCAGCTAGGATGTTGATAGGGATTGTGTGAATTAATTTGGTAATAGCATTTTAGCAATATTAAATCTATGAAAATGAGTTTTTTCCATTTACTTAATTTTCCATTTATTCATTTCTTTAAATAATGTTTTATAGTCTTAAGTGAACATATCATCTCCTTTTTGGTTAAATCTTAACTAAGTATTTTGTTCTTTTTGATGGTATTTGAATAATTTTTTTCCTTATTTGATTTTCATTTTGTTCATTGTCAATGTATACAAATATAATTGATTCTTGTATATTGATTGTGCATCCTATAACCTTGCTGAATTCACATGTTAGATTTAATATATTTAGTAAATTCCTTGGGCTTTTCTATATACGAAATTATGCCATGAGCAAATAGAGATTGTTGTTACTTTTTTATTTCCACTGTGTATTATATTTACTTTTGTTGCCTGATATACCTGGTGAGAACTTCCAATACAATGTTGAATAATAGTGGTGAGAAAAAACATCTTCTTCTTCTCCTGAAGTTAGAAGGAAACCATTTAGTCCTTGACTATAAAGTATGAGGTTAGCTGGGGGTTTTTCATAGTTGCTATGAGAAATATCAGGGTGAAGAAACTTTCTTTTATTCCTAGTTTGTTGTGTGTTTTTATCATAAAAGGTGTTGGACTTTATCATAAAGGTATTAAATTTCTGTTTATGTCAGAAGTTTTTTTTTGAGTTTGTGGAGATAATAATGTAGTTTTGGTCTTTTGTTCTATTTATACAATATATTGTATTAATTTATTTTGGGATGTTGAGCCAACCTTGCATTCTGAGAATATTTTCCATTTGGTTATGGTGTGTAATCTTTTTCAGTTAATGCTGAATGTACTCTAGTTGTATTTTTTTCTGTATTGTTTTTTATTCTCCATGTTATTAGTTTTCGCTCTAATTTTTATTATTCTATTTCTTCTCTTTATATTAGATTTAGTATGTCCTTATTTTTAATGTTTTGTTTCTTTGATTGTAGGCATTTATAGGCATACATTTCTATCTAAGCACTGATTAAGCTGTATTCCATGCATGTGGGTATGTTTTTGTCTTCATTTTCATTAATATCAAAGGGCTTTCTAATTTCTCTTGTGATTTCTTCTTTGATTTATTGATTGGTTATTTAGGTGCATGTTGTTTAGTTTAATAGTATTTGTGCATTTCCAAGAATTTTTTCTGTTATGGATTCTAACATTATTATATTTCAGTTCCAAAATATATGTTGTGTGTTTTCAATTCTTTGAAATATATTGAGGCTTATTTTATTACCTATAATTTTTTTAAAGAATATTCTGGGTGCACTTGAGAAGTAAATTCAGCTTTGATTGAATGGAGTGTTTCATAGATGACTGTTAGGTATAACTGACTTGTAAAGTTTAAATCTTCTATTTCCTTTTTGATTTTCTTACTATTTGTTCTATTTATTATTGAAAGTGGGATATTAAAGTTTCTATCTATTGCTATTTAATGGACTATTTCTCTTCAATTCTGTAAGTTTTTGTTTCAGCAAACTTGGCACTCTATTTCTGGTTGCATATTTGTTTATATTGTTATATATTTCTGATGGATTGATTCTTTGTTACTATTAAAATAATTATCTTTTTCTTCTGTACATCTGAAAACGTTTGTCTGTTAATAAACTCTCTCCATTTTTTTCTCCTAGTATACTTACTCTAGCTTTCTTAAGTTCACTGTTTGCATAAAGCACAGTTTCTGCCCTTTACTTCAGAACCTATTTGTGTATTTGGATCTAAAGTATTTCTCCTATAGACTGCATAGACTTGAGTATTGTTTTTTTGTTTGTTTGTTGATTGGTTGGTTGACTTTTTTCTAGTCTCACATTCTCTGATTTTGATCAGTTTGTCTAATCCATATATATATGTAATGTAATTATTATAATTTCATTGTTAAGTGTAATATATTTATATCTGGTATACACCCAATGATGCAATGGTATAACTATTGTTTTATAGAATTACTAATTAAGTTGGCTAAGTGTATAAGAAGAAGAAATATGCATTTTTACTATCATTCATACTTACATAATTATTTTACCTGTGGTCTGTTTTTTTCATGTGGATTCTAATTACATTATGGGGTCACTTGCTTTGACCATAATGAACTTCCATTATTATTTCTTGTCAAACAGTTTTGCTTGCAAATAACTTCTATGGTTTATTTGGGCATTTCTTTATTTCACCTTTATATTTGAAAACATGCGCTTTCAGTATAAGATTCTTGGTTGATATTTTTTTCTCTCAGTGCTTTGAGTATGTCTTCTCAATTCCTCTTTCCTCAATTGTTACTGGTCAGAAATTAGCTGTTTCTCATACTGGGGCTTTTTTGAATGTGATGAAATGTTTTTTCTTGCTGCTTTAAAGATTTGTTCTCTGTCATTGTCTTGAAGTATTTTTACTATGATGTATGTGGGTATGAATCTCTCTGCACTTATTCTACTTAGAGTTCATTGAGCTTATTGGTTTAAGGATTAATGTCTTTTATAAAATTGTTAAGTAATTACTTGAAAAATTTATCTGCTACTTTATTTCTCTCGTGTTCTCTTTCTTTTGGTATTCCCTTTGCATGTATATTGTTGTGCTTAATAGTGTCTCACATATTTCTGAGGTTCTATTTATGTGTTTATTCTTTCTGTTTATAGAGCACATAATTTCTACAGATTTGTCTCCAAGCTTGCTGATATTTTCCTCTGCCAATTCATATCCACTTGTGAGCCCCTTTGGTAAATTTTGTATTTCAAATATTGTACTTTTCAACTCCAGAATTTTAATTTGATTCTTTATATTTTCTATTTCTCTAGTGATATTCTATATTTGATGAGACAATGCTATTTTATCCTTTTTTTTTTACATGTTTAAGCATGGTTTTCCTTGGGCTTTCAAATGTAATTATAATAGTTACTTTGAATATTTTGTCTACTAAGGCTGACATTTGAGCCATCTCACATCCAGTTTTTTAACACTGCTGCTCTCCATCTCCCATTTCTGGGGACACAGTTTTCTGTGTAGGTACCTCACAATTTTTTGCTTACAGTTGGACATTTTGGATAATTTATTGTATCAAGTCTAGATATTGATTTCCCTTTTCTTTTTCTTCAGGGATTGCATTTATTTTTATTTCATTGTATGTTTATTTGTTTAGTAACTTGGGCAAGACTATTTTAGTAAAGCGTATTTTCTTTTCTTTTTTTTTTTTTTTGAAATTTAGTCTCCCCCTGTTGTCCAGGCTGTAGTGCAGTGTCGCAATCTCAGCTCACTGCAACCTCCAGTAAAGTGTATTTTCTATACAGTGTAAAGCCTCTGCTGTCACTCCTCCAAGGTATAAGGAGATTATCTTTGTGTATGAAGACAATCATCCTGGTATAATAGTGATTCTACAGGGCTTTCATAGATAGTCTTTCCTTTATATTTCTCTTAACCTGTCTACCTCTGTTGGCATCTCCCCTATCTGGTAGACATCATGAATTGCCCGCTGATTGCTCTATTGAGTTCAACAATTCCCTGTAGCATAAACTACTTCAGTCTCTTTGAAACAGTAGTTTTTTGAGGCTAGTTTTTGAGGTTTGTTTTTACCAGATGAATGGTCTTTTTACCTTTCTTTTCTGGGTGTGTGTGTGTGTGTGTGTGTGTGTGCACGCGCCTTGTAACCTGGTAGCCTCTAGTTTGTCCTATTGTGAGATATCTAAACTCCCCTCCATTGCTTACCACCAAAATCTGTTTTGCAAATGCCTTCAAGTTCCCTACATTGTGGTCTAAATGAAGTCAATTCTCCTGGTGAACGCTTTGAACTACCCTGTTATTACTTGTTTCACCCCCTGGGAAAAATCTCTGCATGACTTCTCTATTGCTTGGAGTAGAGAGAGTGGCCCAATTCCTTTAGAGTGACACACTAGCTTCATGAACAGAGCACTTTTTTGCAGTCCCAACGTCTTCTTTTCTCAGCTTGACTCTTAGTACGGAACCCGTCTGCCTTTTGAGTAAGTTGGTTGAGGGGCTTTATTATCCTCAGCTTTCCATGCCTGGTTTGAGATCCCACCCTCTAAATGGGGTGGAGAATGCCCTTTACCTCTAATATATCCTCATTTGAAATACAGACCCTGCCACATGCTGCTGGGCAGAATGAGAAATAACAGTGGCATGATTCTCCTGAAGTAATACTGTTGCCCTTGGCTGCAAGCTGGGAAAGAATAATCTCTATCTTTTTGGCTCACCCCTTCAGAGTGGAGCTTTCATCATGCTGAACTGAGGGGGGAAAGGATTGTTCATGGTTCAAGTCCACACATTCTTGTTTTTCTTATAAAGATTTAGTACATTTTCTTGAACAAGTGTTTATTTATCTTTTGTATGCACTTAGAACAATTTCTGGAAACTGTATTTTTATTTTTTAAAATTTGTTATGGTTATTTACTGGGGACAGAGCTTTTCATCCACCATTCTGGAACTGTTTTTCCTCCCTTGCTATACTTTACAAATTACTAGACTACTCTTAATGACAGCTATTTAGTTTGCAATTTGGAAAATAGCACACTAGCAGATTGAAGATAACCCTTTTAATGTCTGTGGACGGTAGAAATAAATTTCTGCTGTTGGTCGAAGTATCTAGGTCATTTATGAAGAGCTTCAGAGTCAGGGACTGCTGATACCAAGTGTAATCAAATTGCTGGTTGAGCTCAGATAACCATCACTGGTGCCCAGATCAACCATCCTATAACATTCATTCATTGTAACACATCCACTCTCATAGGCTAACCACGAATAATAAGAATACATGTTTGTAATACAAAGGCTACTGCTGCATGTCCGACTTTAATCTAATGCCATTTTTTTTTTCACATAAAGAGAAAAGCACATTGTGCAGGTCTTTGCCTCTATGTGCTCTTGGTAAATTGTCTTTCAATTGACATCCTCATGGGGCTATCAGTGTTACTTCAAAACTGTTGACAAATTTTTAGGTTAGAATTGTACTGCTCTAGTCTTATCAGCTAACTCCAACCACATAATTGTCTTCTTTGAAACTAATATGTCGTATTTTCAAAGTTCCAGAAAGTTTATAGTCTGTTTTATATTTATATAAATAATATGTTTTATATATATGTTTGTAGTCTGATATATATAATCTGTTTTATATATGTTATTTTTATAGTCTGATATATATACATGTTATGTTATGTCTGATATACATAGATATGTCTGATATATATAGGTTATATACATGAGACATATATAACATACATATATATATAACATAATGTAACCTGCATATCAGACATATATATGTATATATAACATATATATGCTATAAGGACACATTTCTATATATATGTCACTCAAAAATGGGCTTGTAGTCAAGGTATGTTGATAGGCATCCACAATGCCTACTGTAAAAAGTGAAGTAGAGGTTCCTCTTCAAAGAGACTTTCCTCCCCACCTAATTAAAACAAATAGTAACTTCTCTTAAAAGCAAAATGTATTGAAAGACCTGTGCTAACACTCTTAAATATCTGCTAGCCGTAATAAAGACATCAATATACTTTGTGTTCTTAGCTCCCACAATTTAGCCTAAATATTTGCCCTGGCATGCTTATACTGGTTCAAGCAAGCATTAGGTCATAGCCTCTTCCTCTTCCTTATTGGGAGGTGTTTTTACCTTTCTCAGCATTCCACAAGTTACTTCCTCCTTCCTTTGTTCTCCTCGGTCTTTGTCTCTTTTGAAACGTTCTAAGTTGCTAGCCAATCCGGACAAATACAGAATGTGAGGTCCCGTTTCAGCCAATGGAAACTGGACACAGCAGTGGGGTGGACACGTCAGGTTATGAACAACCCTGTCTCCTTTGTTCAGTGTACTCTCATGGCAAAACTGCTGGCAAGTGTACCCTTTCTGCAGAAAGTAAAAATGGTCTTGATGAGAAAATTAAATTTATGTTCAAGTGCTATTTCTTTGTGGCACCGGGGAACAAGCATTTGTAACACTACCATCATTCTATTTTTTTGGACCTACACAAATGTCAATTAAAAAAAAATTTCTAACCCTGTCTCTCTTACTTCCTCCAGGGCCAAACATCTTAATAAGCCAATTTGCTGTATGTATATAGTTGACACAAGCAAAAAATCTTCTCTTAACCACTTCCTGAAAAACAATTTTTTTAAACTATGGAGTTTTCTTAAAATATTTTTGAATGTTCAGGATTTAATCTTTATCGTTCCTAGACATACTATTTTTTCTCACATAGCACCACACCCAGAGCATCAGGTTGGTGCAGCTTGAAAGTGACAGCCCAGTGAAAATGGGATCTAAGATGTTTAATTTAATTTTGATTAAAGCATCTGCATTCACTAGTTTGACTGGCATGATTTCAGTTATGAAAAATAATGATTGAGTACTTGGTTGTATACTGTGTTTACCAAGTCAACCAAATCTGGCTCAAGAGGAAAATGGTTGTGGAAATAATGGATTTCTGTAAGTTTTATACAACTGTGCTTGTACTTCTTGCACCAAATCCCTCTAAATGACAAGTCCAGGTGTGATTATGTGATATTTAGGGAAAAAATTATGTTATAGTTACTTGAATAGAACACATCATTTCTGTCATAGTGGAAAGACAGCAACAACCTTAGGCACTTGTGAAGGAAACTCTTTAGACCTTGAGAAACACAGGAGAAAGAGGGACATTAATGATCTTGTCTTCCAGACCTGCCCCTTAATCTTTTCTCTCAAAGAGAAAGAATCCGATGTGGCTCCTTTAAATATTATAAACACCTTAATTTGGCTGGACGCAGTGGCTCAGGCCTGTAATCCCAGCACTTTGGGAGGCTGAGGCGTGTGGATCATGAGGTCAAGAGTTCAAGACCAACCTGGCCTATATGGTGAAACCCCATCTTTACTAAAAATACAAAAATTAGCCGGGTGTGGTGGCACACACCTCTAGTCCCAGCTACTCGGGAGGCTGAGGCAGGAGAATCACTTGGACCTGGGAGACGGAGCTTGCAGTGAGCTGAGACCACGCCATTGCACTCCAGCCTGGGCAACAGAGCAAGACTCCATCTCAAAAAAAAAAAAAAATAGAAAACAAACCTTAATTTAACCTGACTTTTAGGTCTGCATCACCCTGCCAAATGATTCTGATCATAATTTGATCAACATATCCATCAATATTACCAAGAAGTCTTCTGGAAACATCAGGAGGAGGACCCTGATACTGTCCCTCCCAGACAAAACACCTAGCAGCAATTATGGATGACTTTTGCACATGCAATTCCATAGCCATTTCTCAATTGTTCTGTGTAGCAGATGAATGCAACCTGGGTGATGGAGTAGACAGAAAGGACAGGCTTGGATACGTGTCTTCTAATTGAACTATGTTGATATTCAATACTTTAAACTGAACTAGGAATTTAAAGACCAGCTAGCTATCTGGAAAATCACATTGGAATCATTGACTGATATAGGTCTCACCTGGGAAGCCTCAATTGTTATGCTCAACGTAATGTTTCCAAGGTCACCATATGTGACCTAGGACTGAACATCTTGTGTAAAAATAAAGCATTTGCTTGCCTCTTTCCTGGAAACATAACCTTAAACCAAAGAGGTTGCTATAGGAGTTTAAAGAAGCACAAGCAGTAGATCATGTAGCCCTCAGATGACTACATATTCCTCCCCCAAATGAGGCTTCTAATGGTCTTTGTGGGAGGTTTCTTGTAGGATAAGTGACTGATTACTTATGCTTACCATTTGGGAAATTATCTCTACAATGGGAGTCATCAAATTAGAAAAGATAGTAGAAAGATTCTTTCTGACATTAGCTGAAGTGATCAGTAACACCTCTTCAGTCCCCAAAGTGATTTAGGTCAGTCTCAACTCTCTGGCCAGGGTTGTTATGAATTATGTAATTTCTCTACTTTTTGTTCTCACAAACCAAGTTGAAGTCTGTGAAATAGTTTATGGGAATTTTTTTTTTCTTGGATCCGGCTAGATGTGGAACTCAGTGGGTGAGGCATTGCTGAGGTCAGTATTGTAGGTTGGTTTCATCTTCCTGTGTGGAAACCTATTGAAAGCAGTGTTAGTTGAATGCTGTATGGCACAAATTAAATAGATATGGTCCCAGCCTTTCTAAGTTAGATTAATTAGAGTAGATGGTAGAGTGGTATACTCATGTAAAAGATGCATAAGCCAAAAAGTTATTAAATCAAGGTAGGAATCTCTTTGGATTTCTTGTGTTTGTATAGCTTTCAAGCAAGTAACTTGATGTCCTTAGCAGTGGACAATCTTTTTATGAATGTTTTTACAGCATACATTCTTAGAAGATTAGTGTCTCCCTCTAGAACCAAGTCCAGTCATGCTGACTATATAGTATTGTAAAGATAATATATTCTTCCTGAAAAGAGGGGCAGTCATGCTCATTGCCCAGTATAGGACATTTGGAGTTCCTTTCTTTTAAGCTAACTTACGGCAAGTGCAGTACATCTGGGCCCATATTGTGTTGTTTCCTCGGGACTTGGGATCTAGGGAAGGCAACACAGATGCTGATGCTCATGAAGCTGACTGATCTGTGACTTATAACATTTTTAATCCTTGATTCATAAGTCTCGTGTCTTACAAACAGCATGCAAAAGATTGTGGTAGGCAAAGTTTTAGGATGCAAGTGGCATAAAATGGTGGACCATAAATATTTTTTGGCATAGATGTAACACCTTTTAATCATATCTTTTGGATTATGTTAAGTGAAGAGTAGGTATAGACACAATTCTAAAAGGAAACATTTTAATGAAAATAATAATATAGCTAAGTTTATATTTTTTCTCATTTTAAGACAATTTTAATTTTATTAAAAACAGAAGACCATGAATTTTCTTTGTTTAAAGAAAGTTAAACTCCTTTGAATTATTTACAGAATAAAAAAACTTTGCTTTGAGACTTTAATATCATATATAAGGCATTATACATTCTGTAAATAGCATGAGTAAGAAATACAGACCTTAGAATGGTTAGACTGTCCATTCTTGAGTGCTTTAATTGGAATATATGTAAATATTTATTTGAACTATATTATATGAAATATAATATTTCCCCATAGTTTTTGTCACATATTTTGTAATAATATTTTATTTAATATGGTTTAGCATAATACAATGTCCACACTTGAAAATGAAATTAATACAAGTCAAAGTTGCAAATGTGGTGACATTCAACGTTTCTGCATTTTAGGAAATAAATGCTAAAATCTCTTAGTTGCAAGATAAGCATGTTTCCCCCCTATTTTGTGTTCTTACAGGTCATTTGACTGAAGGCCACCAAAACAGTTGTCTCAAGTGTGAAAAGAGGTATTTACAAAGACTTGAAACATTCTTTCATATTCCCCAATGATAATATTTCAGGCAAGTAGTCACTAATGCTATAGTATTATAAAGCTAGGAGAAATACATCTTAAAATAAATGATTAAGTTTATACAGTTCCAGAGCTGAGCAAACAATTTTTCTTTGTTTTCCAAATATTTGAGTATTGTGGTAAAATAGCTATTATGCCCTCTCCTATAGCTAGTCTTTTATCTTTAGACAAAATTTATTTTTAATATTGAATAAGCAACACTTAATTGGAGTTTGCATCTGATTGTTGCCTAATAAAACATAACAAATCATATAATAATTCCAGTTTGAGCATTTTATTTATCAGCACTTGCTAGACAGATTAACTGTAACTTAGCAGGTGTGAACCTGAAAAAGCAGCCCTGTTTTGGAAGATTCAAAGAAATATATATGATTATGCACAAAGTTCTTACAATATAGGCAAGTCAATAAAACTATTATTTTCATATCAAATGAGTGCTGGAAAATTTTAGTTAAATTTTTGTTAGAGATCCTTGAATAAAGGGGCTTATTTTAGAGATAATTAGATTTGTTCTTAATATTTTAAAAATACTGTTTGAGATTCTTTTTTCATTGTTTCATTTTAGATCACTATATTTTGTACAAATGAAGAAACTGAGTTAAAGAAAGATTAAATGTCCTGAACGATACCAATAACTAATGACTGATGAGGTGGTAAGCCTAGAATTGTATCTTAATTGGTGACACTCAAGACCCTCATGGTAAAACACTTTTTATATGCCTCTCATGGACTCAAATATAAAGAAGTCACCATACCAAAAATCCATAAACCCAATCACCACTCTCCCAGTAGAAATCTCTATTTAGTAGTAATATATTTTTTCTTTTGACATTGAAAAAGTATCACTTGAAGTGCTTTTAAAAGATATTTCTTTTTCAAGTTAAAATAAAAAGTTATAGAGCACTAAGAAAGAAGTCACATATTTGCAGTTGATATAATTTAGGAAATATTTCACCAAATTTCTAATGAATTTTACCTTGTTTACTTACAGAAATTCAAATTCCACATACCAAAATATTTAAATAGAAATAAATAATTTTAAATATAAAGGAAATATAGACATGACTAGCCTACATATAAGCTCATAATACTGTCATGTGCCAGGCTACATGAACAGTGTACACATAGTACTGTTACACATAAGCACATAATACATAAACACATGATACTGCTAAAAGAGGGACAGTCACTTTGATCATTTTAAGTGAAAATTTAAAATAATTTATATTGAATTATAATTGTCAATTGTCATCTAGAGTAACTATATTTAAAAATATAGTTTAAGTTATTACCCTAAATAAAACTCTAGGTTATTGAAGATGGTCTTAAAAGAAATTTAGTATAGTACTATCATTTTTATGAACATGATTTTGGTAGATTTTCTGCATAATTCTGTAATATTTCTTTATTAATTAAAGGTGTAATATGGGCATAAATTATGCTGTGTATTTACTGCTTGACTCTCTAGGGCAATTCAATAGATTTCACAAGAAAGATTTGTACTATTCAAAGGGAATAGACTGATTTTTTTTGAAGAGTTTCAATACCAAAGAATACGCCACATGTCTTTAAAAGTCACACAAGTGTGTATACCTAAGGATGTAAGGGGAGATAGTGTTTTCCATTCTATTTAATTTTTCAAGCAAAAATGGTACTAACAATAGTCTATATGTTAACTTAATCTTTTAAAAATTGGCTTTGAAAAGACTAAAAAATAAACTAGACATACCCTATACTTTCTAAAACATATACAAATTTTGAGGCATATCATAAAATTCATTAATGTCATGTGTACAATTCAATACTTATCATAAAAGTCTTTTAAAACATTTTGTAACCTCAATAATCTTGTCCATTAACTTAATTCTCATTCTCTCACCTCTTCCCTATTTCTTGCACCAGGCAACCAGTATCTGCACTTCCTTGTCTAACTTGTTACTTTGAGATTTTAGACTTACAGAAAAATTATCAAAATTCAGAGATTAACATTGGTATGGTGTATTAGTCTGTTCTCATGCTGCTATAAGGACATACCTGGGTAATTTATAAAGGAAAGAGGTTTAATTGCCTCACAGTTTGGCATGGCTAGGCATGCCTCAGAAAACTTACAAGCATGGTGGAAGGGGAAGCAAACACATCCTTCTTCACAAGGCAGCAGGAAGGAGAAGATTGTGGGCAAAAGAGTTAGCGGTGGGGGGAAAACCCCTTATAAAACCATCAAATCTCAGGAGAACTCATTCACTATCATGAAAATAGTATGAGGGTAACGACCCCCATGATTCAATTACCTCCTACTGGGACCCTCCCACAACACCTGGGGATTATGGGAACTACAATTCAATATGAGATTTGGGAGGAGACACAGCCAAACCTTATCATATGGTATGATGAACTGAACAGCAGAATTTATTTGGATTTCACCATTAATATTCTTTTTCTGATTTGGAATCTAATCTAGGATTGTTTTATTTCTCATCTTCCTGTGATAAGTAGAATTAAGCTCGTCCTCTCTTCTTCCCCAAGATGTTGTTCTTTAATCCCCAATACCTGTGAATATTTTACTTGACATGGTAAATAGACTTTGCAGATGTGATTAAAGGTATAGGTGCTGAGTTAGGCAAATTATTCTTGATTTTCCAGGTGGGTTCTTTCTTATTGCATGAATCCTTAAAAACAGAAAATTGTTCCTGGGCATAGTCACAGATCGATGTGAAGATAGAAGACAGGTGAGAGAGTTGTGAAGTTGTTTGCATGAAAGATAAGGAAAATGGGTCAAACCAAAAAAGGTTAGTCATCCACTGGAAGCTAGAACAGCCAAGGAACTATATTTTGTCCCAGAACCTATATAAAGAAACACAGCCCCGCTAACACCTTCTTTTAGCCCATGAGAACCATGTCAAACTTCTGACGTACAGAAGAGTGAGACATTAAACTTGCGTTAAGCTACTAAATTTGTGGTATTTTTTTTTTTTTTTTTACAGCAGCTTAGGGAATCTAATAGTTTTCTCCAATCTGTGACAAAATTCAGTGTTCCATTACATTTTATGATCTTGATATTTTTTAGCAGTCAGGTCATTTATGTATAGAATGTTTCTTAAGTTTTGTTTCTCTGACTTTTTAATGATCGGATTGGAAAGGACACCACAAAACTGGTTTGCCCTTCTCCGTGCATAAATCAGGGAGTTACATGGTGTTAACCCAGGCATTGTTTATGGCATTGACCTTGAGCAATTAGTTAAAACAGTATCTGCTAAAATTATACACTGTACATTTACTAGTTTTCTCTTTTATAATATAGTTTATAATTCTCATTTTGGAATTCCATTGGTTATTTTCTATCCCTCATACTTTCTACAATTTTAATTGGGTCTCTTCTCTAAAGAGTTGTGTCTTTTTCTTTCTTCCACTCTTTCTTTCATCAGCAGGGAATCATGAGTGCTTATTTTATTCTTTAGGTTATGATTCAATGTTATCATTATTGATTTTGTTTGTCAAGGTATTGTAAGTTTGCTGTGGGGAAAATTTTCAGGTTAGTTCCCTATGCACTTTTGACATTCCCCTGTTTTCTTTTCTTTCTCCAGCACCAGAATCAATGAACTCTGCAAAGATCCTGGACTCCTTCTCCTGCTGCATAATAAAGGTCTGGGCACTGGGTCTGCTTCTTGCTCCTGGGGTATTACTGATGGATTTTGAACTACAGAAGGGAAAAATGTTCTTCAGTGATTTTTAATATTATTAATGCTCAGAGTGAGTATTGGGTTAGAGAAGCAATTTACACAGGAGTTTAGTTTAGAGAAGCAATTTACACATTAATTTCTGTTGTCTTGAGTCATTTATTTTTTATTTCTATTACTCTGAAATTTTAATCAGAAACCACAGTTTTTATTGTGCTTATTATCATTGTGTAAAATGAGCACAATGCTATAATAGGGATATTCAAGAAAACAATCATTGTTGCAGAGCATTATTGATGATTATGTTTTGAAGCAAGATAAAATTAAGCATGAAAAATATTATTGTAAAAGAAAGAAATATAATTAAATATCAAAGATTATCTCAAATAACTATGATAATAATGTTGTTCTTAAAGAACTTAAATCCTGGGCAAACTACTTCCACTGTCAGTCCCCAGAGTTGTCATAAATAGCCTTGTATGTGCTTTTAGTATTGATTTGTACTAGGGTCTTTGGAAAATTTACTTCTTTAGTCAAAACTATTGATAGTAGAAGCTTAGAACTTCATATCCTGAAATAGGTCTTGACTTCAGGAAAGTGGCTTGACACCCAAGTAAAAACTTTTACAGTATTACTTAGCTTTATTAAACTTTAGGAATTTTATTTAAAATTAAGAATAGCCAGGCGCGGTGGCTCACGCCTGTAATCCCAGCACTTTGGGAGGCCAAGGCGGGCGGATCACGAGGTCAGGAGATCGAGACCATCCTGGCTAACACGGTGAAACCCCGTCTCTACTGATAATACAAAAAATTAGCTGGGCGTGGTGGCGGGCGCCTGTAGTCCCAGCTACTCCGGAGGCTGAGGCAGGAGAATGATGTGAACCCGGGAGGCGGAGCTTGCAGTGAGCCGAGATCGCGCCACTGCAGTCCAGCCTGGGCAAGAGCCAGACTCCGTCTCCAAAAAAAAAAAAGAATATAAAAGTTGATTTTGTAAGGGTTAGTTTAAATGCTATAGTTCATTCATACACATATAATTTTGGAACATTCTTTAAATCGGTATCTTGTACCTCCATGTATTCTTAACGATACTGCAGTTAAATTGGTTTTGTTTTAAATGAATTTCTCAAATCTGCTGTGGAATCAGAATAAACTAGATAGACAAACTTTTTGGCATTATTTTCCTGGGAAGGTCAGAAATATCTGAATGAGAGTCTAAGGAGCTCTTCTATGAGTAAAATGCATAGACTTTGGTGCTTAATCCTTATATTATCTAATTTGGCAGCTCTGAGAAATTATTTGTTCTGTGCTTCTTATTTGCCCCAAATTGAACTCTTTCATGCTTCAATGGGTGCTTCTAATTTTAATGTACTTTTGGTTGGATGACTATGCCTTGCTAATGCTATCCACATCCCCCATTAGTTTATTAAAGACTCGGCAGTCATAATTTCAAAAGGCTTAGTTTTGTTAGACAAACAATTTTAATACTTTTAGCCTCTCCTCAAAAAGCAGTTAGTGTCTTTCTGCCCCTCTATACCCAAGGTGAAATATTGCTTATCATTTGCACTTGGAGAATATTGAACGTGAAAGGGGGTACTAGTGGGCTACAGGACAAGTGAAATATGCATTGGAGTACATAAAGTCTATTGATTACGCTACATATACAACTTTTATAATGTTAAATAACTAAGTTTTTAAAAATCAGATTAGTATTCCAATAAGGATGCGCTATAGTTTATAAAAGGGATCAAATTATTTGCATTTAATATCAGGATTTTACTTTTGTCAAGGTTTTTTTTGATAAGAGGAAGCTTTACCAGAGTTTCTCTTTCTGTCTTATTCTGTTTTCTGTCAATTACCAGGAACCATGAGTTGCTCAAGCTACTTAGATTTTTTCATGTAATTGTCCAACATATGCATGATATTTATATGATTACATGTTTTCATTTGAGAAATCCAAAGCTAGGAGAATTTAAGTGTAATTTCTAAAACTTCTGATAGAACAGAGGTTCAGATTTGCAATCAAGTGCCATATCATTTCAAATCCTCCTTCACAAATCTCATGGAAAAATAGTATTATTACATTTAGATTTTAGGTTTCCTCAACTTTAAGTTTCACAATTTATTAAGTATTAATTGTTCAAAGACAAAAAGTGTGGAGCATATGAGACTATACCCTAAAGCTATATTCCTCAGATGAAATCACAGCTCTGCTACCTACAAGCTATGTGATCTTGGAAAAGTCACAAGTTTTCTGCCCTGAGTTCCCTTATTCTATGAACCCTCCCAGAGGAACCCATAGTTGTTTTGAAGAATAAATCAGTTTATGTAGTTAAAGTATTTATCTATTTTATAATAAGTTTGTTACCATATGTGAAGTGTTTATATTTATTTCATTCTAATTATTTTGAACTGTAATTAGATTTAATATATCTAATAAATATGTTTAGTTATAGCTAATTAAAATATAAAAATTTATATAAGGAAATATAAATATATTCATACATATTTTATGAGCATTATATATATGCATGTTTTTAAGTAATATATCCTTATAAGTATATCTGCTTATATATTTTACAAATGTGCATACGTAACTATAAGAGGTATATATTTGTAAATAAATAAATATAAATATAATATACAAGGTAAGTGAAAAATACTTTACAACAATTTGGATAATATATGTAAAGTGCTAATATTTATTACATCTTAGTTATTTTGATACTTCATTACTAGGAAGAATTCTATGTTATCTACAAACTTAGAAGTTTTCACTTTAATATAATTTCTACTCTGCTGAGAAAAATATTCATAAGAAACTGGTCACAGAATGGGACAAAGGGGAAATGTTGCCATTTATTTAGATGCTATAATAAGAATATACCTATAATCGGCCGGGCGCGGTGGCTCACGCCTGTAATCCCAGCACTTTGGGAGGCCGAGGCGGGCGGATCACGAGGTCAGGAGATCGAGACCATCCTGGCTAACACGGTGAAACCCCGTCTCTACTAAAAATACAAAAAATTAGCCGGGCGTGGTAGCGGGCGCCTGTAGTCCCAGCTACTCGGGAGGCTGAGGCAGGAGAATGGCGTGAACCCGGGAGGCGGAGCTTGCAGTGAGCCGAGATCGCGCCACTGCACTCCAGCCTGGGCGACAGAGCGAGACTCCGTCTCAAAAAAAAAAAAAAAAAAAAGAATATACCTATAATCTTTGTTCCCATCTTCATATCCTAAATCAATTCCTCATTCATCTACGTATACTTCATTAATCTCATTAACCCTATTTTAAATATGGTGTACTTTAGAACACTGCTGTTATTGAAAATTTGAATAAATAAAACATATCCTTTGGTTATACTTTTTCTCCATGCTTCTTATCCCCTCAAAACAAAAATTTAGAAAATTGTCATCATTAAAGCTACTTTTCTTTTGAGATGCTGTCATACACTCCTCAGAAAAATGGTGCAAAGTTGGTATAAAGTTCAGGCAAAATAACAGCAAGAACAACATAGTTGAAATGTGGTGTCAGGGCACTCGCCCAAGCCTGGAGAATTGCCAATGATATAGCTGTGGTATAAACCCATATATGCTTGGCTCGAAAGCTACTGTCTTTTCACTGTGTTGATTTTTCTCAGGAAGTGAAATTCTGCTTCATCAATGAATAACAGGATTTTATATAAAACTTTGAATGACATAGGTGGGACAATTTGCATAGACCAACAAGTCCTCAAACTGGCCACAAGGTATTTATAATGTATAAGCTAGGTTGTAAATTTTGTTATATTTTTCATGAAAAATACAATTTATGCAAATTTTTCTTACTAAAACCATGGATCAAATAAAATGTGTGTGTGTGTGTTGTAAAGAAGTTTAAAATTGTTAGATGAAAAAAATCATTAAGAATATACTAAAATATGTCAAAATCATGTACATTTTGATTTGCAAACTGAATCTTGGTACAATTTAGGTCAAACTGTTTATATTCCCTATGGATTAAGTAAAAGCATAATATGTACTAAATAAATTGTTCAAGGTCTCATGGTAAATTTTATGAAATCCTGAATGAGAACTTACTTCCCCTGACATTAAAGAGTTGTTCTTTATTTATTCCTAATGCATTGCCTATACATTTTTATAATTTAGAGAAGTATGTTACATAAATATTAGTATATGCAAAAACCAAATAACTATAAAATACACATGACAACCCTGCTATCAGTTTGACCTATATAAATTAATGTGCCACCTCTAATAAGTAAAAAATAATTACTATGTAATAACTTTTCTCAGAAATAAATACTTTCATTAATGTGGTCATAGATGTTTTGTGTGTCACATGTGTATTTCATAAGTGCAAGTTATTTAACAAATAAAAGTTCGTAAGAGTTTAAGAAGATTCTTTCTTAGCTGCAAGGTGAAATCCCTGTAATAATTCCATATAGTTAATAATCACTATTAATTATAATTTGACCTTATTCATGAGGATTGAATAAGCTATAGTGTCTGGAATTTTATTAAATGCAGAGGCTCTGAATTAAGAAATATTTTTTACAATTTGCTAGCTATGTTATCTTAGAAAATTTATTGTTCTTTCTGTGCCTCTGTCATTTTTCTATAACGTGAGAATTATAATACGGGAGAAGCTGATTATGAGGAATAAAAAGTTCATCTGCAGCATTTCCAAAACACTGCTTTGTTTTTGGCCTTATTTCTTTTCTTTTAAGTTTTATGTAGCATATACCTTTGTAAATTTTTTATAAGACTTCATTAAATACATTTTTAATGAGGCTAGACTGTACCAAAAAACTGTTGGCATTTTGAGTTTTGCTTTATACTTACCTTTCTTGCTGAAACACTGCCATTTTCTAGAATTGTGACTGTCTTAACAATGAGAAAAAATATTGTGTTCTCCATAGTATTATGACACTCATGCAATCAGTTTTTGGAGGAAGTGGTCTAGATGACACGGTGAGGTGCTTAAGTCAGCTCTGCCTCTAGCAATATCTACCAAACAATATTTCTTCTGCTGATGTATGTTTCTCTAGTGGAAAGCAGTTTTATGATATCGGATAGCAATGATAACTCTTGGTAATGTTAACTTTCCTGTGTACCCTAGGAAGATAAGTTTTTATAAGCAATTAACACTGATTTCTTAATATAGTAGAAAAAGCTATAACATTTATATATGTTTCACAGTTACCATTTCTCTACTTTTCCTTCTTGTCAAGTGTGGTTTAGTTTAGTGATCAACTTGGATCTTATAGCTCATCTAGAAAGTAGTAAGTAGAAAGTATCTCTGAAGTTACTTTAAACTGTTATCTCCTAAAGTTACTACTATTTCTCTTTAAATGACTACTCCATGATAGTTATGCATATTTTTAAGGCCTTACCCTACCTAGCTTAGATTTGGTCTAAGTCACCAAATTTCTCCGTTAGCAACTGATTTCAACTCAGTATTTATAAAGGATATTCATTGCCATATGAGATAACCTCAATGACCTGGAAGAATTTATGCAATATATAAAAGAAGATTATATATTTCCTCTAAGTAAGAAAGTTAGAATATAGAAAAAAATTTTTGCAAGCAGTTGAACAAAATATTTGTTAAAATAAAACATGAAACATTATTAAAACAAAAGGCTATATTAAGTGCAAAAGAGGGTAAATATATGTTTTTAAAATAATAGCAGACAAGTTTAAAGAGATAGAACTTGAAGTAGTGTGGACATAAGCATATATCAAGATGCATTCAAATCTGTATCAATATAACTTTGCTTTTATTATATTTAATGTTATAATTTCAATGTATCTTCATATCAGGGAAGTGTTAATCCTATTCTAATTTTTCAGAAAAATAATTTCTTCTTGACTAAGGGCTGATGATGCTTTTTATTTTAAATATAATAGTTAATAATAAACAGAAAATCAGAAAACCAACATGAATGTTCTTCAGGAGAATTATTAATGATAAATTACACTCAATAGATTTAAACACTACTCACTTTATAAATTTTATTTTTTAAAATTATACTGCAATTCTGAGGTCTCTTAAGGAACATTGTGCTTTAACTGAATGTATGTATCCTACAACTGTTGTTTTACCAAACAAGAACATCTTGAATGTGTTTATGTTGTAGACACATTAATGGATTTCTTTTCATATTTAAAATACCAAGACATTTCCAGATTAGAACGTTGTCTAATTCAAGGCAACCTAACATCAATATTGAATTATTACTAAAATTTGTGTGTTCCATAAGTATTGTTTAATCAATGAATTTTTTTATTGTTAAGAACAATATTAGATTGAGATATATTTAAGATAGAGGATAATTTCTCTTAAATCTTCTCAGTTATGAGCACCAGGAAAATTAATAGACATATTATATTTACAAGCAAACTTTTCAAACTTTCTTCTACCCTTTCTTTGCTATTATCCTTGCCTCTGAGTGTTAATTCATCATTCTTTTTTTGTCAGCTGTCTGCACTGTTAGTTGAGGATTTCCAAAATGCCAGAAGGTGCACTAACAGCTGTAGATACTTGAGTCAACAAGGTAATATCAGTTGATCTTGTTCTAGACAATACACATATACATAATTGCACAGAGTACATGTTGTGGAGTCACTTGGCACATTTCAAAATATAACCTTTTGTTATTGCACTAAGTGCCTGAAGCGGCACAGAATTTTCACAATAATATTTCTGCCCCCAATTATTTTTTAAATTCTGAAAGTTTGGGGATCAGGTATTCTTCAAGAGTCACAATAAAAAATGTAATTCTCATAATACTTGGATAAGTTACTAAGCAATCTAACCTCTGCATTGCTCTACTTCTTAAATGCACTTCAGTGAATGAAACTGAATGTCCCTATTCAGGAAACATGCTCATGGCATCGGTGGAGTTATACCACATATATGCATGTTGTTAATTTAAAGTTTAGATAAAAAAGCAATCTCTATTTATGATATAAAAAGAAGAAAAGAAGAGAGATAGAACTAGTCACAGATATTGTACCTAAAGAACTTCAATATCTAAAGGGAAATTTAACTCTGATCCTTTAAGAGTAATCCTGTAAGTTATTAAATGAAACTATATCTATATAGTGTTAGTTATAAATTTAGAAACCTAAGTTTCCCATCTCATATTTGAGGGTATAATCACTCCAGTCTCTCAGAGAATATGCAGAACATACATCTCTGGTAGATCCATCATCACCTGAATTGATTGGATTAGAGTGTACTGAAAGTTTAAGAGGCTACTTTAAAGTACTAGCAAATGGAGTGATCAGTTAGTGAGTTCAATTTTCCAGATTCCAGGTAGGATGCAAAAACACCTTGGTCTGTGACAGGCTGTGCCCCTAGTGAATACAATAGGAAAGCAAACTGAAAGCATCCTGAAGAATACGGAAAGCTAGAACCAGGTCAGAAAATCAAAAGTAAGAACACGGAACAGTCGTTCCAGTGACTACATAGAAATCAGTCAGGAGAAATACCTAAAGAGTCAGGATTCAGGGCTCACATTTCATGTGATGCTGGAGATGAAAAAAAAAAAAAAAAAAGACAGCACTTAAATTTCTTCCACTTTAAAAATTATGTTTGTTTGGTATTTCCTCCTTTACCAATTCTGGCTTACATTTTTATTTTTAGAGGTTAGTTCACCTTACCCTTTAAGAAGTTGTGATCTATAATATCACAGTCAAGAACACTCTTTCTGTAAACTCCAACAAAAATGGATTACTAGAGGAGTCTAACTTGTTTTAAAATCATGTCATAAATAATGTATTATCAACCTTGTAAAGTCTTGCACATATGTATACATATTTGAGAGGAACCTGCATTTGTATAATTTCATAGATGTATAGCATCACAAACGTATTAAAAATATTATATATATGCCAATATAATTGTATAAACATGTATTTTTATTTGATGGCAAAAGTTGGTTCATAAGCTGGGAGAAATAATTTTCTCCATAATGTTCATTAGTTTATATGTTCATGGGATAATATTCTAATTCATTTTCTAAATGCATTGTATTTAAGCTTATGTCTAAGAATTTTTTTGAATCTAATTTAAGAAGTTTTCATAATTCACTATTTGAAAACATATCACTCTTTTTTCTTCCTTGCAGAAACTTCTGTACTTTTTCTCTCAAGGTCATACAGCCCTGAATCTGATAGCAACACAGCTTCAGCAATAACAGCAGATGCCATCTTAGATTAATGTGAGTGAATGTTTTTTCACAATTTTTATAGTTTCTCTTCTTTGCACCCATTTCGTCAGGGAATAATGTTGGGTTCAATGCTGGGTGCCCTAGAGGTGCCCTAGAGTTATTTTAACGAATTCAATTTGCTTTGCTTTTCATGTAAGCACGGTTTTTCTTCTTAGATATTTTTTGGAGGTAATACGAGAAACTATTTCTTACATAAAATATTTTTAAATGTTTACTCTTTATATAAGCCTTCATTATAGAATCATAGAATTAAAAAAGCAGAGACTATAGAGATCATCTATTCTACTTTTTCTCAAGGATAATAGACAGAGGTTTTTGCCTTACCACCACTCATTTCTATTTTTGTTTCTTTTCATGAATGTAGTGATTCTTACCTGCTTTGCCCACTTTTCCTATTTCTTCTTTAAGTCAGTAGTGGAGAATTTAACTAGTTTACTTTTTTGTAGTATATTTTGAATTATGAAACACTAAAGTGGTTTTAAGTCCTCATTTCACATAAAGAAACTACATTGCAGAACAGCTTAGCTATTTAACAAAAGCACACAAACACCTAGTAGCAGAAGAAGGTCCTGAATGGCTCAGAAATGCAGGGCTATTTCCCCCTGTGAATTCTAACCTAGGAAGTCTACACATGAAACCGGAGCTTTGACTCCTTTCCTACTGCACATAACTGTCTGGAGACGGAGTCTTAGCCTGTCGCCCAGGCTGGAGTGCAGTGGTGCGATCTCAGCTCAATGCAACCTCTGCCACCTGGGTTCAAGTGATTCCCCTGCCTCAGCCTCCGCCTCCTGAGTAGCTGGGATTACAGGTGCCTGCCACCGTGCTTGGCTATTTTTTTTGTATTTTTAGTAGATATGGGGTTTCACCATCTTAGCCAGGTTGGTCTTAACTCCTCACCTTGTGATCCACCCATTTCGGCCTCCCAAAGTTCTGGGATTACAGGCATGAGCCACCGCGCCTGGCCAGAGCATTTTTCATATGTTTATTGGCCATGTGTATGTCTTATTGTGAAAAAATGTTTATGTCCTTCGTCCACTTTTTAAATAGGGATACTTTTTGTTTCTGTTTGTAGATTCTGGATATTAGTTCTTTGTAAGATGCATTGTGTGCAGATACTTTCTCCCATTCTCTAGGTTTTCTGTTCACTGTGTTGATTATTTCTTCTTGCTGTGCAGAAGCTTTTAAGTTTGATAAAGTCCTATTTGTCTATTTTTGTTATTGTCACATTTGCTTTTGAGGTCTTAGTCTTGAATTTTTGCCTAGACCAATATCTAGAAGAACTTTTTCTAGGTTTTCTTCTAGTATTTTTATAGTTTTAGGTCTTACATTTACGTCTTTAATCCATCTTCAGATTTTTGCATATGGTGAGAGATAGGAATCTAGTTTCAGCTGCCTATTTAAAGAACTATGATGTAGCTGAGATTTTTCAGTGTACTTGAAAGCTAGCAAGTTAGCCTGACACCATTACATGGATGTTGATAGAAGAGCCAAGACTCTTGGGTCAGATACAAAGGTCCTTACTCAGAAATTACAATAGCCTCAGCCACAGTCATACAGAGTAATGTCAAGAGGGCCAGGTGAGACATGCACATGTAATGTGATGCATTATAGGAGAGGGACCTGAAACTTAGAGAAACCCACTTTTATAATAGGCAGTAAATATGCCTTCTTTGTTCTGGAGGAAGTCACTAATACTACATGTCAAGCTCAGAAAAGTTTGCTCTTTGCTATGGAGAGAAATACTGTATCTTTCAAGGCAGTTAAACGTTCTTGAAAACATATTTAATAAGGATTTTTTAAAAAATGGCAATGAGAAATCAGTGTCACAGCTCTCAAAGTGTACAGAAACATAAGAGACCCAGGGATCATTGTCTCCCACCCACCCCTTTCTACACAATGACAATGTCTTAATTGTAAGATCAAAAAATAGCATGACAGTTTAAATTGGAACATGTCATTTTTATTTTGTCAGTATAAACTGTCTATTGTTACAGGATCAACCAGTATGTATTATTGTTTTAAGGAATACATTCATGGATGCAATTAGAACATTTTTTTCTGCCACGTTTGTTTGTTTATTTGTTTTCATCTTGTGTTCTATTGCTCCAGTTTAAGTCAAACTTGTAAGATAAGGTTTCTTAACTTCCTCATAGGACTGAGAAAAAGATTCTGAGTTTTACTAAGAATTACCTGACTCACAGCTTAGCTATTACAGAGTAGATAGGAACATGTGGCAATTTGTTGGGGTGATCAGACCCAACACCAGGTTGTGGGGTTGACAAAGTTCGGTGGAGTCAAAGGATTGAGAAAAAGACAGTTTGAGAGAGAAATGTGGAACACCAGAGGGCCATCACTATCGTGGAGGCTGCGAAGGCCCCGAGTTCTGGGAGCCCACGGTATTTATTGGTAATCCAACAAAGAAACAGATGGTGAGAATGTGGAGGTCAAAAGGGCACATTGCATTAAGCACATGATTTACAGCTGTGATTGTTTAGCATTTATGTGGAACATGTTCTGCTACTTGAGATAATGGAAATAGGAGCAAGGAGCCAGCAAGTCTAGACACATTCCAGAGGACATTATGCAATCCCTGCCTCAGTTTCCCTCCCAACACTCAGCTTTTTCCCAACATGCCCCCCCTTCTCTTTTTTGTAAAAGAAGGTATCATTATTACTATAATTACTACTAGCTATCATTATTACTAGCATAAAAGGTAGCCTTTTAATTGAGCAAGTCGATTGCAGGCTGTGCAGCCCTTAATTGCAGACTGGTGATCCAGCTTCATTTTTCTTAGCCCTTATTCAAACTGGAGTCACTCTGGTTTGAATGCTTCCCACATATCTCCCCTTTCCCTTTTACAAGAGGACCCTTAATCCTAGGGGTTGCAGAAGGATGAAGGTCCGTCTTCTGTAACTCCTTCCTGCTGAATAGGGGCGGTGATATTCCTGCCTATTAGGGTCTCTTGTATTCAGGGTAGAGAGGTGCTGAGTCAGAAAGCATTGGTCCATTAAGCATTGTGACTCCAGTTGGTCCTTGTTCCATCTTCGCATTCACATTCAACTGGCTCATGGCTCGTACTGGGGGAACCCAGTCCATGGTTGTGATCCATGGGTCCCTCCAGTTTCCTGTTACATGGTTGTACACATCTTGAGGACATCCGCACGGTTCATTCATCTCATGTAAAAACACAAGCATATTCTCACCCCCATGTTAGTAAATCTACTGAAACAGAAGCAAAAACTTCTGTGGCTGTAGCTGGGAGGCATGCCATTGCTGAAGCATTTGTTAACTCCGTTTCTGCCTCTTTCGTTAATTACCATGAGGTAAAACTTTCCACTGATAATGAGAAACAGACCTTTTTTGATTAACAGAAGGCATAGAGAAAGCAAATTGAGGCTTTTCAAACCTGCAATTCTCACTGTACATGTGGGTCCACTAGATGCTGTGGCTTATGATAGATCTTGAGATGTTTGGTGGCCACCCACATAGGCATCTGATTGTCACCTGGACAGACACAAGCAAATCCTCTTCCCCATAAAATTATCTTTAGGCAGGGATCAGAGGAAGTAGACTCAGAGGTAAGGAGAATTTGGGGGCCTAATGGCTTCCTGATGTTTGATAGCTGTTCCCTTGGAAGTTAGGAATTCCCTTTCTCTCCATATTGCTGCGTGGGCATGGAGGACTAGGTAAGCATACTTAGAGTCTGTATATATATTTACCCCTTTTCCTTCTCTTAATTCTGGTATATAAGACCCCTGCTTTTCCTAGGATGTCTCTCCTTACCAAAGGGAGTGGGGCTTTCAGGAATAATTAGAAAGGCATGTGAAAAGAGTAAAGTTCCCCAGTCACAACTTAGTGGCTGGGAGAAGTATCTAGTGACTGCCTGTCCTAGGACCCCTCTAATAGTGACAGATGTGGAGGACAGTTGTCCGGGACTGGAGAGTAAGACCTAAAAGGCAGCGCCAGTGTCCAGGAGACAGAACCTTCTGGCTCTCAGTGGTCAAGCATACCTGGGGAGGCTGATGGCATGGGCTGGCACTTGGCCCAGGCACCCTCAGTCCTGCTGCTGGATCATCTGGTTAGTGGCTTCTGACTCAGAGGACCTTCGTCCCCTGGGGCAATGGGCCTTCCAGTGATTCCCTTGACATGAGGGGCATGGATGAGGGGGCAGCTTATTTCTATTCAGAATCTTTTTTAAAGTGTCCTTGTAGACAGCACTGGAAGCAAGCCCTACTAGGCATTCGATTTTCCTAGCCTTTCCCTTTTCCAGAGCCTCCAAAGTCTGCTTGCCTGAGGGTCATGACTAAAGCAGTGGCTTTTTTAAAAATCCCATTTGTCCCGTTCTGCCTACTCCTTATCTGTATTATATATTAAAAAAAAAAAAAAGTTTGCTAAGTTCAATAGGGTTTCTAAGTTTTGCTCCGGGCCTAACACAGACTTCTGAAGTTTTTTCTAATGTCTGCAGCTGACTGAGTGATAAATTTATCATTTAAGATAGTTGGCCTTCGTTAGAGTTAGGTGACAGACAGGTATGCTTCCTCAACTCCTCCCTTTGTCTCTCCAGAAAGGCGGTAGGATTTTCTTCCTTTCCCTGTGTTATAGTGGTTTCTTCCTAGTTTTCCTTAGTCCTTCTAACACGCAAGTTAGCAAACGTCTGCGGCACCAATCTCCATATTCTGATTCTGCGTCCCACTACACTGGGAACTTGCCTGCTGGCCTGTGGGGAATTGTTCTCTTTCCTCTGTTGTCATCTTATCATTGACCTGACTGAGATACCAGAGATCCCCAAACTCTCAGGCTGCAGTTATGGCGGCACTTCTCTCATTTGAGGTTAGTGTCTGATGTAGCAGTAACATTATATCTATGTCAAATCAAAGAATTGTCCTAACCCTTGTAAAACATCAACAGAGCCATCAGGGTTATCTGAGAATTTACCTAGGTCTATTTTGTTTCAGGTCTGAGAGGGGAAAAGGTTCATACACTCTGACTGGGCCGAATTCCCCAGAATACATCTTAGGGGAGTTTTTGCCTTGGGGGGAACGTTTCCGATCTGAAAAAAAGAACACAGGGATGCCAGCACCCCTAGTCATTTTCCGAAGCTGATGAGCGTTAGTCCTAGAGTGTCCTCTAAGATCCTAATGCTTATTCTCTTCCAGGGTGCGTAACCACCCATAGACCTCTGCTTATCGGATTAGTTATGCTCACCGATGTAGCAGTCCTGCACCTGTTTTCCCGCCTTTCTTGACCACAAAGAAAGGGGCCTGGGCTGCTGGATTCTAGTGATCCTTTACCAGCGTGCCCAACATTGCCTTTGCGCTCAGAGGTGAGTTCTAGAGCTGGGCTGGGTTCCTGAGTATTTCATAACAACCCAGCTGCCCCATCAAGATGCATTCCCATAAACAACAGTTCTTATGCAAGTTCATTTCAGAGAGGGTGTAGGTAACCTTTTGAGTCAGGATTGAGAGAGTTTGATTCTGTGAGTATTTTAAGGCTTGGCTGAGTGCAAACAGCTCGCACGTTTGAGCAGATTATTAGGCAAATTTCCTAACTCTGCTTCTACAAGAGTTTCCCTATCAATTACTGAACACCCATTGTTTGTTTCTCTTTTCTCAATCACCCGGGAGGAACCGTCTATCATCCTGTCCTGAAGGGAGTTCCTCCTAGGTCTGGTCGGACTTTTGTGTGGTAATTAAGGTTTAAATCCCCTGTTAGGAAACCTGCTAGGTTAAGGGAATTTTCAGTGGTTAATGTTAAATCACCTTTTTCTAACAGAATAGCCCCATACTTTAAGATTGGGTTAGTAAGCTACCTTTTTTTTTGTTTGTTTGTTTTAAACTTAGGATAGCTCTGAACTGGTGAGGTGTGCTCACAATGAGGTTTCCTCTAAAGTTTATTTTTTTCTACTTTCTTCTGCTGGCAAAGCAGTTGCTGCTACAGATTGAATGCATTTGGGCTATCCATGGGTTACTAGGTTAAGGATTTTTGATAGGAAGGCTACTGGTTGTCAGTGGTCTCAGTGCTTTCAGGCTACTCCCTTGTTTATGCTGACAACAAGGTAGTATTGAAGTATTGTAGGGTCATGGAGAAGACCTTCAATTATCAATTATAGGTTTTAAATTTACCCTGGCTTTTAAAGGAATAGGGTACACTTTTTTCTTTACTTGTGTATCTCTCCTTTTGTAGATGGATTTTGGAAACACAGTGGAACAACGTTTGCTGTCCTCCCTGCTGGATTATAGTTACGGGAAATTGCCATGCTTCAAGGTATCCCTCGGCTCTAGCCTTTTGAATAGAATTTTTTATAGCACCACCAATTGCTCCAGGTTTTAACATTGCAACTACAGTAGAAGTTTTGTAGCTAATTCATCTTCTTGCCCATTAAGGGGAGAGAGGAGGTGGCCTTTTACTTAATTCGGCAGTTGGAGCCAACGGGCTAGTAAAACATACTTTTTTCAGTTTCCCTTTCTTTTCTTTAATTTCCTGTTCCTCACATTCAGAATCTGAGGTTAGTTTTTTACACTCGTCCTCCTCTTCCTCATCTGAATCTGCCTCATCTGTTTGAAAAGGCTCAAGAGCTTTTATTAGCACCTACATTGACCAAACAGACTGGAATTTTTGCTCGATATTTATGTGCTTTTTTTAATTTCTGCCAATTCTCTCCCATTCATCTAACTCCATAGTTCCTTGTTCCAGGAACCATGGACAAAACTGCTTTACTGCACCGAAGAGTGATAAATTCTGAGTACTAAATTTCACTCCCTCTCTTCATAATAAATGCCTTAAGAACTTTAAATAAGCAGAATGTCTGCTTTCACTTTGTCCTATTTTCACCCTGGTTCTCCTGAGCACTCAGGTTTCCCACCAAGCTTCTTTTAGACATCCTCCGTGTTCACATGCTCTGGCGTTCCTTCATTGGGGTCTTTGTTGCCCCACGTTGGATGCCAGGAATATTGGGGTGATCAGGCCCAACACTAGGTCATAGGGGTGACAAAGTCCGGCGGAGTTAAAGGATTGAGAAAAAGACAGTTTGAGAGAGAAATGTGGGACAGCAGAGGGCCATCGCTTTTGTGGAGACTGCGAAGGCCCCGGGCTCTGGGAGCCCACAGTATTTATTGGTAATCCAATAAAGAAACAGATGGTGAGAATGTGGAGGTCAAAAGGGCACGTTGTGTTAAGCACATGATTTACAGCTGTGATGGCTTAGTATTTATGTGGAACATGTGCTGCTACTTGAGATAATGGGAATAGGAGTCTGGGAGCCTAGAAGCAAGGAGACAGCAAGCCTAGACACATTCCAGAGGATATTATGCAAGCCCTGCCTCAGTTTCCCTCCCAACACTCAGCTTTTTCCCAACAGCAATTGCACTAAGAGTTAGCACTAGAATGAGACAAATAAAGCAAGAAGGAACTGCGCAACCAAACCAGGAAAAAAAACAGTGTAAGTGAAATATCACAAATTGTATACTTCCTATCAGTTTTTACTATAATAACTTAAAGACTGTCGTCATATTTTTATCTGTGTAGTTTTGTAAACATACCTATTCTATAATATTAGATACAGAATAATCAGGTACAATCTATCTTGCCTATTTTGTTTTATATATTAACTTGTTCATTTTTAATTTTTATATCTTCTTTATAGATATAAGTATTAAGAGAGAGGGGAATACATTATTTTCCTCTAATTACTGTAGAAGTGTGCCTGGTGGAAGAAGCAATTGTGAATGTTAGTCGAATATGCAAATAAATAAGGAAAATATTATGACTTTTGTGCTTCAGAGATTATGGTATTGTGTCAAGGTATAACGTTTCCAAGAACCTATATTTAAACAGCAAACAATAAACATAGTAACAATATAAACATATAAACAATATAAACATAGTATATTTTACTATATTTAAAATATAGTAAACTATATTTAAATAGCATCCTTTAAATGTTTTTCTAACATAATAAGCAAACATAAAAAAACATGTTTCAAGATTACACAAGGTAGACATATAAATGAAATTCAAATATTATAACAATCCTTAATAAAATGGCAAAAAATTATGCTATTATTATGACCCTTGTTTATTTTCAGACATGAGAAAACATACTTGACTTAATTTTCTTTTAAGTGCATACTTGTGAAATAAAGCTAAATATGTTAAGCTAGAAATATCATTAACGTAAATCATTAAAATACATTTTATTAGCCTCTTTTAAAGACACTATATGTTTCAAAGGACTTAGTGATATTTGGTGTTGCTTAGCAACATGAGCTTTGGAGCAATACAGACCTGGGTTCAGATTCAAGTCCTGCAATATTTATGTAACTTTGGACAAAATATTAAACCTTAAATAGCTTCGATACAATTTTCTATAAAATAAAGATAATGTATAACTTTCTGAATAATATATGAGATTGTACACAAAAAATGTTTAGCATTTTGCTTATTTCATCACTATTGTTATTATTACTATTATTAATAGCAAAAGCTTTGATATGAGTTTGTTAACATCTTATTTTATATGAAGAGTTCAAAAAGTTTTCCTGTGTTATCTGCCCTATCTGGAAAATGATACTTGGAATCTGGGGCTATGCACTGTGTAAAAATTGACCTTATGAAGAGTGTGTATCACATTTCTCCAAGTATTTGTTTATTCATTATTTTAACAAATAGCTTGAGCAATATCTGTATGTGAAAAGCTTGAAGTTATGAAAAATGCAATGAATTGAGGAAACAATAAAGAGTAGTAGCCTTAGCAAAGAAAGGCAAGTTAATGAGTCTTGTAGTGTCTAAGATTCAGGAGCTTGCCATGTATTGAAAATCTTGAATGTCAATAAGGATAAAATACAGAGGTGCAGTAATGAGAACATTATGAGTGAGATCGTATTAATCATGTATAACAAAATCATATTAGTAGAGTGAATATGTGAGAAAAGTAGAGATGTGATATCAAAGCAGAGATACCAAGTTAAGGAAATCATCTCCTGTACTTTTTATTTATTAGATTATAAGATTTCTTCCTTTTTTATCACTTTGGATTTATTTTTTCCCTATTTAAAATTGATACATAATAGCTGTACTCATTTATGTGGTACTTGTGATAATTTGATACAAGCATACAATGTGTAATGATCAAATCAGGGTAGTTGGCATATCCATAACCTCAGACATTTATCCCTTGTTTGTGTTGGAAACATTCTAAATGTTCTATTTTACCTATTTAAAAATATACAATACATTGTTGTTCACTGTGGTCACCCTACTATGCTATCAAACATTAGAACTTATTCCTTCTCTCTAACTGTATGTTTTTACCCATTAACCAACCTCTTTTCACCCCCCTTCACCCTTCCCAGCCTTTGGTAATTATCATTCTACTTTGTCCTTCATGGGATCAACTTTTTAGCTCCCATATATTAGTGTGAGCACATGTGATATTTGTTTTTCTGTGCCTGGCTTATTTCACTAAACATAATGCTCTCCAGTTCCATCCCTGTTGCCGCAAATGCCAGTACTTCATTATTTTCTTATGGTGGAACAGTATTTCACTGTGTATATATACCACATTTTCTTTATTCATTCATCCATTGATGAACACTTAGATTACTTCCAAAGCTTAGCTATTGTAAACAGTGCTGCAACAAATATGAGAGTGCAGATATCTCTTTGATATACTAATTTCCTTTCTTTGGGGTATATTTCCAGCAGTGCGATTGCTGGGTCACGTGGTATTTCTAATTCTGAACCTCCATACTGTTTTCCATAGAGGTTGTACTAATTTACATTCCTACCAACAATATGCAAGCATTCTTCTTTCTCTGCATCCTCATTAGCATCTGTTATTTTTTGTCTTTTTGATAATAACCATTTTAACTGGGATGAAATTTTATATGTGTGTGTGTGTGTGTGTGTGTGTGTGTGTGTATATACACACACATATATATTTTTTTTGAGATGGAGTCTCACTTTGCCACCCAGGCTGGAGTGCAATGGCGTTATCTCAGCTCACTTCAACCTCTGCCTCCCAGGTTCAAGTGATTCTTCTGCCTCAGCCTCCAGCATTGCTGGGATTACAGGTACCCACCATCTTGGCCGGCTAATTTTTATATTTTTAGTAGAGACGGGGTTTCACCATGTTACCCAGACTGGTCTTGAACTCCTGACCTCAGGTGATCCACGTGACTTAGCCTCCCAAAATGCTGGGATTACAGGTGTGAGCCACCATGCCTAGCCTGAAATGATATTTCATTTTGGTTTTGATTTGCATTTCCCTGATGATTAGTAATGTTGAGCATTTTTTCATATACCTGTTGGTCATTTGTATGTCTTCTTTAGGGAAATGTCAGATCTTTTGCCCATTTTTTAATAATTAGATTATTTGTGTTTATTGCTATTGTTTGAGTTATTTATTCTGGTTATTAATCCATTACCACTTTTATTCAAGATAGTACTGGAGATACTTAGCCAGAGCAATTAGACAAGAAAAAAAAAATAAAGTACATGCAAGTTGGAAAGAAAGAAATCAAATTGTCCTTGTTTGCAGACAACCTGATCTTATATTTAGAAAAAACTAAAAACCCTTTCCAAAAAAATTACTTTTAGAACAGATAAATGAATTCAGTAAAGTTGCAGGATAAAAATTAACATACAAAAATCAGTAGCATTTTTATATGCCAACAGTGAACAACCTGAAAAAAAAATCCAGAAGGCAGTTTCCTTTACAATAGCTAAAAATTAAATCCCTCGGAAAAACAATAACCAAAGAAATGAAAGATAGAATTAAATTATAAAACATTGGTGAAAGAAACTGAAGAGGATAATGAAAAATAGAAAAAAAATATCTAATATTCATGGATTAGGGGAAGGATTAATGCTGTTAAAATGTTCATAGTATCTAAAGTGATCTAGATTCAATGCAATCTCTATCAAATGACATTCTTCACAGAAATAGCAAAATTAATCCTAAATTTCCTATACAACCACAAGAAAACCCCAAATAGCAATCCTGAGCAAAAAGAATAAAGCTGGAGGTATCACATTACCTGACTTCAAAACATACTACTAACCTATAGTAATCAAACCAGCATGATACTGGTATGAAAAGAGACACATAGACCAATGGAACAAAATAGAGAACCTGGAAATAAATTTATGGCGTTAAAGCCAACTCATTTTCAAGAAAGGCACCAGGAACTTACACTGGGGAAAGGAATATCTCTTCAATTAAAAAGCTAGTAAAACTGGATATCCATGTGCAAAAAAAGAAATGAAACTAAACCTCTGTCTCTCACAATAAACAAAATTAAATTGAAATGGATTAAAGCCTTAAATGTAAGACCCTGAAACTATAAAAGTGTTATAAGAAAACACTGGGGAAATGCTTCACAGCATTGATATGGACAAAGATTTCTTGAGAAGGACCTCAAAAGCACAGGCAACCAAAGCAAAAATTGATGATTGGGATTACGTCAAACTAAAAAGCTTCTGAACAGCAAAGGAAACAATTAACAAAGTGATACAGCTAACATAATGGAAACACATTTGCAAGCCATCTTCTATACTTATGTAAATCCCCAGTTGTATCATATCCATCTTTCTGAGAATAGAAAATACTTACTTAGAGTTTTTAAAGATCTGGATCTAGTGAAAAGTAAATTATCACTCTAAACAGTCATATATTTGTATATCTCAGGAAAACTTTTTTGAAAGAAAATTGGTACATGCTCACAATTTATTATTATTATTATTATTTTGAGGTGGAGTCTCACTCTGTCACCCAGGCTGGAGTGGAGTGGTATGATCTTGGCTCACTTCAACCTCTGCCTCCCGGGCTCAAGTGATTCTCCTGCCTCAGCCTCCTCAGTAGCTGGGACTACAGGGATGCACTACTACATCCTGCTAATTTTTGTATTTTTAGCAGAGACATGGTTTCACCATGTTGACCAGGCTGGTCTCGAACTCCTGACCTCAGGTGATCCATCTGCCTCAGCTTCCCAATGTGCTGGAATTAGAGGTGTGATCCACCACGCCCCATCTGAAATGTTAAAATGTAACTTCATTAGCTCTGTATTTGAGGGTTAGACAATTGCTAATACTTATTGTGCATAGTAGTTTTCTTTTTCCATTTTTTTTTTTTTTTTTTTGAGACGGAGTCTTGCTCTGTCACCCAAGCTGGAGTTCAGTGGAGCAATCTTGGCTCACTGCAACCTCCGCCTCCCGGGTTCAAGCGATTGCCCTGCCTCAGCCTCCCAAGTAGCTGGGATTACAGGCACCTGCCACCACGCCCGGCTAATTTTTTGTATTTTTAGTAGAGATGGGGTTTCACCCTATTAGACAGGATGGTCTCAATCTCCTAACCTTGTGATCCACCTGCCTCAGCCTCCCAAGGTGCTGGGATTACAGGCATGAGCCACTTCACGGGGCCTTTTTTTTTTTTTTTTTTTTTGAGACAAAGTCTTCCTCTTTTGTCCATGCTGAACTGCAGTGGCTAGATCATAGCTCATTAGCTCATTACAGCCTTGAACTCCTGGACTCAAGTGATCCGCCTGAGTCCTCCAAGCAGCTGAGACTACAGGCATGCACCACTACACCCAGCAAATTGTTTTTTGTTTTTTGTAGAGATGGGATCTCACTATGTTGCCCAGGCTAGTCTCAAACTCTGGGTTCAAGCAATCCTGCTGCCTTGGCCTCCTGCAGTGCTGAGATTACAGTCGTGAGCCATTGCTCCTGGCTCCTATTTTTCAAAATGGAAAAACCAAAAAGACCATTAGAAATTTCCTTTCAGAACATGTGAAAATACTCTTGACTCTTACAAATGGTAACCAGAATAAGTTATCCATCAAAGGAAGTTACTATGGTGAGCAAATTCCCCTCTTTGCCAGAGTTCTAAAGGAGTCTCAGAAGGGGAACTTCATGAGAAGATACTTGAAGAGTCTTTGTATCTAGATTCAAGTAGTTTAAAGTAGATTATTTAAAGCTGAAGATTGATTGGAATCAGACAAAATTTAAAAGATATTAGTTTAGGAATTGTGGACATAAGGTTAATGTCTTAAAGTGAGTCTTTATTGATAAACTGTGGTTTGACTAGCAAGCTACTTGCTCCTGTGAACAAATGGTTTGATCTGTATTAATAGTTTGGAAGTTTCTACCCTTTTCCAAAAAAAAAAAACAGTGAAATTATTATTTTATACATTATCTTCCTGGTTAATGATTTCTTAGAATAATGATATATTCCTGTTGACCTATGTGGTCTTTTTTCTCAGTCTTGTTAATTAAAATATGTACATGAAGGTGGTCTTTGTTCTTTGAGTCCATTCTTTTCATACTCATAAGTCTGTTCCCAGTCTTTTGTAATTTAAGGGCTCTAATAGAAAAAAGAACTTTAAATAATTTGAATGTGAAGCAATAAGAAGGGTAAGCCTATAGTTAGTATGAAGTAAGAATACCATTAATTTATAATGAATGCTTGGATACATTCAGCAGTTTTATTAGTAGCAGACTAATAAAAAATATTTTTACACACACAATGTAGTAGCACTTGTGAAAGTTCTCTGTCACTACAGCTGTTAATTATATTTTGCAACAAGACATAGTATTTCTTTTAGATAAAATGATAAAATGATTTGATTATAACCAACAATTATTTGGTAATAATCTTATCTTGTTAAAATACAAACTACTTGCAATTTGGAAACAAATCCAGGAATTTAATTAGAAATTGGAAGCCTTTGAGGGATATAAAAGATTTACTGTTGCTAGAATATTGAATGAAAATGCAGGAATGTTTGAGATTTTATAATTTCAGGAGCAGGTTGGTGATAGAAATAGTTTCACTTAAAGCTGATTTTGTTTTTCAACTTGTTTCCTCTTCCTGTATTGCTACTATCTGTACACATGCAAATCACCCTATAATCAAAAAGAATTCCCTTCCATGTACTTCTTGTTGTAGATCACAGAGAAATGACACACAGCCCTTGCCTATCATTCACATACTTCAAGGTCCAAAGCTGTTTCTGCATTTCTTCTATTATAAGTGATGCAGTTGGACCCTGTAGTCCACAAAATTTGCTGGGAAATTACATGATGAAAGTACCACATTGCTGTCATAATGCAAAATTTATTATCTTAATGCATTCTGCTTAGTCAATCTTATTAAACAACAAGAATTGGCTGTACTCAAAAAAGCTTTCTAATAGTCTAATGACAAACGTTTACCTCTTCTCTTCATATCTCAAACTTATAACACCTCCCCCTAGTTCCACACATGAAACTATTTCCACATCTAGAAACAGTTAATGTGTCCACGAAGTTGTGTATGTGTGGTCTGATATGTTAAAATTTGCTTCTTCGCTCTTACCACACTTTCTTTTTTTAATATTTTTTCTTGCTTCCACTAGTGTAACACAGCCCTCCCTGTGCTTTGAAAGGAAGTTAAATTCTTCAAAATATGATACTACCTTTTAGAATATAATTTTCAAACTATATACTTACATACAGATACTCACGGTGAAATCAATTACAGATTGTGGTTTTAAACATCTCAGACTAGGCAGCAAGTGCATCAGATCGTCACTCTGGTTCTGTTATTTAGACAGAGACAATAGCAGAGTTCTCACCAGGAGGATAAGAGCAGCTTCTACAGACACATGAATGCTAAGGAGGCAGCAACATTCTTTTGAGTTTAAATGTGTTTTTCATCTCTGATATACAGCAGTCTGGAAATCCCGTGACGCTTTAATTATAATAATTATTATTATATGAAAATAGGGTTAGAGAAGAATTGTGTGTTTGGCTAAGATGCTGGAATACAGGAGTGGACCTTTTGATTTTAAAAAAAATACCCTTTGGCTGCTTGTTCTAGATACTTTGTATTTACATTTTGGTAGTTCTCTTCATTCCTGTTGAATGTGGCTAAAAGTATATGAGTCTTTAAAAACGAGAGTAGATCACCTAGTTTCCCAAAAGGCTAAAAACAAATTGGGGAAAGAGCGCTTGCTGAGAGGGTATAAAGGCTAATCCAATTCTTCTTTCTGTTCCTCTTGAACTTTGAGCAAAACTAGAGGACCAAGGTTAGCTTTTTCTCTACCTGAGTGAAGTTAACAATGCAAAGACAAATTTGAATTACTCTTTGTAATCAACTCATATGATTACTGTGAACAGGAGAAATAATAAATACCAGGCAAGACAAGATCATAGTAACTGCAGGGCTTTTCACCTCCCCTACTTTTTAAGATCTTTGAGTCAAGCGTGACTCTTGAGAGACTGAAATGAAAAATGAAAGAGAGAGTGAAAGAGAAGGAGAAGGTCACTGGCCTCAATTTCTTTAATTAATTTGCTTACCATGAAAACGAATTAAGTGGAAATGACTGACAAATCTTATTTGTAAATGCTTTCGATCTTGTTCATATATTTTTGTTTTGTTCTAGTTTCTTTGCCCCTTAATGTCATGATTTCATGTGATTACTAATTGAATATCTGTGCACTAAAACCTTACATCATAGAATCTTAAGATTACCAGGTTGCTGCTGTTGCTTGCTACTGTATATTTGGCATGGCACATGTATACATATGTAACTAACCTGCACAATGTGCACATGTACCCTAAAACTTAAAGTGTAATAAAAAAAAAAATCTGTAAAAATACCTAGTAATTGAAAGGCCATTAAAATAATCACTTAACATTGAACTTTCAGAGCTATACAATTTTCTGTGTATATAACTGAATAAAGACAAGTTATAAAAAAATAAAATAAAATAAAAAATAAACACATTGGTCTATTAACACCTACTAATAGTTAGACTAAATATACATATTTGGGTTTATTAAAGGCATTTTAAATTTCTTCCTCTTTGAAAATACCCAGATTTATGGGAAGCATTCATTTGGGACATGTGTGGCATAAAAATATTTAACCAACTGAGTATCTTGATAGAAATGACTTCATAGTGCTTAAATTTATTTGGTAAGTCTAGCTACCTTAAAATATATGAAGTATCTGTAAGTAAAGTAATGCACCTAAATATTTACAAAAAAATTATTAGCCAACACCTTAGTAGCAGTTATTTAGCACTACTAAAATATTAAGTCTTGGTAAAAACTCTAAATAACCTGAATGATCTGTTGAATTATGTAAAAATATAAAATGATAAGAAACATAGATATAATTAATTTTTAATGTCACTTATTTAAATGTCTACATTTTTTTTCTAATGTTTTATCCAAGCATCTCTCATTATCTGAGAAAAAGAATATTGTGCCTCTATCATGTTAATTTATTGCTATCAGTCATCCATTTGAAATTGTGAAAGAAGTCAGCATAAAGGAAGGCAAATTCTGGCTTCTTTTCTTTCATGCTTCATGGACCCTGAAACTGTCCCGTCGTTGGTCATTCATTTCCCATGCCTCAGATCCTGCTTTTTAAGAGATGAATGAACTCATACTGACATAATTTATTCTCTCTGAGTCTCTATGTAAAACCATGTACTCTCAAGTCAAAAAAAGGTACAGAACAACATTTTGCACTAATAATAACAACAGTAATATTATTTTTATTTTTAAGGAATTTATCAGAGGAAAAATGCCTGCACTAAAATATATATCCTTAGAAATTCTAGAATATCCTGATCTTTAAATTAACTCTGAAACATACATTCCAACACAACTTTTTTACAAAGGTGGCAAATTTAAACTCAAAAAGTGTATTGTTATAAATAAAACCTACAATTTTATGTTGAAGGCTCAGGGTTCAATAGGCAAATGCACAACTTTAGGTCCCCAGAGATTATGCAACTTCTGCTAATCTGACACCAAGGTAGCCTAGACTTAAATTTGAGGTTGCTAATAAGTAGGAGGTGACAAGGGATAAGATTTATTAAATCCTTCAGTTACAGTTCCCCCATTATAAGATTCTTTGATATGGTGATTTTTAAGCATTGTACAATGTACATTTAGGAGATAAATTTTATTCCTTCACATATCCATCATTAGACAAATACCAAGGTTGATAGAAGGCCAGTATTTAAAACAGAGCAAAATAAAACAACACCAAGTTTTTGTTAGGTCATCAATGGATTAGGCAAAGAGAACACAAATTAAAATTGTCAATCTTATAAGCATTTCTTTATAAGTCACCTTCATTCATTTGAATTTCTAGGTAAATCAGATTTTATCTCTTAGCTTTATTCTTTTTACAAACATATGTGTATGTAGTAGGGCAAGTTCTTTTTTCCAAAAAATAGTTTGAAAATATATTGTCTTCCCAATTGAATGTATTTTTTTTTGCTAGTTGTACTTTGCAAAATAATTTGTCTATGACCTTTTCCTTCCATGATGTGCATTTTTTATTTTCTGACAGTACTTTAACAAAATCTTCAATATCTTCCACAAATGGATTAACATGGACAGTAGGATAAGATAAAATAACATATCATAAAATGTTTATATCAGGTACTCCCTAAAGCACACATACACACATATAAACATGTACATACACAAATACATACAGATTCAAATGAGAATATACAACTTGCCACATTGGCTATGAATTTTTTCCAGTAATACCTCCAAAACCCAAAGATATCTGGACCATGATGTCATAATCTGTAAATAAATTTGCCAAAATTGACAAATGGGACCTAAGTAAACTAAAGATGTTAAAGTTCCTCATAGATTCTGGATATTAGATCTTTGTCAGATGGATAGATTGCAAAAATTTTCTCCCATTCTGTAGGTTGCTTGTTGACTCTGATAATAGTTTCTTTTGCCATGCAGAAGCTCTTTAGTTTGATTAGATCCCATTTGTCAATTTTGGCTTTTGTTGCCATTGCTTTTGGTGTTTTGGTCATGAAGTCTTTGCCCATGCCTATGTCCTGAATGGTATTGCCTAGGTTTTCTTCCAGGGATTTTGTGGTTTTAGGTTTTATGTTTAAGGCTTTAATTCATCTTGAGTTAATTTTTGTATAAGATGTAAGGAAGGGGTCCAGCTTCAGTTTTCTGGATATGGCTAGCCAGTTTTCTCAGCACCATTTATTAAATATGGAATCCTTTCCCCATTGCTTGTTTTTGTCAAGTTTGTCAAAAATGAGCTGGTTGTAGATGTGTCATGTGATTTCTGAGGCCTCTGTTTTGTTCCATTGGTCTATATATCTGTTTTGTTACCAGTTCCATGCTGTTTTGGTTACTGTAGCCCTGTAGTATAATTTGAAGTAAGGTAGCATAATGCCTTCAGCTTTGTTTTTTTTTTTTTTTTTGCTTAGGATTGTCTTGGCTATATGGGCTCTTTTTCAGTTCCATATGAAATGTGAAGTTGTTTTTTTCTAGTACTGTGAAGAAAATCAATGGTAGCTTAATGGGAATAGCATTGAATCTCTAAATTACTTTGGACAGTATGGCTATTTTCACAATATTGATTCTTATGATCCATGAGCATGGAATGTTTTTCCATTTGTTTGTGTCCTCTCTTATTTCCTTGAGTAGTGGTTTGTTCTTGGAGACCCACAAACAGACTTAGACTCCCACACAATAATATTGGGAGACTTTCACACCCTACTGTGAATATTAGATCAATGAGATGGAAAATTAACAAGGATATCCAGGACTTGAACTCAGCTCTGAACCAAGCAGACCTAATAGACATCCACAGAGTTCTCTACCCCACCCCATGGAATATACATTCTTCTCTGCACCACATAGCACTTATTCTAACATCGACCACATAATTGGAAGTACTCCTCATCAAATACAAAAGAATGGAAATCATAGCAGCCTCTCAGACCACAGTGCAAACAAATTAGAACTCAGGATTTAGAAACTAACTCAAAACCACACAACTACATGGAAACGGAACAACCTGCTCCTGAATGACTACTGGGTAAATAACAAATTAAGGCAGAAATAAATAAGTTATTTGAAACCAATGAAAACAAAAACACAATGTACCAGAATCTCTGGGAAACAGCTAAAGGCATGTTAAGGGGGAAATTTATAGCACTAAATGCCCACATCAGAAAGCAGGAAAGATCTAAAATTAACATCCTAACATCACAATTAAAAGAACTAGAGAAGCAAGAGCAAATAAATTCATAAGCTAGCAGAAGACAAGAAATAACTAAGATCAGAGCAGAACTGAAAGAGAGGGAGTCACGAAAAACCCTTCAAAAATCAATGAATACAGGAGCTGGTTTTTTGAAAAGATTAACAAAATAGATAGACTGCTAGCCAGACTAAACAAGAAGAAAAGAGAGAAGAATCAAATAGACACAATAAAAATGATAAAGAGGATAACACCACTAACCCTACAGAAATGCAAACTACTATCGGAGAATACTATAAACACTTCTATGCAAATAAACCAGAAAATCTAGGAGAAATAGATAAATTCCTGGTCACATACACCCTCCCAAGACTAAAACAGTGAGAAGTTGAATCCCTGAATAGACCAAAAACAAGTTCTAAAATTGAGGCAGTAATTAATAGCCTACCATTAAAAAAAGCCCAGGACCAGACAGATTCATAGCCAATTTCTATCAGAGGTACAAAGAGAAGCTGGTACCATTACTTCTGAAACTATTCCAAACAACAGAAAAAGAGGAACTCCTCCCTAACTCATTTTATGAGGCCAGCATCATCCTGATACCAAAACCTGGCAGAGACACAACAACACACAAAAGAAAATTTCAGGCCAGTATCCCTAATGAATATTGAAGCGAAAATCCTCAATAAAATATTGGCAAACGGAATCCAGCAGCACATCAAAAAGCTTATCCACCACGATGAAGTCATCTTCAACCCTGGGATGCAAGGCTGGTTCAACATATGCAAATCAATAAATATAATCCATCGCATAAACAGAACCAATGACAAAAACCACATGATTATCTCAATAGATGCAGAAAAGGCCTTCAATAAAATTCAACACCCTTCATGCTAAAAATACTGAAAAAATTAGGTATTGATGGAACATATCTCAAAATACTGAGAGTTATTTATGACAAACCCATAGCCAATATAATACTGAATGGACAGAAGCTGGAAGCATTCCCTTTGAAAAGTGGCACAAGACAAGGATCCCCTCTCTCAGCACTCCTATTCAACATAGTGTTGTATTGGAAGTTATGGCCAGGGCAATCAGGCAAGAGAAGGAAAAAAAGGGTATTCAAATAGGAAGAAAGGAAGTCAAGTTGTCTCTGTTTGCAGATGACATATTGTATATTTAGAAAACCCCATTGTCTCGGCCCAAAATCTCCTTAAGCTTATAAACATCCTCAACAAAGTCTCTGGATACAAAATCAATGTGCAAAAATCACAATTCCTATACAACAATAATGGACAAAGAGAGGGCCAAATCATGAGTGAATTCCCATTCACAGTTGCTACAAAGAGAATAAAATACCTAGGAATACAACTTACAAGGGATGTGAAGGACCTCTTCAAGAAGATCCAGTCAGCTTCTAATGTTTAAATTATTTAATCTTTTTACCTTTTGTTTTTCTGTATTTAACATTAAATTTATATTTATAATTTTAATATTTAATCAATTGACTTTCATCTATTCTTATTTTATGTATGTCTTATAAAATTATACCTCATAACTCAGAATTACAGAATTTATCTTATTTCCATATATTTCAGTGAAGAAAATTAATATTTTGTAAATGTACTTTTGTTGTTGAAAAAAATATTATTTGTAAGTTGCCAAGAGTTTAAAGAATCATCTATGTTTTTTCTCATGTACACCATAAGTTCATGGCCCTTTAAAAAAAAAACAAACTGTATTTTGCTTTGTTTCCTTGTGATAGTTTAAAAGAATTTGTAAAGAACCCTTTGGCGCTTACACAGTTTGATCATATTATTATCTGCTGTATTAATGCTTCTTTACAGCACTGCATAGCTACATCACATTATGTTCATTTATATAAAGTATAGATTCTTTTCTCAAATTTTGACTAAAGCTTTTCTCTATGGTTAACTTGAATAGTCAAGTCAACACTTTTGGAGTGTCTGTTGTGCTCAGAGCACTGTAATACCTGCTGCAAATACTAAGCCTAACTTGATTAATATAATATTGTTGAAGAGATAAAACATTTATACATGCATTTGTTTGGTTGTTTTATAGCTCAAGAGAGTTCATTTTCAGAAGTGCATAGTAAAATAGAATTATTTTCACAGAAATGGGTAAATCTCTCTTACCTGCATGGATTATGGGATATGCATAATTCTAAAAACTCATTTTAAACCATTTACATTTCAGTTTGGAATATTTAGTACTATTTGAAGCTGTAGAATAAATAATCATCTGATATATATTTTGCTCGAATTAAAGCTAGAATTGTCTGCCTTGTCTGGGAAAACTTGTATTACAGACAAAGGCAAGGATGTTCTTTGTGTACTGAAGGAAGTCAACCTAGAGAATTAAAAATTCAGCATGAAAATAAGTAGGTATGTCCCCTCATTTACGGTTTAATTGAAGAAAAGACAAATTATTAACACAGCTGGCTTGGGTGCACTGATAATAATCAATGTTGCAATTATACCGGCTAGATGACAATTTATAGATTGCATTTCCTGATTTGCCATTTGCCATTATGTTTGTGCTATTTATCAAAAATCTTATTTTCACAAAGCTCTTGTATATATAAAAAACTATAGCCTGCCCTGTTTCTAAATCTAATCCTACAAAGTAATATACTTTCCAAAAACTTAACTGTTTTACATATTTATGAATTTCTCACAGGCGCCCTAAGGGATTCATTTCTCAATTGTGTCGTAAGACACCACAGTATAATGCTTGGCTTATTTTCCCATTCCCATCAAGTATTGTTCTACAGTTACACGGTGTTTTCTATTTGTTGTTGTTTAGAGCAGACTGAGGATGTAGCACTGACCCAGCCTGCTCAATGTGCAGGACTCATGCCTGCAAGCACTGGGACTCATAAGACTTATCACTGTCGGTTTCTGTGTCATATCAGCAAGCTCATCTGCAGAAATACATTCTGACTGAGTAACCCTGAGGTAGACAATGCTTAATTCTCCATTTCAAAACATTCCAGGAATGGAAAAATGATTCAGCTGAAAGGCATTCGCCCTGTCAGCACCCTATTATCCTAACACAGTGTTTACTCTGTTACTGGTTTCAGTTATCCCTACTGAATAATCATTTTTGAAGCCAGCCTGGTGTATAACTTAGCACTGGTTCATAGCATGTTTATGATTGGTTTTAACATGATACCTATGGATTCACATCTATCTTTTTGCCTACTTTGTCTATTCTCTAATTTTGAGAAAATATACCTCAAAGAATGTAATTGAAGAAAAATATTGAAAATTAAAAGTATATGTTAAAATATTCTAAAGCTTATTTTAGTAATTACCAATTAGCAATTTATTGAAATTAACATATATGCACACATACAGACACACAGAGAGAGGGAGAGGTGCCATCAACAGTGTGTGTTTGAAAATATGTAGAAGTGTCTGTAAGACATGATGTAATTATATTAAGAAAGCATATTAAGAAATTCAATCTTTCTTGAAAGTGAAATAATCAAATTTACCATATAGTGTTCTACACTTCCATATATATTTATAAGATATTCTATGAAAACAAAATGTATACATATTTAATATAAAATAAAATCTTTATTGAAAAAATGTTTTTTTCATATTAGCTTAAAATGACAGCTATTTGGAAAAAAAAAAAGCCTAAAATTTCAGTAGGCTTAATATTAACGTGGCTTTAAAATTATATTTTCTACATAAATCTAGGGAATATATTTTATATACTATAATATTACAAAAATATCAACATTAATATTATATTTTCTTCTTGGTCTTCATGATAACCATTAATAACTTTAATACAAATATATTGGTTTGAATTATTTTTAATTTCATAATTTAATCAATGAATACATATTTCTTGTTTGTACTGTATGTCAGATACTTTCTTTAACATAATGTGCTTTGTAATTTTAGAAAAATAGTATCAAAGTCATAAATACATTAGTGTTAATACTAATATATTTGCTCTTTTATTCTTTTCTAGTTGGATCTCTTTTTAGTAACTTTCAGGGATGAAACTGCTGAAAATCTGTTGTACACCATGCCAAAATGCTTTCAGGGTTCATATGTAATAATGGGCTTTAAAAATTGTCTTTGTGAAAGTTTATTTTTGGTCTTGATTGTATATAGTTTTTTTCTATTTCATATATTTAGAACATTTTAATGTAAACATATTTAGAAAAAGATCTTTTCAGTTGATTTTATGTTTGATTTGAGAATTATGCCATGATGTGTGCATTTGAAGGCTATTTGATTCGATAATATACATATGTTTCTATTTACGGATAAATTTTCCTTCTGGCATGATTTGCATTTAAATGAATTAAATTTTTATAATCATATATGCATATGTATATGCACCTATATATATATCCATACATGCATAATTATTTACATTGTTTATAATCATAATCATGTCTATGTCTATACATGCATATGTACATGTATGTATGCATGCACATATGTTTGTGTGTCTTAGGACTGCCATAAACAAATTACTACATACTTGGTAGTGGTAAAAATCAAGTTTAGCCTAAAGCTGCCTCCTTACATATTTTAAGTTTGGCCTAAAGGTTTCTCTGTACATTGTGAACTATAACAAGTGAAGATGTAAACAGACTGTAGCCTATACTTGTGCCAATCAGTGAGTTTTGACCAATCAAATGTAGCCAACTGTTCAAACAGTGTTCAAATAAGCCATACAGCGAGCTGTAACCAATCTGGCTGTTTCTGTACCTCACTTCCGTTTTCTGTACTTCACTTTCCTTTTTTTGTTCATAAATCCTCTTCCACCATGTGGCTGTGCTGGAGTCTCTGAACATACTCTGGCTTGAGAGGCTGCCCCATTCGCGAATGGTTCATTGCTCAACTAAATGCTTTTAAATTTAATTCGGCTGAAGTTTTTCTTTTATCATACTTAGAAGGACAGTTCTGAAAGCTAGATGTCGGAAATCAAGGAGTCACTAAGGTTGGTTTCTTCTTAAGTTTCTGAGGAAGAATCTATCCCATGCCACTCTCTCAGCTTCTGGTGGCTGCTGACAATCTTTGGTGTTCCTTGTCTTATCAACACACTTTTCAATCTCTGCCTCTGTCTTCACATAGCATTCTCCCCTGTGTTTCTGTGTCTCTCCTTAAGAGGAGAGACGATATGATACAAGATCATGATATGATTAAGTAATATCCAGTAAACAGCCCACACTGATCTAATATGAGATCCCCATCTTAAATGAACTCGTTACTACAAATTCCCTGTTTCCAAATAACATCACATTCACAATTACTGTGGACAGGATTTCAACAAATCTTTCCAGGAGACTTAGTTCAACCCACACTGTGTGTGTATACATATGCCTATACACATGTATATGTACAACAATTCACTTTAATAATAAATAACAAGTTTTCATTTGTTGCAAAAGTATGTGTCATTACAAACTGTGTTATTTACACTGCTTTAACTATTAAGTAAATACTAAATCAGTACTAAATTGGTTATGTCAGTGTTTCAGAGCATTAGATCTTAAATAAATTTTGAATACAATCAATTAAAAATAATACACAATATTTTAACATAAAGTTGATGAAGTAGAGAATTCTGCAATATTTGAAATTTTAGAGAATGCCAATTAATTGCAAACATTAGTTTTAAGACTAGGTGGATACCTAGCATTCATGTAATGTTAATCTCTAACTTTAGAACATGTCAAATTATAATAAAAACTTATATTTTATTTTGAACATAAAAATAACATTATTCATGAATACAGTAGACTAATAGGACTAAACAGAATGGCCTGAAAATCTCAGAAGTATCATCACCCGATTCAAAAGTAAAATAACTTACTTATAGGAGGCCAGGCATGGTGGCTCATGACTGTAATCCCAGCACTTTGGGAGGTTGAGTCTGGAGGATTGCTTGAGAGTCCAGCAGTTCAAGACTAGCTGGGCAACATAGTGAATCCCCATCTCTACAAAACAATACAAAAATTAGACAGGTATGGTGGCATGCACCTGTAGTCTCAGCTACTTGGGAGGCTGAGGAAAGCGGATTGCTTGAGCCCAGGGAAATTGAGGCTGCAGTGAGCTCTGGTTGCACCACTGCACTTCAACCTGGCTGACAGAGTGAGACCGTGTCTCAAAAAAAAAAAAAAAAAAGAAAAGAAAAAAAAAGAAAAAAAACATAAATAAATAATATAACTACATTTATAAAGTTAGGTTATAAAATAATAAAACATGCTTTATCTTTCTCCAAATCTCTACAAACAATATTTTTGTTTATATTCCAATATTAGTAAAAAGGGTGAAGAGTAACACTGAGAAGACCTACTCTTAAACTCTTGTTAATGTCTTTCTAGATATGATTTTTATTATGAAAAATTTTACACATACAACAATGTTGAAATAATTTTACAGTGAACACTAATACATCCATTATCTAGATTCTATGAATAATATTTGCTACATTTGTTTAATCACATGTATATCAATTTGTCTTCTATCCATCTATCAACTTTGTTAATTTTTGATGCATTTCGAAATGAATTGTGAATCTTTGTGTATTTCCTCCAGTACATCTTTATGATAACATTAGTCAAAGGTCAATATTTATTACTGTTTTCTGTAATTTGATATAAAGTTTTCATAAAATGTCATGCACAAATAGTAAATATATATTTAAGTTTTGAATACATTTACTCATAACCATATCTCTACAGGTGTATAACACTATCATCACCCTAGACAAGTTCTTTCTATAAATAATATATAATTTATATAATATATAAAAAGTTCTTTATATATGATGGATACATTTCCTTATTAAACACATAATTTGCAAATATTTTCTCCCATTCTGCCTGTTGTCTTTTTTACTTTTTTGATCCTGTCTTCATAATACAAACATTTTAAATTTGGATATAATTCATCTTTTTTTCTTGTGTCACTTGTGCTTTTGGTGTCATATCTAAGAAACCATTGGCTAAACCAAGTCAATAAGATTCTTATAGTTTTGGCTCTTACATTTATAACTGTCAACAATTTTGGTAATTTTTTGTGGCTGATGTAAGTTTGGAATCCAAGCGATGCTTTTGCATACAGTTATCTAGGTGTCCCAGCACTAGTTATTGAAAATACTCAATAAATTACTTTGGCTTCTTTGTTAAAAAGTCAAATGACCATAAATGTATGAATTAATTTCTGGAAATCTTGACCTATCTGTGTGTCTTTTCTTATAGCATACCACATTGTCATTATTAGTCTAGTTGTATAGTAAGTTTTGAAATAGGGAATTGGTGTCTTCCAAATTATTTATTGTTTTTCAAAATTATTTTGTGTATGTATTTGCATTTACATAGGAATTTTAGAATGATTTATGATTATGGAATATCTTGATTTCTTTAGATATTTTATTTCTTTCAACAATATTTTGTGGGTTTTTTGTTTGTTTGTTTGTTTGTTTTTGACCGAGTTTCGCTCTTGTTGCCCAGCCTGGAGTGCAGTGGCGCAATCTCGGCTCACAGCAACCTCTGCTTCCCGGGTTCAAGAGATTCTAATGCCTCAGCCTCCCGAGTAGCTGGGATTACAGGCATGCGACAACACGCCCAGCTAATTTTGTATTTTTAGTAGAGATGGGGTTTCTCCATGTTGGTCAGAGTGGTCTCGAATTCCGAACCTCAGGTGATCCACCCACCTCGACCTCCCAAAGTGCTGGGATTAGAGGCGTGAGCCACCATGCTCGGCCCCTATTTTGTGGGTTTTAACACCTGGATTTAATTTTCTGGATTTGGCAACGCTACTGGGAGAGAATATGAAAAAAGTGTGACGAGTTATTTAAAAAGTATAAATAGGCCTGGCGCGGTGGCTCACGCCTGGTGGATCACGAGGTCAAGAGATCGAGACCATCCTGGCCAACACGGTGAAACCCCGTCTCTACTAAAAATACAAAAATTAGCTGAGCGTGGTGGCAGGTGCCTGTAGTCCCAGCTACTTGGGAGGCTGAGGCAGGAGAATGGCGTGAACCCGGGAGGCGGAGCTTGCAGTGAGCCAAAATAATGCCACTGCACTCCAGCCTGGACGACAGAGCGAGACTCTGTCTCAAAAAGAAAAAGAAAAAAAAAAGTATAAATACTGATAATTTGTACCTAGATTCTAAACTCACTTTTGCAACTTACCCTGCGAGTCTTTTAGCTTCACTTTGCTCCCTTTACATCACCGGCAAATGAGGAAGATAATGCCTGACCTCACTTTCTTTACAGGAATGTTGTTAGAATAAATGAGGCAATGCACACATAAACACAGAGCATATTGGAAGACAAATAATCTATAAAACTGTAGAATCATCATCATTATTATTATAGACAGAATTTCTGAAAAGTCAGCAGGGTGAATATAGTAATTTCCTACAAAGAAGAAAATAAAAATATCATTACAATGTGGATTTAATGGCTTTGTCTTTTATTTTATTCAGCACAGCATAAGAATATAGATGTACCTCCTTTGGTTTATTATAAAGGTGCATTGTTTTCCATTTCATGGTACCTTTATGCCTTTAATCAGAATCTAACAATATGTATGTTATTGTACATACATTTCTTACATTTCTAAAAATCACTAAAGACTGATTAGTCATAGGTGCCAGATTTTTTTAATTATACATTTTCACTATATACATGTATGTATACACATATATACAGTGTGCATCTTTGTGCATCAGTTTTTCAGTGTACACTTTAACCCTAGGAATAATATATCGTGGTTCATATGCTTAATATAAATATCAGTGTCTTAGTTTTTTACAACTTAAGTTCCAATGACTTCTTTGTATAATGAAGAGATTAGATACAATTTAGTGTTTTCATTTTAAACAATACATTTTGGAATAAACAATGGATAACTATGGACAAGTCGGTCACTTTCCATAGGATTCTTTATGTGATATATTATGGAGTTAGGCACAATTATGATTAAGCTCTGTCCACATTCCAATATCTTTGAAATATGCAGAGTATTTAAGGTACAGAGGAGAATGAAGAAAAAGACAATTCTAGGATCAAGTTATAGAATATAACTGATAAATATATGTTTCAAAGAAAATCTTGCAAGTAGAGCGATTTTCAAACTTTAGTTTTCTAAAGTATTTAAATTATGTAATACCACTACTTAAATATCTGTTTTTGGTTCCCTTTAATTTTTTAAATAATTTCTACAAAATATTAAGTTTAGCATGCAGCTCATGAAATAAAACATATATTTTATAATAAGGCCAGAAACAGGTAATATTCTTTAAAACAAATTAACTATGAGTGAGTAGTTTTATCTCAGCATAAATTTAATTAAAAATACTCTAATGAATTTTCGTTATGGTTGAAATTATTCTTTTAATTATTGTTATCTAATTTAATTTTAGTCTATTTTTTAAAAAATAGAACTCAAATACAGCTGACTCTTGAATGACATACGTTGGAACGTGTAAGTTCTGACTTAATTTGCAGGTTTTTTTCCTTAAAAGTTATACCAAGTGTTCCTGCCTCTCCTAACTCCCCTTTCAACTCCTCCACCTCTTCTGCATCTGCCACCCCTGAGACAGCAAGACCAACCCCCACTATTTCTCCTACTCCAGCACCTACTCTAAAATTAAGACTTTTATGATAATCCACTTCCACTTAATAAATGATAAATGTGTTTTATCTTATGACTATCTTAATAACATTTTATTTTCTCTAGCTTATTTAGTTGTAAGAATACAGTATACTAAACTGATAAGAACAGATACTACACTTGATCTTAGCCAAAAGATGAAGGATATGAACAGACACTTCTCAAAAGAATACATTTATGTGGACAACAAACATATGAAAAAAAGATCATCAATTGTCATTAGAGAAATGCAAATCAAAACCACAATGAGATACCATCTCACGCCAGTTAGAATGGTGATTATTAAAAAGTCAGGAAATGACAGTTGCTGGTGAGGCTGTGGAAAAACAGGAACACTATTACACTGTTGGTGGGAGTGTAAATTAGTTCAACCATTGTGGAAGACAGTGCCATGATTCCTTAGAGATCTAGAACTAGAAATACCATTTGACCCAGCAATCCCATTACTGGGTATATAGCCAAAGGATTATAAATCATTCTGTTATAAAAACACGTGCACACATATGTTTATTGCAGCACTATTTACAATAGCAAAGACTTGGAACCAACCCAAATGCCCATCAGTGATAGACTGGATTTAAAAAAAAGTAATACGTATACACCATGGAATACTATGCAGTCATAAAAAAGAATGAGTTCATGTTCTTTGCAGGGACATGGATGAAGCTGCAAACTAACACAAGAACAGAAAACCAAACATCGCATGTTCTCACTTATAAGTGGGAGTTGAGCAGTGAGAACACATGGACACAGGGAGGGGAACATCACACACTGGGGCCTGTCACTGGGTCAGGGGGCAAGGGGAAGGAGCGCACTAGGACAAATATCGCATGCATTCAGGGCTTAATACCTAGATGATGGATTGATAGGTGCAGCAAACCACCATGCCACGTGCATACCTATGTAACAAAACTGCACGTTCTGCACATGTATCCTAGAACTTAAAATTAAAAAAAAGAATACAGTATATATTTCCTATAATATACAAAATATGTGCTAATTGTTGGTTTTTTGTAAGACTTCCAGGCAAAAGTAGTTATTAGTAGTTAAGTTTTCTGGGAGTCAAAAGTTAAATGTTGCACAGTGTTTTGGTGCCACTAAGTTCACATTGTTCAAGGGTTAACTGTGTATTATAATGACAGTCTCATATACTTAGAGAAATTGCAAACTGTTTGCTTATAAGTATTATAATTGCTTGATAAACCAAATGGAGCTTTGGCTTTGTTATAGTTTATAAATTTATTTTCCCCAAGCCTTTAAAACCAACTGTATTATTTTGTTTTCATGTACAAAGGCATTTAATAGTTTGAAGCTAATGTGTCATATTTGGCTGCCCTTGTCATAGTCCATCCATCGTATTCCTTTCAGTAAGACATAATCTGATTTTTGTTGATGAACATGATTTGAGATACAAGAGCCCCATCTTATGTAAAAGGTCAAAGATAACCAAAGTACAGTGAAGATTTTGAGACTAACGACAAACAAAAATCCTTTGTCATGGAGTAATTAGAATATGCAATAGAAAAAAACTTTATTTTCCTCATACTGTTTGTTCTCAGTTTTATTTATAAATAAGTGTATATGTTAAAAAAGAAAAATTTGCAATAAAGCCATTGAATGTTATATGCAATAATGGCTGCAGCTATATCCACAAAATTCTTTGACAGGTACAAAAACATTTTTTAAGGCAAGGCATTTTGCTTAATAGTGAATAAATTTGTATTTACATGTAAACAATGTTTGTCCTGCTGGTAAGTGCTTCAATAACCTATAAACTTCATTTTGTATCCTCTTTATTTTATGGCAATTTCCAAAGGCTCTCCAACCATAGGGTTTCAGAAAAATTTATTAAAAACCTTTTGTCTCTACCTTCAAACACTACCATTTTTGCCATTGTTACTACTTCTTATTCACTTTCTCTCTTCTTGAGGCATAAATTTCATTGTTACTTATTAAAATAGTCCTGTAACCAACACTAAACAAATTTTAGTACTTCTTAATCATTTATTAAGGGAATTGATATTACTGAATTCAGAATAAGGGGAGAAACCAAAAATAGAAAAAATAAAATATCATGGACTTGAATTATTCTATCAATATCTTATTTTTTCTTTTAGTTAACATGTGGAAGATAAAAGATCACTGCCTCCATGGAACATACTGTTCATTAATTTTTATTTCTGTCTCATTCATTAAGCATGCTAGAGCGAAGTACCATCGACTGGGGATCTTATAAACAACAAAAATTTATTTTTTCACATTTATGGCATCTGAGAAGTTTAAGGCACTGGCAGATTCAGTGTCTGGTGAAGGTCTGTCTTCTGGTTTGTACATGGCCCCTTCTAGTTTTGTCCTCACGTGGTAGAAGGGAAGAACTCTGATCTTTTTTCCATTTACAAGGGCTCCACTCTCACAACTAGGTCATGAGAGAGGAACCCTCGTGAATGGGACCTCCAAAGTCCTCACCTCCTAATATCATCTCTTTCAGGGGTTAGGCTTTATCATATGAGTTTTTAGGGGACACAAGCATTCAGTCTATTAAAAATACCTTTATTTTCTTAATTAAGATTTGGAGTAAAGTTATAGATAACTGTATTCCTTTCCTCACTGTGCCCAATAAAGTTATTTTAACAAAATGGTAGGCAAATTTAAAAAATGAATAAAAATCATAATAAATAATTCATTGTCTTGGTGGCAATAATATGCTATAAATAATAACCACTGAGATTAAAATTACAAGGTACTGCAACAATTTAGTGTTTAATACATGTAGTCATGACAAACATAATAGAAGTCTGTATTTTCCTTATTATTATTTTTCTTTCTTTATATTGCAACTACAGACATAAGCACATGGAAGCAATTTTAAAAAATAATAGACTTTATTTCTTAGAAAAATTTTAGATATAATAAAATATTTATCAGACAGTGAGGAGAATTTCCCTTACACTCCTTCTCTACCCAATGCTTCCCATATCATTTACATCTTGTTCCGATGTGGTACATTTGTCACAATTGATAAGCCAATATTAACACATATTGATAACTAATTCTGTGGCTTACATTAGGGCTTACTGTTTTTGTTTTGTTTTGTTTTTTGAGACAGACTCTTCCTCTGTGACCCAGGCTGGAGTGCAGTGGTGCGATCTCAGCTCACTGCAATCTCTGCCTCCCGGGTTCAAGAGATTCTCCTGCCTCAGCCTCCTGAGTAGCTGGGACTACAGGCGCCCGCCACCACACCGGCCTAATTTTTTGTATTTTTAGTAGAGATGGGGTTTCACCGTGTTAGCCAGGATGATCTCGATCTCCTGACTTCGTCATCTGCCTGCCTCAGCCTCTCAAAGTTCTGGGATTATAGGCGTGAGCCACCACGCCCGGCCGGGTTTACTTTTTATGTTGTAGAGTGATCTGAGTTTTTTCAAATGCATAATGCTATATCTACACCATGAATATATCATTCAGAATAGTTTCACTGTCTTGTAAAATTCCATGCACCTCTACTCATTGCTTCTACTTTGTCAATGAATCGAGAACAACCAGTGAACTTTTTACAGTTAGTATAGCTGTGCCTTTCCCAGAATGCATATATTGGGAATCCTACAGTAAATAGCCTTTCCAGACTGGCTTCTTTCACTTATCAATATTTATTTAAGTGGCTTAGTAGTTTATTTCTTTTTGTTATTAAATAATGTTTTATTATTTGAATGTATCACAGTTTAATCACATGTTGATGGACATCTTGGTCACTCTGATAATTGGCAATTATATATAAATAAATTGCTGCAAGTATTTGTGTGCAAGTTTTTCTATGAATATATGTTTTCAACTCACTTGGGCATAGATTCTAGATCATATGGTAAAATTACGTTTATTTTTTAAAGAAATTGCCACAAGTCTTCCAAAGTGGCTGTAGCATTTTACATTCCCACCGGCAATGAATAAGTGCTCCTGAAGCTCCACATCTTCACCAGCTTTTTGTTCTGTCAGTGTTTTGGATTTTAGCTATTCTAATATGTATGTAAAGGTAAACTTTTGTTGTTTTTAATTTGTAATCCTCATATCGTAAGATGGTGAGAATTTTATTTAATCCTTATTTGCCATCTATATATCTTCTCTGTTGAGGTGTCTCTTCAGATCTTTTACCTACTTTTTTGTTTTTATTTTTAATTTATGTGGAGTTTTTACTTTAGATTCAGGGGCTACATGTGCAGGTTTGTTAAAAGGATATTTTTTGTGATGCTGAGATTTGCGCTTCTATTGATCCTGCCACCCAGATGGTGTACAGAAGCACCCAACAGAAGTTTTCCAGTCCTTCCCTCTCTTCCTGTTCTTGGAGTCCCTAGAATCTATTGTTCCTGTCTTTGTGTCTGTGTGTACCCGAGGTTTATCTCCCACTTATAAGTGAGAATATTTTATATTTGGCTTTCTGTTTTTGTGTTAATTTGTTTGAAATAATGCCCTCCAGCTGTATCCATGTTGCTGCAAAAGATGTGATTTTGTTATTTTTTTATAGTTGTGTAGTAATCCATGGTGTATATGTACCACATTTTCTTTCTCCAACCCATCTTTGATGGGCACCTAGATTGATTCCATGTCTTTGCTATTGTGAATAGTGCTGCAATAAACATATAAATACAGGTATCTTTTTGGTAGAATGGCTTGTTTTCCTGTGGATATGTACCAAGTAATGGGATTGCTGGGTTGAATGGTAGTTCTATGTTAAAGTTCATATTAAAGCTCATATATAAAGTTCATATTAAAATTAAATGTGTTTCTATTTCTCTGTAGCCTTGCCAACATCTGCTCGTTTTGTTTTTAATACTAGCCATTCTGACTTATGTTAGATAATATCTAATCATAGTTTTGATTTGCATTCCTGTGATGATTAGTGATGTTGAGCATGTTTTTATATGTTTATTGGTTGCTTGTATGTCTTCTTTTAAGAAGTGTTTGTTCATGTCCTTTGCTCACTTTTGTGTTGTTGTTGCTGCTGTTGATTTGCTTAAGTTCCTTACAGACTTTGGATAATAGACCTTTGTTGAAAGTATAGTTTGCAAATATTTTCTTCCATTCTGTAGGTTGTCTGTTTATGCTGTTGTTAGTTTCTTTTGCTTTGCAGAAACTCCTTAATTTAATGAGGCCCCACTTGTCAATTTTTGTTTTTGTTGAGCTTTCTTTTGTGGACTAAGTCATACATTCTTTGTCCAAAAGGGTATTTCCTAGGTTTTCTTTTAGGATTTTTACAGTTTGAGGTCTTAAATTTATGGCTTTGATCCATCTTGAGTTAATTTTTTCATATAGTGATAGGTAGTGGTGCAGTTTCATTCTTCTGCATATGGTTAACCAACTTTCCCAGCACCATTTATTGAATAGGAAGTCCTTTCTCCATTGCTAATTTTTGTCAACTTTGTGGAAGATAAGTTGGTTGAAGGTGTGTGGCTTTATTTCTTGGTTCTCTATTCCGTTCCATTGATCTACATTGTCTATTTTTGTACCAATACCATGCTGTTTTGGTAACTGCCATTTTGTAATATAATTTGAAGTCAGGTAGTATAATGCCTGTGGCTTTGTTCTTTTTGCTTAGAATTGTTTTGGCTATTTGGGCTCTTTTTTGGTTCCATATAAATTTCAGAATAGTTTTTTTTCTAATTATGTAAAAATGTTGTTGGTAGTTTGATAGGAATAACATTGAATCTATAGATCGCTTTGGATAGTATGAACATTCTAACTACATTTATTCTTCTAATCCATGAGCTTGAATTTTTTTTTTTTTCATTTGTGACATCTATCCTTTCTTTCATCACTGTTTTGTAGTTCTCCTGATAGCAATATTTCACCTCTTTTGTCAGATGTGTTCCTAGGTATTTTATTATTTTGTATTTTTTGTCCACTTTTTAATTAGGTTGTTGTATATTTTAGATACGACTACTTTATCAGACATGTGTTTTGCAAATATTTTATCTCAGTTGTGACTTGTATTTTCATTCCCTTAACACTATCTTTCACAGAGCAGAAGTGTTTACAATTTTAATGAAGTCCAACTTGTCTATTTTTTTTATGGATCTTGCTTTTGTGTTATATCTAAACACTCATTATGAAACCTAAGGTTACATAGATTTTCTCACATTCTATCTTTAAGAAAGTTGAGAGATTTGCATTTACATTTAGGTTTATAATCTATTTTGAGTTAGTTTTTACAAAAGATATAAGATCTGTGCTTATATTCTTTTTTTTTTTTTTTTTTTTTTGCATGTGAACATTTAATTTTTTCAGCACCAATTGTCAGATTTCCATTTCTCCTCTGGCAAAGACAAGTTGACTGTTCTAGTGTGGGTGTCATTTTGGGCTCATTTTTCTATTCCATTAGTCTTTTTGTGTATACTTTTGTTAAGACAACTCTGTGTTTATTACTATAGCTGAATAGTAAGTCTTGAAGTCTTACTGGTCAGTCATGTAGTATCACTTCTCTGACTTTGTTATTTTTCTCCAAAATTATGTTGGTAATTTAGAGTCCTTTGTTTCTTTGTATAAACTTTAAAATAGTTTGTTGATATACACAAAGTAAATTGCTGATATTTTTGTTGAGATTGAATTGCATGTATAGATGCAATTGGGGAGAAGGACATCTTAATATTTAGTCTTTAAATTCATGAGCATGATATATCTCCATTTATTTAGAGCTTTGATTTATTGTATTACAGTTGTGTAGATTTCCCCATATACATCCTGTAAATATTTTGTTAAATTTCTTCCTCCTCTTCTTCCATCTCCTTCTCTTTCACCTTCTTGTTCTCTTTCTTCTTTTTAGAGATAACAAAAACTGTGCTGTATCTTTTATTTCAGTTTCCAACTCCTCAAAAGCAATTGGCATTGTATATTACACATGTATCCTATGCCTTTATTATAATTACTTATTATGTCTAAAAATATTTTTTCTGATTTCTTTGAAATTTTTAAATATATGTTAAAGTGAACTAATATTACCTGAGAAGGAATCTGTACTTCTATACTTCAGTCCTTGTGGACAAACCATAACCTAGCTTAATAGGTAGACAAGATTGAAAACCTAACTTAGGAGTATGTGCCTGTAACAATAACTGAGACTTGGTCAGTCCCAGCAGCCATACTTCAACCAGTCATATACTGCTGAATGTTCAAATTGTGTCCAGATAAGGTAAACTCTGAGCTGTAATCAATTCAGCTGTTTCTGGACCTCACTTTTTATTTTTGTATATCACTTCTTTTTTTGTCTATAAACTTGTGACCATAAGGCATCCCTTGAGTCTCCCTCTGGATCTTTTATGATTTTGGGGTCTACTCAATTCATTTATTGTTCATTGCTCAATTAAACTCCTTTAAATTTAATTCTGCTGAAATTTTTCCTTCATTAGATGATGTCAGAAGTGGGATCCAAAGTAGAGGTTCTAACGACCCCCAAGAACACTGAGTGACCAAACAAGGTACCTGCTGGACTCACTTGTGTCTGCTGATCTTTCAGGGCAGCTGGGGATTGTGGTAAGTTTTCTCTAGGAGTCTGAAACTCCATGGATTTGTGCTTTGAGCTCTCTGAGTTTCTTTGAGCAAATTTCTTTTGGAAATTTGGGTTTGGAAGTTGTGACAGAAACTGGACTGGGTCCAGAATTGGATTAGATCTGGTAATTAACTGGGTTGGATCCAGTTAGAGGTCTCTTACATCTGACTGGGTCAGACAGAAATTGGCAGTAAATGGTAATATTGCAAGAATTGTAAAATTTGGCTTTTGGAAATTCTCAGGGATTTTTGTTTTCTACCCCTTTGTTTCATTTTTCTTGTATGCTTAGGTAAGAAAAAAAATCATTGGCAAGGGAAAGGAAACCCAAGAGCAAAGACACTACCTTAGATAAAAATGGGATCTTTAATTTCTGAAGAACTGAGTTCTTTCTGGCTTATACGTGCATAAATGTTAGGTCCCAGAAGCAGCAAAGTCTTACAGAAATGGCAAAATCTTACTAAAGATAACTTGCAGTGGAACATTCTGAATGAACAACAACACACTGATGTACATTTAAAAATGAGGGCTCCCAAATTAGTCTCATCTAGGGATGCCTATTAAGGTGCAGAAGTTTCTAAAAAAATTTCAGTGGTTTTATTTAAGACTTTACAAAAGGCAAATAAAAAGCTTAAGGGACTAATTGATTAAAAAAAATCTGTCTTGTACTTTTTGCTGATGGGAATGGGTGATGGGATTAGGCATGCACAGGATCATGGGATACAGGAAACATTTTTCTTCTTGAAGGAGGAGCTGGAGAGCTGATGTGACTGCTTGAAAGTCCCTTCGTGACTGAAAAGTGGTCACCTGAATTTTTGATTCAATATCTCTGCAATGGATGAATCATTCTCTGGCCTCCCTGAGCTTCTTGCCTTCCCCACCCTACCTTAGGCAATGCTACTCTCTCTCTCTCTGTGCAAACTGGTTGTGGGAATGATAAAAATCACTATCTCTTGCAAAGGTTTAATTAATGAGAAAAGGATTCATGAGGCTAGTCTTAAGCTGTACTGAATCTAGTGTATTTTGTGCTATGAATTTGTCTTTCTGTGTCATTCTGTCACAAAGAGGGGTACCTTGGGATAGAACATGGGCTTAGGACCCCATAAGCTTGCTGTTCAAGACAGCCCAGCAAGCTGGTCAGTTACAAACTTCGCTGCAGGTCCCCAACACAAAGAAAAAACTGGATGAGGTCTCTATCTTGATTTTTGTCCTTGGGAGCTTGAACTTGTAACCATGTGGTGGTACTTTCTTTTGGTCTCCACCATCTTGGGAACAGGAGTTTTGGGGTTCATGTTATAGTTAGCTCTAAAAATTATCTTGAGTAGTTAAAAGCCATTGCAAGTTCAAAATTGACTACTCTAGACTCGACTCCTTCTGGGAAAAGCAATGGAAACTGCCCAAATGCTGTAGCTCACCAGCTAAGGTTTTGTCATTTTATCATTTTAGATGCCATTTTATCATTATAAAGCCTGGTTCAATCTTTATTGAGTACTTCCTGGTTAATATCTTTGTGACTTTTTCCATTTGTTTCTTCTCTTCCCCTCCATGAACAACTTCTTGTTTCCTTTCTTAAATTTTCCCTACCTTGAGCTACCTTGAAAGACTCTGGATTTTGTAAAATCTGCTTACCACCTCTTTGAAAATACCTCATACACTCATAGTTACTTCATAACCTTAGTTGAGGCTTGTTGATTTCGCTTATTAGGTTACCTTTGGTGAAGTTTAAAAGCCCAAAATATTGGCTGTTTGGCCTCGCAAAAGTATCATAATAAAAAATTTAAAAGGACATTTTTTTTTAGAGAGCATTATGGTTAAAAGTCAGCTTAATTAAAAGTGGATATCCAAGCTATAGGTATATTTAAAAGGCCTTCACGTTTTTTTCTCTTTTTGGACCTTGTTTTTCTGGGAAAAAGGTTTCTATTTCTTCTTGTTGACTGAATTATTTTTCTCCATTTTGTCTTGCCACTCTTAATGCACACATGAGTGGCCCTAAGATAAGTTTTAATAGCCTGGAAGTCTTTGGGAAAAACAGAGAAGGCATCACAGACCAAGATTTGAGAAAAAATCTCTGTTTTGCTCATGAAACTCCAGGAATTGGAAGTGAATAAGTTCCTCTCAAAACCTAAGGCTCTGTTCTGTTTTGTATTGTGTTATCTGATGGCTTTTAGTTTGGGGGTATCAGAAATTACTTCACACCATGAGAGAGCTTTGGTGTGTAATAATTAGGTAGGCAATAGACTGTTAGGGCTGGCTAATGGCAGTTATAAGGGAATACTTAGCTCTTTGCACCTTTGGATCAGGGAAGCATGCTCTTGGCCACCTAGAAAGCATGGAAATGTCCTCATGTCCCACTGAAGGATAAAAATTCTGTGAGGGATGGGCTAATTGCAAAATGGGCTAATTGGTTTAGGGTTGCCATGCAATAAAGTGCACGGTAAAGGTATTGCACTATCTTTTCCTGTAGCATTTTTCTCTTTTGGGGGTTCCAGGATGTGATATAAAAATAAAATCCTAAATTTTGGAGATCTGTTTTTGTCTTCCAGCTGTGCCTGCTTATTAGGCCCTAGAAACTGCATGTTTTCCTGGCCCTGTTACTTGAAGAACTCCACCCTAAAGCCAGTAATCCAATTAAGCAACTTTAAAACTGGCAAATGAAAGATCTTATAAATACTGGTTATTCTTCTATCTGTCTGTGTAGTTATATGTATTGTGTGTGTGATGTTTATGTAAAAGGGCTCTAATTAATTGACTTTAAGAAAAATAAGTGCTTAAATCAAATATTTTAAAAGAAAAATGAAAACTAATGCCTTTTAGATAATGTGACTTTACAAATCTTTGGGAAGTAAAGACAGCTTTAAAGATTATTAATAAAATGAAGACATTTGGTCTAAATTAGGCAGGTCAGGTATTAGGTTTGCTCAATGCTTTAAGGTCATAAACTGCTTATTTGCTTTTGAAAATTGTTCAACTTGTCTGCTTTACAGCTAGGTAAGGCCTGGGGGCATGTGGAGTTAGCCACACCCCTACCTATGCTGGAAAGAGTCAAACCTTATCTGCACTTCTGTCTGGTGTCCTAAGCTCCACTCCTAGTACATAATTAAAATAACTTACCAGGTTTTTCACCAAAATTAAAAATTTCTAAGAGTTGCCATTAAAACATGTAATTGAGACTACTATATGAGTGATTGAAGTATGGCTGCTGGGAATTGCCAAAACTCAGGTATTGTTACAGGTACATGCTCCTAAGTTAGGTTTTCAATCTTGTCTGCCTATTAAGTTAGGTTATAGTTCATCCACAAGGACTGAAATATAGAAGTACAGAGTCCTTCTCAGGCCATATTTAGTTTACTTTAAAAATTCCCTTCTTTTTGGCAGCCTCTCAGTTTAGACAGATTGACCAAAACTTTAGGCATTGATGCCACTCTCTGTCACCATCATAAAGACTTATTTGGTCTCAGGGTAGAATTTACAAGTCTCCTTTAGTTTCAGTATGGAGCTTCACAAGTCTTCTTTGGTGTCAACGTGGAATTCACAAGTCACAGCTCTATACCAGCTAAATGATTCTTTATGTTCTTGCTGACCCATTTCTTGATGATTTGTTATGTTCTTGAGGTCATTCCACTCTCAATGGATGACTGCATCTGAAACATTTAAGACTTGAGAGAATATACCACATGAGGGGGACTGTTGTTATGATTATCAATAAGATCACATCAAAATGCATTGCCTACTCCTTAATAAGAGTTCCTATGAAACAAACCAAACCAAATTAAATGAATTAAGGTTAAGACAATATAGGCAGTCTAACAGTATTAGGGTCTAAATGGACATAGTCCTCATTTGGAGTGTGATAACAATCAAGGACCATAGTGCACTGTAAAGTAGCCTGATTTTAAGAAGTACTCATTTTTATTGTTACCCTGGTAACACAAGTCATAATATCTTAGAAACCTTCTAGAATTAATATAAAGATTAGAAACCCTTGGAAAACCCAAGCTTGCCATTCACCATTTAGGATGCCTGCAAACCAACTGTTGGTTGCTCCTGTAAACACGTCATGGGTTCCTTTCTCTAGAGAGATTTATTTAATGTATTTGGTGGCAGTGTCTAAGGAAACATCAATATCAGCCACCTTTTTTTTTTTTTGAGACAGAGTTTTGCTCTTGTCACCCAGGCTAGAGTGCAATGGTGCGATCTTGGCTCACTGCAACCTCTGCCTCCTGGGTTCTAGCGATTCTCTTGCCTCAGCCTCTCGAGTAACTGGGGTTACAGGTGCCTGCCACCTATCAAAATTCTAGCTGTCTTTTCCTGAAGAAATTGACAAGTCGATTTTAAAATTAATACACATGATCCCAAAATAGCCAAACCAATTTATAAAAGAAAAAAGACAACTTATCTTTTCTGAATTCAAAACTACTAAAAAGCTACAAGACATTGTGACACTTCCATAATGATAGACACAGCTCAATAAAATAGAATGGAGAGATCATAAATAAACCCTGTGTTTATAAGCAAATGAATTTTCACATAGATACCAAGACCATTTGATGGGGAAAATAAATGGGATAATTGTATTTCCACATGGAAAAGAATGAAACTGTTGCCCTTCTTCAAACCACATAAATAATTTAAGCCAAAATGATGAAATATGTAACTGTTAGAAGTAAAATTATAAAATTATTAGAAGGAAATATAAGAGTAAATCTTTATAAATTTGATTTTTATAGAGACTTTATAGCTATAACATACACAAAACAATCACAAGCAACACAAAAATAGAATAAATTGAACTTCATCAAAATTAAACTTTCGTGCTTCAAAATATACCATCAAGATTGAAAAGACAACTCAGATAATCAAAGATATTTGAAAAATATACATCTGGTAATAGGCTTTAATCTATAAAATATAACCCTTTCATTCCTATAATAATAAGAAAAACTAAAAATAGTCAGTGAATAATAATATACATTTCTTTAAACAATGTATACAAATGGCCCATAAGCCCATGAAAGGATGTATTTGTCCCCCAGTTGCTGGAAATTTTATTTCATCTTTTAAATTGTTTTCTCTCTCCCTGTTTCCATTTTGGAAGTTTCTATTGACACATATTCTACCTCACTGTTTTTGTTTTGTTTTGTTTTGTTTTTCCTCTGCTGTGTCCATTCTACTGATAGAGCCATCAAAACCATTCTTCATTTCTGTTAAAATGTTTTGATTTTTAGCACTTCATTTTTACTTTTTGTTAGAGTTTCACACTGTTTACATTACTCGTCTGTTCTTGCATGCTGTTCACTTTTTCCAGAACATTTAGCATATTATATATATTTAAATTTCTTGTATGGTAATTCTAAAATCTTTATATTTGAGCCTGAATTTGGTACTTGCTTTGTCTCTTTAGACTGTAATTTTTTCTTTTAGCATACCTTCCAATTTTTTGTTCAAAGCGGGATATGATGTATCAAGTAAATAGAACTGAGGTAGACAGTCCTTTAGTGTGGTATTTTATACTTATCTGGTGAGTAGTTAGGCTGCTTGCAGTAGCTGTGGTATTTTAGGCTAACATTTTCTCTAGTGTCTTTGTATTTGTCTTTGAGTTTTCCTGGAGATTCTTTAAGTAGGACCTGAGGTTTGCAGTTATTTTTAGCTGTAATACCCTTTTATTATAAAGGGGCAATATTGATGTGACGGTAAGATGTGTGTGTGTGGCAGAGGAGGGTTTTGTGTAGTTCTATAATTAGTCTTAATCTTTTAATGAGCTTGAGTTGACTGTTTACCTTTTTTCACCTCAAAGCCTGGAGAGCCCTGGCATTTGGGTATTTTCCTTTCCCCAGGTGTTAGGCTTGGGTAAAACTCCAGTGGGTTAGGCCTTGGTAGTTTTCCTTGAGGGTAGGCTTTGTTAAGGAAAAAAGAGGACTCTGGGCCTGAGTAACTCTAAGAATAGTTACTCTGCCCCTTCTCCCTGGTAGAAGCACCAGGGAATTCCCTCTGTCCCCCAATCTTCACAATAAGAGTCAGCTAGAGCTTATGCAGATAAAACCCAAATGTGCAGGGGCTCACCTAAGACTGGGCTCCATCAGAATTGCTAACTCTCAAGCTAGTCTGTACTGAGCATCCAGAAATTTGTCGATTACTATTTAAGATGTTCTTACCAGCATTGGCTGCAGCTTCAGGCTTTGCTTCTGGGCTTTTAACTCCTGGGCTTCAGCTCCAAGTAAACCATGATTCTCTGTATCTATCTGCCTATACATCTTACCAGTTGTTCTGGCAGGAGTTTGCCCTGTGATCTAAATTCTCTGATGCATTTAGGAAGAGTCGGTAATTTTTATTTTTTAAATATTTTTTCCTGTTGTGAGGAAGACAGGAGTGATGACTTCCAAGGTCTTTACATAACGGACTGGATGAAGCAAATTATATTTCAAAAATTGGCAATTGCTATGAATAAGAATGAATAGATTTTCAAAACTAATATTCTTGCTAAATTCGGCTTATAGATATATAGGTTTTCTCTTTTAAAGCAATTAATTAGAATTATGTCATTATTTCATCAACAATCCCACTTTGACGTTAATTTATTTTGACTAAACTTTTTAAATAAAATGATCTCCTCACCCCCACCTCAAAAAAAGCACAAAAGGAGATTTGGTATTTGAGACCTAAGAGTAACAAACCTAATTCTTTGCCACATATTCTTGCAAAAGTTATTGGGTTCAGGTTGCTCATTTTTTAAGAGAAATAAATCATTATTTGGGGTTTTATGAGGCTGGCAAGATTTCACTATAGTAGAAAAGGTATCCATTTTTTTCTGTAATTAAATCTTTCTCCTAGAACTCTATTATAACATTTAAATTTAAAGGGTTGGCAAATATTTAGCAGAATTTGACATGTATGATGAAGACCATAAAAATTGGTTCCCAGGAATGAAATGGGAACATGGAAACGGTGTGGGGGCTTCTTGAGGAAGCAGGATAAAGACTGTTTTCACTTCACTGTGTATGCACAAAAAACTTAGAGGAAGAATGGCTAAGCTGATTATCTTTTGGGGGTACTGACATCTGAGTACATTGATCATAAGGCTTGTCAGAGGTTGACTCTAGAGATGGCAGTTCAAGTGTTTCAGAAAAAGAAATTATTCATATAGAGTATATAAAAATATTATCATGTGAGGTTTAGACTTGGGTAAAAGATGTTGATTAAATGAATAATATATTAATACGTATGTGTATATATGTATGCATGCATTGATAAATATATGTATTTTTAAAATAATTTTCTATTTCAACTAATTTGTATTCATTTTTGTCACACAAATTTCAAAATTAAAATAGAGAAATGGTAAAATACAAGGTAAAAATGAACTTCAATCATCAAGGCCGTATTAGTAGGTCTCTGAAAGTATTTTAGTGATACAGTTCTTAACAGATTCTGCTTTTAGAGTGAAGAGTGACTGTTCTGCCTATGATTGTTCAGCTTGAGTCTAATTTTGCTTTGTTTCAGAGCCCTTTTTACATCTCAGCCTGACAGAAAATTTATAATTTTTCCACATATAAATATTTTGGAAAATATGTTACTTTCCTCACTCTTCATGTGTCAGTCACCTTACAATATTCAATAGAATACTTTATAAACCCACATTAAAATACTTGTATCTGAAGTATATTACCACTATTTGAAGCTGCATGAAGGAACTGGGTAGTTTTTTGACCTAGAGGACTAACAAGATGTTCAAGAAACCTCTTGAAGTCAAATCTTACCAATTAGTAGAGACAAAGCAAACTGAGCATCCAAACTCAGAAATGGAGAAATATATTAAATGACAACAACTGGATGTGATTATTTTAGTTTTTTATTTTACAACTATGGAAGTTAAATTGAATTATCAATATCTGGAAATCTTAGATAAATAAAACTGTAATATTCATTACAAAATTGTGGCAGAATTCTCACATTGGTTCAGAACCCCAGATTCATGAGAGGGGAGGTTACCATCTGTGGGTCATGCAGCTTCCAACGCAGTTTGTTTTTGGTGAAACCTAACAACATGCTACCAATTCAGCAAATTCAGCAAAGGATCCTAGATTATTACTTCAAAGCTCCATTCTACTTAGCATAATCCCTCAAAAAGAAGAAAATTAAGTTTATTTTCTCACATCAATTTTAAATATACAACAGAGAAATGATAGGATTCAAGTTTAATACTGATGGGGGTTTGGCTCTGTTTTTAAAAAAATGGGAACATTCTAACTGCATCAGAGACATAGGATGGCTACATTACTCTCCCTTATTTTCACAATGATTTATCCATTTAGCAAGTATATACTGAGTATTCTGTGCCAAGCACTCTTTAGGCAAAGCTATCTGAAATATACATAATATATATTATAACATATAAAATATATATTATTCATAGTCTAATGTTTGGGGCAGAAATAAATAGCTAAACAAATAAATGCATATATAATATCAGGTAGCTCTAAGTAACAAGAAGACAAATACATTTGTGTATTGGATGAAAAAGGAATAAAAGTTACTATATTAGTTTTAGTGGTCATGATATGTTTCTTTGAACAGTTCATATCGTACAGAAATCTGAATAAAGTTATAGAGAGTCTCATACAAAATATCTTCTTGAAGAAGGTTCCAGTTAGAATAAACAGGCACTGTGAATGTGTTCAAATTCTTGCTTGGCATTTTGGAGAAATATAAAGAAGGTCCATGTAGTTGGACACTGTTCTGAATATTTTATTTAAAAGTTGCCAGGTGCTTTGAAACAAGTTATGATATGGCTTCCACTGGTGGTTCCCAAACTTGAATGCAAATTGTATTCACCTGGAGATCTTTAGAACACTATTGTCTGGATTCTACCCCTGAACATTGTCATTTAATTAGTAGAGTGTGCTACCTCGGCACCTGCTTCCCAAGTGATTCTAATGAGCAGCAAAGTCTGGGAATTTAACTGTGCTCTAAATTACATTTGAATCCCTGGGCAGCATAAATATCAAATTATTTAACAAAACAGAACATCGTCTTCACAATCTTGTTTGTTTCTATCCAATCTTATTTTCCACTAGATCTTTTGCTGTATTTTTAAGCAGGTTTCCCAAGTCCTTTTTTTTTTCTTGTAATTCAGTGCTTCTGCTCATGCTGGGCCATATGCCTTGAATTTCTTTTCTGTTTATGTATTCTCTCTATCTTTGAATAGCTCCCAATTTAAGGCTAAATTACAATTTTTTTTGAGAAGTCTTCTACCTCTACTAAGCTAACATGCCCATTATCCAAGTTTTGAATATACGATTCCTGTTTATTCTTGTTGCTGCAGCATAATTATTAATAATGACTCTCATTTTACCCATAAAAGAGTCCTAGTTTACACCAAAATTTATATGATGACCCTCTAGTCTGTACTCCCACAGTTCACATGATGTTTTTCATTTGTTGTAATATATCATAATTTTTAAGTAAGTTGGGTACATTGTTGTGAACTCTGTAAGAGGCAGACCACACAACATTCTCTTTTGTAACCCCCACAACAAGCACATTGCCCATAACACGGTAAATATTCACATAGAAGGTTGAACGGCTTTAATGGAAGTACAGAAGTTAATGCATGTGACAAATGATGCAATATTTGCATGAAATAGCCCAAGTGTTGGTATTTTTAATTTTAAAATTATTTTAATTCTTCCTCTTAAGGCCAGTTTTTCATCAGCTGTATAGAATATTATGAATTACATTTACACAAATTCAGTCAAGGTCACTTCTGTTACACAGCGACAATGATTTTACCAATATAGTCTGAAACAAATAGAGGTCAGTGTACATTTTCTCATAGCCTTGCTCTCAGCTTTCTTCCATGAACTGCAGAAGGTTTCAATTTACTGAAGCACCGAGGTAGGTAAGATCCAATCAAAGTAAAAGCAAAATCAATAAATGCTAACCTCGAAGGGCTAAATAGTAGTGACATCAGTCACAAAGAAAAGTTGTTTGCAGATTTGAAATACTATTGTTCTATAAAGGTAAGAGAATAAAACTGCAATTATGGACACTTGTAAGTTTTGTTTATCCTAAAATATTTAACCTGCAGACAAAGAGATAACAATGTCATTTATTGTATAGGTAGAATAGTGCTAAACAATGAGAGATAATTTGATCTTCTCATCATAACTGAAAATATTTTCTCATCGCAACATATTTCTATAATATATTCAAAAAGAATCACAAAAATGTTTTTAAATGTTTGTGATAACATTTATATAAATGATTATTTCTCATAATATTAATGCTTTTAAGGCCTATGTGTGAAGATTTTATGAATTTTACATTTTGAACAAAATGTAAAAAACATAAAGAGTGAAACTATGGCTCAAAAATTTATAAAAAGGTCATTAAAATCATATGTCCCAATTCTGCCCCTTAATGCTGCATGAACTTGATCAAGTGATCTTCACTAACTCTATTCTCATATTTGTAACACAGTACCACTTGTCTAGAGCATAGTAGGTGTTCATTAAGTAAATATTTAATAAATTATGGTGTGCAATAGTAAATAAGGAATTGAAGCTATATAGTTATGATTGCTTGTTTGGAGAGGAATCCTTGATTTTCCATCAATGATTTTGTAGTAATAAAGAAGTCAAATTTTTTGACTGCCAGTTATAACTTGTGACACAGTTTATTTTAAAATTTTAACTGAATTTTAATATTGTCATTCATTGTCCCTTCAGTGATTCATGAATCATTTGATTGAACATTAGGCAATCGCTTAATTTGACCATGTTAGACCCACAAAACTATTAGTTTCATATATGACCTAATAGTTGCAATCCTCACACACTTCAAATTTTTACAAAGATTATCATTTTGTATTTTTTCAATCTCTGTAAAGAAAATCAAGGTAAGAATTGCACATGAACCCTTTGGTCAATATGATTACATGGAAAGCTAGAATCCTGGACTCATGAAAATGTCTTTAAATGTTCTTCATACTGTTTCTACCACACAGTTTGTTGTTCTATATTCAGTACAGGAATCATTATTCTCTCATTTACATTTAGTTTATTTTTTCAGTACTTCTACCTTGTCATTCAGTTACCCAGTCTTTAAAGTAATTCCATAGTACAGCATAGATGTAACCCTAGGAGGAAGGTTGAGTTCAGCAAATTACGGTCAAGCATACTGATATTGGGCAGTCTATGTCTTTCCCAGAAAAGATTATGATTCACCCAGGAAAGAGAAGGATGTTAAGACAAGGAACGGAAATGAGGAAGATAAGTATCACATACCTCTGTGTAGGGGTAGACAGGTATAAGGACATCCTAGATAACAAAAGACTCTGCCACATTGAGCAGGTTAGGGCCCATGTGGATGTTGTACTCTCTCACGTTTACACTTTTGTTATCACCTCAGACCTAATAAAATTTTGATTTAACGGCTTGCCTGAGCTCATCTCTTCCAGGTGGAACGGATAATGGGGTCAAGCAGTTAAGTGTATTAAAGGGAAAGCAGGGCTCCTTGAAAACTATGTATTACCATAATAACTGATTGGAAATCCCCAGGGTAAGATAAACAGACAGGAAACCAGAATGTGACCTAATGAGGTTTAGCGGCACTTTTTCACCAGAATATTGTCCCTTCTGTAACAATTAAAATTATTTAACATTGGTTTTATGAAAGTTTTTGTAAAAAGTGAGCTTTCTTTTCAAATTCTGAAGAAATAATTTGTGGGAAAAACAAATTTACTTTTTCTATCACATAAGAGGCAAAACAATTATTTTTATTATTGCCTCTACAATGATATTCCATTAAATTAATCAGGTTTTTAAATCTGTAAAATAATACAGTTGTATAGCCAATACATTTTGGCTTTTGCAATTGATTTATAGGTAAGATGAATACAAATCTTACTGCAAGGCACATAGTGAAAACCCGATAATTGATGCCAGAAAGTGCCCCTGTTTTGGGGAGGGTGACACGTGGTAGATCTCTGTAGCTGCAGCTAGCACTATAGGGATGATATTTTGTTGTTTGTTTGTCTGTTTGCTTTTGGGTTGGTTTGTTGGTTTTGCTTATCTGAAACCAAGAATTTGTTAAAACTAGAAGGGCAAACTGATCCAGGAATAGAGGAATACATCAAAGCCCAATATATCAGTTTGGAAGTTCAGGGTTTTTTTAAATGATAAAGTTAGAAGCAAATATAAACACAAAACTATGCAGTGGCAATCCAAGGAAGAAACAAGAGCAGAAGAAAGCCACAGGGCAGGAACTTCATCTGTCTTAAATTGGCTCTAGTCCCTCCCGGCAGACCCCTGTACTTTTTTGAAATGAAAGAAAAAAAATATAAATTACTTTTCTTTAAAAAAGGTAACTGACTGAATTAAACAATAAACAAATACGTTAAAAGTAAATGAGAATGATTTCTGCAGCTCATTTTAGGCTGTAAATTATTTAGCATATGATTCTTTATTTTCAATTGCATAATTAGCCTTGAAATTTTTGAGTATGTTTATATTTTCTTTTTAAAACTAGTGCCCAGGATAACAACCACACCCTTTGCTTGACATCACATTTTTGTTAATTAACCCTACTCACGCTCATACTGTTTTTCTTCTGGAAATCTATGCTTACAAGACACGTGTATTAGGGTTTTCTGGAGGGAAAGAACTAAAAGGAGATATATATACATATAAAAAATATATATTATATGTAATATATAATATATTATATATTATATATGTATATTCCCCTAAATATATATAGAGGAGTTTATTACATATATATGTATATATATATATGAGTTTATTAAGTATTAACTCACATGATCACAAGGTCCCACAATAGGCTGTCTGCAAGCTGAGGAGCAAGGAGAGCCAGTCCGAGTCCTAAAATTGAAGAACTTGGAGTCCGATGTTCGAGGGCAGGAAGCATCCAGCACAGGAGAAAGATGTAGGCTGGGAGGCTTTGTCAGTCTGTTCTCTTCACGTTTTTCTACCTGCTTTATATTCTCTGGCAGCTGATTAGATGGTGCCCACCAGATTAAGGGTGGGTCTGCCTTCCCCAGCCCACTGACTCAAATGTTAATCTCTTTTGGCAACACCCTCACAGACACAGCACCCAGAATCAATACTTTGTATCCTTCAATCAAGTTGACACTCAGTATTAACCATCACATCAGGTGAGGTTTTACAGAAGCTTTTCTTAATGGAATGCTAAACTGGCACAAAGCAGGCTGCTTTGCTTTTATATAATTTAAAATTTACTACTCACTGTAGACTTTAGGACTCCTTTGTGGTAGTGATCTCTGTGGAAATCACACCTGATTGTGCAAATCCACAAGGTCATAGGAGAAAATAATTCTCAAGCTCTTTTCAAATGCAATTAACTTCTTTTCTGGTTCAAACTCCTTGAGTTATAGCAATACATCTACCCATGAAAGCCAAAAATGTATTCCCATTTGTTTGAGTGACCCAAGTACATTACAGCTGTATAGATCACTGGTTATTATGGGTTGTGTGTCATGTAAAGAAGACCTTCAGCTTTACTGTAATAAGTCTTGGTTCACTTGGTTTTCAAGTGTCCTGTCAATTTTGGTTAAATATTGATAACTTTGCACAGCAGAATGCAGAATGTTCATTTTGTGGGTAGATAGCAGACAACTAACAGGTAGAGTGAAGCTTTTTATATTCTGTGAAAGTGCAGAAGTCGTATAGCATATTGACATAACAAAATCCCATTATACAGAACCTCGTACAAAGAGTACAAATAATGACAGTATCCTACATGTAAAGTCATAAGGTTAAATAAGACATTTTGACCTTTAATAAAAACATGAAGAAAATTGTCCTAAAATAAATTTATTAACATACCTCTAACAGCTGAAAGACATTCAGCATACTTCAGGAAACATGATTTACTTTTCTCAGGGAAATTCTTGAAAATCAGAAAGGCTACATGCATTATTAACTATTACTACCTAACAGAACCCTCAGATAGAGTTTTTAAATTTTTTCAATTAAAAAATATCAGTGATACAAATGTATATTCATAAGGTATTTGTATATCTTCAAGCTGCAACTATTTTGTACTTTAGTAAATTATTGTGTACCTTAACTCTATAAAAATATACATTATTTTCTTTAAGATTTAACATCTTAGATCTTTAAGTAGACAGTTTATTAGCATGATTAAAAGTTAAATCAGGCAATTTTTGAAATAAAAATACATTTTCTATAACAAAAATATTGCTTGAAACATAGTGAAGATGTTTAATGTAAAAGTAATTTTGTTGTCTCTCGTTTCATTTTTGTTTCAAAAATATGGAGCAAAAGTATTTTTATAACATATCCTGTGCTAAGTACACAACTACTAGCTCACAATAGCAGTGAACAGGTCAGACCTTAGCTTCATACAAATATTTCAAGTTACAGGACAACACATAAAACATAATTATTGGCTGGGCACGGTGGCTCATGCATGTAATCCCAGCACTGTTGGAGTCCAAGGAGGGCAGAACACAAGGTTAGGAGTTTGAGACCAGCCTGGCCAACATGGTGAAACCCCATTTCTACTAAAAATACAAAAAAAAAAAAAAATTAGCCGGGCATGGTGCTGGATGCCTATAATCCCAGCTACTCAGGAGGCTAAAGCAGGAGAATCGTTTGAACCAGGGAGGCAGAGGTTGCAGTGGGCCGAGATCATGCCATTGCCATTGCACTCCAGCCTGGGTGACAGGACAAGAGTCCGTCTCAAAACAAACAAAAAACCCTTAATTATGTAATGGAGATTTTAATAAGCAGTGCATCGGTTCTCTTTTACATACAACGTTATATCCTCTAGGCCCTGTCCCATTGCAGCCACTGAGTAGTATCTAGTCCCTCACAAGCTCTGAACAGCAGCTGTGTCTTCACAACGTGATTATCTTGCAGGCACAACTTTCTTGTCTTCTTGTCAATTCAGCTATGCAAACATGCTTGTCCCTCATATATACAGAGCTAAGAAGTGAAGGGGATTTAAGGCACAGTGAGCAACAGTGGGTGACTCTTGCCCGATGGGAAACAGAAGCTGATGTATAAATATTTTTATTTTCTCCATTCCCCAGCCTGCTCCATGCCAGTTCTCTGGGATAACATTTGCAAATAGACTATTCATACATAAATTTTTATCATAGCCACTGTTCAGGAGAAAAACCCAGGCTAAGATAGTGAGTACCATAAATATATTTAAATAGTAAACACTTGGGATGGGACTGTGGAGCTGTATTATTCAACAGTCAAAAAGCAATAATAATCCTTTGCAGAAGCAATAACTCTGGCATGAAGCAATATGGCATAATTATGCACACTGTCACTTGTGCCTCATTGGGAAGGGTGCAGGTGAAAGCTGAAGTGTTGGCTTTTGCAAAGGTTGTGGTACTTCATCAATATGAGGGAAAGACTAATTATAAATACGGGGAGAAGTGGTATGGCTTTTTAAAACTAATTTGAAAGCCTTTACAAAATAACCATGTGATGCCCTGATATTATGAAATACATCATCATTCAGAAACAGTCAGCCTGATATAATAGTGAAATTACTTGTTGAAGACTCAGCTAAAAGCCAGATGTAGAACAATTCTTTGGAGAGCTGTTTTTCAGGATGGAAAATATTTATTGAATCAATAGCCAATGTTTGAAAGTATGACTGCAGCATGGTGCTGAAGAAGCAAAAACATGAGAGGAGGGTATGAGTTAGTCAGGAGAGAGATGATTCAGGGTTCTATGATAAGGGAGATATACACATATATAAAATGTATACATGCATAAAAATAGACAAAGATATATAAATATACGTGTCTACATATATATCTGTATATAATTTAGAAAAAATTAATGCTTATGCTTCAGAGATATATGCTCAGAGATTGGAGGAAATTAGACAAAAAAAAAAAACTTGGAGAGTAAGGAGGTTATAAAACCAGTGATCCAGACTATTTCTAAAATTGATTTTCTAAGAGAAGGAATAAATTGACTTTATGAAAGTTAATTGATGGTCTCAATGAGAGTAGTTTTGATGCTATGGAAAGAAGCCTGAATAAATAGAATAATATAAACATTTTTTCATTCAATAAATATTTATTGACCAACTGCCATGTGCCAGGCACTGTTCTAAGTACCTGGGAAACATCAGTGAAGAAAACTAATGAAGAGCCTTTATCACCTCATGAAAACAAATGAGAAAAAAAAATAACATATTAAATAAGTCACTGAGTATATTAGAAGGTGACAAAAACAAAAGAAAAAGTAAAATTAAAAGTGGAGCTGGGAAAGTAGGACGAGGAGTGTAAGGGGAAGAGTTGGCAGACTGCTATTTTAAAGAGGTTAGTTAGTAAGATAGGAATCATTAAGGAGGCATTTGAGGAGAAAATCAAAGAAGGAGGCTCATTGATGGAGGACAGAAAGTCACATGTGTGTAATTGGAGAAAAAAAGTTCCAGCCAGAGAAAAGAGCCAGTGCAAAAGGTTCACAGTGAAAGGCCATGTGGCTGATTGAAACCTGTAATAGAAGACTAGAAATAGATAAAGACAATCAATAAATAGGAATGCCAAATCATTTAGAACCTTGCAGGCCATTGTCAGCAATTTGGCTTTTACCTTGAGAAAGATGGATTTAGTAGAATAGCATCGTTTGATTTGTGTTTTAAAAATGATTGCTCTAGCTGTTCTGTAGTGAAAAGATGCTGGAGGTATAAGGGTAGATGCTAGAAAACTAGTATACGTTTCACAGTCTAGCCCACTACCTATTTTTGTAAGGCATTCAATGAAAACATTTTTTTTCAGGTAAAATTGACAATCAGCTTGATGATAAGAAATACTAACAGGAATAGATTCCAGTTCTGTCATTATTAGGCATGTGTTATTTAAAGAATTGTGCTCAATTAGTATTATTACACTTGAATTTTGTCAATAAAAATGTTTTCTCTCTTGTTCTATACATACCTACATCATATCCTGGTTTTTGCCTCTTGTCCCTCAATGTGAAAAATTTTTACTAACTATACTAACACAATGTTAGAAAATGTATTATTAAATATATTAGTAAATTAGTAAATGTATTAGTAAAATATTTAATAAAAATGTGTAAAATATCTGACCCTTTAGAGAAAACATTTCCAATCCCCTGAGTTAGAAAACTACTTAATCCAGACAAAAGAAATTGTGTTTCACATCTGAGTCTTTACAATAGAACTGACAAAAAAAATGGCAGAGTTCTAGATGTATTTTGGTAAAGAAAATAGAATTAGCTGATGGATTAGATACAGAATATGAGACAAAGAAAGAGGACCAAAATGCAATCAATATTTTTGATCTGAGCAATTGGAGAGAGGAGTTGTCATCTCTAAAATACGGAAAGCAGTAGTGGGGCAGGTTTGAAAGCTAAAATCAGTAATTCATTTTTGAGATGTTGAGATTAAGTTGCATGTTAAATATGCAAGTAAAAATTACACATATGCAAGTCTGGTGTTGACAAGAGTGGTAGAGGAAGGTGAGGAAGTGGAAGCACTGAATGTCGATGCCTCTTTGAAGAGGAGACTTGATATATAGTATCAAGTAGTAGATATATATGAATCAAGCAGTAGATATATATGAATGAAAGTATAACCACTCGACAGGTTCTTACCCGCTGCCTAGACTGAGCTGGTTTATCAAGACAGGCAAATTGCAATGGAGAAAGAGTGTAATGTATGCAAAGCCAACTGTACAGGAGGCTGGAGTTTTATTATTACTCAAATCAGTCTTCCCGAAAACGTGGGGATCACGTAGGGGATCAGAAAGTGGAGAGTGCTGATTAGTCTGATTGGAGATGAAACCATAGGGAGTTGAAACTATCCTCTTGCACTAAGTCAGTTCCTGGGTGGGAGCCACAAGACCAGATAAGCCAGTTTATCTATCTGGGTTCTGCCAGCTGATCCATCAAGTGGAAGGTCTAAAAAATATCTCAAGCATTAATCTTAGCTTTTACAATCGTGATGTTATCCTTAGGACTGGGAGGTTTGGAATCTTGCAGCTTCAGCTGCATGACTCTTAAACCATAATTTCTAATCTTGCAGCTAATTTGTTAGTCCTGTAAAGGCAGTCTAGTCCCCAGCCAGGAAGGGGTCTTATTTCAGTGAAGTGCTGTTATTGTCTTTGTTTCAAAGTTAAACTATATTTGGTTTTCTGTTTTTGCGTTAGTTTGCTAAGGATAATAGCCTCCAGCTCCAACCATGTTCCCACAAAAGACATGCTCTCATTCGTTTTTTGGCTGCATAGTATTTCATGGTGTATATGTAGCATATTTTCTTTATCCCATCTGTCATTGTTGGGCATTTAGGTTGATTCCATGACTTTGCTATTGTGAATAGTGCTGCAGTGAACATTTGTATGCATGTGCCTTTATCATATAATGATTCATATTCCTCTGGGTACATACCCAGTAATGGGATTGCTGGGTTGAATGGTAGTTCTGCTTTTGTTCTTTGAGGAATTACTATACTGCCTTCCACAATGGTTGAACTAATTTACACTCTCATCAACAATGTACAGGTGTTCCCTTTTCTCCACAATGTCGTCAGCCTCTGTAATTTTTTGACTTTTTAGTAATAGCTATTCCAACTGACATCATTGTGGTTTTGATTTGCATTTCTCTAGCAATCAGTGATATTGAGGTTTTTTTTCTTTTTTTCCACATGCTTGTTGGCCTCATGTACGTCCATGTTTTAATAGAGTTGTTTGTTTTTCCCTTGTAAATGTGTTACAGTTCCTTATAGATGCTGGATATTAGACCTTTGTCAGATGCATAGTTTACAAATATTTCTTCCATTCTTTATGTTATCTGTTAACGCATGTTCTCATTTATAAGGGGGAGCTTAATGATAAGAACTTATGAATATAAAGAAAGAAACAATAGACACTGGAGTCTTCTTGAGAATGGAGGTTAGGAGGAGCAGAAAAGATAACTATTGGGTACTGGGCTTAATACATGGGTGATGAAATATTCTGTAACACAAACCCCAGTGACACGAGTTTACCTACCTACCTAACCTTCACATATACTCCAGAACCTAAAATAAAAGCTAAAAAATAAAGTAAATTAAAATTAAACTATAAACTAACTTCCTCCCAAAATTAGTTTGGCCTGTGCTCAGGAATGAACAAGGACAAACTGGAGGTTAGAAGCAAGATGGGGTCAGTTAGGTCAGATTTCTGACACTGTAATATTTTTCTCACTTACAATGTTTGCAAAGCCTCTTTCAAAAGGTCCAAAGATTTTATTTGGTATTATATTTCATCTTATTTTCAACATGAAGGATATTAAATTATGTGAATTGCTGATAGTGATAGGATGGTGCCAAAGATTTGGGGAGATTCAAGTTAGAGAAGACAGCAGGGAAAAATCATCAAGGTTTTGATTAATAGGCTCAATAAGCATGACTCCAGGGCAATATTGTAAACAAAACTTTATTTTAGCCTCCCATTTGTATTTATTCAGATAATTTTTCTCTGCTCTTAGATGAAAATTTAGACAGGTTTTGTTACCAGAAAGGGATACCAATCCAGACCCCAAGAGAGGGTTCTTGGATCTCAGGCAAGGAAGAATTCAGGCCGAGTCCATAGAGTAAAGTGAAAGGAAGTTTATTAGAAAAGTAAAGGAGTAAAGAATGGCTACTTCATAAGCAAGAGTAGCCCTGAGGGCTGCTGGTTGGCTATTTTTATGGTTGTTTCTTGATTATATGCTAAACAAGGGGTGGATTATCCATGAGTTTTCCAGAAAAGGGGTGGGCAATTCCCAGGACTGAGGGTTTCACCCCTTTTCAGACCATACAGAATAATTTACTGACATTGCCATGACATTTGCAAACTGTCATGGTGCTGGTGGGAGTGTCTTTGGCTAATGCCTTATAATTAGTTTATAAGGATGACCAGAGGTCACTTTCGTAGCCCTCTTGGTTTTGGTGGTTTTGGGCCAGTTTCTATACCACATGCTGTTTTATCAGCAAGGTCTTTGTGACCATACCTCGTGCCATCCTTCCAACTCTTCACACTTAGAATGCCTAAACTCCTGGGAATGCAACCCAGTACGTCTCAGCCTTATTTTACCAAGCTCCTATTCAAGATGGAGTTGCTCTGTTTCAAATGCCTCTGACAGTTTTATTACTTCTGGTCATCCTTACAAAATGGAAATTCCTAAGATCTTTTAAAATTTCAAACACAGTCTGAACTCAGTAATTATAGATTCTAATTGCAGTAAATAATCAAAATTGTGAAGTTAACTTAATGTCAAATATTTCCTCTCCATCACCTGGAATTCTTGGAAGTTTAGTGTGGGAAAGAGAGCCAAGTGAGGGCTGGAAATTCTTAAATATTCATAGGATGGAACCTTTTTGTCTGGGCATAGTCATGCTAATAGCTTATTTTCTCTTGTGTAATCCCCAGCCCAAATTCCTGGCAGTGCATCTCATTTGCAAGCAGCTTCCCATTCATTTCTTGGTTTTCTCTCTACATTGACTCCACACTTGGAGTTCTATTGCTTTTTCCATGTGTTGCTTTTGTGCTGAACTTAAATTCGCCTCAAAAAGGGATATTGTATTATGAGGTCCACATTTGATTCAGAGAAAACATGCTCAAAAATGTGGGGCTCCATTCAAAAAGAAGTACTCCTGTGTTCCAGACATAATTGTGACCCATCTTTGCCATGCTGCCCAAGCAGTTCATCTCCATGTGTTACCCCTAGCCTTCAGACTTCCTGGGATGGGTCAAAACTATGTTCTTGGCTCTGCCAAGTTCTACGAGAAATGATTCAAACTCTTTTTTTCTTCCTATCAATGTCTTCTCTTTGTCCCTTGGTGGTGGAATGCAGGGTGGGGTAATAGCAGCTCTCTCTCAAAAAATTGCTTTACAATTCTCTTCCTGGAGCTCCACCTTTTTTATACTTTATATTACTGAATTAAGTGAAGAGTTCAAGGGTTTTGAAACATGTTCTACATATACTTTTCAATTTCTACATTCAGTCTATGATATTTTATCAGAATGTCATATGTATTGAGTACAGATGATGAAAATAGAATCTTTTCATTGAGTATTCTGTTACTTGTAGATTTACTGAGAAAATGGGAAAACTAGAAGTATAATGGAAAATAATCTAGCATATTGATATGGCAGACAGTCAGCATGGTTTTCATCAGAAATAATTTACAATATTTCCAAAGCATGAAATGAGTCTTGCTTTAACAGTATTCTGAGAGGAGTTTATAAAAACAATTCTTAAACATATGTTGTAAGTTTTAGATAATATAACATTAAAAATCACATGATTTATTAAACATATATTGTTTGCAATTCAGTTTGGTGACTTGAACTTGCAAATCGCAACATGTAGTACCAAGACACAGCAGACCCTCCATTTTTTATCTGAGTCCCATGGACACTCTTTTTTATTTACCTCACATCAAGAAAATAAGTCAATCAGGATAACTTTGGGAGAACGTTATTATGATTTTATGATTTGAGTTTCAGAAAACAGTTTGGACTAAAATAGAAGATATCAGAGACTTTTAGGGAGCCAGCTTTCTGTCACCTGAAACACTTTAAAATAATGTAACTTATCATTTTCTGTTGATATTTGAATGGATTATCTTCAAAATGAATAAAATCCATACAGCATATAAAGGTGTTGAGGTTTGTTATAGGAGGAACTGCTTTCAATGTTATAAGAATGAAGGAGAAAAAATAGATGCAAACATTGATTTTTGGTACATTTACAGGTTTTGTGTCTGGTGGATTAGAGAATGCCTGAGTTGAATTTTGAAGCCAGATGGAAAAGTTGTTGTATGATTCCAAGCATGAACTGTAAATAATACCACATAAGAGAGTTGTGAGAAATGGGGATGAAACAGTAGTCAGGTGCTAGATAATAAAGGATTATGTGTGGCATACTAAGGAGTTTGTTAATTCTACAGGCAACAGAGGGTCATTAAACAATTTCATCAAGGTAAAATCTCATGCTGGTGCTATTTATGTAAAAGATTTATGGTGGATGAAGAATGAGAAGCAAGGATCCAACTAAGGATGCTATTACAGAAGTTTAGTTTAAAGATAGTAAGAGGCTATACTGCCTCATAGTGTAAAAAAGAGAAGGAAAGAGAAACATTAATGAAGTCCAATTGGCTGACTTGAAGAATAATAAGATGTGGAAAATGAGAAAGAGCCCAAAGTCAAGAATAAGATTCAAACTTTGACAGCAGCTCTATGTTTTGGTATCAACAAATATAAAATTTAAAGAGAAGAAATGTAGTTTAGAAATGAGGGGGAGGCAAAAATAATGATGAAGAAATAATTTGGTTTTGTAAATATTGATTTTGAGATGCCTACTGGATATCTAAATAGAGATATAAGGTAAAAAATTGTGTATCAAATTTTGAAGCTCAGGTGGAGGTGTAGGCAAGATAAATTGATTTGATGCTCATCAAGATAAGCATGTGTTGAAGTTTCAAGAAAAGATGAGATTATCCAGATATAACTAGCTTTGTGATGCTTTTTTCTATAGAAGTCTTATTATTTTTGCAAGCCATGGAAGATGAAAAAAATATTTCTTTGATCTTTAATCTGTATATTTTATTGAATTTTCCTTTTAAATTAAAATAAATGCATACTTTTTACAATAAGCCAAGCAACTTTCTAAAATGTCTTATGGTTTTGATTACAAATAACTTCATTAATATTATCTTCTGAATCTTTGTATGTTTTCTCATTCTCATATCTCTGTAGTATTATTTTATGAGTCCCTTTTTAAAATTCTTTTTCCTGCCTGTTCATTCAGGGATAAAATATACAAAGCAATATTTTATAAAGTGCATGAATTGCCTTTAGGAATGCTTACTATCTACATGAATATAAGTATGTAACTCCTTAGTTGATGTTAAGTTGGGGAACATTTGAGGCTGGGGTCCCTGGAAGAAATTTTCTGAATTAAATATTTATACATAGCAAATTTAGGGTTGTGCATTTGGGAAAAATTGTAAGTGAGGGAGGCAGGACTTGGCAGAGATTGAAGTTAAAATGTACTGCAAAGGCTTCAGCGGATCCCAAAGGCTGAGCTGTCCAAAACAAAGACAAGAGGTCTGGGCCTCTGTATCCTAGTATCAATCATGCTTTAAATGCAGGTGACCTTCGAACAAGAAAATTCCAGGAGAAAGACTGAGCTGTGAGTTGTCAGCAGCCAATACTAGCTGTGTGAATGAGGGCTTTATCATAAAGCAGGAAGCATCATGGTTCCCACTACAGTACCCACTTTGTCTCATTTTGAGTCACATGTTTCTAGTAGCAAGCTCACCCTCACCTGGTTCAGATTCTCTAAGATTCCATTTTGTCTCATATCCTGGGGAAATGTATAATGTGCATATTAGTGGGATGATTTACATCTTCTCTCTCTCCACTGCATTGTTCTCAAGGATAAGTATTGTTTCAACCTTCTTCTCACACTGGATGGCATCTCTGTTGATTTAGATGGCTTACCTGGGAGGTGAAGTTCTCTTTTGTCTATTAATAATGACCTCTTTAGTCTGTGGCTGATACACTTATCCATTTAAGATTAAAAATTTAATACAATAGGTACCATGAGAGGTCTCAATGAATTAAAGAAAAGGCCAAACTTATTCTTTCTTGCAGGCATTTTATTTTCTTTTCTTTTCATTTTTGAGACCAAGTCTCACTTTGTTGCCAGGCTGGAGTGCAGTGGTGCAACCTCGATTCACTGTAACCTCTGCCTCCTGGGTTCAAGCAATTCTCCTGCCTCAGCCTCTCAAGTAGCTGGGACTGCAGGTGCACACCACCACACCCGGCTGATTTGTTTTTTTGTATTTTAATAGAGATGGGATTTCACCATGTTGGCCAGTATGGTCTTGATCTCCTGACCTCGTGATCCGCCCGCCTCAGCCTCCCAAAGTGCTAGGATTACAGACATGAGCCATGGGGCCTGGCCTCTTGCAGGCATTTTCTAATAATAACCCTGCCACTCACTGATTATTAGGCTGATTATCTTGTCAGTATGTTGATGCTTTTACTTTCAGGTCTCTGGTTACATGGTACTAGAAATGGCCATATGGCAACTGCCCAAGACCATGGGAACTCACCTCTTACATCAAGCATGGCCAAGATGAGAGACATGAAGTCAACGAGATCATTTTGGAGTTTTAATATTTGACTGTCCCACTAGTTTTTGGACTTGCATGGGACCTGTAGCCCCTCGATTTTGGCCAATTTCTTCCATTTGGAATAGGTGTATTTACCCAATGCCTGTACCCCCACTGTATCTAAGAAGTAATTAACTTGTTTATGATTTTACAGGCTTCTTGCCTTGTCTCAGATGAAACTTTGGGACAGTGGACTTTTGAGTTAATGCTGAAATAAATTAAGACTTTCAGGACTCTTGGGAAGTCAAGATTGGTTTTAAAATGTGATGACATGAGATTTAGGATGGATTGGGGTGGAATGATATGGTTTGGCTGTGTCCCTACCAAAATCCTATCTTGAATTATAGCTCCCATAATTCCCATGTGACATGGGAGGAACCTGGTGTGAGGTAATTGAATCACAGGGCAGGTCTTTCCCATGCTGTTCTCATGATAGTACATAAGTCTTATGAGGTCTGATCGTTTTTATAAAGGGAGTTCACCTGAGCAAGCTCTCTCTTGACTGCTGCCATGTAAGACGTCCATTGCTCTTCCTCCATGATTGTGAGGCCTTCCTAGCCACATAGAACTAGGAGTACTTTAAAACTCTTTGCTTTATAATTTACCCAGTCTTGGGTATGTGTTTATTAGCAGCATGAGAACAGACTAATACAGCGGCCATAGCTTAAAGTTCAGTGGGACTATTATTGTATCCTGTAGCAAAAGTGTCCCACGCTCTCCCTTTGGGAATGAGCGCCTCTATACCTACAGAGCCTAAGTTACAGGAATGAAAAGTACTGCCAGTGGGTCACTGGAAGGACAGAAAACAACTCTACATGTATTTACCCTTCCTGGTTTCTACTTTGGGAAAAAAGCACCATCTAAATGTTGGTGATTTATCCTGGAGGATGACACCCTCGCGAAGTACCAATTCCTGACTTGCATCTCAGCTGTTGTGTTAAGAGGCCATTCCCTTCCCCTGCTTTGTCAGATCAATAGCTTTGAAGTTGCAATATTTGATGAGTAGTGCATCCCATCATTATGTATCCATGGCCACATCTCTGTTGTAAATGTTTCCTTTGATCGGAGGCATTGTTATGAGGCATTGCTATGAGTAGATCAGATATTCTGTTAGGACTTGAGGTAGTACATGTGAGGCTGGTGAGCAGGAAGGCAAAGTAAAAAATGTTCATCAGTTTCATGCAAGATGGATTTTAACCCTTTCCAGGTTGTTAGGGGTCTAACATAATCAACTTACTAACAAGTGACTGATTTGTCTCTAAATAACAAGATGTCATCAACATTATAAATCAATGTGCTTGGCTAAAGAATATGCAGATATTAAAAAATGTCTTCATTTTTTGATCTTGCATTTGCTAGATCAATGGCAACTTATGATGTACTTGAGGCTATGTTAATCTGTTCTAGCAGAAACACATCTGTTATGGTACCTGCATGCCATATGGGCTAAAATTTGGATGAATTTGTGATAGTAAACTCTTTTTTCTTTGGATCCACCTTTTTTTAAGGGGTCCAACTGGTTAATTAAATAGAGATATAATGGGGATCACTAGCCTCATCTTTAAGGGGTCATTTCCTTCTGGGTATGATAAAAATTTGGTTGTTTCTCCTGGCTGGCAAAGAAGGGCAGACTCAGAGATTTCCATTTTGCCTTCACAATCATAATGGCTATGACCACACAGGTAAGTAAACTGTTATGAAATTGCTGCTACCTGTCAAGAACTGCAAATAAACTGAGATTTTACCCTACATGCAAGCTAACACAGAGGATGCAAGGCTTGTGCCTCAGAGGCAAATAACTCGATTATACACAGTAGAGCAAACAGAATGAGCTTCAATGTTTACACAAGTTCCCTGCTCTCCAAGTCCTACAGGGGCAATGCAGAGTGGTCTAAGTGGGCTCAACACATGCAATGGGCTTGTTTCACAGTAGAGGAACATCAAGCTTAGAGAACACATATTTCTGATACTGAGTAGTTCGCATACCTTTGCTTGCCCTGAGTGGAGACATTTTCTTTATTAAATTAGGCAATAAACAAACTGGTCCTATACTTCAAAATGAGGCAGTATCTCATTCAGCAAAACGTATTTGCCTGTACAATTATCCTTGAAAAGTTATCACAGAACAAAGCAACCAATCCCTCTGCTCTCAATACATGCAGTAATGTGGGAGACTGATGGAAAATTTTCTTTCAAAACTATTAAAAAGCTATAATAGAATAATCTAATTCAAGTTCTGAAAAATCACCAAGGATTAGCTACCTAAATACAGTGGACCAACTATAAACCAGACGTAGGCCAGGATTTCATTTATGATTTTGCTCTTATGTGTTCTGATTTTAAAAGTTGACTATCCTGATGCTTCCAGTCTTCAGGAATTGATGTCAAGTTAGGACCTATCTTTAACAGTCCTTAAAATGTCTGGTAATTTTCTATTTCCCATTGTCTGGTAACATGAGTAAATGCCATGGGTATTTTGGTGGGAGAGTGGGGAGAACCTGGGACAATCATTACAACAGGAACCTACTGTGGTGTTGCAGTGTCCTTCCTCCTCGGCACCTTGCTTCTCCCTTTGCCACATCTAAAATCTGGTCCAAGTTTTCAAGCTGAGTAGGAAATAATGAGTTCCTGTTAACCCAACTTCCCTCATCTAGCTAATTATCAATCTTTGATTGCTTTTGATTTTGTCAATTAACCAGTACTTTTTTGGCTACTGATTTACCTTGTCCTAAGCAACACCATGTTTTGTTTCTTGTCTGGTTTCTTTGAGTAGATTCCCCCTAGTTTCCACTGTGGTCTTATAACTTGTTATGATAATTGAACCCATCTAAATTCTGACATTTAAATGCTGCCATGTGGCTTCAATATACCGTTCCTTTTATTATTAGGAAATCCGGTTATGTAATAACATCCATTATTATCAGCCTTTTTCTGCAAATACACACTCATTACTGAGCTTCTTAACCATGCTGGTGTCCCTTTCTTTAGAAAATTCCTGGATACTTCAGTAAGTAGTGTGCCCTCTGAGTCCTCTCCTGGATAGTAGTCTCACAGTGGATGTTGTGAGGTTACATAGTAAATCCAGTTAGCGTGATACATTATTTGTACCTTTTGATCCTTTCCTCCATTGTTTTCTATTCTAGAATTTCTATATCATTTAGAGGAAGCCATTGCTTTCCCCAGACTTCCAAATCTCATCTCCTCTCTGGGTCTTTATTAGAGTAATAAATCAAGAATCCTGGGAGAGTATGTTATATTAATAGACTTTCCTATTTCCAACTTTATGTTTCACCCCCCTTTGATCATCATCCTCAGATCTCATTTCTATACATAGTTTCCTGGCTCTAGCCCATATATGTTGGCTTGTTCTGTAGCTTTTGTTGGCTTTTAGTTCCTTTTCTTCCTTAGTGAAACTGGCATTTCCCCAACCTGGCTGTGTTAGTTATGTATCTTATGACCAGGAGGGAAAATGGGAATAGATTCCAAGGAAGTTTATGTTTTCTTTCAAGGCAGATGACTCCACATCATGTTCAAGCCAGGGTAGGGAAGGGTCTGGCCTTTAATAGGGAAGAATGAGCCACTTCAGCCCTCTAAGAGAGTTGAGAAGGATCTGGAGTCTTGATGATTTTCAAATGAACTCATCTGAATTCTCAGGGTCTTCTTCCTTCATAATCAGGACCTTGATTTTTTTGTAAGATATTGGATTGGGTGAAGGATTCTAACATCACTGGAGCTCTGCTACTCTCAAGTCTGATGTCTACATTTGATGCTCAACTTCTTTAGCACTCTGAATGTAGAAATGAGATTAGCTTTATAATCTACAAAAGAATTCCATTTGTTTCCAAACATAATATTAAGTCAGCCTTTAACTGACTTTCCATTGTGCATGAATAGTATCCAACAACACCTATATGATTCCATAGTCTTTGCAATTACTATTTCCTTCATACCTTTCAAATGTATAAAATATTACTCTAGCCAGTTAATTCTCATCATAGTTATCTCACTTGAGTTCAACACCAGTGAGAATTTTAACAATTGCACTGCTATGTAATTCCAAGGACACTCAGAACTTCTGTCTACTCTCAATGATATTTTTATGATTAATACACCATAAGTTCAAGACATCACAGAAATTGACAAAGCTCAATAAAATTCCACTCACATATACAATAATAATAATATGGCTTTAAAAGTTATTACATGTTAAATGTTTAAAGACAACAAAACAAACGAAAACTTCCCAAACCTTCAAGCCGAAAGTACCAATAAGTTTTGATTTTATTTTCACCAGTGGTTAGAGTCCTACTCTTTTCCATAAATAAGTTCAATTATTAAATATTAAATTAAAACTTTGAGACAAGAAGTTAGCCTTTACTTGACATTATTGTTCTAACTCACTATTTGACCAACAGGAAATCCTGTCAGTTTACAAAAGCAGTGAAGCTATTTCCAAAGCAGCATAACAAAAAGATTCTGGAAAAGGGTTAGAAAAGCAAGAGGTCAGAATTACACATTTATCTTTTCAGAAGCTAAAAAAGTTATCCTTATATTTTCATTGGAATGTTTCCTCTGCTAAATTTTAATTTTCTCATTCAGTCTTCCTTAATTTCACTGTGAATGATAAAGGAAGAGGAAGGGAATGAGGGAGAAAAAAGGGACAAAGAAAGAGGGAGGAGAAATAACTTCTTAACTTGAAGGTCAGCTTCTCTTTTCTTAGTATCTTTAGCAAAGATTGTTTCATGTCTACTGATATTGTTATGGACACAGAGTCGTCAGGCACTTTCCATAGTCATCGATGAGTAGCAGTAGGTCTTTGAGTCCTGCAGTGAAGAACTCTATTACTGCCATCTTCTTCAGATGGCTGTCCCATTTGGCAAATATTCTGCATGACTGCTATTGAGCTTCCATCTGTCACAGCTCAATCCAACATTTAGGACAGGCGCTTTAAAAGGGCAATTGCTCTACTGTCTAGTGGACTTAAAAAATAAAGAGAAAGAAAACACTGTGGGTGTTTACATTAAATAAAAACAGAAGCTCATTTATCGAGTACTTCTTACAGGCAAAGCATTCTACATATGCTTCACTTTTAATTAATGTAAAAATCCTATAATAGAACCATTAATTGCTAAGGGAAACCTGCCTCATAAATTAATACATTTCAAAATAGAATTCCAATCTGAAACTATGTATTTAAAAACAACTCTTCATCTTGGCTATAGTTTTTCAAACACTTAAGACTTAATGTTATTTTTAGGATATATTAAAAATTTTCATTTAAAAATATCAATTCCATTTTCTATTCATTTTCCTGAATCCATGTCTTTAGGCTGTGGCCACTCTTGAATACTTTTTATTTGAGTCTATTTCATTCAGTTCTTAAATAGTTGGCCTTATTTTTGTAAAATATAGATTGCTTTAGCCATTTTTTTCCCTTTGTTTCAGTTCTATTTTTTTTTAAAACCATTATTCTTTTTCTTTTTCTTTCCTTTCTTTTTTTTTTTTTTTTTTTTTTTTTGAGATGGAATCTTGCTCTGTTGCCCGGGCTGGACTGCAGTAGCATGATCTCTGCTCACTCCAACCTCCACCTCCCATGTTCAAGTGATTCTCCTGCCTCAGCTTCCCAAGTAGCTGAGATTACTGGCACCTGCCACCATGCCCAGCTAATTTTTGTATTTATTTTTATTTTTTATTTTTTGAGATGGAGTCTTGCTCTGTCACCAGGCTGGAGTGCAGTGGCATGATCTCAGCTCAATGCAACCTCTACATCCCAGGTTCAAGAAATTATCCTTCCTCAGCCTCCCGAGTAGCTGGGACTACAGGCAATGCCCTACCACGCCCAGCTAATTTTTGTATTTTTAGTAGAGATGGGGTTTCATCCACCCAACTTGACCTCCCAAAGTCCTGGGATTAGAGGCCTGAATCCCCACACCAGACCTTTTTTAAACCATTATTCGTACCTCATATGGCAAGATATACAAAATTACTTCACAGAGCCTGAAAGTTGTCTGGGTAGAACCCCATTCTACTTTCAAATGTTTCCTCTCATCCTTATAAACAAGCACTCTACACATCTACATAGATATATTTCCAATGGTTACATGCTCTTATGGCTCATTCTATTTTTAACTCATGTTATTCCCCTCTTTATCTCTTCTTCACCTTTGCCCCCCAGAATGTCTTTTCCATCTACCTGATGAATTACTGCTTATCTTTCAAAATGTATTAGAAATATTTCCTCATCTATGTGTCATCTTCTGATACCCTGAAATCCAATATCGTTTTTAATTCTTTGCTGTGTTTCTTATTATCCCAAGTATATTCTTACAAAAGAACTTATCATATCTCTTTCCATGTTTTCATGTCTCTTTCCCATTAGACTAAAATCTTTGAGAACAAGTATTACTGTGTAACACTGAGTGTTGCAATCCCACAGCCTTGCTATATACATATTACCCAAAAGGTTCTCAGTAATAATCCTGTAAAGAGAGTAATTCATTTCTGACATTTAAACACCACACTGAAAAGCCTTGTACTGTGCTTACTCATAAATTAAGAAAAAAGTCTTATTAACAAGTTTTATTTTCTTACTTAAAGTAATAAAATTCTAAGAGAAAATAAAAAGTTTTACATTTTACATTATAAATTTTTAATGTCTTATATGGGATGTTTTCTAAAATATATAACTCTTCTATTCTAAAATTGTAAACTGATATTTAGCATAATATTAATAAACTTTTACATGGACACCTATGATTGTCAAAGCACTTTTAGAAACTTAAATTTAAATGACTATAAAACTTGAAAACTTGTTTTTATGATTTTTTTAAAAGCTATTTTTCCTGCTGTTGTATTTGCTCCCTGAAAGTCCAAAGTGAACTGTCTCGTTATTGTTATATAAATTATTTCATCAGTAAAGTGTTTGCAAATGAAATGCAGAGCTTTAAGTGACACGAAGTGCAGGATTTGTAGAACATAGCTAGTAAAACATAAAACTTGTAAAAAGGTTTTGTAGGGAATATTGAGTTCATATTCCATTTTACCCAAAGCTCTATTTAGCAAGATTTTCTTTTATTACCTTGCAATTCACCAAGCATGAGTAATTTCCCCATCAATTCTTTTATCCAGTGGCAACATAAACACTCACACTTTCTGAAATAAAGGAGTTGGAGTATTATGGTTGCTCTGTTCAAGCAGCTATCTTTAAAGTTGTGTCAGCATTTCCATTACATACCCAGTTTCTTGAAGTTTATAACTCGCAGTAAAAACTAACCCTTGGGTTGAGTCTTTACTTACAGAGGTATTTTTTAGTTCAACTTATGGAGATATAGCTGCAAGACACCCCATTTCTGTTAATAGAAGCCAGGTCATGAATCCCTTCCTGGCACATTGAACAGATTTATCCTGTAACTTTTCTACTGGGAGAAAATTATTTTCATCAAAATGGGAGAAGTATTTTGGTTTGATTTCAGTAAAGTTATAAAGTGCAATACCTATCTCGTGAAGGTATGAATTTTCAATAGCTTTTCTATACTCACGGCAAACTCACTTATTTTTTCTCCCAAAAGTGACCTTGGTAAAGTATAAGCTAGTTGGTTCTACTCAGGTAAAACTAAAACTAAGCTCATATTATTTTTTCTTCAAAATATATTTTCTTTCTTGAGCATGCCACTAAAAGATAGAAACAATTTAAAATATGTTTTACAAAAGAAAGTAAAATAATGAATTTGATGATTATTAGTACACTCCAGTTCTACCTGTGGGATACACATGAGTTACATTTGCATCCTATAGTTATTTGTTGGGATGCAGATGGAAGTCATGTGTATGCTGTAGGTAGCATTTTTAAATTTTTTAATATATGACTGTAATAACTGATAAAAAATTCTGATTTTTTAAAATGTAAAAACATATATTATAAATCTAGTCACTGCAGAAATCAGAAAATTTTGTGTTATCATTTAAGTAAGCAAAATTACCCAAAGTTGAACATTTTAACATATAATTTAGTTCCTCTACATTTTTAATGCACACACTTAGGTGTCATTATTCAGTACATAAATCTCTCAAATTCAATAAAAATCAGATAGCACATGTTCTGAAAAAATAAAAGGGAGGTGTTAAAACCAATTAAATCAATGATCCTTGAGCCACAGATAGGCTATAGGTGTAAATTGTAATGGAGCAAAGCTCCATCAGTTCCAACATCTACCATAACACTCATAAAATACAGTATGACTGACAAATAATGCATAATAAAAACATTTACATGACAAAAATGTATAAATTGAAACATGTTTAAATAGTATTTAACAAAAATACATGTGCATCTTAACATTAATTTTAATATTAGATTCAAACTACTTTTTTTGTTTAATTAACATGGCTAAAAACATTAAACTGTCACTAGTTATATTTTTAGTTGTTTTTATCAAAGAATCTGCCCATTGGTGCTTGATATAGTTTGAAGGTGTGTTCCCGCCGAAATCTCACATGGAAATGTAATCTCCAATGTTGGAGGTAGGGCCTGATAGGAGGCGATTGCATCATGAGGATGGATTTCTCATGAATGGTTTACTTTAGCACAATCTTCCTTGGTACTGTCCTCAGGATAGTGAGTTCTCCTGAGATCTGGTCATTTACGAGTGTGTAGCACTTCCTCCCCTTGTTTTCTTGCTCCTGCTCTTGCCATTTGACCTGCAAGCTCCTGCTTCACCATCTTCCTTGATTGTAAGCTTCCAGAGGCTTCCACAGAAACAGATGCTGCTATGCTTCCTGTACAGCCTGCAGAACCATGAAGCAATTAAACTTCTTTTTAAGTAAATTCCCCAGTCTCAGGTATTTCTTTAGAGCAACGCAGTAACAGCCTCATACAGTGATTTACAATTTAGACATTTCTTTTAAAAAATTTTGTTTTATTTTAAGTTCCAAGATACATGTGCAGAACATGCAAGTTTGTTACATAGGTATACATGTGCCATGGTGGTTTGCTGCACCTATTGACCTGTCATCTAGATTCCCTCCCCTTGCCCCCCACACCCCAACAGACCCCAGTGTGCGTTGTTCTCCTCCTTGTGTCCATGTCTTCTCAGTGTTTAACTCCCACTTATGAGTGAGAACATGCAGTATTTGGTTTTCTGTTCCTGTGTTAGTTTCCTGAGGATGATGGCTTCCAGCTTCATCCATGTCCCTGCAAAGGGCATGATCTCATTCCGTTTTACAGCTGCATAGTGTTTCATGGTATATATAGGCCACATTTTCTTTATCCAGTCTATCATTGATGGACATTTGGGTTGGTTCCATGTCTTTGCTATTGTAAACATTGCTGCAATATACATGTGTGTGCATGTGTCTTTATGGTAGAATGATTTATATTCCTTTGGGTATATACCAACTAATGAGACTACTGCGTCAAATTGTACTTCTGGTTCTAGATCCTTGAAGAATCGCCATGCTGTCTTCCACAATGGTTGAACTAATTTACACTCCCACCAACAGTGTAAAACTGTTTCTATTTCTCCACAGCCTTCCTAGCATCTATTGTTTCTTGACTTTTTAATAATCACCATTCTGACAGGTGTGAGTTGGTATCTCATTGTGGTTTTGATTTGCATTTCTCTAATGATCAGTAACGTTCAGCTTTTTTTTTATGTTTGCTGGCTGCACAAATGTCTTCTTTTGAGAAGTGTCTGTTCATATCCTTCACCCACTTTTTGATGGGATTGTTTGTTTTTTTCTTGTAAATTGTTTAAGTTCCTTGCAAATTCTGAATATTAGACTTTTGTCAGAGGGATAGATTGTAAAAATTTTCTCCCATTCTGTAGGTTGCTTGTTCACTCTGATGATAGTTTATCTTGCTGTGCAGAGGCTCTTCAGTTTAATTAGATCCCATTTGTCAATTTTGGCTTTTGTTGCAATTGCTTTCAACGTTTTTGTCATGGAGTCTTTGCCCATGCCTATGACCTGAAAGGTATTCCCTAGGCTTTCTTCTAGGGTTTTTATGGTTTTGGGTTTTACATTCAAGTCTTTAATCCATCTTGAGTTAATTTTTGTATGAGGTGTAAGGAAGGGGTCCAGTTTCAGCTTTCTGCATACGGCTAGCCAGTTTTCCCAGCACCATTTATTGCATAGGAAATTCTTTTCCCAATGCTTGTTTTTGTCAGGTTTGTCAAAGATCAGATGGTTGTAGATATGTGATATTATTTCTGAGATTCTCTTCTGTTCCATTGATCTATGTGTCTGTTTTGGTACCAGTACTATGGTGCTTTGTTTTCTGTAGCCTTGTAGTATAGTTTGAAGTCGGGTAGCATGATGCCTCCAGCTTTGTTCTTTTTGCTTAGGATTGTCTTGGTTATACAGCTTCTTCTTTGGTTTCATACGAAATTTAAGGTAGTTTTTTTCTATTTCTGTGAAGAATGTCAATGGTAGTTTGATGGAAATTGCATTGAATCTATAAATTACTTCGGGCAGTATGGCCATTTTTACAATATTGATTCCTCCTATCCATGAGGATGGAATGTTTTTCCATTTATTGTGTCCTCTCTTAGTTCCTTGAGCAGTTCTCCTTGAAGAGGTCCTTCACATTCCTTGTTAGCTGTATTTCTGGGTATTTTATTCTCTTTGTAGCAATTGTAAATGGGAGTTCATTCATGATCTGGCTCTCTGCTTGTCTAGTGTTGGTACATAGGAATGCTTGTGATTTTTGCACATTGTTTCTGTATCCTGAGACTTTGCTGAAGTTGCTTATCAGCTTAAGGAGTTTGGGGCTAAGATGATCCTCAGCAAATGCAAAAGAGCTGAAATCATAACAAAGAACAGTCTCTCAGGCCACAGTGCGATAAATTAGAACTCAGGATTAAATAACTCACTCAAAACCACACAATTACATGGAAATTGAGCAACCTGCTTCTGAATGACTCCTGGATAAATAATGACATTAAGGCAGAAATCAAGAACTTCTTTGAAAACAATGAGAACAAAGAGACAATATACCAGAATCTCTGGGACACAGCTAAAACAGTGTTAAGAGGGACATTTATAGCACTAAATGCCCACATCACAAAGCTAGAAATATCTCAGATCAACACTCTAACATCACAATTAAAATAACTAGAGAAGCAAAAGCAAACTAATCTGAAAGCTAGCAGAAGAAATAACTAAGATCAGAGCAGAACTGAAGGAGATAGAGACACGAAAAAGCCTCCAAAAGATCAATGAACCCAGGAGCTGTTTTTTGAAAAACAATTAACAAAATACATAGACCATCAGCTAGCCTAATAAAGAAGAAAAGAGAGAAGAATCAAATTGACACAATAACAAATAATAAAGGGGTTATCACACTGACCCCACAGAAATATAAACTACCATCAGAGAGTACTATAAACACCTCTATGCAAATAAACTAGAAAATCTAGAAGAAATGGATAAATTCCTGGACACATACATCCTCTCAAGACTAAACCAGGAAGAAGTCCACTCCCTGAATAGACTAATAGCAAGTTCTGAAATTGAAGCAGTAATTAGTAGCCTACCAACCATAAAAAACCCAGAACCAGATGGATTCACAGCCAAATTCTACCAGAGGTACAAAGAGGAGCTGGTACCATTCCTTCTGAAACTATTTCAAACAATGGAAAAGGACGGACTCCTCCTTAACTCATTTTATGAGGTTAGCATCATCCTGATACCAAAACTTGACAGAGGCACAACAAAAAAAGAAAATTTCAGGCCAATATCCCTGATGATCATCTATGTGAACATCCTCGGTAAAATACTGGCAAACTGAATCCAGCAGCACATCAAAAAACCTATCCACCATGATCAAGGCAGCTTCATCCCTGGGATGCAACGCTGGTTCAACATATGCAAATCAATAAATATAATTTGAACATTTCAAATGCAGAGTATATTTGAGAGTTTTACTTTGAAATAGTCTTAACTATTTTAATTTCTATATGCAAACTACATACATATGTAATTTAAATAAAATAATAAAGTTTAATAAGAATTATTTAAACTTGGTTTTGATTCACTCATTTATCAATATATGAGACAAGATATAACAAAAGGAGAGGTTCACTTAGATTAAGATATATCTTTTAAAATTTGAAATAAACAGAGCTTACTCAGAAGTGAAAACATTCCTGTAACACATATTTCTTAAGCCAATTAAAAATTTCATAATCCTGGGAAAAAATAATGACTTGTAAATGACAATGCATAGCACATACCTCTATACTCAAACAAGTTTGCATATGCTATAGAAAAAAAAGACATAATGCTATCAGAAGAATATATATTGAGACATAAAAAATAAAGAGCAGAACATTGCAAATTGTTTCGCAAATTTCATATTAATGCTTGTTCCACCTTCTTACCATATTTTTGTTTGGTTTTTTGGTTTTAGGAAAGTCTGTGTTGTAAATAATAGCTTCAAAAATTCTATGATAATTAAGGAAAATTTTAAATATCCAAGGTCACTAAAAGTCAGAGAAGACTATAAGCATGTGTATTTGAGCCACATGGTTCCAGATTGTCAAACTAAATAAGGACCAGATTTTAGAGCTACTTACTTGGAATAGGCAGATTAAATTACAGGATTGGAAAAAATTTAGAAAATATTATTTACTTTTGTCTTGCTCAGAGTAAATATTATGCTCAAAGGTAAATATGCTGAGTAACTCTCAGGGTGAGTTTAGCTATCAGATATGTCCTCTTATTTGAAATTTCTTCAAAATGGTTTGTCACAATTTGTTTAATGTCCTTAGGGCTCTAAAAATTTTGCTTTAATGTATTCAAGATAATTTTTAATATTAGCATTCGAGTGGTTTGTAAAGTGTCAAATTGCATAGGCTAACATCAATACTCAGAAGTCCCTTCTCTGTATGTTTTTAAATAATTGTTATTATTTAATTTTGATAGGGTTTGGGGGAACAGGTGGTATTTGGTTACATGGATAGGTTCTTTAGTGGTGATTTCTGAGATTTCAGTGCACCCATCACCTGAGCAGTGTACAGTGTACCCAATGTGTAATCTTTTTTTCTTTTTTTTCCGAGACGGAGTCTCACTCTGTCGCCCAGGTTGGAGTGCAGTGGCATGATCTCAGCTCACTGCAACCTCCGCCTCCTGGGTTCAAGCAATTCTCCTGTCTCAGCCTCTCGAGTAGCTGGGATTACAGGCATGCACCAGCACGCCCAGCTAATTTTTGTTTTTTTTTTCAGTAGAGACAGAGTTTCACCATGTTGGCCAGGCTGGTCTCGAACTCCTGACCTCATGATCCACCTGCCTCAGCCTCCCAAAGTGCTGGGATTACAGGCGTGAGCCACCGTGCCCGGTCCCCAATATGTAGTCTTTTATTCCTCACCCACCTCCCACCCTTTCCTCCAGTCCCCAAAGTCCATTGTGTCATTCTATGCCTTTGCATCCTCATAACTTAGCTCCCACTTATGAGTGAAAACATACAAGAATGGCCATAATCAAAACATCAGAAACATACAGAGAAGGGAATTCTCAGTAATGATGTCAGCCTATCCAATTTGACACATTACGAACCACTCCTATGATCATATTAAAAGTTATCTTGAACTTATTAAAGCAAAATTTGGAGGTGCCACAGAAATGTTTTGTATAAGATTTGAAGTGAAAGTGAAGCATCAGCCATGATGTTTGCACACTTGGAAGGTCAGTACATGGTCACCAAGTGCTATTACAGAACATACGTGTTGTGACACATCTCCAGGCTCACCTCCATTTCACAGCTGAGTCTGCAACTGCTCCACTACATTTTTGGAAACTCCTTAAGCTTCTGTGACTTTGGGGTCAGGTCATGTGTTTAGCTCTGTGATGATGCGTTCCTGTTTCTCCATCAAAGAGCACCAACACCTACCATCATAAAAATTGGAATCCGAGAGACATTGACATGGGTACAAATCCATCCTTGAGAGATTATGTTCCCTCCACCCCTTTATATTGTCTTTTCTTCACAACTGCCTGCTCTGCAGACTTTAAGTCCTAGCATCAGACACGAAGAGATGCTACAAAGAATAGTAAATAATAGTAAATAAGTATGTTTGTGTTGGGGAGTGTTCCTGATCTGAATTCTGATTGATACAATATTAAATAGCAATTACAAGATACTATTCAAGAGACTTTCAGTAAAAGCCTTTTATAACTTGCTCTTGTGTTGAATTAAATGATAAAATTTATTCTTAAAGTAGTGAGTTTTCAAGATTTCACATACTAATAAATGAGTTTAGCAATGTGGCAGGATATAAGATTTTTTATGAAAGTATAATTAACAAATAAAAATTAAAATTATATATATAAAACATGGTATTTTGATATATGTATACATTGTAAAATAGTTAAATCAAGCTAATTAGCATGTCTATCACCTCACATACTTATCAGTTTTTGTGGTGAGAACATTTAAAACCAGAACTCTCTTAATAATTTTCAATATAAAGTACATTATCTCATAGTCACTATGATATACAATAAATCTCCTGAATTAGTCCTCTTTTCTAACTGTAACTTTATATCCTTTGACCAACATTTTTCCATTCCCCTCACCTCTAGCCCCTGGCAAGCCAACCTATGCTGTTTCTATGAGCTCAACTTTTTTAGATTCCAGTTACAAGTGATCATGCAATATTTGTCTTTCTGTGACTGGCTTATCTCACTTAGCATAATATCCCCCAGCTTCATCCATGTTGTCCCAAATGACAGGATTTCCTTCTTTTTAAAGTCTGAATAGTATTTCATTGTGTGTGTGTGTGTGTGTGTGTGTGCGTGCATGTGTGTAATTTTTTTTTATTCATTCATCTATCAATGGGCACTTCGGTTGATTCTGTACCTTGGCTATTGAGAATAGTGCTGCAGTGAAAATAAGATTCCTAATATCTCTTAAAAATACTGATTTTAATTCCTTTGCGTATATGTTTAATAGCAGGATTGCTGCATCATATGGTAGTTCTATTTTTAATTTTTTTTTAGTAACTCTCATACTATTTTCCTTAGTGGTTCTCACCAACATTATGCAATGGTTCTGGTTTCTCCATCACAGAATATAAGATTGATACAAAAAAATCAATTCTACTTCTATACAGTAACAGTGAACACTCTGAAATAAAATTTTAAAATATTCTACTAATAATAACAGCAAAAATCATATACTATCCAAGAGTAAATTTAAGAAAAAAATGCAAAACTTATTCCCTGGAATCTACAAAACATTGTTGAAAAAGAAAAGAAGACCTGAAAAAATAGAAAGATAATCATTAAAAATTGAGTGTTTAAAATATAACAAAATTTGTCATTGATATCGCCACCTCTACCTCCACACTCACCTCTATTGTGCACTGTAGATTTTTCTATAATTAGAATTATCTATAGACTAATGTCTATCTCAGTCTTCCCCTTCCTGCTTTTTCTATTCTTTTCTTTTTACACATTGTTATTCAAGGGAATATTAAATTATCTTATTTTTCTTAACCAAGTTCTGAATCAATTTAGAATACTAAAGGACAAAACACATGGAAGCCTGTGTTATCTGACATATATTAGAAAAGATGGCATTTGTAGGCAAATGGAATCAAAATACTGATATTCAAGATTAAAATCTCAATTTACACCAGCAGTCCTGGAAAGCTTAAGCTCTAGGCTCATGACACAATCAAAGATAATCAAGGAAATAAGTTTTTCAGGAATGTCGGTATCCAAGACAAAGGGTAGAGGAAGAGTAAAGGGCATAGCATGCAATTCCTTTCTCTCCTAAGCTCATCCTGTTTATTTCCCTGGGACAGAGTATGTGAGGAAGTGGAGAGAGAGTCTAGAAGTTTCACACTGATAGCTGTTCCTCTGCATTGAAGAACATATTAGGATTAAAAAAAAAAACTAAAACAGAACAAAACAAAAAAACAACCCACTGTCCCTTGAATAAAATTCTTCCATTATAAAAGATTTCAATTACTAGGCTCCATTTTCCCACAATTATAAGTATTGAACTAAAACTCAAAATTGACAGTAAAGTTTCTGTTTGTTCAGTCTTTAAAATGAAATGGCCCAATGTAACATCGACAGTCTTAAATAATATGCTGGTTTGTAGTCAACTTACTAATGTATACTTTCTTCTTTCTCCCAAACTTCATCATGCATCCCACTCTCAGACGATTAACCCAGAAATTTTCACATATGAAGACACACAAATAATCAGAGACAATTATCTCATCTCTGTACCACACCATCTCAATGAATTTCATCTTGCCAGGTTTAATGACTTGTTCATTGTCTTCATTTCATTTAATTTCTTGGAAGCATTTTGCATGGTTGATTACCTTTCCTCTTTAAATGGGTTCCTCACTTCAAATTCAGGGACACTATATATTCCTGATTTTTCCTCTATCTCACTGGGTACTCCTTCTTGATCTTTGCCACAAGTTCTCCTTTTTTTTTTTTTTTTTTTTTTTTTTTTTTTTTTGCTTACTTGTAAGTGTTCTCACAGTTTTGAACTTTGATCTTAGACTCCTGTCAATATTACCTCACATCCTAGATTATCTTATTCTCACTCATGTTTTAAATATCCCATATTTGCTGAAGATTTACACTTTAATATTTTAATGTGTTCTCTCCCAAGTGCCAGAATTATATTCACAAATGTCTACTCAACATCTAAATGGATGTCTAAGTGGTATATACCAAATGTAACATGTATAAAACAAAATTCTTAATTCCACATCTTATCCCAAATCTATTTTTAACCAAAATTTCCTCATTTCAGCAAAAGGCAATAGGATTCACTTGAAGTCAGCTTGGATTTCCATTATTTTTAACTCTTCACATTCAAACAATCAGAAAATCTTACATTTTATACCTTTATTCTTAAGAAATCAGAATAGTTCTCAAAGAACCACTCCTGCTTATAGCTATAGTAATTTCTCTCTCTTTTTTTTTTTTTTTTTTTTTTTGAGGCGGAGTCTCACTCTGCCACCCAGGCTGGAGTGCAATGGCATGATCTTGGCTCACTGAAACCTGTGCCTCCCGGGTTCAAGCAATTCTCCTGCCTCAGCCTCCTGAGTAGATGGGATTACAGGCATGTGCCACCACACCCGGCTAATTTTTTTTTATATTTTTAGTAGAGACAGGGTTTTACCATATTGGCCAGGCTGGTCTCGAACTCCTTACCTTGTGATCCACCTGCCCTCAGCCTCCCAAAGTGCTGGGATTACAGGCGTGAGCCACCACACCCGGCCCTGTAGCAACTTTTCATCAGACATAGACATGATATTAGTTTTCTATTGCTGCATAACAAATTAGTATGCACTTAGTGGCTTAACACACATTTATTATTTCGCTGTTGTATCCTAGGTCTCCAGACATAGTTTAGTGACTCTGTTCACTAAATAGATAATGACAGGCTCTATCTAGGTGTTAGCCAGGGCTGTGGTCTCAACTGAGGCTCAGGGGTCCTTTCAAACTCACATCACTGTGGGTAGAATTCATTTTCTCATAGCCCTAAAACTCAAAGTGCCTTATTTCATCAATGCCACCAAGAAAGTCTCAGCTGCTTCAAGTTTCCTCCCTCTAGACCCTGTTATAAAAAGGCTTGACCGATTAGGTCAGGTCCATGAAAGATTATCATCTTCTTGAGCCTCACAGTTGAACTCATTAGGGACTTTAATTTTATCTGCAAAAAAATCCCTTCACTTTCCCTATATAATGTAACATAATCATGGGAGTGGCATCCACCATATTTACAGGTTGTACTCACACACAAGGTAAGAGGGCTATGCATGGCAAGTATACCAGCAGATAGGAATCTTGGATTATCATAAAATTCTGCCTACCATAGACATAGAGACCTTACCATGGTTGTTAAAAAAGTTCTTCAAACTTATCACTATTCTCTCAGCTCCCATTGATCTACTATTGTTTCTGTTCCTCCAACAGGTCAAGTAAAATTCAGCCTCATTGCCTCTGGAAATTATTTTCTCTGCTAAAATGTTCTTTTCACAATATTCACATATTTAATTTCTCTTTTACTATTGTTGTCTCATATATAATATTGCAAAAAGTCTTTGATGATCAACTATTAATATTTTTTTGAAAAACTTTAAATCTTATTATTCCTTCTATCCCTTTATTCTGTTTTGAATGTATTATTGACTAGAATTATATCACATTGTATTACACTATTAATTAGCTAAGATATTTTCTGTCACTACCTTTGCAGCTTAATCTCTTAGAGAAAGGGACTATTCTATTATATTGTGGACCACTTTATCCTTAAACATAATCAGTGCTCATAAATGTGTGCGAGACAAAGAAAAACTTGAAGGAAGAGAGTAATGAAAGGAATAATTATTTCAAAAAGAATATTTAATCACATAATTTCATATTTATATTTTTTAATGGCTTTCCATTACTTACAGAATAAAATACAAGAAACCTTAAAGTACTAAAATAAAAAAATACATAATCTTGTTCCTGCCTAACTCCCAAGATTTCTGTCCTACAATTCTGTGATCCATGCTCTGAATCAGAGCAGCACTGAACCTCTCAATACAAAAATCACATGTTTTGTTGTATAACATTTCTCTTTCTTTGCTAATGCATTTACCTTTCCCAGTTAATCTGCAGTAATCATTTATCTAATCCTGAGATTTCTTTCCACAGAGAGTATCTCTACTCAAGTTTGTGACTGAGATAGGCATTCCTTTTATTTGGTTGTCTAATAAAGCCAACCTGGTTTGATAATTGGGTTAGATATTTTTATTATTTTCCAATACATATGGATCTGTTTTACCATAAAGGTGATCAAAATTAGAAATTAAGTTTTATTCCTTGATCTTTTTGTAAATTGATTTGTTCCAATTTTTAAAACAAGATAAAATTTAATATTGGTTATAATCTCAATTTTAGAGATTCTTCTGCAAGCTTGGATAAACATTTATCAAATGTGGTAATTAATTATGATGGCAATTACATTATTAATTAAGATAAATAATACATTCACGAAATAAAGAAATTCGCTATGCCCTTTTGTTGTCAATTCCTCCCAAACCCAGCCCCTAGTAACAACTGATCTGTTTATTTCTCTAGCTTAACTCTTCCAAGAACATAGTATATATCAAATTAAAAAATATGTATCTTTTGAGGCTGGTTCCATTTAACTTTTCATAATGCATTTGTAATTAATCTTTGTTGCAGCATGTATTAAAAGTTTGTTGTTTTTATTGTTGAGTGGTAGTCCATTGTAAGATGTACACTAGGGTATGCATCCTTTCCTCTGTTAGGGTTTTTTTTATTCTCTAAATTATTAAAAAATAAAATAAAATCTTTATATGCATTCAAGTACTGGGTTTTGTGAGAAAATACCTTTTTTTTTTTTTCCAATTGACAGTGTCTCTTTACATTTCTCAGGCTGGAGTGCAGTGGCCTGATCATACCTCACAAAAACGATAAATTCCTGGGCTCAAGGGATATTCCTGCCTCAGCTTACCAAGTTGCTGGGACTACAGGAGCAAAAAACCATGCCTGATGATGATGATGATGATGATGATGATGATTATTATTATTATTATTATTATTATTATTATTTTATCTTTGTAGAGCCAGTGTCTCTCTCTGTTTCCCAGGCTGGTCTCAAATTCCTGGCCTCAAGCAATACTCCTGCCTCAGCCTCCCAAAGTGTTGGGATTACAGGCATGAGCCACCACACCTGGCCTGAGCACACTTTTCCTATTTGCTTGGGAAATACCTGGGAGTTGGTTTACTGGGTTATATTGTAAGTTTTTGTTTTAACTTCAAAATAAACTGAAAAATACATTTGCAAAGTGGCTATACCATTTTGCATTACTATCAACAATATACGATATTACTGGACAGTCCCCTTGTCAGCATTTGCTGTTGTCAGGATTTTTAGCCATTCTATCTGTGTATATATACAGATATGAAATCACAAGTATATCATTGTTAGTTTAATTTCATTAAAAACTAATAGTGGTTATTATTAATGCCACTACTTTGAGATTAGTGGTATTATTAATTTGGGAGGTCGAGGCAGATCACTTTGAGATGCCAAGGCAGGCAGATTGCTTTGAGACCAGAAGTTTGAGACCATTTTGGGCAACATGGCTGAAACCTGTCTCTACAGAAAATAAACAAAATTAGCCAAGCATAGTAGTGCATGCCTGTAGTCTTAGTTACTTGACAGGCTGAGGTGGGAGAATCCCTTGAGCCTGTGAGGTCAAGAGTGCAGTGAGTCGTGATTGCACCACTGCACTCCAGCCCAGGTGACAGAGCAAGTCTTTGTCAAAAAAAAAAGAATAATGATAAGCATATGTCTGTATGTACATTTACCGTCCATACATATTAGGTGGAATGAACATTACAATATCTTGCCCATTATTAAAAATTGTGTTGTTCATTTTCTTATTTTGTATTAGAGTTCTTTCCTTTTAAAGCTAGTCCTTCATCAGAAATGAATTTGAAAATATCTCTCAGTCCTGGATTGTATTTTCGTCCTTTTAACAGTACTTTTAAGAGAACAGATCTTAATTTTGATAAAGTCCACTAGAGTAAGAAAAAAAAAAAAGCTGGTGTGTAATATGGAAGATAAGAAATCTTGGCTCACCCCAGAGTTACAAAGATTTTCTGATATGTTTTTGGCCTTAAGTTCAAAAGTTAATTTTAGAATACTCTAGGAAATTAGAATAGAGTTTTTTTTAATGTATGTATATCCATTTGTTTGAGCACCATCTGTTAAAAAGGCTGTCTGTTCTCCCTTGAATGACCTTTCTCATTTTCTATATAAGTTGACCATATATGCATGGCTCTATTTCTGAACTCTCTTCTGTTCCATTGATCTATATGTATTCTCTTTATACAAGACCATGTTGTCTTGACTAACACAATTTTTTTAATGCCTGGAAAGCATGAAGCTTGAGTCTTCCAACTTGTTCTGCTTGTTCTTCCTTGGATTCCTCATTCTGTTTTCTTTTTATACAATTTTGAATTAGTTTGTTGATTTATAAAAAACAAATTCTGCTGGGATTTTGATTTGAATTGTGTTAAATCTGTAAGTTAAATTTTAGAGAATGGGAATCTTAACAATATGGAATATTCTACTCCATGAACATGCTATATCTCCCTATTTGTTTAGGTCTTCTGTGATTTCTGTTATCAGTGTTTTGCAGCTTTCAGTGTACAGATAGATAGATGTTTCCTATAGTTTATAGGTTTTATACTTAAATATTTTAGTTTTGATGCTATTAATATGGTACTGTTAAAATTCAACTTTTCTTTTTTTTACTATTATATTGAAATACTTTTTTTAAAAAAAACACTGGCCTTGTGCCTTGCAAGTTTGGTAAATTCATTTCTCAGTTCTATATGATTTTTGTAACCTCTTTTTGTGTTTTTATGTAGACATTTATGAAAAGTGGAAGAAGAGGCAATTTTATTTTTTTCTGTACAATGTATATACTTTTATTTCTATTTCTTATCTTATTACCCTGGCTTTGTCTCCAGTAAGATGTAAAATATGAGTGGCGAAAGTAAACACCCTCATCTTTGAAGGGATTATTAGCCCACCAAAGTGCTATGAAAATTACTTCAAAATGAAAATATCTGAACAAACAGCAGCACATGGAAAAAAAAAAAAGAGTATGTAAATTTAAACAGAACCTCTAAAAAATACAGCTGTATTGGCCCTCCTCTCAGAGAGTTTTCTGATTTGGAAAAGATGGACCCTTAGCATGGGGAAGTACAAATTCAGCTGTCTGTTAGCATCAAACAAACCAAGATAACTTTTCAAATTTCCCCAGTGAAACCCTGAACTCTCCTACTTATTTTGCAAACCTTAGAATATCACAAGCCTGTTATTTCTGTGTGTGTGTGTTTTTACCACTTTACACAACACTGTTTCTGCCTATAAGCCAGTGCACACATGAGTAAACCTCATGGTTTAACATAAGCAAGTAAATAAATGTGATACATCACATACACAGAATTAAAAACTAAAATGATATGATTGTCTCACTAGATGTAGAAAAAGCTCTTGACAAAATCCAGTTTCCTTTTATGGTAAAAACTCTGAACAAACTAGGCATAGAAGAAACATACTTCAAAATTTTTTTTAAAAAAGCCATATATAACAAACTCACAGCCAACATCATACTAAATGGGGAAAAGTTGAAACATTCCCCCTGAGAACTGGAACAAGACAAGGATTCCCACTTTCACCAGTTCTATTCAGCATGTACTGGAAGTCCTCCTAGCTGGGACAATCAGGCAAGAAAATAAAGGGCATCCAACTTGGAAAAGATGTCAAACTATCTGCTGATGATAACATCATATACCTAGAAAACCCCAATGACTCCTCTTTTCAGATTCTAGACTTCATAGATGCATTCAGTAAAGTCTCAGATTACATAATCAATGTGCATAAATCAGTAGCACTGGTAGATACCAACAATGACCAAGCTGAGAAAAAAGTCAAGAATTCAACCCCTTTTACAATAACTGCATTAAAAAAGAAAACCCTAGAAATATACTTACCAAAGAAGGTGAAAGATCTCTGTAAGGAGAGCTACAAAACACTGCTGAATGAAATCATAGATGACACAAACAAATAGAAATACATTCCATGCTCATGGATTGGAAGAATCAATATCTTAAAAAATGACCATACTGCCCAAAGCAATCTACAATGAATCAATGCAATTCTGATAAAAATACTAACATATATTTTTATAGAATTATGGAAACCAATTCTAAAATTCATATGGAACCAAAAAAGAGCCTAAATAGGTAAAGTAATCCTATGCACAAGAAACAAATCTGAAGGCATCATATTACTGGACTTCATATTACCAAAACAGCATGGTATTGGTATAAAAGTAGGTACATAGATCAATGTAACAGAAGACAGAACCCAGAAATAAAGCCAAATACTTACAACCAACTGATATTTGACAAAACATGAAAAAACATAAATTGGGGAAAGGATACTCTATTCAATAAATGGTGCTGGGAAAACTGGCAAGCCAATTGTAGAAGAATGAAACTAGACACCTATCTCTCACCTTATACAAAATTTAACTCATGATGGATAAAAGACTTACATCTAAGACCTGAAAACATAAAAATTCTAGTAGAAAACCTAGGAAAAACTCTTCTGGACATTGGCTGTGGCAAAGAATTTATGACTAAGACCCCAAAGGCAAACATAATTAAAACAACAATAAATAAATTGGACCTAATTAAACTAAAAAGCTTTTACATAGCAAAAGAAATAGTCATCAGAGTAAACAGATAACCCACAGAATTGTAGAAAATATTTGCAAACTGTGCATCTGACAAAGGACTAATATCCAGAATCTACAAGGAACTCAAACAAATCAGCAAGAAAAAAAATAATAATAATCCCATTGAAAAGAGGGCAAATGACATGAGCAGACATTCCTCAAAAGAAGATATACAAATGGCCAAAAAACATTTGAATAAATGCTCAACATCACAAATTATCAGGGAAATGCAAATTAAAACCACAATGAGATATCACCTTACTCCTGCAAGGAGGTCCATTATTAAAAAGTCAAAAAACAATAGATGAAATGGATGTAGTAAAAAGGGAATGCTTATACGTGGCTGATGGGAATGTAAATTAATACAATCTTTATGGGAAATGGTATGGAGATTTCTTACAGAACTATAAGTAGATCAACTGTTGATCCAGCAATCCTACTACTGGGTATCTTCCCAAAGGAAAAGAAGTCAGTATATCAAAAAGACACTTGTATGCATGTGTTTATTGCAGCACAATTCACAGTTGCAAACATAATGAAACCAACTCAAGTGTCCATTAACCGATGAGTAAATTAAGAAAGTGTGGGAAATATACAGCATGGAATACTACTGAGCCATTAAAAAGAATGAAATAATTCTTTCGTAACAACTTGGATGAAGCTGGAGGCCATTACTTTAAGTGAAATAACTCAGGAATGGACAACCAAATAGAGAATGTTCTCATGTATAAATGGAAGCTAAGTTACAGGTATGCAAAGCCATGCAGAGTGCTAAAATGGACTTAGGATATTCAGACGGGGGGGGGTGGGGAGGAAGGATAAAATACCGAAGCGGGTCATTGTCTGTGGTGAACACCCAGGGTTTGTCCCCTCGCGCCAAGAGGATTAATGACACAGACACACAGGAGGAGTGAGTATAGGAGCTTGGGCACTAATAGGCAAAAGAAAGAGAAAGGAAAGCAGCTCTCTCTCTGCTAGAGAGAGCCGTGTCCGAAAGGGAAAAGCCAGCCTGTGGCAGACTGCACCAAATTTCACAGGGAGGCTTGAGGGGGCGATGTCTGATTTACATAGGGCCCACAGATTTGTTGGTCAGATGTGACATTTACATAGTACACGGGGAAGGCTGGCCACCCCACCCTAATCTTATTATGCAAATGGGCTTTCCACTTGGTGGCCATGTTGTCTGCTTCTTACTGTACACGTGGCTGACAAAGAGCAGGGAAGATGGAGCCACCATTCTGAATCTGCCTAGTCCCAGGTAGCCTTTTCCTGTCAGTGCAGCTGCCAGCATTCGCCCACGCAAGCTTCCAGCTTTCTTGTGTATGTTTTCAGTTCGATTTTACAGGTTGCTCTCTGTTAGAAAAGGAAATGATTTGGGGGCTGCTTTTCATTAAAAGGAAAACCCTGCAGAGGACTTCTTTACCCTCACTATCTGCCTACATAATTTCTTTTTAACTCCTATATCAGTACTACATATTGGGTACAATGTGTACCACATAGGTGACAAGAGCAGTAAAATCTGACTTCACCACTATACAATTCATTCATGTAACCAAAAAACACTCATATCCCCAAAGCTATTGAAATTTATTCATAGATAGATATTAAAAACCTGTTTTTTTTTCTGTTAATCTGTATATTGTAATTTCATTTGTAGGCCCCCAAACACTAGACCCAAGTTGTAGGAGTAAAATTTTCCTGTCCTATTTTGGCAAGGAGGAGGGGATAGTTTAGACTCTTAGCTTACCCTGAAGACTCCTGCTGAGATGTTGGATACTATGACCAAGCTGGCAAAGGTAAACCTTTTACCAGTCAGACCCCTGAATCTCTGCTCAGGGTCCTGAGCAAAGGCAATAAAAGCCACTCCTATTTTTTTCCAAAGAGTATTTTCTAAAATTTAGATTTAAAGGAGAAAAATTTTGGTTAGAACTAGTTTTTTTGTATACTGTGACTCTTCTTGCAGATAGCCATTATGTATCCATTTGTCACTGTCTCTTGTGCTATAATTTTGTGTTGCGCTGTCTAAACCGTGTTGTTTGTTTCCCGAGAATTTAGCTGTGCAACTCAAAAAGAATGTTTTCTCTGGATTTTGGCCTGCTGGGAGAGAGGTGACAAATTGTCAGGTCTGTGCTCAGACGTGGACAACCATCAGAAGGAAAACATTTTCTTTCATGATGAAGTATGATATTTACTCTCTACTCATTAGCAATATGTAGGAGTGGGCATTCTATTGCCAGTGTACTGAGAGCTTTTGTTGACTTTTTTGTCAATTTTTTTCTTCTGCATGTAATAAAATGTTAGCGTAGTATTTCTCATGTGCTCTATTAACATGGTTACTTTCATTGATTTTCTATTGTTGAATCAGTTTTGCATTCCCCAGATAAAACACATTAGCACACAATATACTATTATTTTTAATATTAAAAGCAAATATTAGTGGATTTGCTTTACTAGTTTTTTTTATTTTTATTTTTTGGATATTTTTCACCTATATCATGAGGTTTACTGCTTGATAGTTTTATTTTCCTACTCCCTTTGTTTGGCTTGGCTATCAGTATAAGTCCAGCACCATAAAATAAACGTGTAAATATTCTTTCCTATTCCACATTCCAAGAAAAATCTATGTTAAATTGGTATTATGTCTTCCTCAAATAATTGGTATAACTAATCTGGATAGCCACCTGGGTAAAGAGTTTTCTTTGTTAGAAAATTGTTAGTTACAAATTTAAATCTTAAAAGATATAAAATATTTAGGTCATTTAATTCTTCTGGAGTAGTTTGTACATTTTATGGTATTTGCCCATTTTAGAGAAGTTGTTGGATCTATGAATATAGAGTTGTTTTAATTTTTAAATTAATATTCTTTTCATATATGCATGTTCTGTGATGTCACCTCTTTCATTTTTATTATGTGTATTTTGTGTCTTATCTCTGTAAAATTTTCTTTGTCAATTATGCTAAAACTTCAATTTTGTTATTTTTTTTTTTTTTCAGAAAACCAGAGATTGGTTTTTTTGTTGTTATTTATTTGTATTTGTTTTTTTGAGGCAGAGTCTCACTCTGTTGCCCAGGCTGGAGTACAGTGACATGAACTTGGCTAACTGCAACCTCCACCTCCCAGGCTCAAGTGATTCTCATGTCTCTCCTTCTCAACTAGCTGGGATTACAGGTGCAGGCCACCATGCCCATCTAATTTTTGTATTTTTAGTAGAGATGGGGTTTTGCCATGTCACCAGGCTGGTCTGCAATTCCTGGCCTCAAGTAATCCACCTGCGTTGGTCTCCTGAAGTGCTGAGATTACAGTTGTGAGCCACCACACCCGGTCCAGAGATTAGTTTTTAAAAATGTCTTTACTTAGTTTTCAAGAATGTTAAGAATTTCTTTAGTAGATCTTTCTGTCTACTTGTTTTTACTTTAACTTGTTATTCTTTTTCGAGTATTAGGTTGCACCTTAAATCTTTTCCATCTTCCAAAAGCACATTGTAGTTCCTTGACACTTGATGATTGCTCTTGCTTTGATGCAGAGGGTACAAGAGACTTATTCTTTATTGTTCTTACTCACTATAAGTCTCAGATAGGCACTGTATCCCTGGCCCTGGATTGTGGTGCCTTCTTTGTGATTCTTTTACTTTTCCACCTGTGTATCTGGTTTCAGGATATATCTCTGCCCCTCTCCTATGAATACATAGCTCTTTTCAATTCCTCCTCTCTTCTTTTTCCTTGAACTGCAATGGGTTTTCACCAATGTCATAAGGGCAAAGGAGTTTCTTGCCCCTTTCTAGCATTTTAAGGCTTTTTTCTATTATGCATGATAGAAATGTTTATGTGGGGCTCAAGCAGCCGCTGCTATTCCCTCCCTAAGGCCCACACAAGAGTGTTGATTTATTAGTGCTATCACCTTCCCCCCAAGCTTTTTTTTTTTTTGGTGAGGCTCCAAAATGTACAATTTCCAATTTGTATCTGCATCCCCCAGGGATTTGTATTCTCCCACTTGTCCACACTTTTCCTTTTTCAAATCGTTAAAATTCTAGCTAAATCATATATTTTCTCACTACCCAGACATGTCTTCTCTGCAGAAGTAACTACTTATACCTGATGCTTTCATGGAAGTATGTCTTTCATTAAATTTTGGTCAGTTGGTTTACCAGTGATCTACTTCCCTGATGCATTCAAGAGGACTTGTAAATTTGCAGGTTGTCTAGCATTTTTTGATAGGTGTAGAAATGTTCTTTCAATTTTATCAACATTCAAGGTAGAAGTTATACAATATTGATATTTTAAAACACAGGCTCTAGTATACAGCATGTCTTAAGACAGTCTCTCAATAAAGGCTTATTTAATGAATTATTTGTGGTATTTTATATATAATAGATGATTAAATCTTTGGAGTAGTATTCAAATTACATTTATGGATTTAGAGGGCTATGCCATGAAAGACTCCTACAGTAGTTATAAAAATTAATCAGTATGTTTAGGGGAAAATCCAGCAACAGAAACACAGTTACTGTGGTTTGACTATTTTATTAATGATGAGTGTTTAGGAATATTTAGCAGGACTGATGGTGAAGCAAAATGGTGTTTTCAATTCTGGAGATTTGGCTGATGAACTGCTTCCTAGAGGTATGCTACAAGAAACAAATGTGTTCTGAATGTAAAATGACACACTAATCCCTGGATGGGAGTATTAAAAAAGTTCGTTGGAAACTACTTTGATCATCTTCTACTCAAATGTATTTTTATCAGGTTTTTTGATTCCACTGTGCCAGGCTCCTGACCTCAATTAACATTTCACCCATAGTCATTATTGATTATTTGCATATTTTCATTTAAGATTTATTTATATAATGATGATATTGATAGTAATAATAGTTATGTATATAACATTTTTCTTGTGAGAGACACAGTTTAAAGTATAATACATATATTTTTAATACTTAAAATGCCCTAGGGATTAAGTATTGTTATCCATAATCTATGGATGCAGAAACTGAGGGAGAGAGAAGCTGAATAACTTGTCCAAGTTCACAGATTATAAGAGTTACAACATAGTTTGACCTATTAAGAAATGTTTGAAAATAATGGCCAGATATTGTGGTATTTCTCCAAGTAAGAATCTATCATTTATTTCTCAAGTGCAGAGTGGAGAATAGCTGTTTCACAGACATATATAGCAGGCTATTAAAGGTCATGAGGTAGGAAGAACTGATCAAAGACTAAGTCTCTATGCTCAGTAAAACCCAGTTTTTCATGGAGGGTGTATTAGTCCATTCTCACACTGCTGTAAAGAAGTACCTGAGACAGAGTAATTTATGAGGAAAGAAGTTTAATTGACTCACATTTCCACAGGCTGTACAGTTCCACAGGCTGTACAGGAAACATGGCTGGGAAGCCTCAGGAAACTTACAGTCATGGTGCAAATTGAAGGCAAAGCAAGAACATGGCCATAGGAGAGAGAGTGAGTGAAGGGGGAGGTGATACATGCTTTCAAAAATCAGATCGTGTGAACTCTATCATGAGATCAGCAAGGGGGAAGTCCAGTTAACTCCCACCAGGCCCCTCCTCCAACACTAGGGATTATAATTCAACATGAGATTTGGGTGGGGACACAGAAGCAAACCATATCAGAGAGGATTCCTCTGGACCCAGGGTGGACTTACGTATGAATTTCAAGGGGTATTTGATGGGGTGAAATAACACCATCGAGATGAGTAATAAAACTCAGATGTGAAAAAGGAAGTATCCCAGTGTCTTCTCAAAACTACTCATGCCCATCAACTTCACAGATAAAAGAAGATTTGGTCCTCTGGGCCTAAATTAGATACGCGCCTGTGGGCCCAAGTCAGATATGACTCAGGAGGATAGAACAGACTGTTGTAGACTATAGTTGCTATAAGTGTAGGACAAAAATGGATCATTCTTAGGCATTGATACACATGAGGAGTAGCAAGCTGAGAGAAGAAGTTTGAATATAGCTAAATAAATATGAACTTTACTAAAAACACTTATTACAAAAGACTGAATATATAAGAAATTACTGGAAAAAAATTAAAACAATGCTCAGAGTCCATAAATTACCTTCTATAAAATATAGAAATGATGATGTTTTACCTCCTGAGGTTTGTGATTCTTAGTATTATGCTACACCATACCTGGTAAATATGTTAAATTTTTTAAAAAGTTCAGAGACGAAGTCAAATCTTCATAAAAAGTAAGGGAAGTATAAATAGAACAAAGTACCTAACATACTGGTTCCCATTCTCTCCTCACATCCACTGAAAGCACAGCTACCAGCTACTTTAGCGTCAACACTAATTTCTGGTAACTACTGACAACTGTAACCTAATATGATTGGCCAAAAACGTCTATTTTTCCTTTTTGCTTTACTCCACCTATAAGCTTCACTTTAGCAAAAATACATTTAAAAACTGTTTTTACTGGATTTTTCTAGTTCCCATGATTAGAGTCAATATTTTGATGACTGATCACCTGATCACCATCTCTAAAGCTACTATTCTCTTATGAAACCTGAGTTTCCCTCATCAATTCTTACTTAGTTCTAGAGATTTCTAACTTCACTTTGTTTTCTCTGTAGCCTGAACTTCTTGACAAATTGCTTCAAATGTACTGTCAACCCCAACCTTAATTCCTTTAGCTTTATCATCCTTCCACAGCATGTCTTGTTAAAACTCTTCACACGGTGAATCTAAACATCTGCTTTCTCCATTCTTACCCTCAAGCCCCTGAAACATGTTGGAAAAAATTACATAACTGGTCTGACTAGTGCCAAAGAATAGTCGTCGTTTCAAATTCCAAACTCATGGGAACTTCAACAGTGCTCAACAATGGTATTATTTACCTCAACTTAGTCTTCTTTCAGTGAAGTGGTTGCTGTGAAATGCCTTATCTTCGTTCTGTCTAAATTAATTGCCTACATTCCAATAGATAGTTTACTTCATAATGCATATGGAAAATAAAATCACTTAAGTGTGGCTTCTCTTAATACCTCCATCATGCCCTGGGTCACCTTCCTGAATGTTTAATTCCCAATTTCCCCCAAGTTGCTGTATTTTATACAGAATTTTAATGTACTTATTTTATTTCTGAATCCTTCTTTTTCTTTATATATTTACCTAAGGTCTCCCCTTCATCAACAAACATCTTGAAGGGATAGTCCATGCTCACTGAAAATAGTTTCTTAATTTATGTACATTCTCTGCCTATGAAGACCACAATAAATCCTATGGAAAATGTTGTTAAAAAGTAATCAACAGCCTCATATGTCTGGTATTAATATCTTAATCTTGAATCAGATATGTATAGAATTGTAACATTTTATTTTTCTCATAGTTAAAATCAAACATTTTACCATCTCATTCCCTGTCCTACATAGATTATACTCTTACATTCTACAAACAGCTCACGCTGGTAGATTCTATTTTCTTTAGTTTACAAAAGAGAAAATTAGGGTCAAACCCTGTCCAAGTCTCTCCAGAACCAGAGCTGCTTACACCACACTACACTACCCCTACTACCCACATGCTAAGATCATTTCTGTATGACTACTGAAACAAGAAGCAGAACCTGGCCTTTATTCGACGTTGGCTAGGTATGTGCACATTACACAACTCAAATTTATTACTACTTGAGTATCTGTGAATTGATCACAAAATTTCAGCCAGTATTCACTTGGGAAAACAAATTTTAGCCAGTAGGCAAATTTGCAAATTCAGATCATGAATAATGAAGACCCACTCTATACATCTTATGTCAGACACACATGTGAGTGCTTGCTTATATGTGCAGCAGGTCCTCAAATAATGTCATTTTCTTTCATTATGATTTGATGAAAAGGAAAAAAAATCACTTTCCAGCCAGGGCCATTGTCTATGTGGAATTTGCACATTCTCTCCATGTCCTCCTGTATTTTATCCAGGTATTCTGATTTCCTCTCACATCCCTAAGATGTGCATGTTAGGTTAATTGGTGTTTCCACAGTGTCTCAGGATGAGAGAGAGTGTGTGTGTGTGTGTCCACGTGTGTGTGTCCTCCACGTGTGTGTGTCCACATGTGTGTCCCCTGAGACGGAATGGTGTCCTGTCCAGGGCTGATGCACATCTACTGTCCTGAGCTGCCTAGATAGACTATGGCCAATTGCAACCCTGAAATGGAATAATCGGGTGAATAATTATCGTACTTGTTTTTATTAATCTTAAATTTATGTATAGCTCACATTTATTTCAATGGTTAATATTAGAAGTGTTTTGATCTTTATTTAGAAGTTTGGTGATGTTATTGTAACCAGAAATATACTGTAGGAAATTAACTCCTCTTTATATAAATTAGCTTATAGTAATATTTGTTTTGTTATACATCATTGTTCTTAAAGTTGCAGTGTCTAGGAACCTATGGATGACATTAAGTAGGACTTACTGTATATACTCTTCTACAAGACCTCCTTTTAGGTTATAGGCACACACACACACAAACACACACATATACACATTTGTAAATGTGTGTATATGGGATATATGTAAGTATATACTTACAGATATATGCATACATTTATCCATGTAGAAATATATGCATTTGGAAAATGTATATTCCAAATCAGGATTCAGCAAATTAGCCACTCTTTTCAAAGCTCTCTCCAATTCCACTCTCCTTGTGAATATTTGTTCCCTTCCTGGCCTCCATGTTCTGCTGATAACCTCCCTGAGAGAACAGTTTAATAATAATCACTCTCTGGCCGACTATGGTGGAGCGTGAGCAGATTATCATATTTTTCTTTCTACGGAAAACCTGCAAAACTACTGGGCCCATTGCTTGTCTAACTCATAGGTGTTATCCTCACATGTACAGGTATCAGCATAATTTTGGGGGGCAGTGAGTTAAGTTGTTCTGTGGGCTCTGCATATTCACAAGTGTCCTCCTTCCACATATGATCCTATGAATGAAAATGATGTCTTGCCTCTTCTTTCCAAATCAGATCCATACCATAAGTGTCATCTGCTGAAGTGGGGGTGGTCACTTTGGTTTCAGGGGAGGGCACTTGTCAGGGCTGACAAGCTACCCATGTACACTTCCGCCATTTGTAATTTCTTCTTGATCCACAGAAAACATCTGGATTTGTGCCACACAAAGTTTCTCTGTACATAAAACTGGGTGTGATATTTTCCCTCTCTTAAGTCACTGTACTTGTCTTTTCACACTGTTGTTCTTTCACAAGGTAAAGAAAATAGAAGATGCCCATGGGCTCCACCTCTCAGCAAATTCACCACAAATGACACATGTCATCCTTGTGTTCCAAATCTCCCCGTATACTAGTGGTCAGGTCATTTACTCCATCTATTCTCTTTATTTTTGGACATTGCCCTTTTCATATAATCCATTTCATATAATCCATTGAAATGATTTTTCTAACTGACAACTCTGCCTGTGGTTCTTCAATTCATATTTCATACTGCTGTCATCATGTTTCAAAATACACATTCAAAGTTGCAATGCAGTTATTTAAAAGTTTTAGTAGTAATCATCATCACAATATATCTCATATGAGTAATTACAGAATGACAGCCAATGTCCTGTCACTGATGATGGGTTGTCTATGAACCTCTATTTTTATATGACATAATCTAAAGTTTCTAGAACAGCAAAAATCATATCCCATTTTACTTTTTCTTACAATTTTTGAATTTCCACACAAAATTACACTCCAGCTATCTATGGTTATTTGTTCTTCTGAGAATGATGCCATGCTGTTTGTATCATTTCTTTTGCACTCTAGAATATTCCACTTCTTCTTGGAAAACTGCTTTCTTCCAAGGTATATTTGCAATACATCCTTCTATATGAAACTTTTCCCAATCCACTAGCTCCATTATTTGCTCTTTCTCTTATGATGCAAGATGACCATGTACATAAGGAAGAAACTTGTTCTTGACTTACTGGTTTATGGAACGGACTCAATTTTATCCTTATGAATCTACCTGCCTCACTTTCAATTATGATAGCAACATGATAGTTAAAAAGTGAGTATAGGAGTGAGCACTTTAAGCAAAATCAACCAAGAACATGCCCTAGAACCATGTGAAGGACTCTCCAATCTCCTCTCAGAACTGTGAAAGAGAGAGAGAGAGACTTATGGAGATTTTTTGTGTGAATGAATACATGCTGGGAGTCTTAACTCTTTCCTTCAAAGTGGGTAAGGGATGAGCTCTCCTAGACATTAACTCCACATCAAGTTTAAGGACTATCAGCTTCATGCTTGGAGAGCTTCATATGTGTTACCCAATAAAGGAATACTGTTGACTGGTGTCTGACACATGCAAGAGAAAGCTAAAAAACTGTGGGAGAAAATATTTTTTGAGACAGAATAGAGCACCATCATTGAAAAATAGCTACATGAATAAAAATAATGAACTAATGAATTAATGATTCAGTTTTATCTATTACAGGGCAGTTGCACAACCTGGAGGCTGGCATCATGGGGTCATTTGGGATTGAATCTGAAGGAGCCGCTGTGGTGGAAATGAAATCCCTGCACAAAAGAAGCTGAGGCTGAACTATCATATTGTCCTGGAAGTAGTGGTAGGAAAGAGATATTTATTTTCGGGACCCAGTACCTCTGAACACTTATTTTAGCTGTTTACTGCAGCTATGCTTTCTTGAAAGAGATATGCAGGAAGGATGGAAAAGTGTCTATTAGCCTTTTAATTTTCGCTTCTGATAAATTCCAAAAACTGTTTTTTTTTTCAACTAATATATGCAATTAGCATCGTTCACTTAGCTTCTCAGCTTACTTAGTGGACTTTTTCACTACAAAAATAATCATATCAAAATTTAATTTATGAACAATAATTTGCTCCATTTAAGTGTACAGTTCTGAATTTTCACAAATGTTTACACCCATGTAACAATTGCCATGTTCAAAATAGAAGGAGACTATTTACATCACCCCCACCCCTGCCCCGCAACAAAATCTCTATGCTCCTTCTCTGTCTATTCTTCCTTCCCAGAACATCTTAGCAAATGCTGATAATGATTTCTATCACTATGGATAAAATTAGTCTTTTCCTGAGTTTTCATAGGTTTTTCTCGTCTGTTTCTTCCCCTGAAAGTTTGCATTTATATCTATGTTTTCTATTTTTTATTACATTTTAAAAAATATTTAATGTATACTCAGTTTAAGAATTAATTATTGAAATTTATTCCTTCTTCCCAAACAGTAAAGTAACATAAAATTATTTAGCTCTGCACCCAGTATTTCAAATGTAGATAATATTAGGTCAAGCATTTTTTTTTTTTTTTTTTTTTGGTAAATCTTACTATTTTAAACCTCCTTCTTAGTATTGTTATTGTTGTTATTTTATATTTAGTCAGTGATAGAATTTCTAAATATTTTTCATCTTGCTTTTTTTCATTATTTCTTGCCTTGCAGACCTTCTTTCTGGGCTCAAAGCCTTCCTACCTAAATCACAACTTTTAGAATTTCTTTTAGTAGAGGCCTTTTGATTAAAAAGAAATTTTTTTTGAAAATGTTTTTATTTTATCACTGCTTTTAACAGATAGTTGAGCATGGCATATGATTTGTGATTGACAGTTACTTTCCTTGAAAATTGAAAACGTTTTTCCATTGTCTAATAGCCTCTATTTTTATGGTAAAATACCTCTCAATAAAATCATCATTTCTCCATAGAAAAACTTTTCTTTGCTCCCTCAGGTGCTTTTATAATCTTTGGCCTGCAATGTTATTTGAAGTGTGAGTGTCTTCTAATTTTTCTGACTCAATGTCATTGGCTTTCCTGAGTATGAAGATTAAGGTTTATCACCAGTTTGAAGAAATGCTTAGTGATTTTTAAAAATCTACCCAGGTATATCATAGATCTTCTAGCCTATGTGTCTCATAAAAATCCCTTTTCTTTATTTATCTCCCTTGCATTCTGAATAATTTTGTCAATTCTACTTACTAGTCCATTATTATTTTATTCCTTGATGTCAAATATAATGTTCTACCCATGATATGCATCTTTAATTTCAATACTATATTTCTGGAAGTTCTATTTAATTCTGTTTTGAGACCTCTAGCTAAGTTTTAATACCTGTTTATTTTTCACTTATTTTTATTTCTTTAAATATATTTAAATATATTAAACATATAATATTCTGATATCGCGTGATATTTGGATTCTGGTTATTTTAACACTAAAAATATATGGGCTATGTTTGCACTCTCTCTTGTCTTGCTTCCCTGTGAATTCTTCTTTTTAATTTTGTCTTGCAATTCATTTTGCTTGAAATATTACCTGAGTTGAAGGTGCATACCATTAGAGAGAGTCTCATTTGTTTCAGCCACGTACTGTAGATTACTGAAACTCTGTAAAATTTCAGCTTGAAGTTATTTAAATCACATTGAAAGTGTCAATGTAGACTTCAAAAATGCTTGAGGACTGGCATGTGATTATGATTTTCAGATTTTTTTTCCCTATGATCAAGCAACAAAATTGAAACTCACAGGTTCTTCCCATCCAGGTCATTCTATAGTTCATTTGGTCCCAGATTTACATAGGAGATTTCTTTAAATTGCCCAAGCAGTAGGTACTGTCCTTTACCCCTGCATTTTGTTGGTCAAAATGGAATCTCAGGAGGACCAGGGCTGGTGCATACCTCCAGGGTCAACATGGGTTTACATTTTGTTTGCCTCTCTGCACTAATACATTTATTCATATTAGACTCTGGGGTTTTCTTGCTTTCTTATTTTCTTCGTGTTTTAGTTAAAAATACATTTTATCATACATTTTACCACCTATTTTTAGTTATTTAGTAAAAGGCATACTTAGGGGGCCTGATACAAGATAAGTGCAGCAGTAATTCCTTGCGTACACAACAATGACTTGCAAAAAAATTTTTAAAGTTTTTAAATACTCAATTCTCCAGTGTTCACACAAAAAACTCAGCCAAAATACTATTTTTCATTGAATTTGTTTTCAGGCCTTATGTTGCCTCATTAAATTTAGAAGGAAAAAAATCCGAAACAACATTTAAATCTTTTGAATGTTCTAGGCTGATAGGCACGTTTCTTTCTCAGAAGACGTGATCTTTTGTAAATGATTAAAAAAAGAAAAAAGTGGTCCTTTCTTTGCGGATGTGGCACCACATAATTTCACAAGCTACTAACCCCTTTGGCTGGACATCTCTGTGCAGGCACAACTTGTACAAATTGTTCCTGTTCTTTTCTCCTTGAATGATTCGGTGCAGGCAAAAGATACCTGTGCATATATCATAGCTCATTGGATAAAATCCTTGAATTTTTCTGAATTAAAAGTTGATACCTACACAAAATATAATACATGTTTAATACTGAAGCATACTCACAGTAATTGAGAAACCTATATATCCTAATTTTTAATTCAAGAGACTCTATATTTTTAGTGAATTACTGACCATAATAAATAATTCAGAGGTTATCTTATAGTTACTTGTGTTCACATATAAAAACACTAAAAATAAATCTCAGATTAAGATATTATGTGGGCATGTCAAATTTGTTTCATTACAATTAGGAATAAAATAGCTAATTACATATTACATCATATGTATTACTGGTATTATATTTCTTTTCTTGGTGATATCTTAGCATCATATCTACTTTTTCTGATAATATTTACTATTATTATGTAATGTGACATATTACATAATATGACATATTAGTTGTGTCATATCAGACAGATGTCATAAATTTTTCCTGTCGATAAAGCAAAGCTTTTAATTGTAACTGATATTGTTATTTCAGAAGTAAGTTAAATATCACATTTAAATAATCTATGGCAGTGCAGTACATAGAATTCAGTTCAATTTTTTTCTTTTTTCATTTTTATGTATGTTGCCATCTTGCATTCCAGTGAAGAGGAAACAATTATTTTAATGTACCCTGATTGTAATTATTTCTTCTAATGTGGGCTGTATTTTTTAGGCATACATTTTGTTTCTACATTAGAAAAAATAAGGTGAATGTCTAAGGAATTCACCCTAGGCATTTATAACTGCATCTAAGAGTATGCTATCTGTCTCCTAAAGTCTAGACCATTCTCCATGCAGAAAATCCATGACCAGAAGCCAAAACTCACTTCTTGGCAGATACCCTCTTGGATATGGTTAGTGCTGAACAAAGCAGAAATAATAGTTTTTGGAACAAGAAGGTAAATCAGAGTTTGTCTCCTAAGCCTATGGAAAAGTAGATTAATGCAAAGGGAAGAATCAATTTCATTGTTATGAGTAGAATCAAAAATAGCTGAAATTAATAGGTAATTCTGGCAGCAAGGATCAACTGGGTTAGTTGTTACTCATCTTTGAGTTCTGGACATCACTGGGGATTAAAGGTTTTTATTATATTATCTGAAATTAGTTCAAGATAGTTATGAAAATCCTGTAGTCTATTTAAAAAATTATAGTTACCTGTGGTTTCATCAGACTTGACTTTATTTTAGGTGCATAGTGTGTGTACACATATTAAATGCATATAATTCATTTCACTTTCTCAACGGGAAAGTCTTTATTTTACTAAAAAGAAATTAAAATATATGTTGAATTTTTACTGTAACATTTGAAAGATGCTGTCCAAGATGTTATTGTGCCAAATTATACCTACTTGGTTGAGCTTGAATATAATCCTTAGCATATTAATTTTGTAATCTATTTGTAAACAAATCATTGGAGTAGATTGCAGAAAAATGTAAAAATAACTTTACATTGGAGTGAATATGTGCATATGATGTGCATGTAATTCAACACATCATGGTGCACATGATAAATACATGCATTTTTATCTGCCAATTTAAATAAATTTTAACAAAATAAAAAATATAAAAATAAAATTACTTTGAATCACTACAATCTATCAGTATATAGACTAACATCAATATTTGAGACCTGCTTTATTAAGATGAAATTTTTATGCAAATTCTTACAAGAATAGACTATGTTTGCAACTGTTAAAATGAATACATAAGAAACGACAAGACAGACAGGCTGTTTCAGTAGCAGCTACTCCAGTCTGTACAAGAGACATGGAAGAGAACAAGTAGATGTCTGTTTTCTTGCTGCCTGGAATAGAATGAGCTGCTAAGGAGATTATGGCCTTAGGCTTGTCTATATGTATGCCACTTAATTGGAAAGTGAAATATGTGAATTTCTCTAAGTTGACAAAGAATTCCAAATGATAGTATTATAGTTGAACTTGCGCCTTTGCTCCATAATTTATCTTTAAAGATTATTTGATTTAATTGGTTTTATCTCTTAAAGTCTTCTCTTGATACAATCTGAATATTAATTTAGTAAAAATTTTATAATGGACCAACTTATAACTAAATCTGCATATCTAGCCTCTCCAGAGCTTCTTATTTTCCATATAGCTTTAAAAATATTAAAGTACAGATTGTTCTTAAAACATATCAATGTTATGTTAAAATTATTTAAGCATATACATTAGTTGAATCACAATAAAATAAATTGGTATCTCCATAACATGTAATACTGTAAAACAACACACAGAAATTTAGAGCTGTAATTTTTAGCAAAAAGTATCAGACAACAATATGAGGGAAAAGCAATGACAAACATCATCTATCTATGAATAGTATTATCACTGAAGTCAGTTTACAAGTGCACACAAACACATTACTTTCTCAATGATTATATGATATGATTACTAACAGTGGTACATCTATTTCTCATATACTCATGTATACATACACTTCATTAAAATTCAACCATGTATTAAAGAAAAGCAGAATAGATATCTAAAGATTTAGATAATGTCATGGTAGAAGTAGAATAAGGAATAACATGAATCTGTTCACCAAATTCACCCTAAGTTCTATCAAAGCAGAAATGTTGCCCTGGACCTAAACACAAACACAGACAGATACTTACACACACAAGCACATACCAACTCATGCACGCACATTTGCACATCTTATTATTATTTTTTCAACAATTTTATTTCATATACAAGAATGCTAATTTTCTTTTTACATTGAACATAGGTAAATAATGTAATTGCAATCTAATTCTATCTATTCATGGACTTACATGATGATTGGTTAAGAATGTCTTACAAAGTGGTAACACTGGCAACTTCATCTCTATCTCACAATCTCCAATTTTGTTAGCATGGTGACTTCCAGGGTATCTGGCACCTTTGATCACAGGTCTGCACACACACCTGGCCCAGGATTCAAAGCAGTTGCAAGAGGAAATTTGTCTTGAGCTGGAAAAAGCATAGGCCTGGTTACTATCTCCTGTCAACGAGATGTGTTAAAATATCGGTTACCACGTGCAGGAGGTGCCACAGCACCACCTCCTATACCAAAATTCAGAGCATAAAAATAAATGTTTATTGTACTTTTGAAATATTGTACAAATTTCACTCATGACCAACCTTAGCCCAGGACGACATGGGGAAGGAGGTTCTGGGAAACATAATTCTAGCTTAGCTAGTTAATAAGAAACAATGCCACCATAATAAGGAGTGAGGGTGTTATTCTGATTTCAGTATTTTCTACAGAAAACACTAGGAGAGAAATTAAAGAGTCAGGATAGGCAACAAATGTATTCACTGTACCTAAAAGTAGAGAAATGGGATGATAACTTGAGAGGGTTATGAATTTATGACTGGGGTTTTTGTATTTAAACATGGGATTAATCATAACATGTATGTTTCATTAGGAAACATCAAGAAAAAGTGAAAATATGATTCAAGAGAGAAAGAAAGGAATTTCTGGATCCATGTCTGAATTAATTAAAAGACGATACCTAGTATGTAAATAGATGGGTTGGTTTTTGCTAGAGAAATTGTAAATTAATTTATAGCAATAATAGAAAAATTATAGTATATGGCCATAGATAAGGGTAGCTAGATAACATAGATGTTGGGAGCTTGTGGCAATAATGTTACAAATGGTTCTTTTTTTGAAGTGAAATAGAAAAATAGTCATTACATGACAGGGAGTTGGAGTTTCAAAGAGAAAGGGAATATTATGAAATAATTGTGTAAGAGACTAGGGGAGTAAATAGATGAAGAAAGTATTGTATGACTGCTGGTAAGCACTAAATCTAGAGCAAGACTTCAGAACATGGAGCCCTGTACAACTGCACAAGCCTCTTGCTCATAAATCCAGGTCTGCACAGGGTGTGATCAAAAGTAAAGTATTAATAAATATAAGTAAATCTACATTATTCAAACTCTTCATGATTCTAAATTGCTTGGACAAGTGTTTCTATCAGTATCATTTTATTTTTGAATTATATTCTTATGTAGACGTACCGAAGTTAAAATATTTCTAACAAAATGCAATTGGAGTATTTTTTGCTATGCAAATTAATTTGATGTTATACATGAACGTTATTTCTGAGTCAGTTTTTATCATAAGATGTTGGTAAAATCAATATGGGTGAAGCATTCTCTTGATTATTTGCTCTCAATTATCTTTATGGCAAATCTATCTACATTTCCTGACCAATGACCCACTCTGTGACTTGACAGACACTTCTGTGCTTTCTATCACTGTGCTTGTCTTTCAGTCTCTTGTTCTCTACACCATCACATGATTTTGAAAAGTTAAGAAACCATGAGACCACACCAATTATTTTCATTTTTTTAGACCCATGAAGTAGGTTTTAAATACAGAGGTTGTTAGTTCAAAGATGTTAAAAGATTTTCAAATATTAATTCTTCAAAGCTATGTGCTTAAAAAAGATTTTTAATATGAGCAGCCATCTGTGCATCTGCAAACACTTTAACAAAAAGGATACCCAATTACTAAATGTGGATACAAATTTTCTTAAATACCTACATGAAATGTAAAGATATTGAGGTGAGAATTTGCCATGAATGTGTAATAGTGGCTTTTAGTTCCTAGTTATTGTTGTTATAACCATCCACGAATGTATTTGGTAACCTCTTTTTATCTTTTTAACTTTATTTGTTTTTAAAGATAATTTATTTCTTTTCTTTCTTGTCCTATGTTTTTGGTGCAAATTTCTGGGATCAGATTCACCTAGGAGGGTGTAGAGATACAACGAACATCTTTTTGTTAGTACAGGTACACATTCATCAGTTTAGATGGCAATTCCATTGAAAATCAATAAACACAGAAACTAAAAATTTCAAAGCTTGTCAACAAAGTGGTTTTTGGAGCTAGAGACCTTAGAAAAATCACCCAATTTATGATCACTGGCTTAAATGAGCGAACTGTACTATGATCAATTCCAAATATAACTTACGTATGATACTTGTCTAACAATTTGTTCTACTTTTCTATTCCATTCGCCTCTGTACATGATCTTTTCATTTTCTGTCAAGTAATTGGTAATAGTAATCAGAGGCTGTAGAAACACAAATGGTATATCAGTTCCTCTGGTAAAATAAGACAATCATAAATTTGAAAAATATATCATATCCATTTCATCATCCAATCACTAATATTTGGAGAGTTAATGGATCAGTAATATTATTAGCAAAATGAAGGAACGGATGCTGGTGATAGGCAGGACAGGAAGATTGGACTTTTGTATTAAAAGTTACAAAGTTATCTTCAAATTAAGATAGGAAATAATAATTTTGAGAATTTTATATTTTCATAGTGTTCAATAAACACTTTTGGAATTAATGAGGAAAGCAGTCAAACGGGTAAGTAGAGTTCTTTGAGGAAAAGAAAATATGAATCACTCTGGTGACATATAAATGTGAATGTGAAAGTGTCAAAGGTAATTCAGCATGGCTGTCTCATAAATATTGGCAAATTAAATTAAGCACCTTAGGCGAATATTTTGTTTATTGTTCTTCTGAATTTTATTCTTAAAATTTTGTTTAATACAAAGCAGTCACTGAAATGAAAAGCAATGATAAATTATTATATGTATATCATTATAGTTAAGCAAAGAATCACATATAAATTCTATTGTAAGGAAAAAGTAAAATATTAAAATCAGATATCTGTACCCACTTCACCCACAGGCTTCATACTATTATAAGTTAACTCCATGATTTATTAATTGATAATAATAAACATGTTGAATGTGTCTCTTCAGTCTGCTATTTTTCTAGTCATTTATTCCCTTAATACATACTTTAAAGGCACACAGGTATGCTTATTTTTATTGATTTTTCAATCAGGTGTCAATTTACCCTTACTGGAATAAGATACATAACTTTGAATTATCATGATCATTAAATCAAAGCATTTTTACTGAAGTATTGTGTTAAATTAGGTTAGCCTTTGTTTAATCCACTGAACATGCACTTAATGAATGATAAACTTTAAGGGAGCATTAGTATGGTAGAGTAAGGAAATTCATTTCTACTTTGTCACCCTTGCAAAGATGGGAAAAGAAGATATCTACAAACAAGCATGAACTTGCATGTATTCCCATCCATAGCTTTCCTTCATTAACTGTGGTTAACAGACATTCTTTTTAGCTTTTTTCCCTTAGGAGTCATAATCATTGTAATTCATCCTTATTATAAATTGGCTTATGTTAGAAAGAAAATAAATGTATTGTTATATAATTGGAGGATCTTTAATCTTTTTTCTGTATTTATATGGCCTACTTTATTGTAGATAATATTTAAAACTAACAATCATTCAATGACTTTCAATACAATGGCCAGAAATTATGTGTGTGTGTGTGTGTGTGTGTGTGTGTGTGTGTGTGTGTGTCTGCATGTGGGCATGTGTATCTAAATGCATTAATTGGTAACCTTATACTTGATATAAGATGTATACACACACACAGATGACATATTTAGCATTCTAAAATTGTTTTAAAATTTTGACTTAGGCTGTACTGTCTTTCTGGAATGTTTTCTGTGAGAATAAGTGGTATTACAAAATTAACCACATAAATTACTAATTGTATAACATTTTATTGATTACAGTGATTACATTTATAATTTCATTTTTCTTTTATATCTGAAGAAACTTTTTATAGTATTAACTTGTTGACTTTATGTCCTACTTGGATCAATTGATATCCTTATGAAGAAATTTAAAAAACATAAAGGGGAACTGCATAGAGTTAAAGATCTATAGAAACACTGAAGTGTTAAAATAATGATTAAAAATTTTAACTAATTAGACCGGGAAAACATTTTCAAACGTTAATAGCACCCAACAGTTGTGTGCTAAATGAAAAGAAAGACACTATCTCTTTCAGGCAGAAGCTACACAAAGTAAAATAGCAGAGAAAAAGTGTTCATTTGGTAGGAAAGATGAGGATATAAAAACAGCACACTTTTCAGTTGTACCCTGTGGGTCTGTCAAGTCTACTGGGCTCTTATTTTACGTTCTCTGTCTCATTCTCTAATAACTTGAAGTTCAAAGAGAGAAAGTTTAGAAGGCTAAATTGAGGAACAAATATAGCGAAACATTTAGGTTTCATTTACGTTTTTCCACCTCCAATTTGCAATGGTCTAGTGGAGAAAGGAAAAGAATTGTGCATGTTTCTAGAGCAGAGGAAACGTCATCTTACAGTGAGTATAGGAGGAATAGGACACTAGAAATCTATAAAAGCTATTTTACTAAAAATAATTGTATATAAAACTCTTTTATAATTGTAATCATTCAATTTTATTTAATGTCTGTTGACAAGTAGATAGACATGCCACTGCCTATCATCTGTTGTGATTAGAAATGAAAAAAACATTCTGGGAGCCACATAACTTCATCAAAATGAATAAATGTCATATTTATTAGTTACATATTTATTAAAGAAGACATTTTAAGTTTTCATCATACATCTCATAATTTATAAAGTTTCACATGAACTAGTTGATCTTTGTTAATGCTTGGCATAGGTATAAATTTATTTTTAAAGGCAATTAATTGTTTTTACATTAAATACATTATTATTTAAATTACCCAATTTTTAATGAACATATAGCATATTATATAAGAATATAACATATTTTACATAAAAAAGCTCTATATGTGAGCAGAATCCAAACTTTCAGATTTTGCATCTTCTTTATGAGCATGTTGACTAGCTTTAGAGACTTAGAGAAGAAGAAAGGAGTGACAGTGACCTATTAGCAATACCAGATATAAGTTTATAGTAAAAATCATAGCTCTCCAACAAACATTAATAATGCAATGTCAATACATAGTGAAATAAATATCTGACATCTTAATTTCAATTCATTACAAATATAATTTAAGGAGATAAGCTTACAGCCTCAGAGGAAAAATAAAATCTGAATATGAATACAGCACATAGCAGATGTCTGCCCTCGGCTCTTATAGCTAGTCAAGCATATAGCCTATTTTGATATTATTTGGGACACGGTATAAAGTTTGGGAACTCTTATATTAGGTTGTCAATATCACTTCAGAATCTTTTTTTTTATTGTATAAATCTAAGGGGTACAAGTACTATTTTAATTGGATATATTGCATAGCTGTGAAGTCTGGGCTTTTAGTGTAACCATCACCTAAATAATGTACATTGTACCCATTCAATTTTTTATCTCTTACCACCTTCCTACTGTCCTACCCATCTGAGTCTTCAATGACTATTATTCCACATTCTATGTTCATGTGTACACATTATTTAGCTTCCACTTATAAATATGAATGTGGCATTTGTCTTTCTGTGTCTGAGTTGTTTCACTTAAGATAATGACCTCCAGTTCCATCCATAATGCTGCAAGACATAATGTCATTATTTCTATAGCTGAACAGTATTCCACTGTGTGTTCCATTCCATTCCACCATGTGTTCTTTATCCAATCGTCTGTTAATGAAAGCTTAGTTTGATTCCATATCTTTGCCATTGAGAATAGTGCTGTGATAAACATATGAGTGCAGGTGTCTTTTGATATAAAGATTTCTTTTCCTTTGGGTAGTGATATGGTTTGGCTCTGTGTCTCCACCCAAATCTCATCTTGTAACTGCCATCATTCCCACATGTTGTGGGAGGGACCTGGTGGGAGATAATTGAATCATGGGGGTGGGTGTGTCCCATGCAGTTCTTGTAAGAGCAAATAAGTCTCACAAGATCTGGTGGTATTATAAGGGGGAGTTTCTCTGCACAAGCTCTGTCTCTGTGCCTGCTGCCATTGATGTAAGATGTGACTTGTCCCTCCTTGCCTTCTGCCATGATTCTGAAGCCTCCACAGCCGTGTGGAACTGTGAGTCCAATAAAACCTTTTTATTTTGTAAATTGCTCAATCTCCAGTATGTCTTTATCAGCAGTGTGAAAATGTACTAATGCAGTAAATTGGTACCAATAGAGTGGCATTACTGAAAAGATACCTGAAAATGTGGAAGCGGCTTTGGAACTGGGTAACAGGCAGAGGTTGGAACAGTTTGGAGGGCTCAGAAGAAGATAAGAAAATCTGGAAAAGTTTGGAAATTCCTAGAGATTTGTTGAATGCTTTGAACAAAAGCCTGATGGCAATATGGACAGTGAGGTCCAGGCTGAGGTTGTCTCAGATAGAGATGAGGAACTTGTTGGGAGATGGAGCAAAGGTGACTCTTGTTATGTTTTAGCAAAGAGACTGGCGTCATTTTGCCCCTGCCATAGAGATTTGTGGAACTTTGTACCTGAGAGAGATGATAAAGGGTATCTAATGGAGGAAATTTCTAAAAAGCAATGCATTCAAGAGGTGACTTGGGTGCTGTTAAAGGCATTCAACTTTATAAGGGAAGCAGAGCATAAAAGTTCAGAAAATTTGCAGGCTGATAATGTGATAGAAAAGAAAATCCCATTTTCTGAGGAGAAATTCAAGCTGGCTGCAAAAATTTGCACAAGTAACAAGGAGCCAGATGTTAATCCCCAAGATAATCAGGAAAATGTCTCCAGGGAATATCAGAGGTCTTCATGGCAGCTCCTCCCATCACATGCCTGGAAGCCAAGGAGAAAACAAAGGTTTTGTGGGCCAGGCCAAGGGTCCCTGTGCTGTGTGCAGTACAAAGACTTAGTGCCCTGTGTCCCACTCCAGCCATGAATAAAAGAGGCCAAGGAACAGATTATGCCATGGCTTCAGAGGGTGCAAGCCCCAAGCCTTGGCAGCTTCCATGAGGTGTTGAACTGTCAAATGCACAGAAGTCAAGAATTGAGATTTCAGAACCTCCCCCTAGACATCAGAAGATGTGTGGAAACACCAGGATATCCAGGCAGAAGTTCACTGCAGAGGTGGGGCTCTCATACAGAACTTTCACTTGGGCAGTGTGGAAGGGAAATGTGGTGTCGGAGCCCCCACACAGAGTCCCTACCATGGCACCAACTAGTAGAACTGTGAGAAGAGGGCCACTGTCCTCCAGACCCCAAAATGGTAGATCCACTGACAGCTTGCATTGTGTGCCTGGAAAAGCTGGCGACACTCAACACAAGCCTGGGAAACCAGCCAGGAGGGAGGCTGTACCCTGCAAAGCCAAGAGGCAGAGCTGCCCAAGACCATGGGAACCCACCTCTTGCATCAGCATAACCCAGAAGTGAGACATGGGGTCAAAGGATATCATTTTGGAGCTTTATGACTTGACTGCCCTGCTGGATTTTGAACTTGCCTGGGGCTTGTAACCCCTTTGTTTTGGCCAATTTCTCCCATTCGGAGTGACTGTATTTACCCAATGCCTGTATCCCCATTGTAACTTGGAAGTAAATAACTTGCTTTTGATTTTACGGACTCAGGTGGAAGGGACTTGCCTTGTCTGAGATGAGACATTGGACTGTGGACTTTTGAGTTAATTTGGAAATGAGTTAAGACTTTGAGGAACTGCTGGGAAGGCATGATTGGTTTTAAAATGTGAAGACATGAGATTTGTGAGAGGTCAGAGTGAAATGATATGGTTTGGCCGATTGGTTTTGACATGTGAAGACACAAGATTTGGGAGACGCCAGGGCGAAATGATATGGTTTGGCTCTGTGTCCCTACCCAAATCTCACCTTGTAGCTCCCATTGTTTCCACATATTGTGGGAGTGACCTGGTGGGAGATAATTGAATGATGGGGGCAGGTCTTTCCCATGATGTTCTTGTAATAGTGAATAAACCTCATGAGATCTGATGGTCTTATAAAAGGGAATGTCCCTGCACAAATTCTCTTTCTTTGCCTGCTGCCATTGATGTAAGATGTGACTTGCTCCTCCTTGCCTACTGCCAAGATTCTGAGGCCTCCCCAGCCACGTGGAACTGTCAGTCCAATTAAACCTCTTTATTTTGCAAATTGCCCAGTCTCAGGCATGTCTTTATCAGCAGTGTGAAAACAGACTAATGCAGGTTGATACCCAGTAGTGGGATTGCTGGATCAAATGGTATTACTGTTTTTGGTTCTTTGAGAAATCTCCATGTTATTCAATCAAATATTTTTGCAGAGAAGAAGGTCATAGTCAAAAAGGCATAGGCTTGATTTATTTTCAGACAAGCATTAATTGCTACCATCCCTGCAAAATTTTATCTGCTGATTTTTTACATTTACTATTATAAATCACATTTAAATAATATGAAACTCATTTGGGGGGAGATGAGTTTAAGTAATTATATTCAATGGAGTTGTAAAAGTGAACACAATGTATTTTATATCCCAGAGCATTCACTCTTTTTGTTGTCTCTATCTGATACACTCTATGCCACAATTTTCAAAACTGGCTCCTTTTTCTCTTATAAGACTAAACTATAATATCACTTTCTCAGAGGAACCCTCCTAAGCCATTTTATTTAAAACAGTCCTATTCACATTCGTTTAAAGCAGGGCTTACTGAGGCAGTTGTGTAAGCTCTGTGTAGTTAGTGCCTGGCATATAATGGACACTCAAAAAATATTTATTGATGAATGAATAAATTGTCAAAAACAAGTATTTTTGACTTAGGTAAGGAGAGATATTATTTTAAAAGACTATTGCAGTAGGGAAAAATCTTCAGATCATAAGATCTCCAAGCACCTTATAGGATAGGCAGAGGAGAATTTTCTTTAATAGGAAGGTGTAAAGAAGACAATAAGTACTGGTTACTGGGGAGTAGGGTGGAATGGTGGCTTGATAGGGCAGTTGAACAGAAACAGTCTTTTCCCAAGGTTGTCAGATTCTCGGGAGTGGTCCATAAGGAGGTATTGCTCCATATTCCCATGCTAGTGTTGACTAAGTATGATTCACAGTTCTGGGTTACGGGAAGAAGGAGAGAAAATTAAACTTGGTCAAACCAAGTTAGAAGGTATTTTGAGCAGATTGGTGAGTGAGTTCACAATTAATTATTTATGAAACACAGGAAACTTGGTAAATCTGCATTTGACTTTTTCATAAATAAACAAGGGAAGCATTTATGAGTCTTAACTGACTCATATGCGGGAAGCTGTATTTTTGTAGTAAGGCATTTCCCAGAACACAAAAGGATGGGGGACGGTTCTTAATTATTGCTGCTTTTCAGAAACACAGGACTCTTATAAACACTAACATTGCCAAAATGAAAAATGCAAGTTTGTTACAGTATGTTTAAAGTAATATTTAATGTGAAATGACTATGTACAAGTCTACATATGTACCTGTATCTTTATGTATTTATTTTTATATTGATATTGGTATTTATATTATTATTCTACATAAATATGATCTAGTCAGTATTTCTCAACATGTCTAATTGATAGAGACTAATCAATGAATTATAGAATGCAAATCATCCTTGGCTTGTGGCCACTGTATGCCAGTTTCACCCTTAAGATATTATAACCATTACAAGCACATCCTGCCTTCTCCTCTTATAACCAAATGCCCCTTAGTAGAGCAGTTCTAATCTTAGTTGAGAATCATTGGAACACAGATGTGTTATAGATTCTAAATACTAATGTTATATTTCAGTAATATTCTCTATTTATTCTCATATGCATATCCATTGTTAAACTGCATTTGTTGAATATGTAAATCCTAGAAAATAAATCTTTTATATTATCCATTCTACCATAAATGGTTTATTCAAGCCAATCATGGGTTTTAAATTCTGCTTACCTAGTCAGCTATTTTCATCCCCCTGGCAAATGAGACCACAAAGAAGCCTTCTGACAAGTTGTTGGAAATGGATTCCTTGCTATCAATAAAAGACAAATAAATACATGTTAACTTTGCTTTGTCTGGACATTTTTAAAAGTAGATGATTATAATGTGTAGCCAAATTGCTATATCCATCTTTTACCAATCCCAGGATGAAGCTAGTTCACTTGAAGAGTCGGAATGAAAAACTGCAGAGAAGAGTGTAAAAGCTTTGATACATAATTTCTAAAGATGATGTTTCTTATGAATGTTTTTACACGCAAGTAAACACATTTTCTTACTGCTTAAAAATCTGAGTTGGAGATTTTGTTACTGGTGACCAGAAACATCTTATCTTATATGCTATATTTTTGTTGAAGTCCAATAAATCCCAAGGAATTGTTTATTTTCTACTATTCCTAAAAACTCATGAATATATGTCATAAAATCTCTTTCCCAAGTTAAAAATTAAATATCTCTTAGCATTGATAATACAAATTTATTATTAGGAAAGTAAAGAAAAATTTACAGTAAAATTATCCACAATGAGAACATTAAAGATATGTCTACTTACTGAAATGAGTTGACCAAAAACAATTTTTGTAAGAGGAGAATTTTTACTAGCCTCCAATTTTAAGTGTATCTATTTCGATATTCATAGTGTGGATACATCATTCTTTTTGCTGTTTAAATATCCATTTATAAAAAATATAAAAAGTCTTTTATTCCATGACAATCATCATCCATCTACTATTCCTAACATGGGACAAAGCATTATAATTATCCCTAGTATCCATTAATTCTTTTTAGAAAGAGAATTCTCAAGTTTATTTGCGCACCTTGTTACATACCTAAAGAAGAGTTTGCTGTTCTCTCTTATAACAACTATGAAATTTCTGGGTCACCTCGTTAAAAATGTAATTACATACCCTACACTGTGTTTTTTCCTTATTCTTGATTGTTAAGAGATGGTAAGACTGCCGTCTAGAACTCTGAAGGAGAAGCAAAATGCTGGGGAACTCAGCCAAATTTCCAGTCTGATTCCCTTGATAATCTTGTGCAGTTGAATTGCCCTAAAGCCCATAAATAATCTCTAGATTATTATATGAATGAAAAATAACTTCTTAAAACCTAGCATTTTAAAAAATACTTTAGCCTAGTTTGTACCCTTACTAATAAATATATATTTCCTAGAAAATCATACTTACCAATAACATTTGTGAAATTACTAATAAAGATGGAAAGATGGACCATTGAGTAGGCTGTGCGTCTTTTTGTTGAAAGAATAGAGGTGAACCAACGGAACACTGGAGTGAAAAAATTTTGCCTATCTTTCTAACTGAAATAAATTGGTAGTATTTTTCTACATGGCTGAGTTGGAAGGAATGTGAAATAGTGATCATACTCCTTAAGAGTGATTGCTATAACCTAATATTGCTTGCAATAGAACTGGGATAAAGAAGTGGTGGTATATATGCAACATGTTTTAAATGTTAATCTAGGATTTGAAATAAATGTCATAGCAAAATCATCAGAAGATAAATGAGAACTTTGAAAAAAATACCAAAGTAAGTGTTGGTATTCCTCCTCACGCCACAGAACTCACATAACTTGTTTCAATATTCTGCTGCAAGATACTTTAGAGGTATTATACTTTCTATTGGCATTAGTAAATATAGACAATTCTAGAATAACTTCATCCTGTGAGTTGAATATTCTGCAAGTTTTAAAATACTATATGTAATGCTGAAAATGGGCATTTTCTTGCTTTTCCACAGCAGCCAAGTAAGAAGTGTGTTTGAATAAGCAAGTTTAAAAACATATTCAGACTACATCTTCTCAAAAGAAAATGAATGAAGCAGATGCAATAAGTTCTCCTTCTTGTTCTACAAAACATGCATAGCAATCAATAAAACTATCATCTCATATTTTAAAACTTTAGTCAAGGTCACGATTTTCAACTTTATATCTAAGACATTTTACTTAATTTGTAAGAGACAGGTAGTGACCCATAAACACACTTACAAAAACATACTTAATGAAAAGGTCAATTTAGTTGAAGAATAATGGGAAATGTAGCATAAACATTTTGTTTGCATCGCCCTTTAGTTGCACCTTAATATATGAAATGTGCCGTAGTGCTTTCTTGATGTGGAAGAGAAAACTAAACATCAAAGTTTTGTGTCTTCTTTCCTTAAAGTGAAGTTGTTGTTGGAAAACGGCTGTTTGGTCAGCATCTATATTTTTCAAACTCCTGTGGGAAATGTAAATAATTAACTGTACCTTCAAGTTAGTCAGTAGAAAGATCAGAAAATAAAGCAAAAATAGATATACCAATTAGAAAAGACACCAAAATGGTAATAGTTGAGTTTATTGCTTTAATTGATCTCCTAAATATTGGCCTAGCAGATTTTCTAATTCATTTTATATGCAGGCAGGATAAAAGGGAGGAAGATAAGGAGAGAGGGGAAAAGAAAAGGAAAGAAATAGAATAAGATGGAAGAAAGCCTCCGTCTGGAAATAGGGAAGTAGGAAATATCACATCATCTGTAATTTCTTCATTCTCTTGTTAACTAGAAATTGGAATTATCAGACTAGATTGTTTGAGATAGGAAACTTGGATAGACTGAATCATTAGTTCTGTCTTGAATGTTTGAGTTGTGACTTTGAAACAGAAAAGTTTGTAGAAAAAAAGGATTAAACTTCACATCTTAATACTTTTTAACATTTCCTTCCTACTCCACACTCTGCTCCAAACAATGACAATGGCAGTTCTTTTTTTTAATTCTCTCAATTTTTAAGAAGTCCTTAAATTAATCCATCTACCTTAGGCCTGTTGGATTAGTCTAGTGCTTTGTTAGTGCTCTGGCAGAGAAAACCAGTGCAATATTTTCTACTCTATGGGATGGGTAAGAACCTGAAGAAACAAGTTGGAGACCTGGGAGAGGACCAAAAATGTAGGCATAGCTAGATAAGCTTTGTCCTTAGAGTTCTGTGGACTCTATGAATGAGTTAATCATGTAAGTTATCAGCCTAATACTTTTGGAGAAAAGACAGTAATTAAACCAATGGAAGAAAATTCCCATGAGCTCCAGTTGGCATATTAGGAGTCCACAGAATTCCAGGTCAGAATAAGAAGAAAAAGAAAATTCGCCTGTAAGTATCCTGGTAACATCAATTAAGAGAAAATATTATAAACTTTCATATGGAAAAAAACATGGTATCCACAAAGAGAAAAAAATAAAAATAAGGTCTCTCTGACATTATATTTCTCTTTTAGGGCACTTAAAGCAAAACAGAGTAGGCTATATGTTCGGATTGCCAAGGAATAACATCCGCAACCATTCCAATATAAGCTACTTTTTGGAAAACAAACCTAAAAGAATAAAAAATTTTGTGTGGATCTTTAGGATAATAGAAGCACTGCCTTTTAATCATCATCTCATCTGATGTCTTATGTTACCAGTAAAATATAATTTTAATCTGTCTTGGTTTTGTCCAACATTTCATATTCTCCCTTACTTTGTAATCAATAAGCAGGTGGCAACTCCAACGTATTTTCTGTATAAAAATTTAAAAGTAATTTGAATTGCCCCATGTATATACTTATTAGTACCATCACTTCTCAAGGTATTTAATTCAATAATAGGAGATGTTAGTTGAGCTCAATTTTTAACACTGCAGGTGTTTCATAACTCTGCTTTTCTTACTTTGCAGTAAATAAATGCAATTATAAGTCTTTCTTTAGTTATCTTAGATCTTGTTCTCTTAAATAATAGTTACTGCATGTACATGTTTTCTTTCTTTTTACCATATACATTCAATTTCACTTGAAAGTCATGGCAAATATAGAATAATCTTTGTAGGGTTGACGTAATTCTTTTCTAATTGTAACTTTAACCTACTGAAAGAATCATATAATTCATATAAAAGTCAAAGACTGACAAGTTTTAAACCAAAGGTATTTTAAAATATTTTATCTCATCCATGAACATGTTTCTCACTACTTATCCTGCAATCTGCTGAGTGCTATTTTTCTTACTTTTATTTTTTGACAGTTTCTGTATATACCCGATGAAACTTAACATGTTGAGATTGAAAAAAAAAAAAACTAGTATCATATTAGCTAGCAGTTTTTCTAAGCATAAAAAAGGCAAAATTGTGTTTTAAATTTCAACTAGTAATAAAACATGCTTGTTATGCATATGTAAGACTCAAGAAACAGAAAACATCCTATGATAATTTAAAAAATAAATTATCAATTAAATATAAACTAACATTTAAAATATGGCAAAGCCACCCATGTGCTTTATAAGAATTTGTAATGTCTCTTTATTTCATTAATTTCGTCTGTTATAATATATTGCAGGTAAAGCCTTTGTGATGGCATTGATATATCTAGATACCTCTAATTTAAAGTAGTAAAGAAGCAATAGAAGTAGTAAGGAAAGAAAACAATTTTTGAAATAGCAATCTATTTTCTAGTTGAAAAATATAAACCACAACCATATATTTGACATGAGTATATATCAAAATCTTACTCAAATGTGGACTGAAGCCTGAGTGTTACTTGCAGGCCTGATTATAGTGCAAGGAAAACCCAATAAAAATTGTAACATTCTAATTCTTATAGGCCCTTTTCTCTAATAAGTATAGATTTTTATATATTGGTAAAAATTACAGCTTGTACGTAAGAAATTGTTGCCTCAAATATAGCACAAATAGTTACATTTTTCTAAGTGAACTTGTTAGCTATAATTTGCCAAGGCGATTTAATATGATTAATGAAATTGGAAGTAGCATTAATTCCTGGTCATTGTTATATTTGACATATTAAAGATAGTTTAAAACATGGTTAGAAATCTTTTTCTATGTGTTCAAGGATAATTAACTTTGGCATATAAAATTTATTAAAATCAAGGCAATTTATATTACAGAGCATTGCACATACCTAGGTTAACATGAAAACACCACGTCTCTGCTAACCACGAGATTACTATAATTCACAAAGGTACTTTTTCCTAATTTTGAGTGATTTATGTACATAGTATAGTCAACAAATAAAGATGGGCGTTAAATCTAGAAGAACCTTCATTGTAAGTATTGTGATAAAATGATTTTAATATACCGTATTTTAAAAGAGAAACACTTGAATAGGGATGCAGCTATTGGGTTATTTCTATTGAATTACTCTAATTACATGTAGTTGGCAAGTATAATATGAAAAAATGTGTTTTTATATCAGCTTAAAATTTTAAAAGAAAAAACAGAGGTAGACATTTCTTTAAATGTAAATGACTAATGAAGCAATAATTGTTCTGTATACATGTGGCTCAAAAACCTGCACATACAATTACTGAGATAAAAATTCATTTGTAGCTTAAAATTTTTAATAATTAAAACATTTTCAATACTTTACAGAATCAGAGATAGTATTAGTAGATAGTGTGGATTTGGGCATCTTGCTATAATTTTGCAGTCACTTTCTTCTTATTTTATCCATGCCCAAGTCAGGCAAAAAATACATCAAAATACCAAATCAAGTATGTTTCCCAGCATGTTGGTTCAGAGGCACAAATATGACCATGACCTAGAACAGATAGCACAACAAAGAAAACAGTCTTAACAGATATAGAATAATTAGAAAACATTCTAATTGTCCAATTTTGTCATATTAATTTTTGGGAAATGACTTTTCAAATGGGAAATTAGTTGTCTTAGAAATTAGGAAAATATTTGTGGATGAGAGAAGACTATGCTGGTGCCACATATAGAATACGTGACATATATTGGTGAAGGAGGTATTTGTTCCACATTTTATGTCAACTGTTTTAGCAATGATTTAGTGGTGAAGAGAAGCATTGAGTACAAAGTGAATTTATTTATCTATTTATTTATTCATTCAATGAATAGCTACTAAGAACCAGGAATTACTTGGAACAAAAGATAAAAATGATCAACACCTAAGAAGAATGTCATGGCTTTCATAGATCAAGCATTGAAGTAATACTGACTAACTACATTTCCCTCTTTATTCAGTTGCCAGGGGCTGCGCCTTCTTTGGGAAGCTTTCTCTGACTTTCTTGGGATGTATTTGTTGTCCTTCAGAGTAGTCAAAGAGCAGTATGAGCAGTATTTTCTGCGCATTCCTAAAGTGAAAGTCATTGTTTTATCATTTGACTTACATATCTATCCAGAAGTATTGAGTAAACACTTAAAAAACATGCCATTAGTTTTCAGATGCATATCCCAACATCTTAGCACACTGTCAGAAAAATAACAGAGCAGTGTTTCTCAAATTTAATAGGCATATACATCACCTGGAGATCTTATAAAAAGGCAGATTCTGATTATTTTTGGAATATGGACTACTATTCTGCATTTCTAATATGATGTTGGTGCTACTGTCTATGAACCACACATTGAGTAACAAGGTAGTAGATATTATGAAATTACAAATTGTTTGATGATTTAAAAAGATGAGAGATTAAGAGTATTAATATTTAGTGGGTAAGTAGTGAAAGATGATTTAAAAGATACTAGACAGCTTGGTATTGCTAAAGACCAATAGAGAATGGCCACCAGGAGCAAGCTCATAGATTTTATGGAAAAACCTGTGTATTAGATAAAATTTTTTTCAGGCATGAGTTATAATGCTGTTGGCTACAAGTTCAATGTTAGAAAGTGAACAATATACAACAAATAAGATGTCTTTATGAAGAAACACACATTAAATAAGATTCTGTATTGATTGGTTGTTGAATCTAACCCTGTACTTAAACTAGGAGCAATGGTTCAGCATTTGCTAGTTCAATTTTCACGGAAACTGCATAGAACATAACTATTGCAAATCTTAAGAACCAACTATACCTACATAATATTCTAAATTTTGCTTTCTCACCAGCAAAGAATAAAATACTAGTTGTTCCTTTATAGACGAGTTTGCCAACCCCAGGCTTAGGTGATAAAGTGAAGGAAAAAGAAAGATGTTGGCTTAATCTAGAGCAAACAGGAAGATTTTGAGACATTTTTATATATGATGTATCTTAAGAATATATTATAAGACATTGAAGAATATAAATATATTAATATATAGTATACATAGATAAACATAGATTTATATATTGGTATTACCAACTATGTTTTTATTCACATTGTCTAGTTCATTAGATATTGTTATAATATTGTGTCTTATAATGATTGTATCTGAGTCTAGTTCTACCTTTATTATTTATTTTATGGGTTATTATTGGGTTTCATACCAGATTATTAGTCATATAAATGTTCCCAATTATTATTAAAGAAAATAATATTTTGCTGACTGTTTCATGGTTGTAATATTTATTTTGTCATTTGGAGGATATTTAAAATGTGCACACTGCTACTTTGATTACTTTCTCTAAGAGATCTTCTCTTGCTTACTACAGCATTGCTTTTAGGAAAAAAAAAAGTTCTTTTAAGATCAGTCAGTCAGTCACTTCTTGTTTTGATGAAAACTGTATGATGAGGCCAGTCACAAGATGGCAGTGTAATGATGTATATTAGTAATGGTTGTGCTGGATAGATGATTAAAATAATATTTGTAGTAAAATTTTAATAGGACTGAATGGTTGCATTGGAGGGGTAAGTATGAGGAAGAAACCAGAGATTACAATTTCATTTTTTCCTGAAAGGAAAACTAAATTAAGAATACTTGGTTTTTTCCAAAATATGCAATCTTGGAGAAAATTATGTAAAATTTATGACATGTTTCTTTCTGGTATAAATTTCATGCGTTTATCGTAAGTTCAAGAGGTCGGTTTAAGAAGGGGGTAGGCATTTGAGTATATATTAAGAAAGATATATGACTATTGAATTTTTGGAAGTGCGTTAGGTCAAACAGATAGTATATGGTGAGAAATAAGTTTGGGCTGAATTCTGTAAAACAACAATATTTAAGGCATATGCAAAAGAGTGGATTTCCTGCAAATGGAACAGAGAAGTGGCCAAAGGATATGAAAGGAAATAATTTGTGAGGGAGAAAGTGATTGACAAATCTCTAAATAATTTACTTGAGTTAATACAGTTAATGCATATTTATTGGTGACATTGGAGAGAGCTTTCATTGTTGTTGCTGTTATTGTTTTGTTCGTTTGTTTTTTGAGACAGGTTATTGCTCTGTCACCTTGGTTGGAGTGCAGTGGCATGATCACAGTTCATGGATAGAGCTGGAGGCTATTATTCTTAGCAAATTAATGCAGGAACAGAGAAGCAAATACCTCATATTCACACATATAAGGGGGAGCTAAATGGTGAGAACATATGAACACAAAGAAGGAAATGACAGACACTAGGGTCTACTTGAGGGGAGAAAGTTGGAGGAGGGAGAGGAGTAGAAAAGATAACTATTGGGTCCTGGGCTTAATTCCTGGGTGATAAAATATTCTGTATAATAAACCCCCATGACTTGAGTTTACCAGCATGAATCTCCGGGGCTTAAGTGATCCTCCCACCTCAGATTCCTGAGTAGCTAGGACTACAGGCACATACCACGCTGTCCTGCGAATTTTTCATATATATTTTTTGTAAAGATGGGGTCTTACTATGCTGCCCAAGCTGGTCTGGAACTTCTGGGCTGTAGCAATACTCCTGTCTTGCCCTCCCAAAGTGTTGGGATTATCATTGTGAGCCACCATGCCTGGCCAAGTTTTTTCTTTTTTTCAATTGAGAAGTTTAAAAATAAAATAAACTTCAATACATTAAGAGGTAAATGATGAGAAAATAAGAGATATTTGTCTATCATATGGAAATAGGACATAGGAGGATAGGAGTGCAACAATATGGTAATGTTTTATTTTTTGATAAAAAAGTAAAGTTGCATTTGCCTAAGGCTACACTACTGACTTACTTTGTTTCAATGCCTTATTTTTTCACATTGTGTCCCAAGCTAGAGGGTTAGAAAATTTGCTCATTCATTGTTAATAGACCTGTCTTGTGTACTCACTTTATGGTGGGCACATATTAGAGCTGAAGAAGCACAGTTGAAAAAAAAATTTGCAGTACCTGCTTTTGTGATTCGTCTTTAATCACCCAAATATTTGCTGCATCATTAGTGATCTATGCCTAAAAAACACAGAATGGCAAATCCTGGACACACGTATGCTTCTAGTACAATGATACAGAAAGTAGAATCAGAAAAAAAATATGTTACACAGGGTTTTTTATGTCTAATATATAATTAGAATGGTTATTACTAAAAAAGTCAAAAAATAATAGATGCTAGCAAGGTTGCAGAGAAAAGGGAACACTTATTTACTCTTGGTGGAGTGTAAATTAGTTCAACCATTGTGGAAGGCAGTATGGTGATTCCTCAAAAAACTAAAAGCAGAACTACCATCTGACCCAGCAATCCCATTACTAGGGATATAGCCAGAGGCATATAAATCATTCTACAATAAAGATGTGGCATGCAAATGTTCATTGCAGCACTATTCACAATAGCAAAATCATGACATCAACCTAAATACTCATCAGGAACAGACTGGATAAAGAAAATGTGGTACCCATATACCACAGAATATTATACAGCCATGAAAAAGAATATGAGATAGATCTTCTGCAGGAACATGGGTAGAGCTGGAGGCTATTATTCTTAGCAAATTAATGCAGGAACAGAAAAGCAAATACCTCATATTCACACACAAGGGCGAGCTAAATGGTGAGAACATATGAACACAAAGAAGGAAACAACAGACACTGGGGTCTACTTGAGGGGAGAGAGTTGGAGGAGGGAGAGGAGCAGAAAAGATAACTATTGGGTCCTGGGCTTAATTCCTGGGTGATAAAATATTCTGTACAATAAACCCCCATGACTTGAGTTTACCTGTGTAACAAACCTTCACGTGCACCACTGAATCTAAAATATTAGTTAAAAGCAAAACAAAATAAAATAATCTGTTATTTCTACAACATGACCTTTGTCTCACGGCACTCTCAAAGCAAAAATCTTTAATAGATAAACTAGGAATAAAAAGCAAGAAATCCAATCATACTGATACTAAAAATCACTTACAAAGGAAGACAGTGAAAGAAAAAGAAAAAGAAAAAATCAAAGGCTGTATAAAACTACCAGCAGACAAGGAACACTATGGCAGTACCAAGTCATTACCTATTAATCATTACTCTGAATGTGGATGAATTAAATTCTCCAATTGAAAGACAAAGTGGCTGGATGGATTAAACAAACAAGACCCAATTATATGTTGCCTATATGAGATTGCCTTCATCCATAGGACATGTATCAGCTGAAAGTGAATGGATGGAAAAAGATATTCCATGAAAATGGAAACCAAAAAGAAGCAGAAGTAGCTATAGTTGTATCAGATAAAATAGACTTCAATTAAAAAACTATAACAATATCCAAGGTGATTCTGTAATAATAAAGGGGTCAATACAGCAAGAGGAAATAGCAGTCATAAATATATATGCATGAAACATCAAAACACCTAAATATATGAAACAAACATTAATAGATGTAAGAGAGAGAGAGACAGGAATACAATAATAGTAGAGAACTTCTATACCCATCTTTCAGCAATGAACAAATCATCCAGAAAGAAAATTAGCAAAAATCATTGAATATAAACTACACTCTTGAGCAATGAACCTAAAAGATGTTTTATGAAAGAGCTTCTGAATAGCCACTCTTTTCAACAGCATGTGAAACATTCTACAGAACAGGTCATATATTAGTCCACAAAAGAAGTCTTAACAAATTAAAAAAAAATCAAAATTTATCGTGTCTTTTCTGATGATAGTGAAATAAAACTAAAAATCAACAGGAGGAACCTCAGAAACTGTACAAGTTCATGGAAATTAAACAGTATGTTTGTAAACAAATGGGCCAATTAAGAAATTAAAAGAGAAATTTTAAAATTTCTTGAACAAATGAAAATGAAAACACAATATTCCCAAAGTTATGGGATACAGCAAAAGCAGTTCTTAGAGGAAACTTTATAGCAATACACACAAACACACACACACACACACACATATACACACACACATATATATATACATATATATATACACATATATATATATATAAAAATTCTCAAATATTTCAAATATCTCAACAACCTAAGGATGCTTCTCAAGGAACTAGGAAAACAAATAAAACATAAAATTATTGGAAAAAAATAATAAAGATCAGAGCACAAAAGACACTAAAACATCTGTAAAAGACAATGAAATGAGTTTTTTGAAAACATAAAATCGACAAGCCTTTAGTTAGACTAACAGAGAAGACTACAACAAACAAAATCATAGATTAAAAAAGACACAGTAAAGTTGATACCACAGAAATACAAAGGAGCATAATAAATTTCTATGAAAATTTCTATGTCGACAAATAGGAAAACCTGGAAGAAACTGATATATTCCTGGATACATACAACCTACCAACATTTTAAAAAGAAGAAATACATAATGTGAAAAGACCTTCAACAATTAGGAAAAAAAAAAGACTTTCAAATTGGAAAGGAGGAAGCCAAATTGTTTCTCTTTGTAGATGACATGTTCTTATATATACAAAATCTTAAAGATTCCACCAAAAAACTGTTAGAACAAATAAATTCAGTAAAGTCACAGGATTCAAAATCAACGTACAAAAATCAGTAGCATTTCCATATGTCAATAACAAACTATCTGAAAAAGAAATCAAGAAAGCAATTCCATTTATAATAGATAATAAATAACAAATAAATAAATTTAACCAAGCAGGTGAAATATCTGTACAATGAAAACTATAAAACATTGATGAAAGAAATTGAAGAGGAAATGAATAAATGGAAAGATATCTGATGTTCATGAATTGGAAGAATTAATATTGTTAAAATGTCCATGCTATCCAAAGTGATCTACAGATTCAATGCAATCTCTATCAAAATTTTAATATAATTCTTAGCAAAAGTAGAAAAAAATTACTAAAATTTATCTGAAACTAAAAAAGAGATCTCAAATAGACAAAGCAACAATGAGCAAAGAAGAAGAAAACTGGAGGCCTCACACTACCTGATTTCAAAATACACAGCAAAGCTGTAGTAACCAAAACAGCTCAGTGTTGGCATAAAAACAGACACATAGACCAATGGAACAGAAAAGAGAGCCCATAAATAAGTCCACTCATTAAAGGCAAGTGATTTTCAACAAAGGTGTTAAGAACACACAATGGGAAAAGGGCAGTCTCTTCAATAAATGGTGCTAGGAAATCTGGATATACACATACAAATAATAAAATGTGACCCTTAACTGTCACCATATACAAAAATGAACTTAAAATGGATGAGACTGACTCTATGAAACTACTGAAACTACTAAAAAATAAACATTATATAAATTGATTGAACAAGGATATTTGAGACAAGATGGCAAAAGTAAAAGCAACAAAAGCAAAATAATCAAATCGGAGTACATCAAACTAAAAAGCTTCTTCGCAGCAAAGGAAACATTCAACAGAGTGAAAAGATAGGGTTTGGTAGAGACAGGGTTTCACCGTGTTGGCCAGGATGGACTCAATCTCTTGACCTCGTGATCCGCCCGCCTTGGCTTCCCAAACCACTGGGATTACAAACATGAGCCACCACGCCAGGCCAAAAGAGTATTTTCTTTAGCAGTATTATGTGAGATTCATCTAGGTAAGGCATAAAACTCATTATTTTATGTAATGATTTCATATACTTATAATAATTGGAGGAAATATTTTCCAAATATCCATCTGACAATTTGTTACCATCCAGAAGGCATAAGGAACTCAAACACCTCAATAGCAAAAATACAACAAATCCATTTGGAAAATGGGCAAAATCTATTTATAGATATTTCTCCAAAACACACACACACACACACACACACACACACACACACAAATCAACTGTCTTTTGTCTTTTTGATTATATATAATCAAAAGGTTATGTATTATATGTATAACTGAAAATAAATTCTGGCAATGATGTGCACAAAGGGAAACTTTTGTACACTGCTGGTGGAAATACAGATTAGCACAAGCATTATGGAAAACAATATGGCAGTTTCTTAACAAATTTGAAAATAGATGTGCCATATGATACCATATGATCCAGGAATCACACTACTAGGTATATATCCAGAGGAAATATGTGAAGAGACATCCGAACTCACTTGTTTTTTTTCAGAGCTGTTCACAATAGCCAAAGTAAGGAATCAGTGTAAATGTCCAACAGATGAAAGGGTAAAGAAAATATGGTATTATGTGTATTTACACAATGGAATTCTATTCAATACAGAATGACAAATACCACATGATCTCATTCATATGTGAAATTTAAAAGAATTCATTTTATAAAAGTTAAAAGAGTTACCATAGTCTTGAGAAAAGGTTACCATAGTCTTGAGAAAATAAGGTGCAAGGTGAATGGGAAAAATTTGGTCAACGGGTACAATGTTACAATTAGATAGGAGAAATAAATTTTGGTACTTTATTGCACAGTAGGGTGACTACTATTACAATTAACTTGAAGAAAGCATTTTAAATATTCTCATAACAAATTATACATATTTAAAGTGACGCATATGTTAATTCCCATGGTTTGATCATTACACAACATATACATGTATCAAAACATCACGTTGTACCCATAAATATGTGCAATTACTATGTGTCAACAAAAATAAAATAAGAATTTTGGCACCCTGATTTTTGTTTTTCCTTTAACATTCACACTTATCTTTATTCTTAGCATATTTGTTATCCTATTCAAAGGATAATCAAAATATTTGTGTTTTTAGGTAAAGGAAGCAGCACACACGAATACCACAATGGGAAGAGAACGAACAGAGTAAATGATTCTCTTTTTGTTGTTTTGTTTGTTTTTTATTAATACCTCTCTCACCATTTACATATGCTTTCTAACAACAAGTTGTGTCGACTTATGTAAACCCCCTCCAGTGTGTCAAATACTGACATATACCCACAAAAATGTTAGATGAGGCAGAGTAGATGGATCTGAAGAAAAGAGGTGAAACTCAGAGCTGGGGAAGTCAGGCAGACACAGTGTGGAAGCAACAAGATTCTACTCAATGACAACTGTGTGTTAGTCTTGATTAATGAGAAAACTATCCGAAACTGCTTTTGTTCTTGTAATATCTCCAGTTTTTACTGAAATTTAGATCTATTATCTAATAATTTCAATAATTACTTTCTAAGCATTTAGCAATTCATCACATCTACATGTTCCCTCCTAAATTAACTCATTATAAGTTTGATTTTGCTTAATTTATTCTCTAACATTTTATTACAATAAATTAAATGATAATGTTCTCATTAAAATGAAATAAGAAATATTATCATGAGATTTATAAAAGAACATTTTCTAATTTCTGCCTTAATTTTATTTATTAATATTTTTCATGACATTTTCCTTAACGCTATTTTTACTAAAATTGTGTACCTGTTTATTATTACTTTATAATATCATATATATTTATAAAAATACACTCATTATTACATTAAAAACTTCACTTTTATTTAATGTTTTTCTTTAAGGATATTAAAAAATATTTAAAACATAAAATAGGCTTATCACTTCACAAAAAATGTAATTTTTGTATTTTATTGAAGAAACATTTGTGGTTTAATTTGACAATATTCTTATTATTGGATTTATATACTAAGTCATTCATTCTGCGTATTTTGAAAACTGAAATTAAGGATAAAATGTTTTTCCTATTGGAATATTAAGAAGTTATAATCATTTCCAAAGTTAAGCCGGAGAACATTGTACTAAATGAAATAAGCTAGTAACAGAGCTACACATACTGCATAATTCCACTGATAGAAAATATCTAAAATAGTCACTCAGAGAAAGAGAGAGGAGTGGTGGTTATCTGGGACTTAAGAAGGGAAAAATTGGGAGTAGCTGTTCAGCAAGTGTAAAATTTCAGTTAAATAATTTGAATAAATTTTAAAGATCTGATATATGACATTGTGCCTATAATTAAAAATACTGTATTGTGCACTTAAAAATGTGTTGAGAGGGAAGATAGCATGTTCTTACCACATTTAAAGCAATCCATTGATATGTGTGTATGTGTAGAAATGATAGCACTTCAGCAAAGTAATAGATATGTTTACCAATGTTTAGTAATTTAGAAAGAAATTAAAAGAAGTTTCAGCATTAAGGTGAATTTAATATCATTTATGTAAAATATATTGGTTACAAACAAAAACTACTTTATCACAGAAATGTGATGGTCTCATATTGACTAGTATTACCTTTTTATCTCTTCTATAACAGAAAAATTAGGAAGATGTATTTGGAGAATAGTAAAATAAGATATGATAATGCAAATTTAATCAGAAGCAAATTTAATATATTTTTTTGGAAAACGCATAGGAGATTTTTAAAAATTATGTTTACTTGGTCAATAAGGAAAATTTACTCAAGAGAATATTAAATACAATAATTTTAACTAATTTTAATGCCTAAGCTATTAAGAATAATTTACTGCATAACACTTTATGTAATTATTATTATTATTTTTTGAGATGGAGTCTCCCTTTGTTGCCTAGGCTGGAGTGCAGCTTCACAATCTTGGCTCACAGCAACCAGTTGCACCATCTTGATTTACAGCAAACTCAGCCTCCTGGGTTCAAATGATTCTCATGCTTCAGCTTCCTGGGTAACTGGGATTACAGGCATGTGCCACCATGCCCGGCTAATTTTTTTTTGTATTCTTAGTAGAGACAGGTTTTGTCCTGTTGGCCAGGGTTGTCTCGAACTCCTGCCCTCAAGTTATCTGCCCACCTAGGCCTCCCAAAGTGCTGGGATTACAGGCTTGAGCTACCACGCCTGGCCTACTTTATGTAAAATGTATAATGAATACATGCAGCTTATCTCCTAAGTTATTTTACTTTTTAAAATCTAAATTATATTGTGATGGTTGATGGTATTCTCCAAATTTTATGAAATATACTCTATATGTAGATAAAAATATTTGACAAGCTTAGAAAAATGTTTTAGTCTGAATAGTCAAATATTTGTTAAGTCCATGAGTAGTTCAGAATTTGGAAAATATTTTTCATTTCAATTTTTCCATCTTACAATTGAGATTATCTTAATGTATTTGTATTTATTATAGTTTCATCATAGACTACATAGACAATGAAATAATTAATTGAAACTTAGGTAGTATATTTTTTAGGTTTGTTATATACATCCAGTGCAACCAACATGACTTTACTATATATGTTACAAAAGCAATTGCAATGAAAACAGGATTTTTTGTGTTAATTAATTTTTATGAATCTCAAATACTGAGAAAACCTTTACATCTATTGTCAGTAACTTTGAAACAATATTTCCTTTTTTTCTTTTTTTTAATTATTACTTCTTTTTTTTTGAGATGGAGTCTCACTCTGTCAACAGGCTAGAGTATAGTGGCGTGATGGCTCGCTGGAACCTCTGCCTAGTGGGGGCAAGTGATTCTCCTGCCTCAGCTTCCAGAGTAGCTGGGACTACAGGCACACACCACCATGCCCAGCTAATTTTTGTATTTTTAGTGGAGACAGGTTTTCACCATGTTGGCCAGGATGGTCTCAATCTCTTGACCTCATGATCTTCCCGCCTTGGCTTCCCAAAGCACTGGGATTACAGACATGAGCCACCACTGCAGGCCAAAACAGTATTTTCTTTAGCAGTATTATGTGAGATTCATCTAGGTAAGGCATAAAACTCATTATTTTACGTAATGATTTCATATACTTATAATAAAAATGTACTTGATTTTATCTTATTCCACATATGAATTTACATATCATCTTATTCATCCTTATAGAAACAGTTACATATTTCAAAGAAACAGAGAATTAGTTTATTTAGTTCTGTCATCCATATTCTAATAATCTCTTGTACAGAAATTATTATTAATGTTTCTCTAATATTAGAAACTAATTCTTAATTTTGTGTGTAAATACAAAAGACCTAGAAAAGCTAAAATGATGATAAAAAAGAAAAATAAATTTGGAGGACTTATATTACTTGAATTAAGACATTAAAAATAGAAACATATAATTTCGGACAATAGTCTGAAAGTTTGTGTAAAAAAAGCAACTAAACATACCCATTTCCAATCCTAGGTATAACCTCCTTCTGAATTAAAATTGACTTCTAATAAAATTTTTACAAAAATGTTTCTAGAATTTTTATTCATGATAGCCCAATCATGAATAATCTCACTGTGTATGAAGAGGAAAATGGTAAAACAATTGTGTATTTTAGCAATAGAATTCTCAGAAAAAAAAAAAAGAAAAAAGAAAAAAAGAAAAAAACAATGAAAGGGAAATTGAGAAAGGCAGCAGGAATGGGTCTCAGAACCATTTTTCACTGTGAAAGAAGTATAGATGAAAGTGTAAGGAATGGAAGAGGCTGGCAAGATGGCCAAATAGGAACAGCTCTGGTCTGCAGCTCTCAGAGAGATTGACATAGAGGGCAGGTGATTTCTGCATTTCCAACTGAGGTACACGACTCACCTCATTGGGACTGGTTGGACAGTGGATGCAGCCCAAGAAGGTTGAGCAGAAGCAGGGTGTGGCGTTGCCTCACCCTGCGAAGGTTGGGGTTGGAGAGGGTTGGGGAACTCCCTCTCCTCACCAAAGGAAGCCATTAGGGACTGTACCATGCACTCCAGCCCAGATACTGTGCTTTTCCCATGGTCTTCACAACCCACAGACCAGGAAATTCCTTCCAGACCTGGGTTTCCAGAACAAAACTGGGTGACCATTTGGGCAGACAGAGCTAGCTGCAGGAGTTTCTTTTTCATAGCCCAGTGGTGACAAAACAGAAATATTTACTCCCTGGAAAGGGGGCTGAAGCCAGGGAGCCAAGTAGTCCGGCTCAGCGGGTGCCACTCTCACAGAGCCCAGCAAGCTAAGATCCACTGGCTTGAAATCCTCGCTGCCAGCACAGCAGTCTGAGATCGACCTGGGAAGCTCGAGCTTGGTAGCGGGAGGGGCATCTGCCATAGCTGAGGCTTGAGTAGGAGGTTTTACCCTCACAGTGTAAACAAAGCTGCCGGGAAGTTCAAACTGGGCAGAGCCCACCGCAGCTCAGCAAGGCTGCTACTGCCAGATTGCCTATCTAGATTCCCTCCTCTCTCGGCAGAGCACCTCTGAAAAACAAGGCAGCAGCCCCAGTCAGGGACATATAGATACAACCCTCAACTCCATGGGACAGAGCACCTAGGGGAAGGGGCAGTTGTGGGCACAGCTTCAGCCGACTTAAACATCCCTGCCTGGCAGCCCTGAAGAGAGCAGTGGATCTACAAGCTCAGTGTTCGAGCTCTGATAAGGGACAGACTGCCTCCTCACGTGTGGGTCCTTCACCCCCATGTATCCTGACTGGGAGACACCTCCCAGAAGGGGCCGACAGACACCTCACAGAGGAGAATTCTGGCTGGCATCTGGCAGGTGCCCCTCTGGGACAAAACTTCCAGAGAAAGGAACAGGCAGCAATCTTTGCTGTTCTGCAGCCTCTGCTGGTGAAACTCAGGCAAACAGGGTCTGGAGTGCACCTCCAGCAAATTCCAGCAGACCTGCAGCAGAGAGGACTGACTGATACAAGGAAAACTAACAAACAAAGGAATAGTATCAATATCAACAAAAAGGACATCCACTCAGAGACCCCAACCAAAGGCCATAGACTTCAAAGACCAAAGGTAGATAAATCTACGAAGATGAGGAGAAACCGTGCAAAAGGCTGAAAATTCCAAAAACCAGAGTTCCTCTTCTCCTCCAAAGGATCACAACTCCTTTCTAGCAAAGGAACAAAACTGGAGGGAGAATGAGTTTGACAAATTGACAGAAGTGGGCTTCAGAAGGTGGGTAATAACAAACTCCTCCGAGCTAAAGAAGTACGTTTTAACCCAATGCAAGGAAGCTAAGAATCTTGAAAGAAGGCTGGATGAATTGCTAACTAGAATAACCAGTTTAGAGAAGAACATAAATGACTTGATGTAGCTGAAAAACACAGCACGAGAACTTCATGAAGCATACACAAGTATCAATAGCCAAATCGATCAAGCAGAAGAAAGGATATCAGAGATTGAAGATCAACTTAATGAAATAAAGGGAGAATATAAGATTAGAGAAAAAAAGTGGAAAGAAATGAACAAAGCCTTCAGGCAATATGAGACTGTGTGAAAAGACCAAATCTACATTTGATTGGTGTACCTGAAAGTGATGGGGAGAATGGAACCAAGTTGGAAAACACTCTTCAGAATATTATCCAGGAGAACTTCCCCAACCTAGCAAGGCAGGCCAACATTCAAATTCAGGAAATACAAAGAACACCACAAAGATACTCCTCAAGAAGAGCAACCCCAAGACACACAATTGTCAGATTCACCAAGGTTGAAATGAAGGACAAAAATGTTAAGGGCAGCCAGAGAGGAAGGTCAGGTTACCCACAAAGACAAGTCCATCAGACTAACAGCGGATCTCTCGACAGAAACATTACAAGCCAGAAGAGAGTGGGGGCCAATATTCAACATTCTGAAAAGAATTTTCAACCCAGAATTTCATATCCAGCCAAACTAAGCTTCATAAGTGAAAGAGAAATAAAACCCTTTATGGGCAAGGAACTGCTGAGAGATTTTGTCACCACCAGGCCTGCCTTACAAGAGCTCCTGAAGAAAGCCCTAAACATGGAAAGGAATATCCGGTACCAGCCACTGCAAAAAAAAACATCAAAATGTAAAGACCATCGACGCTGTGAAGAAACTGCATCAACTAACAGCCAAAATAACCAGCTAGCATAGCATCACAATGACAGGATCAAATTCACACATAACAATGTTAACATTAAATGTAAACAGGCTAAATGCCCCAATTAAAAGACAGTCTGAAAAACTGGGTAAAGAGACAAGACCCATTGATGTGCTGTATTCAGGAGACTCATTTCATGTGCAAAGACACATATAGGCTCAAAATAAAGAGATGGAAGAATATTTACCAAGCAAATGGAATGCAAAAAAAAGCATGGCTCGCAATCCTAGTCTCTGATAAAACAGACTTTAAACCAACAAAGATCAAAAGAGACAAGGGCACTACAAAATAGCAAAGGGATCAATGCAACAAGAAGAGCTAACTATCCTAAATATATATGCACCCAATAAATGAGCACCTAGATTCATAAAGCAAGTTCTTAGAGCTCTACAAAGAAACTTAGACTCCCACACAATAATAGTGGGAGACTTTAACATCCCACTGTCAATATTAGACAGATCAATGAGACAGAAAATTAACAAGGATATCCAGGACTTGAACTCAGCTCTGGACCAAGCGGACCTAATAGACATCTACAGAACTCTGCACCCCAAATCAACAAAATATACATTCTTCCTAGCACCACATTGCACCTCCTCTAAAATTGATCACATAATTGGAAGTAAAACACTCCTCAGCAAGTGCAAAAGAAAAAAATCATAACAAACAGTCTCTCAGACAACACTGCAATCAAATTAGAACTCGGGATTAAGAAACCCACTCAAAACCACACAACTACATGGAAACTGAACAACTTGCTCCTGAATGACGACTGGGTAAATAATGAAATGAAAGCAGATAAAGATGTTCTTGAAATCAATGAGAACAAAGGCACAACATATCAGAATCTCTGGGACACATTTAAAGCAGTGTGTAGAGGGAAATTGGTAGCACTAAAAGCCCACAAGAGAAAATGGGAAAGATCTAAAATTGACACCCTAATATCACAATTAAAAGAACTAGAGAAGCAAGGGCAAACAAATTCAAAAGCAAACAGAAGACAAAAAATAACTAAGATCAGAGCAGAACTGAAGGAGATAAAGACACAAAAAAACTCTTCAAAAAAATCAACGAATCCAGGAGCTGGTGTTTTGAAAAGATCAACAAAATACATAGACCACTAATGAGACTAATAAAGAAGAAAAGAGAGAAGAATCAAATAGATGCAATAAAAAATGATAAAGGGGATATCACCACCAATCCCATAGAGATACAAACTACCATCAGAGAATACTATAAACCCCTCTACGCAAATAAACTAGAAAATCTACAAGAAATGGATAAATTCCTGGACACATATACCCTCCCAAGACTAAATCAGGAAGAAGTTGAGTCCCTGAATAGACTAATAACAAGTTCTGAAATTTAGGCAGTAATTAATAGCCTACCAAACAAAAAAAGTCCAGGACCAGATGGATTCACAGCCAAATTCTACCAGAGGTACAGAGAGGAGCTGGTACCATTCTTTCTGAAACTATTCCAATCCATAGAAAAAGATGGAATCCTTCCTAACTTATTTTATGAGGCCAGCATCATCCTGATATCAAAACTTGGCAGACAAACAACAACAAAAGAAAATTTCAGGCCAATATCCCTAATGAACATTGATGCAAAATTTCTCAATAAAATACTGGCAAGCTGAATCCAGCAGCATATCAAAAAGCTTATCCACCACGATCAAGTTGGCTTCATCCCTGGGATGCAAAGCCGGTTCAACATAGGCAAATCAATAAACATAGTCCATCACATAAACAGAAACAATGACAAAAACCACATGATTATCTCAAAAGATACAGGAAAGGCCTTTGACAAAATTCAACAGCCCTTCATGCTAAAATCTCTCAATAAACTAGGCATTGATGGAACATATCTCAAAATAATAAGAGCTATTTATGACAAACCTACAGCCAATATCATATTGAATGGCAAAAATTGGAAGCATTGCCTTTGAAAATCAACACAAGACAAAGATGCCCTCTTTCACCACTCATATTCAACATAGTATTGGAAGTTCTGGTTAGGGCAATCAGGCAAGAAAAAAAAATAAGGGGTATTCAATTAGGAAAAGAGGAAGTCAAATTGTCTCTGTTTGCAGATGACATCAAAGTATATTTAGAAAACCCCATCGCCTCAGCCCAAAATCTCCTTAAGCTGATAAGCAGCTTCAGCAAAATCTCAGGATATAAAATCAATGTGCAAAAATCACAAGCCTTCCTATACACCAACAAGAGATAAGCAGAGAGACAGATCATGAATGAACTTGCATTTACAATTGCCACAAAGAGAAAAAATACCTAGGAAAACAACTTACAAGTGATATGAAGGACCTCTTCAAGGACAACTACAAACCACTGCTCTAGGAAATAAGAGAGGAAACAAACAAATGGAAAACCACTCCATGCTCATGGATAGGAAGAATCAATATGAAAATGGCCATATTGCCCAAAGTAATTTATAGATTCAATGCTATCCCCATCAAGCTACCATTGACTTTCTTCACAGAATTGGAAAAAAAACTACTTTAAATTTAATATGGAACCAAGATACAGCTCATATAGCCAAGACAATCCTAAGCAAAAAGAACAAAGCTGGAGGCATCATGCTACCTGACTTCAAACTATATTACAAGGCTGCAGTAACAAAATCAACATGGTATTGGTACCAAAATAGATATATAGGCCAAAGGAACAGAACAGAGGCCTCAGAAATAACACCACACATCTACAACCATCTGGTGTTTGACATACCTGACAAAAACAAGCAATGGGGAAAGGATTTCCTATGCAACAAATGGTGTTGGGAAAACTGCCTAGCCATATGCAGAAAGCGGAAACTGGATCCCTTCCTTACAACTCATATAAAAATTAACTCGAAATGTATTAAAAACTTAAATGTAAGACCTAAAACCATAAAAACCCTAGAAAAAAGCCTAGGCAATACCATTCAGGACATAGGCATGGGCAAAGACTTCATGACTAAAACACCAAAAGAAATGACAACAAAAGGCAAAATAGACAAATGGGATCTAATAAACTAAAAAGCTTCTGCACAGCAAAAGAAACTATCATCAGAGTGAACAGGCAGCCTACAGAATGGGAGAAAATTTTTGCAATCTATCCATCCAACAAAGGGCTAATCTCCAGAATCTACAAATAACTTAAACAAATTTACAAGAAAAAAACAGCTCCATCAAAAAAGTGGGCAAAGGATATGAACAGACACTTCTCAAAAGACATTTATGAGGACAACAAACATATGAAAAAAAGCTAATCATCACTGGTCATTAGAGAAATGTGAATCAAAGCCACAATGAGATGCCATCTCACGCCAGTTAGAATGGCGCTCATTAAAAAGTCAGGAAACAGCAGATGCTGGAGAGGATGTGGAGAAATAGGAATGCTTTTACACTGTTGGTGGGAGTGTAAATTAGTTCAACCATTGTGGAAGACAGTGTGGTGATTCCTCAAGGATCTAGAACTAGAAATACCATTTGGCCCAGCCAATCCCATTACTGGGTATATACCCAAAGGATTATAAATCATTCTACTATAAAGACACATGAACATGTATGTTTATTATGGCACTGTTCACAATAGCAAAGACTTGGAACCAACCCACATGCCCATCAATGATAGACTGGATATAGAAAGTGTGGCACATATACACCATGGAATATTATGCAGCCATAAAAAGGATGAGTGTATGTCCTTCAAAGGGACATGGATGAAGCTGGAAACTATCATTCTCAGCAAACTAACACAAGAACAGAAAACCAAACACTGCATGTTCTCACTCATAAATGGGAGTTGAATGATGAGAACACATGGACACTCGGAGGGGAACATCACACACCAGGGCCTGTCAGGGTGTGGGGGACTAGGGGAGGGATAGCTTTAGGAGAAATACCTAATGTAGATGATGGGTTGAGGAGTACAGCACACCACCATGTCACGTGTATACCTGTGTAACAAACCTGCATGTTCTGAACATATACCCCAAACTTAAAGTATAATAATAAAAAAAGTGTAAGCAGTGAAAGACTTTATATTGAATTATACTCTAAGCAAATTTAATCTATTCTGGGGAAAGTCCTAACAGTGGTGATGGGGATTGATTGGAGAGGAGCATGAGGGAACTCTTTGAGGTTCTTGTAATGTTCTGTATATTGATACAGTTTGAGGTTACACAGCTGTATGCATTTTTCAAAGCATAAGGAATACACACTTAGATTTGTATATTTCCTGACAAAGAAATTTTAAGGCAAAAGCCAAACTCAAAAAATATTGTTTTAGTTAATGTCATGCATGCTAAAGCATTTAGCATAAAGTGTACAGATGTCTACAATTTAATTTGAATGCATCAACAAATAAATTGGGAAGTCTCTAATAAAACAAATATAATATAATAAAATGTTAATAAAAGAGTCTAGATTGTGAGTATTACAGATTGCAGTTTTGTATCAACTCAAAATGCATACATTGAAACACAGTGTGACTGTATTTGGAGATAGGGTCTGTGAGGAGGCAATAAAGCTTAAGTGAGATTTTAAAAGTAGGCCCTTAATTGGACAGGACTGGTGTTTTTATGAGAGAAAGAAACACCAGAGCTCTTTTTCTGCCATGTGAGAAGACAGGGAGAAGCTGGCCATTGCCAAGCCAGAAAAAGCCTCACTAGGATTTGAACTGTCTGGTACCTTGATTTTGGACTCCCCAGCCTCTAGGACTGTGAGAAAGAGAAAAAAAAAATGCTGTGCAAGCCATTTAGTCTATGTTATTTTTTTATGACAGCCTGAACAAACTAAGAAAGTAGTTGTATGGGAGTTCACTGTAAAATAAAAGTATCTTTTCTGTGTATTCCAAAACTTATATAATAAATAGAAATGCCACCCTCACTGCCAAGCTTATTTCTGAGAAGAGGTTATTCATCTGACCTCAGCATTTCTGGTACAACTTTTTGCCCAGTAAAATCTGAGAAGTAATGTATTTCACTTTTAAGCAGACACTTTAAACCCAGATAAAATTCTGCTATCACTTTTCCCCCTCTTTGAGAACAATATTCCCTGATAGACACTAGTCCTCGAGACTGCAAAATAAAAAGCTGTGAAGCACAGCTAGCCAACTCCAAAAAGTATACAAAGTGCATGATAAATACATGTTCGTTTTTTGTAAACTATTGAGAATTTGGGATTATAATACCATTAAGAATCTCTAAATCTATTACATCATCTATGTGATGTATTGGGTAAAGAACAGATCTCAACATCAATAATTATCATCTGATCATAATTATGATTTCATAAATCCCTTAAATTCTAAGTAGCAGATCTATTAGTCATGTGCCCACTTCTTAGTCAAGTCAGAGTTTGGTTTTGAATGGTTGTTCCAGAAATGGCTAAAAAATTTATCTAGCTCATGAATAGGTGATATTTTACATTTTGAAAAATAATATTAGAGAAATATTTATTTAGGAAAATCACTATTTTAGTTCCAAGTTGAGATTTCTGTGCATCATTGAAATAGTCATTTTAACTAGGCAATTGCTATAGTGTGTGTGTACACATGGGTTTAAATTAAATAGCATATGATTACCATATAAATCATATGAGGATACAACGAACAATCAATGTAAAATAAGAAAAACATAAACAAAAACATCAGTATCAACTCCTGAATTAGAGCATGATTAATGCTGATGAAAATGATTCAGTAGAGACTGAAGATTGAATCTAGGAGGGAATGATCCAGAGGAGGAGAATAAATTTAACATAACATAGAATAATATGAGTCTGTAACAAATTGTGAATATTACAGACTGCAATGCTCTTTTAGGGTTGATATGGTTTGGCTCTCTCTCCCCACCGAAATTTCATCTCAAATTGTAATCCCCATGTGCCCAGGAAGGTACCTGGTGGGAAGTGATTGGATCACGGGGGCAATTTCCCCCATGCTGTTCTTGTGATAGTGAATGAGTTCTCACAAAATCTGATGGTTTAATAGTTTGTGGCAGTTCCCACTTCTCTCTCACTCTCTCCTGCCACCATGTAAGATGTGCCTTGCTTCCCCTTCACTTTCTGCCATGACTGTAAGTTTCCTGAGGCCTCCGCAGCCATGTGGAACTGTGAGTTCATTGAACCTCTTTTGTTTATAAATTACCCAGTCTCAGGTAGTTTTTTATAGCAGTGTGAGAACAGACTAATATAGAAAATTGGTACCAGGAGTTTGGAGCACTGCTATAAAGATACTGAAAATCTTTGGAACTGGGTAACAGGCAGAGTTTGGAACAGTTTGGAGGGCTCAGAAAAAGACAGAAAGCGGAGGAAAAGTTTAAAACTTCCCAGAGACTTGTCAAATGATTATGATAAAGTGCAGATAGTGATATGGACAATGAAGTCCAGGCTGAGGTGGTCTCAGATGGAGATGAGAAACTTGTTGGGAACTTGAGTAAAGGTAACTCTTGCTACGTTTTAGCAGAGACTGGCAGCGTTTTGCCCCTGCCCTAGACGTTTGTGGAATTTTCGACTTGAGAGAGAAGATATAGGGTATCTTGCAGAAGAAATTTCCAAGCAGCAAAGCACTCAAGAGTTGACATGGGTGCTGTCAAAAGCATTCAGTTTCAAAAGGGAAACAGGGCATAAAAGTTTGGAAAATTTGCAGTCTGAGGATGCAATAGAAAAGAAAAACTTATTTTCTGAGGAGAAATTCAAGTCAGCTGCAGAAATTTGCATAAGTAATGAGGTTCCAAATGTTAATCACCAAGAAAGTGGGGAAAATGTCTCCAGGACATGTCAGAGACCTTTGTGGCAGATCCTCTCATCCCAGGCCCAGAGGCCTAAGAGAGAAAAATGATTTCGTGGGGCAGGCTCAGAGCCCTGCTGCTCTGTGAACCTTGTGTCCCAGCTGCTCCAGCTCCAGCCATGGCTAAAAGGGGCCAAGATACAGCTGGGGCTATTACTTCAGAGAGAGAAAGCCACAAGCCATGGAGGTTTCCACACAGTGTTGGTCCTGTGGGTACACAGAAGACAAGAGGTGAGGTTTGGGAACCTCCACTTAGATTTCAGAGGATGTATGGAAACACTTAGATATCCAGGCAGAAGTCTGCTGCAGGGGCAGAGCCATCATGGAGAAACTACGAGGGCAATGCAGAGGGAAAATGTGGGATGGGAGCCCCCACACAGAGTCCCCACTGGAGCACTTACTAGTGGAGCTGTGAGAAGAGGGCCACAGTCCTCCAGACCCCAGAATGGTAGATCCACTGACAGCTTGCATGGTGTACCGGGAAAAGCTGCAGGCACTCAAAGCCAGCTTGTGAAAGCAGCTGTGGGGGCTGTACCCAGTAGAGCAACAGGGGCAGAGCTGCCTAAGGCCTTGGGAGCCCACCCTTTGCATCAGCATGCCCTGAATATGAGACATGGAGTCATAGGAGATTACTTTGGAGCTTAAAGATTTAATGACTGCCCCGCTGAGTTTTGGACTTTCAAGGGGCCTGTATCCCCTTCATCTTGGCCAGTTTCTCCCATTTGGAAGGAGAGCATTTACCCAACTCCTGTATTTCCATTGTATCATGGAAGTAACTAACTTCATTTTTTTTTACAGGTTCATAGGTGGAAGAAACTTCCCTTGTCTCATATGAGGTTTTGGACATGGATTTTTGGGTTAGTGCTGGAATGAGTGAAGACTTTGGGGGACCATTGGAAAGGCATGATCGTGTTTTGAAATGTGAGAAGAACATGAGATTTGGGAGGGGCTAGGGTAGAACAATATGGTTTGGTTCTGTGTCACCACCCAAATCTCATCTCTAATTGTAATCTCCATGTGTTGAGGAAGGGACCAGGTAGGAGGTGATTGGATCATGGGGGAGAATTCCCCCATGCTGTTCTCATGATAGCAAGTGAGTTCTCTTGAGTTCTGATGGTTCGAAAGTTTGTGACAGTTCACCTTTCTCTCTCTTCTGCCATCATGTAAGATATTCCTTGCTTCCCCTTCACCTCCCGCCATTATTTTAAGTTTCTTGAGGCCTCCCCAGTTTTACAGAGTTGTGAGTCAATTAAACCTCTTTTATTTATAAATTACCCAGTCTCAGGTAGTTCTTTATAGCAGTGTCAGAATGGGCTAATATAAGCATATACACATATAATAATTGATGTTTGATAGAATGAGGAATGCTTTCCTATAGACATGTCAAAACATAAGAAGATAACCAGAGATTACAAAGAAAAGATGGATAAAGATTCAGGCAGAAAATATGGTAGTAGAAAAAGGAAGTCATATTTGTATTCAATAGTCCCTAGGTTTAAGAAATTTGCCTAAGCTCTGGACTTACATTTAAGGTAACACTTTTTACATCTATCCATAGATATATCAATACCATTGTTTATTTGCCATTCCGCAAATGCAGTTCCCCATTTTTATATGTTATAAAAATCCTCAAAGTTATTCAAGTCAAAAGTTAGAAAAAAACTTTTAATTGTTCCTTTTTATTGCCTCCCCATATAATTCAACAGCAAGCACTATAAATATTACCTTCAAAATAAATTTGAATTTTTAATTTTTCTCATCTTCACTTTTATGTTATTAGTTCAAGCAGTCATCATATTCATTTTACCTTATTAAAATCTATGCAAAATTATTTTTCTTACACCTTTACTGATTATAAAAAATCTACTGTATCAATAAAAATGACCATAAATATAAATTCTACCAAGTCCTGTTAAAGCTAAAACTATTCAATAACTTACCATTGCACTAAAAAGCAAACTCCTTACTCTGGTCTACAAAAAATCTTAATGAAATGTTCCTGTTTCTATCAAATATCTTGCCATTCTTCCTCTGATCTAATCTTCCTCCTTTAACTATGTACATTTTATTTAAAATCCTTAGACAAAATTTGGTTCTTCAGACAAAATTTGAGCTTCCAGACATTGTCAATTTGTTTTTACTTACACTTTCATAATATCCTCTTTTTAAATCTCAGATTATCAGTTTTCCAGACTGACTTACCTTATACCTTTTCTGCGTTAGGTATATATTTTCCCAATATACTCCATATCATTCAATTTCTCATTATGTTTAAATAATTAATTACAACCAATACTTATTTTACTTACTGTCCATGTATTGTCACCCCTTGATGCACCTTCTAGAGTATGTAAACAATGTAAATGTATTAATCACTGATATTCTGTTAGCTCTTATAGGTCTAGCACTTATTAGGAATTCAAAACAGGCATACTTTGGTGATGCAAGTTCAGTTCAAGACCACAGCAATAAAACAAATAACACAATAAAGCAAATCACACTTTTTTTTTTGGTTTTCCAGCACATATGAAAGTTATATTTACACATGTACTATAATCAAAGTATGCAATAACACGTGGCTAAAAATAATGTCATATCTAATTACAAATACTTTATTGCTTAAAAATGTGAACTATCATCAGAGCTTCAGCCAGTTATAATATTTCTGCTGGTGTAGGGTCTTGCCTCAATGTTGATGGCAGCTGACTGATCAAGATGGTTGTTACTGGAGGTAGGAGTGGCTGTGGCAATTTCTTAAAATTGGACAATGAAGAATGACACGTTGATTGGCTCTTCCTTTCATGAAAGATTTCTTTTTAGCATGCAATGCTGCTTGATTGCATTTTGTCCACAGTAGATCCTTTTTCACAATTAGAATCAGTCCTCTCAACTCCTGCCACTGATTTATCAACTCAGGTTATGTAATACTCTAAATCCTTTGTTATTATTTCATTAACGTTCATGATATCTTCATCAGAATTAGATTTCATCTCAAGAAACTACTTTCTTTGACCATCTATAAGAAACAACTCCTCATCCGCTTAACTTTTATCATGAGATTTTAGCAATTCTGTTGCATCGTAAGACTCACTTCTAGTTCTATTTCTCTTGCTGTTTTCATGAATCTGCAATTACTTCCACCACTGAAGTCTTGAATCCCTCAAAGTCATTCATGAGGGTTGGAGGAAACTTTTCTTGAGCTTCTGTTGATACTTGATATTTTGATCTCCTTCCGTGATTCATAAATGTTTTTAATGCATCTAGAATAGTGAATTGTTCCCAAAAAGTTTTAAATTTACTTTGCCCACATCCATCAGAGAAATTACTATCTATGTCAGCTATGAAATATGGTTATTAAATAAGACTTGAAGGTCAAAATTACTCCTGGACCCATGGGCTGTGGAAAGGGTGTTGTGTTAGCAGACATAAAAACAGCTTTAATGTCCTTGTACATCTTCAACAGACATCTTGGATGATGAGGTATATTTTAAATGAGCAAGCATAGTTTAAAAATTTTTTTTTTAATTTCTGATTAGTAGATCGTCATAGTGGGCTTAAAATATTTAGTAAACCATGCTATAAATGAATGTATTGTCTTCAGGATTTGTCATTCCATTTATACAGCACAGGCATTAAAAATTTGCCTAATTCTAAAGGTTTAGAAGATTTTTGAAATGGTAAATGATTATTGGCTTCAACTTAAAGCCATCAGCCCTTAACAAGAAAGTCAGCTTGTCCGTTGAAGCTTTGAAGCTAGGCACTAATATTCTTTCTCTAGCTTTGAATGTCCAGGATGGCATCTTCTTCTACTGTAAGACTGTTTTGTCTACATTCAAAATCTATTGTTTTGTGTAGCTATCTTTATTAATTATCTTGGGTATCTTCTGGATAACTTGCTGCAACTTTTCCATTAGCACTTGCTGCTTCATCTTGCCCTTTTATGAAGACGACTTTTTCTTTAACCTTGTTTACCAACTTCTGCTCAAACTTTTCTTCTTTAGCTTCCTCACCTCACTCAGACTTTATAGAATTAAAGAGTTAGAGTCTTGCTCTGGATTAGACTTTGGCTTAAGGGAACATTGTAGCTTGTCTGATTGTCTATTTGGATGACTAAAACTTTCTCCATATAAGCCATAAGGCTGTTTAGCTGTCTTATCATTTATGGGTTCACTGAAGTAGCCTTTTTCATCTCCTTCAAGAGCTTTTTCTTTGCATTTCTAACTTTGCTGCCTGTTTAGTGCAAGAGGCCTAGCTTTTGGCCTATCTCAGCTTTCGACATGCCTTCCTCACTGAGCTTAATTATGTCTAACTTTTCATTTAAAATGAGAGACTTGTGACTCTTCCTTTCACTTGAACACTTAGAGGCCATTATAGAATTATTAATTGGCTAATTTTCATATTATTGTGTCTCACGGAATAGGGAAATCTGGGGAAAGGGAAAGAAACAGGGGAATGGCTGGTTGGTGAAGCAGTCAGAACATACACAACATTTATCAATTATATCATATATAAGCATGGTTTCTGGCAACCTCCCACCAAAAAAAATCACAATAGTAACATCAAAGATCACTCATTATAGATCACCATAATAGATATAATAATAAAGAAAACATTTTATATATTGAATAATTACCAATATATGACAAAGAGACACAAAGTCAATTCATGCTATTGAAAAAATAGTGTTGATAGACTTGTTTTATATAGGGTTGCCATAAACTTTAAATTTTTAAATAATGAAACATCTGCAAAGTACAATAAGGTAAAGCAAAATAAAATGAGATATTTTAATGAATATTCATTAAATTAAAGATAACTAATTTATATTGTATGAACTAATTTATATAGTATGAACAAAGACAGATTTAGCAGATAAAAATTAGGAAATAGAATGGGAGTTACTGGGAAAGTTGGAAGGAATGAAATGATTGCTAAGGGTATGGCATACTATTTTTAGGCATTCTTGAAACAATGCCATCCTTATTTAATAAACTTTGGTGATCACACTAGGCTAGGTAATGATATATAATTAAATTATTGTATCATTTTATTTGAGTAAACCTGGCTTGATGGTAATAGTCATGAAGTGGAAAAATGTGATGTACATCAAGGTATATTAATTTCCCAGGGCTGCTATAACAAATTATCACTAACTGGTAGCTTAAACAACTGAAAATTGTCTCACAGTTTTGGAGGACAGAAGTCCAAGATTAAGGTATTGGTGTGGGTGGTTCCTTCTGAGGGTTATGATAAAGAATCGGTTCCATTCCTCTTGTCTAGCTTCTGATGGTTTGTTGAAAACCTTTGGAATGAGTTTATCTTTTTTTTTTTTTTTTTTTTGAGATGGAGTCTTGCTCTGTCGCCCAGGCTGCAGGGCCATGGCGCGATCTCGGCTTTCTGCAAGCTTGGCCTCCCAGGTTCACACCATTCTCCTGCCTCAGCCTTCTGAGTAGCTGGGACTACAGGTGCCAGCCACCATGCCCGGCTAATTTTTTGCATTTTTAGTAGAGACGGGGTTTCACCGTGTTCTGCCCGCCTCGGCCAAGTTTGTCATTTTTTAAGTATGCTGCAGAAGCACCACCTTGATATCCGCCTTTATCTTCACATGTGTGAAGGTTTTGTGTCCAAATTCCCCCATTTTATAAGGATACCAGCTATACTGGAGTAGGACTCCCCCCCAATTACCTCATCTTAATTAATTACATCATCAATAACCAAATGTTGAAATAATGTCACATTCTGGGGTATTGTTTTAGGACTTTAACATCTGGATTAAGGAAAGAAGAGCATAATTCATCCCATAACAATGTGGCTACATATTTTTAGTAGTGAAAAGCAGAGAGGGGAAAAGAAGCTGAAGACATGTGCAAAAGAAATACAAGAGTGTTGGCCCAGGGAGATCTACCTAGATACGTCGAGAATTGATGATTGATTAAAAAAAAAAAGAAGGAATAAGAATAAAGTATTAGAGATATTGTTTAGTTAGGTAAACCAACAAAAAAGACTACTTTGTTTTGTATCCATCTCTTGGAGGTCATTTTTCTTTGTGACCTGATTTCTAATATCTTATAAATTACACCTTCTTATATTATTCCTAGCATTTTTTTTTAGTCGATCACCTGAGAGGATAAATTCAGTCCCTATTATTCTATCGTAACAAGAAGTCTGAAATACATCTTTCGGTAGTAAATGTTAAGTTTACATTCTGAGGAGACATTGAAGTTCGAGAGTAGTATGTTTGCAGCATGGTTTTCAGAAATTTCTGATTATTTTCATTGAAGAGTTCCTGGGTATTTTGTTGTCGTTTTTAGTAGATGGAGTGTACAATAAAAGCTATTTTGCAGATGTATTTATTCATTCTATACAAATGTGCTTAAGTACTTATGATGAACCAGTTCCTGTGCTACATTCTGAAGAAACTAAAACTAAGAAATCTAAGAAGTTTCCTCTGGGTATTTCCAGTATATTAGGAGAAATTTTGTCCAAATGGCATATTATAGTTATCAATATTAATACACCTAAAATATATTTAGATATAGCAAAATATGGTAAACATATTTGCTTGTCAATCCAACAGTCATTTCTACTTCTTAATAAAAATACTCAAGATTTGTTCACGTTTAGTGTTACAAGAGAATATCACTCTGTCTTATCTCCATTTCATAGCTTGTGACTCTTTGATAGAGATAAGTTTAATGGTTTGCATTTGAATAAAGCCTGGAAAATGGTACAGGAAGATGATGCTGGGTGAGCTTCAGTCAATAAATTCTATCTATATTTCAAAGAGAGGATACAAAGAAAAATACCCCTTTCTTCACGCTGTTGGAATCATGGAACTTGAAGCTGTTGTAGCCATCCTGAATTCAGAGAGAGTAACCTGAGAACAAGTCAAGATTCTAAGAATAAAGGAGTAGACATCTGAAAAGTGACCTGGTCTCCAGAATTCTTATTATATGAAATAGACTGTGCACTCATTGTCTAAGCCATGTGTACTTGAGTATTTAGTTATTTATAAACAAATTATCTTGACAAGTATTTTATATAATCATTCTTTCTGTTTCCTAAATGTAATGATATTGGGCATTACATACAGTTCTACAAGTTCTATCCATAACTCTGGGATTTACAAGCATTAAAGTGGTAAATTTCTTCAGAGACATTTTCATTGCTTAGTTCAAGTAACAACTGACCAAAATAAATTGTAAATTAAAATCTACAGAACTTTTGATTCAAAATAATTATGGTTTTCTAGGTCAAATGAGGGGTAATAATTACCTCTTATTTCCTCAAGTTTCACTGGACAAGTGAACAATTAATGGTGCTAATTACAATGATGAGGTTATAATTCTTCAGTTTTTGTTAACCTCTTTTACCCTAACATTTAACATTTTCTTTCATTGATGTTCTCTCTCATTGATAAAGTACATGGACTTCACACAATTTTCAAAAATTCTTGATATTTTATTTAAAGCCATGCTTATTTAAAACATTAACATAAACGTATCTTCCTTGTATATTAAATTTAAAGTGATAATATGCAACTTATATCTCTACTTAGTAATACAGTACACTTATATATGACAAACAGTAATTTTCATCTGGATGTCACTAATGTACTTCAATCTAAAAGTATCATCTATTCCTCATGTCCTATTGCCCTTTCTTTGTTCTGGGCCCTTATGATTAACATCTCCATTTGCCCAGTCGCCAACTACAGAAAATTAAAAGCCATTACAAACATTTTCTCTATCATCACAAACCCTCTAACCAGTCAAATTTTATCAGTTTTACCACTTTAATATCTCTTACATCCTTCTTCTCTTTTTTTTCCACATGGCAATTTACTTTATGTGCATATTACTTCTCAAATATCTTATTATCATAGCTTCCTAAAGCATATCTCTATCTCCAATTAAATTTGTCTCATAAATAATTATATGTAGTTCTTCTTAAATGCTAATTAATGAGATTGTTTTTCTTAAAATGCACTAATAACTTTAAGACAAATTTCTGAATAACTTATCTTCGCAATTAATGTTCTTCACAGTTTGGTCCTCAGCTGTGTTTTGCTTTGTTTCTCCCCACTGCACTCCAGTGATAGACCACTACTGAATTCTCAACCTGCATCAGGGTGTTTTATATTATCAAAAGTTTATACATTCTGTTCTCTTCTCTGAATGACTTTCTACCCTCTCTGTATAGTTTTCTCCTTCTCCTACTTCATAACTGAATTCCAAGGAAACTGTTTCTCTGAACTTTTCTTTCACCTCCCAATAGGGTAGCATGTTTATTTTATGTTACCATAACAACTTATGTGCATAATTCCTAGCATCATTCAACTTTTATGCCTGCTATCCAGCACATTACTCAGAATATAGAAGGCACACAATAAATGCATGTTGAATACATAACAATAGAAATGAGTGGTTTCCTTCTTTGATTTATTCTTATCTTTTGTGTGACATAGCTGCTATTTGAGAAAGAACAATTTACGGCTACTTGTTTCACACATTTGTTGTTCAGATTCATTCATATGGGAAACTACTTGTGAAAGTAAATACAAAATAAAATGAAAAACATTGTAAGTAGGAAAAAAACACATTCTGTAAGTTTTAGTACTTTCTGATACAGGATGTAACAATTTTTTTTCTTTTATAAAAATTATTTCTTTTTATACAATGTCAAAATGCCTATTGTTTCTGGAAACACACTACCACTTTCTAAACAATTTATTTATTTTCATGAACATATTTTTAGACCAGTTCCAAAATGTGTAGAGGAAATAGTCACACTATAACATTAGTTTTAAGAATATATTCATATTTAATATATAGTATCAGAAACTGATAAGGAAATTCAATGTCATATCATATAAATAATGACAATGTATCTCTGTTATCAATATAAAACAAATGAGGAATAGAGGAGGTAAATACTTTTCCTTTGTGCTGTCAGTTAGTATTCTTGACCTAAAAAAAATTATGAAAAGGAAACTTCTTTTAATGGCTTCAGAAAGAGGTCCCAAAAAGGGTTGCTGTTCCACAGTAAAATGCAAGGGTTTTAATAAAGGAACTAGTGGGGAGGAGGTACTTTATCTATATATGGCACGAAAAACCAGTTCGAACCAGATGTGTCATTTTCATAAAGCACAGATCTCTAGCAGCCACAATCCCAACCTTTTATTATGCAGGCTTGTCCTTAGCCCGAGCTACTCCATGGTGCTTATCTCTTTCCTACTGTGCACATGCTAAAAATGGTGTGGGAGCAGAGACCCCATGGTCGACATGCCTGGCCCTGTTGGTGCAGGTGCAGGCATCCTCCTACCCCGTGCAAGCTTCCAGCTTCCTTATCTAAATATGTCCACAGAAAACAAAGGTATGTGCTTACCGAGACCTACCTTATGTGTGTGAAGCTTGCTGATTACCCAGGAAGCTCCTGCTTTGTGTCAGAGATGCTTCCTTATTTATGTTTACAGCCCGATCTTCCAGGCTACTTTTTGTTAGAAGTGATTTCTTGGGCTGCTTTTTGTTAGAAGGGAAGTTCTGCCAAGGCCTCTGCCCTAACTATCTGCCTAGCTAGTTTCTTTCTACCTCCTCTCATTACAATTGTCTACGACATTCAGTACAAGTTTGTAGCCTAGGAGCCATAAACTATATCATATAGCCTAGGAATGTCATAAGGTATACTATCTGGGCTTGTGTAAGTACGCTCTATGATGTTTGTGTGACAAAGTCACCTAACGATGTGTTTCTCAGAATGTATCCCTGCCTTAAGTGATGCATAATTGTATCGCAATAGCTACCTCTCCTTTTAAAAATAAACCTTTTCTATAAAGGTTTTCTTTACCTAAGTCTAGATTTGTTTTTATTTGACGTGGGAAAAGTAGGTAATGTTTTTTGGGGAATTTATATTTATATATTAACTTTAAATATAAGTTCTTACCCATTAGAAATGTCGTTGTTGACAGTTAGGTTAATATTGCCGGGAGAGGAAAAGAAAAAGTCTTGTCTATAAATATGGTTTCAACTGAGAAATATAATGGCCAAAATTGTGTTATATTAAATACATTCTAAGATAGAGATGCTCCTTTTAAATACTAGCATAAGTCTGTACCGCAAAAGCATCTAAGTAGGTTACTTCTCACACACTCGCAGTTGCCCCTTATTAGTTCCCTGACTCAGATTCACATTCAAACAGTGGAAACTGCTTTAACAGGGTGATAACTCTTTTCTCTTCCCTGGGGCAAAATCCATTTAACCTGGCCTGACTACCTAACCAGGTGTGAATCCTCACTGAGGTGCAAATTCATTTCTGTATAATAGAAAGGTTACCAATTCACCCCTGGGGAAACAGCAAGTGATCAAGAGTAAATCATTTTAATTCAGTTCTAAAATAGATAATTTTTAAAAAAATAAAATTTCAGAAACAAAAAGATACTGCTGGGATAACCTGGAGGGAATGTTGCTTATGGAAAAATATAGCTTTAGTATGGCTTGATCTAGGAGAAGTTCTGGCCATGCAATATGGAAGTACTTGTAGATTGTGGTCTATACACTCATGCTCCAGAGTTGCAATTAAATCCTCTAAAATATCATATATATCTCAACTGAAGCAGCCTCACACCTCCACAACATGAGTTGCCTTTTAAATTGCTGCCTTCCTAGGGATTTATTTCACATGAAGTGATTGCAAAGGAATATTTCTTCATTGCACAATACATATATTTGACACTTCAAATGGTTTTCTTTGGCTTCTAAGGGGCCGGTGGCCATAAAATCTGTCTTGTTTGGAGTGATAAGCATTTGTGAACTCTATGTCATTGTTTGCTATACTACTTTGTTGCACATAATTGTCAACATATATGATAAAGTAGCTTTGGAAGTGCAAAGGTCCATCATGTTTCACTATGCATTACAGCCACATGTCAGCTGCAATATAGATGTGGGGGCAGGTCACTCATAGCCTTTGAAGTCGATTTATCAAATTGTTAATTATGTCAAAATTATTAAATATGATAGAATTTATAATAGTTCTTGTTTGACAGCACTGATAACTGAAAATGAAAAGGTTAAAACTATAACTTTATATTCTCAATGATGTGTCTTCTAAAATATCTTCTATGAAATCAGTATTTATTAAAAGATTAGCTTAAAACTTGTCTAAAAGTTGGAAATTATTCCTGCTCCTTTTAAATGAAGGCAATAAAAAGAAAGAGTTGCCAAAACATAGTTATGAGCTTTTAATCGTCTAATTTGACATGCAGTTCGTTTTTTTAAATAATTGTACCAAATCTCATCAGCAACATCATATAATTGGTGACATAATGTGAATTAATCCTTTTAAAGTTATATGTGTCAGGGAATATATTACATAATTGTGTGATTATAAAATATGTAATTTCAGCAGAGAATAATCTCCAGTTTGTGTGAGAAATAAAGTAGATGAAAGCTAAAAGCTTAATCTGCTGGAGGTGCATATTAAAATGATAAAATAATAAAATAACAGCAGAAAGAATAGAAAGAAAATATTAACTCAAACACACATGTCCTACCAGGTTTGTTTTGACTTAAATGATAGCACTGTCAGCACTGGAGCAATTTGGAAATCTTTGTCATAAGGCAAAGGTTACATTTAAGTATGATGCAACTACATTTGATGAAATATTAATAATGGTGATAGGCAATAACACTAACAAAGCACGAGATTTTACAGACAGTTTTCTAACTACAGAAGTTAAAATATTAATATTATCTGCATATTGCAGATGCAGAACCCAAGGTTCCAATGGTTTACATACATTTTCCAAGACAATAAGTTAATAGCTGTAGAAACTGAAACAAAACAGAACCTCAGGACCCCAAACTTATAATGGCAAAGGGAAAGTTAAGCTTGGGAATTGAGTCGTACAAAAAACTGCCTTCCTTTTGTTCCCAAACAGATATCTGTGATGATAGAAGGCCACATATCTCCCCAGATGGCTTCCCTTACAAATTACTCACAAGGAAATTTCTGGTGGACTCCAAAATCTTTCAGAATATATATCTCCCATAAAATAGTCTTAAAACAGAAATTTGTTGATTCTCACCATACAATTTAAATTAACAGCTTATCTTCACAGGCATGGGACAAAAACAAGAATAAAACTCATCCTTCTGCCCACCTGAAAGGAATGACAAATGCATAATTTACTTCTTCCTCTACTCTATCTTTTCATATGTGTACTATATCTTATGTAAAATGTAAATCTACTCCTTGCAAGAGGAATGTACAATTGACAGTTCTTCTAACCCCTTTTCTCTCAGGTAAAAATGTAGATTAATTGAGCCCTCATCAAAGCCTTACAAGAATGTAATCACTTGCTTCATTTCCTACCCTCCCTCTCCCTCTTTTTCCTTTCTTCCTTACCCTCCTACATGCTCTTTCCACTTTAAATATTGAAATCCAGCCAGGTGCGGTGGTGCACAGTTGAAATCTTAGCACTTTGGGAGGCCAAGGAGGGTGGATCATTTAAGGCCTGGGGTTCGAGACCAACCTAGCCAACATGGTGAAACCCCATCTCTACTAAAAATACAAAAAATTAGCCAGGCATGGTGGTGGACGCCTCTTATCCCAGCTACTTGAGAGGCTGAGGCAGGGGAATTGCTTGAACCCGGAAGGCAGAGGTTGCAGTAAGCCAAGGTCGAGCTGTTGCACTCTAGCCTAGGCAACAAGAGAGAAAATTCATCTCAAAAAAAAAAAAATTGAAATTCTCCAATCACTTTTTTGGAAAATCAGGGATCTAGGATGTTACCACTGTGATTTGTGTTTTTTTCTAGGCACGTCTTCAACCTTCGCAAAACAAACCTCTACATCAAGACCTGGCTGAATTATTATTCCGTTTATAGCAACAAGTTTTAAACAGAGACTTGACTACTGACATGGACTCTTAACAATTACACTATGACTCTTCTTGCCAGAATACAGAGATCCAATATCCAGGCAGCCCACCTGGATATCACCTCCCTACCCCCACAGATATCTGTTCTTCATAGAAACATACTGACATTGAAAACAAATATCATTTATTGGTTCATCTTTAGTTTGGCATGTATAAATACTTCATAACTCATATGACCATTTTTTAATTATGTAAACCTTCTAAAATGATTTCTCCATTTAATTCAGTTTAAGAATTATCTAGGCAGTTGGTTTAAAATGCAGCTTCCCGGAGGAGATTCTATTTTTCGGATTGGGCTTATGAATATGCATATTTAAATGTTAAAAGATAATTGTGAGGTAGGTGATATATGGGTAACACTATGAGAAACATGACCACCATAATCATCTTTTAAAATCATAAGCAACTTCTGTCTTTCCAGATGAATTTCAACATTATATAACTTAGAGCCTTTCCTATATAAAAATATCACACTAGAAACACAAAACTGATACAACAATCTTTATTTCCTTTGCAATGGTAAATTGCTAGATCTTAGACTTATTCTTTGAAGACATTTAGTGGAAGGAAAAGCATTCACAAGATTTATTGTGTTCAAATATTTACAAAAATAAAATGTTACATATTGTTGCTATTATCAATCCTTGTAGTAAATATTCTCTCTTCCAGGGAGATCGGCAGTGTTGCGGATGCTGAGCACTCCGTAAGCCAAGATCCTTGAAGGAAAACCATGGTAGAAGCAATGAACCAAAAGTAAAATTTTGTTGTTTAAAGACACAGGCTTTGTTGCTACTGATACTGCATAATCACCTAGCCTTCCCTGACTGAAAGTATGTAGTACTTTCTCTTCTGCTCACATGATTGTAGAAGATATTTGTCATTTTTTGGCTGCCCATCAATCAAATCCTAAGACCCTTCCTTTGCCACCCCTTATTCCACTTGAATGAGATAACGTTTATGGGAGGAGAGCATTGCCTCCACCTCAGAAACACAAGGGGATGATTATCCTTCCCACTGCTCTGCCCCAGCCCGGGAAATAGACAAATGTCTGCATCTCAGACATTTGGAAACTCTTTCCAGAAACTTTGAGTTTTGAATGATGGTGAATTTTGTAACAGCAAGTGATTATAAATCTCCGGAATTTATTTTTCTCCTCAGCATATTTTATAGATTTCCAGCTTCCTGATGATTTCATCAACCCTTAAATAGCCTTCTCATATGTAATTATGATTACTATTATAATATCATATGCATTTTGTGATTATTATTATTACTTAATACATGGAGAGTCAGATGTGTTTCTTGTAACCCAGAACCTTGACTGAGAGTGCTTGTCTTAAGAATAATTATTTGAAGAATAGACTAGGAATAAGGGGATTTAGCAAAAAATTGTCTTTTTCCTTTTAAAGACTAAATGTTTTTGTTAATTCTTTGAATTATTCTTGTTGTTATTTTAAAATGCAGTAGATATATTTATTTTTATTTTTATTTTTATTTTATTTTGAGACAGGGTCTTACTCTGCCACCCAGGCTGGAGTGCACTGGCACAATTTCAGCTCACTGCAACCTCCACCTCCCAGGCTCAGCAAATCCTCCCATCTCAGCCTCCTGAGTAGCTAGGAATACAGATGTGTGCTGACACACCCAGCTACTATTTTTGTTTTTGGTATTTTTTGTAAAGACTAGGGTTCACCATAATGCCCAGGCTAGTCTCAAACTCCTGGTCTCAAGCAATACACCCCCTTGGCCTCTCAAAGTGGTGGGATTACAGGCATGAGCGACTGTGCTCAGGAAAAACTTAATAAATTAGATTGCTTCTTTAAAGAAGGTAATATACTCTGATTTATAAAAAAAAAAAAAAACCATTGTTTTTTGGTTCAGCTATTATGAGGTTTTCCTACACACACACATCAGCTATCCACAAGCTTCTTTTCAATAACTTACCAATTTTTTTTTGCCACTCTCTAACTTCCAAGTATATTTGACTTTTAGCCACTGTATCCTTCCTTGTTAGTGCTTGACTTGTTTAAATTTGAGGAAGTAAATATTTGATTCATATTTCTGTAACTATAGGGTTGTTGAAGTCTGACATTAAACAGCTTACAGTCACTAAATTCACGGACTGCCTTCGGCTTAAACAATTAAATAGCAAAATATGCTCCTATATGTAGCCAATAATCGGAGAACTTCATTATTGTATTCTGTTTCTACATATTGTTAAATAAATTTTATATAAATAGGGGAATTTTTGCATTTGTTTGCTTTGTTTTTAAATAGAATACATTTTTTTTCCCCTGGAGACTTCGTTGCTTTTTCTTTCTCCTTAATTTTTTCTCTCTCTATGTCTCTTCCTGACATCTAAATGGTGGTTTCTAACACCATTGTGAGATACAGCTAAGGACCAAGAGTTTAAATAGATTTCTTCCTGAATTCCAGTCTCAGCCAACTGCCTACCTATTATATTCACTTGAGTATGAAATAGATACATCAAACTTCTCTATGTTTTTGTAAACTTCACATTTCTTTATTTTATCCTTGTCCCTCGAATGCAATTTTCCATTTTTCTGTCATCACTTATTTAGATGCTTGAACCAAAATTTTATTCTTGATTCAGCTCCCTCTTTAAGTCGTAACTCTTATTACTTGGAGAATATATTCTGAACTCAATCACTTTTAAATACCTCAACAATTACGCAGGTCCAGGCATAATTATCATTTTTGGAGATTACTGGAAAAGCCTGCTAAACTGGTACCCTGTTACTACTTCTAAATTCCTCAGAATGCTTTCATTAGAAAAGACACACTTTAATTGTAAAAATAAACATCTGATAAATTTCCCTTGTGCTGATAGCCTTTCAATCCATCTGCTATGGCTACGATATGCATCATTGCCACATGACTTCCCAGTTACTCCTGTTTACTCCCAAAGGACTTCTCTTTGACCTGAAAGCACTAAAGACCCTAAGTTTTCTTCTGCTGTGGGTGTTCGTATGCGCCCTCTGCCTGGACAGTTCTTGCTCAGATATTTGCATATATTATTCTATCACTTATTCACCCTGTCAGTTCAAATCCCACCATCTTAGAGAGATAGTTTCTTACCATGTTCATCAGGTAAGAAAATGTTTGATTTCAAATTTAAAAAGCACATATACATACATTCAATTATCAGAGACTTAAAGGGCAAGGAGCATTTTTCTCATGTAAAGAGAATTCTGATAGTAAATAGTTTCTGGATGAGTTCTTCTGCTCAACAATGACATCAAGGCCCACATTCTTCTTTTAAAATTATTTTTATTTGTAATTACTATGGATACATACTAGTTGTACATATCTGTAGAGTGCATGTGATATATTGATAAAAACATACGTAGCAACTCCCCCCTCTCTCTTCCGCCTACTCTGGCTCTATGAAGTGCAGGCTCCTCCTTTGCCTTCTGTCATGATTGTAAGTTTCCTGAGGCCTCTCCAGAAGCCAAGCAGATGCCAGGATCATGATTCCTGTACAGCCTGCAGAATGATAAGCCTATTAAACCTCCTTTCTTTATAAATTTCCCTGTCTCAGGTATTTCTTTACAGCAATGTGAGACAGATGAATACAGCCATATAAGTGAAAAGTAAACTAGCTTGATTTTTGAACATAAGTGAAACTTTGAGTTTATTTTGTGTAAACCCTTCTAACAATCATAAGCAAAACTTAAGTCATCTTCCAAAACTGGTATAAGATAATCACTTGCAAGCAATTATCTTCCATCTGGAAACACCCATTGTAATATCCAATCATTGTAAAGGTTAAATGACTTCCTCATTGTAAGACATCTAGTAAAGACGTGCTTCTTACCACTTTTCACTTTGAGGTCTCTAGGATCTCTATATATACTTTTTGTATGACAATAAACTTTTAGATTTTTCTTACTTTGATCTTATTTTATTTTTTATGGCAAAAGAGACCTTGTGAATGTAAGTTACTGATTATGAAATGAATATATTATCCTGTGTTATCAGGGAGGCCAATGTGTTAGCAAGAGCACTTACAATATATAGGAAGCAGGAGGGTCACAGTCTTTTAGGAGAAGTGGTTAGGAAAGCAGAGGCCATAATGAATGGTCTGTTGGCAGCCAGCCATGAGCTGAGGAATTCAGGCAGCTTCTAGAAGCTTGAAAAACAGGGGAACAAATTCTCCCTTGCAGCATCAAGTAAGGAATATAGCCCTGTCTATAGCTTAATTTTGATCCAGTGAGACTATTTTAAACTTTGGATCTCTAGAACTATAAGATAATAATGGACTTTGTGTTTTTTAATCCACTAAATTTGGGGTAATTTGTTATATCAACAGTAGGATACTAATGCAACAAAAAGTAAAACCGTTTTTTAACATATTACTTAGAGAGCAAAGTATAATTTTATCAAAGGATGTAAAAATATCTGCAATTCAATGTAAATCAAATATCTTATAATACACCAACATTCTAAGATAACATTTAAAATAATCATAACTGTCAAATCCTTCAATGCTATTATCTAACTAATTATACACATCGGAATGAGACATTGCTAATAAATGATTGTGTTTACCTCTGCATATATTACCCTATGGGTTAGGAAATTCCACATGTCTGTGCTGTCTCTCAGGTCTTTGATATAATGAGAAAGGAGAACTTTAAATTATGACTTTTTGATTTAATGCTTCATGGGGAAAATCTTCATTTTCTGTTACATGCTGTAGATATATATTGTCCATGAATAAGTACATATATTTATGTTCATTTCTAAAGAATATTAAAGGTAATATCACTAGACTTTCTAAAATAGTAGTTCATCATTTAATATAACACAAGTGCTCAAGAGAAGTCACATGAATATTCATGCTTTGATATAAAAGTTACAACTTTTGCATTTCCTAGAGTGCCAAGAAAGTCCTGGGAATTCTGAAGGTAATACCTTCTGAATTCTGCAAAGCAGTACTTTCTATTTTTAATACATATTTTTCAGTAATTTATTAGAAGTATTTAAAGTTTAGCAAGTGCTTAAAATGTATGGAAATTCCTGAAAGAGCACATAATTTTAAGAGCAAATTTGTTTACATTTCTTCATTATCAGCTTATCATTACATTACCAAAATTGTGCAAGGCTTGCAAAAGTTTTTGAAGTCCAGTGATACATCTGAAAATTTAGAAAGTTACCATTACAAAGAGGGTAGGATTTATTTTCTGTAGATGTAAAACAAATGGAGTGAGAGTGAGTGCCATGGTACAGCAGGGTAGCCTTTAACCCAAAGCTGACAATAGTAGAAAATTAAGCAAAAGAAAAATTTCAATTTTGCAAGAAAGTACTTTTGAAACTAGTGTACTGATTGAAAAAGTTTTATGAATGTTGACAAGCTTATTATAAAGTTTGATAGACAAAATATTTTAACACCTTAAAACAATAACAAGGGCTTCTCTGCAAGATACCAAAACAGTGCAGAATATAAGTAAGTAATATAATGTGGTATTGATTTATGAGTCCTATAGATAGGTAAAGGACTGCTGTAAGATCTTACAATGTGATATTGATTTATGGGTCTTATAGCTAGGTAAAGGACTGCTGTAAGATCTTATAATGTGGTATTGATTTGTGGTTCCTATAGATAGGTAAAGGACTGCTGTAAGATCTTAGACAGGACCTATACGTAATTGAAACTTTGTGGAAAGTGTTTTTCAGTATTTGTCAAAAAAAATTCATACTACTATAATTTCAAAAACCACGCTTCAGAAATACACAAGCAGGCAAGGAAATGACTAAAACTATATAAATCACTGCATTATTTGCAAGAGGAATAAATTATGTAATTTTAAAATGTCCATTACCTGGGAATCCTTAAATTATAATGATCCCAGGCTATGGAGTAATATGCAATATTTATCAAATATAAAATAGTTTTATATTTCTAAAATGGAATAAAAATGTTCATGACGTATTTTGGAGATAATAATATAGCACATTCAATGTAGTGTTGTCTAGTTAACTGTGTGCTTGTTTATGCCTCAAAAGCTTTGCAAAAGATCTGTAAAGTTATATCTATAAACAGGCTCTATTGCTGAACACTGGGATGGAGTGTCATTTAGAGGACAGAATTCCTTTTACTTTATGCACATCAGTAATTTTTAATGTTTTTACACATTATTTTGAAGATGAATAAATGCTGTTAATATTTTTCTGTATCTTGTATTCTTGATATTTTATTGTCTTTGATTATACAGACTACTTTTTAAAATTCATTTTTAGCCTTTTCAGCATACAATATAATATTTAGCTTGTTATTAAAAATTTACATAATTCTAAAGAAATATTTTTTGAACCCTGTCACAGTGATGCCCATATAGGTTATGCCTGTTTTGTGACAAAATGTGATGACACTATTTTATCACCATTGACTTACTTCACTTTTATTGAATGATAAAGTGTTGTCGGCCTATTTGTTGTTGCAGCAGTCAATATTGGCAGCTCTCAATAAGCATTTACCATTTCCAGGTTTTGAATAGTGTCTCTATCCCTTCTGAGAAGGTGTAATTATGCCTAGTGTTAAGTTCATAAGATTTTGATTTGATTGATTATAACACTAACATATCTAGAGTTAGATATGTATATATAGACAGAAATATAATTAATAATAATTAACTTTGCTTCCACATCATGTACAATCAATACCATTACTGTATAGCCATATCTCTTAATCCATCATGTCGAATTTGTACATAGCACCCATTTGTACTTTATTTTATATGACTAAAATGTCACCACCTAGTAATCCCACAGTAGATAAATTGTCTTTGTCCTATTGTGGTATACAAGCTTTCAACATCGTGAAATAAGATGTGTTTCCATTTATTGTAAAACAACAAAACTGTAATTGAAAATGTCTTGACATGCAGTAAAACTTAAAAACAGACCTATATATTAAAATCTTACTATGATATTTAGTAACTCTTCAGTTTCCATGGCAATTACTCAAAATATATAGAATATGAGAATAATATACTTTGCTAGTTTAAGGAAAACATTACCTTATATTCAGAATGTATTTCATATGCCATTATTTATGCCTTTGAAGTGACATTTCAGAGACACAGAGAGAGATATTATACACACATCTGTAAGTATGTTAGGTTTGCTGTCTTACTAACAAACTTCAAGTCTTGGCGGTTTAACATATTATGGTTTTATTTCTCACCCAAACTAATTCTGATGTGGGCATATAGCTCTTACATCATAAATCTATGCCATCTGGAATGAATCTATGGCCTTCAGATTTTCATCCGGGGAAGAGAAATAGAAGGAGAAAGCAAGCAATTGACTGCCACAGGATAGAATTTGTAACCTGATACTATGCTCATATTTTATCGACCATCACTAGTTACATGATCTAGGTCTCAACTAAAAAGAGATTGAAAATAGAAACACGAGTATTTGGTAAGTTTTAACTGTGGTTGCCATATTACGGCATTAAATAAGAAGAGCTGTGACAAAGAACATTAACATTAAAATCACAAACAGAGATCATCAAATGTTTACATAAATAACTAGGGACAACACAAAACATGGACTGTCCCTGAGTTAATACAGGTTACAGTCCTATGAGCCAGATAGACAATTAGTCAAATACAATAAGGTGAGATCCATATCATGATAGTGGAAAAACAAAGCTGTATAGAATCTTGGTTGCTATTTCCATTGCTTTTTAGTCCACCTTTCTTTCTGTGTTTCCTCCTGGGTTCTCTTTGCATTTGCCTGAAAAGCCCTCTCTAATCTTTCTATCATAGAAGATGAATTCTCTAAGTTTTGTTTAGTTTTGCAAATATTATTATTTCCTAATTTTTATAACTATTTCACTGAGTAGAAAATTCTGTGTGAAAAGTTTTTTTCTTTCAAATCTTTAATTCTTTTATCTTCTCACTTTTGTTGCCTGTGTTGAAATGTCAGTTGTCCATCTTATTGTTCCCTTGAAGGTAATGTTGTTGTCTTTTAGATTTTTTTTCTGATTGCTTTTAGACTGTTTGCTTTGTTTGTATGCAGCAGTTTTACTTTAATAGAAATATGCATGCTTTTCTTCCTTCCTTTCTTGTTCTCTCTCTCTCTTTCTTTTATGTCCCCAAACTCATTTTGTGTAAGGTTATAGTTCTCCTTAACCCATTTATGCCTAGTGTTTCATTATTGGAACGCTAAGCTTGTGGGAGTTATTTATATCCTACTGCTCAAGGTCATCACCAAGGTCCGATTTTTCAGACAAAAAATTTGCAACCTCTGACATAAATGGGCTAAATCTGTGGATCTTTTATCATAAAAAATTCTCAGCAATTATGGCTTTAAACACCACTTCTGCTTCATTTCTCACTTCTCCCTTCAGGATACAAATATGTCTATGTTAGACTTTTGTGCTTGGATCCTAATGCCACTCATACTCTCTTCTCTCTTTTTAATTTTATTTTCTTTTGTCCAGTCTAGATATTTTCTACTGAACTGTATTTTTTGACAAGATATGTTTATATAATCATATGCACAAAAATAAGACTTTGTATGATTCTATGTACAAGACTGGTTTTTTATAACAATTTGAATGGGCAAAACCACAGCAATAACCAAAAAACCTTTTTAATCAAAAACAGAATGGCTGAATGAATTGTGGATTTAAAAGTTATATATCTATTTTTGTTTGCTTGCTTTTGAACTTTTTATTTTCTTAGGCTTTTGGATAACAGGTGGTATTTGGTTACATGAGTAAGTTATTTAGTGGTGATTAGTGAGATTTTGGTGCACCCATCACCTGAGCAGTATACACTGAAACCAAGTTGTAGCCTTTTATCCATCACCCTACTCCCACTCTTTCACCTGAGGCTCCAGAGTTAATTGTATCATTCTTATGCCTTCACATCCTCATAGTTTAGCTCCCACTTATGAGTGAAAACATATGACGTTTGGTTTTTGATTCCTGAGTTACTTCACTTAGAATAATAGTCTCCAGTTCCATCCAGGTTGCTGTGAATGCCATTAATTCATTCTTTTCTGTGTCTGAGTAGTATTCCATCATATATATATATATATATATATATGATGATGTATGTATCACATATATCATCATATGTGATATATGTATCACAGTTTCTTTATTCACTCATTGATTGATGGGCATTTGGGCTGGTTTTATATTTTTGGAATTGTGAATTGTGCTGCTATAAACATGCGTGTGCAAGAATCTTTTTTGTATAATGACTTCTTTTCCTCTGGGTAGATACTCCGTAGTGGGATTGCTGGATCAAATGGTACATTCACTTTTAGTTCTTTAAGAAATCACTACACTGTTTTCCATAGTGGTTGTACTAGTTTACATTCCCACCAGCAGTGTAGAAGTGTTTGATTTTCACATCATCCATGCCAACATCTATTTTTTTTTTAATTTTGCCCATTCTTTCAGGAGTACGGTGATGTTGCATTGTGGTTTGGATTTGCATTTCCCTGATCATTTGTGATTTTGAAATTTTTTTGATATGTTTATCGGTCATTTGTGTATTTTCTTCTGAGAATTGTCTATTCATGTTCTTAGCTCACTTTTTGATGGATTTTTTTCTTGCTAATTTGTTTGAATTCCCTGTAGATTCTGGATATTAGTCCTTTGTCAGATGTATAGATTGTGAAGATTTTCTCCCAATCTCTGGGTTGTCTGTTTACTCTGCTTGCTGTTCCCTTTTTCTGTGCAGAAGCTCTTTAGTTTAATTGAGTCCCATGTATTTATCTTTGTTTTTGTTACATTTGCCTCTGTTTTTGGTCATGAAGTCTTTCCCTAAGCCAATGTTTATAAGGGTTTTTCAGATGTTATGTTATAGAATTTTTATAGGCTCAAGTCTTAGATTTAAGTCTGTGATCCATCATGAGTTGATTTTCATATAAAGTGAGAGATGAAGATCCAGTTTCATTCTCCTACATGTGGCTTGCCAATTATCTCAGCAACATTTGTTGAATAGGTTGTCCTTTCCCCACTTTATGTTTTGTTTGCTTTGTCAAAGATCAGTTGGCTGTAAGTATTTGGGCTTATTTCTGGGTTCACTATTCTGTTCCATTGGTCTATGTGTCTATTTTTATGCCAATATAATGCTCTTTTGGTGACTGTAGTCTTATAGTATAGTTTGAAGTGAAGTAATGTGATGCCTCAAATTTGCTCTTTTTGCTTAGTCTTGCTTTGGCTATGCAGGCTCTTTTTTGGTTCCATATGAATTTTAGGATTGTTTTTTCTAGATCTCTGAAGAATAATGGTGGTATTTTGATGACAATTACATTGAATTGGTAGATTGCTTTTGGCAGTAGGGTCATTTTCACAATATTGATTCTATCAATCCATGAACATGGGATGTGTTTCCATTTCTGTCATCTGTGATTTCTTTCAGCAGTGTTTTGTAGTTTTACTTGTAAAGTCTTTCATCTCATTGGATAGCTATATTCCTAAGTATTGTATGGTTATTTTTTCCTGCTAGTTTTAAAAGGGTTGAGTTCTTGATTTAATTCTCAGCTTGGTTGCTGTTGGTGTATAACAGAGCTACTGATTTGTATACATTAATTTTGTATCCTAAATCTTTGCTGAATTTATTTATTAGTTCTATAACCTTTTTGGATGAGTCTTGAGGGTTTTCGAGGTCTACGATCGTATAATCAGTGACCAGAGACAGTTTAATTTCCTTTTTCTGAATTTGTATGCCCTTTATTTCTTTCTTTTGTCTAATTGCTCTGACTAGGACTTTCAGTACTATGTTCAATAGAAGTGGTGAGAGTGGGAATCTTTTTCTTGTTCCAGTTCTCAGAGGGAATGCTTTCACCTTTTGCCTATATGGTTGGCTGTGGGTTTGTCACAGATGACTTCTATTACATTGAGGTTTGTTCTTTGTATGTCAGTTTTGCCAAAGGTTTTAATTATAAAGGGATGCTGAATTTTGTCAAATGTTTTCTCTGCATCTATTGAGATGATCATGTGATGATTGTTTTTAATTCTTTTTATATGGTGTATCACATTTATTGACTTGTGTATGTTAAACCATCCCTGTATCCCTGGTATGAAACCCACTTGATCATGGTGGATTATCTTTTTGATATGCTTTCGGAGTCAGTTAGCTAGAATTTTGTAAAGGATTATTGCATCTTTGTTCATCAGGGATATTAATCTGTAGTTTTTTTTTGTTATGTCCTTTCCTGGTTTTGATATTAGGGTGATACTGACTTCATAGAATGATTTAGGGAGGTTTCCCTCTTTCTCTATATTGTGGAATAATGTCAATAGAATTGTTACCAATTCTTCTTTGAATGTCTGATAGAATTCAGCTGTAAATCCATCTGGTCCTGGACTCTTTTTTTGTTGGTAATTTTCTTATTACCATTTCAATCTCACTGCTTGTTATTGGTCTTTTTCAGGGTTTCTAATTCTTCCTCATTTAAGCTAGGAGGTTTGTATATTTCCAGGAATTTATTCATCTTCTCTAGGTTTTCTAGTTTATGTACATAAAGGTGTTCAGAGTAGTCTTGAATAATCTTTTGTATTTCTGTGGTGTTGATTGTCAAGTTTCCCATTTCATGTTTAATTGCACTTATTTGGATCTTCAGGCTTCTTTTCTTGGTTAATTTTCTTAATGATTTATCAATTTTATTTAACTTTTCAAAGAATCAGCTTTTTGTTTCATTTATCTTTTCCATTTTTTTTGTTTCAATTTTGGTTTATTCTTGTTTCTCTAGTTCCCTGAAGTGTGACCTTAGGGAACTAATGACATTTTGATGTAGGCATTTAAGGCTCTGAACTTTCCTCCTAACACTGCCTTGGCTGTATCCCAGCAGTTTTGATAGTTTGTGTCACTGTTATCACTCAGTTCAAAGTTTTTTTTTTTTTTTTAATTTCCACCTTGATTTCATTTTTGACCCAAAAATCATTCAGGAGCAGGTTATTTAATTCCCATGTAATTTGCATGGTTTTGAAGGTTCCTTTTAGAGATGATTTCAATTTTATCCCACTGTTATCTAAGAGAGTACTTGATATAATTTGAATTTTCTTAAATTTATTGAGACTTGTTTTGTGTCCTATCGTATGGTCTATATTGGAGAAATTTCCATTAGCTGATGAATAGAATGTATATTCTGCAGTTGTTAGGTAGAATGTTCTATAAATATCAAGTCCATTAGTTCTAGGGTATATTTTAAATCCATTGCGTCTTTGTTGATTTTCTATCTTGATGACCTGTCTAGTGCTGTCAATGGAGTATTGAAGTCCCCCACTATCATTGTGTTGCTGTCTAACTCATTTCTTAGGTCTTGTAGTAATTGTGTTATAAGTTTGGGAATTTCAGTGTTAGGTGCATTTATATACAGGACTGTGGTATTTTTCCCATTAGACAAGGCCTTTTATCATTATATAATGCCCCTTTTTGTCTTTTTTTTTTTTAACTGCTGTTGTTTTAAAGTTTGTTTTTTGTGATATAAGAATAGCTACTCCTGCTCACTTCTGGTGTCTATTTGCATGGAATGTCTTTTTCCACCCCTTTACCTTAAGTTTATGTGAGTTTTTATGTGTTAGTTGACTCTCTTGAAGGCAACAGGTACTTGATTGGTGAATTCTTTTCCATTATGCAACTTTGTGTATCTCTTAAGTGGAGCATTTAGGCCATTTACATTCAATGTTAGTAATGAGATGTGAGATATTATTCCATTCATCATGCTATTTGTTGCCTGAATACCTTGTTTTTTTTAATTGTATTTTTGTTTTATAGGTCCTATGAGATTTATGCTTAAAGAGGTTCTATTTTGATGTATTTCCAGGATTTTTTTCAAGATTTAGAGCTCCTTTTAGCAGTTATTGTAGTGCTGCTTGGTAGTGGTGAATTCTCTCAACATTTGTTCATGTGAAAAAAAAAAACTGTATCTTTCCTTTATTTATGAAGCTTAATTTTCACTGGATATAAATTTGGTTGATAATTGTTTTGTTTAAGGAGGCTGAAGATAGGGTCCCAATTCCTTTGAGCTTATAGGATTTCTGCTGAAAATCTGCTGTTAATCTGATAGGTTTTCTGTTACAGTTTACCTGGTGCTTTTGCCTGACATCTCTTAACATTCTTTCCTTTATCTTGAATTTAGGTAACCTGCTGACAACGTGACTAGGCAATGATCTTTTTGTGATAAATTTCTTGGGTGTTCTCTGAGCTTCTTTTTTTGGATGTCTAGGTCTCTAGCAAGAGTGGGGAAGTTTTTCTCAATTACTCCCCCGAATATATTTTCTAAACTTTTAGATTTCTCTCTTCTTCAGGAATGCCAATTATTCTTAGGTTTGGTCATTTAACATAATCCTACTCTTCTTTGAGGCTTTATTTTGTTTATTCTTTTTTTTTTTTTTGTCTTTGTTGGATTGGGTTATTTCAAAATCCTTGTCTTCAAGCTCTGAATTTCTTGTTTCCACTTGTTTGATTCTATTGCTGAGATTTTCCATTGCATTTTATGTTTCTCTAAGTGTGTCCTTTATTTCCTGAAGTTGTGATTGTTTTTATTTATGCTATTTATTTCAGTGAAGGTTTCTCCCCTCACATCTTGTATTTTTTCTTTTTAATTTCCCTAAGTTGGACTTTACCTTTCTCTGGTGCCTCCTTGATTAGTTTAATAATCAACTTTCTGAATTCTATTTCAGGCTATTCTTCTTGGATTGGATCCATTGATGGTGAGCTAGTGTGATTTTGGGGGGTGTTAAAGAACCTTGTTTTGTCATGTTACCAGAATTGTTTTTCTGTTTCCTTCTCATTTGGGTAGGGCTATGTCAGAGGGAAGATCTGAGGCTCAAGGCTACTGTTCAGATTCTCAGAGCAGACTGTGAGTTGTGACATGAACTCCAAAAAATCCTCACAGACCTTTTTGTGTTGTTCTAGAGCAAACTCCAGCCCTTACCTTCAGGAAAGTCCAGCCTGAACTGTACTTTAAGTTACCATTCCTGTTTTTATTATGTCTATCCTGTTGTTCAACCCATTTATTGGCTTATCAAAATCATTTGTGTTTAGAACTAAGATTTTCTTTTCAATCTTTTTTTTGCACATTATACTTCTCTGATTGAAATCTCCATTCTTTCATTTATTATCTCTCTCTTTTACTGTTGTTTCTGAATCATGTTAATCATACTATTTAAATTCCTCTGTTACCAGTTAAATGAATTATTTTCAAGTATGTAATTATTTCTGTCTGAATTAGTAGTAACTTTTAATTGTATGATGTAAAACTCATAAAACATACAGGGGTTTGATTTCATAATCATCCATAGAGGGTTCATTCTGTTCTTTATTTAAATTGTCATCCATAAACACATTTGTGTGGACTTTCAAACATGTGAAAAGGATGATGCAGACAGTTTAGTAAGTCCCTGACCCAGTACATTTGTGCTGCTATAACAAAATACCACAGACTGGAAAATTTATGAACAATAGAAATTTATTTATTACAGTTCTGGAGGCTGGGAAATCCAAAAGGTGTTTGAAGTTTGGTGAGGGCTCCTCTCTGGTTTTCAGATGGTGCCTGGTTGCTATGTCCTTTAGAGTGGACAAACGCTGTATCTTCACATGGTGAAAGAAGTGCAAGGGCCAAAAGAACCTCCCTAGTTCCCTTAAGCCTTTTTATAACAGTTCTAAGCCCATTCATGAGAGAGCCCTTATGACTTAATCATCCCCTAAAGGCCTTATCCTTAATACTGTTACACTGGGCCTTAGGTTTCAATATATGAATTTTAGGGAGACATATACATTCATGCTACAGCAGTTCCAAAGTAGATTGTTAAAGAATATGAACTAAACTTACCAGTTAAATTTTTGCCCAAAATTTCAGTCCCGGTTCAAAGATAAGTGCCAGTTAGAGTTACTACAGTAAGGTATCATGACTTAGATTAAATGTTGCCACCAGACTTACATAAAACACAGCGTAACTGCAGATATTTTTAAAGTAATGTATGTCCTTTAATTTAGGAAATAAAAAATTCAGTGATGATGGACTAATACAAGTATTTATAACGTGGTAACATTTTCATTTAATAAAGTTCACAGCAGATGTGTATTTATTTAGTTGATAAACTTCAAAATAGAATGTTACCATAAGTTGCACTGGGATTCTAGATCCTGCTTTCTCTGGCTGTCAGAAGCCAAATTGTACACCTCTCTGAATATCATATCCACTGATGACTCTTTGGTAGCTTAAAATCAACTGCAGGAACATATATTGCCATGATAATGAGGATGACTAGAAATCATGGTTCTCCCTTTTGCTCCCCAAAGAGATATTGGTTAAACATTTCCCACTTACCACTGATTACGACCATGATGGAGCATGAAATTTGGAGATAGACACCAAAGCTTTGAGTCCTGCCACTTAGGAGGTGGGTAGCCTTTGCAGATCACCAAAGGCCTGAAAGTCCCCAGGCCTTTACTGGGAAAGAGTCTTACACACTTTACTCTCTAGGCTGTTTTGTGGATTTGGTAAGTAGGATATGTAACATAGATTTAACATGTGGTCTGCCATGTAGTAAGTGTTGAATATGATTGAATTATTTTACTCTTCCATTGTTCCTCTCCTCTCATGTTTACTCTGGTTACTTTATTTAGATGTTTTTTCTATTACGGTAATTCAAGGGAACAATGTAGACAAAGTGAAGAAGTAGAGTGAATAGAACACTAATTATCTGACAGTTAATACTTATACCTAGTAACTGCTGAAAATCTCACCTTATACATCAACCATAACTTACTCCTTTGCAGATACTCATTTTTGAAAGGGGAAAGCAAACTTCCTTTCTTTTAGTTTCCATCAGCAATTTGTAACTGTTTTATGTTTACATAATTATAAATTATTGTAACTAAGAATGAGTTGTTCCTATGCAATTTTAACTTAAGAAATAATTACTACTAAAGGTTTGCTTATTCACTGTTTATTTGCTGCTATTTAGCTAAGGAGAGGGCTGTGGTGGTAGCCCTAGCAATGAAGAGGGAGCCCTGAATCCAAGAAATGTGATATTAGTAGAAATTGTAGGACTTGAAAAATAATTAAGTATTCAGTAATAAATCACTATATTTGTCAAAAATATATATTATGTAGATGTTACCTGAATTACTATGTAAAGGTTATTTTGCAATATAAGTATACTTATATACTCTAAAATTACAACCACTTTTAGTGAAAAAATTACTATATCAATTTCCTAAACACTATATTTTAATTTTTAAAATAATGAATATTTTACTTTTTTTTGGTTCCCCCTAACTTCTTGGGGAGTTAGCTGTAAACAAAATAATGTTTCTAAATATATTTCAATAAAGCTAGCAATATATACTTTTGAAATGATTTATTCATATATTTTATCTAAAGTACTGAATTTCAGTACAAAAGCCCTTAATTCATACATAATACAAATATGAAATACCTATGTCCCTCATTATTTTACAAGATACAAAAAAATTTACTAAACTCTGGTAGTGTTTTATAGAAAAGAATTAATGTAACTAATATTCTTTTCCCACACTCCTCTGCTCTTTATGTTCCTCTACAGAACCAGCAGCTGAGCCACACAAAGGACATGTTTGACAGATAAAGAACACCGACGCCAAGGTATGAAATAAATTTTTTAGCATTAACATCTGTGTCTGTGCAAAGCTCTTGGCTGCTTTCTTCATTTGATGCTTGGATGGGTCTGTTAGATCTGTTGACTCCACTGCTAACCATGCTAATATCTGTTTAGCAGGCTCTGGTGACCTGCCCACAAAATCAGACATTGATAAACTATTTTAAAAGTCCTGTCTTTTGGAATTTGTCATTTTTGTTCCTCTGAATGACTTATGTCCACAAGAATTTGTCCTCATTTTATGAAAAGCACACTAAGGAAAAATTATCTATATTTTTCATGTAGAAGTAAAGAAAAGTACAAAGCACGCGTCCCTAAGATAATCTCAAATCATTCTCTGTATCTTCGGATGATTCTTTTTCACAGTGCTTCAAAAGTAAATTACCACAAGCCAGATTTTTTCAGTATTAGGAAATTAACTGATTTATAATTTCTTAATTGAATGTCAGGCAATTACATTTTAAAGGAATTTATTTTCATTATTATTAGAAGTTCATACATATTACTTTTGGAGATACAGGACATATATTCCAGAAATTTGCAACAAACTCCAAACATTGACTAAATCAATTTGATCTGATCATATTACAGAGATATTTTCATATACCCTGAAAAACCCAAATAATTCTCATTTAGCAAAAAACATTTTTAAATATGTTTGCACAGATACATAAATATAGAAAATGTTCTTCCATGTTTTTGCCAGAATGTGATGAATTTAGTATTTTAATAAAATGTGAATAAATATTTCTTTAAAAATGGGTACTTTCAAAATTTTATGCAGGTTTTTGAGAGTTATATAAACATTTTTATCAAAATTTCTCAACACTGTGCAAGATGAAAAATCAAAGGTTTATATTAATGGTCCAATTCAGGAGAAACAATTTGCTCTAAAATATTTAACTGCTATTGGATTTTGTATGCAAGAGAAAAAGCTCACTTAATGTTTCTGTTCAGGCCCAGATTTTCTTTTGTTCTGTGAACTTATGTATGTTTTAGTTTCTTACATCTAAGTAGTAAACTGAGTTTTATTAATTGTATTAAGTTTTCAAATAATAATCATAAGAACGTGAAACACAAAAAGAAGACACACACAAACACAGGCTTGTCCAGAGCAATTCCCCAGTACAACGACCTCTCCAATTTTGTTGTTATTTATCCCATGAGTGGAACAGACTTGTAAAATAATTTTATAAACCTTGAAGGTTGTTATGATTGGACATTGTTATAAGCACATAGTTGGGTCTTCCCAACACACATCTCTACCATAAAATTTCATTTAGACAAATATAAACAGTTGTTATTTTTCAAATCCAAATTTAAAAATATAACACAGTGATGAAGGGGCATGTTGTATACCTTAATCTAATCCCTAAAGACTAATTAGGCTTTAGCTTTAGTGCTATTCAAATTGGTTTTTATGTGCTTAAGTTATTTGAAAATATCGTCTTCCAAAGTGTAGAGAAATCATTTGGATGACACTGCAAACTTCTGATGCCAAGCTGGGAAAATTTCTTCCAAAGACAGCATCTGGTTCTTTGGCAAAATCCATTGGTAGTTTTTCTGCACATCTAGGTCTGTTATATGGCTGGCTGATTTTAAGGACCAGTTTCTAGTTTACTAAAATGAAGGACTATATAAATCACTGAGGAACTCTGTGATGCTGATTTAAGTACTAGTTTAAAAACTAAGGCTCCATATATGAGACAAGTATAACACTGATGGCTGTATGCTGATATACTATCATGAACATCTGTTTCTGCAAGTGCCTGTGACTGCCTAAATGTGTAGGATGAATAAGCATATTATATGTTCTATAAAAAATTTGAAAATCATTGATATTGTTTGAAAATATATTCTTCACACATTCAGAGTTAATTGAGACACATCAAACAGGAAAGAGTTTTCAGGAGCTGCTCTTTCTACTGATAATGCTATTGATGAAGTGAGTCAAAAAAAATTTCTGTGATGTGAAGTAATATTAATAGTTTAGCATATTTCTGTATTTTCCAAATACACCATATGTGAATATTATTCTTCAGGATACTGAATTCATAATCAACAGAGTGGTTAGAAGACAGAATTATTTTCTCTTTGGGTAATTATAATTAATGTAATTCACTAATTTCTGATATAATGATAAATAAGATGGCATACAAAATAAAGGTTAATTTATTAACATCTCCCCCCACCCTTTTTGGTAGTTAGCTTTTGCCTGACTTAAAAAGAAATAAAAATAATGAGAAATTATATGAACAAAGTTTTGAAGATATTTTTATGGTAATAGTTTCCTTCACTAGTGTTTTATCTATTGTCACTGAGCTTTTTCTCTGTAAGAGCAATTATTCAGATTCCCCTATATATTAATTTACCCTACGTTTGTTCAGTGTCTTATATTTATGAGAAACTATTCCAAGTCCTGGAGATAAAACTCAAACATCAGGTGATCCCAAGGTAAAGGAACTTGTACATTACAACATTGAAATGGGGCTCAGGAAAAGAAGGAATAGCTAAAGAGGATAGCTTCAATAAATGTTGACACATAACATAGTAATTATAGTTTAATTGTGAAGGGATCACAGATAATCAGCTAATTTTTCTTGATAAGTCAGGGAGAGTTTTAGTAAGGAGGTGCTATTTGACTAAGTTCTGAAATAATGTAACAGCTTACAAATAAAAAAGAAAAATACTTAATGGAAAATTCCAGAAAATTTGAAAAATAAGTTTAGAGGGATGAGTTGTAAAAGGATATGGTATTCTTAAAGAAATTTGGTTTTCTTGCTGCACACACACACACACACCCTGCTCTAGGAGAAAATTAATATTTTTCAGCTTAAAGGTAAATGGATGAAATAAATTTAAACTTAATACAAGCATACCTCAGAGATATTACAGTACAAATCCAGACCACAGCAATAAAACAAATGTCACAATAAAGCAAGTCACACAGTTTTTTTTTTGTTTCATACTGCAGCCTATTAAGTGTGCAAAGGCATTATGTTTAAAAATGTGTACATACCAACATTTAAAAATTCTTAATTGTTATAAAAGGCTAACAATCATCTGCACCTTCAATGCGTCATAATCTTTTTGCTGATTATGTCAATGGTTGCTGACTGATAAGATGGTAGTTCCTGAAGGTTGGGCTGTGCAATCTTTTAAAAAGGAAAACAATGAAGTGTGATGTATTGATTGAGTCTTCCTTTCATGAAAAATTTATCTGTAGCATGCAACACTATTTGATAGCATTCTACCCAGAATTAGTCCTCTCAAACGGTGCCACTGCTTTATCAACTAAACTTATGTAATACCCTAAACCATCTGTTATCATTTCAATGATGTTCACAGCGTTATTACCAGGAGTAGATTTCATCTCAACAATCACTTTATTTGCTCATTCAGAAGCAACTTCTCATCCATCCAGTTTTATCATGAAATCACAGCAATTCTGTCGCATCTTCAGGCTTCACTTCTAATTCTAGTTATCTTGCTATTTCCACCTCATCTGCAGTTACTTCTTTCACTGAGGTCTTGTACTCCTCAAAATTTTCCAAGAAGATTAGGATGTACTTCTCCTAAACTTCTGTTACTGTTGATATTTTGAACTCTTCCCACGGATCACAAATGTTTATAATAGCATCTAAAATGGCAAATTCTTTCCAGAAAGTTTCCAGTTTAGTTTGCTCGGAACCATCAGAAAAATCATTATCTATAGCAGCTAAAGCCTTACAAAATGTATTTCTTAAAATACAAGACATGAAATTTAAAATTACTCCTTGATCCATGGAGTACAGAATAGATATTGTGTTCACAGAAATGAAAACATTAATATCTTTGTACATCTGCATTAGAGCTCTTGGGTGACTAGATACAGTGTCAATAAGTAATAATATTGACAGTAATATCATGAAAGAAATCTTTTTTTCTGAGCACTAGGTGTCAAAAATGGGCTTAAAATAAATATTCAGTAAACCATGCTATAAGCTGATGTGATGTTATCTAGGCCTTGTTGTTTTATTTATAGAGCAAAGGTAGAGTAGATTTAGTACAATTCTTAAGAGTCCTGGGATTTTTGGAATGGTAAATGAGCATGGCTGAGACTTAAAGTCAATAGGTGATTTAGCCCCTAACAAGACAACACTGAAGCCAGACATTGACTTCTCCTCTCTAGCTATGAAAGTCTTAGATATCTCCTTCCAATATAAGGTTATTTCATTTTCCTTGAAAATCTGTTGGTTAGTGTAGCTACCTTCAACCATTATCTTATCTCAGTCTTCTGGATAACTTGCTACAGCTTCTCCATCAGCATGTGCTGCTTCATCTTGTACTTTCATGTTGTAGAGAGGGCTTCTTTCTTCAAACTTCATGGTTTAACCTCGGCTAGCTTCAAACTTTTTGTGTGTATCATCCTTACCTCTCACAGCGTTCACAGAATTTAAGAGAGTGAGTGCCTTGCTCTGAATTAGGCTTTGGCTTCAGGGAATGTTGTGGCTGGTTTGATCTTCTAACCAAATCATTAAAACTTTCTCCACCTCAGCAACAAGGCTGTTTCATTCTCTTACCATTTGTATGTTCACTTGAATAGTACTTTTACTTTCCTTCAAAAAGTTTTTATTTTTATTCACAACTGTGTTAACTGTTGGGCTCAAGAGGCCTAGTTTTCGGCCTATCTCAGCTTTTCCAAATGCCACCCTTACTAAGCTTAATTATTTCCAGCTTTTGATTTAAAGAGAAAGATGTGGAACTCTCTTTATCACTTGAACACTCAGAGGCCATGGTAGAACCCTACTATTAACTGTTAATAATAGTAGTTAATAATAACTACTATTAACTGTTAACGATTAATTTTAACATTTTCATGTCTCAGGAAATAGGGAGTCCCATAGGGAGGGGGAGTGGTGGGGGATGGCTGGTAGGTGGGCCAGTCAGAACACACACAGTATTTATTTATTAAGTTTGTCATATTATATGGGCTAAATTCATGCCACCCTAAAACAACTACCATAGCAGCACCAAAGATCACTGATTTAAAATTGGAGAAAGATGGATAAATATAAGGACCCAGTGCTCACCTTTTCCCAAAGAAGGATCAAAACAGTGAGTAGGTAACCACCTATCAAATAGACCTTCTAAGAGAAAACACTAGAATTCAGCAGAGAAGTGACTGGGAACCTCTGGGATATAAAAGGAGAAGGAAGTGAGACAGCACGCCTGGCTGGGATCAGTCAGGAGCCAAGAGAGACTACGCTTTATGGATAAAAGGTAAACAAGAGATCTCTAGTGGTCCACATTCCCATCATGGACTTCTGCAATTCTAGTCATGGGGGAGCTCTTTGACCCTTACAGGCCCTGGGACTAGCAGAGGAAATTCCCTGGAGTCCACACAATGGCACTATTCCACAGAGCGAAATTGTGTTGGATTCCACACACTTCTTGAGACCCAAGAAGCTGCAGCCTGGTGCTATTTTGAGAGCTCAGCTCCCACCAGACTACGTCCTGCCCTGGGACCAATAGTTCTACATCTCCATATTCCTAGAGCCAGCCAGGCTGACATCCTCCCACATCCAACCAGGAAGCTACTTCCATTGCCAGCAGCACTTGTATGCATTGTCTGGGAGCCTGGAGATTAACTCACCCTGCCCACCACCACCAGTGCCCGTGCACATTGTCTGTGGTTCTGAAGATAGGCCTGCTTCTCCTACTACTTGTGCCACAACTACACAAATTATTCAAGTGCCTGGGGATCTATCTGCCCTGCTCACTCAATGCTGCTGCCTGCAAATAGTGTCTGGGGGCCTAAGGATAGGCCCATCCTGCCCACCACCACCTGTCCATGTGCTTGCTGCCAGAGGCATAATGATGAGCCCATCCATCTTGCCAATGGCAGCTATGCAAACCTCCTGGAGACCTGGGTACCAGCCGACCTACAATGTTGCATGTACCCCTGATGTCTGTATATGTTACATAGTGGTCCAAGAGTTTGTTTACCACCACCACTGCTGGCACCATGGGTACCCAAGCATCCTGTACAGGAAGTCCTATCCAGAGCAATCAGGCAAGAGAAAGAAATAAAAGGCATTCAGTTGGAATACAGGAAGTCAAATTGTCTCTCTTTGCAGATGACATGATCTTATACCTAGAAAAACCTAAAGAATCTACCAAAAATTCTTTAAAATGATAAACAAATTCTCTAAAGTCGCAGCTTACAAAATCAACATACAAAAATTAACAGCATTTGTATACATCAATGAAAAACTAGTTGAGAAAAAATAATCTTGTTTATAATAGCTACCAAAAAATCTAGGAATAAATTTAATCAAGGGAGTGACAGACCTCTACAACAAAAACTACCTTGCACTGATTAATTAAATTGAAGAGAACACAAATAAAAATACTCATGGATCATAAACGATAATGTTAAAATGATTATATTGACAAAGCAATCTATAGGTTAAATGCAGTCCCTCTCAAAATATCAGTGAGCTTCTTTACAGAAATTGAGGAATAAAAAACTGTCCTAAAAGTCACAGGGAATTGCAGAAGACCCCAGAAAGCCAAAGAAATCCTTAACAAAATATTCAAAGCTGGATAGGTCACACTGCCTGTTTTTAAAATACATTACAAAGCTATAGTAACCAAAACAGCAGGATTTGCAATAAAAATAGACAAATAGGTAAATGGAAGACAATAGAGAACCCAGGAATAAGTCTATACATTTACAGTCAACTGATTTTTGATAAAGGTGTCCAAGAACATACATTAGGGAAGATCAGTCTCCTCAATAAATGGTGCTGGGAAAACGACTTCTTTGCAAAAGAATGATACTAGATACTAGATACTGTCTTTCAACATATAAAAAACTATCTCAGAAAAAATCACCTGAAAATGTGATAAAGACTTAAATGCAAGACATGAAATTATAAAATTAATTTAAAAAAACAGTGGAAACACTTCAGGATATTGGTCTGGGCAAAGATTTTATAGCTAAGACTTACTTCAAAGATTCCGGCAATAACAACTAAAATAAATAAATGAAACTATATTAAACGAAATAGCTTCTGAACAGCAAGGAAAACAACAGAATGATGAGACAACCTGTAGAATTGGAGAAAATACTTGCAAACTCTTCATCCAACAAGAGACTAGTATCCAGAATATAAAAGGACCTCAAACATATCAACAGCACACAAACAATCAAAAAACCCACACATAATCCCACTAAAAATGGCTACAAACCTGAAGAGCCATCACTAAAAAGAAGATTTACAAGTGACCAACAGGTATATTTTAAAATGCTCAACATTGTTAATTATCAGGGAAATGTAAATCAAAGCCACAATTACTGCATCCCAGTTAGAATTACTATTATCAAAAAGACAAAACAAAATTACAAATGCTGAGGAGGACACAGACAAAAGGGCACTCATACCCTGTTGGTAGAAATATTAATTATTAGATCCATTAAGAAAACAGTTTGACGGTTTTTCAGAAAACTAAATATAGAACTACTAACAGTCCAGTAATTCCACTACTGGGTATTTACCCAAAGAAATGGAAATCAGTATATCAAAAGAATATCTGCACCCCCATATTTATTTCAGCACTACTAATAATAGCCAAGCTATGGAATCAACCTAAGTGTTTTTGAATGAATGAAAGAATAGCAAAATGTGGTATACCTACACAATAAAATACTATGTAGCCATAAAAAGAATAAAATTCTGTCATTTCCAACAAAAGAAATTGAACCGGAGGACATTATTTTAAGCAAAATAAGCCAGGCACAGATAAATATGTAATACTTGTGGTCACTCACACATGGGAATTAAAAAAAAAAAAATCTCTTGAGGCTAGTGAATAGAATGGTGGTTACCAGAAGTGGGGAAGGATAGCAGAAAGATGAGTATAAAAAGGGATTGTTAAATGGGTACAAACATGGAGTACGTTCTAGTGTTTAATAGCATAGTAGGTAGCTATAGTTGATAATGATTTATTCTTTTTCCAAAATAACTAGAAGATTCCAAATGCTCTCAACATAAAGAAATGATAAATATTGAAGGTGATAGTATTCCTGTATAATTTATTGTTTTGTTTCAGACATTGACTGAGATTACAAGAGTAAAAAGAAGTCATTTTGTTTTTTTCTTGTCATAATAGTATTTGCATTAATTTATATTTCAAACCATTTCATGAAATATTTTTCAATTTAATAAATTGCTTTTTCCTTACATGTTTTCTCTCTATACACACAAATGATGTAAATGTTAATTAGCTTGATCATGGACATCATTTTACAAGGTGTATGTATATAAAAACATTGTGTGGTATTCCATGAATATACACAATTTTTATTTGTTAATTATACCTCAGTAAAATAAGAGAAATCAAACTCAAAATGATCGTATTTTTGTAGTGTTTTCTAGTAGCATTACATTAAAGATCATTCTATAATTAAATCTATTGAATATAAAATATTTTGAAGCGTATATATTGTGTAGGAAAAAAGTTCATGTTCAGATGGTTAATGAAAATATACAATTAATATAATTTTAATATTTCCAAAACTTAAAAATTTAAATTCCACTTGTTTTTCTACTTCACAATTCATTTTTAATATTCTTTATAAACAGTACTAGTAAACATCAAGTTCCTTGTTAAGCATTTTACACATGAACCCTCATTTAATTCTCACAATAAGCAATGAGGTAGGTACTTATATTTAATCCCCATTTTGCAGATGAGAAAATTAAGATGTAGAAATGTCACCTAACTTGCTGATATTTGCACAGTTAACAGTAGTAGAGCAACAGTAAAACCCTCTCAGGCTGTCTCCAGAGTTCATGTTGTTTACATTTACACTATTACTTATTGATGGATTACAGATAACTACTCTTGAGGTTGTCCTCATACTAGCACAAAATCCTGGTTTAAAGTTCATTTGGAAAATCCTTGTAACTTGGGAAAATTTTTTTTATATTCAGTAAAAATCTTTCATCTTGAAAAATTCACTGTGAAACACACACACAAGAAAATCAACAATGCATAAAAAGCCTTTAAAAATTAGCTCTATACTCCTGAATTTGTGCTTTTACTTATTTATTTTAGTATGTGTCTTCTAATTGTTCAAGGGAAAAAAATCAGGATTTTTAATCCTTATGCATTCACTGATTTGGAAAATGTAAAGTGATTGGCTTGGAAAATTATTTAAAATGTCAAGTAGTTTATGTTTTATGGGTTTTCTCAGTGATTTTTCCAGGAGTGTATTCATACATAATTATAAACTTTCAAATGTTGACCTTATACTAGACCTTTACATTAAAACATCCCTCATAATATATGTAATGGGATTGAGGAGTGGTGAAAATTGATCAGGGGAGTAGAATTGTGCAATATCTTCTCCTAAAAAAAGAAGAAAAATAAAATTGTATTAAAAATGTATGTATTTTAGATCTCTATTTCAACAAAAGTAGTTTTATGAACCACTTTTTATTAATGTAAGTTATGTTTGTGTTTTTCTGTTCTTTAAAATGATACATTATTCCTTTAATCGTTAGCTTACAAAAATTTTAAAAGTTTCATGGAGATACCTTCGATAAAAAATCAGAACCATCAAATAACCCCATGTTCCACTTTATACTAAGCAGTTTGAAGAAGGAACACTATTTTCAGAAAAGTTGTTATCTTTTTTGGCTTGGTGATTGTTACTATATTTGAGAGCAAATAAAGAAGAAAGAGTGAATATTATACTCATTAAAATAATAGCTCAATATATAGGTCAACCTGTGATTGATTATATGATGAAAATACCATACATTCTCATTGAATGCCATCAATTGATTCATGGAAACTGAAACTTAAAGCAAACTGAGGTGTAACACAACCAATTTTACCATGGGTTAATTGATATCAACAAGACTTAAGTGTGTACATCATATTTCTGGTCACAAAAGCATCACCAAACTTTTAAATAAAGACTCAAAATACTTCTAATTTTAAATACGAAAAAAATGAGAGCTACAAATACATTTAAGGTAGAGTAATAAAAACAACTATTTATTCCATTTCTGATGAATCAGCAAGTGATAGCAGTCATAGTGGTGGTAGGTTAAATCAAGAAACACTCGTTTGCAAAGTAAAAGTTTTAAGGAGCACACAGTTCATTTCAAAAACCAACAATAACAAATATGGCAGGCTCGCTGACCACTTTCATACCACATGATTTATCGTTATGCATTTGGATGACTATTGTGTACCTTATAAATTTTTATTTTATAATCAGTGATATCCATTCATTTTTCTTTTTTTATTATACTTTAAGTTCTGGGGTGCATGTGCAGGACATGCAGGTTTGTTACATAGGTATACACGTGCCATGGTGGTTTGCTGCACCCATCAACCCACCATCTACATTAGCTATTTCTCCTAACTCTATCCCTCCCCTAGCCACCTACCCCTCGACAGGCCCCAGTATGCGATGTTCCCCTCCCTGTGTCCATGTGTTCTCATTGTTCAATTCCCACTTATGATGAGTGACAACATGCGGTGTTTGGTTTTCTGTTTCTGTGTTAGTTTGCTCAGAATGATGGTTTCCAGCTTCATCCATGTCCCTGCAACGGACATGAACTCATCCTTTTTTATGGCTGTCCATTCGTTTTTCAACCCACTTATTACAGTTCAGGTTCTCAGGTGTCTGGACCATATTCTTGAATTTCAGAGGCAAGACCAGAACCCACCCTAGACAGGAGGCCATGCCGCCCCAGGGTGCACTCACACACACACTCCACACTCACTCAGACTGGGACCGTTTAGATATGTCAGCTCACATAATCTGCACATCTTTGGTGTGTGGGAGGAACCAAAATACCTGGAGAACACCCACACAGTCATGGGGAGAGCATTCAAGCTCCACATAGACAGTGTTCCCAGCTGCGAATCAATTTTCTGTTTCTCATCAACCTTATAACAAAATGACCTTGAATAAAATATTACTATTTGAGAACCTGGTGTATGTTATTTTGAAATAGCAAAAGATAGTGTTTTCAAATTTAATGTAAATAGCATCATCAGCTTAAAGATTTTTTGATCTTCACAACGCATTACAAAAATCATTCTTTAAATATATCCATACTATGGAAGTCATTTCATCGTAAATGTGTCATTTCCAGAGTGTGCAGATTTAAATATGCATTAATGGTATTACAAGGATGTGTCTCAGACATCAAATGAATTAACTTTGACAGATTGTAATTGGCAGAACTGACACCTTTGTTGCAAGCAGACCTTCTGGCTTCATTCATTAGTAAAGTCCTTCAGCAGATACAAAATGTCTTAAATTTAGTAAAACCATCTTGCACTTTAGTTAATTACCTTTTTAATTATTGATTTCATTTTGAAATAAAGAATAAACAGTAAAAATAGTTAACAACAATAGCTATTTTTGACACATTTAGGTTCTAATCTGATTATGAAAATATCTCTTCTTTCTATAATTTTGATACAATCTCACTACTACACTGTAAAAATGTTTTAAAATACTAATATTGGCTTGATGCAGTTGCTCATACCTGTAATTCCAGCACTTTGGGAGACTAAGATTGGAGCATGGCCTGAGTCTAGGAATTCGAGGCTGCAGTGAACAATGATTGTACCATTATACTCCAGCCTGAGCTACAGAGCGAGATCCTATCTCTAAAAAATAATGATAATAATAAATTACCAATATTGAATCAGAAGTGAATAAGCTTTTCATAATTTTTGAATTCTAGAACAAAAAACAAATATATAGTAATTAAAAATGTATTGATATTTATAATTTCATCTCAATTAAAATGACAAAAAAGCACACTTAGGTAATATTATTAAACTAAATGTATTTAGATTGTGTTGTTTGGCACTATTATTATTTCTATTGCTAAATCAGTATCAGCCAAGACAGTCCTAGAAACTAAATAATAATGATATTTTAAAATCATACAAAATCTTCATCTGCAATACCAACTCAGGAAGACTCATCTGGCCAGTCTTTGGCTACTCTCAGTTATATATATAGATATAGATATAGATATAGATATAGATATAGATATATAGATATATATAGATATAGATATAGATATGTAGATATATATAGATATAGATAGATAGATATAGATATATTCACTGCACTACATATATTATATATTATAATTCTATATAAAATATAATTGTATATAATATATTATATAATATATATTATATTGCACAGTAAATGCTAAGCTCAATACATGACAGTTCAAAAATGCTTCCTGAGGTCGGGCGCAGTAGCTCACACCTGCAATCCCAGTACTCAGGGAAGACGAACGCCAGTGGAATACTTGAGTCCAGGAGTTTGAAGCTGGTGCCTGGCCAACATGGTGCAACCTCATCTCTACTAAAAACAAAACAAAACACACACACACACAAATTAACCAGACGTGGTGACTACACACCTGTAATTCTAGTTCCTCAGGAGAATCACTTGAAAGGAATAGGAATCACTTGAACCTGGGAGGCAGAGGATGCAATGAGCCGAGATGGGGCCACTGCGCTCCAGCCTAGGTGATGGAATGAGACCCTGTCTCAAAAAAAAAAACAACAACAAGAAAAGCTCGCTGAACTGATGTTTTAAAGAAAAAACTTCGCCATAAGTAACCTTAATAAGTATATAAAGTCATAAAACCTCAGTGATCATCATCCATCTCAAGAATTGTGAATAACGCTGGATTAGTTGAAATGGTGCTGCTTATGTTTTGCAAGTGTGCCTCAGTGCAATAGAGACCCCGATTTTAGCAAAAGAAAAATTATGCTATTCTCTTATATTTCTAAATAGATAGAGAACAATATAATGACTTCATGCTTTCCAGAAAGGTTTGTTAAAATCAAATCCTATCTTTCATGGCTAAATTTGTGAGAAAAGATAGTCATAGGTATACTATCCTTTCTTAAGGAAGATTTATGAAGTTCATAATGTTATAATGTTTAGCTGAAATATGTATAAGATTTAATTCTTAATTTATTTTAAATTTTTGATACAGCTTATTTTGATAAGATCATGTGGCAGCACTGAAGAGGAGGCAACTGATATGAAATTGAGAGATAAGCATAAATACGATTTAGTACAAATAGTAAGTCTTAGTGAGCAAACTATCCAGTCCTTAATTTTTACTCCAAAAATTGCTACCTATATGAATTTCAGCAATTTATTTCAATATCTATGAGAATAACAAAATTGGAATCATATATATTTTGGTGGTTTGGAAGGGAGATAAAGAAGCTATATGTGTATACATGTAGCTGTTGAGTACTTGCTTTCCCCTCATAGGGCGTGTGATAAGCATGTGGCTCCCTTCTTCCTTGCCCTGCTGCTCATACCTCTAGAGGAGCATACAGACAGGCAGGCTGGGGGGGCTCTGACACCACAGCAGTGTCTAGGGGTGAATGTTTACAGCTGAAACCCCAGTGGGCATGTGTTACAGGGTGCTCTTTTAATTTTGCGGTCTATAGACAGCTTGTGTTAACCAGCTCAATTAGACCCTCTACCTTGTCACAAGGACAGAGAGCTTTCTGTATCTCGGGGTTCTTATCTCAATGTATCAGAAGACTCAGATCACATGGGAGAATGAGAGTACACCCCCGCCTCCCCCAAACCCCCTGCCCAATGCCCCGGCCAACCTCCACCTCACCCCATCAGCTGATGGCCTACCAGCATGCTGGCGTCTGTCTGTGTGCTCTTCCCCTAGTGTGCTCCCAACGTCTTCTCCATGTCCAGCTGCTTGTCTTCTTCCATCTATGTGTTCCTCTGGCGGGCCAGCAGCTTCTGTCTCTGCCTTGCTAGGGTCTCGGTTTTCTACAGGCCCAGGATAGGAGCGTGGCTGGCCAGGGTAGTCTTGAAAAACGCAACCCTTGGGCAGGAAGGCAGAAGTGCCTGTCCTCACCTAGGTCCGTGGGGGTGGAGCCCTAGCCAGGGACCACTCCCTCCTCTACAGGGTGCTTCCCTTCCCTCTTCGATATCATTTAAAGGGACCTCGCTCTTCCCTTCCCAGCAATCCCGTATAATATCTAGGGAAATGGTAAAGTCCTGGTTTACCTAATTGGAGATGCCAATAGATGGCATTAGCAGTTCGTCTATCAAGTACTCTCATAGCTCAAATCACCAACTTTGTTAGAAAACCATAAATATCCATGATGCCCATTAAACAAAAACTCACTGGCACACAGTCTATTTTTTTTTTCTTATATAAGCCTTGACTTGCCTTTTGCTTTTGAAAGGTGACAGTCACAAATGATTAATCTGATTAACATTTAAGTAAATCTGACCTGCATTTCTATCTAACTGCCATATGTGTGTTATTCTCTGTCAGTTATTTCTGAAAGTTTCACCGATCTGTCTGCGTGAGTCTCTCCATTAAAGTCACAGAAACAGGCAGCTTGAGTAGACACTTTATCCACACTTAAGCCCTACGCTTGAGCCTCTTTTTGTGACAATAGTGATTTTGCTTTCATGGCCAAATCTGGTTTTGTCCATGTATGCTTTATATATATGTAGATTGATGATTAGATAGATGACAGATAGATAGATAGATAGATAGATAGATAGATAGATAGATAGATAGATAAAATCTGTCGTTTATTGCCCAGTTGATGGCAATGAAGATACTAAGCTGATTTTAATCATCTGGCCATCCGGTCTCTGTCAGGAGGACTAGGAGAGGGAACAAATTTTCCGTAATGAGCCAATCAATTCAGAATCTAGTTTTCTTTATAGTTTTACCAATTTTGTTCGTCTTTCCTGTTCTGAGAATTGAGTTATCTATTCTGTTCCTAGAATTGAGTTATTTATTATTAAGTTACTGGGTTACAAGACAATGGTTAAGTTGGGCTTTTAGCCTTTGTCAGTTCTGAGTTTGGGAATTTTTTTATATAATTTCCTGAGATATTATTCTGACAATTGATATAATGCTTTTGGAAATTATTCAATCATAAAAGTGTATCCATATTACAAGGATATCTTATCCTTATAACATATCCATACTGTAAAAATATCTAATTTAAATTAGAAAAAATTATTTAAAAATTTAAGAAATTGAATTTTGTAAACATAAAAGAGGGAAGCTTAATTATTTGGGTAACAAGTGTGTAAATGAGACTAAGTCTCTGTTGGAATAAGAACAGCAGTGGAATAAAAAGGATTATTTCTGCTTTGACATTTTTTAAACAGCTTTATTGAAGTATAACCAATATACCATGCAATTCACCTAGTTAGACTTTTCAAGGCAACAACTTTTAGTTTACTTAGAAATTTGCGCATCCATCACCACAATCACTTTTAGAACATTTTAATTACTCCCAGAAGAAACTCCACACCCCTTAGCTTTTATCCCCAATTCCCCTATCCTTCTAGTTGTAGGCAACCACTAAAGCACTTTCTGTTTTTACAGATTTGTCTATTCTGCATATTACATATAAATGGAATTATAAAATATATGGCCCTCGGTGACTGTATTCTGTTATGTAGCATAATGTTTTCAAGGTTTATCCATTTTGTAGCATTTATTCTTATTGCCAAATATTATATTATATCAATATAACACATTTTATTTATTCATTCATCAGTTAATGTATGTTTTGGTTGTTTCCACATCTTTTCTATTATAAATGAGACTATTATGAACATTAATGTACAAGTTTTTTTACTGTCATGTGTTTTCATTTCTTTGGGGTATAAACCTTGGAGTGGAATTACTGGATCATATAGTAACTGGGTTTAAACATTTGTGGAAATGCCAGACTGTTTTCCAAGTGTCTGTACCACTTTACATGTCCCCAGTAGCATATGAAGATTCCAGTTTCTTCACATCCTTGCCAGCTCATGTTATTATCTGTCCATTTGATTATAGCCATTCTAATGGATGTGAAGTGGTATCTCATTGTAGACTCATTGCAAGCTGGAAACACTTGACATCACAAAAAAGCAGAAGAGTTTTAGGTACATGTTTTTTTTTCTCCCCTTCCTCCTTCTCTCAGAAAAAAATAAAACAGGAAAGTTTCTCAGAAGTACATTCAATAAGAGAGGGAAAATTTTGCAACACAAACACTGTGTTAGCAGAGGTTAAGCTTCAGCCAGTGGCTACAATCACAATACAATTAGATGAGGATTAAAGAAAACAGTATATAATGTAATAGCTGCAAAATCAGACATAGTTCCCTATTTAGCTTAGAGTTTTAGAAATTTCTTCTGCTTTGTAACTGTGAAATATTTTCTAAACAAAATCATAAGAATACATTGGTTCATCTTCAGAAATTATATCTTAAGCTTAAAATAATTTATATTTTGAATGGCAAATAAAGCCCAGTTATAAATATGCATATAAACACAGAGACACACACACACACACACGTACATAAAATTATAGTATTTTCAAGAATAGAAAAGATTAACTTTAAAAAAAAGATAGTGCTTTAAAAAATGTTCAAGCCGTTGCTGAAGCACTAACAGAAATGAAAAATATATTTACATATACTTATATTGTGACCATGCATTTATGCACACACACACACACAAACACACACACACAGAGCTATACATTAATTGGCCTTGATTGCTAAGTCACAAAGTGAGAAGTGAAAAAATTCAAATCAGTTAACCAAATAGAAAAAAATGTTTTAAAAGCCTCTGCACTTTTAAACAAAATTTGAAAAGTTTTAAATAATGATTATATAGAGAATATATACATATATATATATACACACACACACACACACAGAGATAGGTTTTCTTAAGTAGTAAATTCAAAGTAGTTAGCACATTTTCTTATTTAATATGCCTGATAAAGTTAATATATTTCACAGTGAAAGCTACAAATCTATTAAGTATTGTCATCCATAATTATTAAATATATTATAAAAAGTACAACATAAATGTGTCTGTGATTTTAGTTGCTTATGTTTAAATAACTGTATATTAAATTAATAACAGAAAGTTTATAAATGTTAACAAAACAATCACTAAGCATATTATTGGTCTGACTGTATTTTTGTGCTTTTTTATGTTTAAAATATTTTAATAAATGTTTCTCATTTTTAGAAAAGCTAATGTATCTAATATTAAATTGAACTTAATAATACAATTATAAATATTAAATCCTATATAACTGTAATACTTTTAAAGCTAAAATTAATACTATGGAGTATACTAACAAGTGAATATTATTAAATGCTACTGTACTGATAAAAATGTCACTGTAAGCTAGCTGAGTGTGTGTGTGTGTGTGTGTGTGTGTGTGTTTAATCTTTAGACACCTTTTAGTGGTTTTGGATTTTATATTCATATTTTCTACGTAGGAATAGGTTTTCTCTGGAACTACTTTTGATATTTGATGTTTTAGGATAATAAATCTTTTAAAGATTTATTTGGCAATTTTGATAGTCCTCAGATGGCCATTTGTATCAAGTTTCTCTCCTTCCCTTATTCTGGAGAAGATCCTAAAATAACTGTTTGCTATTCTCCACATATTAATTGGGTTAACTACTATATTAACTCATTGAAATAGATGAAAGCAGCCACTTCCTTTATCTTTAATTCCAAATAGGCCTATTCTTTTATTGATATTTCCTTCATACACATACTTTTTAAACTGTTGACAAAGCACTTTCCTGTGTATTTTTTTTATTATGATAGTGATGACAATACACACAAGTGCATGAAAATAAATCTTGGAATCCAAGTGGCTCTTTAAGTGTGTCACTTGGCAAGTTATACAGGACCATTAAGCCATTTGTGTATTTTTTGGTCCATTCTTAGTTAGCTACCACAGCAACACCGGTTTTTGGATATTCTTAATTATGATAACATCTTTTCTTACTTTTTTCGTATAAATAAGGTGATATCCTTAATGTGTTTACTCAAGAACAGAGAATTCACAACAATTTTATTGCCTAATTTTACTTAAACTGATAGCTAGAGAGTATTCCTCTTTGGTGCATGTAATAGTGTGGACAACTAACTTAATAAAAGACTCAGGAGGTTTTCAGTCTCATTTTTAATTTTATAGTATCTTCAGTTGAAAAAGCTGTATCTATAGAAAAATACTCAGTACCTCTTGGACAAAAGACATGCTGCCATTAAATGTGTTTATCTCCTTCTTCACCCATAACTGTAAATGCCACTCCAATCTAAATCCAGTAACTTTAAATTTTCTGATAAAGCTGAGTTTTCAGTGTAATATCTATACAAACTAAAAGCCTGCCCTGTCATAAATTAATCACTGTTTTTTAAACAACTTGTATATTATTTGTTGATGACATACATTACAAACCATCAAGGAATTTTTTTGTGGATTTGTATAAAGACTTTGATACAGGATGAACTTTGCTGAACTTCTTTTTTGGTTTGCTATGAACAAAACAATGTTTGTAGCTTTCTTAAACATTAACACATCACAGAATAAAATAATTTAAATAACAGTATAATAAAATAATACCTTATTAGCGGTATTCCAGTACTTCAGAAAATTTTAATTATTAACATGAGAACACATATAAATGTAATATTTTAGAACTTAAAATTGTCCTTCAGTTGACTACCAATGAGAGATTTCATCTCTATGTATATAATAATGGTATATACACAATTAGACATTAAAAATCCAAAAGGAATTTTGCAAATACAACAATCGGAATCCACATAGTGAAAACATATTGACATTTCAAATGTTTCTTATGCATAGCAATAAATTTTGTCATTGCAAACACACCTGCTTGATAACATCTAAGAAAATCTCTGGTCCACTCATGCTCAAGTAACCCCCTCAATGGCAGGGGGGATTCTTTTCAAGTTTACAAATATATTGGCAGAGAAATGTTACCAGAGAGACTGAATGGCTGTTGAAATCTTATGTTATTTCTAAGTATGTTAACTCTGATAAAAAAAATAAAGTTGCAGACTACCTGAAACACCCAAATGAAGGACAATTTGAAGATTGTACTGAGTTGTTTCAATTATAAGCCTTTTATATGTTTTAGTGATAGATTCTAAATTTTCTGGTTATTTGGCATTTTCTTTATCAAAAGCTACTGTGTTTTCTCTTGGAAAAAAGATATACTGATTTTGTTTTTCTCAATTTGAAAATGCCTTCAAGTCTGTGTTATGTTAGACAAACTCCTCTTATACATGAAATGTGTAATAACTGTGCAAGTTCTTCTGTTTTGTAAGAAATATTCTTGCCCCTATTATCCTCAAAATCTGGAGAATGAGAATGAGATAATGGTATTTTTAAATCAAATCTTTCCAAAACTTTCATAAGATATTTCCTTCCCTTGGTTCAAAGTCTTAATAATAATGGCATCTGTACCACAAATCTTCACGATTTTCTACGATATAAAGTAGAATAACCATAGACTTGTTGGCATAGTTTGCTAGTAGACTCTATCCATTACATTTTCATTTTGTCAAATATTGTATATATTAAAAATGATAATAATATAATAAACACAGCCGTGTATTCAACAGAAGAAAACTTTATTTTCAAAAGAAATATACTTGAACACATTAATTAAGACTGCATAACCAAGATTTGGTATACTAGAAAAGACATCACTAAGAGAAAACTTTTCATCTGTTTGGAAATGGCTAAACTAGTCTTTTTAGGCAATACTATTTTTAAACCACTGGGTGTGCACTCATGGATTTATATTGCCCATTATAAGAAAAGACAGATATGTTATAAAGTGATCTTTGATGTTATAATTGTAATTACTTTGTGGAGCCATGTACCATGCACATAAGTTCGTGATAAATGTTAACTGAGAAATGTTACATGTGTTCTGACTACTCCACCAACCAGCCATCGCTCCATCTCTCTGTGTCTCCTCAGGGATCTGTGCTAGCATCTCTTATTTTGGTCTTTTTAATAATAGTGATTCTAACTTGCATAATATAATATCTCATTGTTCCGATCTGAATTTTCTAATGCTTAGTGATGCTGAAAATTTTTTTATATATCTGTTGGCCATTTGTATATCTTATTTTGTGAAATATCTACTCATGTTTTTGCCTGCTTTTTAATGGCATTAGTTGTTTTATTACTATTGAGTTGAGTTCCTTGTATATTCTGGATATTAGTCACTTGTTGGAGAATAGTTTGCAAATATTTCCTCCCATCTAACAGATTTTCTCTTTATGGTTGTATTTCCTTTGGTGTACAGAAGCTTTCAATAAAGTATTTTTCAATGAAAGAATATACTTTTTTTTAGATATAATGCTAGTGTATACTTAATAGAGTACAGTAGAGTGTAAACACAACTGTAATACGTGCTAGGAAACCAAACTATTTGTGTGATCTGCTTTATTGTGGTTTTCTGTAACCGACCCTGCAATATTTCTGAGATATGTATGCATGTGTTTAACAAAAAGGTCTTTACTTGCTTAAATTTCATGAGGAGTCTGATGTGGTAAGGTCCCAGATGTGATTGAAGACACTAGAGTTCTTGTCTTATGGAATGATTTCTTTGTAGATGACATAAAAAATGGAAAAACATCCCATGCTCATGGATATGAAGAATCAACATTATTAAAATGAGTGATGCCCAATCTACATATTCAATAGTATTCCTATCAAATTACCAGTGACATTTTTCACAGAATTAGAGAAAACAATTCTAAAATTCATAGAAAGCCAAAAAAGAGCCAGAATAGCCAAAGCAATCTTAAAGAAAAGAAAGCTAGAGGGATCAAATTACCTGACTTCAAAATATATTAGAAGTTTATGATGACCAAAACAGCATAATATTGGTACAAAAATAGACCTATACATCAATAGAACAAAGAGAGAACCCAGAAATAAAAGAAAATACTTACCAAGAACTGATCTTTTACAAGGTCAACAAAAATATGCACTGGGTAAGGATACCTTACTCAATAAATGACATTGGGAAAACTGGCTAGACATATGAACAAGAACAAAAGTGAACCCCTATCTCTCACCGTACACAAAAATTAAGTGAAGATGGATGAAACAATTAAATGTAACACCTGAAACTATAAAAATCCTAGAAAGAAACTGAGAAAATACTCTTGTGGACATTTGCTAAGGCAAATAATTTGTGACGAAGACCTCACAAGTAAATGCAACAAAACCAAAAATAGACAAATGGAACTTAATTACATTGAAAACTTTCGCACAGCAAAGTAAAAACAACAAACTAAACAGAAAACCTACAGAATAGAAGAAAATATTTGCAAACTATGCATCTAACAAAGAACAAATATCCAAAATTAATAAGGATCTCAAACAAATCCACAAGACAAAAACAACCCCACTGAAAAGTAGGCAAATGATATGAACACATGTAGCCAACAAACATATGAAAAAATGCTCAGTATCACTAATCAGAAGAGAAATGCAAATTAAAGCTGCAATGACATGCCATCTCACACCAGTCAGGGTGGCTGTTCTTAAAAGTAAAAATACAACAGATATTGGCAAGGATGCAAAGAAAAGAGTACACTTATACACTGTTGGTAAGAATGTAAATTAGTTCGACCCCTATGGAAAACAATGTGGCGATTTCTCAATGAACTAAAAATAAAATTACAATTCCACCCAGTAATCTCATTACTGAGTATCTACCCAAAAGGAAATAAATCATTTTATAAAGAGACACCTGCATTCATATGTTTATTGCAGCAGTATTCACAACAGCAAAGTTATGGAATCAATCTTTGTGTTCATCAATGGTTGGCTGGATAAGGAAAATGTGGTATATATACATCATGAAATACAATGCAGTCATGAAAAAAAAATCATGTCCTTTGCAGCAATGTGGATGGAGCTAGAGGTCATTATCCTAAGTGAAATAATTTAGAAACAGAAAATCAAATACCACATAATCTCACTTAAGTGGGAGCAAAACAATGGGTATACATGAAGATGAAGATAGAAATAATAGATACCAGGGATTTTACAATGGGAGAAGATGACAGGTGGGTGAGGGCTGAAAATTACCTATTGGGTACAATGTTTACTACTTGAGTGATGGGTTCACTAGAAACCCAACCTCATTATTACACATTATATTCATGCAATCTACCTGCTTATGTCCCCACTGAATCTAAAATAAAATAAAATAACAAAAATTATTTTATATCCTGGACAAATGTATTGATCTGCAATTTCTCCACAACTATGATGCAAATCATAAATGATCCCAAGTTTTAGATAAATATACAATAGCATAAATTTATTGATTAAAATACATTTGGATAGGCCTGGCGTGGTGGCTCAAGCCTGTAATCCCAGCACTTTGGAAGGCTGAGGTGGACAGATCACCTCACGTCGGGAGTTTGAAACCAGCCTAGCCAACATGGTGAAACCCCAACTCTACTAAAAATACAAAAATTAGCTGGGCGTGTTGGCAGGTGCCTGTAATCCCAGACACTCAGGAGGCTGAGGCACGAGAATCGCTTGAACCCAGGAGTTGGACGTTGCAGTAAGCCAAGATCACACCTTTGCACTCCAGCCTGGGCGACAGAGTGAGACTCTATTTCAAAAAACAAACAAACGAACAAACAAAAAACACTTGGATAATTAAATTGCTCTTGAATGTGTATTGGCAAGCTAAAGCAAAGTATACATATGTAGTAGTTTCAGTTTAGACATATCAACAAAAGTAGAAATATCAATGAAGAAGAAAAGTCCCACTGTATTATTGTGCATAGGATTATTGTCTTGACTAGGTCCGGTAAATATGGACACCAAATGCAGAGTATTTTCCAACTATTTTATATGACATTGGTGATTCTCCTTTTATTTTCTTTTTGCCTTATACCACTAATATGCAGGTGCATAAAAGTTGCAACATAGTTATGACTATAAGCCATAGTACTGGATCAAGAAGAAACTTCAACATTTACAGAAAACATGGATCTTATGACAGTGAATTGGACCTCAGGAATTATGAAAGAGAAATGGAGCGGACCTGGCTTAACTAAGCAGGAGATTCTAAAAGAAGTGCAATACTTCTTATCCACAGATAAACACAGTAGGTTCAGAAAGAGCTAAAATTATAAGGTTTCTTGAAAAAACCATAAATAACTGCAATTGACTTCCATGTTAATGGTTTTGTCTGAACCAGGGTATATTTTCTCTGATAGTTTCCAGCCAATTAGCTTACCACTGGACAACATTAAGTCTTCTAGGGAGGAAGCCAGCTTCTATGGATGACATTTTTTCTTTCTCATGGATACGTGATAGGTGTAGTGTTTATACGCATGTAGGTGTGTATGTGAGAAAGAGAGAGATCCAGAGACTGTAGGATTACCTTTTCTCCCACATAAATGGGGATTTTAAAAATCTATGTTTATAAGGAAGATTGATCTATAATTTTTCTATTCTTAGCTTTTCTTTTTTTGGGTTTCAATGTAATATTAGACTTTGTGGAATTCTCTTTTTTTTAATCTATGGAAAAATGTGTACAATATTGAAATTTTATTTTCCTTATATGTTTTATTTGTATTGTTAATAAATTAGGAAGGTATGGGTTTCTTTTATTGGGGAAAATAGTGATTTAACTCTGAATTTATTGGAAGTGTATTAGGGCATTTTGGATTTTTATTTTGACTGGACAATTTTAGTCATTTATAATTTATTGGATTTTATTTCTAAGATTAAATATGTGGCCAGGCACGGTGGGTCATGCCTGTAATCCCAGCATTTTGGGAGGCTGAAGTGGGTAGATCACATGAGACCAGGAGTTTGAGACCAGCCTGTCCAACACAGCAGAACCCTTTGTCTACTAAAAATACAAAAACTAATCAGCATGGTGGCACACGGCTGTAGTCCCAGCTACTCAGAAGGCTGAGGCAGGAGAATCTCTTGCACCCAGGTTGCAGCAGAGGTTGCAGTGAGCCTAGTGAGATTGTCTCAAAAAGAAAAAAAAAATGTATAAAATGTTTCATGGTATTTTTCTATTATGTTTCCTATTTTTTTTATTTCACTGTATCTGAAATGTTAACTTTCTCTTTGTTACTAATATTATTTATTTCTGACTTCTCTTAATCATTCAGGTCTTTTTTATATAGTTCCATATAATAGAATCTTTTACTATGTTGTCCAGTGTATATCAAATAACAATTGTTTTACAGGCTCTGGACCTCAGAGACAATTAGGCAATGAACATTCTTTAACGATGTTGCCTTAACAATTCATATTTACATTTGGGTAGGCTATATTTTAAATTTGCTGAAAATTGAACCTCTCCAATTAGGTGAGTACATGTAAACTTTGAACAATACGGGAGATTTAGGGGTGCCGACTCCCTGTATAGTCAGAAATCTGTGTATAACTTTTGACTCCCCCCAAACTGAACTACTAATAACCTGCTGTTAACTAAAAGCCTTGTTAATTGCAAAAACAATTAAAACATATTTTGTATGTTACATACATCATATACTGTATTGTGACAATAAAGTAAGCTAGAGAAAATAAAATGTTATTAAGAAAATTATGTGGAGGAGAAGGAAGAGGAGGAATGGGTCCTACTGTCTTAGGGATGGCAGAAAATCTGCTTGTAAGCAGACGTGCACAGTTCATATCCACGTTGTTCGAAGGTCAACTATTTGCTGTTTAGGTTAAGTGTCTATCAGTGTAATATCATGCCTCAATTAGAGCCTCCGACTCCTTTTGCCTACTTCGTAACTCCATTTCTTTTACCAATTCTTGAATTGTTTTTCATACTACAATCTATGCAATGACTATATCCATTTTCCTAAGAGTCAAATTTGTTATTTCCTTCTCCCTTATCTGCTATATCTAACCATTAATCAAGCTGTTTAGTTTTATTTCTAAATATATCTAGTGTCCTATTTTACCCCTTTAGGGGCCTCTATTGTAGTCTACCAATTTATCTTTCTGCATTAACTTTGACCCCTCTGTAAACCATGCTAACCAGTGTAGCAAAAAAGATTGCTAAGAAGTAAAACTGACTATATAATCCCCTATTGTAAAACCCTGTATTGTATTCTCTTTTATCATTACATAAAGAGCAATGCACTTTACATGGTCCGTATTCTTCTACATAATGTGGATCCTTCCCATTTTCTCACTTATTATGCATTCGTGCCTCCTCTCTAAGGTGCTTTGAACACTGACTTTCAATTCCAGTTTCCTTTCTGTCCCAGGATTAGTATGTACTTGGAATATTCTTATCTCTCCCTATTATTGTCCATGTTTTTCTTCCCATTATTCTCCGTATTTCTTGTCCTTTCTTAGGTTCGCAAATCAAATGCCATTTTTTTCTTTTCTTTTCATTTTAAATTTGGAAAGGAGAGTTTTGTTTCTAATAAAGGGTTATAGACTGCAGGATGCCCATTCTGACAGGCTGGGAAGCATAGTCTCTGGTTGGAAGCCAGAAACAGACACTTGGAGGGAAAGCCAAAGGGAACATAAATTTGTGGTGAGCAGGGTGGCCAAATATACACCTCTAATAAGTTATAGGAGAAATCACAAATATTTATGAGAGGAGAAGCATGCACATATGCAATTGAGCATCATGCCCCTTTGTTGGTCCCATGCACAAATAATGGCAGCGTTAGCGTGATCTGATGTTTGAGTTTTAGGACCTTAGATGTCAAAAAGTGAAGCAGAGGACACAAAAACCCTTCTTGGACACATTCTCTGTAGACTGGCCATAACCACTCTGTCCTCTTTTATCGGGCAAAAAAAGTAGGGCAGCATCAAGAGGTTGATTGGGATCAGTGGTGGAGTTTTGGAAAGGGCTGTTTTCTGTGTCTCGCCTAGGGAAGAAAGTCTAATGGAAGTTAGTGAGGGAGGGACTATAAATGAGGCATGTCTGACCTCCCATCCTAGGTCATGGGGGAGAACTCAGTTTTCAAGGTTACTCTGGGGCTCCCTTGGCCAATAGGAGAAATGCCGCTTCTTTAAGGAAGTCTTAAAACTAGATGGTACTTACCTAAAGACACTCACCTCCATTACATCTATCGTAGTTCATCTTATTTCATGAAACATTTGGCTACGTCACACTCCTGTCAGTGCAATGTTTGTACTATTTGTACTGTTTTCTCATTTATTCTTGTGGTTGTTTCATAGCAGCAGTTTAATAAACACCTTTGAGTAAATGAGTATGTAATTAATAGTTAATTTCTTTTAAATACTTGAAATTTGATGAATTCATTACTTAATTTCTAGTCGATGACTTGGTAGTTGTTTTTTTCTTTTTATCTTTCTTGAACACACAATTGGGGGAAATGCAAGCCCACAAACAATGGCTATAACAACATAATGACAATGGAAGACTAATAGTAAGCAGCAAATTATGCGGTAATTATGAGGTACGTGCTGTTTTTCATAGAAACTGCAGTTGACATTATAGGTTTATTTATAGCTAATATTTCAAAGAGTGGTTATTTTAAACCATATCAGAAACAGTGACTTCATATGTTCAGAATTTACATCCAGAGCTACCTATGCTACATTTGAAGAAAAATGAGAAAAAACCTGGTAGAAATTATATAATTTCCATTATTTTCAAAAATAAATAAAAATGCAAAATGACACACTACCACCATCCCCTTGCCTAACACACATTACATGTCAAAGATTCTGTATTCAAATAATTTTTAACAGTGTAAATCACGATTTAGTTTTCTTAGTTAATTGTTGCAGATTTTTTTTTCACTTATAGCAGATGTGTTCTTGAAAAATTATACCTATTGTAGAAATTTTGGAAAGAGTCCTAGAACACCCAATTATGTGAGAGTTATGGCTCATATAAGGGGCACCTACTGTTTTAAAAGGGAACATGGGATTTATAAATTTTCCACAAAGGAAGATCTGTCTGAAAGATTTAATGGGACTGGGATTTGAACAAAAGATATTTGTTTTGTTTTCTGTTTTCCTGACACTCATTTTGTCAACACCAATTAATTATTAAGTGCCACAGTGGTTTGGAATCCCAGAATAAACATTTTACCCACACCTTCTGAATCCACCTGATGTACAGCCTAAGAAGAAATTCATGAAGCATTGGGCATGTTACCAGATACTTACTTATTCTGGTCAATTTTTTAGTACTTGGAAAAGCTACACAATAGTAATATAGTTTTTCTCATTTACTAAATCTATGTTTTGTTTTTCAAGAGTAAATTAATTTTAAAAACTTACTGACATTATAGCATATAATTCATTGAATTCAATTTATTTTGTTTTTATTTGAGTAAAAGAATTTTACTAAGTGCACCAACGGATGATATTCAGCTCTGCCCCAGAATTCTTAGCTGGGCAGACTGGTGAATTGTTTGTCTCCCAAAGCCAGTCAGTAATGACTGGAGGAGGAGACTGGGTTTTCAATGTGAAGACAGCAAGGCAAGTCTTCAAAGAACATGAAAAATCAAGAAAACATGATGCCACCAAAGGAACATGAAGTGACTGTCTTGTCACTGATCCCCCAAAATAGAGCTCTACAAATTGCTTGGGAGATAATTCATGTTAATTGTTTTAAGAAGTTCAGCAGGCTACAAGAGAACAGACAGACAACACAATAAAATCGTGAAAATAATACATGAACAAAATGAAAAGTTTAAGATACAAAAATCTCTAAATATGTAAAAGGCCTTAACTAATCCCATCTTGTTTTACACTCTATCTTCTTCCTTGTGCTTCAGCAGATATCCTTCTTGTGAGTTCTTAAATATACTCAACATGGTTTTGACTCAGAACATATGTTCTTGCTGATTCTTCTGCCTATGAATGATGTTAGTGGGCGTTATAATAAATTATTCTTTCAAATATGACTTACTCAAGGCTTCCCTCATCACAGCATTTAATATAGCAGCTGCCTTTATCACTTTCTATCACCTTACTCTGTTCTATTGTTTTCTTATAGATTTTATCACTATATAACATTTTGTATTATCTTTATGTATTTTTTGTCTTTGTCAATAAAAATGTAAGCTCACTTGATATATAGCTAAATAGATAGATACACATGTGGATGTAGATATAGATATCAGTGTCATATGCTTAATACTTTTAAAAGCATCTTTTAAGTATCTCATACTGAATAGCTATTTGCTGAATGATTAATAAAGGAATGAATGAATTTTAATGTGGTGAAGAGGTGATCTAATCCTGAATAAAGAATGAAGACAGCAGTCAATTATTCTGGACATAATATCATGAAAAAAGCAACAGGGTCTAGACTGTGTTTAGAAATTGGTTACAAGATACAAGTCTCCACAAAAGTGAACCAAGATTCTTGAACAAAAGGAAAATTAAAGTAATTGGTAATAAAGCATTAAATATAAATAAAAATCCATGAGTTTTTAGAGATGAACCTATTTGCAATTTAATAGTGGATACATGAACTTAGCATTTGTCAAAATAAATGGAATTTTACAGCAAAAAGTATGAATCAATGTATTCTTTAAAAATTATTTAAGAAATTGGGAGGACACAGGATGCAATGAAAAGTGTAACAAATCATTCTAACTGTATGTAACTAAAGGTGGTAGGACAAATAGGTGCTGACCTAAGTAACTTTGGAAATGAGTGGTCTGTAAAACTAATGGCAAATAAAAACTTTACATAAAAACTATACAACATTACCCTGTGTAAATTTGTGTCACACTGGGTAATGATTAACAATTTTGATAAAATACATGTATATTGGAAATGAATGCTTAAAGAATGGTGGATGGTGTGAACAAGGTTTTTCAGTGTTGCAATGGGAGTTTACAGATAGTCAAGTGGAAGAGGATAGAAAGATCTGTGTGGCAATGGATTAGGGTTTAGGGACATCAGATGAACTCACATAGCATCTTATATAAACACTTAGAGACAAGTAGAAATAGTTGTGATTATATGCTTATACAAGTGTTAGTACATACATATATATTTTTATTCTCTTTGGTCACAGGACTGGAAGCAATGACATCCTAGTAGTAACAAGCACAGCCAGTGGCCTTATCTTACTTTTTAATAATGTTTTTCATAAGAAAAATCAGGAGAATTGGCCAAATCTAGTAGTGAAACAGAAAATATACAAAATTAGCTTGCAGTATATGATACTGGCAGAAAGTAAGAAAATTCTCAACACACACATGCAACACAACAAAAGTATTATGTCGAGGGGACAAAGAAACCAGATGAAAAAACTACCAACAGATAAGCTAAAATCATTTGAGCAACAAGTTAAATATAGTAGTATTGTATTTTAACCCAAAATATAATGTAAATTCTATGAGTCATGCTGTGATAGTTAATACTGAGTGTCAACTCTATTGGATTGAAGGATTCAAGGTATTGTTCCTGGGCATGTCTGTGAGGGTGTTGTCAAAGAAGATTAACATTTTAATCAGTGGAGTGGGCGAGGCAGACCCACCCTTAATCTTGGTGGGCACCATCTTTTCCGCTGCTGGAGCAGCTAGAAGAAGGTAAGCAGAAGAAGGTGGAATGAGCAGACTTGCTGAGTCTTCCAGCCTTCATCTTTCCCCTGTGCTGGATGCTTCCTGCCGCCCTCCGAGATCAGACTCCAAGTTCTTTGGCTTTTGGACTCTTGAACTTATACTAGGTGGTTTACTAGGGGCCCTTGGACCTTCGGCCTCAGGCTGAAGACTACATTGTCAGCTTCCCTACTTTTGAGGATCTGGGACTCGGGTAGATCCACTACTGACTTCCTTGCTCCTCAACTTGCAGATGGCCTATTGTGAGACTTCTTGTGATCATGTGAGTCAATTCGCCTTAACAAACTCCCTTTCATATATACATATATCCTATTAGATCTGTCCCTCTAGAGAATCCTGACTAATACACATGCTTATATAAATAAATGCTTGAATGGATAAATAAATAACTGGGGAGAAGAAAGAAGTCTTGTTTTCAAAAGAACTACTAATAATTTATGTAGATACTCCCTCATTGAGAGGGAAGTTTACCCCTTCTTCAGTCTGAGCTGTGAATAGTGAATCCCTTCAAGAGAGTACAGAATTATAAAAGGGGAGAAAAACAGTAAGTTTACAATGGAAAACATGACAAACATTACCTCTACCAACTAATAAGGTTATATTAACAGTGATAAGTCATGTTGTTAGTGTGTATCCTGATATGATATGATGAAAATGGCACTTCACCTTTATGGTCATCCTTTCTGAAACTCATAAACCCAATACAATTAGGACAAAAGTATAGACAAATGCAATTATGGGGCATTTGACAAAGTATCTGTCCAATAATCCTCAACCCTGTCAAGGTCATCATAAACAGGAAAAGTCTAAGAAATTGTCACAGGAGAAATAGGATGTGTGATACATGGTGGGAGCAGAGGGACGGAAGCCTCAAATAATTTCCATAAAAAAGCTACAGAATATAAGTCCACATACAAAAAAGAAAATTAAAATACAACAAGCTATAGAACAGTATATAGATTTATAAACTCAAACATTAAAATATTTAATAATTATAACTATGTATGAAGTTTTAAAAGACTAGACAAATAAATTATAGACTATTAAAGTGACAAGGCATGGATGGAAGAAAACATGTAGCTTTTATTAATGAAGAGTAATAGTGGTTTTAACCATACTTCAATAGAATGATTTAAATGATTAGACAAATATTCTTTCTTTGATTAGACAATGAAAGTTTACAAAGAATAAATATGAGAAAATTACACATAAAATATAAAAGAGAAATAAATGCAATGCATGAAAGATGATAAATATTCAGGAGGAATAGAGTGAAAAAACTTAATATACACTTTACTTATAGAAAGAGATAATATAAGCAATGAAGGTAATCAATCCTTATATAGATATTTTGTAGAATCTATGGAAGCCACAAATACTCAGATTCACACAAAAGATAAAGAAACATATATATCCAAATTTGACCTGTTGGAGTAAAACCGCAAAATACAATTAAAGAGGAAAGCTTAAAATCTGCTATAAAAACCATATTATCTGCAAAGAATAAATATAAGACTGATATTATACACTGGCATGCAGGCTTTGTCCCTGTCATGCACAGGTTCAACAGTGAGTTGAGATATAATTTTCTTTTTCTGAGTATTTTTTCTAGGACACAATTCACCCAAACAGGGATAGTAAAGACCTTGCTCACTTATAAAAGGCATCTATTGAACACATTTTAAAAAGATATTCCAGGGAAAAAAATTAGATTCACTTTATTTATTACTAAGTAGCAAGACATAAATGGCTGTTATTATTGCTGTTATTCAGTACAGTATTAGAGTGTATAACCAATGTACTAAAAGTAAACAGAAACAAGAAGGACAAGTTTTGAAATAGGAGACATAAACCAATTCTTTTTTTGCAAATGCTATGTGATTACACATAGAAACACAAAATAATCAACATTCTTAAAATAAAAAGGCTCAACATCTTTGTAGGATACCCACAAACACACACACACATACACATACACATATAGGACCAATGTAAAAATAGTAGGGTTTTTCCATCACAGTAATACACATAATAAAAAAATTCATTCACAATAAAAACAATCACCTTCAAGCATGTAAAAATTGATCTAACAGCAAACCCCAGTAATTTTACAGGAAATGTTAACTTCCAAACAGAAAAATAAGTGAAGATATTTACTATGTTAATGAATGGAAGGATATAATATTATAAGATACATAGCACAATATTCATAATGAATATAGTACAATTCTAATTAAAATTTCTACTATGAGGTTTTAGATTAATTATAAGGGTTATATTAGAATATAATTGTAGAAATTCAAATAACAATAACATAACTTTGACCAAAAAAAGTAAAGAAAGGTCTTATCCTCACAAATTTAAAGCATGTTCCAAAGTTGTAGTTAGGAATAAAAGCTCATTTAATTTTGTGGGAACAAATAAGTCAATAAAACTAAATCTAGAACTCAGGAACAAATTTGGAGTCAGAAACCCATTGAGAAATTATTCATTGTTATTAGGTAATTTAGAAAACGTAGAACAACAGAGAAATGTAGGTTGCATTCCTACATGATGCCAAATACAGTGACGCATTACAGTGGATTAAATTCCCAAATATGAGAAATATAACAATATAGCTAGTAAATTATAAATTTGAAAAAGGATATTTTAAAAATAAATCCAAAAAAACCAAACATATTAGAAAACTCTCAATGTATTTTTTGAAATTAAGGGAAATAATTTTTACTCAAAGAGATTACAGACAAAATTAATACACAAGTGATATACTGCAAATATTTTTGATCAATATCTAAATACTATGGGGAAGATTGTAGAGCACACAAGAAAATTCATCATCAATACCACCACCAACAATATAAACAAATATTGTTTTGAAAATAAGCAAAACATACTAATGAATATGCATGGAAAAGTGATTCTACAAGTGGACAAAAGGTATATAAAAAAAGAAAAATCTTTTTAGTAATGAGATTATTGCAAATACAAAATTTATATTTTATTGTTAATATTTTGCATTTATAAATGCACTATTTTTATAACCAGAAAAATACTAAAACAATAAAGTTGTTATGACTAAATATTGCTTAGATATGAAAAAATGAGGGAAAGGTGGAATTTTCAGTTAGATCAAAAAAGTGGAGAATAATCTGTCAATGTGAATTAGTTAACTGAGTATATATGTCAATACGAGATATGAAGGGCTTTGCCACATGTGTAAATTTAAATACCAACATAAACAGAAAAACTGAGCATAATTTTTACTCAATTTTTTGACTTGAAATTTAAAATGAAAAATAAAAGTGCAAAAGAAATACTATCTAGATCTCCTAAACCTGTCTAAGGAGATTTAAATAAGTTATATATAAATTCAATATAAGTCAGGACAAACTTTCATAAATCAAATATAAGTCAGGACAACTCAATCTCATTTTTTTCCAAGATGGCAGATTAGAGGCTGTTAGTGTGCCTCAGACACTTGGAAATAGCAAGATAGTGCATGAAAATCAACTCTGTGAGATTTTATTCAAGAAAGAAAATGGGAATCTGCTGGAATCATGAAGCACATTCTAGATCCAGGGAAGAAGAATGCCAGCAAACAGGCCCATGATGACAACCAGCTGATAAAAGTGAATGAAGCACATGAGAAAGGCAGAAAATCTCCCCGTCACTTGCCTTTTCACTGGAGAGTGGAGCAACCTAGACTGAAGGAGAGCACTTTGTTTCTCCCAAGCTCTAGAATTAACTTGGGGGACAGGCTATGAGACCTTTTGAGAGAAAGACACGAAAAAAGCACAGAGATTTCCCTAGAACAAGTACTGAGAAGAGGGTGACATTTTAAATTTAGGTACATACAAAGTAAGCCATTCTTTGTTGACCTGGCAGCATGGTAATGTGGGCGTTTTCATCTTGGGCCAGAGATTGGAGCAGCTGCTTTGGAGTGAAGTAGGGGTCTCCATAGCCAGAACTGTGGAAAGTACCTCAGCAGTAGGCACTGGAATTGTCACAAGCCTGGAGCAGAAGAACTGCTACATTTGTGGTTTCTCCTGGGTTGTGAGACTTGCAGATGGGGCCAGCTTGGCAACCTTGGAGCCAGTCTGCACGTGCCACTGCAGGGTGCCTCAGCCTGCTCTCTTGAGACTGTGGTGTAGTGGGGTTCTCTCCGCTCCACCCCCATGCAGAAATGCAGGCATTTGGAGCAACCACTTGCCTGCACAAGCAGCCTGAGCCACCTCACCTTTCATCAACATAGATCACAGTCCAGTGGGGTCCTCTCTGGCTCATGCTCAGGCAGATCTCCAGGCATTTAGTGCACTCATTCACTGGAATCAGCAGCCTGACCATCCCCACCCTTCTTGTGCAGAGAACCCAGTGTAGGAGGGCCTCTCTTCTAAATGCTTAAGCAGATGTCCAGGTATTCAGAGCATTTGTGATATAGTGTGGATATGTGTCTTCACCCAAATTTCATGTTAAATTGTAATCCCCAGTATTGGAGGTGGGGCCTAGTGGGGGTAGATTTCTCATGAATGGCTTAGCACTATCATCTTGGTGCTCTCCTCATGATAGTGAGTGACTTCTTGTGAGATCTGGCTGTTCAAAACTCTTCGCTCTCTCTCTCGATCCTGCTTTCACTATGTGACATGCCTGCTCCTCCTTTGTCTTCCACCATGATTGTAAGTTTCCTGAGGCCACTCCAGAGGCTGAGAAGATGTCAGCATTATGCTTCTGGTATAGCCTGCAGAGCCATGAGCCAGTTAAACCTCTTTTTTCTATAAATTATCCAGTTTCATGTATTTTCTATAACAATACAAGAACAGCCTAACAGAATCTGCTTGTGTGGTTCAAAAGCCTGAGTCACTCCAATCCTCCTGTGCAGAGATCTTGATGGAGGGGAGCCCTTTCTGTTCCATGTTCAGGCAGTTCTTTAGGCATCTGAAGCACCCACCCTCCTGTATTAGATTAGATTGTCCCTCAACCATGTGCAGAAAACTTGGAGCTGAGGAGGTTTCCCAGCTTTACATCTACACATATAGCTGGGCATTTGTAGTTACCCACTGGATTCTCCCTCAGCATTGATGTTTGTGCCAGCCATTAGGGGACTTGGAGGAAGCCTCACCAGGTTTAGCCCACTCACTGTGTCCTGTGCCCCCAGGGCCTGAGCAAGGGGCTCAGACCAGTGTATATTCCACTAACCAGCCCATTGCCTGAGGCAACAAAGTGTTTCTGAAAGTAAACAAGGATCAAGTATATACCCAGCTATGTTGGCTGCAGCTGCTCTTACCTACAGGTTCCATCTTCTGACTTGCAGGCCAAACTGCACAGCCCAATATAAAACCTGCCAAAACAAGTTCATAGGGCTATAGAAGCAAAGCCAAAAGACTTTACCCAGCAACTTCTACAGTTGTGTCCCTAGGGACAGGAGAGGGGAGAAGGAAACTACAATAATATAATAGGGAAGGAAGGAAAAATAAAAAATATTACCCACATGAAAATAATTACAAAAGTTAGAAGTGGCAGCATTTCTAGATGAGAAGGAACTAGCACAAGAATTCTGGAACTAAGAATGAAATGAAACCACCAAAGAACCACACTGGTTCTCCAATAATGGTCTCTAACCAAAATGGAAACTGAGAAATAACATAAAATATTCAAAGCATGGATTGCAAGGAAGCTCAATGATCTCCAAGACAGGTTTAAAATCATAGAAACTTTTTGATGCAATCCAGCAAATGAAGGAATTAAAAAGAAATCACTTAAGGGACTTCAAAATACAATTGAAAGTTTTATTAATACACTGGACCAAGCAGAGGAAAGAATTTCAGAGCTTAAAGATTCATCTTTTGAGCTAAACAGTGAGAAAAAAAAGAAAAAAGAATTTTAAAAAATAAACAAAGTCTTCAAGAAATATGAGATTATGTAAAAAAGTCAAACATATGGCTTACTGTCATTTATGAGATAGAAGGAGAAAAAGTTAATAACCTGGAAAAAATATTCCAGGGAATAATTGAAGAAAAATTTTCTAATCATGCTAGAGAGATAGACATCCAGATACAAGAAATCTAGAGAACACCTGAGAGATATACAAAACAAACATCATCAAGTTATGTTGTCACCAGACTGTCCAAAGTCAATGCTAAAGAAAAAATACTAAAGGTAGTTAGAGGAAAAGGTAATATCTCACAAAGAAAACCCCATCAAGTTAACAGCAGACTTCTCAGCAAATACCTTACAAACCATGAGAGACTGGGGGCTAATTTTTACCGTTCTTTAAAAAAAATAGAAATTCCAATCATGAATTTCATATCCCACCAAACTCAGCTTCTTAAGTGAAGGAGAAATAAAATCTTTTCTAGAAAAACAAGCACTAAGGTATTTGTTACCAGTAGACCAAACTTACAAGTGATCTTAAAAGGAGTTTTACAGATGGAAATGAAAGAACAATACCTGCTACCACAAAAACATACTTAAGTATACAGCTTGCAGACCCTACAAAACAACCACACAATAGACACTACAAAACCACCAGCTAACAACTCGGAAACAGGATCAAAACTTCATATACTAATATTAACCTTGAATATAAGTAGTCTTAACTCCCCACTTAAAAGGCACAGCATGGCAAGTTGGATTAAAAAAACAAGAACTGTCTACTGTGTTCAATATACCCTTTTTACATGTAGTATCACCCATGGGCTCAAAGTAAAGAGTTGGAGAAATATCTACCATGCAAACAGAAAATAAAAAAAAAGAAGGGGTCACTATTCTTATATTAGATAAAACAGACTTTCCAAAGTGTGGATCACCTGAGGTCGGGGGTTGGAGACCAGCCTGACCAACATGGCAAAACCCCGTCTCTACTAAAAATACAAAAATTAGACTGGCATGCTGGCAGGTGCCTGTAATCCCAGCTGCTAGGGAGGCTGAGGCAGGAGAATCACTTGAACCCAGGAGGCGGAGGTTGCAGTGAGCTGAGATCGTGCCACTGCACTACAGCCTGGGTGACAGAGTGAGACTCCATCTCAAAACAAAAACAGAAACAAAAACAAAAACAAAACAAAACAAAAAGACTTTATGCCAACAACAGTAAGAAAAGAATAAAGAAGGGGAAAACATAATGAAAAAGGGCTCAAGTCAAAGAGAAGACTTAACTATTTAAAATATATACAAACTCAACATTGGAACAATCAGATTCACAAAACAAGTAATTGTAGACCTAGTAAATGACTTACACTACAACCCAATAATAAGAGGGGACTTCAACACCCCTCTGATAGCACTAAACAGATCATCAAGGCAGAAAACTAACAAAGAGATTCTGAACTTATATTCAACACTGGACTGATTGGACCTAATAGACATCTACAGAATTCTCCATCCATCAACTGCAGAATATACATTATTTTTATCTGCACATGAAACATACTTCAAGATCATCCACATTTGATGATAAAAAGAGTCGCAATAAATTGTTTAAAAAAATGAAAGCACACCAATCATACTCCCAGAGCACAGTAAAATGAAAATAGAAATTCATACCGGGAAGATATCTCAACACCACTCAATTACATAGAAATTAAATAACTTTCTCCTGAATGAATTTTGAGTAAACAATAAAATTAAGACAAAAATGAAGAAATCTTTGAAATAATTGAAAACAGAGACACAACATGCCAAAATCTCTGGGTTGCAGTAAAAGTAGCATTAAGAGGAACGTTTATAGTGCTAAACACTTACGTCAAAAAATTAGAAAGATCTCAGATTAACTATCTAATATTACACCTGGGGTAATAGTAAAACAAGAACAAAGCTAACAGAATAAAAGCAATGACTATTATTGGAGCATAACTGAATGAAATTGAGACCCCTCAAATCCATATCAAGAATCAACAAAACCAAAAGTAGTTTTTTGAAAGAATAAACAAATCATTAGACTACTAGTTAGATTAACAACCAGAAAAAGAGAGAAGATCAAAATAACTAGTCAGAAAGAACAAAGTTGACATTTCAGCTGATCCCCAGAAATACAAAAGATCCTTTAAAAATATTATGAATACTCCAAAGCACACAAACTAGAAAATCTAAAGAAATGGGTACATTTCTTGAAATGCACAATCTCCCAAGTTTGGATCAGGAAGAAATTGAAACCTTGAACAAATCAACATAAAGTTCTGAGATTGAATCAGTAATAAAATCCTATTCAAAGGCACAGACCAGCTGAATTCTACCAGATGTACAAAAAAGAGGTGGTACCAATTCTACTGACACTATTCCAAAAAAATTAAGGAGGAGAAATGTCTAACTCATTCTATGAAAACAGCATCATCCTGATATCAAAACCTGGCAAAGACACAATGAAAAAGGGAAACTACAAGACAATTTATCTGATGAACGTAGATGCAAAAATCCTCAAGAAAATGTTAGCATTTTCTTGCTAACAAATCCTACAAATCTTGTTAGCAAATCCTACAACACATCAAAAAGTTAATTCACCATGATTAAGTAGGCTTTCTTCTTGAGAGGCAAGGTTGATTCAATGTATGCAAATCAATAAATGTGATTCACCACTTAAACAGAATTAAAAACAAAAACATTATAATTATCTTAATAGCCAAGGAAAAAACTCTTTGTAAAATCCAACATCCCTTAATGATAAAAACCCTCAAACAACTGGGCATTCAAGGAGCACACCTCAAAAACAATAAGAGCCATCTATGACAAACCCACAACGAATGTCATACTAAATGTGCAAAAACTGAAAGCATGCCCCTTGAGAACTGAAACAAGACAAGGATTTGCACTCTCACCACTCCTATTCAACAAAGGACTGGGAGTTCCACCCAAAGCAATCAGGTAAGAGAAAAAATATAAGCCATCCAAAAAGGAAAAAAAAATACAGCAAACTATTTCTCTTTGTAGACTATATATCCATAACTAGAAAATCCTAAAGACTCTGTCAAAAGTTTCCTAGATCTGATAAATGACTTGAGTAAAGTTTCAGGAAACAAAATTGATGTACCCAAATCTCATTTACAATAGCGACACACACCCACACAACTTACATACTCAACATTATTCCTATCAAATGACCAAAATTATTTTTTTCACAACTAGAAAAAAAAGTATTCTAAAATTTATATGGAACCAAAAAAGAGCTCAAATAGCAAAGCAGTAGTAAAAATAAAGAACAAAGCCAGAGGCATGGTATTACTAGACTTCAAACTATACTGTAAGGCTATAGCAGCCAAAACAGCAAGGTACTGGTACAAAAACAGACACATAAACAAACGTAACAGAATAAAGAACCCAAAAATAATCCTGCACCCCTACAACCATCTGATCTTCAATAAAAATAATCAATGGGGAAAAGTCCCCATATTCATTAAATGGTGCTGGGATAGATGGCTAGCTGCATGCAAAAGATAAAACTACACCCCAAGATAAAACTACACCCCTATCTTTCACCATATATGAAAATTAACCCAAGATGGATTAAAGATTTAAATATAAAACCTCAACTACAAGAATTTTAGAAAAAACCTGGAAAACACACTTTTGGTCATTAACCTTGGGGAAAAAAATTATTACTAAGTCCTCAAAAGCAATTACAAGAAAAACAAATATTGACAAGTGAGACCTAATTAAACTAAAGAGCTCCTGCACAGCAAATGACACTATCAACAGAGTAAACAGACAACCTACAGAATGGAAGAAAATATTCACAAACTATGTATCCAACAAAGGTCTAATATCCTGAATCTGTAAGCCACTTAATTGTAGAAGCAAACAAGAAGTAATCTCATTAAAAAGAGGGCAAAAGACTTGAATAGACACTTCTCAAAAAAAAAAAAAAACATACAAGTGGCCAAGAAGTATATTAAAAGTGCTCCAGATCACTAATTATCAGGATATTGCAAATCAAAATCACCATGAGATATCATCACATACCAGTCAGAATTGCTCTTATTAAAAAGTTTAAAAAAAAAACAAAAGCTGATACTGGCAAGACTGTGGAGAAAAGGGAACACGTGTAGTCCCTTGGAGGGAATGTAAATTAGTTCAGACACTGTGGAAAGCAGTTTGGAGGTTTCTCAAAGAATTTAAAATAAAACTACCATTTGACCCAGCAATCTCATTACTGGGTATATATCTAGAAGAGAACAAATAGTTGTGCCAAAAAGACGCATACACTTGTATGTTCATCGCAGCACTAATCATAATTACGAAGACATGAAATCAATGTAGGTGCCCTTCAACAATGGACTGGATAAAGAAAATGTGGTACATATACATCATGGAATACTACGAAGCCATAAAAATGAATGAAATTGTGGTTTTTTTGCAGTGACACAAATGCAGCTGGAGGCCCTTATCCTAAGTAAATTAACCTGTAAACAGAATTCCTGATGCTACATATTCTTGCATATAAGTGTGAGCTTAACATCGGATACTCATGGACATAAAGATGGGAACTATAGACACTGGGGATTACTAAAATGGAGAGGAAAAGAGTGGAGGTAGGGTTGAAAAACTAACTATTGGATACTATGCTCAGTACCTGGGTGACAGGATCATTTGTAACCCAAACCTACCACCCAGGTACTATGCTTAGTAACTGGGTGATGGGATCATTTGTAACTCACCATCACACAATATACCCAGGAAACAAACCCATATCTAAAATAATAGTTGAAGAAAAATAAGTAAAGACAAAATAAATCAATTAGAAAACCTAAAACAAGTTGGTAGATATATAGTTATAAAAATATTGTACTAATCAAAATAAATGTAAAGAGATTTAACTTTATGTATTAAAAGTAAGTGGCTATCATATTTAAAATCCTACATGTGGAACTTATAAAATATAATTTTAATAGCTCATGAGTATGAGAATTATAAAACATTTACCAATTAATACAAACAAATAATTACACATAACAATTTGTGAGATGCAAATAAAAATTTACCTCTATAGGTTCATTCATTCACCAAACTCAAGAAAGTTTGAAAAATAAACAGTTTGAGCATGTTAAGAGGTTGGTGGGAAAAACCACAGAAAAACCCGAAGAAAGTAAAAAGAGTAAAATAATAAATATAGTAATGGAAATTAATGAAATATGCAAATATATGGAAGTAAACACCTGCAGGTTTTCATTGGGCAGTATAAAAACTGCCACCCTAATGAAAATTTTCTCACTTGTTCATCTAAAATAAAATCGAAGAGAGAAAGAGAGATAATTTGATTTTGATACTTTATGGTAGCAGAAGGGTGGTGAATACAGTGTGTTAAAATGTCTTAAATGCAAAGAATACAGACCCCTTCCCTCAAATAAACTTAGAATTCTTTTTTCTCAGTATAAAAGGACCCACCTTAAGTGGGGCCACTGTGAACATATATACTATCAAGCAGAGCAGCACAAGGAACTGGAAGAAATTGAAAGTAAAAGCATGAAAAATGCTAATAAAATAAAGAATGCAACATACTTTTTTTGTCCATTAAATAAAAGAGCCACTGATTGTAAGACCCATTATCGATTTTTAATGTTATTAATATTTAAAAATTACTACTAAATAATAATTTCTCTTAAGGACAGTTATGCGCAGCTCATGCACAACCTCTTTTGAAGTATCGGAAATACAGAGATTATTAGTAAGAACAACAAGAGACTCTTTTAAAAAGATAATGATACAATAGTTTTTTATGTGTATATGGTGCTGAGCTCACCCTTCATAAATGTGGACATTTCTCAAGCCAATGAGTGACAAAATTTTCATGAAACTCAGGAATTTTTTGAGAAAGATCAAGACATGTACAGATCTCAGTTGTCATTCATCACTTTTCAGGTTATCCAGTAGAAGAAAACCCTTGAATCGCTACAATCAATTAATCAATAAAAGCAATCACATGTTTTCTGCCCAGTGGTGTGATGGTGCTGTCTTCAAATGCACCAAAATAGTCAATTATTAAATTTTCTGAAATCTTATTAGTCATTTGTGAAACAGCCATTATTAAAAAGTAAGTTATATAGTTTAAAATTAAATTATATTTAAAACAGAGGTAATAATACTAAAAACTCACTATTTTAAAAAGTTTTACCATTATCTACATGCTTGAGGTTATTTACATGATGTGTTTGTCAGGTGGAAATATCTTACAATGGTGGCAAATTTCTTTCATACTCTTTTAATAACACATTGATAGCTTCAGTTGTCCAGGGCAAGAGTCTTTAAAACGCAGACATCAGAACAAGCTAAGAATTGGGATATGATTTAATACTTAGGTCTCACCTAGACTTAAAAGAGTAAACGTAAAATATTAACAAAGCAAATGTAACTTTAACATGTGTCATATTGGTAGTTATCATAGTGTGAATACCACATAAAAAATTCAGAAATTATTCTTCCAATTTTTGAAAACTATTAAACAATTTTAGAAAGAAGTGGCTGACATCATTGAAAAATAAATATAATACAAAGGTGCATCCTTTTTGTTACACTTTTGTCTTTTTAATGTTAAAGAAAATCATCAAGTTCTGTTTATCTTAGAATTATACTTATTCATAAAACATATCCATAATTTGGTTAAGGATGCAAATGTTAGAAAAAAAGTAATATAAGCCTTTGATGAGAGATAATCAATTAAGTGGTATTCATGAAAAATGATTACATATTTTATTATTATTCAGACATTGGTGCTTCATATATTTAATATTTGAAATTACATAAAAATTATACGTATTCCATAATTTTTAAAAGTCAGTTTTAAAATTTCTCCAGCATGCTACTGATTCTGAGGCATTCGAACTTACTTGTGTTATAATTCTCACAAATAAAAGAAAGAAAGAAAGTTCTGATATGAAGAAATTTCTTTCTTATACATGCTAGCTACTTTGGGGTATGCATGTGAGTGTTAATGTTAGCTACTGATTATTTTTCATGTGTACGTTCCCATTCTACTATGACCTTTGACTTTCAAATAAACAGCATTCATTCATTCTGATTTTTCAAACAGCATAATTACCCAGTGCAAGAAAGAACATCTGCCAAATTGTATATTCCAGACAGTTCGGTTGATCTTTTCAGATACTTAGTGATGCCCCTTTAGAAAATAAAAGCATAAACAGGCTGCCCCTGGAGCTTCCTTTGTTGAAAATGTATTAAGGTGACTCACAGTGGAATATTTTCCTTCAATGTTTGTGGAAAACTAGAAGATTAAAAAGAAAGGTATTTTTGTTGCTGCTGAAAAGCAGTGGTAAAGAGTTCTAAAAATTATTTAACTAGATATGTATTTCAAATACATTGTTATTGTTCACTGGAGGTGTTTCAACTCTAACCTATTAGGTGAATACAGGGAATATAGAATCACATGAGAGAGTAACACAACTCCAATGTCACTTTTATAACTATCCATCTAGGGTCTGTGTGGGTGAGTCTGTCATATCTTTTCCTTGGTTTTGACAGCTATACTTTCAGTAGATTATAAAAGAGAAAATAAGCCATCCTCTTTGAGCTGAATGTAAAATGGGAGTTACATACACTTATAGAGTAGGCTTTCACTGTTCTATGTTTCATATTTCTTTATTTGAAATTGTAATCATCCTTTAGTAGACTTGTTCTGTCAAAATCATATCATGGTGGGTTGCTCAAATCTAAAAATGTTCAGTCAGAGACTGCTATAAAAAGTCTTAACAAATACTCTGAAAACAGTCCCAAATAACTGCTGAGAAAAAAGAATATATACACAATGTTACGACCTTAGTAAAATCAGTGACAAAAATTACTTTAGATCCTATTTTTATTTTTGGTTATTTGTATGCTATTTGCTATCTTGTATGTCTCTTACACTTACATCTTTTGAGGTTTTAAAAATTACCTACCAGATCAACTATAAATTATTAATATAATAATTGGAGCACATCATTACTAGATTATACTCTATCAATTAATTTGAATCAACTATCATTGTTTTATTTAATCCCTTCAAAGTGGATATCCTTAACTTTTAAATTTTCTAAAGGCTAACACCTGGTCTCTCTGCAGCTTAGCAATTTTCCCTCTGAATCTTTAGGGTACTCTAAAGTATAGTCATTAAATCCTATATCCCTAAGCCTTCTTCTCCTCCTTCCACTTAATTTATGAAGAAGAGTATTACCCTCATGAATAATCATATAATTTTAGCTTCAAATTTTTCCTATTATGTTTCTTTTCTTTTTCCATTTTTTAGTCCATTGAGCAGTGGTACTCTTTTTCTAAGTGATCTTTTCAATTCCTGACTCCTAACTGCAAGCCCTTACATGCTAATCGTGTGGGTGGAAATGTCATAGCAAAGAGAATCTGGAGGATTGCTTGATGAGAATATGTCTCAGAAGAGGGTGAATGTGTCTCTTCCTGGCAGAAGAGCAAGTGGCATTTGGGAGAAAGAAGAAACAGATGGTGACTCTGAGAAAAAGGACACTATAATGTCTCCTTCTCTTCACAAAATTTGCACTAGCTCAGCAGGAAATCTATGGTTAACCATAAAAATGGATGGTCAGCTCCTAAGTGATAGTATACCCTATGAATGGACCAAACTCTATTATTTTAAACAATTACTGATACATAATAATTGTACGTACTTACAGGGCACATATAGTGTTTGAATACAAGCATACAATGTGTAGTGATCAAATTAGGTTAATTGGAATATCCATCACCTCAAACATTTATCATTTCTTCATGTTGGGAAGCATTCCAAATCTTCTCTCTTAGCTCTTGATTTCAGAAGTGTGTGTATTATAGACCATAACTAAGTTCCCTTTGTAATTGAAGTTGGCCAGAAATAAAGGTGTGCTTTTTGTCCCTAAAAAGCAATCATTTGCAGCTTATCTAAAGAATACAAAGCAAAAAAATGCTCAAAAAGAACAGAGAATTTTGTGTAAGCAGAGGTGTTTAGGTTTATATGCAGAAAAGTTTGGTATGTATTATTTCTTTTAAACTTCTTACTATGATTCTGTGGCAAGAGTGATTTTCTAACGTACAATATACACCAAAAGAATAAATTAACCTACATATCCTACCAGGTTGTCATATTGAGCAGTATATTTCTGGTGAAAATAATAAAATGGTTTAAATTTGAAATGAATACACACACATGTAAGATTCACCTGGGCATAGAATATATCCATATACATTATTTAACTCTAGGCTATACAAACAAGAAATATGGTTTTGTTGAGGAAAGTAATTTAAGTCATACTTTTGAATATAATTATATAATATTTTGATATATAATAAAAACATGATATCCCCAATTCCAATTAGCTTCAAGTTACTCTCTTTAAAAAGTGAACTGTCTATATTACCAAAGGTATAAAAGTTAAATCACTTAACCCAGTATGAACTTTTTTTTTGTTTTTTAATGTTCTAGTCTTAGATTGTATAATATTCTAGTCTTAGATTTTATTTAATTGCCACTACGGAAGCTGCTGGCATGTGCAAGCAAGGACAATCCAGTTGCCAACACACTGCAAAGTGCTTTGCTTGGCACTACCCATTGGAGAACTGTGACCAACAGTCTAGGAACTCCTCAGCCCCTCCATTACAGCTCCTCAAGAAGCCACAGAACAATGTTGGGGCCCAATGTCAGTCCCAAAGAGTACAGTACACAATCAAGGAATCATAAACTGAGCCTTGGCCCCCTAAAATCTTCCAGAAACAAAGCCAGTCAACTGAGCTCACATTGTACCACAATCAAACCCTCAGGCCATCAAATAGAATAAAAGAAAAAAAATACAAAGGACAGCAACTTGAAAGACTGAAGGAACATCAACCCACAAAGATGAGAAGGAACCAGTGCAATAACTCTGACAGTTCAAAAAGTGAAAGTGTCTTCTTTCCTCCAAATGACACACTAGTTCTCCACCAAGGTTTCCTAGTCAGGCTGAGATGGCTGAAATGACAGAAATAGAATTCAGACTATGGATAGAAATGAAGATCATAGAGATTCAGGAGAATGTTGAAACCCAATCCAAGAAAGCTGAGAATCACAATAAAATGATACAAGAGGCTGACAGATAAAATAGTACAGAAAAAAATGAAATCGACCTGATAGAGCTGAAAGTCACATTACGATAATTTCATAATGCAATTGCAATTATCAATAGTAGAATAGATCAAGCTGGGGAAAGAATCTCAGAGCTTGAAGACTGGCTTTCTATCATAAAATAGTGAGACAAGAATAATGAGAAAAGAATAAAAAGGAATGAACAGAATCTCTGAGAAAGATGGTATTATGTAAAGAAACTAAATATATGACTCATTGGCATCCCTGAAAGATACAGGAAGAATGGAAGCAACTTGGAAAACATATTTCAGTATATGACTCATGAGAACTTCCCCAACCTAGCTAGAGAGGCCAACATTCAAATTCAGGAAACACAGATAACCAATGGAACTGCAAAGCAAGTGCAGAAATAAGGTCACACACCTACAACCATCTGATTTTTGACAAAGCTGATGAAAACAAGCAATGGGGAAAGGACTTCTTGTTCCATAAATGGTGCTGGGATAACTTGCTAGCTTCATGCAGAAGATTGAAATTGAATCCCTTCCTTACGCATATACAAAAATCAACTCAAGATAGAATAAAGACTTAAATGTAAAACCCCAAACCATCAAAACCCTGGTAGATGCTTAGACGATGTTATTCTGACATAGGAACTGGCAAAGATTTCATGACAAAGATGTCGAAAGTAATGGTAACAAAAGCAAAAATTGACAAATGGGATCTAATTAAACTAAAGAGCTTCTGCATATCAATAGAAACTATTTATAGAGTACCTACAAAGTAGGTACAGAAAACCTACAAAATGAGAGAAAATATTTGCAAACTCTTCACTTGGCAAAGGTCTAATATCCAGCATCAATAAGGGACTTAAACAAATTTACAAGAAACAAACAAAAAACCCCATTAAAAAGTGGACAAAGGACACGAACCAACTTGAGCCTTGGCCTTGTCTTTTCAAAAGAAGACATATATGCAGTTGAAAAGAATTTCAATATCACTGATCATTAGAAAAATACAAATGAAAACCACAATGAGATACTATCTCACACCATTCAGAATGGCTATTATTAAAAAGTCAAAAAATAACAGTTGCTGGTGTGGTTGCTGAGAAAATGTAATGTTTATACACTGTTGATGGGAGTGTAAATTAGTTTACCCATTGTGGAAAGTAGTGTGGTGATTCCTCAAAGAGCCAAAAAGAGAACTACCATTTGACCCAGCAATCCTATTACTGGATGTTTACAAAAATTTTTAAATGTCCTTCAAAGAAAATAATATATAGACTAATTGATTTTTAAAAAACTACCTATCAGGTACTATACTCACTACCTGGGTGAGGAATCAATATCCAAACCTCAGCATCACACAATATTCCCAGGTAAAAATCCTGCATATATACCCCATATCTAAAATAAAAGTTGAAATAAAAAAACCTATTTTATTAGAATCTTTGTGAATTGCTAGTACCAAAATGGCATATATATCTACTGACTTGAATTAACTTTTTTATGTAGTAGAAATAAAATACATTTGCTTCTTTTAATTTAAAGGCAAATTAAGCTAAATATGTGTCTCTAAGATTATAGATCATATTTTTTATACATTATTTCTTTTATTTCATTTGTTTAGGATTATTGGGAGCCTCCTTTTGCCCACATTCTCTATTATCCTAAGAATAATGAATTATCTGTGGTTGGTATTTCAAACTGTACCACACGACTGAAGGATTTTCTTAAAATAAAACTTTAGGATTTGGATTTTCTTTCTACCACAAAGGCAGAGTATGTTTTTGTGTTATTTAATTACTCAGATAAATAAGTTTCTTTGAGTTAAAAACATTAAAATATTTAAAACAAAATTAAATAATACAGAATGCTATAATCTCAAGCATCCCTCCACCTGCTATGAACATTTTAAAGATACATTTTTTAAAATTTCTGGTTTGGATTTATATGAAGATGACCCAGAAATCTTTAAGTTGTGTATTTATTTATGAATGTATTTATCTATCAACTTTAGATGATACCTATTTCTCCATAGAAGGAAAAATGAGTATTCAGTGTTCTTATGCTATTCTTGATTTTGTTTCTTTCTCACTTGTCCTAACATTTCAGAGCAAATATCACCCACTAGTTACATTTCAATCTTATAATTTTATTATTAGCCTTTTTTTGGAGGCCTCTAAACTTTGACAATATTTGCTAATTACATGAACGGAAAACATTAGTGCCTCTACTTTCCCATTCACCATGATTCCCCTAGTCTATATCTTCAAATATGTCATCTGTTGATTTAATTTTACGTTTTGTACTGAAGCTTTATTTAAGCATTTATTTATTTGTTGGTGACACCTAAGTGTTAAAATCAAAAATAAAACAATCACTATAATGTCTTGATTATGCAAATATTTGTCAAGGCCATGTAAAGTGTCATGTTTCCTGTGCTATTTGTATGAGAATGTAGTAACTGTCAGTCTAATGAAGTATTTTCTATTCTTTAGTAGTTATTAAAATTCATGTAATATTTGAGTCAAACTTATATTTTAATCATGTGGCTTATAAAACAACTGATTTTTTTCTGGTGTATTAATTGCATTACTTTTCTGTCAAAATTATAATATGCTTATATCATTATACCCTCTCATGAATACTATTCATTGTTATAATGTGTTTATCCCAGGTGGGTTTTTCCGAAAAGAGAGAACTTTCCTTCTTTTTCTTCTTGTTTTCTAATAAAGTTGTTAGTTAATCTTTGATTTTTTTTTCTTTTAATGCTTTCAGTTTTTCTCATATATTTGATGACTGATGGTGCTTAAATTTAAATTTTAAAAACAATTATTTAGGTTGATGTTATTGACTTATTTTTTTCTTGATTGAGAGGACTGTTTCTCCTGTAGATCACCCCTCTAATGTAAAAAGCAAAACTTTTCACTCTCATTTTAAGAGTAATCTGTGATATCCCACAAGGTTTATCTATTTTGGCATGCTTGCTTGCTTAATATTATTGTATGGATTATAACATTTCTATTTTAGGTCAACTCATAGAGGCTTTTCAATTCCTGCTTTGTCTTGAGTTTTTTCAATTTTTTTCTTTTGAGGTACTATCAAAATTCCTGCAGAAAAAAAGATGAATATTTTAGCAAATATTCTAGTTCCTACACACCTAAAAACTGTTATTACTTTTCCTTCATAGTTTGTGCAACACTGATGTCTAGATTCAAAATTTTTTTTTCTGTAGTATAAAGATATTTCACTTGTTTTTCTATGGCACGTAAAATTTCTCATCGGTAGGCTGAAGCCAGATTCTGCTTTCTTTACAGATTCCCTAATGTTTCTTTTTATTATTTTCTCCAAAATCATAATTGATCTGACATAACTAGATTGGTGTCTTCTTCCTTCATTCTGATTGGTACAGTATCATCTCTATGATTTTAAAAGCTTACATTTTCTTCAGTGCTATTACTTCTGTGATAATTTCCTCCCTATCCATACCTTCATTTTTTTTTTTTCTGGGTCTCTATTTTAACCTCTTCTATGTATTCTATGTTATATGTTTTCTCAAATATTTTGTCAATTTGCTCTGTCCTCTGAGAAATGTATTTAAGTTTATATTCTAGTCCTTTTACAGCATTTATTGTTGTACATATCATAACTTTTATTGCCAATACATGTTTTCTTTGTCCCTCCTACCTTTCTCCTCCTCCTCTGTTTTCTTCTTCTCTTCTTTTCTTTTCCTCTTTCCTCCTCCTCACTCTTTTCTCCTCCTCCTCTTTTTCTTCTTTACTATTTGTGATGGTTAATGCTGAGTGCCAACTTTATTGGAATGAAGGATACAAAATATTAATCGTGGGTGTGTCTGTGTGGGTGTTGCCAAAAGAGATTAACATTTGAGTCAGTGGGCTGGGGAAGGCAGATCCACCCTTAATCTGGTGGGCACAATCTAATATATATATCCCATTAGCTGTGTCCCTCTAAGAAAACTCTCACTAACACACTATTGGTTTTGTTGCATTACTTCCAAAGTTTCTCTGTTTAAGATAGTTTCTTCTTCTTTTAATTCTTCTTGTCTTCTGATAAGTTCTTAGCTTTTCTTGAATTTTCTCTTTCATGTTTTTAGTTTTTTAAATATATATGATGACTGTTGGTGTTTAAATTTAATTTTTAAAAACTATTATTTAGGTTGACAGTATTGACTTATTTTGCTCTTAAATAAAGGACTGCTTCTCCTATAGACCTCCTCATTGGTGTAAAAAGCCAAACTTTTCACTCTAATTTTAAAGGTAATATTTCATATCCCACAAGAAATATTATCCTTTAGTTTCAGTAGTATTAGTTATGTCTTGTAACACAAAAGACCAAATAAAGAGATGTTCATCAGTATCTCACTTTAAAAAGTAGGTCGCAAAAGCTTTCTATACCGCTTCTGTAATTTATTAACAATTTTGAAAAATCAAGAAGACTTTACTTCTTCACTTTTTAAGTTGTTATTAAATATATTTCTTGCTTTGAACTTTGAATGAATTTCAATAGTCACCTCTATCTAAGCTCCATGAAACAAGCCCAAGACATGAGGGATCTTATGAATTTTTATGAAAATTTTACCCAGTGAACTATGAGATAAAATTTATTATCACTGAGGCAAAGCAGATGACATAAAATGTAGGATATTAAAATAGACAGATAGCAGAGTAAAATTTCTATAAGCTGTCTACAAGAGGAATGTGGTATGCAAAGTCACCAAAAAAGAATTTTCCTGTCATTAGTACAATCTGTGTTACTTTTAATTACCTGCTATTTTTTTTACAGATTATTTCACAGAATATTTTCTTTATTATATAAAGATTAAATTACTTTAAATATGTGAACTATATCAGTAAATTTTAAAAAATGAATGAACTTGAATGTAAAATATTATTACAAAACAAGACTCATTAAAGATACCTTCTTGCCAATAAAATATTTTTTTGGTATTTTTTTAGAGATGATGTCACTGTAAATAAGCAGAAAGAAGAGAAAAAAGAAAACATTATGAAAAAAATATTGTGCTGTGATTTTCTACTGAATTGGTATAGCAGAGAAGTGTGCTATATAATGTACATCCTATTGTGGGTTTGACAAGAAAGCAGATTATTTATTTGGATTTTTCTTTTCTCTTTCTTTTTTCTTTTTTTTTCTTTTTTTTTTACTATTAAAGACTTCCTACAAATAATTAAGTCCAAATAATTTATTATAAAATATCCATCATCAAAATATTGAAATAAAATCATAAAGATATGTCATTAGGAGGTCACCTAGTACAGTTTTAACATTTATCTATAATAATCTAAAGCAAGGTTTTTTTCCAAAATGTTTCACATTAAAAGTTTCTATCAATTTAATTATGATATGGTTAGTTTATGTTTTATGGTTTTATGTATGCTAAATTACATTTTCCTTATTGGCTTTTGAAACAGAATCTATGAAATAATATAATAATACAGTTGGAAAGGGTCTTACAAATCTTCAGTATCAAACTCTCAATGCTTTTGTACCATCTACAGCCTCTAAAACATGTTTCTAATGAGTAAAACACATTTGTGTTTTTCAGTTCATTCATGTCTTTAAAATTTGACTGTGCAAAATATATTTTTTAAAAATTGTTATCAATATAGTTTTACCGCAAGATTTTTATGAGGAATATACTTAATTATTAGCTTCTTTCTCTCACACTTTGATCTGATTCTGCCATTCAATAAAATTGCAACGCTTGGATAAACATACATAAGTATTAGAAGGCATAGGCTCCTACTTATAATGATTAACAAATGAATAACTGTTATTTCCTCCTCGCTATTTTTTCAATAATAATTTCTTATTGATTGTAACTAGTAAATTATGCCCTGTAATTGATATTGCAGACATCATTTGCTATAATAACTTGCCAAATATTAATGAGAATATTGTTTTGTTTTGGCATCCCATTTTTTCTAGAAACTTAAAGGTATCATAGATGATCAATCATTTCTTCAGCAAGTATTTATTGAGCACTCACTACCTGCTCTGCACCTTGTAAACTGCACTCTAAAAATAAAGTATGAATTACTGATTTGCCTATATCCTTTTGGAGGAATATTACAGAAACCATCTGTGCTAAAATTATCTGAGCTTTTTATGATTTGTAAAAGAAGAAAAAAATGTGGAAGTAGAGTCTCTGTTAAATGACATTCAACCTAAAATTGCTAACATTTAATTAATATTGTATAACATTTAATGTTGGAAGATGCATTTGTAGTGATTTACATCCACATGACACTGCATAAAATCTACTGGTACCTTTATCCACATTCAATTTCTGCTTTTATGTTATCTGTATATATTTAAATTCAACTGTATGTACATTTTGGTATTAAAATTGTTTCTATATTTTTAATTCCTTTTTGAAAACCATAAAAGTTTTGACATTAAACTTAGGGAAATTATTTCTTGAGCAATAATTTGATCAGAATAACATTTTTTTGTAATTCATTTACAGATAAAATACTGGCCATCCTGAAAAATATATTGTTTATGTTGTTTCAATAACGAAGTTCACATAGCACTGTGATTCATTTGTATTATTTTGGCAAGCATTGTTACAAACATCACTCAAGTATCTTTTTTTTTGATAGACACTACTTTAATAAGATACAGGGGATTAATTCAATACATTTTTAAGTAGTTTAAGTAGTAGTTTTAAGTGTAAGAGACTGAAGAAAAATATGTAAAGTTAACTTTTAACATGTAAGACAAGTCTTGAAGTGGAATATGCTAAAATGAGGTTTATTGCTAAGCAGTATCATTTATATTGGACTTGGTCATTTTTTTCCCCTTTCAAAGTATAAAAAGAACTTGTTGAAGATATGTATTTGTCTTTTTTCATTTTTTAAATCAAGAGAATATCAATATCTGGTTTGTGTTTTTGTAAGTTCAGTCTAGCTGCTGCTTTGAGAGAGGAGTAGAGTAAGTACAGGTTAGCGCTCAGATATTCCAATAAGGGAACTAAAACAGAGTAGTCAAGAAAAGATGAAGGCTTGTGTTAACATGTAAGTAATTAATTTTCAGATAAGAAGACAAATTTGAGTTATATTTTGAGTTTATCAGAAAGATGAATAGGCATTTTGTTTCTGAATTTAGTAACTGCTTTAAAATCTTCACTAATAGTTAAAATTCAATGCTTGAAAATAATATGTATGTATGTACCTACACACCTGAAAAGTGGAAAATTTAGAGTTCCTAATGAATATTTTAATTTGGACAAGTCTATAAGACATCCAAGAAGATATGTCAAAAATGTATTGTAGTTGAAAATATGAATCTGAACTGAAATCAAGTATTTGAGCTCAGAAATCAGAGCTTCTAAAATGGAAGTAATACAAAAAGCACTAAAAATAATAATGCCTTTTTAGGAGTGTGGTTAAAAAAAAAAGTCACAGATCTAATCCAGAAAAGGTCTTAGAGTTGTGGAGTGGAAGAGGATACCCAAAATAAAATTTAGATTGTCATGAGAGATAAGCGGAAAAATAGATTGTGATATTAAGAAATCAATGGGGGGGGGTTAATTACAATAACAAAGTATGTCCATGAATATATTTTAGAAAGGGCATGGCTTAAGAAACTGCAATTTCAATGGAATGTTAGAGAACGATACACATTTGTAGAATGTTGAGGATTGAGTTGTAGATAAATTGTAGTAAAATAAATTGTAGATAAGTTGTAGTAAGTCTTGTAAACATCTCTTTCAAGTGTGTGTGTAGGTGGAGGAATTTGGTGACACATGTTACTGAGGAGATAGGTAAGGAGTGACATCCTTGAATAGGGTACAGTAGATAATATCAAAGCCAAAAGTAAAGAACAAATTAGATGAAAACATTGAAGTTAGTTTATTCTTTGCAATGGGAAGAATGGGTTCTACTCAGGCAGTCTTTTAGTGTGAGTGTGAGTATAAAAAATTACCAACTGTAAATGATGATACAGAGTTTTATATAAGTGGAAAATGGAAATAATGCAAAGTAGTCGCCCCAAGAAAAAAGCTAACAGCTTTTTAGGAAATGTTGTGAGATTAAAGCTGTCATCTAAGTTGAGATTTTTGTTTGTCAACATGTGGAACGGGTGTACAGATAGGTTCAACTGTCATGGAGATTTTTAGGCAAGATAGCTGGAAAGGGAGGAAAAGAGTATGAGAAGAGGAATGAGAGAAAAGCAGAAAAGGGGAAAGAAGTGAAGAGAAGAAGAGAAAAGAAAGAGAGGGAAGGAAAAAGAAGAGTTTTGTATATTTGAAAATGAATTATTAAGAACAAGCCATTCCATACGCACACTGGATAAGGAGGACAGAGAAGACTCACACTGTCTCTGAGACAGTTTTGGAAGCATTAAAATCAAGTACTCAAGAAGGTCATGCAGCAGTGGTGCACAAAATTATGTAAGATGAAGAGTGAAGTTGGAGGTGTATTCTTGCAGCAGAAAGTAGAAATAAGGCATCAGGGATTGAGCAGTTTTTGGTGTCAAAAAAGTTTAGATCATTGAGATTCAATAGAAATAAAATTTAAATATATGAGCCAGTTTTACAACTTGTGGCAGCCACATTAAGAAAGTAAAAAGAAACAATGAAATAAGTTTTACAATATGTTTTAAAGAATATATCAGGACTATTATTTCAACATTCCATCTATATAAAAGAAATGAAACAATCTACATTGTTTTAGTCATACTAAATCTTTCATATCCATTGTATATTTTATACTCATTATATCTCAATTCTAAAAAAAAAATTACAAATACTTTATCTGTACTTTAGTTTTATAGTAAAGTTGAAATAGGCCGGCACGCGATGGCTCATGCCTGTAATCCCAGCACTTTGTGAGGCTGAGGTGGGTGGATCACTTTAGTCCAGGAATTTGAGACCAGCCTGGTTAACATGGTGAACCCTGTCTCTACTAAAAATACAAAAATTAGCTGGGGGTGGTGGTGCGTGCCTGTAATCCCAGCTACTTGGGAGGCTAAGGCAGGGGAATCACTTGAACCCAGGAGGTGGAAGTTGCAGTGATCCGAGATCAGGCCACTGCACTCCAGCCTGGGTGACAGAGTGAGACCCCATCTCAAAAAAAAAAAAAAAAAATCTATTTACTTGCCAAAATCACTCTAAATATTTATATATACTAATCACTGAATAAACTGTCAAAATTTGTGTTTTAGCATTCATATATTATGCAACTGTTTTATCTATTTGGAAGAATTGGTTTGACTTTGGAGGAAAAGCATGTCTGTTATTTAATCTCAAAATTAAAAACATTTAATTCAAAGATCTATTTTATAAGTTGAAGAATGACTCTAATCTTGAAATGGTTCATAGCATTTGGGCAAATGTGCTGAAAGTTTATAATAACTGTATCTAAGACACCTTTCACTGATGATACTTTAGAAAACACAGTAAAAATAGTTTTAAGATTTCTTAGGCCATAATGTGAAACAATAAGGAAATATCAAAATATCAGGGACTTATTTCAAAATCCCAATATATATATAGATGTTTGATTTGTTATATCTGGAGCATGATCCATGAGGATAGAAACTATTTTATTTTTATATTTAAGATTTAAGTTATTTGTCAGATGTAGAAGCTACTAAAAATATATGTGATAGTTTGATTTTTGAGGCCAAAATTATACATTTCTTAACAAATTGAAAGTCCTTTGATACAAAACATAAATTATTAATTACAGTGTCTCATAGTACATGACTCATAGAGCTGAAAAATATATATGAAATTTTTCAAATTTTAAATTAATTGAACTTTGATGTTAGGAAAGTCTTCTATGAGCAGTTGTTTGGTGACATCTCAAGACATTTCACTCTTTAAAAAATATCATTTTTTATTATATTTCTCATAATTTTCAAACAAAATTTCTGCTACTGAAATGATAATTTACCATGTTTTCAACCAAAAATATCTATATGTGTGCATGTGTGTGTGTGTGTGTGTGTATAGGAATCAAAGTCCTTTATACAGTCTGAGCTGCAAGCTCAAAATCCCTTAAAACTGAAGTTATTGTTTGACATTTAATTCTGATTTTAAGTGATTAATTTTATTAAATGTTTTTTTCTTGAGAGAAAATATCTAATACAACTTACTCTGAATTTACAATAAGTATGTTTATTATATACTTTATTATCTTTTAAAATATTTTTATACAATAAGGAGATTTTCATTCTGCTAGAGAAAATTGCAAGTTATATACATTGTGAAATCTGAAAAAAACAAAAACAAAAACAATTTTTCCAACCTCTTTTTGTCTTTCCTATTTTAGTTGCAGTACTAGATTCTGCATTCTCCACTCAAGTCTACATTATTAGTGTGCTCTGGTTTTAAACTTTAAAAAAGTCTATAAAATGCCAAAGCTATTCAATGAGGAAAGAAACAATGTTGGAAAAGCTGGGTATCCATGTGCCAAAGAATAAAGTTGCACCTTTGTTTTACACCATATATAAAAAGGACTAAAGACCTAATTGTAAGACCTCAAACTACAAAATTTCTAGAAGAAAACAAAGGGAAAATTTTGACCACACTGGATGTGGCAATGAATTATTGGATATAATACCAGAAGCACAGGAAGCAAAAGCAAAAATAGATAACTAGGACTATATCAAGTTTTAAAATATTTCTGCATCCATGGACACAATCAAAATGTAAAAGGCAAACTACAGAATAGGAGAAAATATTTACAAATCATGTATCTAAAAATAGATATCTGAAGTAGAATTCACAAAAATAAAAAGTCCAATGATGGTCAGCAGGTCTTGCTGATGAAGAGAGAGAGAGAGAGAGACAGAGACAGAGAGACAGAGAGAGAGAGACAGAGAGAGAGAAAAGAGAAAAAGGGAGCTGTTATTTAATGAGTATAGGGTTTCAGATTTGCAATATTTAAAAGTTCTGGAGATCTGTTTTACAACAATACAAATACATACTTAGCACTACTAAACTCTACACTTAAAAATGGTTAAGATGGTAAATTTTATGTGTTTACAATAAAAACAAAAGTGATACAACAAAATGAGACTAAAACATATCTCTCAATATCTACAAAAGAGTGTCATAGACTTTTCAAAGCACTACCAAGATGACAAAGCCTATGATAAACATATATTTTTAAATAAAATGCCAAGACTTAAAAATTTAAGATCTATAATACTTTACTTATTTTACAATTAAAATGTAAGAAATTATTCAGTTTAATTGCCAATTACTATTGCCATAATTAATACATTACCTTGTGTTTTTTGCATAAAATGTGAAAATAAGCAAATTACACTTTACATTTATGCAAGTGTTATAGGATCTTTGGGGTGCCGCTTTTCTGGCCAGAAAACTCTGTGGCCGGTGGCTCCTTTGCCAAAGTTTTGCTGGGGCCCACCGGGCTCATTCTGCCCATTCAGCCTAGCAGGCTGTGCTCCGTTCACGTGACCAGCCTGGGTCCCACGTCTGCCAAGGGCGAGTCAGGTGTGGAGCGGCAAGCAGGTGTGTGAGAGAGTGTGGGGTCCAGACATTGTGCAGTCAGACATTCCAGCTGCTGCAGTGGAGTGGGCAGCTTCAGGTGCTGGTATGGTCACCAGCTCTCTGCAAGACTGCAGCTGGACCAGGTATACCACAAACAGCTTCCACAGCTGGCACTGGGGAACATTGTGGTGCTGGAAAGCTTGAAGATGCCAGAGACTGCAGGCTCCCTAAGAGACAGTCACAGCCCTGTCTCAGGGAGCTCCCAGGTCTGGGTTCCCCGAAGGGCTGCAGCTCTTCTCCCCTTCTCTTTGCCCACAATGTGGCAAGCAAGGGGCATGTCTCAGCCCTGTTTGTGTTACAGATTTTTTATCCTCACCATTTGGTGCATGCTGAGTTCTTGTCCTGCAACCAGGAAGAATAAGGTACGCAGACAAGTGGAGAGTGAACAAGATGAAGAGGAGCTTTATTGAGCAATAGAACAGCTCAGAGGAAACCGACAGGGGCAGCTCCTTTCCACACTCAATGTGTCCCAATGAGTGTTCAGCTCCTAGCAGAGAGGGTAGCTCCTCTCTGCTAGGCAAGTTGTCTCCATTAGTGTCCAGCTCTCAGCAGAGAGGGCAGCTCCTCTCTGCAGCTGGTTGTCCCATTGTCTGTTCAGCTCTGGCTAACCATGGCTTTTATAAGACTCAGAGAGGTGGAAGTGCTGGCTGATTGGTCTATGAGCAGCAATGGGCAGCCCCAGAAAAGGCACATGCTCCCACTCCAGTCGTGGGACTGGCAGCCCGGCCCCCAACCTTCAGGCCCTCCATGGCCTGAAGGTGGGGCCTCACCGGGACCCGCTCCCTTCCACCCAGGAGCCTGTCTGCCTCCTGCTGCTGTCCATGGTACCCAGGCTGCTTGTGCCAAGGGGCACCTGCAGGCAAGCACCAAGCTGCCCTCAGCCCTACCTTGGCTTCCCCCTCACATTCGTTAGAGCCCAAAGTCTGGAGGGGACCAAGGCGGAAGGTTGCTGGCGTGTCAGTGCTGCCCCAAGTGTGCACACACCTGGGCTGTGACAGCGCCAATTCCGCTTCAAGATTGGAGCAGGTGCCGGGAATGGGTAGAGGCCAGGCAGTGGGAGGAGACGCTCCCTGAGCCTGAGAGGACAGGAGGGGTCTTCCCGGGCTACTGAGGATGCAGAGTGCAGAAATATCAGGGTTCTGCGCCTGGTAAGGTGGGGCTCTCGCCCACTCCGTGGAGTGTGCACCATTCTGGGCCCGGCTCCACCTCCTCCCGCACCTCCCCTGCAGGGTGAGAACCGCGAGGCGGGGCCAGGGTCCAGAGTGGCGGAAGCTCCGAGCCTGGGAGCAAGTCCTGCCTGGCTGTGCAAGAGCGAGGACAGCACAGTCGGCTGCCTTGGAGACGCGGGGCACCGCCCTCGCCTCTCTACTGCAGCTAGCGGGATGACAGCGGCCACTCTGGACGGCCCGCCACTGCCATCACATGCACAGAAGTAATTTATATGGAATTAATCTATTTACATCAAACCTACGATGATGTGTTTATAGGTAATATTGGAAATAGTGTCTGGGTCTGAATAATGTACTAATGTACAACAGTACTATCTTATGTCATGTAATGGTTTTAATGGAATGGAATTCTACCAAAACAATTACGTTCTATTTAATGGAAAATTATTTCACTCTACTTTTATTTTATTATTTATATTAATTAAAATTAAAAATTTATCTCAGTCACTCTAGCCACTTCTCATTGCTCAATTTCCTCATCGAACAGTGCAAATCTAGAGTATGACTAAGTAAGTGGGTTTCTGACATGCAGATAAATGTAAGCTTTTGAAGTGTATATATTGAGTTTCCAGTTGCTTGTTGAGGTTTCTCTTTTGATATAGTATTAAGTATATAAATTAGAATAATATAATTAAGAATAATAATTATTAATATAATAGCACAAAATAGAAAATAAGCTGATAACCAGGTGAATGAGAAGCAAATTAAATAATGATCATAGTAAAGAAAACACATAACATAAATTGTTATCACAAACTATAAAAGCACAGCTATTTAGGAAGAAAAAAGAGTAGAAATGCAAATATGTCACAAGAGAACAAAACAAACACCTACTTATTCTTCTATATCTAAGAGACCCAGGGTAAAAGGAAAGGCAATCTGTGCTTAAGATGGCTGAAGACAGAGTGCCATATGGCAAGGGCAGGAGGTAGATTTCAAATATACATATGAAGTGAACATACTGAATAACACATAACCGTATCAAATAATTTTCTGTGAATTAACTTGGAGTTGCAAGAAACACTGTGAAAAGTTTCAAGAATATAGTTGCTAGGTTAAGCCTCCAAGATGCAGTAAAATGTTAGCCTTTATTTGGTAACAGATGAAGAGGTAAAAATCATATATTAGGCAGTTAATGAAGACATCAAAAATATGAGACATGCCAGAATTTTGCACTTTTAGAGTATTGTGTGTCAATGGGTTTACTGTTGTATAAAATATTTTGTGGAGATTCTAATTGCAGTTGCTGTACCAGATGTGCTTTTATGCTTGAGCAAATTAACATATTCTCTGGTACCTGGTATGCAACTATTGGGCTGACAAATGCCTTTTTCTACCTACCTGTTCGTGAGGCCCACCAGAAGCAGTTTGCTTTCAGCTGGCAAGGCCAGCAAGACACTTTCACTTTCTTACCTTAGGGGTATATCAGCTCTCCAGCCCTCTGTCATAATTTAGTTCACAGGGATCTTGAGTGCCTTTCCCTTCCATAGGTATCACACTGGTACATTACATTGATGACATTATGTTGTTTGGACCTAGACAGGAAGAAGTAGCAATTACTCTAGACTTATTGGGAAGATATGCCGGGGGGGGGAAATAAATTCTAATAAAATTCAGCAGCCTTCTAATCTCAGTGAAGTAGTTAGGGTTTCAGTGGGGGCCATGCTGAGATATCCCTTCTAAGGTAAAGGAAAAGTTGTTGCATCTGGCTCCTCCCACAAACAAGAAAGTCTCATAATGTTTAGTGGGACTATTTTTATTTCAGAGACAACATATTTCTCATTTGGGTGTGTTACTCTGGCTCATTTACTGAGTTACCTGAAAAGCTGCATTTTGAGTGAGTTCAGCAGCAGAGATCAACAATGAGTAGGCTGGGCGGGGTGGCTCACACCTGTAATCCCAGCACTTTGAGAGGCCAAGGTGGGCAGATCACCTGAGGTCAGGAGTTCAAGGCCAGCCTGACCAACATGGAGAAACCCATCTCTACTAAAAATACAAAATTAGCTGGGCGTGGTGGCACATGCCTGTAATCCAAGCTACTTGGGAGGCTGAGGAAGGAGAGTCACTTTAACCTGGGAGGAAGTTGCAGTGAGCTGAGATCGCACCATTGCACTCCATCCTGGGCAACAAGAGCGAAACTCCATCTCAAAAAACAAACAAACAAACAAACAAACAAACACAATCAGCCCCTCTTAAGGCACCATTACCTGGGATGATAAGCCATCTAACTAGTGTCAGATTTATTGTATTGAATAGTTTTCGTCATGGAAAGTACAATGTTTTATCCTTACTGGAATAGACATTTACTCTAGCAATGGTTTTGTTTTTACTGCATGTAATGCTTTTTTAAAACTACAATCTATGGGCTTAAATAATTCTTCATCGACTATCATAGTATTGCACATAACATTGCTTCTGACCAAGGAATTCACTTCACCTCTAAAGAACTGTGCCAATGGGCTCATGTTCATGGAATTCACCAACCTTAACAAGATTTCCACCATTCTAAGGCAGCTAGCATCACAGAATAGTGAAATAACCTTTCACAGACTCAGTTATAGTGCCTTCTAGGTGTCCATACCTTAAAGAACTGGTCCCCAACCTTTTTGGCACCAGGAACCAGTTTTGTGGAAGATAATTTTTCCACAGACCAGAGGTCAGGGGATGGTTGTGGGAGGATTCAAGGGCATTACCTTTATCGTGCACTTGATTTCTATTATGATTACCTTGTAATACATAATGAAATAACTATAAAACTCATCATAATATAGAATCAGTGGCAGCCCTGAGCTTGTTTTCCTCTAACTAGACGGTCCCATCTGGGGGTGATGGGAGACAGTGAGAGATCATCAGGCACTGGAGTCTCATAAGGAGTGCACAACCTAGGTTCCTCACATGTGCAGTTCACAATACAGTTTACACTCCTATGAGAATCTAATGCCACCACTGCTCTGATAGGAGGTGGAGCTCAGGCAGAAATGCAAGTGATGGAGTGCGGCTGTGAATACAGATGAAGCTTCACTAGCTAGCCCACCATTCACTTCCTGCTTTGTGGCCTGGTTCCTAAAAGGTCACAGACCAATACTGGTCTACTGCTTGGGATTTGGGGACCCCTGCCTTAAAGAGCTAGAGCAGAGATCTCTAGAAGCCTGTAGATGCTTTGAATTAGTGTTCAATATATGGTGCTGTTTCTCCAGTAGCTAGTATGTGCAAGTACAGAAATCAAGGGGTGAAAATGAAATGGCATTACTCACCATTACCCCTAGTGAGTCACAGAATTTTTGCTTTCTTTTTCCACAGTGTCATGCTCTGCTGGTCTGGAGATCTTAGAAATCTTTTAGATCTTTTAGAGAGAAGAATGCTTCTACCAGGAGCATTCCTGGTAGAATGTTTCCATTCAATTTGAAGGGCAGATTTCCCCCCAGCCACTTTGAGCTCTGATGCCTCTGAGTCTACAAGCCAAGAAAGGAATTATAGTGTTTGCTGCTGTGATTGATACAGACTACCAAGAGGAAATTGGCTAATACTCCACAAGGGAGATAAGGAAGAGTATGTCTGTAATACTGTAGATGCCCTAGGGTATATCTTAGTATTACCTTGCCTGAATAAGATCTATGGAAAACCATAACAACCCATTCCAGAAGGGATTGAAAATAGCTCAGACTCTTCAGGAATGAAAGTTTGGGTCCCTTGTCTGGATAAAGAACCACAACCAGCTGAAGTGCTTGGTGAAGGCAAAGAGAATAAAGAATGGGCAATAGAAGGTAGTTATAAGTACCATCTAGGATCACAAAAGCACTTACAGAAATAAGAACTGTAATTGTGATGAGTATTTTCTTGTTATTTTATTATGAATATTATTGTATGTATATATAAATACATATATTAAGCAAATATATTCATTCTCTTTTATATTTTATTCCCTCATCATGTAATATAAGATGTATTGACTTTGTATCATTATTTTAAGTATTGTTAATTTTACTGCATAGTATTTAAGTTTTGGAATACCAGAGGAAGAGTAAACATTACTCAAGGACTTTACCTCCTCTTTGGGGGAAGAGATTCATGCCTTTCTGGTCTTAGTTCCTTCAAGCTGCTATAATAACATTCCTTAAAGTAGTTAGGTTAAACAACGAAAATTTACTTCTCATACTTCTGGAGCCTGGGAAATCCAAGATCAAACTGTTGACATATTATTCAGTGTCTGGTGAGGGCCACTTCCTGGCATGTTGAAAGGGTCTTTTCTTTGTGTGTTTACAAGGTAGATAGGGTGAATGGGCTCTCTTGGGCCTATTTTATAAGGCCCCATTTATCCCATTTGTGATGGCTCCCCAAATCTCCATCTCCTAAAACAATCACCCTGGGGGTTAGGATTTCAACTTATAAATTTTGGGGGGGATACATTAAGACCACAGCATCTGTATAGTTTGCTTATTGTATGTAAACAGAACTATGGCTCTTAAGAAATGTCATGTAAATTTATTATTATTATTATTGTTGTTATTTTGAGACAGAATCTCACTCTGTTGCCCAGACTCGAGTACAATGGTACAATCTTGGCTCACTGCAGCCTCCGCCTCCCAGGTTCAAGTGATTCTCCTGCCTCAGCCTCCCAAGTAGCTGGGATTACAAGAGCTCACCACCATGCCCTGTTAATTTTTGTATTTTTAGTAGAGACAGGTTTTACAATGGTGGCCAGGTTGGTCTCGAACTCCTGACCTCAGGTGATCCACCAGCCTCGGCCTCCCAAAATGCTGGGATTACAGGCGTGAGTCACTGCACCAGGCCAAAAAATATCATGTAAGTTATGTAATAATGACTATAAAGTGGAGATGATCCAAGACTAAATAGCTGTTTTTAGTGCAAGCATTATATAAATCCATGTATGTTAAATCTGGACTGAAATTTACCATAATGTAATGAAAAAGGAACTGAGAAAGGACACTGAAAGTTTCAGACTGCTCCATGCTTCATCTATGTCTCACAATTGTCTAAACTATTTGAACAATAAGTATGGTTCTATAGTTTGTAAAATCTCTAATTCTTGTGAGTTTGATTTCACAAACTGAACTACTTGTAATATAACACTTTGCATTCTTCATTGGCTCTTTCATATGCAAGTTGTTCTGGGATCAATGAAGAATTTAACTTCTTCTTTCTTAAAAATGGCTTAGTGGCTGGGCATCGTGTTTCACGCCTATAATCCCAGCACTTTGGGAGGCCAAGGAGGGCGGACCACGAGGTCAGGGGTTTGAGACCAGCCTGGCCAACATGATGAAACCCTGTCTCTACTAAAAATACAAAAATTAGCTGGGCATGGTGGCACGTGCCTGTAATCCCAGCTACTTAGGAGGGTGAGGCAGGAGAATTGCTTGAACCAGGACCTGGGAGGTGGAGGTTGCAGTGAGCCAAGATCATGCCACTGCACTCCAGCCTGGGCTACGGCACGAAACTCCATCTCAAAAAAAAAAAAAAAAGGCTTAGAGTAGTGACTTTTCAAGGTTTTTGTGGTATTCGATGACCGAGATGGTTTTAATAGTCTCTTCAGGTTGACTGAATGTCAGACAGGCTTCTTCCCAACTCTAGGCCCCAGAGCTCCCTTTTCTTACAGCATTTATATTAAAAACGTGTTACTGTAAATTTATGCTCGGCTCCTTTGATATAAACATCTTTTTCAAAATATTCTTTCCATTTTTAAAACTCAGGAATGACTTTCTCAGGGATTGGCAGCCTTCCCTTTGGAATGTAATTATCAATGAATACAGTGTCCCTATCTCCCAGTTTCTGTGGGAGAGTAGAAGTCTAACTTTTTTAAAACACTTGCTCCAAGTTTTAAAGGTACTTCCTGTCATAAAAATATGAGGAACTTTACTTTTGTTTGAGCAAAGCCAATTAGTAAACAGAGAAGACCTACGATCCCCCACCTCAGCTCTTAAAAACTCTAAAGCCCACTGTTACGGCAGAGTGGAGCTCAGTCTGAGATGTGGTCTCTTTCCACATTTATAATAGGTTTCAATACAGCTTTCCTTGTACATTTGATTTTATCCAGTGCAATTTTTGCTTTGACTGTGACCAAGTCTATAACTGTAATAGCACCATTATTAGTATAGATATATGCCTAATAAACATTCAGTAAATATTTGTTGAACTTAATTTCATTTTAAAGCTTTATTATTTAAATTTTTGGAGCCGGTACATCCATGTATTGAATCACATTAATGGAGATCTAATTTCCCAAATAGTTCTACTATTCATTTGGGCAACACATATTTATGGAGTAGGTTCAATCACAGATTAGGACCAATTCATTTTAAGCATGAAGACAAGCAACTGCTCTGTATAATGACAATTTTTTCTTGTATTTTCTGCTTTATAGTTTTGAGTAAAACTGCTTAAATATGAATATAGTGTTCATTTACAAGTGAATAGTAATGGTAAAAGTTATAGTTTTAATCCTACCCAAAACAAATAGTTTAAATTTAGATATTAACAATTTTTCCAACTGTGGCTTCCTAAAGTGAAGAAAATCAGTGTATTTGCTTTGGATTTATCTGAGATATCATCAGAATAATGGATTCAATTCATGTAGTTTTGATTTAGTAATTGTCACCATCATCCATTTACAAATTTAGACTTGAAACTTTTCTTATGTCATATTAACTCTCTTTAAAATTTTCAAAATTTTGAATTATATCTGCCAAATATATTTTGAAGGTAATCTCTCTCGATGGCCACTGAGAATTAACCAGAGAATTTAAAGAGCAAAAGAGGTAGTTTAGCACAATTTTGCAATAATAAAATTTTCCACAAGGACTAATCACATTGAGCACTAACTATCACATGCTATTAAAAAAAAAACAGAAGCAAAAAATATACCTCTTTATTATATGCAATGAGTAAAATTCAAGGGTGCAAAGTGCTGTCTTCATTATATCTCTTAAAGACTTGGGTAATCACAGTCTTCAAATCTGGAAACAGGTAATTTGAGGCAGAAGTGAGACTATTGGCCCTTCTTCAGCTGTGATTTGGGGTTTCTGGTACTTGCTAAAACTCTTGTCCAGAAAAACTGAGGGAATTCACTACATCATCCAAACATCAAAGATACATGTCAGCTACATTAGTTTTACCTCTCATTCCGAAATCTTACAGCTACTTGACATCATTGTATATACCATACAGAGACTTATTTCTTATTGACCTTTTTTACCCAAACCTGCTCATAGAGGTCATGAAAAAATACTACTAGAAATTATGTTAACTTGAATGAGATGTCAGATATACTTATATCAGGATCCAAACATTACCATAGCTAGATATTACTAATACACAAAATTGTTTATACATTATTTTCATTAAAAATGTTTTACCACAAAATATGTATTGTAATGCTTCATGTTTTACTAATTTTCTCCCAAAAATTTAATGAAAAGTCACTGTATGTATTCTCAGTTTAATCTCATATATTCTTAATTTAGCCTTTCATTTTATGAGATAATTTTTATTCTTCAGATATTTAACATCACTTTTATATGTTCTTTGATTAATCAAATAATACATTTAATTACGGAAATATATGTAATTATGAAAGTGAAGAAAGTAAAAATCACACAAAATTATATGCAATATTAACATACTCTTGCTATTATTCAGAATCTGTGATTACACTGATATTTACATTTTTACATTTGATTTGATATTAAATTTCTTAGCAGATATCACATTTTATACCACATCTTTATAATCCTTCTACCTATAGATAACTATATGTTATCTAGAGTACAATTATATAGTGCAATACTATTGAAAATTTATCATATGTAACATTATAATCTATTATTTAAGAAATATTTTATTTTGAACATGTTTTCAAAATTTCTTACAAATATCATTTTCATATTTGTTTATAGTATTGCATTTCACATTGATGAAATTTTCTTGGCAAATTGATTTATTTTAAAATTTATTTTAAAATTAAAAATTATTTACATGTATTTAAATGTGATTCATTTCTGAGTATTTTTCTAATCATTTAGTTCTGGTGTCATCAGCTTCTATATTGTGATGTACTGTGGTCTACCTGTAATTGAATGTTTTGAGTCTTATCTGGGTTACCTGAGGATATAGAATGATTCTACACTGCTGGTCTGTTGGCTATTCATTGATTAAAATATTATACAGAGAACCTCCTTAGGGTGAACTTTTATAAGATAAAAGTTAAAAACCACATGAAATAATTATAAATAATATACATTTGCTTGTTAATTAATAAAACTTAGGTAGGCCATTACGTGTAATTCCCCTATGGAAACTAAAGTTAAGCTATTTGGAAAGAATACTGAATTTACTGTTCTGAAAATAAAAGGATCATTCTCAAGGAGTACAATCAAGGTCACTAGCATACCTGAATATCCTCACTTTACTTGTGTCATTTGCTGCCAAATAAACTAATATTGGAGCAGATCTTTGGAATAATGACTATATACTCTGAAAAATTCTTATTTAGGATGTTCTTGTCATATAAGCAAGAGACTTCTATACTGCTAAATTTAATGAACAAATTTTTTTTCTTTTTGTATCAGACTTTTCAGTGCTATTTAATCCATTTCAGCACATATAATATATTAACTTCTTTTGTTCTCAAAAAGTTAGACTTGGCTTCTAAGGCATTACCCTAAACTTTTGTCTTCCTGCCTCTGGCATTATTCTTCCTTGGTTTCTTATGGCAATGCTCCATCCCCATTCAAAAATGTATATTTCTTAGAATTTTTACCAGCTTAATAAATGTCACCATCACTCAATTGCTCAAGATAATTGATTTTTTGTATTTGACACATTCTTTCTTCATCTCCCATATCTAATTCATCAGCTACTTCCAAAATAACTCTTAATCTGCCATGTCCATTTTCCAGACTCTTGTTCAGCCCCAGATGCTATCAACATTCCCACGAATTACTTGAAAGCCTTCCTAACTGGTATCTCTGCTATCAAGTTTATCACTCTCAGCTTCACAATTCCCACATTATCAAGAAAGAAATCTTTTATAAATTAATTAAGTTTTATATTGAATATAACTTACGGAACTAACCATACTCATTATACACCCAAATGAAGAATGTCTCAAAAACTGAACACATACACAGCAGCCAGATGAAGATGTAAAATATTCAACACTCAGTAGTGCCCTTGCCACCTTTTAATTTTTTTGCAGTTACCAACCACTAAGGGCAACCATTACCACTATTTCTAACACCACAAGTTAGTGTTGCCTGTTTGTGGAGTTTCTATAAAGGGAATCTTTTTGTATGTATTTATTTGTGCCTGACTTCTTTAATCTATGTGGTTGTATGAGGTTTCAGTTCGTTCTTTCTCTTTGTGTGTATCATTGTCCATTATGTGCCATATAGCAAACTGTATTTTCCATTGTACTGGTTATAGACATTGGGGTATTCTTCAATTTTTCTTATTGTAAAGACTGATGCTCTTACCATTTTTGTCTGTATTATTACAGGAACATATGTGTGCATTACTTTTGTATATCTTTGCCTTTCACTCTCTGTATTTTATTGAATCATCATAATATTTTCCAGAAAACACAAATTAAATTATGGTACCCTGCTTGAAACCCTTCAAAGGCTTCTGATTTCATTAAAAATTAAATTCAAATTCTTACTAGATTTTCACATCACCTGGCTCCTGCATTCCTCAAAACCTCGTCTCATGCTATTTCCTCTCACTCACTGTTCTTCAGTTACTCTTGCCTGTCACTTCCTAGAATATAACTAGATTTGACCTTCAGGGAATTAATTATCCTGTTATCTCTTGCTGAAAATTGTCTTTTCCTTTATTCCACACATACCTGACTCCTTATCCTTCAAGTTACCACCTTAGAAAGTCATTCCTTGATACCCACAACCAAAGTAAGTCAACCCCTGTTATTTTTTAATCAGTACACCATTACACTCCTTCAAAACACTTATAAAACCTTGTATTTTTATAATTCTTAGCTAACAAAAATATAAATGACATCTGCATTTTTAGGCTGTAAGCATCAGGAAACAAAAACTATGTTTCTTTTGTTTATTTCTGTATATATAATAAATAGGGGGCACGTTAACTATCAGTTGCTTAGTCAAATTAATAGAATGAATAAAATGTAACTATTTTATGTTCCCCTTGATATTGGATCTGTACTTCCAATTTGAAGACTTCAGGACCTCTCTGTAGCCTGATATCAATACACACTGCAGAGTCTCCATTCTTTAACTTAGTTACATGAAATCAATAAGCATTATTGTAGATCTAGATGTGATTATATGTGCTATAACCATATATTTTTAAGCAATGATGAACATGACAATGGTCTTCAAGCACAGTTTAGTGAACCACATAGACAAGCCATCAAATGATTACAAGGCAAACACCATAGTGCACCTATGAATTACATGTTATAATAAAAAACTAATTTATTGGGGCTGATGTGGAGAGGAATTTACAAGAGTTTAAGCAGAAAATATCAATTTGGGATAGATATTAAAAGTGGATCTCATCTATTGCTTTTCTGCTTTAGATACTTATAAAATAATAAAGTATCTAACTTGTCTGAACTTCTATGTCTCCTCAATGTTGCCTTTTTATGAATTGAAATGTCTCCCAAAGCATTTCCCTTTTCACTCATTGATTCAACAACTATTTACTGAGCTATATAGATGAAAACTGACATTTTAAGGTTGACATGCTAGATATGGAAAATAAAATAATCATTAATGGAGATTTTTATCTCATGTCTCTGCTTCTATTTTATTTCTCCAGTTTTTAGATTTACCAGTTTTATATATTACACAGTCTAGAATTACCATTTACTTCTCATATTCTTCATTTTTCGTATAAAATTATAATTAAAATCTGCAATTTTTTTATTTTTTTCTAAATCTATTCTTGACTTAATTGGGGAAGGAGAGGTTAGAAGTAGAAAAAGTGCAATGCTTAGCTCAGAGAACCATCATTTCAGACCTACAAATATATTGTCTCCATAAATGCCTTTGATAAAATAAATAATGAAAATGCTGCTGTCTTTACACTCAGCAACATTGTATATTTACTCAGGGCAATGTCAATTTTGTAGTCTGAAATTCTAGAAGGCAGACATCCTCCAGATGTCTGAAATTCTAGAAGACAAACATTCTCCAGTCCATGCTTTGCACAGACTGGTATTTTCTTTTTGATTGAAAGATGGATCTGGAAGTTGTCACTGAGGAAATTTTATAAATAGGAAAAAGCCACTTTTCTACCCTGTAATAACTCAGGAACAACTGGAAAAATGTTCTTCAGCCATAAAAAAATCAACCTGCAGGCTAAGTCTAAGCATAAAAATTTCATCCTGAATGATATCCATTTATAAAAAATGTGATTAACTGGTAACAGTGGTCTGTAATGAAAGATGTTTCACAAACCCCACTTTTACATTTCCAACCACAAAGAGTAATATACATGCTCCATGTTTAGGTCACATATCTAAGTAATATGATAGAGTTTGCAAAATAATGTTGTTGACATTGATTTATTAATATTGATTTCTAAGCTGTAAAATATAGACGAAGCTATTTTCTATTGCTTTCTTTCCTAAGCAGATCAAAGTAAAAGTGGTGAATTATAGATTGTGAGCTGTCTTGATTTTTGATAAAATATCAGCAGGGTGGTTTTGAATGTCATATTTCATCACAGTTATTAATTGCCTTAAAAAGTGTGCATTTTCAATAAAACTTATTCAGTCACTTTACATTTAAAACATGGTTGTATTTAAAATAAAACAATGTTATATTTTTAAAAATGAAACCAGAAATTCAACACTGTATGATTAAAATGGCATAAAATAATATATTTGTTAATTTCAACATGATAAATTTAGACTCAGCATAATTATAGTGGTGTAATTATTTTACCTCATTATGATATCTATAGTATTAAACTAATTTGATAACTGGCTTTTTAAAAATGGGGTTTACATGATTAGGAAAAAGTAGATTTTTATTTACTTTTCTATGCCATGTTTTTTGTAACTTTTCAGGAGAAGAAAAAAAGTAATATGAACTTTGCTGTATCTTCAAAGATCCTGCAAAGAAATATTACATCTAACAATATATAAACACACAAAGCTCTATTCTCCTGCATTAACTTGCTGTATCCTGGTTGTTTGTGGCGTGTTACTTCCAATCTTCGTTTTATAGTTTGGTACTTAGAGCTTTGTTATTCTTCAAATTCTTTTCTCTTAGTTAAAAAAATATATATTGTTTTGTTTCCCATTTCAGTAAGGGCCTATAAACTATTCGTGAGAATTTGCTAACCTCATTGCCCATTCTCACACATTTACACAGGTCAGTGCTAGACACCAGATTGTAAGCTATGTAAGGAAAATAAACTGAATATTTTTATCTTTATGTAACTATCACCTAGTAATTAGTGAATCCTTCATTGGCATATCTCTCTAAATATGTAATGTTATTAAATTACTGTCTCATAACTTCATAATTATTAGGCCTAAATAGGTTTTGTCTGTGTGTAAAGACTTGGTTCTCTTTAACAATAATAATATCAGCTCACACAGATTTCTCCCACAGAGTTCAAAGTCTCTTCTACTTCATGTTTCTTTATCTACTACCATATGTAGTTTTCATACCATTGCTACTTTCATCACAAATATAAATAAGGGTTGGTCTGTATAAATAAGCACAATTAATCACTACATGAATGAAAGCAGTAACTTAGTTTTACATAAACGTGATTTCAAGGAGCTTATACGTCAATACATCTGCACACAAGATAAGATATCTACAGTAAATACTTGTTGCAATAAATTTCTCTAGATTATGTGAGATAATTTGAAAGTATCTCGTGCTATGCAGTTGACTAGATTGACTCCTTGAAAATCTATCACCAAGAAATTAATTGGATCCTGCATAGTTACTCATAGTTGTTCTACTTGTGTCATTAAGTCAACCAAAATTATTGGACCACAAAATGAACATTCTAGTTATTTGGTCACATTCATCTGAACGGAAATGATTATGCATTGATCAAATCAGTTTCTCTAGGGCTTGGCTATTAGGAGAACGAAAGTGCTTGAACCTACCACATTTTTTGTTGATTCATTAACATTCTATGTAGTTTCTCTCTAAAACAGAAATTCAATGACTGAAAGTCACTTTAAGAAGCAGTAACGTATGTAACACTATTTTTACAAATCTTCAAACAAAAATATATTGATTAATAATATGGCCACTTGAAATATGAGCTAGCATTTAAATAATATTTTTGCTACTTCTTTCAATGAATAACAAAGAAAATTACATTGACTTTGTCTATGTGTGTTTTCATTTGCAGGGCTATTCTTTTATTTGTAGTGTTTGTAGATATAAATTAGATGTGGTTTTGGAGGGCTGAAGGAGTCAAACTTTCAACCATTTGAAACTTGGTAATTTCAGTAGCTCTTTTGGAAAAATAAAAGATGGAGATGAAATATCTTTAGGATGTAATTACATGAGGATATTTTAATTTAATTTAAATGCCACTTTTTATTTTTATTTTTCAAAGTAGCATCATTATAGGCTCATTTTTAAAGATTGACAAATATAGCTTCTTGGAATTTACTGAATCCTTAGCATGGTCATTAGAAAAAATTCTACATAGTGTTAAGGCAAACAAGCCACAGCATTTATTTCTTCACCAGAAATTATCACTAACCTTAAGGATGGAATAGAAATTAGTGGTTTACAAACAATTTTAGTAAATGTATTCACAAAACAAATGATAGAAAAGTTAAAAAGTGAGCATCATTTGACAAATGTCTAGAAGACACCTAAGCATGTTTCTTTTCCTTGAACTGCTTGATTGTATTTGTTCCCAAAGTAATTATACTCTATTTCATTCTAGAAATTACTTGAGAAAAAATACAAAAGTAATTTGTATACTATGAACAAAGTACAAAGTAAATGTAGAATTATGGCCCATAAAGAATAAAAAGTTCTGTGAAAGGAAACAATGCCAGGGCAAGCATAAGTATACATTTAATATGTTGTGTCATTGTGTGTGATTCAGAATCAGGCTTTATACTTTGCAATGATATTTAAAGTTACCATAAAAGGATGCAATGAGATTGGAAGTTATCAAAAAATAAATAATAATTTGTTAACACTAATTCTACAAAAGAGTATGGAGTTTAGCATATATTATAGTTTAACTAAAAAAATTGAAATAGTGAACCAATTTAATTGAGACGGAAAAGGAGAGATAATCTAATTGTACAGTGTAAATGAAAAATTCCAGTTATTTGTTTCTTAGGAAATCTAGGCTTGGGAAATTCAATTCTCATTTTTAAAAGTGAGAAGTATAAGAAAAATCCCAATTATAACAAAACATGTTTGGGTGATAATACATATGGCCATATAAAGGGAAAATTCGTAGAGAAAATTGGACCCCTAAAATTATTGTAAGCCATTTCCTTGGTGTCTTCAAAATGCTTCCAACGGTCATATTTTCTACAGTGTTAAGAGTTGATTGCTAAAGGCATAGAAATATTTTTTTAAAAATTAGCCAGACAAAAACATAATAATGCAATATATATTTAAATATATGAAATATTTGGCATTGGTCAGAACTAACTAGAGAAAGTTAAAACAATGAAAGCACATGTTCATACATACTTAATTCACTCTTTACTACTATAACAAAATACCTGAGACTTGGTAATTTATAAAAAACAAAAATATATTTTCTTACAGTTCTGGAGGATGAGAAGTCCAAGATCAAGTTGCTGTCTGTTCTTGTTGCCTGGTGAGGCTTGCATCCTCTGGAGGGGAGGAATACTGTGTCGCCACAAGGTAAAAGGCAGAAGGGCAAGAGGGCTGAACCGCTGTATGAAGCCTCTTTTATCCTTGCCTAATCCCATTCATCAGGAACAAACTCATGGCCTAATTGCCTTTTAAAGGCCCCACTTTGTTATTCCATCGCATTGTTAGTACCTGAATTTTGGAAGGGACATATTAAAACCATAACACATTCAATATTGGCAAAGAAATAACGATTGACAAAAATGATTTTTTTTTTTTTTTTTGAGACGGAGTCTCCCTCTGTCTCACAGGCTGGAGTGCAGTGGCGCGATCTCGGCTCACTGCAAGCTCCGCCTCCCAGGTTCACGCCATTCTCCTGCCTCAGCCTCCCGACTAGCTGGGACTACAGGCGCCGACCACCACGCCCAGCTAATTTTTTTTTTTTTTCATTTTTAGCAGAGACGTGTTAACATGTGTTCACTGTGTTAGCCAGGATGGTCTGGATCTCCTGACCTCGTGATCCGCCCACCTCGGCCTCTCAAAGTGCTGGGATTACAGGCGTGAGCCACCGCGACCAGCGGAAGCAAATATTTTATGTGTGCTTTCAGACTGCTGTTCATGACGCAAATCAGAATGATTTACGCTACGTTACTTTGGTCTCTGTTGTTGCTTTCTCTGTCAGCTTTGCCAATCTCCACTGTTAATGTCTGCTACTCAAGAGAACATCAGGTCACATGTAAACTTCAGAAATTCATGTTGATTTCTATTAGGAATAAAATTTTCACTTTTTTCCAAAAAGCTATAAAAAACAGACCATGGGCTGAGGGAGGTGGCTCACGCCGAGGCGGGCAGACCACTTGAGGTCAGGAGTTTGAGACCAGCCAGGCCAACATGGGGAAACCATATCTCTACTAAAAATACAAAAATTAGCCAGGCGTGGTGGCGGGTGCCTGTAGTTTCAGCTACTCCAGAAGCTAAGGCAGGAAAATTGCTTGAACTTGGGAGGTGGAGGTTTGCAGCGAGCCGATATCATGCCAGTGCACTCTATCCTGGGCTGCAGAGCCAGACCCTGTCTCAACAATAACAGTGAAAAACAAAACCAGGTCGGGTGCGGTGGATCACGCCTGTAATCCCAGCACTTTGGGAGGCTGAGGTGGGTGGATCACGAGGTCAGGAGATTGAGACCATCCTGGCTAACACGTTGAAACCCCGTCTCAACTAAAAATACAAAAAATTAGCCGGGCGTGGTGGCGGGCACCTGTAGTCCCAGCTACTCGGGAGGCTGAGGCAGGAGAATGGCGTGAACTTGGGAGGCAGAGCTTGCAGTGAGCCGAGATGCACCACTGCACTCCAGGCTGGGCGACAGAGCGAGACTCCCTCTCAAAAACAACAACAACAACAAAAAACCAAAACCAGACCATGATATCACTCATTCTTGTGTTGACTGACCTTTAAATGCAAGCCTCCAGGTTTAATTATATCTTGACTTTACCGCCATTCTCAAAATGTTCTGGGCATCATCGACTCTGACATGACCTCATGGAGCAAGTGGTTCATGATAAGAAGCTAAATTTTCCCTCAATATTATTTAAAATCTTCATATTCACCTCAACTGTAAGCTGAGTATCTCTGCAGGTCACCACTTTACCTGAGCTTGTTTGTATTTCATATTCCATATAACTCAGAAGCCCAGTTGTTTTTCTCCTCCTAGATTAGTACTTCTTTAAGTTCTTATAAAAAATCTGTTGCTTTGAAGATTATGCTGACTGGCTTTTCTGCCCTTTCTGCTTTTTCGTTATTCTTATATACCTAAATTTTGAAAGTTTGCTTATTCAATATATTTTAGCAATATTCCTTTCCACATCTATCATTTTCATAGAAATCTTTATCTGAGACAGAAATTACCGACAGGTTGAATTAAATAAATTCTAGTATTTGATTGTCAATTACACAAAATCAAACAGCAGGACGAATCCTGAATTACAATCTGTGCTATAGGACAAAATATTTATATTTTATATAATGACTTTTATAAATTAATAATGGAATACAAACCTCAAAGCCAAATATTACCAAAAATGTATGGATAATATTTTCATTCAGTAAGGATCAGAGAAAGTACAAAAAATGAAGAAACTATGGTATTGTCTTAGAATTTTTAATATACAAGATTGATTCGATGTTCAGTAAATAAGCACAACAAAATTTTGATTTTTACAATTGTACCATGTCTCTAGAAGACAGTCTTGATTACATTTCTAGTAAGAAATGTGTGTGTGTATATATATATATATGTGTGTGTGTGTGTGTGTGTGTGTGCATAGACACTTACACACACCACACAGAAAGATGAAAAACTTGAACAAGTAAAATACATTTACTGTGATTCTTAATGAAAGATGAGATGATGGAAGAGTCCCATTTATTTAAAAGTAAACCTTTTAAATAACTCCAAATTATTTATACTGAATCTTTAGATAAATAATAAATATGCGGATTTAAATTAAGAATTATGATTTGATTTCCTATGTTTATAACTTTTTCCCTAAAATTGCACAGATATTAAAAATACCAGAAAATGTTGCATTTCTTTTTGAAAACAAGAGTATATACAGTCATTTAACCATCATCAAAATCAAGATTTAGAAACTCTCATATACAGCATGCTGACTATAGTTAACAATAATGTCGCATATGTGCAAAATTAGCTAGAAGAGTGGATCATTAAGTGTTCTCACCATAAAAGTATCTATGAGAAGTGACCAGATGTGTTAATTAGCTTGATGATAATTTCACAATATATTTGTGTATTTAAAAAATCACAGCGTATATTTTAAATATATATAATTTTAATTTGCCAATTATACCTTAATAGAGCTGGTGGGGGAAGAATAAATCTCAAAAGAATTTTGAAAAAGGAGGGAAGCCAGATGAAAAATGCCACATAATATGTGATTTTATTTATATGACTTTCTGGAAAGGCAAAATAATACAATGCTTATTAGAGGTCAACAAATCCTAGTGTTAAGGGAAGGAATTTGACTGCAAAAGAAAAAAAATAGTCCTTTTTGGAATAATGGGGATGTTTTACATCTTAGTTGTGATGATACTTATACTACTTTGTAGATTTCTTAAAGGCCACCAAGCTACTTAACTGAAAATGGTAATTTTTATGGTATTTACATTATAGTTCAATAAAACAATAAAAATATTGATGCAAAGAAATGTAGAAACTTTCAAATCTCTCTGTGCTCTTTTATACACAATCTCTACTTCCATCCTTGATGCCTGGCAACCACTGTTTGCATTCATAAGCATCATTTTATGAATATGACAATCTAATGGTTTTATAACCATTAGTGGAATGTTCTTTCTAAAATTAAGGTGGGTGTGGTGGCTCACGCCTATAATGGAAGCATTTTGGGAGGCTGAGGTAGGAGAATCATTTAAGGCTCGAGTTTGAGATCAGCCTGGGCAACACAGCAAGACCCTATCTCCACAAAAAATAAAAATAAAAAAATTAACTGGGCATTGTGGTGCAAACCTGTAGTCCCCGCTACTAGTGAGGCTGAGGCGCGAAGATTGCTTGATCCCAGGAGTTTGAGGCTGCAGTGAGCTGTTGTTTGCACCACTGAAATCTAGCCTGGGCAACAGAAGAAGATCCTGCCTCTAAAAAATAAATGTAAATAAATTTAAAATTTTAAAATCTCTGTAAATTTCACCATAAACCAGTTGAGTATCTATGTCGTTATTTATTTATGTATCTTTTCTTTTATTCTATTCATTATGTATCTATTATTTTTTGATAACACACTGTCATCATTAGGGTACCTTTTAGTGGGTCTGAAAATCGGGTAGTATAAGTGCTCTAATTTATTTATTCATTTACAAAATTGACTTGGCTGTTCTAATTTATTTACCTTTCAGTATAAATTTTAGAATCAGCCTGTCTATAACAACAAAGAATCTTCAAATTTTGATTGACTAGAATTGCACTCTATCTATAGATACCTTTGGGGAGCATTAACAACAATACTGAGTCTTCCAATTCATGAACATGGCATCTCTTTCCACTTATTTAGAAATTCTTTGCTTTTTGTTAAATCAGTTTTTTACCGTTTATGTTATAGATCTTGCATATAATTAGTAAGATTTAAGTATAAGTATTTAAGTTTTTGTGATAATATAAATGGTACTTTTTATAATTGTAATTTTCAAAATATATTGCATATATACACAAATATATTAGCTATTCACATATAAATTTTTGTTATGTGCTCTTTTAAGTCTTTTGTCCCTTTTTATTTGGGGTTTGTATTATTATTATTATTGAATTGCTCAAGAATTTTATTGTAGAAGCATGTATTAAATACATTGCCAGATTTGTGTATTGTTAATATCTTCTATGACTCTGAGAGCTGTCAATAACTTGGAGATCTCTCTATGCTCTCTGGCCCAAACCAGAAAAAGGGACATCATGAGTAAACTTTACTCTCCAGAGTGTCCTATCACCAACTTACCAAGCCAAAGGATATAAATATCTACCCTCTACAGCCTCATCTTATGGCAGACTGGTAACAGGAACTTATCAAAGACTTCCTCAGAGAAAGTCAGCTTCAACTTCCTGGCTCTGGCCTTAAATATTTTTTAGCAGCAAAAATTATAAAGTAAAACTCATCTAAAACAACTATTTTCAAATGAGCAATCTTTGTTTATCAAAATGTGGTGAAAAAATGGAAAGACAACAAAACTAGGAGATACTTTCAACATAAAATACTAAGAGGGTTTATTACTGAGAATTTTTTTAAAGTGTGATTATTCAGGAACAAAAAATAGTCTTCAATATAAAAATCAGTAAAATAGAATAGCACTTTACAGAGGAACCATGTCCATTTTTATTCATTGATAAAATGAAAATGTACTATACTAAACATAATTCCACACTCCCAGATTGGGCACTTTTCATTTTTAAAGCACATAAATATTTGGAATTTTAAAAAAGTAATGCACCACTGGTATGGAGAATACATTGCTACAATTACATTCTGAAAGTGTTTGGCATTGCCTAACAAAGGTGAACATGTGTATGACATACAATGTAGCATTTCTACTCCTTAGGTATATTAAAAAAGGGAATTTGAAAGTGAGTATTCTGACACATTTGCAATATGTTATAGCACTAGTTTGATGGTAGCATAAATACTGAATAAGTCAAATGGCTGACCTTATTGAAATACATATATATCTATCTGTATGCATATTTATACATAAAAATACCTCAGATAAGTGACTAAGAATTCAATATAACTGCACGAACCAGAATGAATGCTAAAAACTACCACTAGTAAAATATGCTATTCTACAACTTTACAGGACATAATTCCATTAATACAATCTCAAACTCAGGCAAAACTAATAAATATTCAGAGTCACAATAGTAAACCCTAAAGAAAAGCAAAAGGATGGGATATATATATTCAGAATATTAGATATGGCTCAGAAAGAATGGTGAGGATGAAGTTCCATCAATTTCATACAGGTGAATTAAAAGATATTGGTAATGCTTTAATACTTCATTGACATAGGTTTATAGCATATAATTATTATTTTTAATGAATATATTTTAGCTATATTATCTGTCTATAAAACACTTCTTTCCTGATATTTTATACAAATACAAAATTAATTTTTTATGACTTTGGCTGTAGACACATAAAGTTCAAGATCCTATCAGCTTAGCAGAGTGACCATACACTTTATTTTACAAACCAGGTTATATGTTTTAAAAGTTGAGTATTGTTAGTGGTCACAGTATGAGAGAAAACTGCAGCTGCTCATAGAAAACTGGGGCTTTTGTTCATCCTGTCTATTAGATATACATGTAAAAATGCTGGTAATTCAGATGGATGTAGATATCACAATGTGAGTTGAAGTTTGAGGGTGATCGTATATGTTCTTGAATCATGGGTCCATGAATTGCATTTAAGGATATGGACCTGGATGACCAAGAAGTAAGTCTATATGGAGAGGAGAACAAATAATAGAACCTAAAATGGTCCGCATTTTAAAGTTTAAGTAGGTGATAAGGATGATAAGAGAGCGTGTATAACCAGTGTTTGTGCAGGCTGAATGCCAACGGAAAGATGTTAGCGAAAGCACACAAAGATTGCGGTTCAAAAAGAGGGAGCTATCAATTAATGTGCCAAATAATTATCAGCATACAGCCAAGTAAAGATTGACATTTCCCACTGGATTTGAACAAACAAACAATAAACCTGCATCAGCAAATAAACTTTTTTCTTCAATACAGGCATTTCTCATTAGTTTAATTTCTTCCTGCAAATTTGCCGGATAGCTAATTTTTAGAAAACAAGAGTACATATTCCCTTATTTTAAATAGGAAAAAATAATTTAGTGAAAAAATCCCCATCCAATTCCCCCACATACAATTAAAACCCTTTTAACAAGTTACTTAACAAACCTGAATAATAGAAAGCATTTATAATTTCAATTATACAAATATTTAACAATTGCACAGTAAGTTTATTAAATAAAGGAATAAAGTACCATATGGCAAAATAAAGTAAGTAAAGCAATAAAGTACCATATGGCAAAATAATTTTTCTTCTACACCAAGACAACCATGTTTGCAGTGTAAATCAATTAACAAAGTAACATTTTACTATACGTAATGAATAAAATAGTATTTAAGCCAAAAAAAAAAAAACAGATTAAAAAGGAAGAAAACTTTAACTTACCAACTGAACAGTTTCCTAAGTGAGATATGACAGCCAAATAACAAGCTGCTTGGTTGCAGTTTGGTGAAATCCAGTAGACTGAAGGAGTTTTCAGTTAACACCTGAAATTTTAATTTTGTCCATTTTTAAATCTGAGGATGTTTTGGTCCATTTTTTCTTGCGTACCCAAGACTGCTAATAAGCATATATATGAATCATTATCGAAGACAAAAAAAGACATTGGTGAAAATCAATCCTGACAGCTTTCTGTGTTCTTCTGCTTAATGTTATATAGCTTTTGACATGGACAAATAATTGCATTTATTAGTATCTTCCTTCTTCTCATGGTATAATCACATTTTCTTGCTATATCAAATTTCTTTAAAAGTTCTGATGTCAAATATCATGGTTCCGCTTATTTTCCCCCAATCAACAATGAATAATATGTTGAAGCACTTTATGTTATGTTCTCTAACACACAGTTATACATTTCTGATATGGACAAGTTGTCACCAATTCAATTTCCATTTTCTGTTTTTTTCTTTACTTGCTGACTTCGATTTCATTTAATATAAAATATTCATATGAAATGTTAGAATTCTCAGCCTGCCTTGCAGTTAGTGGTGCTAATACAATTCAGTTTTCAACAAGTTACAAAATGTGAGGCTCTGGCAGATCTTCCAGAAAATTTTTTGGAAAACACCATAATTTTTACACTTCTTCCTCCCCTACCTCTTGTTCTGGTCTGAGATGTGGTCTTTAGGCTGGAACACAACCAGTAGCCATCTTGTGAACATAAAGATAGATGATATTATAGTGGGATGATAGTGGAAAATTACAGAAGCCTATGTCCCTGAAGACAATATGGAGACACCTCACCAACACTTGACTACCTGTCCATGCTTTTCTTATCTGGGAGGAATAACAACCTTTTTCTTGTTAAAATTAATACACTTTCAAAAAAGCAGTTATGGGTTCAGAGAGCACTGTGTCCCCAAATACTACCTCATGTGCACTTGATAAAAATGTACATTCTGTTTTTGTTGGTGAAATATTCTGTGTGCTGTTAGTTCCAATTGGTTTATAGTGTTGTCTAAGTTATCTGTTTCCTTATTGATCATTTGTCTGTTTTATTATCCTTACATATTAAAGAATAATCTCACTAAATTCAAAATGCTAGGTTGGTGCTTTTTACTTTCAACATTTTAAATATTTAATTATACTTTCTTTTTGCTTAGAAGGTTTCTGAAGAAAAAACTCACATAATTCTTACTCTTTCTCCTGTATAGGTAATGTGTTTTAGAATTTTTTTAAAAATCTGGATTATTTCTAGATTTTTAGATTTTTTTCAATCTGGCTTTTTTTTCTATATTTTCTGTAGTTTAAATATGATATGTCTAACTGTAGATTTGTAAATGTTTATCTTGTATGGCATTCTCTGAGTTTCCTGAATATTTATTTTGGTTTATGCCATTCATTTTGGAAACCTCTCAACTATTATTCTGTTTCTTTCTCTCTTTAGTCTATTCCTAGTATCCTAGTTTTCCCATTATTTGTAAATTATACTTCATATTTGTCCCTCAATTTTTGGATAGTCATTTATGTTTCTCGTACTTTTTTCTTTGTATTTTAGGTTTAATATTTCCATTGACATATATTCAAGCTCAATGATTCTTCCTTGGCCATTGTCAGTGTGATAAATTCAACAAAGGCATTTTGATTTCTGTTATAATATTTTGATTTTAGCATTTCCTTTTAATTTTGAGCATTTTCATTTCTCTGGTTATAATACCCATTGATTCTTGCACAGTATCAGCCTTTTACATTAGAAAGCTTAGCATCTTCATCATAGTTATTTTAAATTCCAGATCTTTACTTTGAAATTATCTGCCATATTTAAACCTAGTTATAATGCTTGCTCTTCTCTTCAAACTGTGTATATGTTTGTGTGTGTGTTTTGTTCCTTTTCACAACTATATAAACATCTGTCTCTTTCTGAATTACCTGTTCTATTTTGTTTTTCCAAATTTCCGTATCAATAGAAATACAAAACTGTCTTATTGATTGTAATTATGTAGTTATGTAGTATATTTTGTACAATTAATAAATTGCCTTCTAATTCTAATTATTCTGCTTTTTAAAAAAACTGAAATAGCTATTTGATTATATTTTCTCTTTCAGATAAACTTTGGTACCTGGGAATTTCATTAAAATTTATGTTTACCTGTTAACTGAAATTGTATTAAATTTGAGATTAGTATTTTAAAAATATACTAAATCATCCCATTCAGTAATACAGTTTATATAAATTGTCTTTTTTCTTCAGTAATATATTAAATGTTCATTAACTGTATCCTTTTTTTTGTTTTAAAGTATATTATTAGAAACGTTTTCAACGTGTTTCTTGTTATTGTGAATGGAAGCTTTTGTCCTTATATTTAGTAGCTTATTGCTGATAAATGAAAAAAATACAAATATATTGATTTCAGTTTGTTGACATTGTATCTGTTTCCCTTGTGGAACTCTCATATTAAAACTAATCACTTTCCATTTGATTGCCCTGGATCCCCTAGTTAGAAATTCCAAACTTCTGCAAATAATGAAATGCCCCTGCTCACCCACACACAAATGCTTCTACAAAATCTGTAAATACAGCCACACAAGAAGGTGGATATACTCTGGTAAGTGTTCACTGACAGAAGAAACTGCCTTGTAATCTGCTGTATCTCCTTTATGAGCCATAGGAACAAAGCTAGAGGCACAATTTCCGTGATAATCTTGGTCCATCATGTCCATTGTCATATTTTTAGTCCTGTCTGCTTATCTATTTGCACTTATATGCAAATGCTTCTGTGAATTCAATCTCCCAGGACACTGCTCAACTAAACCTTTCCATTATGCCTGTTCTGAATCGCCTACTTCAAAATCATTGAGTGACCTTATTTCTCTCCTTGTCTTATTTATAAATCATACATGCACCTCCTAGTTTTGGTGGAATCTGGCTAATCTCTGATGAATTCACCCATTTTCCCTGACTTATTCTTTGATTCTCAATAAGCAAGTTTTATCAAAATATATCTGGCTTTTAAGCATCACTTAATCTACATTAAACCTCTTCGGTAGTTTTCTTTTTTTTTTAGTTTTATTATTATTATACTTTAAGTTTTAGGGTACATGCGGACAACGTGCAGGTTTGTTACATATGTATACATGTGCCATGTTGGTGTGCTGCACCCATTAACTCGTCATTTAGCATTAGGTATATCTCTTAATGCTATCCCTCCCCCCTCCCCTCACCCCGCAACAGTCCCTGGTGTGTGATGTTCCCCTTCCTGTGTCCATGTGTTCTCACTGTTCAATTCCCACCTATGAGTGAGAACATGCAGTGTTTGGTTTTTTGTCCTTGAGATAGTTTGCTGAGAATGATGGTTTCCAGTTTCTTCCATGTGCCTACAAAGGACATGAACTCATCATTTTTTATGGCTGCATAGTATTCCATGGTGTATATATGCCACATTTTCTTAATCCAGTCTATTGTTGGACATTTAGGTTGGTTCCAAGTCTTTGCTATTGTGAACAGTGCCACTATAAACATAGTTTTCTTTATGTACACTTCATTGCACATTTCTCCACTTTGCAATCGACATTAGTTACTACAGTTGTGTTTATCTATTGGATGTCTCTGTCCCTTAATAAGACACAAGATCTAAGATGGCATGTTACATCTGTTTACTTTATCACTTTATACAGAGCCTAGCACATGGAAAATATATTTTGTTTATCTTAATTTATCAAATTTTATAATTTAATTCACATTTGTTACTAGCATTAAATTACATATGCCATACAGCAATTTTTTTCTAGATTAATTTTGACTAATATGATAGTTTTTGATATTTATTATTGGTTTCTCATGTGGTTTTCAATGCATATTTTAAGTATTGGTACCCTTAGGCATAGACTAGGTGAAGCTGACTCTCAGAGGTAACAATTATTACTCTGTCATTTCACAGATTTTTTCTTCCTGTATCATTTTTCTCTTTACACTACTTGAATGAGTTCAATATAGAATAATGCTTTTAATATTTTAAATAAATAGTACAAAACTATTTAGTCTCAATATTCTGAAATAACTTATTAGTCTGAAATGGAAATGCCTTTTCATTTCTAAAACTTAGAAAAGGGTTCAGTCCTGGGAAAATGGTTTGAAGTCATATTTTAAAAGTTAAAAAAACCTCATAAATATAAAAATTAGGAAGTAAGTATAAAGTAATAAAAGCAAACAAAAAGTTTATAGAAATAGAATATTAGTTTGAGAATTATCAAGGAAAAACAGAAAAACAATCTAGAAGCAGTCTGTCATAATTCTCTCTATATATGTTCATGAGAGGTATGATGAGTCTAACTCCGTTTAATAAACCCCTTGTTTTACAATGCTTTTCTACTGAGAAGTTAAGAAGACTACTTTTAGGGTCTTCATTAACCTTGTGCTTAAAGTTTATGTTCCCAATCTCATGGCAAATTATGTTTTAGCTAACCATTTCTCAATATATCTATTCTAACATTCTAGTTTTTCACCTGCACCCCTGAAATATGCTCCAAAGAGGACTATACTTTCCATTTTGCCTCCAGAGTCAATTTTGTAAACTTCAAACAGAGTAATCCTTTGAAAAATAAAATAAAATGATTTCATCTCCTGCTCAAAATCCCACCAATGGCTGCCCACAACACATAAGTGTTAAGTGGTTATAATGGTTTATAGTATTTTGTACGTTGTGGCTCTTAGAAAACTTTCCAATATCTCTACTCTTTGTCCTTCTTGCTTAGCCTATTTAAAAAGGCAATTTGTACTACCCCTTCCCCAAGCTCTATTCCATTAATGCATTTTACTTTTCTCTAAAAACATGCATCATTGACAGGCATGACACCAAGTATACCTTTTATTCAATTAAAAGCTTCAGAAGGACATGACATAATTTGTAAAATCAATGATTTCACACCAGTTTTTGGATCAGCACCTCCAATATAAAGATATGTAATAATGACAAGTTTAATAAATCAGTGGATAAATAAACTGCCAGTTGCTTCATTGGCAAAACATAATATGGACTAATTCTCTCCTAAATTTTAACTTGATAAAATCAATAAATGAGAAAATATTAAGGAGTGAGAGCTTAATGTAAAAATAAAAATGGAGAAACAAGTAGTGAGTGATTTGGGTTAGGTGGAATGAACAGGAGGAGGAGAAAAATAAGACCTTTGCCAATTATGATGCATAATAACTTAAAAATACAAGGAGAGAACATTGGGACTGTATCGAAAAACTGCTGAGGTTTTTGTTGTGTTTTATGCCTTATTTATTTTTGATAAAGGCTAGTTTAAATTGACTTTACAGAACTAGTTATAATACTATTCACTGACTCTTAAATTCCACATATTTTTATATACTCATATTTTAATATAAATTAAAAATTTGTCAGTCCTGGTTGTTGAAAACCTTTTAAATTTGCAAAAGCAGAAAGTGAAATAGCAAATAATTTTATGATCATAACTTAGAAAAATTGTTAAATCATTTCATAAATAAACCAAGCCATAAAACATTGTTTAAAATAACTAAAAGAGTACAAAGAATGCTATGCTTAGTAAATTAAGCTTGGCCATCCCCATTTTCTTTACTTAATGCCTCATTCATTTAGGTAGCCAAGCTAAATAAGTACTTTCTACCAAAAATTCTGATTAAAATTCTTAAATCATTTCTGCTCCAGCTCACTTGATAACTACTTTTCCAATTTTGTGTTTGTCTTGGTTATGTTCCCAGCAGGTTGTTAACAATTAATTAGCAATACTTCTCAAATGTTATCTGTGTTAGTCTACTAATTGCAGGGCAGGAAAATGGAATTTCCCTTTGTAAACAAATGGTAATCATGATCACTTATTTTAGATAAGGCAATACAAATTTTCCTTATATTTGTGTTGTTGTTACTTAGACTTACAGCCAAAAGGCATGAATTGTATTTATAAGTATTGGATGAAGCTATTCATAAGTTACACAAAAAGAATTTTGAATCATTTAGTTTTGAACAGCACCATCTCATTTTAATCCTTTCATCTTATTCTTTAGTAAAAGCAATGTAAACACATGCCTTGTGTGTGAAGGGTGTGTGTGTGCATGTGTGTATTTATATTTACGACTCAAAAGAAAATCTTGGAAGAAGTTGTTTAGATTAGCAATTATGATTCCAGAACAAGCATAAATTTCACATTTCTATCAAAAGTCTTAATGGTTATTTTTTAAAAATGAATTTGCTCATATGTTAAATATATTGTTATGATTTTAGTCAACCTTACACATATTTTAATTCATAGTCTTCAGTATTTTCTATGGTATGTACTTTTTTTGACTTGTTCTATTCCTAGCTATTCATAGAATGCTTGAAATGGAATTCATCTTATGTATTTTCTAATATACCCACCTAATTTTATAGTTGAGAAAATTTAGGACCAGGAGAAGATAATTTGAATTTCAAAAGGTCATTGTCACAGGTACAATAGATTGGCTCACTGGCATATATTCTAAACTGTTTCTAGTGTGCCTTCCTCAAAGGAAGAGGATGGAACAGTAAAAGTCAATTTCCTTCACTTAAACAATGTGTATGTTTGGATTAATTCAGGCTGGTTTACATTTGGTTGGTTAGTAAGTGTCAAAAGAGGTGGTATATAACAAGTGTCTGTTTTAATAGTTTAGATTGTAGCAACTACCATACCCCTTAGATTCAAAACCATAGTGGTGTCTACTCAGTCTCTACATTGTAGCTATGGGCATTTAATTGTGGAATGAGAAGGTAACACAGAATGGCTAATTCCTTCATGGATCTACTCTGGTAGTTGTCAGAGAATTTCCTGGACTGTCCACCCAACCATGCTAGCATCTGCTTATGTCCTGCCTTCAATAGTTTTGAAGTGTGAAAATGTTTTGTATTACCTTTTGTTCTGCTTAAACTGAATAGAATGGTTTCTGTTATATGAAACTGAAGAGTAACATGGATAATTCTCATATAGTAACATGTTTTGAGATAGGACCAGGAACTCCTAGCTAATTGCTGGTGGATAGATAATAGAAAACTAGGGGACTGGAAATGTATAGGTAAATTTTAAAAATTGTTTGAATACTGAGCAGAAATAATTTTTCTTTGTATTATTATGTAGGTAAATCTCAATGTTCTGCATTTTTATCTCATAGAGAAGATAAAACTGATACATGTGCCATTTAGCCCCTTGTTTCCCAAAGTTTTTTATGTTATGATACACATAGAAATCAATAGTATTTGTGTGGTTCACTCATGTAAAGGGATTCAGATTATCCCAAGTTCCATCAGACCATCTATGTACTTTATGCATCACACACCAGTCTACATGAGAAATCTCATTGTCAAAGTCAAAATGTTTGTCATTTGAAATCTGACTTTAAGCATCCAAATAATTACCATCTCTTACTTTTTTTTTTTAATTTTTCTTTTTTTTTTTTTTTTAAGTTTTGAGACGGAGTCTCACTCTGTCTCCTAGGCTGGAGTGCAGTGGTGCAATCTTGGCTCACTGCAAGTTCCGCTCCCCGGTTCATGCCATTCTCCTGCCTCAGCCTCCCAAGTAGCTGGGACTACAGGCGCCTGCCACCACACCCAGCTAATTTTTTTGTATTGTTTAGTGGAGACGGGGTTTCCCCTTGTTAGCCAGGATGGTCTCGATCTCCTGACCTCATGATCCGCCCGCCTCGGCCTCCCAAAATGCTGGGATTACAGGAGTAAGCCACTGCGCCCGGCCCATCTCTTACTTCTAAAGCTCACTCTAACATTTCACCTTCAACAGTTCTTAAAATCGTATCAGGACCTCCAAGTCATCAATCATTTCATTGCTTACCTTCCTCCTTTGATTAGATTAAATTTTAGGCTTCATATTCTAGCCACTCTTTTGCATACATTTTTAGCACAACAGAAATAATTTTATTAACTTCTACAGTTACTTTGTGAATGAAATTATATAATTTTAATGAAGCACTTAAATATGATCCAATACATAGGACACATTAAATAAACATAAGCTACTACAGTTTTAAGTGAGTTTTCTCAAATGTGCATAAAGAACTGTTTTATACATAAATAGGTGAAGACAAAGTATTATTTTGATCAGAATTAATCTTTATTTTTTGAGATTATTAAAAAACTTTGAGAAATTCTTTTCATTTTTCTAATAACTTGATGATATTAAAGTAGTTGTCTTATGGTTTAATATAGGTGATTTAGAGTAGAATTTTCAATATTCAGTTAAAAATATTATTCAAAAGGTAAACAATTTGTGTTGTAACAATCATTTTGTAATGTACTTTGTATGTTCTTAGAAACTATTATTTCTAATATCAAAATTAAGAACCAATAGAATATTCAGTATAAGCATCATTTATATGGGTATAGATAAGTTAAATATAGATACAGCTATTAGATATAGATATACACACGATAAAACTGTTTTGTTTTGTTTTGTTTTGTTTTGTTTTTTGAGACGGATTCTCGCTCTGTCACCCAGGCTGGAGTGCAGTGGCGCCATCTCGGCTCACTACAAGCTCTGCCTCCCAGGTTCATACCATTCTCTTTCCTCAGCCTCCTGAGTAGCTGGGACTACAGGTGCCCACCACCACATCTCTCTAATTTTTTGTATTTTTAGAACAAATGGGGTTTCACCATGTTAGCCAGGATGGTCTCGATCTCCTGACCTCGTGATCTGCCCACCTGAGCCTCCCAAAGTGCTGGGATTACAGTGATAAAACTTTTATGTTATCATTATTATAAACATAAACTATAAAAGTAATTGAGAAAAAACGTATGTTATAAAATATATGTAAAATGCTAACTAAGCTGAAATAAAGTTAGTTTTAACTAAAATTGAATACTTTTGCAAAATTACAGAATAACCTTCAAAAGTTGCCTCAATGTGCTAAATAACTGTTCACAGTTTAGTTAGAAGTTATATAATTAATAAGTAATAAATTATGTTATTTCATTACATACAACATTTAACAGATAGTCTCCTTTCTTAAATTATGGTGATCTAAGCCCAATAAAAATTTTAGTTCAGTGGCCAGGCCCGTTGGCTCATGCCTGTAATCCCAGCATTTTGGGAGGCTGAGGTGGGTGCATCATTTGAGGTCAGGAGTTCGAGACCAACATGGTGAAACCCCGTTTCTACTAAAAATACAAAAATTAGCTGGGTGTGGTGGTGCAGGCCTGTAATCCCAGCTACTCAGGAGGCTGAGGCAGGAGAATTACTTGAACCCGGGAGAGGAAGTTTACAGTGAGCTGAGGTCACACCACTGCACTCCAGCCTGGGCGACAGAGCGAGACTCTGTCTCAAGAAAAAAAAAATTAGTTCAAATATTGTATCTTGCACAATATAAGACACTTAGGAACCTTCTTAATAGCACTCACGGATCAGTAGAATCGCGGAAGTGACCCCTAGTTTTCTAACACACTTACGTTATTTCTGTCATTCTATCACTGATGACATTGATTTCTGGTAACCATAAAATACTTAAGAGGGATGAAAACAGAAAATAAGCTTTATTCACATGTTAGGAACATGTTTTAAGACTTTTTATTTACATACCTGTAAACATCAAGTGTAATTTCTTCCCTTCGATAGGAGATAATATTTAGGTAAGACTTAAAGCAAAACACGACCCCAAAACTTGTCTTCCATCATCGCTAAAATGATCATTTAAAGCCAGTCTACCTGAGCAGAACCTAATTCATATATTGCTTCACGTATTTTTGTCACTACCTGGAAAGTATGTTTAGAAACTAAAATTAAGACAACTATGCAGAGCAGACACAGGGTAGCCAGTCAAATAATAGCTTAAAACATCCAGCATACTAAAATGGAGTCACTGAATCTGAGAATAAGTTGTAAGATCAGGTAATGACAAAACACATCCTATTAATCCAAAACTTTTTCAAGAATGGAATGCTTGACTCTCAAAAAAAGCAATTTGGGTTTACTATAAAGTAAGTGTTTTTTTTTTTTTTCCATAAAAGGAAGAAAAACTTTTTATTTTATTTTATTTTATTTTATTTTATTTTGGGGGGACTCTGTTATAAATCTTTATTTTTTAGGACTTGAACACTGGCAGAACTAAATACAAAAGCAATAAAAAATCATAATATTTTCTAAAAATAGTTTTCAATTTGGGGCTTGCGGCCCCCTTCAATCAAATCATTCTGAAGATTTAAAGAGGTTTCAGCTTCGAATTTCTCAGAATAAAGACTCCTTTTGAGGGGGGCTACAGAAGCCCCCATGAACTTCCTGCTCCTTAAAACTAACGGGCAAAACAACAACAGAACAAAAAAACCTCCTAGAAAGCAAATATGACCCTTCTCAATACAGAGCTTTCCCCACTCCAATTTGTAGGTTTTCAGAGAAGACTGGGGAAGTAGGTAACAGCGAGCAAGTCATCCTGTGAGGTAGGTCCTGGAGCGAGCCCTAGAGTGGGGACTCCCAAGGAGGGCCCGGAGCAGCGGGGACTTCTCACTCCACCTCTTCAGTCTCTGATTAGCACACATTCGGGGGAGTGCTTCCACTTGGAAAAGCTTCCAGGAGGCAGCTCTTCAGTAGCGACCGAGGCACACGTGGTCCATGGACAATTTTATCCTGTGAAGCGGATACGGTTTCTCACAAAGCTTGGCCAGCACGTACAAATGTCTCAACGCATACTCGCACGTGGGGGAGTGCCAGTTGAAGCAGTGGGTCTGGAAGTGCAGCAGGGCCTCCAGGTAGCAGCTATGCCCCGTGAACGGGGCTCTCTCAGACAGGAGCTGCTCCGCCTCAGCCTCGGACGCTGCCAGCAAGGAGGCGATCTTGCGTACTGACTTCTCAATGAGGTGCCTGGCATCCAGATGCCGCTGGATCTCCTCTGTGAGCTGCCTGGAGTCCTCTAGATCGTTGGTGTTCATCAGTTTCCTTTTCACGATCATGAGGGGCACATCAGGGCTGGGGGTGAGGTCAAGGTGTGTGACTGGAGGCAGGGAGATAGGAGAACTGGCTTTGTGTTTCATACTCTGAAACTGCATCACTTTAATGTGGAGATCGTTTCGTTTCCGTACTGCATGATGTGGCTGGTATTGGTGTGTGATTTTACCAGGTGGTACTGCTTGTGCAGGGTCTGGTTAGTCAGATCTTCCACGTCTGAGTCTTCCATCCAGTTGACGCTGTACCAGTCCCCCAGGTACGTCGACCTCTTCTCATCATAGTAACAGGTGTAGGACGACTCTCTGGGGTTGGCAGCAGTAGTTGCATAAACATTAGTATCACCAGGCAGGTGGTTCATCATGGACCCAGACTCACAGGCTTCAATATAGAACACCATCTTTTGGTACATTTTATGTATGTACATGTAATGGATGGTCTCATTCAGGTACTTTACATGAAGATCTTCATTGGGAAAAACCAGTATTCCAGTAGATCCATGGTCAGTGAAGTAAACGAACACATACATGATCCTGGGGACCGCTCTTCAGGACTTTCCTGGTTCCTATGCCCTTCACTGCTTCTGCATCGCCTGTCAACACAGCAAGGAAATTTTGTGGGGTAACATCCTCTCCAGTATAGTCAGTCCTTCGGGAATCCCTGATAGACATCCATGCCATTGGGCCTGTTGATCACAATTCCTGGAGTGGGATTGTCTTCAGAGTGAGCAGTGTCATCGTACATCATAACAATGATGTGCTCGTCTGGAATCCCATTCCGGTAAATGATCTGGTAGTCATGGCACGCAGCTGCCTGGTGCCTGTAATTATACCAGCCATTTGAACCCGCCACGATCACCACCCAGTGCTTGCGTCCATCTTCAGGATCATCTATGGGAACAGCACCAGTGCCCAGTGCCACCCTGAGGAATACAGCTACTTTCCAAACCCTTCTGCACTTTGGAGTTCAACTGCAGAAACCTGTGATAAGCGATCGTGGTGGCAGTGGTGGCAGCGGTGGCAGCCGCGGTGCCGAGTGACCGCGGTGGCGGCGGCAGCGGGACCGTGAGAAAAATCTTAATTATAAATTGGAAAATAATGTAACAGTGCAGCATAATATTCTCAGATAAAATATATCCAAGCAAATACAATGGAATTTTGCATCATGGGAAAGTTGTTGGAAGTATTTAGTTTGCCGAATCTAATAAAATCTTATTGTACTTCTGCACTTATTTACAGTAAATGTGGCATAGTTCTTGTTTCTCCTTGACAGTACTTTTTGAAAATTGTGGTCAGTTGTTTTCCAACCTTTTATTTGCCTTCAGTTTATTTTTTTAATTTTAACACAGAAACAATGTATCCACTTATACTTGTTTCCTATTTTTTCAGTTGCATTGTATCATTTGAGATTTCCTTTCTGATGTATTACATTCTCTAGTTATTCTGTCAAAAAGCCTATATGTATGATAAATTTCTGGGTCCTCGTATGTCAGAAAATTTCTGAACTTAAATCTCTATACAAGTCTCAGTCAAATATTGTCCTTAAAGTCATTTCTCATTTATTCTTCCTGAAATTGTCAGTTCTAGGAAACATCTGGTATCTTTCATTAAAAGAAATTTAACTTTCTTTTGGTGGTCTTTTGGAATGGCCCCTTAAATAAAATGTTCAAGGTTTCATTACAGTGTGTTTATGTGTAGGTATTTTTTCTTTTAATCTCTGTTGACTATTGGTATTCTTTTATTCTGAATAATGCTTTTTAAATCTTCTTTATAGAAAGTATTGGATTATATTTTCTTCAAATATTCTCTTTTTCTTCCCCCTTCTTAGGAGCTTTGGGTCTTTTTTTTTCTACTATTTCTTAGATGGATTTTGAAACTTATGGACTTATTCTTAGTTTCTCTTAACTTCTCTTTCAAGCCACATTTTGAAAAAATTCATATTTCTCTTTCCATTTATTAATTACTCTCCAGTCCTTTTCACTTGTCTAATCCAAGTGTCTCATTTCAGATGTCTAATATTATTAATATGAATAATCACTTTTTTTAAATTTGCAAGTTGTTAATACAAACCCTTTATATAACCATTTTGTGTGATTCTTTCCTGACTCTTCCTCAGTTCTGTTAGGTAATAGCAGTGATGCCATGGATCATGTCAAATATTCAAACTCTCAGTGAACACCCAAAGATAGACATCCAGACAGCCATTGCTTTTCTAATGAAGACAAAACTTTGAAGCACCTGCTGCTTCCATGAAAATATCCAAAATAATCATCCTGCTTTTTGCTAATGTTTTTTCCACAGTTTCTACTTTCCATCAAGGATAATTCCAGAACATTGATGTTTCATCTGTTTGGCTGAAGCTTTGCCATTGTGGCTGACTTCTCAGGCCTATAAAGAATCCTTGGATCCTCTGGATAAGTAAGAGTTGCCTCTTTCTCTTTCTTTCTTTCTCTTTCTTTCTTTCTCTTTCTTTCTTTCTCTTTCTTTCTGTCTTTCTTTCTTTCTTCTCTCTTTCTTTCTTTCTTCCACAGACTAGAATATAGATATAATCTATTTTGGGGAGTCAATATGTTGCTGAAAAGTGAAATAGATAAACTTCAAAACTTTATTTTTATGATTGAATTGCATTTTAAAATTACGCATCAAAATTGTTGAACATTTGGAAATAGAACCAAATATGTTTAAAACAACAAGATATTGTCACCTACTAGGCAGAATTAATATTTCTGCAATTGTCCCCCAGTATAATTTATGTTAGTTATTTTTATACTTGAGATTATAATTCATAAATTTGTGGCTCATTTATATTCATTAAATTACATTAATGCTATCATGTAATACTGTAACTTATTACATATGCATACACAATATATTTCTAGGTCAATAAATTTAACAGAATATAATTTTAATAATAATATTAAATTGCATGAATATAACATGATATGCTTAATAAGTTTCTTGATTTCAGATTTTCAATTTTCTTACAATTTCAGCAACATAAATGAGGCTGACAGACCCTACAATTTACAAAACTACCTTTGCCTTTCCCTTAGACTTGTACTTCAAATACATATACAAGGTCAGAGAAGATTTCTAGATTCCAAAGTATGAGTCTTATCAATATATACTCAAAGAGTTTTATCACTTTTTATGTCCACATTAGGCACCATATTAGAGCATAAGTATTGACAACATATTATTTAATGTTTAACATTCTGGGATCTGGATGAGTGTATTCTAACCCTGACCTGATACTTACTGGTCTTGAGATCATGTGGAAGTAGCTAAGTCTCAATCTTATCATTCAGCAAATGGGCAATGATGATTGTGCTTACCTTGTAAGGTGGTTGTAAAGATTTTTTAAAAAGGTGATTTAGGAAAGGAGGGAAGATGGCAGATGGGAGGCAGGACTGACTTGCAACTACCACTCAGATGGACAAAACAGTGTGTGGAGACTCACATCATGAACTTTTGCTCCAAGAACTACTGAAGGAACATACCAGGAAAACTGAAAGAATTAACAGACGCTTTGAAAGAAGTGGCTTGCTGCTGCAAACTCTGAGACAGCTGAAAATCAGCGACTACCCAAAGTGGGAGAGGGGAAAGGTCCACCTCGAAACACACATCCTCACCAGGGAGCCTGAAAATCCAGATTATGGGAGAAGAATTTAACTTTGCCTAGAGCTGAGGCAAATTTAGAGAGCTGGGTGAAATATAAAAGAAGCAGCAGTGGGAAAAGCCCTGTAAGCACTCCTGGGCCATAGAAAAGCCCAGGGAAGCCATTTCTGAATTCATCACACATGGGTCCTTGGGGCAGGCTGCTAATGGAACTGGGGAAAGAACATAGGGAGAAGGAAACTTCTAGCTGAACTTTGTAGGGATTTTGACCCAGTGCAAATTTTCCAGGACAGAATCTGGGGATGGGGGTGAATAGGAAGTACAGATATGAGCACAGAAGTCACACTGGGGAAAGGCAGGGCCTGAATGCCCTGCTTGTTTCCTTAGTGTGTGGAGGCTTGTAGCCAGGGACAAGTTCCCAGCACTGGTTACCAGCTGCCAGTCTAGAAACATGGGGCTTTTGGGGAAGCATGACAGGAGTAAACTAGCCTTTCTCACTGCATGGGAGCTGGATGAGGCTGGTCACTGCCAGCTTTTCTCTACTTCCCTGGAGACCTATATGAAGCAGTGGAGGCAGCCATAACCCCCCTGGGGATTCCATCTGCCTGATAACCTAACTCCAATCCCCCACAGCAACCACAGCAAACCCCACCCAACAATAGTCTGAGCTCAGACACACCTAACACTGCCTCCACCTAATGGTCTTTCTCTACCTGCCCTGGTAGCCAAAGGCAAAAGACATAATCTCTTGGGAGCTATATGGCCCTGCATATCACCTGAAAAACCCCAACACTTACCTAGGCTACGCTAGAGCAAGCTTGTTTCCTCTCTACAACACCACAGCTGATGCTCTCTTGAAAGCGCCACCTCCTGGCTGGAGGCCAAGAAACTCAAGCCATTACAGCAGAACAATCCTGCCCCAAGAAAGCAATAGCTAACTCCACTGCCTGTAACATCCTGGCTAACCAGAGGTCCTGAGTCTGTCCATGTGATAAGTTTACTGCCAGCACAACCAGCATTAGAAAAAAACAGTGCATTGAATAAAACTACAACCAAGGCCCCTCACAGAGTCCCCTTCACTCCCCTGCTGTCTCCACCAGGGCAGGTGCTGGTATCCGTGGCTGAGAGACCTGAAGTCAGATCATATTGCAAAACTCTTTGCAGATACTTTCCAGTACCAGCCTGGAGCCTGGTAGCTCCACTGGGTGGCTAGACCCAGAAGAGAAATAACAATCACTGTAGTCAGGCTCTCAGGTAGTCCCATCCCTAGGAGAAGCGGGAGAACACCACATCAACGGAGCAGGCAAACTATGGGACAAAAGAATCTGAAGAATAACTCTTGAGCCCCAGATCTCTCCTATGACATAGTCTACCCAAATGAGAAGGAACCAGAAAAGCAATTCTGGTAACATGAAAAAACAAGACTTTTTTAACACCTCCAAAAGATTGCACTAGCTCACCAGCAATGGATACAAACCAAGACAAAATCCCTGAATTGCCAGAAAAAGAATTCAGAAGGTCTATTATTAAGCCAATCAAGGAGGCACCAGAGAAAGGTAAATACCGACTTAAAGAAATTAAAACAATGTTACAGGATATGGATGGAAATATCTCCAGAGAAAAAGATAGCATAAATAGAAAGCAATTACAACTTCTGAAGATGAAGGACACACTTAGAGAAATGCAAAATACACTGGAAAATTTCAACAATAGAATTGAACAAGTAGAAGAAAGAATATCAGAGCTCGAAGACAAAGTTTTTGAATTAACCCAATCCGACAAAGACAAAGAAAAAAGAATTTTAAAAAAATGAACAAAGCCTCCAAGAAGTTTAGTATTATGCTAAATGACCAAACCTAAAAATAATTGGTGTTCCTGAGGAAGAAAAGAAATTGAGATGTTTGAAAAATACATTTGAGGGAATAATTGATGAGAACTTCTTGGTCCTTGCTAGAGATCTAGACATCCAATAACAAGAAGCTCAAAGAACACACAGGAAATTTATCATAAAAATATTATTGCCTAGGCCCATAGCCATCAGGTTATCTAAAGTCAAGATGAAGGAAAGAATCTTTAGAGCTGTGAGGCAAAAATATCAGGTAACCCATAAGGGAAAACCCATCAGAATAACAGGAGATTTCTCAGCAGAAACACTACAAGCTAGAAGGGATTGGGGTCCTATATTTAGGCTCCTAAACAGAACAATTATCAGCCAAGAATTTCATGTCCAGTGAAACGAATCTTTATAAATGAAAAAAAGATAGTCTTTTTTCAGACAAACAAAGGCTTAGAGAATTTGCCACTACAAAGCCAGCCCTACAAGAACTGCTAAAAGGAGCTCTAAATCTTGGAACAAAACCTCAAAATACACCAAAATAGAACTTTCTTAGGCATAAATCTCACAGGACCTATAAAATAATAACACAATGAAAAAAAGACAAGGTATTCAGGCAACAATGAGCATTATGAATAGAAGAGTACCTCACATCTCAATACTGACACTGAATGTAAGTGGCCTAGATGCTCCACTTAAAAGATGCAGAATGGCAGAATGGATAAGAATTCACTAACCATGTATCTTCTGTCTTCAGGAGACTCACCTAACATATAAGGACTCACAGAAACTTAAGGTAAAGTGGTGGAAAAAGATATGCCATGCAAATGGACAGCAAAAACAAGTAGGGATAGCTATTCTTATATAAGACAAAACAGACTTTAAAGTAACAACAGTTGAAAAAAACAAAGAGGGACATTATATAATGATAAAATGACTAGTCTAACAGGAAAATATCACAATCCTAAATACATATGCACCTAACCCTGGAGTTCCCAAATTTATAAAATAATTGCTACTAGACCTAAGAAATTAGATAGAGGCAATGCAATAATAGTGGGGGACTTCAATACTCCACTGACAGCACAAGAGAAGTAATCAAGACAAAGTCAACAAAGACACAGTGGATTTAAACTACACACGAGATCAAATGGACTTAACAGCTATTTACAGAACATTCTACCCAACAACTGCAGAATATGCATTCTATTCATTAGCATACGGGACATTCTCCAGGATATGTCCACAGGATATGATAGGCCACAAAATATGTCAACAAATTTAAGAGAATTGAAATTATATCAACTACTCTCTCAGACCACATTGGAATAAAGTTGGAAATCAGCTGCAAAAGAAACCCTCAAAACCATGCAAATACATGGAAATTAAAAACCTACTCCTGAATGATCATTGGGTCAACTATGAAATCAAGCTAGAAATTTAAAAATTATTTTAACTTAGTGATAATAGTAACATAACCTATCAAAACCTCTGGGATACAGCAAAAACAGTGCTCAGAGGAACATTCATAGTATTGAATGCCTACATCAAAAAGTCTGAAAGAGCTGGGCACAGTGGCTCACACTTGCAATCCCAGCACTTTTGGAGGCCAAGGTGGATCACTTGAGGTCAGGAGTTTGATACCAGCCTGGCCAACATAGTGAAACCCCATCTCTACTAAAAATTAGATGAGTGTGGTGGCATGAGCCTGTGGTCTCAGCTAATTGAGAGGCTGAGGCATGAGAATCTCTGGGACCTAGGAGGCAGAGGTTGCAGTGAGCTGAGATAGTGCCACTGCACTCCAGCCTGGGTGACAGAGTGAGACTCCATCTCAAAAAAAAAAAAAAAAAAGTGGGAAAGAGCACAAATAGACAATCTAAGGTCACATCTCAAAGAACTAGAGAAACAAGAACAAACCAAACCCAGAAGAAGAAAAGAAATAACAAAGATCAGAGCAGAACTAAATAAAACTAAAACAACAAAAACAATACAAAACAAATGAAACAAAAAGCTAGTTTTTTTGAAAAGATAAACAAAATTGATACACCATTAGCAAGATCAACCAAGGAAAGAAGACAGAAGATCCAAATAAGCTAAACTAGAAACAAAATGGAAGATATTACAACAAACTACAGAAATACAAAAGATCATTAAAGGCTACTATGAACAGCTTTAAGAACAAGCACTAGAAAATCTAAAGGAGATGAATAAATTCCTGGAAATATACAACCCTTCTAGATTATTTCAGGGAGAAATACAAACTCTGAACAGACCACCACACCTCAATCAAGATGGTGATTATTAAAAAGTCAAGGAACAACAGATGCTACTGAGGTTACAGAGAAAAAGAAACACTTTTACAACGTTGGTTGGAGTGTAAATTAGTTCAACCATTGTGGAAGACAGTGTGGCCATTCCTCAAAGATCTGGAAGCAGAAATACCATTTGACCCAGCAATCCTGTTACTGGATATATACCCAAAGGAATATAAATCATTCTATTATAAACATACAAGCACCCATAAATAGTGCCATTTATTGCAGCACTATTCACAATAGCAAAGACATGGAATCAACCCAAATGTCTAACAACAATAGACTGGATAAAGAAAATGTGGTACATATACACCATGGAATACTACGCAGCCATAAAAGAGAACAAGATCATGTCCTATCTAAAATAATCTATACATTTAAAACAATGTGAAATTGTTTAAAGGTATTTTAAATAAAATTACAAATGTAAAGTGATTTTTTTGTAAACAAAAAAGATCTAGCCTAAGACATGGAACTGGAAGCTGTCATTCTCAGCAAACTAACACAAGAAGAGAAAACCAAACACCCCGTGTCCTCACTTATAAGTGGGAGCTGAATGATGAGAACACATGGACAGGTTGGGGGAACAACACGCAGTGGGGCTTGTTGGGGGATTGCGGGGAAGAAGAGCATCAGGAAAAATAGTTAATTGATGCTGGGCTTAATACGTGGGTGATGGGCTGATTTGTGCAGCAAACGACCATGATACATGTTTACCTATGCAACAAACCTGCACATCATGCACAGTTAGTCGATTTACATTTGGAGTATCTATTGTATTTAATTGATTTATTCTTCTATGCTTGCACCAACCCTTATAATTTTGATTGCTGTATAATGATATAAAGTAGGGTACATCCTCCAAAAACTTCCAAATTTCCAGTGTTTTTTGTTTTGTGTTTAACTATAGTCACCATGCTGCACAATAGTTATCTTGAACTTATTTCCTCTCACCTAACTATAATTTTGTATCCTTTGACCAACATCTCCTCAACCCCCAGTTCCAAACTCCCACCTTCAAACATCTCAGACTCTAGTAACCTCCATTCTACTCTCTATTTCTGAGAGCCACATATATCATACTTCAAAACATCATGCAATACGTACAATTACATGTAAAGTCAATTTAAAAGTGAAGTAAGAAATAAATGTGTCATTGTAATAATCAAAGTTTTTGTTTGTTTTTTTCTTTGTCTTTTTGTTGTTGTCATCTTAGGATACCTCTTTTGTGTTTACAAAAAAATAGCTTTATATCTGTAATTTTATTTAAAATACCTTTAAAAAATTTTCACACTGTTTTAAATCTATAGATTATTTTAGATAGAATTGATACATTAAAATGAATCTCCCAGCCGGGCGCGGTGGCTCACACCTGTAATCCCAGCATTCTGGAAGGCCGAGGTGGACAGATCGCCTGAGGTCAGGAGTTCCAGACTAGTCTGACCAAGATGGTGAAACCCCCGTCTCTACTAAAAATACAAAAATTAGCCAGGTGTGGTGGTGCATGCCAGCTACTTGGGAGGCTGAGGCAGAAGAATTGATTAAACCCGGGAGGCGGAGGTTGCAGTGAGCCGAGATCGAGCGCCATTGCACTCCAGCCTGGACAAGAGCGAAAAACTCCGTCTCAAAACCAAACAACAACAACAAAAAAAGGTCTTCCAATTCTTTAGGTGATAAATCCTCTTATTTATTCAAATCTTCTTTAAATTTCTTAAGAGTGTTTTATGAGTAGGGACATGTCCATCTTTTGTAAAATATATATGTAATATTTAAATATTATTGAAGTTTAGGAAATGTTTTATTCAAATATTTAAATAAATCGCTGATTAAAGCTTTGCTTCTTTTCTAGTGTAATTGTTTAAAGTTATGTTTCCCTCTAAGCACATTTGAACCATATTTTATTCTATCACACAGTTCAATGACTGGCTGGTGACCTTGAATTTGTACAGGTTTATTTACAGCTTTGTTAGCACGGAATGTATTGAAGCCCCATGGCATTTATGAAGCTTCTTTAAGTTGTTGGTATGAAAACAACCCCATTTCTCCTGTGGTAGGAAGCAAGCGAAACCTCTGTTCAGTTCCTTCAGGCTTCCAGTTATTGTTTTCCACATGAATGTCCTTGAATTCAACCTTGCACACGCACAATTCAGGTTTCAGCCACTGTCTTCTTATTAGAGGTAAGCATTCTTATTGTTTTTTTATTTTTTATGTTTATTTTTATTTTATTTTCCCAGAGGTAGTGTATATTTATTCCCCTAGCTAATTGTAATATCTTTTTTCCTTTTTCTTTTCCTATTTTATTTTAGTTTTTTGAGAGAGAGTCTCGCCCTGTTGCCCAGGCTGGAGTGCAATGGCAGGATCTCGGCTCACTGCAACCTCCGCCTCCTGGGTTCAAGCGATTCTCCGGCCTCAGCCTTCTGAGTAGCTGGGATTAGAGGCATGCGCCACCATGCCCGGCTAATTTTTTGTGTCTTTAGTAGACACAGGGTTTCACCATGTTGGCCAGGCTGGCCTTGAACTCCTGACCTCGTGATCCGCCCGCTTCGGCCTCCCAAAGTGCTAGGATTACAGGCGTGAGCCACCGCGCCTGACCTTTTTTCTTTTTTCTGTGAGAGAAGTTTTATTTCATAATTAATTTTCATTTTATGCATAATATAAGAATTTTTTGGTTATAGAATTTCATTTTCCCCCTCCTGTTCTTTATCTTTATGCTATTTTTGTCGTATAGTTCAGTTCAATAACTGAAAACTAATGTGCCTGGTTATAATTTTCTTTAAATGACTTCTTGCTAATTTCTACATCAGAAAAATTGGTGTGTGTTTTTTCCACTCTAGATTATGGGTCACATTTTTCCAGCTTCACTAAATGGCTCATAATTTATATTTACACTGGCCATTTTCATTGTTGTGTACATTCTGGATTATGTTATCTTCTTTTACAAAATGATATATTTTATTCAAGCAGAGGGTCAAGTTATCAGTAGATGACCTGATCTCGTGTGGGCTGATATTAGAAGCTTATTACACTTTGCCTGGTGTCCAAGGACCCACACCTCGTTCTCACTATATGATACTTTTCTGCTAAAGTGTGACCTCTCTCAAGTTTTCTGAAAATATCCAATTGTTTACCAAATTCTGAATTGATAGTACTTGACTCTGTCTTCATAGCAGCAAACAGTTGCTGAAATCTCAGCTCAGGTATTTCTGCCTATCAGCTATTGCTTTCTTTAGGATCCTGTTGTCTGGCCCAAAATATGCCTACATTATGACCCAGTGAAAGGCTGGAAAATAATTTATACTCAGATTTTGGGCTCTCCTTCTATGATTTCCCCTTTTCTTCAATTTCCAGTTATTCTGTAATCCAAAACTCTAATATCTCTACCTAGTAAGGACACTGACTTCTGTTGAACTCTAGTCCTTGTGTGTTAGGCAGGCAACGGAGTGGCCTTCTAAAAAAAGTCAGTTAAATGGAGATCTCATCCAGAGGGTTTCCCTTTTCTCTAGGTTATATCCTCCAGCTTCAGTCATATTTGGTCACCTTAGAGAATCTTTAAAAAGTTGTTAATTGTCCATTGGTAAGAGGGTTCATCTAATAAAAGTGACCAATTATTAGAAGCAGTAAGGCTCTGCTAGATGTATATGTACATACATATAAATTTTATATCTATTACCATATCTTTCCAGAAAATTTCTAATCCTACATGTTCACCAATGATATTTGGGAGTATTCTTCCTAAATTCCTAAGAACAAAAGATGTTATATAACTTCTAAAACATTTATAGCCATATATAAAACATAAAGTGATATGATTTTATGACTTTAATTTGTATTTCTTTGGCTACTAACCTATTTGAATCTCTTTTCATATACTTGGCTATAATTTTGATTTGCTTTTTTATTTTTTTAAATTCACATTGCTTTTTTAGTTTCCAATTAATGTTCATTTTTTACCTTGTCAGTTTGTGAGAGCTCTTTCTAGAAGTACAGCAGGTCCCCAAATAACATCACTCCATTCCACCTCATTTTGTTTTAATACTGATGAGAAGAAAATCAATATCAAGCCAGGTCCACTTTCTGAGTGGAGTGTGTTCATTCTCCCATGTTTGTATGGGTTTCCCCTGGCTACTCTGGTTTTCTCCCACATCCCAAATATGTGCATGTTTGGTGAATTGGCATGTTTACATGGTCCCCATCTGAGTTAGCATGGATGTGTGTGTGAGCGTGCTTTGCAATAAGATGGGGGTCTGTCCAGGTATAGTTCCTGCCTTGGGCCCTGAGGTTCCAGGATAGGCTCTGGCCACCTGCACCCTGAGCTGGACTAACCATGTTGGAAAATGAATGAATGAATGAATGAATGAACGAATACATTTCATTTGTCAAATAAAAATTTAGGGAAAATTTCCAACCTGCTTAAGATAAGCATACAACTGCAAAATAATAAACAATAAAGTGTGGTTAAAATAAAAAACATTGAACCCACCATAATTGCTATTGTTCATTTTTGAACTGTGTGGTGGTACAAGATGCACATTACAATTTTCATTTTGTACACATTTATTTGATTTAACCCACCACCGAAACTAATGCTGTCATTCATTGAGTCACGAAAAATTTGATAAATAATTACCTTTTTTTGTTTTGATTAATCTTTCTCAAATACATGGATAGTGCATATCGACTTCAGTGTTTAATATAAGAAGTATTTTGGGTCTTTGTTTAGAAATGTGGTGGTGCTTTTGTGACCAGAAATATGCAGCAGAAACCAAACTCTTGTTTATGTCAATTAGATAATGGTAAAGTTGGTTTTGTTATACGTCATTTCTATGGAAGTTGCAGTTTCCTAGATCCTATCAATGACGTTAAAGATTTGCTGCATTAAAGTGTATTTTTTACCATTAGAATTTGTTGCATAATATATCTTGTTTTACATTCAGAACTATTTATAATTAAATCTGAAGTTTAATCAATATCATAGAACAAACACAAAGTAAGGCCATTTAATAAAGGAAATACAAACATAAATAAAAAACTAATAATTCCATGGTGCTTAAAAAGTGCTGGGCATTGTGCCAAAAACATTAATTATATTTATACATTTAATCCTTCTAGCAATCCTAGGATTAAAGAACTATTCTTATTCCCACTTTAATAGAGTAAAATAGGTACTCTGTTTAGTACATTGCCCAAGGAAACAACTATGAGTAAATGGGAAAGTCAAATTTTAAATCTCGCCAATCTTGCCCATGTCCTGCATTTTTATGCATTACAAAATACTGCTTCATGTATATATGTACAGAAGTATTTTATTGACAATGTTTTTTGCCTATTCCTCAAAACAGATTACTCTTGGTCTTAAAATATGATCATTAATTTCATTTTAAAACTAGTTATTTACTATGTTTTTTACTACATATACTTACATCAAAATATGGGAGCACATAAGTTTGTTGATATTGTAACTTTTAGTTTAGATTCAAGGAGTACATGTGCACATCCCTGTTACAAGGGCATATTGCATGATGTTGAGGTTTGACGAAAAACTGAACCCATCACCCAAGTAGTGACCATGGTATTCAATGGTAATTTTTAAATCCCTGCCATGTCCTCACTTTTGTTGTAGTCCGCAGTATCGATCGTTCTCATCTTCATGTCCATGAGTACACAATGTTTAGCTACCACTCATACGTAAGAACATGCAATATTTGATTTTCTGTTCCTGTGTTCATTCACTTAGGTTAAGGCCTCCAGCTACATCCATGTTGCTGCAAAGGACATGATTTCATTCTTTCTTATTGCTGCATAGTATTGCATGGAGTATTTATACCATGTTTACTTTATCCAATCCACCACTGATGGACACCTAGATTGATTTCACAATTTTGTTGTTGCAAATAGTGCTGAAATGAACATGGTAGTGCATGTATCTTTTTCGTAAAATAATTTATATTCCTTTTGATATATACCCAGTAATGGGATTGCTGGAATGAATGGTAGTTCTGTTTTTCGTTCTTTGAGAAATCTCCAACCTGCTTTCCTCAGGAGATTAATTAATTTACATTCCCACCAACGGTGTATAAGTGTTCCCTTTTCTATACAGCCTCACCAGCATCTGTTGTTTTTTGTTTGACTTTTTAATAATAGTCATTCTGGTATCTCATTGTAGTTTTTATTTTCATTTCTCTGATGATTAGTGATGTGGAGAATTTTTCATATCCTTGTTGGCTGCATGTATGTCTAGTTTTGAGAAGTGTCTGTTCATGTCCTTTGCCCAATTTTTAATGAGGTGGTTTGTTTTTTTCTCTTTGATTTGTTTAAGTTCCTTATAGATTATGGATACTAGGCCTTTGTTGGATTCATAGTTTGCAAATATATTTTCCCAATCTGTAGTTTGTCTGTTTACTCGATTGGTAGTTTCTTTTGCTGTGCAGAAGCTTTTTAGTTTAATTGGGTCCCATTTGTCAATTTTTGTTTTTGTTTCAATTGTTTCTGTGGATGTAGTCATGAATTATTTGCCAAGGCTTTGACCAGGAAAATATTTCCTAGAGTTTCTTCTATGATTTTTATAGTTTGAGCTCTTGCACTTAAGTCCTTATCAGTCTTGAGTTAATTTTTGTATATTGTAAGATGTAGGGGCCCAGTTTTATTCTGCTTATGGATATCCAATTATCCCAGCACCTTTTATTGAATGGGGAGTCTTTTCCCTTGTTGATTATTTTTGTTCACTTTGTCAAAGATCAGTTAGTTTGGGGTATGGCTTCTTTTCTGGGTTTTCTAATCTGTTACATTGGTCTATGTGTTTGTTTTTGTGCCAGTACATTCTGTATTGGTTACTGTAGCCTTGTAGTATAGTTTGAAATGTGATGACTCCAGCTTTATGCTTTTTGCTGAGGATTGCTTTGGCTATTCAAGCTCTTTTTTTGGTTCCATATGAATTTTAGAATAGTTTTTTTTCTAATACTGTGAAAAAATGACATTGATCATTTGATAAGAACAGGGTTGAATCTGTATATTGCTTTGGGCTGTATGGTCATTTTAGGAATATCAATTCTACCAATCTATGAGCATGGAATGTTTTTCCATTTGTTCGTGTCATCTCTGATTTCTTTCAGCAGTGTTTTGTAGTTCTCTTTGTAGATATCTCTCACCTCCTTGATTTGCTATATGCCTAAGTACTTTATTTCTTGTGACTATTATAAATGGGATTGTGTTCTTGATTTGGTTCTTACCTTGAACATTATTGGTGTATATAAATGCTAGTGATTTTTGTATGTTGATTTTATATCTTGAAATTTTACCAAAGTAATTTATCAGTTCCAGGAGTCTTCTGGCAAAGTATTTAGGGTTTTCTAAGTATAGAGTCACATCACCAGTGAAGAGTGTTAGTCTAACTACTTCTTTTCTTATTTGGATGATTTTATTTATTTATTTTGCCTCATTTATCTGGCTAGGACTTCCAGTACTATGTCAAATAGGAGTGATGAGGGTGGTCATCCTTGTCTTGTTCTAGTTCTCAAGGGGAATATTTCCAGCTTTGCCTGTACAGTATGATATTGGCTATGGTTTGTCATAAATGGCTTTTATTATTTTGAGGTATATTCCTTCAATGTCTAGTTTGTTAAGGGTTTTTACCATGAATATTTATTGGATGTTTTCAAAAGCTTTTTTTGTGTCTATTGAGATGATCATTTGGTTTTTGTTTTCAATTCTGTTTATGTGTTGAGCCGCATTTGTAGATTAGCTTATGTTGAATCAACCTTGCATCCCAGGGATAAAGCCTACTTGGTCATGGTGAATTAGCTTTTTCATGTGCTGCTGGATTTGGTTTACTAGTAGTTTGTTGAGAATTTTTGCTTCTGTGTTCATCAGGGATATTGGCCTGTAGACTTTTTTTTTGTCTCTTTGACAGATGTTGGTATCAGAGTGATGTTATTTTTCTAGAATCACTTAGGAAGGAGTACCTCTGCCTCAATTTTTTGAAATAGTTTCGGTATAATTGCTCCCAGCTCTTCTTTGATATCTGGTAGAATTTAGCTGTGAATCCATCTGGTCCTAAGATTTTTTCCTGGTTGTTAGGTTTTCTATTACTGATTCTATTTCAGAACTCATTATTGGTCTCTTTAGGGTTTCAGTTTTCTCCTGATGTAAACTTGGGAGACTGTCTTTACAGGAATTTATCCATTTATCCTAGGTTTTCAAGTTTGTGTAAACAGAGGTGATCAAAATAGTCTGTGAAGATCTTTTGTATTACAGTGGGATCAATTGTAATGTCACCTTCGTCATTTCTAATTGTGCTTAATTGTAATGTCACCTTTGTCATTTCTGATTGTGCTTATTTGGGTCTTCTCTCTTTTTTTCTTTGTTAATCTAGCTAGTGGTCCAATGATCTTGTTTATCCTTTCAAAAAACCAACCTTTTGTTTAATTGATCCTTAGTATGGATTCTGGGATCTCAATTTCATTTGGTTCTGCTTTAATTTTAGTTGTTTTTTTTCTGCTACCTTTGTGGTTAGTTTGTTCTTGTCTTTAAAATTTCTCTGAGTGTGATGTCAGATTGTTAATTTGTGATCTTTCTAACTTCGTGTTATAGGTATCTAGTGCTATAAACTTTCCTCTTAACACTGTTTTTGCCACATCTCAGAGATTTTGGTATGTTGTGTCACTTTTTGTCATTTATTTCAAAGAATTATTTTTATTTCTGCCTTAATTTTGTTTTTTACCCAAAAGTCATTCAGGAACAAATTGTTTACTTTCTATGTAATTATGTGATTTTGAGAGATACTCTTTTTATTAATTTCTATTTTTATTCCACTTTCATTTGAAATTATACTCGGTAAGATTTTGACTTTTTTGAATTTATTGAGAATTGCATTATGCTGTAAATGTTTTTGATCTTACAGTATGTTCCACTGGCAGATGAGGAGAATATATATTGTGTGATTGATAGGTGAGGTACTCAGTTGATGTCTATTAGGTCCAATTGGTTATTGTAAAATTTATGTCCAGAAATTCTTTGTTTTTTTTCTGCCACTATGCTCTAATACCTTTAGTGAGGTGTTGAAATCCCCTACTATTATTGTGTGACTATGTCTTTCATAAGTTCAGACATACTTGTTTTATAAGTCTGAGTATTCCAGTGTTGGATGTTTTTATGTTTAGAAAAATTAAGGCTTCTCGTTGAACGGAACCCTTCATTATTATGTAATAACCTTAATTGTCCTTTTTAACTGCTATTGGTTGAAAGGCTCTTTTATATGATGCAAGAATAGCAACCTCTGCTCTTTTCTGAGTGATCAATCTGTCTCTATGCCTTTACTTTTAGCCTATGGAGTCATTACATATGAGATAGGTCTCTGGAAAAGAGTAGAATTTTGGGTCTTGTTTTTTCATTTTCTTCTTTTTTTTTTAAATTGGCATTTACATTCAAGGTTAACATTGATATGTGAAGTTTTGATCCTGTCATGATGTTGTTAGCTAGTTGCTATTTAGTCTCGATTATGTAGTTTGTTTATAAGGTCTATGTATTTATGTGTGTTTTTGTGGCAGCTTGTATCATTTCATTTCCACATTTAGAACTCTTTTAAGGATCTTCTGTAAGGCTTGTCTAGTGGTAACATATTCCCTTAACAATTGCTTGTATGGAAAAGATTTTATATCCACTTCATTGTTAAAGCTTAGTTTGGTATGATACAAAATTCTTTGTTAGAACTTCTTTTCTTTAAAAGTGCTTAAAAATAGGTCCCATTCTCTTCTGGCTTTAAGGTTTCCACTGAGACATCTACTGTTAGCCTGATGGGGTTCCCTTTTTAAGTCATATGAATCTTTTCTCTAGGTACCTTTAAGATATTTTCTTTCACATTAATCTTGGGAAGTATGACAACTATGTGTTTTGAGGATTTTCTTCTCATATACTATCTCAGAGGGGTTCTCTGAATTTCGCAAATTTTCATAACAAACTTTTTATGAAGACTAAAAAATTTTCATTGACTATGTCCTAAAATGTTTTCCAAATTGTGTACTCTCTATTCTTCTTTCTCAGCAATGCCAATGAGTCATGAATTTGTTCTCTTTATATATTCCCATATTTTTGGGGGCTTTATTAGTCCATTTGTGTGTTGATATAAAGAAATAGCTGAGCCTGAGTAATTCATAAGGAAAATAGGAGGTTTTTTGGCTTCCGGTTTTTCAGGATGTACAGAAGCATGGCCCCAGCATCTGCTCCTGGTGAAGCCTCAAGAAGCTTTCAATCAGGATGAAGGCAAAGAGACTTCAGGCATATCACATGACAAGAGTGGGAGCTAGAGAGAAGGGGGAGGTCCCAGACTCTTTTAAAGAACCAGATCTCATGTAAACTGAGCAATAACTCACTTTCACCAAGGGGATGATGTTAAGTCATTCATGAGGGATCCACCACCATGTTCCAATCACCTCCCATCAGGCTCCAACTCCAACATTAGAAATAACATTTTAACATGAGATTTGGACTGGAAAAACTTCCAAACCACATCAGCTGCTTTGTTCACTTTTTAAAATTCTTTTATCTTTTTTTTTTCATTAAGTTGATTTATAGAACCAGTCTTTGACCTCTGGAATTCTTTCCTCTGCTTAGTATAGTCTGTTGTTAAGGCTTCCAGCTGTATTTTGAAATTCCTACAGTGAAATTTTCACTTGCAAAAGTTCAGTTTTTTTCTTTCTTAAAATAACTATGTCATCTTTCATATGAATCTTGAATCATTTTTCTGGCTTCCTGGGATTGGATTTCAACTTACTCTTGAACCTCGTTGTGTTTCCTTGCCATCCAGATTATGAATTCTATGTCTGTCATTTCAAATTATTTCAATCTGGTTAGGACCCTTTGCCAGGGAGCTAGGGCAATATTCTAAAGGTCAGAAAATCACCAACTTTTTGAATTTTTGGAGTTCTTGCTGATTTTATCTCATCTGAGGTGGATTAAGTTTCTTTTCTTTTTGAAATTCCTTCATTTGGATGGAGCTGTGTATATATATTATATATATTTTTTCTATTTAGTATTTGACTGTGGTGTATGTTTTATATAGTCAATTGGCTTCATTTCTGGAGGCTTTCAGAGGGTCAAGGCTCCATATGTGTTCCTTAGTTGTGGATTGTTTCCTGCATTTGGTTTCACAGGAATTCTGTGCTAAAGAAATTTTTATTTGGTGGTGTCATTGAGGCTGTGATGCAGTAGATGGAACTTAAGAGTAATGGCCGGCAGATAAGCTCCCGTTCAGTTCTGTACCTCTTTTGTATTTCAGAGTTTTGCAGCAGTGCTCTGGGAAAGGGAGAAAGGGTGCAAGAGATGACTCTGTCATAAAGTCTGTTGCAAAGCCTTGGTGGAGACTATTGCAACTATGGATGCTGTGCCTGCATTTCCTTAGCTTTGACTAGGACAAGCGTTGTGGATTTGACAGGCTGTGCTCCTCCTTCCCTTAAAAGCAGCTCAAGCTGAAGGTTAGTTCACCAGGAGACCCGGAACTCCCCAGGGACCCACTGGTCCTCTGAGCTTGGCAGAATCAGAGCAGGTTGTGAGGTATGTTTGTGGGTGTTCTGGTGATGTACTGGGTCAAAGGCAAAGGATTCCCTGGCAAGGTGGAGATACCACAGGTGTGCATCTGTGTCTCAGGGTTTTTAGCCCAGCAGACAGCTGTGAAGCACACCCAGCTCTCACTCCCCAACAGATCCTCCCTCTGCAATTTGCCTTAGGACCAGCTAAACTTGTCCCATCCCTTCTGTGCCCAGATAGTTGAGCTGCAGGAAAAAGCTGCAGCTGGCTAATAGGCTACACCCTTCTTAGGCTGGTGTTGCATAGTGGGGACATCAATTTTCCCTGTTAGGACACAAACCAAGGCCACACTTTTCTATGCTGTAGCTCCTCCCCTGCTACAGCTCAGGCCACAGATCTCAGCTTGATATGCCCGGGCAGTGTGCCCAGATCCTGGGGGGTTAGTATTTGGGCCAATGATCTTGTTCTCTGGTCTCTCAGGGTCAGCCACCAGCTGGGCTAAGCGGCCTGAACTTCTCTCAGACTGCAAGCAAAAGACTTAGGTAGGTGAGTAGAGACTACCTAAGGCACCCTCCTGCAGAAACAACAGGCAGATGGTCTTGAAAGGGTCTAGCAGACAAGAGGGCTTGTCTATCAGATGTGCCCCCATCCCATGGAAAAGGCATCCCTGCTCTCTCCCTACCTGGCAATCAGCAGGGCTATTATTAATCAGAATGAGATGGAGAGCTTGGGGGATGGACACCTATAGTCATATTTGGCCGCAGTAGCACTGTGCACCATGAAACCTTCTGGGTTCCATGCAAGTTGGAGCTCTCTCTCTGCCTACACTCCAGGCAGGTCCCCCTGGCAATTCAAATCTTTATGTGAGATCATGAGATCTCTTGCAGCTATGATCTCAGAGATCTTTGGCAGGACTGTGGTGCCCTAGAGTTCCTTCACTTACCCCTTTCTTAGGATGTGTTCAGGAACGGGAGCCAGTCCTGATGCTCAGTAACTCTGCAAACTTCCCAGCTTTCACCTCTCTATCAACTTTCAGTGATTTTTTTTCTCAAAAGATCTGTTTAAAGTGTGATCATTTATATCATATTTTGGTTTCTCTCAGTAAGAGAGATGTTTCTCGTCTGCATCTAGTTGGCCACCTTAGTTGTCCCTGACTGATGTCCTGACTTTCAAAAAAATGTAATTCTGTAATTGATTTCAAAATATTATTCTGAGCATTTTTCTTCGTAATTTTAAGGTTTGCAGCTTTTCTGGAAATAATAGCATACATGCTTTTATTTAATTTGTTTTCTTATTTTAAAGATTTATTAATTTAATTTTTACCTTTTAAAAATATAGAGGAAAATTCACATGTTTTGCTTGAATTACAACAGTAGGCACGAACAAATAGTGTATTAGGTATAAAATATCAGTTTATAAGCATATTAGATTGACTGCTAATGCAGAACAAAAGGTTAACAGAGTAATGACTCAAATTCAAATGGATAAATCTGGCAAGTCATGAATAAGTTGTCTCATATTATCTAAAAAAGGAGCTAAAAGATTGTGGGTAAAGAAGGAGAAATAGTGATTTAAATGAATAATAAAGTCATATTTTAGATAATCATATCTTTGAATCATCAGAAATGTGCAATTATTTTCATCTCAAAGAGGTAACGCTTTACACTTACTTAGTAAAATCTATGCATAGTTAAATCAAAGCACAAAAATAAAAACAGCATATATGTGGGTGAAAGATTCTTGGAATGAAGTAGAAAATTGTATTTATTTCTCCAAAAAGTATATGTGAAATAAACATGTACAAAGAGAAAATACATTGGTAAATATTGTACATAGAGGTATTCATCCTGAAATTTAACCAAAGTAAATATATCATGCATTTATTGAATTTATAATTATTTCCAAAGAGTCATTTTATAATGTTATTTTGGAGAGTTGAAAATCATTTAGTATTGAGACAACAGTCTCTCTATATACAAATGCATAAATTGTTTATTTTAGAAATATTTCTATTCAGTATTTCCCAGCACTTTTGTTTCTTTTCTTTTTTTTTTCAAAGGATATCTTTTTTTTTAAATTATTGTACTTTAAGTTCTGGGATACATGTGCAGAATGTGCAGGTTTGTTACATAGGTATACACGTGCTATGATGGTTTGCTGCATCCATCAACTGGTCATCTACATTAGGTATTTCTCCTGATGCTATCCCTCCCCTAGCCCTTCACTCCCCGACAGGCCCCAGTGCGTTATGTTCCCCTCCCTGTATCCATGTGTACTCATTGTTCAACTCCCACTTATGAGTGAGGACATGCAGTGTTTGGTTTTCTTTTCCTGTGTTAGTTTGCTGCGAATGATGGTTTCCAGCTTCATCCATGTCCCTGCAAAGGACATGAATTCATCCTTTTTTATGGCTGCATAGTATTCCATGGTGTATATGTGCCACATTTTCTTTATCCAGTCTATCATTGATGGACATTTGGGTTGGTTCCAAGTCTTTGCTATTGTGAATAGTACTGCAATAAACATACATGTGCATGTGTCTTTATAGTAGAATGATTTGGTCATATACCCAGTAATGGGATTGCTGGGTCAAATAGTATTTCTAGTTCTGGATCCTTGAGGATTGCCACATTGTCTTCCACAATGGTTGAACCAATTTACACTCCCACCAACAGTGTAAAAGTGTTCTTACTTCTCCACATCCTCTCCAGCATCTGTTGTTTCCTCACTTTTTAATGATCATCATTCTAACTGGCGTGAGATGGTATATCAGTGTGGTTTTGATTTGCATTTCTCTAATCACCAGTGATGATGAGCTTGTTTTCATGTGTTAGCTGCATAAATGTCTTCTTTTGAGACCTGTCTGTTCATCTCTTTGCCCACTTTTTGATGACTTTTGCTTTTGTTTTTTTTTTGTTTTGTTTTTTTGTAAATTTGTTTAGGTTCCTTGTAGATTCTTGATATTAGCCCTTTATCACGTGTATAGATTGCAAAATTTTTCTCCCATTCTGTAGGTTGCCTGTTCACTCTGATGATAGTTTATTTTGCTGTGCAGAAGCTCTTTAGTTTAATAAGATCCCATTTGTCCATTTTGGCTTTTGTTGCCATTGCTTTTGATGTTTTAGTCATGAAGTCTTTGCCCATGCCTATGTCCTGACTGGTATTGCCTAGGTTTTCTTCTAGGGTTTTTATGGTTTTAGGTCTTAAGTTTAAGTCTTTAATCCATCTTGAGTTAATTTTTGTATAAGGTGTAAGGAAGGGGTCCAAATTCAGTTTTCTGCATATGGCTAGCCACTTTTCCCAACACCATTTATAAAATAGGGAGTCCTTTCCCCATTGCTTGTTTTTGTAAGGTTTGTCAAAGATCAGATGGTTGTAGATGTCTGTTGTAATTTCTGAGGCCTCTGTTCTGTTCCATTGGTAGTTTGATGGGGATAGCATTGAATCTATAAATTACTTTGGGAAGTATGGCCATTTTCACAACACTGATTCTTCCTATCCATGAACATGGAATGCTTCTCCACTTTTTTGGGTCCCTTCTTATTTCCTTGAGCAGTAGTTTGTAGTTTTCCTTGAAGAGGTCCTTCAAATTCCTTGTAAGTTTTATTACTAGGCATTTGATTCTCTTTGTAGCAATTGTGAATGGGAGTTCACTCATGATTTGGCTCTCTGTTTGTCTATTACTGGTGTATAGGCAGGCTTGTGATTTTGCACATTGATTTTGTATCTTAAGACTTTGCTGATGTTACTTATCAGCTTAAGGAGAATTTGGGCTGAGATGATGGGGTTTCCTAAATATACAATCATGTCATCGGCAAATAGACCACTTGACTTCCTCTCTTTCTATTTGAATACCCTTTATTTCTTTCTCTTGCCTGATTACCCTGGCCAGAACTTCCAATACTATGTTGAATAGGAGTGGTGAGAGAGGGCATCCTTGTCTTGTGCCAGTTTTCAAAGGGAATGCTTCCAGCTTTTGCCCTTTGAAAAATTCAGTGTGAGATTGGCTGTGGGTTTGTCATAACTAGCTCTTATTATTTTGAGATACGTTCCATCAATACCTAGTTTATTGAGAGTTTTTAGCATGAAGGGGTGTCGAATTTTATCAAAGGCCTTTTTCTGTACCTATTGGGATAATCATTTTTTTTTCATTGGTTCTGTTTATGTGATGGATTACAATTATTGATTTGCATATACTGAACCAGCCTTGCACCTCAGGGATGCAGCTGACTTGATCATGGTGGATAAGCTTTTTGATGTGCTGCTGGATTTGGTTTGCCAGTATTTTATTGAGGATTTTCACATCCATGTTCATCAGGGATATTGGCCTGAAATTTTCTTTTTTGTTGTGTCTCTGCCAGGTTTTGGTATAAGAATGATGCTGGCCTCATAAAATGAGTTAGGGGGGAGTCCCTCTTTTTCTGTTGTTTGGAATAGTTTCAGAAGGAATGGGACCAGCTCCTGTTTGTACCTCTGGTAGAATTTGGCTGTGAATCCATCTGGTCCTGTTTTTGTTTGTTTGTTTGTTTGTTTGTTTTTGGTTGGTAGGCTATCAGTTACTGCCTCAAGTTCAGAACTTGTTATTGCTGTATTCAGGGATTCGACTTCTTCCTGGTTTAGTCTTGGGAGGGTGTATGTGTCCAGGAACTTATCAATTTCTTCTAGATTTTCTAGTTTATTTGCATAGAGGTGTTTATAGTATTCTCTGATAGTAGTTTGCATTTCTGTGGGATCAGTGGTGATAACCTCTTTATCATTTTCTATTGTGTCTATTTGATTCTTCTTTCTTTTCTTCTTTATTAGTCTGGCTAGCATCTATCTATTTTGTTAATCTTCAAGAAACCAGCTCCTGGACGCATTTATTTTAGGAAGGATTTTTCATGTCTCTAACTCCTACAGTTCTGCTCTGATCTTAGTTATTTCTTGTCTTCTGCTAACCTTTGAATTTGTTTGCTTTCACTTCTCTAGCTTTTTAAAAAGTGATGTTATGGTGTCGATTTTAGATCTTTCCCACTTTCTCCTGTGGGCATTTAGTGCTATAAATTTCCCTCTAAACACCGCTTTAGCTGTGTCCCAGAGATTCTGGTATGTTGTGTCTTTGTTCTCATTGGTTTCAAATAACTTATTTATTTCTGGCTTAATTTTGTTATTTACTCAGTAGTCATTCAGGAGCAGAGACAATTTTCCATTTTTTTCTGCCCTCTCTTATTTCCTTGAGCTGTGGTTTGTAGTTCTCCTTGAAGAGGTCCTTCACATCCCTTGTAAGTTGTATTGTTTCCATGTAGTCGTGCAGTTGTTGTTCAGTTTCCACGTAGTCATGCAGTTTTGAGTGAGTTTCTTAGTCTTGAGTTCTAATTTGATTGCACTGTGGTCTGAGAGACTGTTTGTTATGATTTCTGTTTTTTTGCATTTGCTGAGGAGTATTTTACTTCCAATTTTGTGGTCAATTTTAGAATAAGTGTGATGTGGTGCTGAGAAGAAAGTATATTCTGTTGATTTGGGGTGGAGAGTTCTGTAGATGTCTGTTAAGGTCTGCTTGGTCCAGAGCTGAGCTCAAGTCTTCAATATCCTTGTTAATTTTCTGTCTTGTTGATCTGTGTATTGACAGTGGGGTGTTAAATTCTCCCATTGTTACTGTGTGGGAGTCTAAGTCTGTTTGTAAATCTTTAAGAACTTGCTTTATAAATTTGGGTGCTCCTATATTGGATGCATAAATATTTAGGATAGTTAGCTCTTCTTGTTGCATTGATCCCTTTACCATTATGTAATGCCCTTCTTTGTCTTTTTTGATCCTTGTGGGTTTTAAGTCTGTTTTATTAAAGACTAGGACTGCAACCCCTGCTTTGTTTTTTCTTTCCATTTGCTTGGTATATATTCCTCTATCCCTTTATTTCGAGCCTATGTGCGTCTTTGCACATCAGATGGGTATACTGAATACAGCACACTGGTGGGTCTTGACTCTGTCCAATTTGCCAGTCTGTGTCTTTTAATTGGGGCATTTTTGCCCATTTACATTGAAGGTTAATATTGTGATGTGTGAATTTGATCCTGTCACTATGATGCTAACTGGTTATTTTGCCCAATAGTTAATGCAGTTTCTTCATAGTGTCAATGGTCTTTACAATTTGGTGTGTTTTTGAAGTGGCTGGTACTGGTTTTTCCTTTCCATATTTAATGCTTCCTTCAGGAGCTCTTGTAAGTCAGGCCTGGTGGTAACAAAATCTCTCAGTATTTGCTTGTCTGTAAAGGATTTTATTTGTCCTTTGCTTACGAAGATTAGTTTGGTTGGATATGAAATTCTGGGTTGAAAGTTTTTTTCTTTAAGAATGTTGAATATTGGCCCCCACTCTCTTCTGGCTTGTAGGGTTTCTGCAGAGAGATCCGCTGTTAGTCTGATGGGCTTCCCTTTGTGGGTAACCCAACCTTTCTCTCTGGCTGCCATTAACATTTTTTCCCTTCATTTCAACCTTGATGAATCTGATGATTATGTATCTGGGGGTTGCTCTTCTCGAGGAGTATCTTTTTGATGTTCTCTGTATTTCCTGAATTTGAATGTTGGCCTTTCTTGCTAGGTTGGGGAAGTTCTCCTGGATAATATCCTGAAGAGTGTTTTCAAACTTGGTTCCGTTCTCCCTGCCACTTTCAGGTACACCAATCAAACATAGGTATGGTCTTTTCACATAGTCCCATATTTCTTGGAGGCTTTGTTCATTTCTTTTCATTTTTTTTCTCTAGTCTTGTCTTAAAGCTTTATTTGATTGAGGTGAACTTCGATCTCTGATATCCTTTCTTCTGCTTCATCGATTCAGTTATTGATACTTGTGTAAGCTTCATGAATTTCTTATGTTGTGTTTTTCAGCTCCATCATGTCATTTATGTTCTTCTCTAAACTGATAATTCTAGTTAACAATTTGTCTAACCTTTTTTCAAAGTTCTTAACTTTCTTGCATTGGGTTAGAACATGCTCCTTTAACTCAGAGGAGTTTGTTATTTCCCACCTCTGAAGCCTACTTCTGTCCATTTGTCAAACTCATTTGTCATCTAGTTTTCTTCCCTTGCTGATGAGGAGTTGTGATCCTTTGTAGGAGAAGAGGCTTTCTGGTTTTTGGAATTTTCAGCCTTTTTGCACTGGTTTTTCCTCATCTTCATGGATTTAGCTACCTTTGGTCTTTGAGGTTGGTTACCTTCAGATGGAGTTTTTCAGTGGATATTCTTTTTGTTGATGTTGATGCTATTCCTTTCTATATGTTAATTTTCTTTCTAAAATTCAGACCCTCTGGAGGCTTCATCGCAGAGGGGCACCCGCCACATGCCAACTGTAGCTCTCCTTTATGAGGTGTCTGTCGACCTGCTCAGAGGTGTCTGTCAATCCCTGCTGGGAGGTGTCTTCCAGTCAGGAGTTACAGGTGTCAAGCACCCTCTTGAGTAGGTAGTGTGTCCCTTAGCAGAGTTCAAGTGCTGTGCTGGGAGATCTGCTGCCCTCTTCATAGCCGGCAGGCAGGAATGTTTAAGTCTGCTGAAGCTGTGCCCACAGCCACTCCTTCCCCCAGGTGTTCTGTCCCAGGGAGATGGAAGTTTTATCTATAAACCCCTGACTGGGGCTGCTGCCTTTCTTTCAGAGATGCCCTACCTAGAGAGGAGGAATCTAGAGAGGCAGTCTGGCTACAGTGGATTTGTCGAGCTGTGGTGGGCACTGCCCAGTTTGAACTTCCCAGAGGCTTTGTTTACAATGTGAGGGAAAAAGTACCTAATCAAGCTTCAGTAATGGCGGACACCCCTCTCCTCACCAAGCTTGAGCTTCCCAGGTCGACTTCAGACTGTTGTGCTGGCAGCAAGACTTTCAAGCCAGTGGAACTTAGCTTGCTTGGCTCTGTGGTGGTGGGATCTGCTGAGCTAGAACACTTGGTTCCTTGTCTTCAGCCCCCTTTTCAGTGGAGTGAACAGTCGTGTCTCGCTGGCATTCGGGTGCCACTGTGGCATGGAAAAAAAGAAAAACCTACAGCTAGCTCAGTGTCTGCCCAAACAGCCGCCCAATTTTGTGCTTGAAACCTAGGGCCCTGGTGGTGTAGGTACCTGAGGGAATCTCCTGCTCTGTGGGTTGCAAAGACCGTGGGAAAAGCATAGTATCTGGGCCAGATAGCATGGTTCCTCACCACAGAGTCTCTCACAGCTTCCCTTGGCTGGCGGGGGGAAGTTCCCCAACCCTTGCACTTCCCGGGTGAGGTGATGCCCCACCTTGCTTTGGCTCGCCCTCCGTTGGCTCCACCCACTATCTAACCAGTCTCAATGAGGTGAGCCAGGTACCTCAGTTGGAAATGCAGAAATCACCCACCTTCTGCGTTGATCTCGGTGGGATCTGCAGACCGAAGCTCTTCCTATTCAGCCACCTTGCCAGCCACTTTTGTGTCTTAAAATGAAAAGAGATGATAAATATTTGGTTTTAAAAATGTAAATTAAAAGCAAATGAGTAAAACAATTATTCTTAAGAAATTTACATTGTATTATTATTGCATTTGGGAAGAATATCCTCTTAATTAATTTTATTGTCTTCATCATAGATCTGCAAAATTTTTTTTTGTAAATAGCCAGATAGTAAATATTTTAGGCTTTTTGAGTCATAGGGTCTCCGTGCCAAATACTTCATTTTAGGATGAATGCAGCACAAAAAATACAATTTAATTAGGGACAAATGACCTTGTATTAGACAATCATTTCAGCAAGTGAGAATTAGAAAATTTTAAAATATATGCATAAAAAGGAAGACAATGGGAAATGATCATAGACAGAAAGAATGTGCAAATTCAGTTCTAGAAAGACCAGAAGCACATTGATGTCCACATTTACGAGCTTCTTTTGTGTCCTTATCTACCCTTTATTTATAATGAAGAAAAAAGTCATGGAGAAATCTGCATACTTATTGACTAGGAGTGGCAGAGTCCACAGGGACTGGTGATTGTGCAGGTAAATTCAGGAATGGATGGTCAAAGCTGATGAGGTTCACTATCTGCATAAAATTTGTTATGTTCTTGATTAGCACAATCAGGAGAGAAGTCCCACCAAATTAAAAGGAGTTCATAAATGTCTCAGATTTTTGAAATGTCATACTCTCTAAAAGTGTAGAATAAGTTTTAACAAATGTAAAGTTACCAGTCCATAGCATAACAACCTGATTGAATGAAAATCAAAACTGCTCAGAGTAAAATAACCAAATCCAAATCTCTTCAAAGTTCTTTCAAATATATTCCATGTAAAGAAAACTTTATTAGACATAAGAACAATCAGGAAAATGTAATCTATTTACTAGAAAAAAATTAGATAATGGAAACATACTCTAAGATGACTGATGATGAAATTTGCAGCTAAGTATTTGGAATCAGCTCTAATAGTATTTAAAGGCTTAAAGTAAACAATGGCCCTAATGAATGAACAGATGAGAAATATTAGCTGAGAAATAGAAACAAATCTAAAGTAATAACATTTCTGGGACAGAAAGGTACATTGTTTGCATAATATTTGAATTCTATAAGTGAAAAAATAGATGATGTAAAATAAATAATTATAAATTAATACAAAATAATAGTTTCAAATATTTCAAATATTTGAAATTAAAGAGCCCATTTCTAAGCAGAATAGATAATCAAAAGAAAAGTTAAAGTACTCTAAAATATATCATAATAAAATTGTGGAAAACTAATAATAAAATGAAAAATGACAAAGAGAAAAAATATATATATTGACATACAGGGAAAAAAATTAGACTCTCATTTGATTCATCTTTAAGAAAATGTGGGCAAAGCACGGTGGCTAATGCCTGTAATCTCAGCACTTTGGGAGGCTGAGGCGGGTGGATCATGAGGTCAGGAGATCGAGACCATTCTGGCTAACACCATGAAACCCCATCTCTACTAAAAAAAAAAATACAAAAAAATTAGCCGGGCATGGAGGTGGGTGCCTGTAGTCCCAGCTACTGGAGAGGCTGAGGCAGGAGAATGGCGTGAACCCGGGAGGTGGAGCTTGCAGTGAGCCAAGATAGCACCACTGCACTCCAGCCTGGGCGACAGAGAGAGAATCCATCTCAAAAAAAAAAAAAAAAGAAAAAAGAAAATGGGGACAGAAGAAAATAAGACAATAACATATTATAGACATGCTGTGGAACTAAAATAAAATCATAAAACGAAAATAAAAACTGCTGATTCAGAATTTTATATGCAGCAAAACTCTCTTTCATAATTAAAATGAAATAAAAACATTTTACACCACGACAAAACAGTACAAAAACCTTGGGAAAATTTCGTGCTAGTACACCTGCACCAAAAGAATTGCTAATTAAAAAATTTTGAACTTAAGAAAAATGATAATAGACAGAAATCAGGGATGATTATAATTTTTTTCTCACTTGTATGTAATACATCTTTTTTTTCTGTTTGTCAGTGTTTTAAAAAATTAAACATGCATTTACCTTATTGTACATAAGTAATGTGTCAATACGTTGAATTAAAAAAAATTCTTCTGCTGCCTGTATCCTACATAATAATAAATTCAGTATGTTACTGGATATGTATTGTCAGGAAACAAAACTCTATATACAATCCACAAAAAGAAGAAGATGCAAAATAATTAAATGTATCTAGGCCAATGAATAGACATGAGCAAATATAGCTGGATATAGTGGTACATGCCTGTAGTACCACTCACTCAGGATCACTTGAGACCAGGAGATCAAATCCAGCCTGGACAACACAGTGAGAGCTCCATCTTTAAAAACTAAACAAACAGATATAAGCAAATTTATTCCAGAAAGTAAATCAAACAATCTATGTACCACATTACGACAAAGAAGATGAATTTCCAAAACAATGGGACAAATGTTAACCATAAATTTAACATTTATGAACTACAATTTGCAGCATCATATAGAAATACCACTGGTCTGACAATAGAAGTTTATAAGGATTTTTTAGTGTATTTGGGTTATTTTTGATTTTCATTTCTGCTGTGTGTTACAAATTACCATAATTATTTTGTCCTCTTTGAATAACACGGGTGGAATGAAAAACAAAGTTGGTGAAGCCATGATAACATAAAAATAACAATTTTTACTGCAAATACTATGGGAGTTTTTGAAATTATTATACTTTAAATTCTAGGGTACATGTGCATAATGTGCAGGTTTGATACATAGGTATACATGTGCCATGTTAGTGAGCTGCACCTGTCAACTCATCATTTATATTAGGTATTTATCCTAATGCTATCCCTCCCCCAGCACCCCACCCCCCGAGAGGCTCCAGTGTGTGATGTTCCCCGCCCTGTGTCCAAGTGATCTCATTGTTCAATTCCCACCTATGAGTGAAAACATGCAGTGTTTGGTTTTCTGTCCTTGTGATAATTTGCTGAGAATGATGGTTTCCATCTTCATCCATGTCACTGCAAAGGACATGAACTCATCCTTTTTTATGGCTGCATAGTATTCCATGGTGTGTATGTGCCGCATTTTCTTAATCTAGTCTATCATTGATAGACATTTGGGTTGTTTCCAAGTCTTTGTTATTGTGAATAGTGCCGCAATAAACATACGTGTGCATGTGTCTTTATAGTAGCATGATTTATAATCCTTTGGGTATGTAGCCAGTAATGGGATTGCTGGGTCAAATGGTATTTCTGGTTCTAGATCCTTGAGGAATCGCCACACTGTCTTCTGCAATGGTTGAACTAATTTACACTCCCACCAACAATGTAAAAGCATTCCTGTTTTTCCACATCCTCTCCAGCATGTGTTGTTTCCTGACATTTTAATGATTGCCATTCTAACTGGCATGAGATGGTATATCATTGTCGTTTTGATTTGCATTTCTCTGATGATCAGTGATGATGAGCATTTTTTCATGTGTCTGTTGGCTGCATAGATGTCTTCTTTTGAGAAATGTCTGTTCATATCCTTTACCCACTTTTTGACGGGGTTGTTTGTTATTTTCTTGTAAATTTGTTTGAGTGCTTTGTAGATTCTGGATATTAGCCATTTGGGGAGTGTATTTTTATAGTCAAAAGAATAACAATATGTGTAAGCTATATTACTCTATGTAGCTTTTAGTATGACATAACCCTATTCTCTTCTTGTCCTATTAGGTGACTGATAATTAGACAAAAATTTCAAAGACATGTTGTATTAATAACTAAATTTCTTTTATTCTGCTTGTTCCTGTGCTATGTGAGAATAGCCTACTAAATATGCAATATGTATAAGAAATTAATTGAACAACAAACAAGATAACGCTTTTCATTTACATAAATTTTGTAAATACACACTCAATATTCTTGAAAATGTATTCATTGTCATTATTCTTCCAGTTATGTTTAATGTTTATAAAATCTGGGTTATTTTCAATCTTGGATATTTGCAATGTTTCTAATTTTGTTCTTGTAATTTAAAAGGGAGTAAATAACAACACCAAAACAAATAAGCAAAAAAGCCTTTTTAAGAATGATTTCACTTTATCCATTTTAATAAGTTTGCTGGAAACATGGCAAACATTTATGTATATCTCATAATGTCCTGAGTGTACACATACATATATATACACACATACACTCAGGTCATTATGAGATATACATAAATGTTTGCCATGTTTCCAGCAAACTTATTAAAATGGATAAAGTGAAATTATTGTTATGAGATCATGAAACATCTTAAGATACACAAGACATACTTTTAATCATGGATCTATTTCAGGTCTTTTGCTTCCTCTCATTTGGAATGATCTCCTTTGGAATGGTTCATAATTAAATCCCCTCATTATTTATCTGCTTTTCTCTCTGCATTTCAATCTAGTCATCTTGCCCTTTTGGTTTGTGTGACCATATGTTAAATTTGATATTTGTAAACTATTAATTAATGAAGTATAGAGAGAACAATGTTCTAAAATTGGGTGTTTACTCAAAGAATTCTTACCCACTGTATTCCACTACTTTATCTGTGGTAACTATAATGTTTCTCAGACCACAGTTAGTAACTTTTATTTACCCCATTTCTGCTATGTTCTGGTCTGTGAATTACAGTCTCTAAAAATTTGGTTTTGGCTATTGACATTTGTAATCAGTTCTCAGGACGTTATCTCCATCATCACTTGACCTCAGTTTTATTCCAGGTTTTATGCTACCACCAGTTTGCTATCTGTAATTTCTTTATTTTGATTAATGTATTGTCTATATTTGTTGAAAATTGCTTCCAACTTTATTGAATTATGTCTGTCAAACCACTTTTAATACATTATTTTAGTTAAAGCTATAAAAATATAATTCTTAATTAACTTAATTCAATGTTATCAAATAAAGACATTGCTATGTATAACAATATTGTATTTTGTGGATGTCATAGGAAGCTGCTAATTCAGTGTTTGGTAGTATATATTTTTAATGATTATTAGAGATTAGTTTAACTTTCTCCTTTTTTTTTGTCTTAGTTGAGGCTGCCATAACAAAATATGATAAACTGGGTGGTTTCTGAATAGCATAAATTTATTTCTCACACTTTTGGAGTCTGGAAATGTAAGATCAGTGTGCCAGCATGGTTGGGTTCTGGTGAGGGCACTCTTAAGGGTTGCAGACTGCTATCTACCTGTTATACCCTTACATGGGGGAAAGAATGACAGAGTGCGTTCTGTGATCCCTTTTATGACACTAATCCCATTCATGAGGATTTTGCCCACCATGACCTAATTACCCCCCAAAGACCCCACCTCCTAATACCACTACATTGGGGATTAAACTTTCTAGAATTTTAACAAATAAATTTGGGGAACACAAACATTCAGCCCATTGCACTTTTATTCACCAGAGTAATTGATATTGAGAGGCAAGTATGAATCAGAAACAACATTTCTTAGTTTAATTTTTTTACTAATTCAAGTGTTTAAGCTTAAATGTAATAGTTATTTTTAAAAGTACATTGCTTCTTATGTTGGCAATAATCTAAAATTGAAGTCATACTATTGTTTATTTAATCATCTTTAAAACATAAATAAGATTTTACTATTAAAACATACTAAATATATGTTGTTTGAAGTAGAGAAAATAAATCATTGGTTAACAAAAATAAATTATTTTTTAGGTTAAAAAAACAGAGCATATGTATCTCACATGTGAGCTAAGATAACTTTCATTTTGATTCTGATTCTAATAGCTAAATCTGTGAGTGGCTGGAGTTTGATAACATGCATTTCCAGAGTTTATAATTCCCTGAAAAAGTGTTTTAAAATTGTTTCATATAAAACTGAAAAATAGTGTGTGCAGTAAAAATAGGCAGTAAATGTTCTCCCTGTAATAGGAAGGGTAACAACATGCATGCATGCAGTGAATCTTTAAAGTGCCATTCTAAAATTAAACTACACCATGTTACTTCTCAAATCATAAAAATGATCACACACTGATTTTAATATCAAAGAATTAGGTACCAAATATAATGGAAAAATTAAAAGTGTTATTAGTGAATTATAAATACATTAAAATGTACTTTACAACACTGCATTTAAAAGAGCAATAAAGTGCATTTTAAATTCAAGTGAGTAACTGAAAAAAATTCCAAGAGAAACAACAGCATTATAGCGGAAAATATGTTCTTGTCTTAGATATTTATATATATTAGCTTGTTATAGAATTTAGTATGACAGAATAAATATTCCATAATATCTAAAGATGAGAACATTTTTGAGGTATAATTACATAAACTGTATATTAATGCATTTAAAATTAAAGACACAATGCTATAATCTTTCTACATTATAAGTAATGTCAGCCATATTCTATTATATTCTTGGATTTCCTTTAAGAAAGCAATAATAAAATATGTTGGCTTTAATCTGAAAAAACAACTAGAGACTAACCCAGCTTATATTTTAAATGTGTTGCTATATGTTGTTGTCAAAATGTATAATAATGTTTCCCTAATAATAAACCTTATTAACCTTTTTTTAGTACAGTTGAAATGGACGATAAACTTTGTTTTAAATCATTCTCCTGAAACTGCACCTGTGAGATGCTATATAAACAGATGTACCAGAAACTTAATAGAAACATAGTAGTAATGGATGATATTATTTCACAAGAACAGAAAAATATTAATGTTATACATTTTGAAGCCTGACTACCGCATATCATATAGATATATATGTGTGTGTGTGTGTCCAGATTTATATCCTGAGCACTTCAAACTTTTCCTTGTACTTTAAAATAGCATTTATTTTAGTCTTCTTACTTATGTTTTATGCACAGTTCACAACATAGTCAATCCTCTATCTATGATTTTGACCATTGAGTGAAATGTTCAAAGCTGTTTCCTTAAGAAAGCTAGTTTTTTAAGTAGATGTAGAAGTCACATACTTAAGATTTTTGAGTTATTGTATTTACTGAATTATGAATAAGGAGATGTTTGGGGGCCATTTTTATAAAACTGTATTGATGTTTTAAACTCAAATATTTTGCATACAGTTACATAGAATTAGAAGATCCAAGCAGAGGTGAAATAAAATATGTATGTGCTTTTGAAGCTAGTGATGATGTCTTACAATATAGTTATCTTCTGCTTCGTGAGTAGTTTTAATATTATTTTGAAATGTCACTTTAAATGAAGCATTTTTTAAATTAACTCAGAAACAAATGTTTTAGAAAAATCACCAGTGGTCACACAATCATGCCAGCAATCATAGACATATTAATATTCTTAATAAGGCAGAGATATTTGTATCTATTTCTTTCTGTGTTATCATTTGCTGATGATTAGAATAAAGATTGTTTAATGTTGGTAATTTTAATAATGAAGAAGTTGCTTCTGAGGGTATATTTTCTTTATAGTTTGTAGTGTAAAACATATTTATAAAGTGACTTGCCAAAATGAAACCCTTTATCTGTCTGTATTTCCACCTTTGTGTAAATTTAGTTTTACCTTGTGTTATAAAATGTGCCTTTTTAAAATAATTAATGATTTACATTAAGTCTATGCCACTCAGAATTGTAAGATTCAAGGCATTGGAGCCAATACTGTGAATTCTCAATGCCTAGTATACTATGTCAGATATATCTTAACTTATAAATTCATGTTTCATATCTGAGTAAGTAAATGTATGAATAGATTTTTCCTGGTAATTTTTGTATCTACCAAAATATTTTATAAATCTCTGAATTGCTGCACAAAAATCCTTTTTTATATTTTCTACTATGTATTAAAATTTGGAAGATTTTCTCTCCAGATTGACACTCACTCCTTATGTCTTCTCCTGTTGAGATACTCCAGTATTTTGTCATCTGATTTAGTTTAGTCTGAAATAACACATAATTAGGTACAGTCCAAAAGTTCCCTGAAATTCAGAAAGATTATTGCCTCGTCTAACTCACATCCCATATGTAGCAGAGCCAAGGTTAGAATCCAGGACTGATGTATTTCAGACATTTGTTCTATACTTTCAAATGTTGTTTTCCTGCAGAAACTAAATTAGAATTTAGTGGCACCTTGTCACCTGACATTGTCATGAGAACATGATGCCTGACTTCCTCCACTGGGCTGGGCCAGGGTCCTCCTCAAGAAACACCTGAGCCCAGAGCTGTAGTGACCCAATTTTATGACTAGTTCACTCCTGTCCCAAAAGTCTCATGAAGACAATGGTTAATGGCAACTAATAGAACTTGTTTGTGTGTGAGAGTGGGAGGGCTATCACAATGGCCTGCACAGCTAATTAAGCATGGAGGTGTCAGCCATGTATAGTGACTCACACCTGTCATCCCAGCACTTTGGGAGGCTGAGGTGGGAGGATCACTTGAGCCAGGAGTTTAAGACCAGCCTGGGCAAGATGGTGAGACTCTGTCTCTATAAAAGTGTTTAAAAATTAGCCGAGTTTGGTAGCATGTGCCTGTAGTCCCAGCTACTGAGGAGGCTGAGGCAGGAGGAGTTCTTGAGTCCAAGAGTTCAAGTCTGCAGTGAGCTATAATCACGCCATTGCTCTTCAGCCTAGGCTACAGAGTGAGACCCTGTCTCAAAAAAAAAAAAAAAAAAAAAGAGGTGTCAACTTCACTTTTCAAGTTTTTCTTTCTCTGTTTATTCCATCTTTTCTCTCTTTCTCCCTACTTTGGGTGTAGCCCTACCTCCTAGCATCATCCCTTCTGTACTTGCATTATCATTTAAATGTATGATAGGTAAAATGTGCATCCCACACTGGGAAATACCGATATAGCAGATAAATTGCCTGGATTTAAATTTGGTCTTCCCCACTTTATGATGGTGATCTTAAATTCCCAATCCCCTTTTTCAAATGTAAGTAAAATGATACTTTGATATAAGTTGTGAGATTCAGTGAAGTTATGTATGCAGGGCATTTGGGGCTGCTCCAGATTCCATAAGTGTTTGTTATAATAATAAATACAGCAGTCTCCCTTTATCCTCATGAGATACATTCCAAGACCTCCAGTGGATGCCTGAAACTACAATAGTACTAAGTTCTATATATACTGTGTACACTATACATACATATCTATGAGAAAGTTTAATTAAGGAAGTAAGAGATTGACAACAATATCTAATAGAATAGAAGAATATAACAATACGCCAGCATCACTACTCTTGCACTTTGGGTCCACTATTAAGTAAAATAAGGGCTACTTGAAGAAAATCATTGCAATACCAGGAATACCAATCTGACAACCGAGACCAATCCTTAGTGACTAACTGATAGGCACCATAAATAGCATGGACAGACTGGACAAAGGGATGATCCACGTCCTGGGTGGGACAGAGCAGGACAGAAAGGGATTTTATCACACTACTTAAAATGGCATATGGTTCAAAACTCATTGTTTATTTATGGAATTTGTCATCTAGTATCTTTGGACTGTGGTTGACTGCAACTGTGGAAAGTGAAACTGTGGATGAGAAGGAACTGCTGTATTTTTGTGACTGCTGGTATGTCTAAAAATGTCTACACCTATCTACACCAATATATGTTAGACTGCATTTTTTGCTTCAGAAACCTTTCTAAATCTCTGGTCTGATTTATTGAAAGTTAAAGAATTATAGGTAGCATCACAAGGTGAGGCAGTGTCATATATTTATTCAATATATTTGCTACCTCCGCAACCATTTTAGGCCTCACATAAGTTATTTGGAAGCCAAGCACACCTTTGAAATGCTGTGCAATCATAAAAAGAATGAGATCATGTCCTTTGCAGGAGCATGGATGGAGCTGGGGGCCATTTTCCTTAGCAAACTAACACAGGAACAGAAAACCAAATACCACACATTCTCACTTATAAGGGGGAGCTGAATGATAAGAACACATGGACACATATAGGGTAACAACAGACACTGGGGCCTATCATGGGGGAGGGTGGGCGGAGAGAGATGATCAGGAAAAATAACTAATGGTTACTAGGCTTAATAACTGAGTGACAAAATAACCTGTACAAAAACAAACAAACAAACAAAAACACAAATTTACCTATGCAACAAACCTGTATCCCTGAACTTAAAATAAAAGTTCATTAAAAAAACACCCCTACCTGTGTAGTTGTGTATGATATAGCTTGCTTGTTCCTCACCTCAGTGACCCAAAATTCAACACACACACAGCTGCTATGGAAAACCTAATGGTTAATACCAGAATCATGTAAATAAGTTTTTCCCTTTGTGTGTATGTGTGTGTATTTTAAACTAGTGAATCTACAACTCCCACAGAAAAATGTAAGGCATAACAACCATGAACCTTAATAAAGGGATAGTCCTACAGATCCTCACCTCTCTCCTCTCTCCCCACCCACTGGTATATCTCCCTGCCACCTCTAGGCTTCCTGTCAGCCCTCATTAGCACCCAAAGTCTCTCTGGGATATATAAGTAAAAAATATCTTCCATCTCATGCATTTTGGTTTCACTTCCTCATTGTGTCTCGCTTGACAAATGCACTTTTGTCCCACTCAGAGCTCTCTTTTTCAGGGAGTAGCTATTTTGGCTTAGATCTCTAAGACCATATTAGAATGAAAAAAAAACACAATAAAATTATAATAGTCAGTTATAGATGTATTTGTGGATATCTATTTTGCATTTGGTTCTGGAAAGTAACTTTCAGAGTCAGAAATCCCGCTTAGAAAATGAATAAGGAACAAGAGAGGAGCCAGCTTTTCTGCACCCTTGTTCATTTCAAATCATAAAATCATCGTCGTCTCACTTTCAACCTTCTGTTTCCCTTCCCTTATTACCTTCCTTTGGCATTTGCCCGCAACTAATTTAAAAGTTGTATCCACTATTTTTACATTTTTAATTGTTACTCTAGATAGTTTACAAGCGTATTTAAAGTAACAAACTCTGTTATTAAACATCATTTTTAGGAAGCTTAGAAGATTTCAACTTCTTTTAAATATTTTCCCCCAATTCAATGCCATTGCTTTTTAGTTTAACTGTTCTATCCCCAAAATATCAAGTTAGAAGTTATTATTTTTTCATTTTTTACAGTATTATATATTCGTTTGTTTCTTTTCCCATCATGCTTTCTTTTTTTCAGAACTATTCCCTAGAATTTTTTTCTTTTGTTCATATGACTTGGAAGTTCCTATAGTGAGGATTGATTGGTAATAAAGAAGACTTTTTCCTCAAAATATATTTAATTTCTCTTTTACAAACAACATAAATTTTCAGTTAATGTATAGTTATAGGTCAGCATTTATTTTTACTCTGAACTTTTTCTCACCCCTCTTATCTGTTTTCTGTTCTTGATGGTGGGACATTAGCTTTCAGTCTCATCTTTGGGTTCATAGGTGGTCTTTTCTTTCTGGTATTTTTCAATAAACTGTGAGTTCATATTCCTTAGAAATTTTATCTGGAGAAATTAATAGAGTCTTGGGTCAAAGTTTTGTAGTAACAGGGAGAAAGATATTCCATTTTTTTCTGCAAGGCAATTGGTTGTTCTAAAATAATGAACATAATTTAAAATTTAAATTATACATCCAGGGAAGATTTTTGCCTTTTTATCAAGAGTAAGTGCTGAGATTACAAATTTCCATATTTCTCTTTTTAAGAGTAGCCTCTTTCAAGTTTACACATTGTAGACATGCCCAAAATGTATGCAGGGCCTCTTAACTAATTCTTCGTATTACTTGGTCCTATTTCTTTTTCTGTTTCGTTTTTGTTTTTTCCTCTATTACCTATTGGTTAATACTTTAGCTCTGGCATACTACAGATTAGCATGTTCTCCTGGGGGAACTACATTAAAAAAACCCAATGACTTTTGTTAAAGCACAGGAAGGCAGACTATTTTCCAGGACCACTACAATGGTTACAGGGACCTCTGCAATGGGATTTTGCAGTGGGAGAATATTTTGGGCTCAAATTCAAATAGAGCAAGAGCAAGTGGGAATTGATTGATAGCCGCCTAGCAAGATTGGGTGGGGGAGTCAATAGATAAAAAAATTATTAAAAGGGAACATTAGGGGTAAGAAGGATTCTGGCTAAACTGACCTACAGGATTCTTGTTGAAGGCAGGTTCGGGTGATCGGGCATCATTCGGGTTATGCTGCAGGCTGAGGAACCTGTCAGTTATCCAAGGTGATCAGACAGAGAGAGTGGGAGTGTTCTTGCAAAGCTAACTTTGCAGAGTTTTTACAAAACCTGGATTTTACAAGGAAGTGCAAAGATGGGCCTAGGAGAAGATTCAAGGGCCTGACTAAAATTTAGTCAAGCAAAAATTATTGTCAGACACTATCACCTACATCTGCTTACTTTATGAATTTGGCTTCATTATGATTTTTGACATCTAAAAATTTGTTCTTAATATCTAAAGAGTTAAGTTACACACTATGCATACACAATGGATTCTGTTTTATATATTTTATATTGTGACATAATTTTCTCTTATTTTATTATTTTAGGCTTTCAGCATAATAGAATTTCAAAGTATTTAGACTACTGTCCTGTTCTAATATCTAGCAATTATTTAGTATAATTTTGACTATCCTTCTTCAGTATATTCTGTGTTATGTCATAATTCTTAGCAATTCAAATAACAAATAATTGTTTATATATTTATCCTGGAAAATGATTACACTTTCCTTTAAAAGAGGTAATATGATATATTCATATTTTTCCCTCAAAGTGAGAAAGGGAAATGTAATGTTTGACTTAACAAATTATGATTGAGTTAGTAAATTAATATACATGAAAGATGATTTGTAATGATAACGACTCACTAAAGTCTCTGTATGTCCACCTTTATAAAATATATGTTTTATGATCCATAGTTTTACTTTGTAGTTAGTGGTTTCTTAGTATATATTCGTTAAATTGATTCATGGCAAAAAAAATTCACATGAAGACTACAGATGACTCTTGTAAAGAATCATGTCAATTTTACTAACGCATTCTACAATGACACTTCATAAAAATAAACAACATAAAAATGTTAATTATATTGTTAAAGTATGTCCCCAGATGTTGTGAAAGTATCACAGGACCTCCCTTTCTACCCCAAATCGGATCCTTTCTACACCAAATCAGATTCTGTTGTCAGTGCCAAAATAGACGGCACAGGAAATCTACCACACCACAGACCATCTGCAAGAAACATCTGACAGAGACTTCTGGTTTTGGGCTTGAACACCAACCAATCAGACTTCACCTGCCCCAGCCAGTCAGGTTTCAACTTTATTAACCAATCAGAATTCAGCTACACCTACCACTCTGAACTAAGCTAGTTTTAATCCTTTATTTCCCAAAACGGATCAGATTGAGAACCTGAGCAGAAACTTTTTATATAAAACCTGAACCCTTCCTTTCTTCTCTGGAATGCACCTTCATTTTACACAGAAGGCAATGTCTCCCAGTTTGCAAACTGTTCACTGGAATAAAGTCTCTTTCCTCCAAATTCCTTTTCAGAGAACCGTTGTTTCACAATATATTGACTTTTACCTCATTGAAATACATATGAGTAGATCTGAAATAAAAGATACTAATTAAATTGTATGACAGGATCTCATGAAGATAAAGAGAAAACCTACAGAGATAATGCTGGATGGGAAATTATTAGCCAGGAATAAGAATTTGAGTGATTGAATAAATATAGCTTTAAAAGTTAATGTTTGTTATTCAATTTGGCATCTGTGACATAAAGGGAATAAAAGTTTTTTCCCATACCACTGTATCTCTGAGGTATGTAGTTCAAATAGCAGTGACATCTATCTACCTAGAGAAACAGGCATGAACACCTCTGTCCATAACTTCTTTCCATTCTACAAATTGAGATTGCGTATGAGTATCCTCACAAGATTCACAATTAGAATTACCTTTAGCAACAGGAAAAAGAAAAAAAAAAAGGATAAATGGTTTTAACAGAAAGGTTTCTGTTAGTTTTCCATATCAAAGACAAGGTGATCAGGAGATTAGAGGGAACTCAATACCCATGATGCATGCCTCAGAAGACTGAAGTTAAATGTAGTCTAACAGTGTACTGCTTGTGTTTGCATAATGGCTCTCTATTTCCATCGGTGCCAGAAGACATTCTTTTATATTCTGAGAATATGGATCTAGCTGTTATTCCCTACAAAGCCAAACTCTGACGAAAGTAACCTAGATCAAAATCAGCCTCTAGGGGTAAAATGTGGTATAACATAAATCTATGACATTTACACATTTTTTGCGTTGTGTGAGAGTAAAAACATCTCTTCAAAAGCAGTAGAAGATAACCACGTTTAGAGATTAAATCAACTATTTTATACACATTTATCTTAGAGTCACACTTCCAGCAAATGTTACTTTCTGGAACACAAGCTCAAACTTGATTTTTTAAAATAGTTTTTGGCCTATATTAACTATCACAAGGCTACACTTTTTAAAACTTAGAATTAATTCACACATTGATTACTTTTTGAAAATCTAATACCTTCATTGTCTGTTTATATCCATTAAGTCAAATTCTTATTATACTGATTTATCTTTAATTCTAGGTCATGACATGAGAAGCAGCAAAAGAAATGAGGAACGTAGTAGCGGAATCACTGACACTAGATAAGACAGTTGAAATCAGAAAATAAAATACAGCCATAAATTAAGCTTTATTAAAAAAGCCATAAAACAATTATGAAACAAAATAAATATATTTGAACATTGTAGAAATCACATTGGATTTGTTTTGTTTTTTGTATTATCACTTAACAAAAAAGAAAATACTCGCTTACATTTTATGTAATATATTACATATGTATATATTTAACATAAGTATATGTATATTTATATGACATATATTTGCATGTATGTACATACTACTCTATTTAAAAAAGAAATAATGTCAAAATACGGAGCTACTTAATGCTGAATTATATATCAATGCCGAATTCTTTCTAAAATCTCTCTTTAACTGGCACTATAGAATGAGCTATTATTATAAAAATATAAAAAAGTCAAGTCAAGTATAAATATGACATGTATGTAAAATATTTGGTATTTGTTTAAAATATTTGGTATTTGTTTAACTACCTCATATAATTTTTTATGGTATTCTGTTAGATTCAGATGCAGTATAGTATGTAAATTTACTTTAGATTGAAACCCAAAGCTTTTATTTATGGGTAGGTAAATGGTTTTGGCTTCTTGTTTTTAAATATCAAACATTAATATAATTATTGACATTTATATCTAAATGACATCTATATCGGAAACATGAAAGTAACTGTATACAAGGAATTATATAAAAAGGACATTGATAACCAGCTTTTCTAATCTTTTAAGAGCATAATAAGACCAGTGCTTTGCCATTTTACTAAATACATATTCATGCTATTGTCAAGAGGACAAATTATTTATATGTTTTAAAAAACTCTTTCACACCGAGGAAAGAGTAGTTTAAACTGCTGAATACATTTATGATAGTTAAACTTCATGATGTGAATTAAATAATGGTTTTAGCTAGATAATTTTAGGAAAAGAAGCATACATAACATTATTTATGGATATAAAATTTTCTGTTAATTATATACCCAGAGAAAAGATAATTTACTTTAAACTATTTTAATCTTTAATTTTAGATTTATTCATAATACACTTTCCCAGCTCTGAAATTAGAGGATTTTGTTTTCACTTAATGCATTATTATTAACTTCGTTTCTCTAAGAATTAACAGTCAGATGGTTCTAATCAAGCAAACTCTTTCCATTAAGAAAGGCAAACACATACCAGATTTTATCATTTGATTTGTGTTTGGGTTAGATCTAGCTATTCAAAACAACCAGTTTTCAACTCAGATTTTGGTCCTAGTGCTAAACCTCCTTTAAAAAATAATATTTTTCTCTAATTATAAACTATACTTAAATTATTTGAGTTAAAAAAAGAAAGCCACTACTTATAAATATGCAAATATAAAGAAAAACCAAAGCAAATACATGTGTTTTGCAATCTTATTGGTCGTTAAAAATTTTTTCACGCTTTACAAATGAGACAAAACATAGCCAGCAAGTTCTTTCAGTATCAATGGGACATCACCGGCCCACAGAAGAATCATTAGACTCTAAGGGGCATGTAACTATGACACACTATTTACAATTAAATAAATTCCACACATTTTGACATATACAGCTTTCGTAATTTACATATATCAGTGTCATTTAATCTTTGCAATAACTCTATACTGTATTTTTGCTACATTTGCTACACATGCAAAGTCTTCTAAATATTACAGATATGTCGGTTAGGAGGACTGGCTCCATTTATATACGAGAACATTGCAATTCAGAGTTTAAATAACTAATTCATACAGCTAATAAATGATGAAGTTGGGAATCCTAACCTTATCTATCTGTCTCCTGAGCTCATGCTTTTTCACACTTAACATTCACAAATTATCTCAAAGTAATTCTTTTTTTGAATGATAAAGGTAAGATTTTATGGTCATAGAGTTCAATCACATATCCAGGACTTAAATTGTCACAAATAGGTGCCATACACACTATACATTAGAGAGAAAACATTACATTTCAAAATAAGCTTTGCTGTTTCAGGACACCTCTCCCTTTCCCCTACCCTCACCCCAGCCAACACTTAGAGAGATCTTTATATCCAAATGATATGTATAATAAATTGAATTCCTTTTCAGAAATCTCATCTACCAATGTTTTAACCTTATGCCTCTCTTCATCACCCTGCCAAATCTTTTGTAATTATACTTCATGAAGTGTTTTAAGTCTTCTTTTAACTTTCCTGAGGCTCTCTCTTGAATATATTTTATCTAATCATATATTCTTACTCTAATGTTGAGGGCAAAAATATCATTTTCTATTTCATATTATCTCATAAGATGTTTTTCTCGTTTTATTATTTCATTGTCCTTATTAGTATTTTCTCTACCTTCCCTTTTAACACCATCTGTGAGTTCTCTGACTTTGCATTTACTCTCTTTTAACAATAATTAGGATGGTAAATAAGATTAAGCTTCACTAATCTCTGTTTTGTCCCCTGTAGGTTATTTCCAGTTTTTGCACTGTCTTATACTAATAACCCTGTTAACAGGTTCATAGAAAAATCATAATAAGTGTTCTGAGCAAAATTCAACTGAATTCACTAGTTTACTACTGGGCATGTTATGAATGCACTCTGTAATTTAAAAGTTTATAACATTACTTTTTAAAACCTTAAATAATTGCATTTTCATTAGCTTTACATATTTTTCATTGCTTAGTCATTATCAATTTCAGGTAAAATTATACATGCAGAATTATTCTAGTTATTCTTTAAAGACCTATTTTTTCCAAATTAATATTATTTGTCTGAAAAAGCAAATTGTATTGTTAAACCATATATTAATATTTTAACCTATATCATCTTTACATTAAGTAAATCATTATTTGTTGTTGATTAATGTGAAGGTAGGATGAAAATGACAGAGGCCACAAACATTCTCTGTAAGGTATAGAAGAGTTAAAAATTTAGTCCCAATACAGAAGTTCTTCTAAGTTTTCTATTTTTCCCTCTATAAGTGATAAAGCAATTTCCTCAGTCTCCCAAGGACTTGGCTTGACATTGGCAATATGGGTAGAATGAAAAAGCAGTTTGGAACTTCAAAATAATCAGTTCTTCCAAATTAATCAGTTCTTCAGTTACTTCCAAATTAATCCAGTCTTTCAGATTTATTTTTACTTTTCCCACTGATCTTTATATTTTTCCAATATCGTTCAAGAGAAACTATGCATATGTGGTATGAGACAACTGGTCCCCTTTTCCCACTTTGGTTTTCACAGATTTCCACTGGCAGGGTCTCATATTCTGAGGTTTTTAGGTGTCAGACTCGATTTCCGATATTTCCACTGTTATTTGATGTTTTGTTTTCTTTGCTTACATGATACATAATGACTGCTCGGAGCTAATTTTCTTTTAAGCTTTCACGTCTTCTCTGCACACATCATTCTACTGAGAGACCTCCAGTTTTGATCAAGACAATTTTCCAATTGCAAAACCCCAAAGAGAATTTGCTAATTCTTACCTTGACCTTCAAAAATTTCAGTTGAATGACCACATGTACAATATAAATTTTAATTGTATTAAATAATAAATTTATACAATATGAGTTTTAATTGTATTAAATAAATTTATACAATATAAGTTTAATTTGAAATTTATTAAATAATATGATACATATCTTAATTTAGTCATGCTACATATTGTGAATAATATGCTCTTCACATTTATTTTGGAAAACATTTTTATTATTCAAATAAAAAATGATATACAATTTTTGTCTAAAATAACACACTTGTTAAGCAAAGTAGCTTTCAATTTATTTGCTTTATCCTTATAAAATATCCAGATTTAATTATAAGGGGAATCACTAGAAAAAAATGTGATGCTTAATTTTCCATAGAAAAAGCATAACCTCTCCTTCCGTACTAAAAAACAACTGGCCTTTGGAATTCTATAAGTATGTTAACTTCTTAGTTTGCAAGTTAGATGTGAAGCTGTGTGAGAGGTTGGTTTTATGTGTTCATTTGGCCACCAGCAGCCTAGATATTTGGTTAAATATTATTTTTCATGTGTCTATGAGGGTGTTCCTAGATGAGATAACATTTGAATCATGGATTCAATAAGGCAGATAGTCCTCCCAGTGTGAGTGAGCCTCATCCAGTACATTGAAGGCCTGAATAAAATGAAAGCCTGGGTTAAGAAAAAAAATTCTCTTCCCCTGCCTGACAATCCTTGAGTTGGGTTGCCTTCAGGGTTCAGAACTTATATCATTGGCTCTTTGGTTCTCAGGCCTTTGGACTAAAACTGGAATTATACCATCAGCTCCAACAGGTCTCCAACTTGCTAAATGTGATTCTTGGGACCCTTAGCCTGCATAATTGTGTGAGCCAATACCTTACACTAATCTTAACACATATATATCTTATCACTTCTTTTTCTCTCAAGAATTTAGACTAAGAGAAGCTGTAAGAGACATGTATTCTACGATTTTATTGTGGACTCGCAAGTGAAAAAAACATAAGGTTATTCCAGGAAGTAATGTATAAAGCAACTACATTATAAATGTATAAAAATAAAAATGTCTAAAGTATTAGCTAGCTGCTTTCATTATAATATCACATTAACAATTAGTTGTGATTATTGCCTCCTCTATGGTGCAGTTTGTCATGAATCCAGTACTACTTTACAATTTAATATTCCCTTAAAATAGCCATTTTTCAAGGAGTGAACATCAGATGCGCAAATGATAAAATATAGATGGACACAAACATAGCAAGCAAATCAGTGTTCAAAGTTAAGGGAATCTCTAGGGTAAATTTAAGTGATTCAATATGCCCATAGTACAGGTTGTTAATCAGCCACAGACAATACTTCAGACAGATTCAACTCTCTGTATTCATTTAGAAAGATTGATGTAGATTTCTGTAAGCAAAGAAAAATAATTATGAACTCATAAAATTTCCCCAAAACAGTTAAAAATAACTTTGGCAACAACACTCTGAAATGATTTTATATATATTTTACATTTAACAATTTTTATTTACCATAAATGCACAGTATTTAAATATTATGACCACGTCTTTCCACAAAGTGTTTAAAAAATATATTAGATTAAATAGTTCAATAAATAAATAATAATATATACAAAAATAAATTATCATCTCTTGTCTTTCAAAAACTCATCTTTGGTTTATGATACAGACATGATATATACCTCAATTAAAGAAGGAAATTCAATTTGTCATAGCAACTTTTCTGTCTATAGATCTGTGAATAAAACATCAAGCAGTAAAAGCTACATTATTAATTAAACTATATTTTCATTTTACTTTCCTTTCTAGAAATATCTCTTAGCCCAATTATCAACAAGTGATAAATATAAATCATATATCTCTGCAAGTTTCTGCCAATGCTAAATCTTATTTATTGGCTTTGAAGAATTTATATTTTTGTTTGACTATACCTATGTGATATTTCATTAAATAACCAATTTTAAAACAAAAAGAACAAAATACTTGGAGGAAAAACCAATGTGTAGAGTGAGCGCATTTTAGAAAATATTTTTAAATTGATTATTTTGTACATTCTGCATCAAACATAGTTAATAATGGAATCTGTATATCCACAGTCAAGTTAGAAGAAATAAAATTTGAATTTTCTGCAAAATATTTGAAACTGTGTAAATTAATTTACTAAAACTAATGTAATTAAATTAGCTCTCACATTTAACAAAAAATACTATTTTAAAGTACTTTTCAATTTAAACATCTAGTTTCAAACAACACAGTTACAATTATGATACTATTGATACCCATATAATCATTGTTTTGTTTCTTAAACTTAGACGTTAGGCATTATTATAATTTATTCTTTATTTTCTACCTGAAAGGATATGTTTTTCCATATAAGAAAAATCTTACTGTATAGCTATTATTTAAAAATTGTTTAATAATAAATGCCAACTTCATATTTTTTTTGAACATTCTTATTGGTGAGATCCAGAATACACTTCATTTAGTATGTGGAAATTACACTTTTTTCCATTTGGTACAATTTAGCAAAGCATGAGCAAAAATGATTAAATATATATCCAATTCTCAATTATTCACACTAATGGAGGGGAAAAAAGGTATAGAAGGCATTAAGACAAAGAAAAAGTCCTAACTCATTTTTAGCTTTAAAGTATAATTCATCACATCCATACCTTTCTGTAGCAGTTCACATTTAATATCTTTCTGTGGTAAAGTCCTGTGCATCTAAGCTTTAGCATCAAGAGTTCAGATAACCTGACCAGAGACTCTTTTGAAATGTCAGGGGTGCAAAAAATAATTGAGAAAACTCACATGTTACTAAAGGTAAACTGGAATTAGATCAACACAATCCACACTATTTATAAATGTTCTTATTTTTGATTTAATGCATATGTAACCCTCCTTGGTAGTTATATTTATATTCATTCCTTTATCAAGTATTTACTAGATGCTTATTACCTTCTGGGCAACTTTTCTTGTGCTGAAAATGTATCCTTGAAGTAAACATAGTTCCTGTTTTCATAGACATTACATTCTTTTACTGGGAATCAGACAATAAGCAACCAAAAAAACAGATATATGCCAGTGGAGGTAAATGTTAAGAAAAATAAGAATGATGAGAATGCCATTTTAGACAGCATTATCATAAAATATCTATTTATTATATATAATTTCAGTGGAGACACAAATAAAATGGAAAGTGATCCAAGAAAATGGCTGAAGAAAATACTGAATGCAGAGGGAGCCACAAATGCAAAGGCCCTGTGGTGGGCTCAGCTTCTCATGTTTCAGGAATAGCAAAAGACCACATGGTATCTGAAGGTGAGTGAGGGAAGCAGATTATGTAGGGCACTGTGGGCTCTGGGTTTTAGTCTGAATGATATAGGAAGCAACTGGAGGATTTCGAACAAGAGTGATGTGCTCTGTCTTATATCTTAACAGAATCTGTCATGTGGACTTTAAACTATAGGAAGAAAAGTATAGATGTGTGGTAACAACTTACAGTGCTGTAAAAACTAAGATGGTGGTGGCAAGAACTATTTTGATTATGAATTTACTATCAGTTGCATTGTTCTTTTTTTTTAGAATCTATAAACTTATTTTTAGACATTTTTGTCCACATTCTTGAGTAATGGCTATACTTTCCATTGTTTCATTAAAAAATTACATAACTAGGTTGATGATCACCTCATTCACTTTTCACTTTAACATCCCTTTTCGACTCTATTAAAATTACTCTTCCTAAGACCTCATAACCAATTCTGGTAAACACAATTTAAACTGAACCTATGTAACTATTTTTTTCCTAACTTATTAGCCCTTTGGTTTTATCTTGACTTCCACAGAGATTTATTTTAGAAAGTGTGAAGTATATTTAGATCTGTTAAGCAACCCGAATTCTTTTTTTTCCATAGTAGAAATATCATTTCTCCCATTGTGCCATGAACTTTCTCATTTCAATACTTTTGCCTTATGGCAACTCAACTTTTAATGCTTTCTCACTCTTCTTTACCTTCTGACCCCAGGTCAAATGTCACTTAATCAGGAAAGCGCTCCTGGACCTGTAGGAGCAGATACTGTGTTATATATTTTAATTCGGGGCAATGACTATACCTGTAATTTTACATGGTAACTGTGCCAACTTGATTTATACCTATCTCTTCCAATTATATTGGTGCTCATGACAGAATGAAACCCCAGCCCTAGACATGTCACAAATAGGAGCTCTAAAGATATTTGTTAATAAATGATTCGAAAATAACATCAAACTCATTTTCATTTGGAATTCCATTTCGTGTTCTGAATTCTTGTTGCCAGTAGTATGCATATTTTCTTTTTTATTCACTAACAATTTGAAGAAATACATTATATTCTGATTTTATTTCTACTAATGCTTCTGTTTGTGTTTTAAAATAGTCTTTCATCTATCTTTCCAAAATGTCTTCTTTTGTTTTGCTTCCTAATCTCTGTAACCTAACAGATTGAGATTTCTCTCACGCTCTAGTCACTTTTTTGTGCTTGTCAATGTTATAACCATCGTTTTAGTTGAATTACAGATTTATTGATACTTCTCTTTAAAACTTATATTTTATTATGCATTTCTGTTGCAATCATAATTTAGGATATTTGCCATGGTTTTGTAATCATATTTATAATAATTATTTATTCATAGACATATTTACAAGGCTCACAGTGGACTCTTTTATATTGCAATTTTCTTATTTTTTTGAGCTCATTCTTTTTTAAGAATTTTATCTTGATTTCTGAAAGTAAGACATGTTTTTCAGGAGGAATTTGAGTACTTTTCAACAACTTGTAGTTTAGTAGAGTGGGCAGATAAAATGCAGGACACCCAGTTACATTGAACGTCAGATAACGAATAATTGTTTAGTAAAAGTGTTTGTATTTATTTGCATGCCCTATACACAAACAGTAGGTAAGTAGATGCCGTTCTAAATGTAGTAATCAATATTCTTAACACAAACAAACAACAAAAAAACATTTTCCATAAAACTCTTGGCAATTGCTTTGTGGCATTTTTAAAGTAGGAAAGTATTTTGCGGTAGCCTTAATTTCTTCCTTATTTAGAACACTTACTTTCAGACTTAAATTCTGATGTAAGAATGAGAATTTTTATAAATTATATGTGTCAATTAATTTTAAAATTAAATTTAAAATTATGGTTCCGTTTTGGAATGTTAATTCATTTTCAAAATTATTTTTTTTTCACAGAAAGTCATGCAACTTAGACTTCTTTCAGCAACTTTGACTTTTGCTTCTGTTCAATTTTCTATGAACACAATTATAATTGTTTCTGTTACAGCCTTCATATTTGTCATCTTTCTGATTATTATTCTCATGTACATTTTTCTCTAAATTAGGTCAAACTTTTCAACCTTGTCTTGTACATTACTTGTTATAATAGCAGATCAATATTTACAATACTGTTTTTTCCTGTACTATTTCTAATTCTATTTTAAATTATATTATTCTATTATGTATTCTTATATTATCTTCTTTCTCAGCTAAATATTCAATCTTACTTATTTTTCTTACATTATCTTTATATTTTGCTTAATAAAGTCAATATATATTTGAAAAATATTTTTAATACAGAGCAGATGCCATGTAAAATGTATTTTTTCTCCCTGATGTAAATCTTCCCTCCATCTCAGAACTATGCTCTTACCTTCCCCCAGAAGAAAAAGACGTTAATTTTTGTAATTTATAAAATGATTTAATGTTTATCATTGTGGTCATTCTATACGTAGTCATCTGTGAATAAGAAGAGATCTATTAATGCATTGCCTTTTTCCCTCAATAATTTTGCTGTTCTTCTGAATGCAGTTAAAATTCCTCTTTCTTATTTAACCTGCTATATTTGCTGATATAAGACAACATTAAAAATGCCTTTATTCAGCAGTTCAGTTCATCAACAGTAATAGGACAGTTACCTGGACTCTGTCAGTGAAACCTACCATAAAATCCAGTTCTAAGGTGTGGGTGGTATGGTATTATTAAGGGTATTTTTCCTCCCAATCTATGCACTTTGGAAATGTAGTGTTTAAATGATGATGACAATTTCTGAGGTATATTTGGTTTAGGTATACCTGAATCTAGGACTTTAAATGATATTATCTACACTTTCTCTCTCCTTTCATCTCCTGATATTTTTCAATCCCCCCTTATTTCTGCTTCCCTTTGTGTGGTGGGCACGTTTTCTCCTATTGTGTTGGAGTATCTTCCACATGTCAGGATTGAGGTGCACTGTCAACCTCAGCATAATAGAGAGCTTCTTTCTTCAAAAAGTAATAAATCGATAAAAAAATTAAGAAAATAACCATGTTAGATTTATTCTGAGTAACTTTGAAAAAAATATTATCAGAGTGGGCTTCTGTTATTGTTAAAGACATCATATATATGTAGCCATAGCCCATGTAGGTAGGTTATTGCTATTGCCTTCTTCTACTTCCTTCCTTAGATCACATGGATTAAAAATTTTAAAATACTGTGCAGAAAATAAATATTTATGTACTCTACATTTTACACTTAATTTTCTCAGTCTTCATATATATGTGTAAGCACACAAACACACACACACCTTTATTAGCATACATGTAGTTCTAAGAATTTAGAAATCTAAAACAATACTACTGTTCCCCAAAGGCAAACAGAACAAATTATTGAACGTTTCCGCACTCAAGTTCCAAATCTAGAATATTGGGGTGCTATATAGACCCAATTAGTCAGACTCTTTGCAACTTCTGATTTTGTCATCTATGTTCCAATAATATAGTCAACAAACAGCGCTCTTTCTAAATGCAAGATATTTAATTCTTAGGGAGAAACGGGTATAATAGCAATAAAAATGCCTATTTCAAAATCAGAGAAAAGGAAGAATGTTAGCAATTAGAGCTGTTCACCAAGACATCGTGAACTCCCTTCTTGCATTAAAAAAAAAAAAGAATTATACTTCACTGTCCTCTTAAATCTAGGCATAATGATGTGGACTTCTTTAAACAATGTATTATAATTTGGAACCAGGTATGTGACTTCCGGACAAAAGCATTTCCTGGCCACTGTGACATTCTCAGTCCATGGTGATAGTGATAGTGTGTACCTACATGATGTGAAAGTCTGAGCCAGCAATTACAGAAGTTGCCTAAATCTTCTATGGACATTATGGAAGTAAGAAATGAACTTTGTTAAGTGAAGCCACTGAGATTCCTAGGATGTCTGTTCCTTCACATACATAGCCTGGCCTAGCTTGAAAAAATATAGGAAACAATATAGAGTTGTCACCAGTTCACCAGTTTATATCACTCATTGTTATAGGCTTACCACAAAATTAGAGCGAACAGCAACTTGCTCCCCTGGTAACACAGTAAATTATTGGGTCAGTCAGCATGGACAAATCTGGTTCTGCCTAATAGAATACTCACACCAGAGGTTTCAGTACTTTTAGGGGCTGCCTTAATGGTTGTGTATTTACAGATGCTTTATAGCAGGGCTAGAAATTCTCTGGCAATAAATATCTGTAGAATACTAGGCAAATTTTCTTTCAAATTTTAGGGCAAAAAATAAACTAGCAACCAAAACTAGGCATGTTTTTGTTCATGTTAAGTGATGGAGTTTGAATGTTGTGTTTTTTGTCTCTCTTAGATGCAGGTCTCTAATCTTTGCCTAAAGCTTAACTGCTTGACTGTCAACATGGCCTGAAACTGAGATAGAGATGCATAGCTAATCTAGTCCCTGCCGCAATATGCATCATAATGGAAGATACTTTAGCACAGACAGGGCTGAAAGATATTGAGGCATATTAGTAACTTTGTAAGGCAAGGAGTGAAACAGGAAATATTTTAGTGGAGTTTAGGAATTCAAGTTTCTTCCACTTCAATAAATCTTCCTAGGTGCCATTATCTCTTCCTGTTTTTCCTGCCTCCTGAATTTGAGCATTAACTATAGCTTGGAAAAGTTAATTTTTTGAACTATTATCAAGGCATGAAGTTATCTGATGGTCACCAATCTCAGATGTTGGCATTTGATTTAAAAGACTATCCAAACACTGCAAGGTTTCTTTTTCCTTTTATATATTCTAGATGAGAATTTGCTGAAATCTGAAAAGTTGCTAAATTCTTCCACGCTCCCAATAAATCCCTTAAATTCTAATTTTTGCTAGCATGTAACCTAAACTTCCTCTAATATATATACAAATACCAAAGATTCACCAGGAAAATATTGGGACTCTGCATGTCTCCTTTCAATGGCACTAAGTGCCTGAGATTCAACCAGTGGGTGACATGCATTGATGCAAACACATTTTTTCAGGTTTTATGGATTTTCAGAAGAAGTAGAGAATTTGTTTTCTGTAAATTCTCAAAATTTTAAATCCTTCTAGGTAATTTAATTAAAATGAAATAAACAAGTTTGTATGCCAAATTGAACATATATGTGTGTCAAATAGAATCCATGGGCTGTTAAACTGAAATCTCACAATTACCAATAAGCCCATTGAACTCTCATGAATGAGGCAATGAACAAATGTATAAATAACTTTCTCAACCAGTTTGGCATAAAGAGCAAAGGGTGACAAGAACATCTGATCCTGTGGTCAAAAACATCATTGTATAATCAAAATGCCTACTGCTACAACTTACTTAGATGTCTAAACTTGGACAAATTACATATACCTTCATTTTCCTCATCTGTAAAATAAAGAAACAATAGTACTTCATAAAATTGTTAAAAGAGTTAAGTGATGTCATCCATGAAAAAGCTAGTAGTCCAGTGACAGGCAAAGAAATACTCAATAAATTTTTGTTATAAGGTAGATGGTAAATATTGAAGATTTTCTAAAATTACTGAATTTGGAAACTGAATTGTAGAAAGTCAAAGATAACTCCAAGATGAGCTTCAGTTTTTAATTGTACCTAAGTATTCTCCAGCTAATTAATTCAAATTTCAGGCAAATATTCCTGTCAACACCACTAAGCCTTATAATAGCCTGAAAATAGAAACAGATCTTCAGGATAGCTGGCCTTTGGAACTTTCACGGTCTATCAAACATTTTTCCTGTGTCAAAGTTCACCTGTATATTTTTATTCTAATTTTCATGTATTGAATTTTTGGTGATGAAGAGAATTTTTTAGGTGATGAAGAGAATCCGATAATTACTAAACATTGGTAATGTATTCAGCTACAACAAAATAAATGGAACATAAGAGAAATAATTGTTGGGAGGAAGACTATAGATTTTTTATCGCTTCGTGTTGTTCAGATATACGCATTCTTTTGGATATATTTTCCTGTAATAACATTAATTTCCTGTGCATTTTTAACAACTTTATGGAATTCCATCACTTTTAGTAAACAATCTGAACTTTAAAGGGGCACTAATGAGCTGAATATTAAATCTGAAATTCTGACTATTCATTCAAAATGAATTGCTTATGCTACATGTTTCTAAAAGGCAATTCCTGCCTTCAAATGACTGAACAATATTAATAGTATCTCAAAGTTTAAATCTGAAAACTACTACAACTACACATGCAGAAAAAAAACACATTGCCATAGGAAAATATAATAACATCTTAAGTTTATCTTTTTAAAATATAACATTGTAAAAATTACTACTTATTTCCTGGAACATAATTTTCTGTAATGGTTATTAGCTAAAATCTGAAACTACATTGGAATGTATATATATGAGTGTATATATAAGCAAGTAAATGTTTTTCTCTCACCTATTGACATAATTTGCGTATATTTTAACTCTCAGGTTACTTTAGACTTTAGTAATGTTGACCAAAAAATGAAATAATAGGCACTGGAACTTGCAGAAATCAGATTTATTCTGAGCCAAGTATGAAGATTTAAGCCTAGAGAACACAAACTCAGTACAGACCAAGAATGTATTCCAAAGTAGATTACATGAAGCACAGTACATATACATTTCCTAATAGGGGGATACATACGTCACCGAAGACAGGAGAAGCGGGTAGTTAAGCAAGAATTTCATTCTTATAATTCTGATTGGTGCTCAGTGATGCTATACATAAGATAAGGTAAATATGCAGTTGAGTGAGCAGGGAGAAAGTTTAGGCATATTAGGGCGGGTGGAGGGTGACTGATTGCATCCAGTCTTGTTCTATATCTAATAAACGGGTTTATAACCAGTATCTGTCAGTAAAATATTTAACTCCGGTTACTCAGGCAAGGGCTAAGCTTTAGCTAATAAGCCTAGGTTTTATTATCCATGTGCCTGACTGCAGCCATCATGGGCCATTGTTAAGATTTTCTTTTGAATTTTCCTTTTTCTGACAGTAATAAGGTTTACATTTTTAGTTGTAAGTAGATATTTATTATGGTGTTGTTGTAAATGTAATTTTAGGTAAAGGATAAACTATATTTGCTATACTAATGTGTTAGATAAGATGGAATTTTAGAATTTGCACTACATTTTGTTCTGTTACAGGAGACAATGTTAATGAGATTTTCTTGAATTTTTGTATTTATAGTATCTAACAGGGGTCAAATTTAACATGGTGCATCTTTCCCTGTGGCAGTTGACTACTAATAGGGGCATTTAAGCCTCCATTCTTCCAAATGTCATTGCAATTGATATATAATGTTCTACATCAATACTATTCTACCATAAACTAGCTAAGATTACACACGCTGGAAGAATAAGGACATTGGTATTCTGATAAACTTATTGGCTCTGTTCTCCCCACCAACATATAAATCCTGGAGCAAAAATCAGAAGAGGGAAAGGAAACGATGAAAGAAACAGTTTAGCTGTCTTACAAAAGACTGAAGAAAACTCTTGGAAGCAATGATAGATTCCAAACCCCTTTCTACTTATGATCATTTGTCTACATTTAGAGTGCCTGGCATTATTCGATAATGTTGTATTGTGACAAATTTCTCCCCAATAGATTCAATTTTTATTATCCTTTTGTGTCCGCAAAGCTCCTCAAATTGTTCCCTGTTATTGACTCTTGTGTATCCCGAACTTGCAGAATATTCTCTTTTTCTGGGCCTCACTAACAAATCTATCTATAGATTTTTATACTTCATTCAAACCTTTTAAACTTCAGAACACATTGAGATTTGTCTCTTTATCATTCACCCCATACACTGACCTATTCAATCCTGTTAGGCGAGACATGATGGAGGACTGAATAGCCACCCCAATATTGATTCAGAAAAGAAATACAGCGACAAAAATTGATGACAAATTCAGAATTAGATATAATAGGTAAGTTTCTAATATCCAGGAAAAAAGCTGATACTTAGATGTCAGTAGGAAGATCTAAGAATCAAAACAGGAAAATTTCCAAAAAAAAAAGTAGTATAGGAAGAATATATCCATGGAGGAAACTGAAGGTTAAGAATTAAGAAAAATCATCTAGGTACCAGAACAAAGGGAAAAATATCGAATGAATACATCAACAAAGTCTTTCTTCAGGCCATTGGATATTGTAAAAGGCTGCATAATATCTGGTATCACTGCTTATACTATTGGAGCTGTTCATCTAGGTCAACTGAAAAAAATTGTGAGCCTTAATAAGAGCTCTAATCAGAAAGTTTTCACTTTACCATACACACAGTTTCTCATTCTTTTCTCTAGGGCTTTCTACTAGCAAATGAGAATGATCATCTTTTCTTTCTTTGTGTCTGTTGCAAAATATTTTCCCCTTTGACTATGAGTAGGTTTATAAGACAATTATTTATTTTGTGTGTGCGTGTGTGTATGGAGGAAAGTATATTCTCTTTCTTTCTTTTTTTTTTTTTTTTTTTTTGAGACGGAGTCTTGCTCTTCTGTCACCTGCTCTGGAGTGCAGTAACGTGATCTCGGCTCACTGCAACCTCCGCCTCCCGGGTTCAAGCTATTCTCCAGCCTCAGCCTCCCAAGTAGCTGGGATTACAGGCATGCACCACTGCGTCTGGCTAATCCTTGTATTTTTAGTACAGATGGGGTTTCACCATATTGGCCAGGCTGATCTCGAACTCCTGACTTCAGGTGATCTGCCTGCCTCGGCCTCCCAAAGTGCTGGGATTACAGGCGTAAGCCACCACACCTGGCTGTAAAGTATATTCTTATGATTCTCTTTATTCCTCACATCTTTTCTTTGTTCCTTCATTCCTGATTTTATTATTATTTCATATTCATTTTATGCTTGCATTCAAATCTAACACTATTTGATTTTCTTTTCAAACTGTTCTATCTTAGGCCATTCAAATTTCATTTAGTTGTATCTTTGTTTCCTTCTTTGTCATAGTTCCACCAATCTGTTTTTTTTAGCACTTCTTTATTTGATAACACTACAAGATCCCCAAGATATATCCTCTGTATTTTTTGCCCCATCCATAGAATAATCTATTTATTCAAGTCACCCTGGTACCTTCTATTGGAGAACTGTATGAGAAAAAAAATCCGGTGACACTGGTCTGACTGTTACCATTTAGGCTTTGTGCTTCCAAACTCTCCTGGCTCACAGACAAGGAAATATATGTGAATATACTAATTGTGTGTATGTACATATCTATAATTACTTATACATTTAATGATCTGTATGTATATCAAGCTAAAAATGAGGCTATATAGATGTCACCGTAACTAATCTATTACCACGTGTATCATTCTAGCTTCCTACTCTTTTGTTTATCTTCCATTCCAACAGTGAGAAATCTGGCTTTCAGTATCTAACATCCAATTATTTAATGGTTCAATTACAGTTTGCATACATAGAGGTATTCAAATTGCCAATCTGAATTCTATCCCTGCAGAAAATGACTTTATCAACTAGGTTATGGTATTCATGTACAGTTCATTTTGCCTTAATCTGGCTGTCTTCACTCATTCCCAAAGTTACTTAGGAAAGCACCTCTTATCTTGTTCAGAGAGAGTGTTTCATACATTTCTTACACAGGTAGATTGCTTACTCATAATGGTACCCAATCCTAGTATCTCTTCACCTCCTAAATGATTACTTCAATTTACATACATCAACATTTACTCTTTATGGTGTGAGGTTATCTTTTGTGTTGCCAAATACATTAGCGTCACGTATCAACAATTACCGTATCACAGAGAATAGTTTTACCACTTTAAAAAGCCCTCTAGACTTTACCTACTGAAATTTCACATCATCTCCTACCCCTACCTCCTCTCTCCCCTGGAAACCACTAATCTGTTTACTATTGCTATAATGTCTTTTAAAAATGTCATATAATTGGAATCATAAAGGATATGGTCTCTTCAGACTGCTTTCTTTCACTTAGCAATACACATTTAACATGTCCCCACTTTCCTGTGGCTTGGTAGCACTTTTAGTCTGGTCATTGTTGGATAATATTGCACTGTTTGGAAGTACCACAGCTTGTTTATCTATTCATCTATTGAAGGACATCTTGGTTGCTTCCAGTTTTGGGCAGTTACAAATAAAGTGGTCATCATTTCTGCATACAGGTTTGTGTACAGAAAAATAATTTCAAAATATTTGGGTAAAAATCTATGACCACAAGTTCTGCATCATAACACTATGATAACATTTGTAAAGACAGTGGAAAACTGTCTTCCAGAGTGGCCATACCGTTTTGCATTTCTTACATTGGTAAAGAATTACTGTTAAATAAATATAATCTCCTCTTCCTTCACATCTTCACCACCTCACCAGTATTTGGTATTGTCAGGTTTTGGGGGTTTTATTCATTTATTTATTTTTCTTCATCTAACAGGAAATAGTGGTAATTCTTCATATCAATTCAAAATTACTAATAACAAATGATGTCTGTCATCTTTTTATATGCTTTCTTGCCATTTCTGTATCTTCTTTAGTAACGTTTGGATCTTTAGCCCGGTTCACTTAGGTTATTTTAATGTTGCTGCGTTTAAAAAGTTCTTTATATATTTTGGATACACAGTAAGTCTGTATGTATTTCTTAGAGATGCTGTAACAAAATACCATGAATTTAGTGGCTTCAAACAACAGAGATTTATCATCTCCTATTTCTGGAGGCTAAAAGTTCAAAATCAAGGTATTGGCACATGTATCCTTCCTCAGAAAGCTCTACAGTAGACTGTTCTTGCCTCTTCCTGGTTTCAAGTGGTTGATGGCAATCCTTGACATTTTCATGGCTAGGTGATATATCTCCATTTCTCCAGAATTGGTCCCTGGTTCCTTTCTTAGTTCATTTTGTGAGGCCATGTTTTCTTGGATTGTCTTGATATTTGTACATGATTGTCTGTGATTGGACCTTGAAGAGTTAGGTATTTATTGTAGTCTTTGCAGTCTGGATTCGTTTGTACCTGTCCTTGGGAAGGCTTTTCAGACGAGAGATGACTTGACTGCTGTGATTTAATCTGTGTGTGCTTTAGGTGGGACCCCTAAAGAAACATAATTTCAATCTCTGACTCTGCCTTCACATGGCATTCATTGTGTGTCTATGTCCGTTTTCTCTTCCTGTGTAGACTTGAGTCAAGGGATTAGAGACTGCCCTCAGAAGTTCCTAATCCAATGTGATTTCATTTGAACTTAATTATATTAGAAAAGACCTTATTTCCAAAAAAGGTTTGAAATTGCAGTTAAAGGTATCAGAGAGACCTGAATTTTGGAGAAACGCCACTTAAAAGAGTACAAAGTCCTTTATTAGATATGTATTTGAAAAATATTTTCTTATGGTGTTTTCTTGTCTTTTCATTCTTTTAGCTGTATTTTTTTATAAAGCAGATGTATTTAACTTTCAAAAATTCTGTATCAATCTTTTTTTTCTTTATTTGACAATCAGTTTTTTTGTTATTGTTGTATGTAAAAATGCATTGTCAATCTAAGGTAACCTACATTTTCTTCTATATTTTCTGCTAAAAATAAAAAAAAAGTTTTGCATATTATTTAGATTTTACTTTGAATTTATGGTCTATTTTAAGTTATTTTTAATGAAATATTTAAGGTCTGTATCTAGATGTCTTTTCTCTTTTCTTTTTTTGTGGTATATGGATGTCCAATTATTCTAGCACCTCATAGACTGTCCTTTCTTTATTGAGTTGTTATTGCTCTATTGCCCAAGATCTGTTTATTATATTTGTGTGCATCTACTTCTGAACTCTTAATTCTGTTAAGCTATTTGCCAAACCTTTCGCCAATACCACACTATTTGATTCCTGTAGTTTCACAGTAAGTCTTGAAGTCAGGTATAGAGGTGCACCCCTTTGTTTTTTTTCAGTGTTGTGTTTCCACTTGCTTCTATATATTGTGCTTTCACATATTATTTAGAAAAGGTTTTTCAGTATCTATAAAATAACTTCTGAGATTTTGATTAGAATTATACTGAATCTATAGATCCATCTGGGAATAATTAAGATGTTTTCATTGTTGAGCCTGCCAATTCAAGAACACAGAATATCTCTACATTTATTTAGATAGCGACTTCATCAGAATTTTGAAGTTTCATGCATATAGGTCCTATATGCATTTTGTTAGAATTTTAGCTGAAGACTTCCCTATTTTTGATACTATTTCAAACGTATGCTCTTATAACTCTTAAATTTATATGTTCATTGATGATATATACAAAGAAAGGCAATTGATTTTATATATTCATCTTATATTCTGAGATCTCACAATATTTGCTTATTTGTTCCAGGTTTTTGTGATATTTTTGGGATTTTTGAGATACAGTATCAAGTCATTTGAGAGCAAAGAAGATTTTAAATTTTTTGTTATACACATACTTTTAGTTTCTGTTTCTTGTCAATTGCTTTGCCTAGGTCTTTCAGTAAAATATTGAATAGGAGTGATGAGTAGAAACTTTTGCCTTGTTCTGATCTTAGCAGGAGAATCTGTCCATTTTTTTACATTAAGTATGATACTGTGTTATTTGAGATATTCTTTACCAAGTTGAAACAAATTGTCTCTATTTTAATTTTGCTTCGAGGTTTTATAATAAAAGAGTTTTAGATTTTTTTTCAGATGATACTTCTGCTTCTGTACTATCATGTCATTTAGAAAATTTTATTTTTTAACTTCTAGAACAAATTTTTTCTTTTTTTAACTTTTATTTTAGATTCAGCATATATATGCAGGTTTGTTGTATAGGTAAACTGCATGTCACAGGGGTTTGGTGCAAAAATTATTTCATCATAGTACCTGATAGGTAGTTTTTTGACAGTTATGTTCCTCCCATCCTCCACCCTCAAGCAGGCTCCAGTGTGTGTTATCCTCTACTTTGTGTTCATGTGTACTCAATGTTTAGCTCCCACTTAAAAGTAAGAACATGTGGTATTTTATTTTCTGTTCCTACATTAATATGCTTATGATAATGCTCTCCAACTGCTTCCATGTCGCTGCAAAGGACATAATTTTATTTTTTGGCTGTGTAGTATTCTATGCTGTATATGTAAAACATTTTCTTAGGATTTTCTTGGCTATATGGGCTCTATTTTGGTTCCATATGAATTTTAAAGTAGCTTTTTTTTCTAATTCTGTGAAGAATGTCAATGGTAGTTTGATAGCATTGAATCTATAAATTACTTTGGACAGTAGGGTCATTTTCATGATATTGATTCTTCCCATCTATGAGGATGGAATGCTTTTCCATTTGTGTCCTGTCTTATTTCCTTGAACAGTGGTTTGTAGTTCTCCTTGAAGAGGTCGTTCACATCCCTTGTTAGCTGCATTCCTAGGTATTTTATTCTCTCTGTAGCAATTGTGAAGATGAATTCATTCATGATTTGGCTCTCTGCTTGCCTATTGTTGGTGTATAGGATTGCTTCTGATTTTTGCACACTGATTTTGTACCCTGAGAATTTGCCAAAGTGCTTATCAGCTTAAGGAGTTTGGGGGCTTAGAAAATGGGGCTTTCTAAATATAGGAGCATGCCATCTGCAAACAGAGATAATTTGTCTTCCTCTCTTCTTATTTGCATACTCTTTATTTCTTTCTTTTGCCTGAATGATGTGGCCAGAACTTCCAATACTATGTTGAATAGGAGTGGTAAGAGAGGGCATCCTGTCTTGTGCTGGTTTTCAAAGGGAATGTTTCCAGCTTTTGCCTATTCAGTATGCTATTGGCTGTGGGTTTGTCATAAATAGCTCTTATTATTTTGAGCTCCAAGACAATCCTAAGCAAAAATAACAATGCTGGAGGGATAACGCCACCTGACTTCAAACTATACTGTAAGGCTACAGTAACCAAAACAGCATGGTATTGGCACCAAAACAGACATATAGACCAATTAAACAGAATAGAGATGTCAGAAATAAGATCACACATCTACAACCATCTGATCTTTGACAAACCTGACAAAAACAAGCAATGGGAAAATGATTCTCTATTTAATAAATGATGCTGGGAAAACTGGCTAGCCATATGCAGAAAACTAAAACTAGACCCCTTTCTAACACCTTATACAAAAATTAACTCAAGATGAATTAAAGACTTAAATGTAAAACCCAAAATATTAATAACCCTAGAAGAAAACCTAGGCAATACCACTCAGGATGTAGGCATGGCCAAAGGTTTTATGATTAAATCGTCAAAAGCAATTGCAGCAAAAGCTAAAATGGACAAATGGGACTGAATTAAACTAAAGAGCTTCTGCACAGCAAGAGAAATTAGCATCAGAGCCAATAGGCAACTTAACAATGGGAGAAAATTTCTGCAATCTACACATCTGACAAAGGTCTAATATCCAGAATCTACAAGGAACTTAAACAAATTTACAAGAAAAAACAAACATCCTATCAAAAAGTGGGCAAAGGAAATGAACAGACACTTCTCAAAAGAAGGCATTTATGTGGCCAACAAACATATGAAAAAATGTTCAACATCGCTGATCATTAGAGAAATGCAAATGAAAACCACAACGAGATATTATCTCATGCCAATCAGAATGGCAATTAGTAAAAAATCAAGAAACAACAGATGCTAATGATGCTGTGGAGAAATAGAAACACTTTTACACTGTTGGTGGGAGTGTAAATTAGTTCAACCACTGTGGAAAACAATGTGGTAATGCCTCAAAGATCTAGAACAAGAAATACCATTTGACCCCACAATCCCATTACTGGGTATATACGTAAAGGAATATAAATTGTTCTATTATAAAGATACATGCCCACATATTTTTATTGCAGCATTATTCACAATAGCAAAGACATGCAACCAACCCAAATGCTCATCAATGATAGACTGGATAAAGAAAATGTGGTACATATACACCATGGTCTCCAATGCAGCCATAAAAATAAATGAGATTATGTTCTTTTCATGGACATGGATGAAGCTGGAAACCATCATTCTCAGCAAACTAACACAGGAACAGAAAACCAAACACCGTATGTTCTCACTCATGAGTGTGAGTTGAACAATGAGAACACATAGACACAGGGAGGGAAACAACACACATTGGGGCCTGTCGCAGGTTGGGAGCAGGGGAGAAAGAGCATCAGGACAAACAGTTAATGTGCGTGGAGCTTAAAACCTAGGTTACAGGTTGATAGGTGCGGCAAAACACCATGGCACATGTATACCTATGTAACAAATCTTCACGTTCTGCACATGTATCACAGAACTTAATATAAAAAAATTAAAAAGTGTATCTTATCAAGTCTACCATTGATAGGCATTTAAGTTGATTCCATGTCATTGTTATCAGAAATAGTGCTGTGATGAACATACACATGCATGTGTCTTTGTGGTAGAATAATTTATATTCCTTTGGGTATATACCCAATAATGGGATTGCTAGGTCAAATAGTAGTTCTCTTTTAAGTTCTTTGAGAAATTGCCACACTGCTTTGCACAATGGCTGAACAAATTTACATACTCATGAGCAGTATATAAGCATTCCCTTTTCTCTACAACCTTGACAGCATCTGTTAGTTTTATTATTATTTTTTTTTGGCTTTTTAGTAATAGCCACTTTGACTGGTGTGACATGGTATTTCACTGTGGTTTTGATTTACATTTCTCTAATAACTAGTGATGTTGAGCATTTTTTCATATACTTGTTGGCCTCTATGTATGTCTTCTTTTGAAAAGTGTCTGTTCACTTCCTTTGCCCACTTCTTAATGAGGCTCTTTTTTTCGCTCGTAAATTTGTTTAAATTCCTTTTGGATACTGGATATTAGACCTTTGTTGGATGCATAGTTAGCACAAATTTTCTCCCATTCAGTTGGTTGTCTGTTTACTCTGTTGATGGTTTCTTTTGCTGTGCAGAAGCTCTTTAGTTTCCTTTGATCCCATTAGTCAATGTTTTTGTTACAATTGCTTTTGTCATCCTTGTCATGAAATCTTTGCAAAAGCATATGTCCAGAGTGGTATTTCCTAGGTTTTATTCTGGGGATTTTATAGTTTTAGAACATTCAAGTCCTTAATCCATTTTGATTTGACTTTTGTATATGTGTAAAAAAGTGGTTAAGTTTCAAACTTCTACATATGGCTAGCCACTTATCCCAGCACCATTTATTGAATGGAGAATCCTTTCCTCATTATTTGTTCTTGCTGACTTTATCAAAAATCAGATGGCTATAAGTGTGTGGTATTGTTTCTGGGCTCTCTATTCTGTTCTATTGGTCTACATGTCTCTTTTTGTACCAGTACCATGCTGCTTTGGTTTATGTAGCCTTGTAATATAGTTTGAAGTCAGGTAACATGATGTCTCCAGCTTTCTTAATTTTTTCTTAGGATTTGCTTTGGCCATTCAGGTTTTTTTGTTGTTATTCCATAGGAATTGTAGAATACTTTTTTCTACTTTTGTGTAAAATATCATTGGTTGTTTGATAGGAATAGTATTGAATCTCCAATATAATTTGGCAGTATAGCCATTTAAATGATATAGATTCTCCCTACCCATGATTTCTTTCTATTTGTGTCCTCTCTGATTTCTTTAAGCAATTATTTGTAATTCTCATTGAATTACACAGAAGTCTTTCATCTCCCTGGTTAGCTGTGTTACTATGTATTTTAATTTTTTTGTTGCTATTTTAAATGATATTGCATTTTTTGATTTGTCAGCTTTGATGTTGTTGGTGTAAAGTAATGGTATTTGTTCCACACATTGATTTTGTATCGTGAAACTTTGCTTAAGTGGTTTGTCAGATCTAGAGGTTTTTTGTTTGTTTGTTTTTTAGAAAAGACTGTGGCATTTTCTAGGTATAAAATCAAATCATGTACAGAAATTGTTTTATCTCATCTCTTCCTATTTGGATGTCCTTTCTTTCTTTCTCTTGCCTGATTTTTCCGGCCAGGACTTCCAGTACTATGTTGAATAACACAGTTAGAGTGAGTATCCTTGTCTTTTTCCAGTTCTTAAGAGGAATCATTCCAGGTTTTGCCCATTCATTGTATTATTGGCTCTGCATTTGTCATAGATGGTTCTTAATACTTTAAGCCACATTCCTTAAATACCTACTTTGTTTATGGCTTTTAACACAAAGAGTGTAAGAATTTCATTGAAAGGCTTTTCTGTGTCTATTAAGATATTCATGTGCTTTTTTTGTTTTGTTTTTTAGTTATCTTTGTGTGATGAATCACATTTATTGCTTTGTGTTTATTGAACCATCCTTTCATCACAGGCATAAAGCTTACTTGATCATGGTAGATTAGCTTTTTGATGTGCTGCTGAATTTGGCTTGCTGGTGTTTTGTTGGTGATTTTTGCATCTGTTTATCTAAGATGTTGGCATAAAGTTCTCTTTTTTTGTTGTTGTGTCTCTACCAAGATTTGCTATCAGAATGCTGCTGACCTCATAGAATCAGTTAGGGTGGAATCATTTCTCCTCAATTTGTTGTAACAGATTCAGTAGGAATGGTACCAGATATCCTTACTACATCTGGTAGAATTAGGTTGTGAATCTGTTTGGTCCAGAGATTTTTGTTTTGGCTGGTAGGCTATTTATTACTGGTTCAATTTCAGAACTCACTACTGTTCTGTTCAGGGATTCAGTTTCTTCATGGTTCAATTTTGGGAGGTTGTATATTTCCAGAAATGTATCTGTTTCTTGTAGGACTTCTAGTTTGTATCCATAGAGGTGTTTTTTGAGTGTTTTAAGTATTTCTGTGCGATTGATGATAATGTCTCCTTTGCCATTTATGATTGTGCTTATGTGGCTCTTCTCTCTTTCTTTCATTAGTCTAATGGTCAATCAATTAAATTTTTCAAAAAACTGACTTGTCTAATTAATCTTTTATATGATTTTTCATGTGTCAATTTCATTCAGTTCACCTCTGAGTTTGGGTATTTATTGTCTTCTGCTAGCTTAGGGGTTGGTTTGCTCTTGTTTTTCTATTTCCTCTAGGTGTGATGTTTAGTTGCGAATTCGGAATCTTTCTAACTTTTTGATGTGGGCATTAAGTGCTATAAACTTTCCTCTTAACACGGCTTTAGCTGTGTCCCAGGAATTCTCATAGGTTGTATCTTTGTTTTCATTAGTTTCAAATAATTGCTTCATTATTGCCTCAATGTAGTTGTTTACCAAAAAGTCATTCAAGAGCAGGTTGTTTAATTTCCATGTGTTTGAATGATTTTGAATGATCTTATTTCTATATTATTTCTATATTATTGTGCTGTTATCCAAGAGTGGTTGAGATGATTTTGATTTTCTTGAATTTGCTGATAATTATTTTATGAACAACTAAGTGGTCAATTTTAGAGGATGTGTCATGTGTGGATGAGAAGAATGTATATTCAGTTGTTTTTGAATGGAAACTTCTGTAGAGGTCTGTTAAGTCCACTTAGTCGAGTGTCAGGTTCAGGTTCTGAATATCCTTGTTTGTTTAATGCCTCAATGATTGGTCTAATATTGTCATTTGGGTTTTGAAGTCTCCCATTATTATTGTGTGTGAGTCTAAGTCTCTTAATGGGTCTCTAAGAACTTGTTTTATGAATATTGGTGCTCCTGTGTTGGGTGCATATATATTTAGAGTACTTACATTTTTTTTCCCTATTTGAACACTTTACTGTTATGTAATGCTCTTTATCTTTTTTTCATTGTTGTTGGTTTGAAGTCTGTTTTGTCTGAAATAAACCTTCTCTTTTTTGTTTTCTATTTGCTTGGTAGATTTTTCTCCATCCCTTTACTTTGAGCCCTTGGATGTCATTGCATGTGAAATGGGTCTCCTGAAGGCAGCATAAGGTTGAGACTTTATTCTTTATCCAACTTCCCACTGTGTACCTTTTAAATAGAGCATTTAACCCATTTACATTCAAGGTTAATGTTGATATGTGCATATTTCATTTCTCATCATGTTGTTAGCTGGTTATTATGCAAACTAGATTGTGTGGTTGCTTTACATTGCCAATGGCCTATGTATTTAAGTGTGTTTTTTTGGTGGCAGTAATGCTCTTTTGTTTCCACATTTAGCACTTCCTTAAGGATCTCCTGTAAGAGAGGTCTGGTGGTAATGAATTATCTTAGCCTTTGTTTGTCTGAAAAGGATCTAATTGCTCCTTTGATTATGAAGCTTAGTTGGCTGGATATGAAATCCTTGGTTGGAATTACTTTCTTTAAAAATGCTGAATATAGGCCCCCAATCTCTTCTGCCTTGTAGAGTTTCTGCTGAAAGGTACACTGTTAGCCTGGTGGGATTGCCTTTGTAGGTGACTTCCCCCTTCTCTCTAGCTTCCTTTAATTTTTTTTTCTTTTATGTTGACCTTGAAGAATCTGATGACTATGTGTTTTGGAGATTGTTGTCTTCTATCGCAGCATACGAGTGTTCTCTGCATTTTTTTAATTTAAATCTGTAGTGTTGCTCCTTCATTTATTTACGATATGGGTAATTTTATATCCTAATATTTTCTTGGATATTCTGGCTAGAGGTTTATCAAATTTATTGTTTTAAATTAAAAACCATATTTAAATGTATTGGTTTTATCCAATAGTTTTCTATTTTTAATTTCACTGCTTTTTGTTATAATTTAATTTTCTTTCCTTCTGTTTTACTAGGGCTTAAATTGTTCTCCCTTTTCTAGTTTCTCAAAGTAGAAGACTGGAGTACTGATAGTAAGAAAAAATTATTTCCTAATACATGCATATAAGTTTTATAAATTTTCATCTATGCTCTGCTTTTGCCAAATAGTAGAAATGCTGATAAAATTATTTTTATTTGCATTTAGTTCAAAATACTTTAAAATTTTTCTTCAGACACCCTTTTTGGTCTATCTTTCCCTTTAGATATATGATATATTTAATCTGTAAGTACTTGGGAAATTTTCCAGCTGTCTTCTGTTATTGAATAGTTTTTGAAAAACTATTATATAAAGTATATAACTATAAATTATATATTTATTAATACGTATTTGTAATACATAAATTATTAATACATAATATTTATTAATACATAAATATCACACATTATTAACACAAGATGTTTATTAATACATAAGTATTACATAAATATTATATAATGTTATATAATATATTAATATATAATATATTAATTGTATATTATATATAATTTATATATAATATATAAATATGTATTAATAAATGCACATAATAATATATAAATATTATGTATTAATTATGTATTAATAAATATGCTTGATATTATATGCTCAATATTAATTCATATTAATATCGATTAATATGCTCAATATTAATATGCTCAATATTTATTAATACATATTGAGCATATTTATGATTTCTGTCTTAATTCCTGATGAAATCTAATGGATTTGTCCATTTTTACTAGCAGTTCCATTCATTTTTGCCTCATCTATTTTGGTACTATTTGTTTATGTGCATGTATATTAAGAATTGTATTTCTTCATGGATAATTGACTCTTTTTCATTATGTAAAATATTGATTTATCCTTGATCAGTATGCTATGTCTGAAATTTATATAGCATCCTCAGTTTTCTTTTGCTTAGTGTTATCAAGGTAAATCTATTTATACTTTTTAAATTTTATAACATATATGAATCCTTATATTTATGGTAGAATTCTTACAGACCATGTATAATTATTTCTTGCAGTTTTAACCTTAGCAGTATATAATATTTGTACATGTTTACAGGGTACATGGTACATGTGATGTTTCATTACATGTATACAGAGTATAATGATCAAGTAAAAGATTTAAGGGTATCCTTCATCTTGAGCATTTGTCATTTCTATGTGTTGAGAACATTTCAAGTTCTGTCTTATAGCCCTTTTGAAATGTAAAATATATTGATGTTAACAATAGTCTTATACCCTGATGTCAAAGATTAGAACTTATTCCTTCTATCTCAAGGTATGTTTGCTCCCATGCTCCCATTAACCAACCTCTCTTTATGCACCTCTCACGCACACACTTTTACCAGCCTCTAGTTTCTATTATTCTGCTCTCTAACTCTAAGAAATCAACAATTTTAGCTTCCACATATGAATGGGAGCAACATTTGTTATTCCGTGCTTGGCCCTGGCTTATTCCACTTAATATAATGACCTGCATTTCTATTCATATTGCTTCAAATGACAGTATTTACTTCTTTTCTATGACTAAGTAGTATTTCATTTAAGTATGTACCACTTTTTAAATTAATTCCTCTATTGATGGACATTTAGGTTGATTCCATATCTTTGCTATTGTAAGTAGTGCTTTAATAAACATGAAGGTGCAGGTATCCCTTTGGTATACTGATTTATTTCCTTGGTATGAATACCCAACAATGGGATAGCTGGATCATATGGTGGTCCTGTTTTTAGTTTTTGAGAAATCTCCATACTGTTTTTCATAGAGGCTATACTAATGTATAGTTTAATTAACATTTTATAAAAGTTCCTTTCTCTCTGCATCCTTGTCAGCATATGTTATTTTTTGTCTTTTTAATAATAGCCATTCTTACTGGCTAAAATGCCTATTTAATGATTGCCATTTAGTAATAGCCATTCTAACTGACATAAAATATCTCACCGAGGTTTTTATTTCCTTTTCCTTGATGGTTAATGATGCTGAGCTTTTTTAATATATCTTTTGGCCATTTTTTTGTCTCCTTGTGGGAAATGTCTATTCATATCCTTTGCCCACACTTCAATATATGGGCAAATATTAATATTATTATTAATCAATATCATTATGATTAATTTATTAATATTAATATTAATATTGATTATTCATGTTATTATTTTATCACTGAATTGTTAGTTTCTTATATATTCTGGATATTAGCCCCTTGTCAAATGAATAGCTTGCCAATATTTTCTTCAATTCAACCTATCATCCCTTCACACTGTTCATTATTTTGAAGTGCAGAAGCTCTTTAATATTGTTCTTATTTCTCTATTTTATTTTGCCAGTGCATTTGAAATTTTAGCCATAAAATATTTGCCTAAACCAATGTCTTGAAGTGTTTTACCTGTGTTTTCTTCTAGCAATGTTACAGTATGGAGTTTTATGTTTAAGTGTTTAATCCATTTTGAGTTGATTTTTTGTATATGGTTAGGGAGAGGGGTTCTATTTCATTCTTCTATGCTAAGATATTCAACTATCCAATTTTCCCAGCATTATTTATTGAAAAGTGTTTCCTTTCCCCAATGTATGTTTTTGTTATCTTTGTCAAAAATCAGTTTTCAGAAAATACGTGAATTTATTTCTGGTTTCTCTATTCAGTTCCACTCTTCTGTGTGTCTAGTTTTATGCCAATAACATGCTGCTTTGGTTACTATAGCCCAGCAGTATATTTTGAAATCTGGTAGTGTAGTGCCTACAGCTTTGTCCTTTTATCTCAGGATTGTTTTGGCTATTTGGGCTATTTTTAGGTTCAACATAAATTTTAGAATTGTTTTATTCCATATTGTGAAAAATGGCATTGGCATGTTAATAGGAATTGCATTGAATCTTTGGATTGCATGGGGATTAATGGTCACTTTAACAATATTAATTGTTCTGATCCATGACCATGGGATAGTCATCCATTTGTTTGTGTCCTCTTCAATTTCTTCCATCAGAGTTTTGTGGTTTTCCTTTCAAAGGTTTTTTCACCTCTATGAGTAACTTTATTCCTAGGTATTTTATTTTATTTTTGTAGACTTTGTAAATGACATTTTCTTTTTTATTTCATTCCCAGCAGGTTCATTACTGATGTATAGAAATTTCACTGATTGATTTGTCTACATTGGTTTTATAACCTACAAATTTACTGAAATTATTTATAAGATCTAAGAGTAGTTTGGTGGAATCTTTAAGTTTTTCTAGATATAAGATTCAGTGATCTACAAAGAAGGACAATTCGACTTCTTCTTTTTCAATTTGATTTTATTTCTTTCTTTCTCTTTTCTAATTTCTATGTCTAGAGTTTTCAGTACTAGGTTGAATAGGAATTGTGAGAGTGGGCATTCTTGTCTTGTTCCAGGTCTTAAAGAAAAGGCTTTCAGCTTTTCCTCATTTAGAATGATGTTAGCTGTGGGTTTATTATTATTATATGTGATCTTTGTTATGTTCAGGTATGTTATTTCTGTGCCTAGTTTGTTGAGAATTTTTAGCATTAAGGATGTTAAATTTTATCAAACATTTTTCTATGTCCACTAAGATGACTAGAGGGTTTTTTTTCTTCATTTTCTTGATGTGATGTATAATGTTTATTGATTTACATATATTAAACCATCCTTGCATCTCAGCAATAAGTCTCACTTGATCACATAATGTCTATTGATAATTGATAGAGTGATCAATACATATCTATTGATCAAGCAATATATGATTCGTTGATCATGTATTGATGTGCTATTGGATTCAACTTGCTAGTATTTTTTTTTTATTTTTCCATCTATGCTCATTAGGGATATTGGCCTGTAGTTTTCTTTTTATTTTGGTTGCATTCTTGTCTGGTTTGGTATCAGGATAATGCTGGCCTTGTAGAATTAGCCCTTAGTGAGAATTCCCTTTTATTCCAATTTTTGAATACATTAAGAAGTGCTTTTAGTTCTTTGTAAATTTGGTAGAGTTCAGCAGTGAAGTTGTCCATTCCTCTGCTTTCCTTTGTTGAAAGATTTTTCAGTACCAATTCAATTTCATTACTTGTATTGTCCTATTCGAGTTTTCTATTTCTTCCTAATAAAAACTTTGTAGGTTGTAAGTGTCCAGGAATTTATCAATTTCCACTAGGGTTTCCAGTTTATTACTATGTCATTGTTAATAATAGTTTTTAATGATCATTTATATTTCTGTGTTGTTAGTTGCTATTTCTCCTGTTTTGTTTCTGACTTTATTTGGGTATTCTCTTTTTTTCTTGGTTCATCTAGCAAATAGTTTATTCATTTTATCTTTTCAAAAAAATGAACTTGCATTTCACTGATTATTGTAATGTTTTAGTGTCTATTTCATTTAATTATGTCTAATCTTTGTTATTTCTTTCCTTCTAATTTTAGGTTGGGTTCATTCTTACTGTTTTAGTTCCTTGAAGTGCACCATTAGTTTTATATTTCTACTTTTATGATGTAAATATTTATTCCTATAAACTTTCCTATTAGCATTACTTTTACTGTCTCTCCTGAGTTTGGTATGTTGTGATTCAATTTTCATTTGTTTCAAGAAATTTGTGATATCCTCATTAATTTCTTTTTTTTTTGACCCAATGTTAAATCAGGAGCATACTGATTAATTTCTATGTATTTGTATATTTTCCAAAATTTCTCTTTTATTCACTTCTAGTTTCATTTTATTGTGGTCTAAGATTATACAGGATATCATTTTTGTTTTGGAAAATTTGTTGAAACTTGTTTTGTATTCTAACATATGATCTATCATAGAGAATGTTTCATGTGCTTATGAGAATGTGTATTCTGTCATTATTGAATAAATTGTTTTGGTAATGTTTGTTAGGTCCTTTTGAGGTAAAGGCAGTTTAATTTCTATCTTTCTTTGTTAACTTTCTGTCTAGATGATATTTCTAATGCTGAGAGTGCTAAAGTCTTCATCTGTTATTTTATTGGATTTATCTCCCTTTAGATCTAATCATATTTGCTTTATATATTTGGGTCTTTTGGTGTTGTGTTTATATATGTTTAAAATTGTAATATTCTCTTGCTGAATTGATCCTTTTATTGTTATATTACTTTCTTTGTCTCTTTTTTACTCTTTTCGACTTAAATTCTGTTTTATCTAATTTAATGTAGCTACTCCTGCTCACTTTCGGTTTCTGTTTGCGTGGGCTATCTCTTTCATCCCTTTATTTTCAATCTATATGTATCTTGACAACTTGACAAGGGAGTTGAGTGTCTTCTAGGCAGCATGTATTTGGGTCTTTTTTTCTGTTTGTTTGGTTTTTTCTTCTTTTTTATCCATTCAGCCAGCTTATCTTTTATGTGGAAAGTTTAATCCATTTACATTCAAGGTTATTACTGATATGTGAAGGCTTATTTCTATCACTTTGTGATTGCTTTCTAGTTGTTTTGTATATCCTTTCTCCTTTTTTTCTATCTTATGATGATTGACATTTGGTCATTTAATATATTGATAACGTGAATTCTTTCTTTTCCTTATTTTTGTGTTTGCTCTAACAGTGGGTTTTATATTTTTGTGGGTTTTCATGATACTGTGATTGCACTTCTAGGGTTTATGTCTCCCTAAAGGATTTCTTGTAGGGTCAGTCTAATGGTGATGAAGTTTCTTAGCCTTTGATTGTCTGGAAAAGACATTTTCTAACTTCATTTATAAAGAATAACTTTGCTGGGTATAATATTTTTGACCGAACTTTTCTTTTTCTTTTCTCTTTCAGCACTTTGAAAGTATTATTTCATTTTCTTGGCCTGTAAAATTTCTGCTGAAATATCCACTGTTAGTCTGATAGGATTTCTCTCATAAGTGATTAGATACTTTTCTCTTGCTTTTGTAATTCTGTCTTTGATTTTTTGCAGATAAATATAAAGTTCCATAGAGAAGACCTTGAATATCTATTTGAAATGTTTGAATTTCCTCTATCTGAATGTATACATTTCTGTCTAGACATAAGAAGTTTTCAGCTATTATTTGTCAACTCAATTTTCTATCGCTTTATTTTCTCTTCACCTTCTGGGACATCGGTAATTCAAATATTTGGTCACCTTATGACATCCTATATGTCACATAGAGTTTGTTCATTCTTTTTATTTCTTTCTTTTCTTTTTTTTTTTTTTTTGCTTTTACCTGACTTATTTCAAAATCCTGTCTTCAAGTCATAAATTGTTTTCTTCTACTTGATTTACTTTATTATTGTGCATGTTTTTGTTGCATTCAATTAATTATTCATTTCCAAGATTTCTGTTTTGTGCTTTATCATAATATCTAACTCTTTGGTAAACTTCTCATTTACATCCTGAATTTTTCTTTGATTTATTTTCTTTTTTTTTGTATTTTCTTGTATCTCACTGACCTTCTTTAATAACATTATTGTGAATCCTTTTTCCAGCATTTCATAAATTTCTTTTTCATTAGAACTTGTTGCTGGAGAATTATTGTGTTCCTTTGGAGGTGTTATATTTTCTTATAATTTAATGTTTCTTGTTTCCTTACATTGATATCTGAGTAACAGTTGCTTCTTCCAATTATTTGGATTTGCTTTCATTGGGGCTTTTTCTTTAAGATTATTTATGGTGTTGATTAGGTAGAGCAAGCACTTTGGCTTTGATTCTAGGTACATACTCTAGTGTGTACTTTCCATATGCTTTCTTTGGTTGTAAAGAGCATCAGTAGTTTTTGTGATTTCCTTTGTTGTTTGGGGCAGTATTGTTAGTGGAGGCTGTGGTGAAGGTTTTTCTGGGGACAGGGATGTCAGCTGGACCATCCTCAAGTCCCAGTGGTGGCAGTGGCAGGTTAAACCTGTCTGTCATTACTCCCCCAACTTCCATACATTGGCACCAGTGTTATTGCAGTGGGTGGGCAAACGTTGGCCCTCTATGTGGCTTGCTCAGTATATGGCAGTGGCTTCATTGGCCCCAGTGAGTAAGCGGGTTCTTGAGCCCCTAGGAAAAGGGAATAAAAGGGATGATGGCAGTAGCAGTAGTGTGACAGCTTTCTGCCTCCCAAGCAATTTATGCTAATGTTGGCAGTGGCTGACAGGGCTGGTGTATTAGTCCATTCTCACACTGCTAATAAAGACATACCTGAGACTGGGTAATTTATAAAGAAGAGAGATTTAATTGACTCACAATTTTGCATGACTTGGGAGGCCTCAGGAAACTTACAATCGTGACAAAAGGGGGAGCAAACATGTCCTTCCTTACATGGTGGCAGGAGGAAGGAAGAAATGTCCTTGTTACTTATGCAAATTTCTGCTGCTGGATTGAATTTTTCCTCAGCAATTTTTTTTTCTACTGCATCATCAGGCTGCAAATTTTTCAAACTTTTATACTCTGCTTCCTTTTGAACACTTTCCTGCTTAGAAATTTCTCCTGAGAGATAACTCATATCATCTCTTTCAAGTTCAAAGTTCCAGAGATCTCTAGGGCATCAGCAAAATGCCACCTGTCTCTTTGCATAGCAAGGATGACCCTTACTCCAGTTCCCAACAAGTTCCACATCTCCATCTGAGACCATCTCAGCCTCAACTTTATTGTCCATATCACTATCAGCATTTTGGTCAAATCCATTCAACAAGTTTCTAGGAATTTGCAAACTTTCCCACATCTTCTTGTCTTCCGAGCCCTCCAAGTCTCTAGGAAGTTCCAAATTTTGCACATTATCTTGTCTTCTTCTTAGCCCTCCAACCTCTTCCCACCTCTGCCTGTTAACCAGTTCCAAAGCCACTTCAAATTTTTGGGTATCCTTATAGCAGCACTCCACTCTCTGCAGTACCAATATCCTGTATTAGTCTGTTCTCACACTGCTAATAAAACATACCTAAGACTGGGTAATTTATAAATAAAAGAGGCTTAATTGACTCACAGTTTTGCATGGCTGGAGAGGCCTCAGGAAACTTAACATCCATGGCAAAAGGGGAAGAAAATATGTCCATCTTCACATGGCAGCTAGAGAAAGAAAGAGAGCCCAGTGAAGGGGAAGCCCCTTATAAAACCATGTGATCTCGTGATAACAAACTCACTATCAGGAGAGCAGGATGAGGAAAACCAGCCCCATGATTCAGTTATCTCCACCTGGTCCCTCCCACAACATGTGGGGATTACAGAAACTACAACAGAAGATGAAATTTCAATGTGGATACAGCCAAACCATATCAGCTGGGAAGGCTTGTTCTCAGCCCCACAAATGGAAAGTGCATGTGGGTACCAACTGTGGTAATATTGGCAGTTTGGATGTACCCATCCTCAGGCCCACAGAAGGAGTGCTCAGGTTTTAATCAATGATGGTGGAAGGGGGAAGGTAAGTAACCCTTAGGCCCAAGGACTGTGTGCTTAGGCATTGGTGCAGAGTGGAGCCAGGCTAAGCCTACCCCAGTCCCCAGATAGGGTGTGTGGGTGTGGTCTGAGGTGGGCAGGGGGTGGGGTGATTTTGATTCTCCCGTGCATGCTCATGTGGGGGCGGCAGCAGCCACACTGCAGCCCTGTGGCTAAGGAGGATGTAGTTGTTTTCCATGGAAGTAGCCATAGGCAGGCAACTGGAGATTGTGAGCTTTGGCTTCAGGTGATGACTGTGGAGGAAGAAAGTTATCCTCAGGGAGTGTAGTCCCTGTGCTGTTGGAGGGACAGATTTGCTGCCAGTGGCAGTTGTGGGTGAGGAAGTCTGTCCTCAGGGCATGTGAAAATATGTGGTAGTCCTTCTGCTTGGGGTGGCGTGGTTGATGGAAATGGCTTGTGTCTCAGCCCTGGCGGCAGTGAGTGGTGCTGGCAACTGTTCAATAAGGATATCATGGAACTCCACAAATGTGGAGATGCAAGAGCTGTTGGTCCCCAGGGCAAGATGCACTCTAATAGGAGCTTGGTTCTCAAAATGACACCATGCTTTAGCTACTTAGGATGGAGGGTGTGTGTGAGACCCAGAGTGAACTCCCTCTCTGGAGCAATGCCATCTTGCCACCTCCAGGAAGCTCTCTACTTTAGTATCAAGAATAGTGAGGCTCAAGGGGCTCTTGATGACTAGAATTTCAGGAATCTGCAATGGAAATGTGGACTTCTAGGTGTCTCTCATTTATGCTTTCCCCACATTGGGGAGCCTCTCTGGGCTCTCAGTGAAGCCCAGCAAAGTAGGATGCCTTACTTTCCTCTTTTCTTGCCTTTGGTATTTCCATTCAGTTCTCTGTTGAATGTCAGTATTCTCTCTTGGATAATCTATTCAAAGTGTGATTATCTACTTGGTATTATAATTTTTTGTGGAAGGGGCTAGTACTACATCCCTCCAGTTAGCCATCTTGAAGCCCTTCTGATTTTTATCTTTTAAAATTCACAGTCTCTGTCTTTTAATTGGTCATATTTTAAATCAATCACATTGACACAGTTGGATTAATATTTTCCATGTTTGTAACTGTTTTCTAATCCTTGTTTTGTTCTTTTTGACTCTTTTCTTATATCTCTAGTTTTAAATGAAACCTTTCATATGACTGCATTTTCTCTCTCCTTTTAGCGTATTTTATACTTTAAAAATATTTAGTTATTAACCTAGCTTTTTCAATTAACATTTATAACTAATCTATGTCTACCCTTAAACAGTAGCATGGTATATTGTGTGTAGTATTTCTGATTCTTATGGGATCTTTGGGGTGTCGCTTTTCTGGCTGGAAATCTGTGGTCGGTGCGGGCTTTGTCGGAGTTTTCCTGGGCAACGTACACCGTGACTGAGCCAGGGGCCGGGTTCCAAAGTAGGCGCTGCTCCCACTTCTGCCCTGGGCGCCCCAAGAGCAGACCAGTTCCCCCCGCCACGCCCCCCGCCACCTCCTCTCACCCTCCCCCGTGCAGCGGCAGGTGAGAGCCCCAGCGGGAGCCAGGGTCCAGAGCCGCGGAGGGTGGGGGCCTGGGGGTGGGACTTGCCCAGCCAGACAAGAGTGGAAGCAACCCATCTGGTTGCTAATGGAAGGCGGGGCACAGGGAACCCACGCCGCCACTGCTGCTCCCACACCCGCTCCTGCCTCTGCAGCCAGCGCCACCCAGCTGCAGACTGCCCCTTGCTGCCAACCTCACTTCGCATTCTTATACAATTTCTGTAATATGTTTCACTTATTCATATGGTATAGTCACAGAAAATTTGCTAATAATATTTTAGCTTACCATTGCTATTTAGATCAATTTATATAAAAATATTTCATTTTCTATTTTTATTAATTATTTTGCTTATTTATATAGATCAAATTTCTGACCTACATTTTCTTCCTCTGGAAAGATTTTATTTTATTCATTATTGCAGACTAAGTCAGGTGGCAATGAATTATTTCAGTTTTTGTTTCTCTGTGAAAGTATTTTTCTTTCACTTTTAAAGTTTAATGTTGGAGATAGAATTCCAGGAGGATACTTTTTTTTTTTAAATTTCAACACCTTAAATATTTTATCCCGTTCTCTTCTTGATTGCATATTTCTTGTCTAGAAGTCTATTGGAATTTTTATTGTTGTTCCTCTTTATGTAAGAAGTCTTTGTCCCCACTGGATTCTTTTGATATTTTCACTGACTTTAGTTATTTGAAGTTTAAGTATGAACTGTGGCTTGTTGTCTATCTTTAATTTTGGAAATTTCATGGCTACTATTACTTTAAATATTTATTCTGCTGCCTTCTCTTTTTCTTCTCTTTCTGGCATTTCAGTTACTTGTCTCTATTCTTCATTTGATTATTGCACAGTTCTTAGAAATTCTGTTCTTTGTTAATTCCTTTTTTTTTTTTACATTTGTGTTCTGGAAATTTCTATTGGCATATCTTCAACTTGTTAATTCTTTCCTTATCTGTATCCAGTCTACCAATGAGCCCATCAAAAGCAATCTTCATGTACTTTATAGTGTTTTGATTTCTAGCATTTCCTTTCATTATTTCTTAAGAGGTTTTATGTTCTGATTACATTACCGATTTTTTGGCATCTTTTCTACTTTACCTATTATACCCTTTAATGTGTCATCATAGTTACTTTGAATTCCTGGTCTTATATTTCCAAAATCTGTCATATTGGAATCTGGTTCTGATATTTGCTATGTATCTTCTCACTATACTTTTACTTGTCTATTAGCATAGTTTATAATTTTTTTATTGAGAACTGGGAATGAAGTTTTATGTAATAAGAACTGAGGTAAAAAAAAAAAAGCATCTCTAATGAGAGGTTTCATGTTAATTTGATTGAAATTTGGACTGTTTAATTTTTTTTTTTCTGAGACAGGGTCTCACTCTGTTGCCCAGGCTGGAGTACAGTGGCACTATTTGGGTCACTGCAACCTCCACCTCCCGGGTTCAAGCAATTCCCATGCCTCAGCCTCCTGAGTAGCTGGGATTACAAGTGTGCACCACCACACCTGGCTAATTTTCATATTTTTAGTGGAGATAGGGTTTTGTCATGTTTGCCAGGCTGGTCTGGAACTCCCAACCTCAACTGATCCACCCACCTTGGTCTCCCAAAATCCTGGGATTACAGATGTGAGCCACGACGCTTGGCTGTACTGTTTAATTTTTAGTATGGCTGTTTATGCCAAAGGATTCAAATTTTGTGCTGTTGTGGTATTTTCTCTCCTGTTGTCTTAGGTTTCACAAATAACTAAACCTTAAATAGAGTCTATGTCTTACAACTCTTAAGGCTGTAATCTATTATACTGAAGACATTTTGATACGTTAGATATGTATAGAAAAGGACAACTGTTTTATAATCTTATTAATAAATCTCATCTTCTTTTGGGTATACATCCCTGTGCTGTGAACTTCACAAATGTTTCTGACCTTTTAGTACCCCTCAGGTCAAATAGAATGAAAAGTGCAGGATGGAGATTAGAAAATGTCCTTTCCTCTATATCTTTTCCTGTGGAGAGTAGGTGTTTGCTATGAAGAGTAATTTGGCTGTATTTTAAAGCGGTTAATTTTCCTTTCCTCTGTCAGACCCAGAAGGAGACTTTTTATTGGCTCTTCACTATTAGTTCTTATTCTTCAGTATAAGAATATTAGGGGTTCCTTGAGGTAAACCCATAAAAGTATGGCCTAATTCTATGGTCCTTAAGAGTTTCTCACGGTAGTGCAAATCAGTCTCCAACATTTTGTCAACATTACTAATTCTCTGTTTCTATTGTGTTTACTTCTCCTAATAAAAATATTTCAACTGTGATTCTTTGTATTTCTTGTCCTTTTAGATTTCAGGGAGAAAGTTTGTCCTATGACCTCAATTATTCGATATGTCCAAGAAAAGTTATTGATTTTGTTTGCTCATCTTTTTCTTACTGTAAGTATGGCAGTGATGATTTCTGAGTCTTTATACATCAGTGATGAAACTGTAGGTTTAAAAAAGTTATCTTTTGGAAGATAAAAGGTGAAATTTAAAGACACTTCCAATCTACATTGTCATTCTAATGCACTGTACATCTGTGAGGATGACCTAAGATATACTCATTTGGATCTAACATAAAATAATTCTTACAGCTTTGCAACAGCAAAGGTCTACTTCTTGCTCATATTAAAAGTTTGTCTTGGATCAACTGTGTCTTCAATCCTGATTTATGTCATTACAGATTCAAGGATAAAGAACAGCTCATCCTTATGGCATGTATTTACCTAAGAGAGAGAAGAGAGATGGTTGGGTCATTATTTTTAAAATATTCTGCTTGGAATTAGCACATGTCATTTTTATATTTCATTAGCCTAAACAAGTTACACAGGCAAGGTTGTTGTCTATAGTGTGGGAAACCCCACCCCCATTAATACTGGCAGGCCATGTGGAATGGGTCCGTGAGTATTCTGAACAAAAGTAAACTCTAACAGAGGTAAAGATATGGATGTTCATATGCTAAGGAATGAAGTGAGTATCACTTGTTATAACTAAATCATAACCGAATTTTTGTTTGTTTGTTTTTTTGAGACGGAGTCTCGCTCTGTCACCCAGGCTGGAGTGCAGTGGCACCATCTCTGCTAACTACAACCTTCACCCCCATCTCCTAGGTTCAAGCGATTCTCCTGCCTCAGCCTCCCAAGTAGCTGGGACTACAGGCTTGTGCCACCACACCCAGCTAAGTTTTGTATTTTTAGTGGAGATGGGGTTTCACCATGTTGGCCAGGCTGGTCTCGAACTCCTGACCTCAAATGATCCACCCGCCTTGGCCTCCCAAACTGCTGAGATTACAGGCGTGAGCCACTGTGCCCAGCCATAACCATACTATATTAAATTACCTTAAATATTCTTGTAATTCACAATTAACTAGATAATTTCTCAAGTCCCCTCAAACTTTTGGAATCAGTGCCTTCTTCCTTTGCTAATTCTTCATGCATTCTTTTTCTTTTTCTTTTAAAGAATCTTTTCAAGCCTGGTGCAGTGGCTCACGCCTGTAATCCCAGCACTTTGGGAAGTCGAGGAGGGTGGATTATGAGGTCAGGAGATTGAGACCATCCTGGCTAACACAGTAAAATCCCATCTTTACTAAAAATACAAAAAATTAGCCCGGCGTGGTGGCTGGTGCCTGTAGTCCCAGCTGCTTGGGAGGCTGAGGCAGGAGAATGGCATGACCCTGGGAGGCAGAGGTTGCAGCGAGCTGAAATCACCCCACTGCACTCCAGCCTGGGCGACAGAACAAGACTTGGTCTCAAAAAAAAAAAAAAATCTGTTCAATCAATGTCATTTAACTATGAGATAATTTTATTGTTTTCGGTAGCCAAATAAACTATATCACTAATTTTAGATTTATATACTAATCTTGAATATTTGGTGAATGATTAGATAACTTTAGACATCTAATGTGAGACATTAGAAAAACATTAGATATTTTCTCTTTGGGTTCATTTCTGTCCCAACCACTCATTCCTTCCAGTTATATACTGTGCTTTTCTGGCCAATAGATATGAGAACAAGTTTTTTCAGTGTCTCACATACTTCACAATTGGGGCTATAAGAGACAATTTTCATGGAGAGTATAAACATATTATTTATCAAAATAACAAGCAAAAATGTTACAAACCCCTTGACAGATATATATGTCATGATTGTCCAAAAACGGAGCAAACCACTTGGATGCACTACAAGCATAGTTTGTTGTACAAATGCCTTTATACTTTGTACACAAGTTATATTAAGAAAAGTACTCTAAGTCTTAATCAGCACTGTAGGAAAATTTTATTGCCTTTTACATGCTCTCTTTACAAAGTAGCTTTTGCTTAATTAACTCCACCTTTACGTAACCAAAGATTAGTTTACAAAACAATATTAAAATAAATTCTAAAGGGAGCATTTGTTGAAATAAGTTGGTTAGCCATTACTGCAAGAACAGCTTTGTGCCTACTAATGATTGGATTTTTAACTGATGTCTACTACTTTTAATGTTACACTATATTTTCGTAAATGTTTCTCAGCACAGTAGCTAGATACAAATTAAAAACAAAAGTTCTCCTACTTTCTATTTTCTTTGTAATTTACAAATGCAATAAAAGACTAGTTCATTAATGCAAAGGACAAATATGGGCAATACTTACAGCTATATACACTCATACCCAAACAGAAAGGTGCAAATTATTATGGCAATAAATATAAAATATGGGAAATTGTAGAAAGTACAAATTTCCCTTTTTAATAGAAAATCTGTGTGCTGCATTTTAGTTCTATAACTTGTCAAAGACTCCCAACCAAATTCATGGAGAAAGCAGCATAATACGAGATTAACAAGTTATGGTAATTCAAGTTAATGTGTACATCTTAATGAAACCCCATTCAAGGAAATGTATTAAATGAAGCAGGGTTTCACGTGTTTAGTGCAACCATAATCTGAATTATCCTTGATCACACAGCAATGTATCAAATAAATGTAACGTATCATATTCATATATATATCGTGGCAAAATATTTTTTACTTATCACTGATGATAAATGTAAGCTGATAAGGATTTATAATATATAAAGAGAGGAGAATTTTTCTGACAATAATATATTTAACAATCCTTTTAGTGCCCTGGATAGCTTTGGAAAGAAAGAAATGCTTAACAAGGTACAAGTCCAACGTAAAAGCGGTATGAGATGAACATTAATTGTGAGAGTGGTGTATTTACTTATTTGATAACTGCTCTAGTTTAATCAAGGTACAAGCAGATTTGGTGTTGCCTGAGAGAGCCCACTTCCTGGTTTATACATGTCAGTCTTCTCTCTATGTCCTCATTTGATATAATGACCATCAGAGCTAATGCATGCTGTGTGAATAAATAATGCAGTTAACTTAGTACTTTTAATATATTAATAAAAATATAGTATTCCGGAGAGTTAATACTATTCACTGTGAAATATGATTAAACCAACAATTATATAAAAAGGTTCTTTGATACGATATTTTGTTTCATTTTTTCTTGTTTTATTAAAATATTACAAAATTTTAATAAGATTTATCCTCTGCCACACACTAGTCCATCTAGAAAAAGAAAAAAAAGATTAAATATATGAGTAAGCATTGAACAAAATAGCCACTGATCGTATTGATTGCTTTCAAATAACCTATTGAATGCTACCTCTTGCTGATTCCCACCACAAAATATAATTCACATAAGATTATTTGTGTCATTGACCTCTCTTCTTCATCTTTTTCTTCCTCTCTCCCCCTACCATTTTATTCATCTTTCTTCTCTCACTTTCTTTCTTCCTAATGTGTAAGAGAAGGGAATGTATAAGTTGGGGGATGGATAATGTCTAACACAATTTTCTAAAACAAAGATTAAGTTTATAATTTTCATTCAGCTAAAATGTTTTTGAAAGAGAAAATAAATCTGTAATCTATCATTTTTCACAAAAAACTAGACTTGAGTAATTTATCCTCACACATATGGGAACTGGGCAGCTTTTCGTCACATGGAATGGTGGTTCAGTACACTAGAGAAAATAAAAGGATGATAGAAGCAGAAAATGTAGTTGTCTCTAAGGGTGAGACAAAGAAATATTAAAAGAGCAACATAAAGCTATGTATGTTACTGCAGTAGCAGCAGCTGTGTGAACATAAGTAGCACTAAATTATACATGCATTGGCTCAAAGAATAATTATGTTGCTCATCAATAATAAGTAATTATATGAAAAAATTATCATGTGACATGCAAGCACGTTTATAAAAAAATAAAAGCACATATGTCACTATAAAGATGTTTAAATACTATTCACCACTATATTGTTTTCATCAGATCAGATGCCCTTTTCAAACTCTGTGCTATGTGAAGGGCAGACAGTTTATATTTTCAGAATTTGTCACAAGAAAAATTAATTTACTTTTACAATTTAGGGAGATTAAAAATAGACGCCTATTATTTTTCTTTCAGAAACTGTTCAAAAGTCCAGGTGAAAAACAGCCTCTAAATCATATAAAAGAAAACATCCTATTTTAAGCCAACAGACACATTCTCCAATTATTCAACTTGTCAACCACGAGCTGACAGTTAAAAGACCAGAATAGATGGAACCAACCATCACCACCATCATTTATTCCTCCATGCCTGGGACTGTACTCCACAATTACTCCTAGAGTACAAAGTTTGCATTCAATACGCAATTATCCTTAGGTCACATGATAGACTTTCCATTATTATTTTTCATATCTCCTGCCAGGTTATTTCCTCCTCCAAAACTTTTCAAAGGGTTTGGTTGTTGATGGAAATAAATATTCTGCCATAGATATTGAGTCTTAACACTAAGCAGTTCTTTGAGGATAACACCTAAATCATGATACTCCCCTCTCTCTACCCCAAGAAATGTCAAAGAATCATTGCATCTTCAGTAATTATGCCTAGTAAATATTATTCAATCTTTCAAAATCATATTATTTAAATATTTATTAATGCATTGTTAATAGGTAAAATTGTTTCCTATTTATACTGCATTTATGAGAGTAAACAGCTTATATTTTTACCTTTACTACATGAATTAAATATTCATATTTTTACTGAATTAATTTATAAAAGGCAACATCTATTCTGAAAGACATAAAATAATATAATATTTGAATTTCTTGGTATTAGATCCTGTTAATGGGAAGTTAGATTTGAATCACCGCAATAGAAAAACACAGCTCCTAAATTAATCCCCAGACTTGAGCCACTTTAAATATCCTAAGCCCCTTGTATGAAAGGGAATCTGTATTCCTTGAGGAAGAATACTGCTAGACCGTACAAATTTATACTGCAAAACTTCATCCCAGCTTTCTCCAAGAGGACAAGCATCCACTTACCAGGGTAACTGTATTAGAGAAGTGGCCTAACCAAATATTTTGACAATTTTTCAGTTATTGCCTTCAATGTGCTACTTATCCTTTAACCAATCTACACATCTATTCTTTTTGTAGATCATTTCTTCATTTTAATTATCTGCAGTTTACTTATAAAAGATATTTGTTTGTATAGCTTCTTATTTATTCGAGTATTTATTAAGTCTTTCTTAGTAAAAAGTAACTTTCACAGGATTAGATACTTCTCCTTTAGTGCTATATTGCCAGTACTGAGAAGATCACCTTGATAGACATTAAGCACAATACTTGTTGACAAACTGAATAAAAGAATGAAATTCTTCAAATCATGTCACATAACAATTTAGTTACTCATTGTTATAAATGAAGCTAACTAAACATAAACAAAGCTAACTGTAACTAAATGTAAAAGACACAGGTAATTTAATTTTCTGTTAAATTATTTTAAATGACAAATTAGAATACACAAACATACACACACGTAGCATATAGGTAAAATTATATTGAAAAGTAGGTGTTCTTTTCTTTAGTTTTCTTTTGTTATTAAACAAATACCTATTGAACACCTACTATGTTTCTGAACTTTTCTGGACATTAAAAATGCAGCAATGAATCTTGTTTTTCATGGAGCTTACATTCAAGTTGGTGAAGACAACTCTTAAATAAATTGAAAAATCAATGTATTTTTAGTTGTGATATATGTCAGGAAAAGTCTCTATTTAAAAAACACATGTATCAAAATATGACATGGGCCCCATATTTATATACACCTAGCAAAAACCCATAAAAAGGAAAAACCTTAAAAAATGGAAAAGGTACAGTGGCTAGATTCTTAAAGAAAATGAGACGTTTAGCTATGTTGCTAAATGGAAGAAAAACCTCACAAGTAGAACAAAATAAAAGTGCAAAGACTGAGTCAGGAGTATGTTTTTCACACTTGAGGATGGGCAAGAGGACCAGTGCCACTGGACAGGATCAAGCAAGAAAGGAGTGATTGGTGTTGAGTCCCAAGCAACAGCCAAGGTCCAGATATTTGGGAGCACTGCAAGTCACGCATAGGCTTTGGATTTTATCTCAAGTATTATCAGAAGTTATTGGAAGGTATGGAGAAGGTATTGGAAGCTATGGAGAAAACAAACACACACAACCAAAAAGCATATTTAACATTATAAAGATCCTAATGGCTGCTCAGTGGAGAATAGCCCATGTTGGGAAAGTAGGGAAGACAATGTGATGTGTTAGCAAAGTACACGTGCATGTTGGATGTAGTATTGTTTCAATTTTACTCCTTCAATACTGAGGGAAGAAATAAAAAAAGAATTAGGGAATAGGAAAGGAAAACACAATAATAGAGAAAATACAAATGATGGGTTAGGAAAAGTGAATAACCAAATGGAGGGAAATATTTATAGAGAAAAGATAGAAGGACGTTCGATGAATTGAATGTTAAGATGACTATTAACTGGAAATAGTGTTATTTTCATGGATTACACTGCTGTCTGTCTAATACTGTTTCTATTATTCCTTGAAATTCCAAAATGTATTTAAAAATCACAAAATGCTGAACCTGAAGGAAAACATAGTCTACCCCACAGTTTTCATATGAGAATGTTCAATTTGGAATAACCATATTCAGGATTATTAGTTGACTAGTGGCAGAGAGAGCATGATTTACCCCAAAATAGCTTTTAACTATTAAAATAATTAATAATGGTGAAGGATGAGAGCCAAGGTTCTCACTACGGAGGAGGCAGGCTTCAGATATGCAAGAAAATGAACTCTGTTGTACGATACTTAGATTCAGGGACATCAGTATAAAGTCATGCTTAGCTTAATAAAATAGAGACAGATACAAAAATATAGATATGTACGTACACATGAGCTAGTACACATACAAGTATGTCTTTGTTCTGTCTACAGAGTATCAGAACAAGTAGGTGGTGTGTGTTTATATGTGTGTCCATGTTGTGTGTGTGTATAAACATTTATAATAAAGAAGTCCCTCATGCAAGATTATGGTGGCTGACAATCCCAAGATTTTCAATTGGCAATCTGAAATCAGAGGGAAACTGATGGTGCAGTTCCAGTCTAAATGCTACTTGTCCAAATATCTAGGGGCCCTATGGCTACATCAAGTTGTCGCACGAAGTTAACCTTCACAAGTAGCATATAAAAAGGATGGGAAAAAGTTACTCTACAGTGGAGATATCTGGCAAAAACTAAGTCACATGGTATATGCCAACATCATCAGTAATAAATCATGATAATAGTACGTACTCTTGATATGATGTGTTGAAAATGTCACTTCACCCTTGTGGTCACCCTTTACAAAACCCATAACTCAAGTCTATCCACAAGTAAAACTTTAGCCAAACCAAAACTGGAGGACATTGTACAAAATACCTGACTAGCACTCATCAAAACTGGCAATGCAGGAACGAGAAAAGTTTGATAAACTGTCACAGAGCAGAGGAAGCTAAGAAGACATAAAGATTAGGCTGGGTGCGGTGGCTCACTCTTGTAATCCCAGCATTTTGGGAGGCTGAGGTGGGAGGATCACAAAGTCAGGAGTTCGAGACCAGCCTGGCCAACACAGTGAAACCCTGCCCCTACTAAAAATACAAAAATTAGCTGGGCGTGGTGGTGCGTGCTTGTAATCCCAGCTACTCAGGAGGTCAAGGCAGGAGAATCGCTTGAACCTACAAGGCAGAAGTTGCAGTGAGCTGAGATCCCACCATTGCACTCCAGCCTGGGTGACAGAGACTAAGTCTAAAAAAAAAATAATAAAATAAAAAAAAAAGTAAAGATTAAATGTATTCTGAATGGAATTATGTTATTGAACAGAAAACAGACATTTGAGAAAAATTAATGAGATCTCAGCTAAGTATAGAATTTAATTAATATCTATATATCATTATTGGTTCCCTAGTAGTGGTAAATGTATAGTAATGGAAGATGTTAACAATGGAGAAACATTGAGAGCTTAAGGGAACTTCTGGATTATCTTCATTTCTTTTAAAAATCCAAAACTCTTCTGAAATAGAATGTTGATTAAAAATATATGAACAGACACTTCTCAAAAGAAGACATTTATGCAGCCAACAGACACATGAAAAAATGCTCATCATCACTGGCCATCAGAGAAATGCAAATCAAAACCACAATGAGATACCATCTCACACCAGTTAGAATGGCGATCATTAAAAAGTCAAGAAACAACAGGTGCTGGAGAGGATGTGGAGAAATAGGAACACTTTTACACTGTTGGTGGGACTGTAAAGTAGTTCAACCATTGTGGAAGACAGTGTGGCGATTCCTCAAGGATCTAGAACTAGAAATACCATTTGACCCATCCTTCCCATTACTGGGTATATACTCAAAGGATTATAAATCATGCCGCTATAAAGACACATGCACACGTATGTTTATTGCAGCCCTATTCACAATAGCAAAGACTTGGAACCAACCCAAATGTCCATCAATGATAGAGTGGATTAAGAAACTGTGGCACATATACACCATGGAATACTAAGCAGCCATAAAAAAGGATGAATCCATGTCCTTTGTAGGGACATGGATGAAGCTGGAAACCATTATTCTGAGCAAATTATTGCAAGGACAGAAAACCAGACACCGCATATTCTCACTCATAGGTGGGAATTAAACAATGAGAACAGCTGGACACAGGATGGGGAACATCACACAGCGGAGCCTGTTGTGGGGTTGGGGCAGGGAGAGGGATAGCATTAGGAGATATACCTAATGTAAATGACGAGTTTAACGGGTTCAACACACCAACATGGCACATGTATACATATGTAACAAACCTGCACATTGTGCACATGTACCCTAGAACTTAAAGTATAATAAAAAAGTAAAAAATACAGAATGGTAATTATTAAACTATATTTCAGTAAGTCATTTTACTCTGAAGAAAGAGAATAATCCTATGGATACCAAGGTACAATTTGGCTGGCCTCAGACTTTCTCAGAAATACTCACTGCTTAAGAACTTCTGTTCTTGAAGTAGTGTGTTCAAAACTTAAGTAAAAAAAATTTAAACCGAAAGGTCTTCACAGCAAAGTTAATAATCAAATGTAAAGGGCATAGTATGATTTATACAATATACAAACAAGGGGAATGCATTTTAAACATAGAAAAAAACCATAAAAAATCCCTAAGGCACAAATTTTCCTAGAAAATATATATTTTGTTTGTTTGTTTGTTTTCTTGAGATGGAGTCTCACTCTGTCACCAGGCTGGAGTGCAGTGGCGCGACTCGGCTCACTGCAACCTCCGCCTCCCTGGTTCAAGCGATTCTCCTGCCTCAGCCTCCCAAATAACTGGGACTATAGGTGCATGCCACCACGCCCAGTAAATTTTTGTATTTTTAGTAGAGACGGGGTTTCACCATGTTGGCCAGGATGTTCTCGATTTCTTGACCTCCTAATCTGCCTGCATTGGCCTCCCAAAGTGCTGGGATTACAGGCGTCAGCCACTGCATTGGCCTGTTTTCTTATGTGATCAGTTGGATAAATGGTAGTTCAAACTAATTCTTGAATGGACAGTTCATGATAGTTTGAGCATCAAATTCATTTCAGATGTGTATATTATAAACAACTATAGAACTCAAGGAACCAATAAAACTTAATGTTAAGTTTTTTGAATATTTAAATTTTTAAAATTAACAGTAGAATAAAAAAAGATAATATATTGGAGAATTAAACATGTACATAAGTTTTTCATCATTGTCCATAAATTTTTAATAAATTATATGACTTAAACTAGTTATGCCCCAAACTACCAACTGTACACTATTTTAAAAGCCCATTCAGGGCCATGCTTCAGTCAACCATAAATTAATATTAGGAAATGCAGGGCTTTTTTAATGTTTAATTTTTAATTTTTGTGGGTACACAATAGGTGTATGTATCTATGGGTTACGTGGGAAATTTTGTACAGACATACAATGTAGAATAATTACATCAAGTAAACAAAATACCCATCACCTCAAGCATTTATCTTTTGTGTTAAAAACAGTCCCATTATAGTCTTTTAGTTATTTTGAAATGTACAATTAAATTACTACTGAATATAATCATCCTGCTGTGCTATCAAAAACTAGATCTTATTTATTCTGGATAAAGAAGACGTGCTGCATATAAACAATGCAGAGCTTTTCATTTTTGTACAAACTTTCTCATTTATTTCTAAGATATTTGTGTACATTAAATTACAGAGAAAGTAAGAGATTACCTGTTGCCCTCCGTTAGACATGTCCTTGAAGTATGAACATCTGGCTAATCATTCTTGCAATCTGCCACTTTACTTCCCTCTTCATAAACCGATCTTTTGATCTCTTTTATCCCTTTAGAGGTCTGTTCGTATGAGTCTATCCATCAAATTACAAACTCCAGGACTTACTAATATTTTTTGACATGCAGGCATTATCTGACCCTGCTAGCCTACCTAGAATTCTGATTCTTATACTCTTCAATATTTCTTCTTGTCTCTTGAAGACACATTGTTTCATACAACTTTATGTGTTTTGCATGCACATCCAAATCTCAAACACCTGATTAATACCAAGCCACATACACAGACACACACAAACATACACACATTCATTCTTGTAATGAGATCTTTGGATATTAAAATATGCTGTAGCGGGTAGATACATACTTTTTAAATCTAAGTTTCAAAGAAATAACTGAAGTTTATAGTAACAATGTCAAAGAAAAAAATGCACCAGAAGGAATTGACAAGCAAGGAAGACATTACATTAGACTACTATAATCCAGGGAGAGATTGAACTCAACTCCTCTGAAACAAAAGGTACAAGGATTTTTAGCTGCTGAGATGAGCTAGTGGAAAAGACATTAGGGCAGAGTTTGGACAAAGTGATTAGGTCATCAATGTTTGTTAATTGTTGCTTATAGAAGTTAGGCTCCTGCCCTCCCACAGAGACTGGGAGATAGGGACCCTATCTACTTCAATGATTTTATTTCAAAAGACTGTCTTCCAGGTTCTGCAGAAAGAAATTTCTGGGTTGTAAATTAACAAGAGGCCAGAAGAAGATTTACATTTCAAAGGGGCACAGAAAGAATTTGCAGTTGCAAGTTTTCTAAAGTAAATTATCCAAGAGAGGCCAGGGACCTAGTGTCAGGAAGAAGACTGTCACTCTAAAGTTTAATCAAGTTGGAAATGACTTTAAATTAGAAAAAAACTTTACCTGCATTGGTTTCCCTCTACATAGTGTTTCTTGTTTAGTATTTATTAAACTAAATGCTGATGCATAATGAGTTCAACTACTGAAATTTTACATTCTGACATATAAAAGTTCAAAAAGATATCAAGACTTACAGTTTTAATGGACATTGGTATATACTTTACACAGAAATATTTTGTTAAAACAAATGTGAGCAAATGAAAATTTCTCTTCATTTATTTGTTTGAATGTTTATGTTTGTTTAAACTCATTGTTTTTGTTTTAAAACCTGAGTTTAGAAAGTAATAGTTTTAACTTATTTAGGAGAAAAATGCAGAATGATATGCAGTAACACGCACACACACACACACAAAGAAAAATTTTGTGTAGATGACTTAAAACAGCAAAAATTACTAAGCTATGTGACACAATTATTATTTTTCATCATTAATCAGAAGTTTGAGTAGAAAAGGGAAAATGGCAATGTTTCTTTCTCTGCATCTGTTACTGAAACTTAAATGTCAGTCAATCTGATTACTGCTGACATGAACTTTTCACTGACATAGATTCCCCTTGAGGACATGCGTTGTTCCCATGATATGATGGGCAGTATGAGCAAAATATAGGCTGGACATAACCACATGGAGAATCTGGAGCAAAAACCAAGCCAAAAAGTATTTCAACCTTCATTAAGCATTTCAAAAATTTAGTAAATATAGAGAAGGAAGAGAAGTTTATGTTCTAGGACTGCCTATAGCGTAGAGGCCTATAGGCCATAAGCCTCTTGAGTTGCTAGATCACTTAGGTGATCATGAAAATATAAAACAAATTGCTAAGTTTCAACATATGAAAGTAATCTTTGAGCAACATCCAGGTACACGCTGAGTGAAAATAGCACAACCATAATATATCAGAACAAATAACTAGGGCGGAGCTATTATTTGAAGTGATAACAAAAACTACTTGGATGCAGTATAAGAAGCAAAAAAAAAAAGTAATACATGTCTATTTGATATCAATATGAAAATGTAGGAATATATGGACAAAAACTAAATTCACATAGCAGAAGAAAGATGCTTAAAAATAAAATGTTAAACTTTTAAGTTAATCCATTAAAAATAGAAATAAGATAGTGATTACAGATAATTTGGAGAAAACTATATATAGAAAAGTGTGATATGAAAACTTGAACAAACCAATATAATGTATAAAAAGTATAAAGAATGTGAAAAGAACACATATTAATAAAACATATGAAAATACATGAGAAAACCAAAAATCAAGTATGAGGAATTAAAACAAGTGTAAATGTCTCATTCATTAAGAAACAGAGACTATATATTGGAGTAAACATGATTCAGCTGTATGCCATTTACAACTCTTCTCAGCACTCATTTTTTAAAGAAAGTGGTAGAATTAGAAATGAACAATAGTAAAGGATTAAAACAGTTAAATATTCTTCCACCTCATCCTGATCCGTAAGATTCTGTGTCCTAAAGGCAAATATGTTATCAGTTAACTACATTTTTCCAGAGGTAATTTTTCATATGTGAAAATCAACATAGCAATTGATAAAGTCACATAAATATAATAGATATATTAAAAAATGAAGAATTACAAAATATATAGTTAACATCTGAACAATGCAGGGATTAACAGCACCAACTCCCCGTGCAATAGAAAATGGGTGTGTAACATTTGACTCCCTCAAAACTTAACTACTAATAGCCTACGCTTGACAGAAACCTTATCAATAACATAGTCAATTAACATAAACTTTACATGTTATGTATATTATATACTGTATTTTTACAATAATGTAAGCCAGAGGAAAATGTTATCAAGAAAACTGTAAGGAAGAGAATATATATTGACTATGCATTCGATGGAAGTGGATCATCGTAAAAGTCTTCTCATCATCTTCATTTAGAGTAGGCTGAGGAGGAGAAAGTAGAAGAGATGATCCCGCTGTCTCAGGGCTGACAAAGGCAGAGGGAAATCCACGCATAAATGGACCTGCACAGTTAAAACCTGTGTTATTCAAGGGTCAACTGTAATTTCTTCCCTACTGTTCAAATATTAATGAAAAGTAAGCAACTGCACAATGGTTATTGTTGGATAAAACATTAGTTATAAAATCTGTAAGTAAGATATGTCTCGATGAAACTATAGAAAACAATTTAGCTTATACGTTAACCTTTTGTGAGGAGCTATGCTGTTGTTTAAAACTCTCATGCAATGAATTACTTCTGGTCTAATATTCTTTAAAATCACTGACGGTTTTGTTTCCTAAGTAGTATAGTAAGATTTTTGCATTTGTGTCGAAATTGCAGTTTAAATTTTTATATTCTAACTTTGTCAACTTTTTTGAAAGAGTTTTTTTTTCTTTTTTTGAGACGAAGTCTCGCTCTGTCGCCCAGGCTGCAGTGCAGTGGCGCGATCTCGGCTCACTGCAAGCTCCACCTCCCGGGTTCACACCATTCTCCTGCCTCAGCCTCCTGAGTAGCTGGGACTACAGGCGCCCGCCACCACGCCTGGCTAATTCTTTGTATTTTTAGTAGAGATGGGGTTTCACTGTGTTAGCCAGGATGGTCTCGATCTACTGACCTCGTGATTTGCCCGCCTCAGCCTCCCAAAGTGTTGGGATTATGAAAGAGAATTTTAACCTAAAAAAGATAATTAAGAATCCTTTAATCTCATAAATATATCTTGAATAAGTTATAGGGCTTGGAATCTATTATTAGTGGCATATCAGAGACCCTGCTATAAATAAGCCAAAAATATACTCTAATACAAGTAAATATGGAAGCCCAAACCTATCTAATATTCAATTTGCTTAAGGACTGAAGTATTCGGAAGATAGAATACAATAGTTGTGTAAGTTTTAGGTAGGAAAAGATTTCCCATTCCATCTTGCTTAGTCATGTGAAAATAGATTTGTAGAGGCTCACAGCAAAAAGAGTTTAACTTTTAATCCGGCTCCTCTATATCTAAGTCATGTTATTCTAAAAATGCACAGTTTCTTTTCCCAATCTGCTGTTCTTGGGGAAAGCACTTGGTAACTTCCTCTCCAAGGAAATCAGAAAACTGAAACCAGGGAAACTAGCCACTGAAGAGGTGGGGAGTTCAGGAAAGCAAAGAGACAAAAAGGGATCTCCATCTTTCATCTACCTGTAATCTTGACTGACTCTGGAACTCTGCCTGCACAGAACAGCTAAACTAAATACAGAGTATGAACTTAGACAAGAGTTGCTCCCCAAGAAATAGAGTCACAAGTTCAAGTTCATAAAGATAACCGTTTGTAAATTCAAAAGAAACACGCTCCTTTAGACAAAAAAAAATGTAATAGAATCTAAACTCTCTGAAAAGATATAATGTGTAGGATATAATTTAAAGTTGCCTAACATAGGAAGAGCAAAATAAACAAAACACATCCTCAACAAAAAAGGAAAATCAAGTGATATAGACACTGAGATAACCCAAGTGTTAAAAATGGCAGTCAGCAATTTACTATATGTACTTAAATCAGAATGATGATACCAATGAAAAAGCAAGAGAATTTGAGGATAGAGAAATATAAATTTTCCAGTGTACGAAACAGAAAAAATATTTCAAAAACTACACAGTCAAATATCTTTGAGATAATATAAATTGATTAAACATGTATTTAGTTGGTGTTATAGAGAGGGAGTGTATATTAGAATAGAAAAAAAATTTGAAGAAATAATGGCTAAATTTTTCCCAAATTTCATGAATGCCAGAAATTTACAATACCAGTTTTATTGAATTTGTTAATATTTCTGCTTCACCTTCAAAAATGACCTGGACTGGTTAATATATTATATATAGTCAACTTGATATAAAACAGATATTTACATAAGTCAAGCTTACATTGTTTGTTACTTAAGTTGCCCCCAAATTGAAATATATACACAACATAGAATACAACGAATATGTGAACGCTCAATATACAAATTAAGTTAATTTTACACTAAGCTCTACATTTGCTAAGTTGAATTGGCTCCCAAATTATAAAAACTATTCACTATTCCTATAAGTTGATGGCCAGTTGCAGCCTCCTAAAATGATTTAAAATGGGTTAACATGTCAAGCTATGCACTCCAATATTGCATTTGATTCTGGTACTCACCAGCTGAAGTGAGCTTATATATCTGCAGACATACATATACACATTGTTAATCTGAAAGCAATAAAAACTATTTCAGAGAGACTATGATATAATATTAGGATTCCAAACTGAAGATATTTCAAAACTTTGTTTTTCTGCTTTGATTCTTTCTGTTTTTCAGCTTTGCTTTGTATGTACCTTAATATAAACATGCTTTTCTATTTTGTATAGCTATACTTCCAGATTAGGTGCAACACTTCACATTATTAGAAAGTCCTTGATCATTACTTCTATATCTACCTTTGCATGTCCCAGATGAATTCCTGTAATGTTCGAAGCCTAGACTAATTCTTTAAGCAGAAGGATAATGACAGTTCACTAAACAATTCAGAGTCAGTAAATCTTACAGAGAACAAACTATACAGGTTTGCAGATTGTGTGAATTTCCAGAGTTGATACATGGGACTATATTTGTCTTTGGGTAAAAATTCAAATGAATTATAAAGCTAAAAAGCACTAGTAATTCACTGTAAATATACCTTAGTGTTAAACAATTAATCTTAAAGACATATTATTTTAATAAGTGTGTAAGACTACATTAGTTAACTAGGAAGTATACAGATTTAACTAGGAAGAATAACATTATTATTGGTAACATATACGAATCTGAAAAACTTTATAATAATCATTATTGGTAACAAATTACTGTATTTAAATTTGAAAGTATTTGAAATATTTCTATAGATAATAATACAACATAAAATTGTCTACCATTACACTTTCCATATAATTAACCTTAAGAAGCATTGATAGGTGATCATGTATGTCTAATATTTATTGAGTGATGAGATATTAGACTTGATACACATCTATTTTAACTCTATTTCACAAAAGCCAGTGACTCAGTAATATTAGTGAATGCCCATTATCAGCAATTCTGTATTTGAAACTAGGTCTTTTGCCAACAAATTCTTACAAATAGCGTTATATCACTTTGTTTAGTAAAGTGTATATTTTCTCTGATATAAACTTAATATTTAATTTTATCATATTTGTACTCTGCCATACTATCTTTTGATATGATTTGGAAAATACACTTACTAGGTTATTTCAAAATAAAACAAAACATAATTTTAGGAATTAGGTTTTAAATTGCTTGTCATAGCATTTATTCACCACAATCAAGAGGGGGAGTTTCAGACAGATCTGTATTCCAATTCCAGCTTGACCACTTGATGAAAAAGCTATTGACACGGTAGAGGCCTTAGTTTGCTTTCCTGAGACACAATACTTTATAGTGCAAGACGATGCAAAGATGAAATTAGAATGAAGCTAAATCACAAACTATCACTTTCCAAAATATAATAAAATTATATGATGATGGCACAATGAAATGGACATACCTTGTTTTACGACTTTTTGAAAAATGTATGTTTATAAAGAAGCAAATCAACTGTGAAGCTAATGAAGTTTAATCTAAATGGCAACTCATTTTTATGAGGGCCTACCAAATCTTTCTAATTAAGCATGCACCGTTTTGAATTCTATGTCTTACCAAAGATTCCCACACTGCATAACATTTAGAGCTGGCTAAACGTGAATATTCCCCTTTGCTTATGATAGAAACAGGAAGTTCTGGAATGGTTCCGAGGGCTCCTAAATTCATTGCTACTCACCACAATCTCTATTTGTGAAACTGCTAAGAATTCTTATATAGCCTCTATACAGGGATATAATAGAGTGTGAAGATTATATTTCCTCTCTTTGGAAAGTGACAATGCAATAAAGGACAGGAGACAAATGAAATAAAGGAAATGAACAACCACGCCTAACTACTTTCTTGAATAGAACTGAAATTTCTTTGTTCATGTTGACTTAGAGAATAATCTGAAATCTGAGATAATTCAGTCTTTGGGTTATACTCCCTAAGTAAGTAGTAGTAGAGTTAATATGGTTTACTTAACCACTGAGAATCTTGGCCAGAGCTAGATATCTTGTTAAGGACTATATGGAGGGCAGATTGAGTTCATTTTACTCTACTTTTCTCATCTTTACTTTTGTCTCCTTCTGTCTGTTCCCTCTTAGATCTCCCTAAATTCAGACTACATAAACTTTGATAGAGTATGAAACAGCACTCAAACCTTAGTTCCACTGTGGAAAAATAAATAAATAAATACATAAATAAATAAATAAAACCTCAGATGAGGTGGAAAGAGGATCAAATAAAAGTCACACACTTTTATAAAAATGAGATATTCTGAGCCTGGGATGCACTCTCAGGAGCTCCGCTGAGCTGGGAGAAGAAGAAAGCATCACCTTCTCTTGTTCCATTTTCCCCATGGAACAATGCATCAATCAATGGCCAGGTGTGTCGGTTCAGACTTTGGGATTATCTCAATGGTGCAGGATCCTCAAACAAAAAGCTAAGGCAGTTTTATGGACCATGGAGTCCAGGAGAGGGAGAAGGGGAAAGGCTAGGACTGGAAAGTACTGAATACTGAGTCAGGGTAGAAAAAGTGTCTTTAAGTTTCCCCATTCCTCCCTCCCACTCACATCCTTCTTAAGGAGTCCTCAGCAGATGCACCTAAAGAAGACCTCTGTCCAAGGCATCAGATAAAGACATAGAGGAGTGAAGATTCCTGGACTAGGACTGCAATGTAAGAATGTATGTAAGAATATGACCAGCCAGGGGTGCCTGCATCCTTGACCTGGCTTTCTTCAAAGATTGCAATTCATGTTCCGTACACCAAGGTTGGTGTGAGGGTGGCAACATTCACTGTGAAGCTTGTCAGGTAAAGCATTTGTAATTGCTGACAGTTCAGCAAAAAATACTGGACAGTTTTTAACCAGGAGCTGGATTCCTCGAGAACCAAAAAATATCACCAAGTGAAAGAGAAAAGGCTGGCAAATTATGGAAACATGCTTAAGAAAGAAAGAGAAAGAAAGAGAAAGGAAAGAAAGGAGAGAAAGTCAGATATGAAAATAACAAATAACTAAAAAAGAAATTCTTCAGAGCCTGTGATACTATAGAATAGCTTAATATAAACATGAAAAGTTAAAAATCACACAAAGTGTAGGCCAGAAAAATGTAGTAAACAACTGAAATTATTTATTTTAGCTTCATAAATTTTCTTAATTTTTACTCGAACTTCAATACAATAAGACTCAAAATTATAAGATTTCTTATAACTCAGAGTTGAAATAATTTAGAAGAAAGGAATTTTCACCCAATGGTACAAGTTAAGGACCAAATTAACATATTTATAGTGATGGTAAATACATTATAGATATCAAATAACAGAACTAAAGAAAACAATATATTTCATGAACTGACAAAAAATCCAAAATAAGATAATTAGAGTATCTGTGGAGAACATACAAATGAAATGGGAAGGCATTTAAAAGATGTCAGAAAACAAAAACAAAGTTCTGAAGTAAACACTGTATTTTCAATACAAACAATATAGGATGTGTGTGTATGTGTGATTACAGAATGATAAATGGCTACATACATATATTTATATACACAAACACATATATTTGCAATAAGCGGATTGAGAAAAATTATTCAAGTGTCTAATGAGAAGAAAAGGAAGCAATTTACTTACAATTTACGGAGGATGTTAAGCAGATGGGCCTCAGGCTTACTCACAGAATTTCATTCTTGAGGAGAGAAGATGTATCAAGTTCTATAAAATGCTAAGAGTTTCTGTTTTCCAATAATATTTAAACCAAATGTAGCATTATTCAGTTAGAAATGTATTATAATCTTCAAATATAAAGCAGTTGTGAGAAAAAAATGGATAAAATTCAATTATTTAAAACATAATTCAAATTAATAAAGGGATAAGAAGAGTGTTAACTTGTATTTTATTTGAAAGTTGAAACTGGTATTAAATGGTTGGTACAATATTACTTAAAATACAGAATACATTTTCCAAAATTTGTGATAATCTGTAACAATGTAATTCACAGTGGTTGAAATCTAAAGGGAGGGGAAGTGTTGGCAAGACTTACAGTGCTAATTTTATATTATTTACTAATAAGGAATCTGTATACACTGTTTTATTTATATATTTTATATTTATATGTAAAAATATGAATAAAATAATGGAACATCAGCCTCTTAATATTTTATATAATCTATATTTTTCTTTGTCATATAAGGATGTCTTAGAAAATATTATCTCCCTAGGTAATAATTTTGAATTTTTCTGCATCACTTAAAATCCATGTAATAAGTATGTATCAATGTTTCGAAGTGAAAACAAAGACACAATATATTGCTGCATGAAAAGGAGAAATATATCATATATACAACTTATTTTTATATACTACATATTTAGATATATATAAAATAAAAAAGCTGTTTATGATGTATTTAGAGAAAAATATGTTAATAGTATTTATTCCCATATTTTGCCAATATTTTGCCAATGCATTCCATAGTAGTGTTAATTAATTCTATTAATAATTTATTTGAAAACCAAATTGTTTTTACAGAAAATGCCATATTCACATCAATATTTTAACAGATTGTATAATATTTGATTAGATAATTAAAGTAACAGTACAACTGTCATAAATTAGGAAAACTTATAATGTATACTTTAGAAACATTCAATTCAATGTACAAAATGAGAAGTGCACAAGGAATATAGAAAGTTGTTTCCTGTTCTTAGTATGTAAAAATGTTAAAACAATACTATTTCCATATTCCACAGAATGAGAAAGAAAGTAAACATCAATTGCAGGAGTAGGGGGAGAGAGAGTGAGAAACAGGAAAACTAAGATAAAGTGTGTTATGCTTTGGCACAAAAGACCTGAAACAAAATTAATATTTGCTCAAAACATAAAGATTGTGTTATTTTAATTCACTTAGTTATGAAAATAAAAGTACACTTACCTAGAAACCTAGCTCTTGATATGTTTTTAAAATATTCTCTTTAAAGTTTCAAGATTAGGAAAAAGTGTTGTACAGTCAATAATATATTTAAAATGTAGGTTTTATTATGATTTAAGTCATTGGAACAATGAGATGCCAATTTAAAAGATTAAAGTCTGAAATAGGTGTTACTGGAGGAGGGTTTTGACTGCAAGTTTTCTGGGTTCTTGGCATTTTGAACAAAGAATGGGGCAAAACGAACCTCAAAGCAAGAAAAGAATGAAGCAACAAAATCAGTGACTTATTGTAAATGAAAGTATGCTCCACAGGGTGGGAGTAGCCTGAGCAGAGGCTCAAGGGCCCTGGTTACAGAATCTTCTGGGATTCAAATACCCCTAAGAGGTTTCCAATTGGCCACTCGGTGTACACCCCATGCAAATGAAGTAGTGGCCCGCAATCAGTCTGATTGGTTGTGGAAAGCAACCAGTCAGACGCTGAAGTGAACTTACAAAGTTATACTCCTATGCAAACATCTGATTGGTTGCGGAAAGCAACCAGTCAGAGGTACCTTCAATTTTCCATCTGCCAGGCAAGAAGGTGGGGGTGGGGAGGTTGCAAAGGGAGTAGCCTCTGGTCCTTTTGTTACTTAGGTGTGGAAAATTGGGGTTTTCCTTTTGATTTAGGCCTAGGAAGTTGCTGTCACATTTATGTGTTCTGTGTGGTTGATGGCTTGTGTGTCAATGGCTGATGAGAATAATTACGATGCTGTCGTTTATGTGCCAGATGCAGGGGCACACCCTAGATCTTATTTACCATTCTGCAAAACCATTTTTGATTACTTATGGGGCAAAACCAAAACAGACTATTCCTAAAAGACACGTTCAATGGAACATACATATTTTTAATTCTTGTATAAGAAAATCGGCAATTTTCTTTAAAAATCTACTGCTGTTTCTCAACAACACTTGAAGGGTGCTTAGATTTTCAATGTGGAAAATCAGCATTTTTGAAATACAGATAAAAAATCAGAGAGTGAAATAGACTCCAGGAAATACGAAAGGTTTTTTTCTTTCCCATCTACATTTAATTTTTTGCATCTGTCAACAGCAAGCCTATCACTATAAATTCTACTATGATAAAAAACATTTTGTTGTCTTACATTGCCACGGATCAAAAGACAAACCTGAGGAATTCCTTTTAAAAATAAGCCTTTGATAAAAAGTGGGAAATCATTAATCATGGAAAAAATGATGTGTCTTCACTTTTCACAAGGGCTCAGTGAGGAAGTTCCTATTTTACCACAAGGGCAGCTATAGACAAGAGAACCAGAGGAACGTCCTTTCTAACCCATAACAGGATGGCAGAGACCGAGAAAGAAAGGATTGTCTTGAAGACATTAGAGCGGTTTTCATGTAAAACTCACGGACTAACTTCAAGTTTACTTGAAATTTTACTTGGAAGCTTTACTTTTTTATGCTATGTTTCAGATTCATTATATATAGAGTACATTTCTGAGCTAACTTAGTATCTAAATTATATACATATTTGAAACAATTGAATTACAGATATTGTGTTATTTAATTTTACACATTCATTAAAAGACCAACTGGCTTCTTGAGCATTTACTATGAGCCTTTATGGGACTTGTAATTAACTGGGACAGATAAATTTTATATTTAAAAATGTAAATGTACATAATGTAAAACGGTGAAGAGAAATTTGAAAGAAAAATTGTCATAATAAAAAAATGGGTATGTATATTCCAGAGGATGAATTTCTAAAACAACAAATGATGTATTTTAGAGAATGAAATAGTATTTTTTTCTTAGTTTTTTTCCCATTTATCAAATCCCCACATTACACAAAGCTCTGTATTGTACCAGTAGTAAATTACCAATGCCATTTAAGTTATCTTCCTTAATGTATAATAAAAAGTATAGACTTGTACTCCTAAAAGAAATCTCAATTACTTCACATTGCTAATACTGCTCTTTCACAAATTTGGCAACTAATATAATACTCAGATATTTATTATATATCAATATATTTAATCATGTAAAAGTAACTCTTACATATATATGCACACATGTACGTGCACAGATGTATATACATATGTAAATTACAAATTTTCAAAATATTTTTTGATATATATACATATAATTTATTGATAAATTAATAAAGATTAATGAAGCTAATACAAGAAAGCTTATATTATTCATTGATTACACAATTCTGGACAAAATATTTATAAATTTTTGTAGTGCTCTTTTTACTCATAAGCTAACTGTAATATATGAGTCAAGTAAATCAAAGTGCCTCATTATTAATAGCCTCATGGATTAAACAAGGAATTAAGGGAAGAGTGGCTGTATCTTCATCTTGATTTTGACATCTCATGAATTGCTAGTACTTTCTGGATTAAAATATATATAACTGGAAATTATTTAATTAAATAGTTAATGTCGTGATATTTTCACAATGGAATGTTTTAATTTAGTCTAGATGACATTCTGTGTGCCATTTCTAATTTTAAGGTTATGAAGCAGGTTTAAATAAAAAGAGGTGTGTGAAATATATTTATATAATCCTGCTTCTTGAGATAACAATGGCTATTATTTTTGAGATTTTAATTAGTATGTTTTTCTGAGAAATGTCAATAATGGTAATGATTGTAATAAAGCAGAAAAATCTCTGAACTTGAAATCATTTATAACAGGTTTGATACACAATTTAATTAATGAGTACCAAGGTGACTTTGGACAACTGAAGTGCCAGAGTTTCTATACATCTTGAGAAAATATTTCACCTAAGTAGTGTAATTACTGTAAAGATAAAATGAGATAATACAAAAAATTCTGTCATATTAAAAAGTGCAGTAAGAAAACCACACAACAATATTAATGTGATTTACCCAACTGTATAAAATTGCCTAAAATAAAATTAATGCATGAATTTTAAAACATACAATGTATTAATAATTCAAAGTTTTAGATAGATAACGAGCTTAGGTTCATTTTCTTTAAGATAAATTTTGCTCATGTTTATTGTAATAATTCACTCATTTTAGTAATTTTCTAAATTATTAAGAGAATGTATACTGTAAGATTAAGTAGTACAAAACACCATAACGTCTAATTTTTGGTTATTAAAAAAATTTAAACCAGCTCATATAGAATTATGAGTAATTTTATAGTTCAGTGTGTTTTACTGTAAAAATGTGGTTAGCTTCTTACAAATTGCCTAACATCCTAATAATATGATTTGGAATCCCTCATGAATATATAACAACACGCTTTTGATATCATGGAAATATGTAGCAAACATAAGTGAACATAGGTTCTGTGTTTAATAAATTTAAATTGTAAATATTTTAAGTAGATACTATTTTAAAACCTAAGTTAATAAATGTGAAAATGTAAAAAAATAAAGAGTATTTGAAATTTATTAGAAAGTCATGCTTATTTATACTTAGATTACAAGAGTGCTTTTATTTTATTAACTTCTGTCTGTCCCAATTAGTTAAAAAATTGTTATAAAATATTTATTGCTTATTTAATATTTATTAATCAGTAATATATGTAATCATACACATGTCCCTATTTAGGTGTGTATATGTGTATATGGATATGCACACACACATAAATATGTGCATTTCCATAAGCATGGAAAATGATCTCTGTAGTTTATAAAGATATACAATTTTAAATTCTCAGGTGTGAAATTGCCAACTTGAAAAGTACTTTCACAGATTTAAGTTCATAGTCATATTAAGAATAAAGAATGAAAATTATTTAAAGATTTTCTTAGGTAAAATAATTTATGTGGGTATTTCTTTGAAAATGAATAATTTTATAGTTCACTATGTTCTACCGTAAAAATGTGAATTCTACTTAAAAATTTGAATTCTTCAAATTCAAATTTTGCTATGTGAAAAATAATGACAACAATATTTTTAGTAATAATGCAACTGTCTCATAATTTCTCTGAAATATAAAGAAAAGCATATACCTAAGGAGAGTGATGCTATTCAAATATGTTATGCCATGAGTGCCAAATAGTTGCAAAACATGGCTCAGAGGTCAACACAGATGCTGGCTTTGAACAACCTGTATGTTTGTTTGAGACCATACTCTTGCTCACTTAACAGCTATTTCACTGAATAACAAATAAGTAATTTTTCAACTGTCGTAAGTATGATCCTTGGACAAATATAAAACAAAATCTAAAATAGATTTAATAACCCCACCTGATAGAATAGGGCCCACCTGAAGCATATAAGATAAATGTGCCTTGTATGTTATGGTGATGAAAGGATTGTATATTTAAATTTTCATCTAGTCTTTTTTCTCCTTCAAACCTTGCTTTCTCATTCCTGTCTTATCCAAATCTTACTCTCTTTCAAAAATAACCCTTATAAAGCCATTTCCTATAACATTTTGTCCTCATCTAGGTACCTCCTTCTACATGTAAGCAATGCCTAGTCTTTGTGGCAGAGGTTCTTCTCTCCACATCTCTAGAATGTCCACCAACATTCTAGAAGAACAATAGTCACCAGTTAATAAAATTTTATTTTTATAATTTTGCTTACTTTCTTTATAATCTCAGTGCTGTCTGTTAGCTTTGTGTGATTTGGCTACATAGGAATGATATATATGCTAACCAGTTTTAAAATTATAGAAATCAAAATAAAATTTACGTGCAGTATTTTACAGATTCTTCTCAGCAATATAACTAAAATTTTTCCCTAATGATGAAATATTTTGTATGTTAACACATAATTTTCTAGATTTTTAAAAGAATATCCATTTATAGATCTTTTAAATTGAGTAATACTTAAAATTTGTCATTTCATAAAAATGTTAATACGTTTCAGTTTTAGTTATTATTGTTATTGATATTGAAGCTTTATGTTTTGAAATTTTAACTGTGAAATTTGACTTTTCACACCCTTTATTTTATTATATAAGCATCATCTAATACAGTTTAATAAGAAAAGAATATACACAGTTTAATAAGAAAATAATATACACAGTTTAATAAGAAAAGAATATACACAAGAAAAGAATATGCACATGAATATGCACAAGAATATGCACAAAGAATATACACAAGAAAAGAATATGCATATGTACAAAAATATACATATTTGTACAACTGTACATTTGTACACAATTTTATACACATTCACACACATACACATATCTATATATTTCTTTGATATTCATTATTTTATTTTGACAAATGTGTCAATATTTTTTCTTCCACAATGTATTCTGATATAGATTGATGAAAGAATACAGAAGATTGTATTTTTTATACAATTTATATTACATATATAAGATAAATTAATTTCTACAATTTTTTTATTACAAACTCATGAAGTTACTATACAAGACAACCATCTCCAAGGCACAGAGTCATCAGATCAACCAAGGTCAAGGAAAATGAAAAATATTAAAGGCAGCTAGAAAGAAGAATGATGTCACCTACAAAGGGACTTCATCAGGCCAGCAGTAGACCTTTCAGCAGTAACCTTCCTAGCCAGAAGAGATTGAGGACCTACTTTCAGAGGACCCCAGTCTTTTCAAAGAAGAAAAATTCTAACCAAGAATTTAATATCTCACCAAACTAAGCTTCATAAGTAAAGGAGCTACAAAATCCTTCTCAGACAACCAAGTGCTGAGGGAATTTATTTCAAGTAGACCAAACTTACAAGAGGTATGTAAGGGAGTGCTAAACATGGAGTAAAAGAATGACATCTGCTACACAAAAACACACTTTACCACCTAGCCCACAAACACTATAAAGCAACGAAGCAATTAAGTCTACATAATAATCAGATAACAACACGATGACAGCATCAAAATCACATGTATCAATACTAACCTTGAATTTAAATGGGCTCACTCTACTTAAAAGACGTAGAGTGGACAGCTGGATGAAAAGACAAGACCCAACAATCTGTTGCTTTCAAGAGATCCATCTCACATGTAATAGCATCCACAGACTCAAAGTAAACGGATGGAGAAAGGCTTAACATGGAAATGGAAATCAAAAAAGATCAGAAGTCCCTGTTCTTAGATGAAGCAAACTGTAAACCTACAAATATTAAGAAAGATTATGAAGGGTATTACATAATGGTAAAGGGTACAATCTAACAATAAGGCTTAATTTATCCTATGTATCTATGCATCCAACATTGGAGCACCTAGATTCATAAAACAGGCTCTTCTTGGCCTACAGGAAGGCTTAAACAATCATGCAATAATAGTGGGAGATCTCAATACTTCATTGAAAACATTAGACAGATCATCAAGGCGGAAGACTTAAAAAGATACTTGGGAATTGAGCTTGACAGCTTGACCAGTTTGACCTAATAGACGTCTATGGAACACTCCACCCAACAACCATAGAATATACATTAGTCTCTCCTGAACACAAAATATAGTCTAAGATTAACTACATTCTTGGTCATAAAGCAAGTCTCAATAAATTTAAAAAACTGAAAGCATATTAAGCACACTCTTAGACCATAGTGGAATAAAAATATAAATCAATATCAAGAAGATCTCTCAAAACTACACATATACACAGAAATTAAACAACTTGCTCCTGAATAACTCCTGAGTAAACATCAACATTAAGGCAGAAAATAAAAAATTTACTTCAAATTAATGAAAATAGAGACACAGCTTACCAAAATCTCTGGCTTGTGGCAAAAGCATTTTTTAAAGGAAAGTTTATAGCCCTCAATGCCTTCATCAAGAAGTTACAAAGAATTCAGCCAGGCGTGGTGGCTCACACCTGTAATCCCAGCACTTTGGGAGGCTGAGGCAGGCGGATCACGAGGTCAGGAGATCGAGACCACCCTAGCTAACACAGTGAAACCCTGTCTCTACTAAAAATACAAAAAATTAGCCAGGCATGGTGGCAGGCACCTGTAGTCCCAGCTACTCGGGAGTCTGAGGCAGGAGAATGGTGTGAACCCAGGAGGCAGAGCTTGCAGTGAGCCGAGATCATGTCACTGCACTCCAGCCTGGGTGACAGAGCGAGACTCCATCTCAAAAAAAAAAAAAAAAAAAAAAAGAAGTTAGAAAGATTTCTAATTAACACTCTAACTTTGAATCTAAAGGATTTATAAATAAAACTGCAAACCAACCCCCAAGCTAGCAGAAAAAACAAATACCTAAAATTGGAGTAGAACTTAATGAAATTCAGACGCAAATGTACACACAAAAGATCAATGAAACCAAGAGTTAGTTTTTCTAAAAAATAGGCCAGGTGCAGTGGCTCACACCTATAATCCCAGCACTGTGGAAGGCCGAGGCAGGTGGGTGACCTGAGATCAGGAGTTCAAGACCAGCCTGGGCAACATGGATAAACCCTGTCTCTACTAAAAATACAAAAATTAGCCAGGTGTGGTGGTGGGTACCTGTAGTCCCAGCTGCTCAGGAGGCTGAGTCAGGAGAATCACTGAACCCAGGAGGTGGAGGTTGCAGTGACCCAAGATAGAGCCACTGCACTCCATCCTGGGCAATAGAATGAGACTCTGTCTCAAATAATAATAATAATAAATAATAAATAATATTGATAGACTGCTAGCTAGATTAACAAAAAAAATCCAAATAAGTGCATTCAGAAATGACAAAGATGACATCACAGTTGATCTCACAGAAACAAAAAAGATCCTCAGAGGATACTATGAACACCTCTATCACAAAAATTAGAAAATATAGAGGAAATTAATAAATTCCTGGACACACACAATCTTCCAAGATTAAATCAAGAAGAGATAGATATCTTGAATAGACCAATATTGAGCTCTGAAATTGAATCAGTAATAAAAACCTACCAACTATCAAAAGCCTTAGACCAGATGGATTGACAGCTGAATTCTACCAGGTGTATAAAGTAGAACTGGTACCAATCCTACTGAAACTATTCCAAAAAATTGAGGAGGATGATTATGTTCTGCTCATTCTATGAAGCCAGCATCAGCCTAATACTAAAATCTGGCAAAGTCATGACAAAGTAAGAAAACTCCAGGTCAATATCCCTGATGAATTTAGACCCAAACATCCTCAATAAATTACTAACCAACTAAATTCAGCAGTGTATTTAAAAGCTAATTCACCACAAACAAGTAGATTTTTTTTTTACTGGGATGCAAGTTTGGTTCAACACACTCAAATCAATCAGTGTGATTCTCCACATAAACAGAATTAAAAGGAAAAACCACATGATCATGTCAATAGACACAGAAAATGCTTTTAATAAAATTCAGCGTTCCTTAATAATAAAATCCCTCAACAGAGTAGTCATTGAAAGAACTTACCTCAGAATATTGACAGCCGACTATGACAAACTCATAGCCAATATTATACTGAATGGGTTGAATGGGCAAAACCTGGAATTATTCCCCTTGAGAAATGGGAAAAAGCAAGGATGTGCACTCTTGCCACTACCATTCAGCATAGCAATGAAAGATCTAGATATGATTATCAGAACAATTAGGCAAGGGAAGAAAGTAAAAGACATCCAAATAAGAAAAGGATAAATTAAACTATCTCTTTTTGTGGATGATATAATTATATATTTAGAAAACCCCAAAGACTCTGGTGAAAATCTACTAGAACTGATAAACTATTTTAGTAAGGTTCCAAGATACAAAATTAATGTACAGAAGTCAGCAGCAATTGTATATAAAAATAATGCCCAGGCTAAATGTAAAATCAGGAACACAGCCCTATTTACAATAGCCACACACACACACACAAAGAAATACTTATGAATACAGCTAACCGAGGAGGTCTACCAAAGTTCTGTACAAGAACTACAAAATGCTGCTGAAAGAAATCAGAGATGACACAAAATAAAAGAAAAATACTCTATGCTTATGTATTAGAAGACTCAATATCATTAAAATGGCCATATTGCAAAAATCATTTTATAGATTCAACCCTATTCTTATCAAGCTACCAATGTCACTTTTCATAGAATTAGAAAAAAAACTATTTCAAAATTCATATGGAACCAAAGAAGAGTCCAAATAGCCAAAGAAATCCTAAGCAAAAAGAACAAAGCTAGAATCATCAAACTACTGGACTTCAAACTATATTACAAGGCTGCAGTAACCAAACAGCCTGGCACTGGTATAAAAGCAGATATTCAGACTGATGGAACAGAATAGAAAACTCAGAACTGAAGCCACTTACCTAACAAGGCCAACAAAGACAAAAGATGAGGAAAGGACTCCCCATTCAATAAATGGTGTGGGAAAACTGGGTAGCCATAAGCAGAATAATGAAACAAGAGCCTTATCTCTCACCATTTACAAAAATTAACTCAAGATGAATTAAATATTTAAATACAAGAACTCAAACTATAAAAATCCTAGAAAGAAACCTAGGAAATACTTTTCTGGACGTTGGCCTTGGCAAATAATTTTTGGCTAAGTCCTCATCATAGTTGTAAAATTGGGGTAAAGTGGCTAGACCATGTTGCTGTCTGTGTTGACTAACTAGAGTATGCTCTTCTGAGAATGGGACTTAATCTCAGACAATGCTACCAAAGGATTGACAGCAAAGTGCTCTCTGCCTCTGCAGCATTTCAAGCATGTGGGGGAGAATAATTCCTTCATTCCTGAGAGAGGAGTTGCACAACACACATTATCTTTTACAACTGTTTTAAACTACACTAATTAATCTTTGGCCTGCCTAATAGATACCTGCTTCTTTTCACCAAGGAGCTCACTGATATAACGAGTAGCAGTGAAGAAATCAAAATTCGTTCTAACTGTATTTTTGTACTCATTTGTAAATGTATAAAACAGTGTTTTCTATCTTGGATTTCCTTAGTAATAATAAATTTGCTGAGTAACATACTTTTTTCATATTTGTGAACAGAGGGACTCAAATTTTTATGTAGTTTATTCAGAGAAGAAGGTCTTATCTACCAAAATAGCCTATAATATTCTTGAAAACAAAGACTATCTTTGTTTGGTTCTATTATTCCTAAAGTATTTAGAAATATGAATAATTATGCATAGGGGGCATAAATAGACAATAGGGACATAAATGTAACAATTCTACATATGTTTAATTAAAATGTACTGCCATATTATTAAATCTATTAGCTTAGTTTCTTTGTAAAGACCTCAGACCCAACAATCTAATAATGCCTAAAAAACCTGCTTAACTAGTATGAGAGGTAGAATTGTGTCCTGATTTTTGATTCTCATTCCCCTATCTATAAGTCTCATTATTAAAATTCATTCTCCTGGGTATAGAAATATTAGATAATAATCAAGGCCACGTGAGGAACATCACGAAGTATTAAAGTCTCATTAAAACATCAGCACAATTCAGTCCCCAACAATCAAAGAGAAACAAACTGGGTTGCCTCCTTCATCAGGAGTGGGTGCAGTTATCTAAATAACCTTAATTATTCTGTAGATGATCCAAATGCTAAGCATTATAATTTTTCCGTGATAATCGGGATTTATTAATCTTAAGGTGAACTGTTTAACTTCTTTTTAAAAATTGTCTTTTCAAGGACTTTGTTACATCCTTATTGTCAAAATTTATCTTCCCCAACTTTCATTTTTAGACAAGTTAAAAAACTGAATTTAGAATCATAGTCATCTAGGAGACATAATAAATTTTCTGTTACTCCTTAATTATACCAGGTTTTCATTGTTATTTATTTTCTTGAAACAATAAAAATCATTTCACCATGTGTTAAAAATGATAAAAGTGAAATAAACCAATTAATTGTAATAAGTTTATTATTTTATGTTGTAATCAAATACATAAGTAATATGAATGATGCATAAAATTTATTAATATACTGCATGTATGTCTATAATAAATATTTTTCCTCCTTTATCAAATACAGTTTTACTATTTTAAAAATAAATTAATAGCGTTCTTTATTTTGAACCATATTAACAAATATCCCTAACAAATATCTCTTTATTGCATATACCTAATATAAAATATAGATTAGGAGTTTAAATCAAAATGTCATTAATTTTCTCATCCTTGTATTAATACATTCTATCAACTTATTTGCAATTTTTGAAATGTTGAAAGTAGGCACCATGCAGTTAAAGTAATCACTCTTATCACATTGCCATTTAGGAGAAAAAAATATCAAGGAAAGAATGAACAGATCAAAGGATCAGTATAATTTCTATGAATTACAAATATTTTCAACTTAACTTTAGATAACATGCATTTTATAGCTTTCTACCACATTGACTATATTTTATGAATTCTAACAGAGTATAACAAAAGCAAGCACAATACTCAGAAACTCCAATATTAAAGTACCCATTGAGTTCAATGTGGTCTGCTTTGACCAGATTTATATTCCATCTTACTGGATGGGACACACTGGATGAGAGATGTATGAGGGGCTCATCTAAGGGACACAACAATACACAGGAAAGTATAAATTATAAGTTCTACGATATTGGATTTTGGATCAATTTTTTATATTGGGATAAATCTGTCTCTGAGAAAGTTATCATAAGCATCAGAAACATGACTAAATAAACAATAAAAATGCATTTTACAAAATTTCCTGTACTATTTAAGAAGTAAAATCACAGCAACAGTCCTCAGAAAGACCTGAGATGCTCTCATATCCCTCGCAGGAGAATATTTATTTCTGTTATTCTGCTCTCGAAGTAACTCTATGTTTTTCTCATAACACAAATTGCAAAGAAAGTTAATGTCTTTGGCTCCTTGCCAAAGATAATCCTTGTCAATGGATTATCTTCTTTGGGGTTAAGAGCTTTTCATTGTCTAAGTTGCTCCTGCTAAAGACCAGAGCTGGAGGTAAGTGAGAAATACAGTCTGTTTTATTGAATGTCTGTAAAATCCAAAGTAGCCTCCTGTGATTGTTTTTCCCTCCTACCAATTTATCATTGCCAAGTCGATCTGCATCTCAATAACTCTTGGCGCACTTAACTTTACTAAAATATTTACTTATTATGTTTTCTGATAGCTCAAAAATTCTATTGGTATGAGAGTAAGGAGAGAAGAACGATTAAAGTCATGGAAACTAAAATAAAAATGAGAAAAATAAAAGGATGCTTAAGTGGATGAAATTTTAGAAACAGATAAACATGGCAAACGATCAAGCAAGATTGAAGTATGTGAATAGCTGATGGTAAAGTAAAAGTTCCATGATGCTATTTGAAGTCTAAGGGAAGAGAGGGGGAAAGTTATCGTCAAAACCAATTCTTTAATCCCAAATTTTATACTTTTTTCAATGCTTTATAGAAAAAGTGTTAGATATAAGAATATAATAAAAAATATAGTAAATTGACGGATGCAGAAATGTGTGTAAGACATTTAGAAGCAGCTAGCAATGAGTCAAAACTCAGAACGCTAGGAAACATGCTAAGTGAATTAACTCAGGAAAGGAAAACCAAACATCGTATGTTCTCACTCATATGGGAGCTAAATTATGAGGCACGAAGTTGTAAGAATGATATAATGGACTCTGGGGACTCAAGGGGCAGGGTGGGAGGGGTGTGAGGGATAAAAGACTACACACTCGGCAAACTGCACAATGCTTGGGTGTTGGGTGCACCAAAATCTCCAAAAACAACACTAAAGAACTTATTCGTGTAACCAAACACCACCTGTTCCCCAAAAAAACACTAGAATAAAAACATAGGACGGGCGCGGTGGCTCACGCCTGTAATCCCAGCACTTTGGGAGGCTGAGGAGGGCGGATCACGAGGTCAAGAGATTGAGACCATCCTGGCCAACATGGTGAAACCCCGTCTCTACTAAAAATACAAAACATTAGCTGGGCGTGGTGACGGGCGCCTGTAATCCCAGCTGCTCGGGAGGCTGAGGCAGGAGAGTCGCGTGAACCCTGGAGGCGGAGGGTGCAGTGAGCTGAGATCACACCACTGCACTCCAGCCTGGCAACAGAGCGAGACTCCGTCTCAAAAAAATAAAATAAAAACATAAAAACAGAAAATTACAAAAAAAGAATAAAAGAATTGGTAACAAATTAGGTAATAAAGACAAGGTCAATATTTTATTCAACTGAATTCCCCTATGAATTTATAAGTTCTATCTAAAAATAGCTTACATTTTACCTTTAAAAAATCTTTAATATTTGGGATAAGACTCAATATCAAGATATCTCATTAGAAAACTATTAATGACACTTTACTTGCCATCCATCTCTTCTTGTAGACAAATGGCTACGTGTTTGATATATATTACACATAGTACATTAATAATGGATATTTTTAAATTTCTCACTTTAACATTCATAAGTCAGAGAATTGACACTACGCATGTTCACTCAATTCTTCTCTTTTTCCCTTTTTCTTTCCTCTTCAGGTAAATTGCACATTTAGTAAACAGAGGAGAAAATATGATACTGATGTGAAAGCTGTTCCTAATTACATGATGTGCTCAAAGCTTATTATTTTTGCATAGTAATGACAGATAATTTAATCTTAATTCATAGGCAATTTCTCTGAATATCTACACCAATAGCTTTAGAAAATCAGTGATCTCGGGGCTGATGTAAGAATTTCTAGGACAAATTGAGAACTGAACTAAAATTTCATTGTTGTCCTGTAACTTCTTCCCAATTTTTTTCCCTATGCTTGCTCAGTGAGTTAAAAATTTCTCAAATATTAAAGATTGTTTTATTTTTTTGAGACGGAATCTCGCTCTGTTGCCAGGCTGGAGTGCAGTGGTGTGATCTCAGCTCACTGCACCCTCCGCCTCCAGGGTTCAAGCGATTCTCCTGCCTCAGCCTCCCCAGCAGCTGGGATTACAGGCGCCCGTCACAACGCCCAGCTAATGTTTTGTATTTTTAGTAGAGACGGGTTTCACCATGTTGGCCAGGATGGTCTCAATCTCTTGACCTCGTGATCCGCCCGCCTCAGCCTCCCAGAGTGCTGGGATTACAAGCGTGAACCACCACGCCCGTCCTACGTTTTTATTTTAGTGTTTTTTTGGGCAACAGGTGGTGTTTGGTTACACGAATAAGTTCTTTAGTGTTGTTTTTGGAGACTTTGGTGCACCCAACACCCAAGCATTGTGCAGTTTGCCGAGTGTGTAGTCTTTTATCCCTCACATCCCTCCCACCCTGCCCCTTGAGTCCCCAAAGTCCATTATATCATTCTTATAACTTTGTGTCCTCATAGTTTAGCTCCCATATGAGTGAGAACATACGATGTTTGGTTTTCTTTTCCTGAGTTAATTCACTTAGCATGTTTCCTAGCGTTCTGAGTTTTGACTCATTGCTAGCTGCTTCTAAATGTCTTACACACACTTCTGCATCTATCAATTTACTATATTTTTTTATTATATTCTTGTATCTAACACGTTTTCTGTAAAGCATTGAAAAAAGTATAAAATTTGGGATTAAAGAATTGGTTTTGACGATAACTTTCCCCCTCTCTTCCCTTAGACTTCAAATAGCATCATGGAACTTTTTGCTTTACCATCAGCTATTCACATACTTCAATCTTGCTTGATCGTTTGTCATGTTTATCTGTTTATAAAATTTTCATCCACTTAAGCATCCTTTTATTTTTCTCGTTTTGAAGTTAGTTTCCATGACTTTAATCTTTCTTCTCTTCTTACTCTTATACCAATAGAATTTTTGAGCTATCAGAAAATATAATAGGTTCATAGTCCATAGCAGTACAATAAATATCACGCATATTGTTTTTCTCATATTCTTGCCTACTCTACCCTTAGTTTCAGGAGAAGATGGACTGATGCTCTGAGCTAAAGACATTTCTAACCAATGGGGCTTATTTTATTTTTTAGGGTCCTGTTCTGAGACTTGATTGACAGCCACAGTTGCTTTGACCTCCTAGAGGTCTCAGCATAAATGGAAAAAAATAAAAAATAAGTTAGAAATATAGAATTCTAAATAAAAGATGAAAACATGGGAGAAGGTGATGCTCTGTCTCAAGGTAGTTGAAAAGACAACTTTGATCATAATTTATTCTTTGTTTCTCTTCTAGTGCATGCTACCACATTATATTTATTCTTAGCATAGCATCTCACATAACTTAAATGATTTCTATATTATTACTCAGCATAGTGCCACCAGAATCCTTTGTTAAATATAAATTTAGTGCTTAACAAGTATCTAGTATTTTAGAAGGGCTAGTGAATAATAATTGTAAGTAATACATAAAAGTACTTACAATTATTAGATAATAAGAATGTTTAGCATAATTTTGTATTAAGTATTGTTGTAGAAATGAACATAGGGCTGTAAAAAAGAATAGGTTTGCCAATTCGAACTTTTCAGATGTGAGATTTAAATTTTTCCACAAGTGTTAGAAGAAGAAAGAGCAGTGGAAACAGCAAATGTAAACACTCTGAGGTTAGTACACACTTGAAACTGTGCCAGTATGATTTCAGCATAATCAGTCAGGCTTAGTGTGACATGAACTGAGGTTTGAATAAAGTCACTGTAATGCAGAACTTTGAGAGCCAAGGAAAGAAACAGAGATTTAATTCTAAAGGCAATGAAGAACAGCATGTGACAGATTTTAGTGGGATGAGCCACTTAACCCAATTTATATTTTAAATGATTGAATGTATTTCTCAGTAGCAAACTTTGCTCCTTGTAGTATGGCCCATAGAGAAACAGCATCAACACCAACTAGAAGCTTGTTAGAAATGCAGAATCTTTGGCTCCATTGCAGACCTGCTGAATCAAGTCAATATTTACAAATTCCAAGAGAATCCCATATATAATGAAGTATGAGAAGCACTGGTTTAAGACACTCTTCTCTGATCCCACTGATTTTGTGCTGCTATAGACAAATTAGAGCCCTCCACAGGTCTCATCCTGCAGGTTTTTGTTTTCCCTTTTTTGTTTGTTTTGTTTTTTTTCAGTGTATCATGGCTTACCACATCATTTTATATATTTCAAGTCTTCTTTTCTTCTCGGTTTCATCCTTACCTTGCTGGAGTATATTTTCAAGTAATTGCCTCAGAAACGGTTCAGTGAAGACATATCTGAATATGTGCACAGTCAAATTTTGACTGCTTTTAGAATTCAAGATTAAATACTTTTCTGCAGAACTTTAATGACATTTATCTGTTCTAGAATCTGGCATTGCTCGTGATTAGTATGATGTTAACATGAAACTTGTTCTATGGAAAAGAATCTTTTTTTAATTTTTTTTTGCTTTTACTCTGGAAACTTTTATAAAAATTTTTTAAAACTTGGTATTATTACATGTTAATGTGCTTAGAGTTGGGGGTATTTTCCTCAGTATTAATTTTGTGATATCTTACTGTTTGTCTCTAGAACTCTTATTTGTGGTATATTGGACATCTAATTTTTTCTTTTTTATATATTTTCTCATTGTTTTATTTTTTATATCTTTTTTTGGTTAGGGAAAAAAAGTCTTTTACATCTAGAAAGTGGCCTGACACTGACAGCTAGGTCTTACAGTTGTTAGAAACTGGCCTAACACGCATAAGTAGATTACATTGTTTTGTGGTGGACAAAAATAATTGCACAGACACCAACAGGAGACAAGATTACAGTGAGACCAAAACAAGGTCACTGTACACTTATAACCTATGAAACATCTCCCTCTCTCAGGTATCATGAGTGACTGCAGCTTCCTGTGTTCTGCTCACTGTATGATACAATTTATTTAAATATTCAGTCGTAGAAATTCTCCTGCTTCCCAACAGCACCCAATTCAAAATGAACCCCAACTTCCATACACTCTTTCCAAAATGATGCAATAAAAGTCCAAATCCAGTAACGGTTCTTTCTAATACTCTCTTACTGAGACTACCCACCATGCCTTAAAGTGTGTTTCTGTCTCTGCAATTAGTAATCCACCCAACTTGTTCATCTACAGCTGTGCTTCTAGTGATCTTTTGCTGGAAGGCATTGACGAAAGTAGTCTCTTAAAATAGACATGGACAATTTTAGTCTCACTTCACAAACTGGTAAACTGAAACTTTAAAAAGTTATTTGATTTATAGTGTATTTTTTATCAGAAGTTATTTTCATTTCACACCTCCTCAGCAAGGCATTTGAACTCTCGGTCAACCCAGGAATATTTACCTTCTTTAGAAATATTTACCCAGGAATATTTACCATCGCATGCTGCAGATGTTGGCAAATCCTATATGCCTTCCTATAAAACTAATTATTATGTCTCTGTTCCACAGTGATCTTACTTCAAGTTAGATAATTATGACTACTATGTTGAATGTGTGCACTACTTAAAGATCTTTTGAAAGCAAATGACTCGGCCGGGCGCGGTGGCTCACGCCTGTAATCCTAGCACTTTGGGAGGCCCAGATGAGCGGTTCATGAGGTCAGGAGATCAAGACCATCCTGGCTAACACAGGGAAACCCCGTCTCTACTAAAAATACAAAAAAAAATTAGCCACGCGTGGGGGGCGGGCGCCTGTAATCCCAGCTACTGGGGAGGCTGAGGCAGAATGGCCTGAATCCGGGAGGCGGAGCTTGCAGTGAGCCGAGATCGCGCCATCGCACTCCAGCCTGGGCCACTGAGTGAGACTCTGTCTCAAAAAAAAAAAAAAAAAAAAAAAGAGAGAGAGAAAGGCTTTAAAAAAATTTCTCTGTTCGTAGTTATAAATTTTCAGCACTATAGGAGTCCTGAGGAAGGGGTTAAGAGAGATATTCTGAAATATCATAGCACATGGGCAGAACTTCCTCCCCTTGAAGTAAGCATTGATCCTGGTGACAGAAGGGGTGCATAAATATCAAGTCATGGGAACTTTGACTCAGAGATGTTTTATGAGCCATTGATTCCAGGTCACTAATTTCACAGGTGGAGAAAATTGTGTGTGTATACACACACACACACATATACACACCCAAAATAGTTTTTTTTAAAGTTCATCAGATAATTTGTTTATGGAAAAAAATCTATCCTAATGGCGGTTGTGGATGCCAATATTGAGAAAATACTTAATTCTTGTTATTGGGAATGCTGAAGGGTGGTTTTTAAAATCAGAATTTTAAACTACATATCACCAAATTATAACACTCATACAATGAATAGCATCAAATTTCCATTGTATTTTATTATTCATTATATGTGACTCTAAGTTGTCTATATTAATTAATGCAATTTATTCTTATTGATATTTATTGCACTGAATAATATCCAACTTCTAAGGGAGCAAGAAAAGTCTCCAGCTTAGTGATATATTATTTACTGCTCACTTTCTAATTGAACGTTTCAATGGATGATTCTTTCTATTTAGTGGGATTTAATTTCATCTCTTCAGTGACTAATTAGCCTGACTGTTAATATAAATCTCTAAGGAAGCAATATTTCTGTAAATCAGATAGTTCATATAATATACCTTGTAGTGAAATATTATGCTCACTATATTTTGGAAATTGTGAAAATGAAAGAGATTTAGAAGTCAATAAAATTCAATTTTGTTTTACACATTTCTTAACTAATGAAAGACATTTTTATCATCTATTAAATGTACTTTTTATCTTTTGTAATCAGTGCTCTAAAACTTTGCAACATGATAGACTGCTGATTTTAAATTAGCAAATTGCTAAATTAGGTTCCTAGTGTAAGAATGATAACTGAACCTCTTTTGTACAAGTCATGCTTGTGCAGGATTAATCAGTTCTACATCTTTGCAGACAATAGTCATTTTTGTGCAATACAGGTATATTATATGACTAATTAAACATCATCATTTATTGATCTTTGAAATATGTGATATGTGAGTGCCCATTCTTTATCTGACATTCCTCTAGATGCTACAAATTCATCAGGAAAGGAAACAGACACAGTTTACGCCCTCATGGATTTTATAGTTTGCTGGAAAAATTCAGTACTTAAGAGCAAAGCTAACATGGAAGTATTGAAATTTAATCTGAAAACTAACTGTTAAGCTGAGATCAAAAGCACGACCAGCAGTTCCGTGGTGAATTTGATATAGGAGGATGGGTAAAAGAAAATTTCCGTCAAAGGAAATCATGTGAAGGCTCATATTTTAGAGAAAATTGAGCATATTCTAAAAGATAAGAGGTGTTGTTTTGATGAAGTGAATCGAGTTACATAGATAAGGTGAGAAAGAAGGCTAGAGATGAGAACATGCATCAGCTCGTAAGGATGATGTATGGCAAGAACAATGAAAAGTCATGAAAGCATTTTCTACATAGGTGTGACACATTCTGCTTTGTGATTTTTAAAGATGATGGTCATTATGGAATAGATTACTCATTGTAGGGGAGAAATATAAGGTGTAGAGAGCTATACTCTAGTTGAGATATAATGGAGGAAGGAATGAAATGTTAACATGAGTCTAGAAAGCAGTGGATGTTTTCAAAATATGCAGGAAATACACTGAGCAAGGTCAAATGGCAGATTATAAATGGACTGATGGACTGTGAAGCACAAAAGGATATTTTAAAAGTCAATCTTTTACAACTGAATTGATGACAGTGTGAAGTTAGAAATTCATGAATAATTGGAAATCAATGATATGTCCCAGGTTTTAGGATTGAACAGTTGAGAAAATAGTTCTAACATAGAAATAGGAGCGTAGCATGCACAGAAAAGAATAATTTAAGGGGCATGTGTAACCATCTACAGAAAAAACTATGAATGAATATACTGAAAAGTGAAAAGAAACCAAGTGCATGGGATATTTGTTAAGAGCAACCAAGAAAGAGAAATCCTCAGTAAAGGGGATGAAATTAAGGTTGGCAAATACTGATGAAAAAACAAGAAAGTTAAAGGTCTTGAACTGGAACTGTACTAGCCACATACGACTTACAGGTGTCATTAGCGAAAACACAGTGTCTGTGAAGAAGTAGGAGCAATAGTAGATTGGATAGTATGATGTGATATTGAATTATAAAGATACGTTTCTTGAAGAAAAATGTTTAGCTTTGAAGAGTGTGTGGTAAATAGTTGGGAGTAGATATTGTGCTACTTGTACTGGTTTTTAATTTAAGAGATTTGAGCTTTCGTAAATACTGATGAAGACACTAATATAATTTGAATAAAAATAAGACAGTGAAATCAATAGCATGAACTTTTCATTAAGGAAGCTGATTAAAGACACTATGCAGACAATGTAGATCATGGTGGTAAAAAAATTAGGGAGAGTATCAGCTTTCCATTGTGATGGGAGAATAAAACCGAATGCGTGCAAGTGTAGATAGGTTTGCATATTTATAGAGGAAACTCTCTTTGAATTATTAATATTGCTCCATTGTCCTCCTTAAATCTTTGAACCTCCTTTCTCACACATACCCTTAGGTGTTAACTCTTTGGCTGGGCATGTTTGAGGGAGGGGGTTCAAAGATTTAAGAAGGGCCATGGAGCAATGTCAGGTAGCAACTATTTCACATCTACCACAATGGTTGAAATTTTTGAAAGCTAACAAATTAAATGTAAGTATGGTTGTGGAGCAACCCAGATCATTGGTGCCCTGCTGGTCAGAATGCAAAATGATACAATCACTTAAGAAAACTGTTTGGTGGTTCATTAAAATTAAAATTAAAATTAAAATTTAAGCTTACATATTTATATTGTGACCTAGCAATTCTATAGCTGGAAATTTACACTAGAAAATGAAATACACACTCACAGAAAGACTTCTAAGAGAATGGTCATAGCAGCCAATGTCACTTTTCACAGAATTAGAAAAAAAAAAACTATTTTAAAATTCATATGGAACCAAAGAAGAGCCCAAATAGCCAAAGCAATCCTAAGCAAAAAGAACAAAGCCAGAATCATCAACTTACTGGATTTCAAACTATATTACAAGGCTACAGTAACCAAAATAGCCTGGTACTGGTATAAAAGCAGACATTTAGACTGATGGAACAGAATAGAAAATTCAGAACTAGAGCCACTTACCTAACAAGGCCAGCAAAGACAAACGATGAGGAAAGGACTCCCCATCCAATAAATGGTGTGGGAAAACGGGGTAGCCATATGCAGAATAATGAAACAAGAGCCTTACCTTTCACCATTTACAAAAATTAACCCAAGTAGCCATAATCAAAATTGCCAAAACCAAAAGATAAGTAAAATATGCACCCATAGGATCACAGATAAAAAATACAATATCTTAATACAAGGAGTTAACCACTCAGAAAGGAAGAGCAATATACTAGTCATGCATGCAAAACATGGTTCATCTTGAAAGCATTATGTTGAGTTAAAGTAGTTGGAAAAAAAAATACGTTCAATATAATTTTATTTACCTAAATTTCTGTAACAAAGTAGGCAAAATAAATCTATGATAACATGAATTAAAAAGTGATCATGTCAATAAAAATTGATAAGCCTCTTGTCAGTATATACTAAGAAAAAAAGAGAGAAGGTACATAGAACAATAACTCCTTGTTTCTCCTTCCTTCCAGCCCCTGAAAACCATCATTTTGTTCTCTATTTCTGAGAGTTGACTATATCAGATATATTATATAATTGGAATCATAAAGTATTTGTCCTTCTGAGACTGGCTCATTTCACGTAGTGTAATATCCTCCATGTTTATTCATGTTGTCACAAATGGTAGGATTTCCTTCTTTTTTAAGAAGAAAATTCTGTATGCATATACATTGTATGTATGTGATATATATGTGTGTGTGTGTGTATATATATATATATATACATATAACAAATTCTTTATTCTTTGATCTATCAATGGACATATTTGTTTTGTCCATATATTGACTATTGTGAACAGTGTTGCAATATACATAGGAGTGCAGGTGTCTCTTAGTTAACAACATGAATTTGTGCAGTACAAATCTTGATAAAAGGGTACCTCTCATGTTAAGTATTGTTACCACAAAAATATTTTTTGAAAGCATACAAGGAAAATTTTGGACGTGATGGATAAATTTATTACCTTGGTGGTAGTGATAGATTACTAATGTATGCGTAGGTCCAAACTCAGCAAATTACGAATATCAAATGTGCAGTTTGTTTGTATGTCAATTTTACCTTAATAAAGCTGTTACAAAGAAAAGTAGTTCACGAGGGAGAGAGAATGGGAGAAAGAAAAAGAAGGGAGAGAAAGAGAAGAAAAGATACTAATATCAGAAATCAAAGAGGAGACATTACTAACATAAAATGACACTAAAAGGATAACAAAAAATCTTATGAAAAACTCTATGTCCACAGGTTTGATAATCAATATAAAATAGAACAATTCTTTGAAAATATAATTTTTCAAAACTTTCACAAGAATAAAACAACTTGCAATAGGTCTATCTCTATTAAAGACATTTAGTCAATAGCTAATAACTTTCTGTAACAGAAAACTACATCTACATGAGTTCAGTAATGAATTGCAAACATTTAAGGAATAAATCACATTGGTTACCTACAATTTCTTCCAGAAGACAGAAGCAGAGGGAATAATTTCTAATTCATTCTATGAGGCCGGTATTATCTTAATATGAATAAAAACAGAAAAAAGACATTGCAAGGAAAGTAAACTAAGAATCAATATCCCTGCTCAAGAGCATAGATTCAAACTCCTCAACAAAAAATTATCAAAAGCAATTTAACGATGTATAAAAATAAGTATATACTACAGCCAAATAGGATTTATACCTGGTGTGCAAGACTGGGTCAACATTCGAAAATCAAATGATGTTATCCATCACATTAAAAGGTTAAAGAAGAAAAAAATCACATTATCATATCAATAGAATCAGAAATATCATTTGGCACATGATACCATTCATAATAAAAACTCTCAGCAGCTAAGAATTGAGGGGAAATTTCTCTGTTTGATGGAAGACACGTACAAAACAACACACAACTAACCTCATCCTTGATGATTAGAAACTGGATGCTTTCCCATTAAGATAAAATATAAGGCAAGAAAGTGATCTCTCATTACTTCTTTTCAACATCCTTCTGAGAAGTCCAAGCTAGTGAAATAAGAAGAATAAATGGTTATGTTTATTGGGGAAGAACACATAAAACTCTTTTTTGTTTGCAGATGACATGATCGTCTATGTAAAAAATGTGAAATAACTGACAAAAATTCCTAGAATTAATAAGCAATTATAGCAAGGTGATAGAATGAGGTGAATATAAAAAGTCAATTGCTTTCCTATATATCAGCAATAAATGAGTGAAATTTGAAATTAAAAATATCATACCATTTACTATAATACTCCACAAAATGAAATATTTAGATATAAATTTTACAAAATATGCACAAGATCTACATGGTGAAAACTACACAATCTGATTAAATAAATCAAAGAAGAAAGAAAGAGAGAGAGAGGCTTCATGTTCATGGAGAGAAAGACTCAATATTGTCAAGATGCCATTTCTTCCCCAATTGATCTATAAATACAACATTATCACAATTAAAATCCAAGCAAGTTAATTTGGGTATATCAACAAACTGATTCTAAAGCTTATATAGAGAGGCAAAAGATCCAAAATAGCCAACACAATATTGAAAGAGAAGAACAAACTTTGATGGAGGACATTACCCAACTTCAAGATTTACAACAAAGCTACAGTAATCACGACAGTGTTGTACTGGTGAAAGAATGGACAAACAGAACAAAATACAGAGCCCAGAAAGAGATCTACATAAACTTGGTCAGGTGATCATTGAAAAAGGAGCACAGGTAATACAACAGGACAAACTAGTCTTTAAAACAAATGATACCAGCAGACTTGAATAGTCACATGTTAAAAAAAAAGACTCTACAAATTTTTACACCCTTTACAAAAATTAACTCATAATGGAACATAGATCTGAATGTAAAATGTAAAACTATAAAACTCCTAAAAGATAACATAAGAGAAAACCTAGGTGACTTGGGAATGGGTGATATATTTTAGATATTACCCTAAGGCATGCTTTATGAAAGAAATAATTGATAAATAGATTTTATTAAACTTAAACTTAGACTTTTTAAAAGACAACATAAAGAAAATGAAAAGACACAAACTGCAAGAAAATATTTGCAGAAGCTAGATGTAATAAAGGACTATTATGTAAAATATGTAAAAAAAAAACTCTTAAAACTCCATAATAAGAACAGAAAAAACCTAATTAAAAATGAATAAAATATTTGGATAGGCACCCATCAAAAATATATACATATGGCAAGTAATCATGGGAAAATATGTCCAAAATTATGTTATTAGGAAGTTGCAAATTAAAATGAGATACCACTGCATACCTATTAGAATGGCACAATCTTATCATGCAATCCAGCAATCACTCTCTATGCTATTTCACCAAAGGAGTTGAGAAATTAGGTCCACAAAAAAATTTTCACACATATATTTATATCGGCTTTATTCATCACCACTGATACTTGAAAGCAACTAAAATGTTCTTTAGCAGGCAAACAGATAAATAAATGGCAGTACATTCAGACAGCAGAATAATATTTATTACTAAAAGAAAATGAGCCATAAAACCCTGAAAAGACACGAAGGTGCTTTCAGTGGAATATAACTAAGTAAAGAAGCTAATCTGAAAATTCTATATACAGTATTTTTCCAACTAGATGGTGTTCTGGAAAAAGCAAAACTATGGGCAGAGTAAAAAATAAATAAAAAATGAGTGTATGCTAACGGATGAGTGGAAGGAGGCATGAATACATAGTGCAAAAGTATATTTAGGGGAGTGAAAATACTATGTATGATACTATCAGTGTCATTATGTGTTTCTCCAAACTCATAGAATGTACAACAACAAGAATGAATTCTAATTTAAACTATGGACTTTGGGTGGTGACAATGTGCCACTGTAGGTTCATCAATGATAACAAACGTACCACTCTGAGAGGTACTTTGATAATGGGGGAACTCTGCAGGAGTGGGGCTAGGGGATATATGGCAAATCTCTGTGCCTTCCTCTCAATTTTGCTGTGAACTTCAAACTGCTCTAAAAAATATCTTAGGTAAAAGAAAATGCATATAGATCTTCCAGTAGATAATTAGGCAATGATAATTTTAATGGACTTTAAAATGAAAGAATAGTATGCAATACATGGCCAAATTAAACTATCATTATTATTTGTTAAAAGAAAGTATACGACAGGGTATACGAATTTCTCAAAAAGAGGAAAGAACACTGGACATTGACCCCTCTTAGATTACAACTACCAATCTTTCTATACTATTGATCATGCTTTGTTGCAACAGGATTTGTTGTAGCTAAATAGAATATTTTATCTTAGTAAACTATTTTTAAAAATTATATTCCAATAGTAACCACACTTTATTATTCAGGATGAATGAAAAATATTGAAAAATAGTGCTTTCACAATGTAATACTTAAGATTAATACAATTAGAAACTAAATTTCACATAGAAACTCACTATGTAGAACAACTTTCATGACATTTAAAGTGTTAAGTGACTATTCTTGCATTTATTTACTGAGATTTTTTATTCAAAGCACACCCAAACACTGCCTTCTGAATTTAAAAAAAATGAAAATAGGCCCTTCATATCTTTGTACTTACTATGCATTTAAATATAGAACTTGACAAATGTCCCAGATTTTTACAATTTGTTCATGTTTCCCAATGCTGATCAATCACAGACATTAACTGTATATTATTTTTCACTTTTAACACCACTTAAACTACCACCAATTTACCACCTTTCTATTTCTTCCAAGTATCTGTCAAAATATTTGCCCTCTGAGCAAATCTCAGACACCATACCAAAGCAATGGGTAGTAATATCCAGTAATTGGTTAGAATTTGGCACATCTCTCCACGTCTTATTTCTCGGAGACCAAGCATATCATATTTTTTAGATAAATGGAAGAAAAAAAAAAGAAAATCTTGCCCCTTTCTTATTTTCCTCTAAGAAGTCACGTGACAGGCTTGGTTTCCTTTGTGTATTTGTTTAAAGTATTCTTATTTCTCCCATTTCTTTCCTATCCTTTGCTTTCCAAATTGCTGTGATTCTAGTTGGCTATTACATTAAATGCATTTTATTTTTCTTACAAATCTCTAGCTATTACATATGTAAGTTGAGATATATTTGAAACACAAAATTGATGTTTACAAATATGTCGCAGAGGAGATTTCTTAACATTGTACAGTTATTTTTAATATCTTGAAATAAAGAACCAAGTATCAGTTCTGCAATAAATGGCACCATTTCAATTAAGGTGCGACTCTTAGATCAGCAATTTATAATTCAAAGCTTAGATACTAGTAAAAAAAGCTAATGTTACTTTATTAAATCTCCCTTTGACTTATTGTTTGAATCAATGAGAAATACCTGGTTTATACTTAATTTTAACTGATTTTCATACACAAAAATGTTACCATTTACCGACAATTAAAAAAAATTCTTCTGTCATTCCTGATTGAAAGAATTAAGAAGCCTTCTCAACATATTTTTTTCTCAGTTTACAAAGCCTTGTTATTTTCCTTAGAAAATCTTCTAAGAGTGGAAAAGTCAGTTAGAAAGCTCCTTTCTTGCTCTCTCAACATAAGAAGCAAATGTGTGGTGTTCTTAATGTGGAAGAAATATTTAAGCAGATTTATTTTCAAATATGCTTTATAAACTTCAGGGAAATAATGTCCCTTTGAGTTAAGAAGAAGGTATAGTTGTCATAAACAGAAAGTAATAAAGGCCAACTTTTAATAAAAATATTTTAGTATATTTTCAGTGTTTAATCTCTCAGTCTGAAATGTTCAGAGATTTGTACTAATTTTGTACAGGTGAAGGGTAAAGGTTCATTTATCTCTGTATTTTTTCACATTATGCTGATTATACTTTTACTATAATTTACACAATAGCTTTGATTATTGTACAAATACATATAGCTAATATATTTAACACACTTTAAAGTTTCTTACTAGTTTCAGGATAAAATTGAAGTTTCCCATGCAAAGGGTGCATGGCCTGTGTGTACTTCTCTTACCCTTCTACTCCCTCACTTAGCAAATTACGGTTTCCCAAACATAAGATACAATCTGAGGTATCTTTTGCTTAAGGCATATTCTTCCTCTGTGCTTGCTGTACCTCATGCTAGGCAAAATCCTCTTTACCTTTCAAACACCACTCAAATGTGTCTTGGTGAAGCTTTCCCAGTGAAACGGTCCCCACTCTCCTCCACTTGTCTCCAGACAGAGTTAAATATTCTCTTTACTGTAATATGATATACGTTTATATTACTTTGCACGACGTAGAATTGTTTATATACCGATGTATCTTATTAGATTATAGTTATCTTGTTGACAGGGACTATTTCCTATATGGCATCATATCTGCATCAGAGAAATGTGTTCCTGGCACATGATAGGCAAATAAAAACTCTCTCCTAAGGAAAAAAATGACTAATCGATTAACTCATTTCTGCCTGAGTTTGCAATTTTTTGAACTTGAAAAATCAGACCTTGACAATGACCTTGAGCAGTAGGATAGAAATAACTCCCACATGTTTAGAGTTCCAATAATGGAACACTGGGCATAAATGGATTTTAATAAGAAAAAAATTGAATGGCAGGCAAATTGATCATTTGCTCACTAGTATCAAAAGTAACTATTTTTGAATCTTAGAATCTTCTTTAGAATTGGGTTAGATAATTTAGATAATTTTTGTCTTTTGTTTTTGTTTTAAACCTAACAGATACTTTTCTAGATAATTTTATGTGCATTTTATTATTTAATATGCACAGAGTTATTGTTGTGGTATTTTAATATTTATTTTATAGATGAAGAAGCCGAGGCTTGAAAGACTGATGTAACTTGCCCAATGTCATACAGACGGATTACAAGCAACATATGAATGCTATCCTGGCTGCAAAACCAATATTCTTCTGGTATTAGTTGAACATGCCCATTAGGTGCCAGGTAAGAAGCTTCAGGAGAGAAAATAAATCACCCACTAGAGACCTAGTCCTTTAACTTTTAAAATTTAGTTTATTTCTTATAAATTACTTTTGAGAATAGATTTTATTTTGCTCAAACTAGGCATTTACAACTTGAAAGTTAGACAGTTAAAAATGGATTATTGCAATCATGTTTTATTTGCTGTGGTTTCCCCCTAAATGAAAATATTAAAGGAAATATTCAGGCCGGGCACAGTGGCTTACTCCTGTAATCCCAACACTTTGGGAGGCCGAGGCGGGTGGATCATGAGGTCAAGAGATGGAGACCATCCTGGCCAACATTGTGAAACCCCGTCTCTACTAAAAGTACAAAAATTAGCTCGGTGTGTTAGCGTGCGCCTGTAGTCCCAGCTACTCGGTAGACTGAGGCAGGAGAATCACTTGAACCCGGGAGGCGGAGGTTGCAGTGAGCCAAGATTGCGCCACTGTACTTCAGCCTGGTGACAGAGCGACACTCCATCTAAGCATTCTCTGTTTTATACTTGCATACAGTGTGCTATACTTGCATACAGTGTGCTATAACTGGAACTTCACATTGTACCTTAAAGCTTTTCAAGTTAAATATATCCACTTTGACCTCTATTTAAACCTTCTTTGAAACCAACATTTTATTGGTTTTAACTATATTGATTTTTCAATTGAAGATAACATTCCATTCACATGAAAGTTCATTTGTTACAGCTTTCCATTTATAAGATCCTGCATCTTGATTTAATGTTATTTTCTTGCAGAAACTAAAGTTTGTAGGTCAATCTTGAAGAATGAGTACAACCACAAATATAGCAGATGCCTCATAAAATTATCTTCTACTGCTTCTATGTGACCTCTGTCAAGGAAATAACACTCAAACCCGCGTCAGCATGAACAGCTGTGGATGCCGCTGTTAGATAGCCCTGACCTATCCTCCCAAGGGTAGTGCCCAACCGGGAGGGAATGGTGATTTTCACAGAGTCAATATTATTAACGCCAACATAAATCAGAAAATACTGCCTCAAATCTAATAATTAGATGCCACAGTTCATAAAAAGAAGCAAACTTCCTCTGTAATAAATCAACTCAACTTCTATGTAGACATTTATGGAAATGGTAATGACAATTATATAAAGATTTTTATATCCCTCGGAAGTTCATTTACAATAAATATGTAAATGGATAAATTGCACATTTGTTTTGCAGTGAAGTACCTTAGAAATCATACTCTTCTTTCCTGCTGAAAGAGCTTTTAAGCAGAAATTCACCGTGCACAAGATGATAGAACTAAACCTTGCAGCTATTTTCATTAGGTTTCACTACCTGTAACTTATCTTGCTAGACCAATTCATAAGTAGTAAGGAAGATGCAAACGCAAGAATTTGACTCAGATAGCCAAATTATTCAGCAAAATAAGCGTTTTCATATTACAGTTTTTCCACTTGATCAATAAGTCTTTTTATATAAAAATCCATCTTTATGTGTATGTATAGATATACACACATTTATACACACACATAAAACATATACACATAACACACACATAAAAACACACACATATATGTATCACACACACATGCCACACACATTTACATTCACATATTCACATACATGGGAACACACTCCAGCTTATCTGGTTTAAGGTTCTCTAATAACTTGTTATTAGCTTTTAGCTGACACTGAATACATAAACGTTAGCCTAAGAAATCTCTGAATAAAAGGAAAAGGGCTATATGTGTTTCATTAATTAAAATTTGTGTTTCAGTTTAAGCATGTGATATGGTTTGGCTGTGTCCTCACACATCTCATCTTGAATTGTAGCTCCCATAATTCCCACATGTCATTGGAGGGATCTGGTGGGACGTACTTGAATCATGGGGGTGGGTCTTTCCTGAGCTGTTCTCGTGATAGTGAATAAGTCTCACAAAATCTGATGGTTTTATAAAAGGGAGTTTCCCTGCAGAAGCTCTCTTGCCTGCTGCCATGGGAGATGTGACTTTGCTCCTCATTTGCCTTCAACCATGTTTATGAGGCTTCCCCAGCCATGTGGAAATGCAAGTCAATTAAACCTCTTTCCTTCGTAAATTACCTAGTCTCAGGTATGTCTTTATTAGCAATGTGAGAACAGACTAATACAGTGAGCTTGATCTCCATAGTTTTCCATAAGCTCAGGAAGTTAAATCAAAATAAACAAATTTCCATATATTGAAATGTATTCTCCTCTGGAAGAAACCTTTTGGCTGCTTTATGGCACACAAATATCAAAATGAGTTTTGATACATTTGAATTAGTGATTCCATGCAAATGCAGTCTTCAACTATCCCCTGATGTATTTCTGGTATCTTGTTACCCAGATGTAGTTCTGAATCCAGGGAGCTACAAGTTTTCCTCATGGACTGTGTTTGAGCTGCAGGCACATGTGGGAAGAACATCATTAAAATCATTTATTTTATTAAACCATGAAAAGATGTAAGTGTAGATCATTTCAAAAGTTAGGGCAAGTTAAGGGAGAAAATGATCCTCTAAAAATATATACTACATTAATTTATTCAACAAGTTAGTTATAGATTATCTTCTCCATGCCAAGTTTGGGAATAAAGCAATGAAATTAAAAAAGACCAAGCAACTGCTCTCATGATTTTTAAAATCTCATGAGTTTTAAAACTTAGTGAGGAGCAACAGATAGTGAACAAGTAAACTACCATTTAATATAAAGAGTAACATATCACAAAGAAAAAAAATCAGGTAGGATATAGAGATAGTGAGAAAAAGCTGATACTTTACAGATTGGGCAAGAAGCTTTTCTCAATGAAACCCAAACATGTAGAATCTAGAAGTGTCAATATTCTGGGAAACTGTGAAATGAGTAAAGAAGAAAAGGGCAGAAAATCAAGAGAGAGAGTGAGAAGCTGAGGGATCATGGTGGCCTTTCAGCCTGTATTAAGGAATCTGGATTTTATTCTAGGTGAGACAGAAAACCAGTGGAAAGGCTAGGGCAGAAAGGTGACATCGAATTATTAGGTTTTATAAACTTACCTTCTATTATTCTGTGGAAAATAAATGAAAAGTGGTCAAAAGCAGCATGAGAGATACCAGTTTGGAGGCTCCTGAAATAAGCCAGGAGTAAAGGAGGTAGGGGTAGGGGGAAGTAATAGCATGCTATATATTTTACTATTATTATTATTATTAACATTATTGTTAACTGTTTTTAGAGGGGGTGTCTCTGTTGTCCAGGCTGGAGTGCAGTGGTGGATCATAGCTCACTGCAACCTCAATCTCAGGGCTCTGGTAATTCTCCCACCTCAGCCTCCCAAGTAGCTGGAACTCCAGACACATTCACTAAGTCTGGCTAATTTTTTGTTCCAAGTTTGTAGAGATGGGGGTCTTGCTACATTGCTCAGGCTGTTCTCAACCTCTCAGCCCCAAACTATTCTCCTACCTTTGCCTCCCAAAATTCTGTGATTACGAACAGGAAACACCATGCAAAGCCAGGATCCTGAGACATTTTGTAGGTAGGGTTGACATGATTTGCAATAGACTAGATATTAGGTGGGAAAGAACAACACCTTAATAATGTTGGTTTCCTCATAGTCCCTTTATTTTCTAATACTTTTTTTTCTCACTTAAGCTTTCACTGTTTCATCCCCATGAGTCATTTCAAGCAAAAATACTAGAGACAAAAAATATTAGAGACAAATAACCATGCAGAGTACAAATGGAAAATAAAATACACAGTTTTCTGTGTACTCTACATTTTCTTCTCCACAAATAATTCAGGATGCTCATATAAACTTTCTAGTAGCCATCTCTTTATGAATTCTGACAAGAGCTCTCTTTGTCTTTGGCGTAATTCCATCCCTTTTCAAACACCATTGCTTTGGATCGTTCTCTTTCCTAAAGGAATGGAACCCTTTTTCTAGACCTTGCTACCTATAGTCTCTTCATATAATCCATCCTCGTTAAGCCCCTCTACTGGTCTAGGCAGTCAGTTACAATATACTTATTCAACAATTAGTATATTCCAGGCATGCTTCTGTTCACTTCACGATTTCCATATACAAAATCGTAAGTTAGGCTCTATTTTCCCAGATTTTATACACAAGGAAACTAAGCAAAAGAGTAGTTAAGTAATTTGTTCAGCATCACCCACCCAGTGAGAAACAATCCAGGATTCAGTTCCTGCCAACCTGGCTGATTTTGTTCTGTCAACCTTCAGGCTATGAGGTCTCTTCCATAATCCACCCCCAACCCCTTCCAGCCAGTAAAACTTACTGCCTGTTACTTCCTCCAAGTCCTGGTTTTCTCCGGAAAACTAGCCTGGTGATACTTTTTATCAGGTAAATTACCTAGAGCCAATCTAGTCTCTAACAAAAAGCAAAGAAAGAAAAACAAACATAAAAACAAAATAAAAACTTCTGTTTGGCACCAGTGGTACCTCAATCCAATTGAAATGGATCAACTGTCAAAACACCATGCTACTCAACAATTCTACAGGCAATTGGAAAACATCTGTTTGACTAGGTATCTTACTGCTTTTGTTTGTTTACAAGAAACAAAAGATTATTTCAGAAAAAAAGATACAGAAAGATTTTATTTAAAGCTATTATACTTTATTGAGGGACCTAAGAAAAGGAAAGGAAGTGTGTTGAGACCTCATTAGAGACCAACAGCAGAAATATTAGGAAGCTTGTCTCAATTTTTCTCCTTAACGTGGACACTGGACCTTGTTCTTTCTGCCACATACCATTATCTTCACTTTGTATCCAAAGATTTATCTTCTTCGACATGGGCACATGACCATTAATAACCACATATAAAACTCGAGTTTATGGTCTCAGTGCAAATAATCAGCAAAAATTAATCATGGCCCATAAACTTCACTTTCAAATTCTTGGAGAAAAAAAAAATCTGTGTTTTCAAGTTGGAGTTAGAAGACTACCTGTAGCATTCCATTATACCAACATCACTGTCAAGTCCCTGGGAATAGCTTTAAGTGGATGGCCCAAATGACCGAAAGTTTTATGAAAATGGTAAGGGAAAATTCAATGCCATTTTAAATTAGCATTGAAAGCTGCCATTGTAACTCCATTCAAACTGTGCTAGATTCCTAAAGGCAGTGATACACCTACTATATGGATGTGGTGATTAACTGAGATACGTGCATGTGCACATATATTAGCTGTATGTCTATAATTATTTTTCATATTCAAAGAATATGTATTTTAAATTATCTCCTAGTGTAATTTTTCTGAGAGATGACTAAAGGAGGTAAACATTGAGCTAACTCTTATTTCTATGCCCCTGCTTTCTGTTCTTACTTATGCTCTTTCAAAATGCCCTATTTTCTCCCCTTTCTATTCAAATCTCAGCCAGGTATAAATTTTACTACTTTAATGTCTCCCCTTAACTATCTCAATTTACATTAGAATATCTATTTTCCCCATAGTATTAAGCATAGTCTTATATGCGTAGCCCCTCAAAGTTTCCTTTACACCTAAGAAAAACTCATTAAACATTTGGTGAATTCATCAGTTGTAGTTAATAATAAATACTTGTTTATTTTTGAATTTTCATTCCATAATCTGTTTTAGTTCAGGATTCTGCTATCAATCAATTACATTAAGGATTATAAGGAAGTAATACTCAAAAGCGTTTTTGACTCTAAATGTTTTTTTTTTTTTTTTTTGAGACGGAGTTTTGCTCTGTCGCCCAGGCTGGAGTGCAGTGGCGCGATCTCAGCTCACTGCAACCTCTGCCTCTTGAGTCAAGCCTCAGCCTCCTGAGTAGCTGGGATTACAGGTGCGCACCACCATGCCTGGCTAATTTTTGTATTTTTAGTAGAGACAGGGTTTCATCATGTTGGTCAGGCTGGTCTTGAACTCCTGACCTCGTGATCTGCTGGCCTCGGCCTCCCAAAGTGCTGGGATTATAGGCATGAGCCACCGTGCCTGGCCTTGACTCTAGATATTTCTTTATTTCTCAAAAAAATAGCTTCTCATATAATACAAAATAGAGGCAGTGTTTGTTTGATGGAGAATTAAAATCATGTACAAGGGGCCTTATTCCCATATGTGTTCTCTGCTGTATTAATAGCAGATAGGACTATTAATAATTTCAAACATAAGCATAGCTCTATGTATAATATAGTTACTTTACATAAATATTTATTATATCTATTTTTTATTAATCTATAAATTCATGATTATCTCTTAGAATGATTTTACAATAAAAAATAGTTTCTATAATGTAAATTGTATCCCATAGGTCTTTTCTGGTTCCAATTCCCCTGGTATAGTTTCATATCTCTTTACTTTTGAAATCTATTTTGCATTAAAAGACTCTTCTAGATAATACATTGCTGAATTTTTCTCTGTGCATCTGTGTCTCTGTCTGAAGGTGAGTTATGCATAAGTGCACATTTCAAACGAGTTTGAGAAAACTTTTTATTAATTTTATATATATGTAGTTACTATTTTTATAATTTTCAGCTATATTATTCTGTGTTTCTACTTCTCTTAAGTTTCTTTCTCTTTTTCCCTTTTTCCAGTTTCCATTGAAGTTATAATTTATTTTCATCTGGTTTTATGGTTGTACATTGCATGTTTACATTCCTGGCTTTTCTATGAGATATATGATTTTTACTTTTGGCACTTTGTTCGTGCTCTCTATTTCCAATATCTGCCCTTATTTCTTCGAGAGTATTTAACATCTTCATTATACACTTTTTTTTGTTTCGGTTTATTATGGCTGGTTCAGTTGTACCAGAATATTATGCTTTTATTATTATTTTTAAAAAATCTTTGTATATAGCAGTTGAGCTCCTCAGATGTTCACTTTTCTTTGTGAGCTCACATCCCTTGAGATATCAACTACTTGCCTGGCAATGTCAAAGGAGACACAAACATCAGTGGTTCCTTTCACTTTCTAAAGTTACCAGTTGCTGTATAACCCAAGAATCTAGTTTACTCCAGCAATTCTGCTTCACAGATAAATAACTTCCTCTAATTCTCTCTCAAGTGTTGCTATTTCCTAAGAACTATTATACTTGGATATAATCACCTACCCTCATGGTCTACACCTACACTCTGTGACAAGGGCTTCCAGAGACCCACCAGTTTTGCATTAGTTGTGCCCCATCCTAGTCAACATTAAGAACAAACTTCGTTATTTATCATACTCCAGGCTAGTGATGGGTTACTGACATTCTTTTCAATCTTGGATTGTTGATTTAATGTGAAAGATATACCAAGGGCAATAATGGAAACAGGGCACAAAGGGAATGACTAAAATATCTGCTCTGTCTTATATGTGGCACATATGCTTTCTTTCCTTCTTTCTTTCTTTTCTTTCTTTCTTTCTTTCTTTCTTTCTTTCTTTCTTTCTTTCTTTCTCTCTCTCTTTCTCTCTCTCTTTCTCTCTTTTATTCTTTCCTTCTTTCTCTCTCTCTCTTCCTTCACTGAATTGGAGTCTCTCACTATTTTGCCCAGGCTGGTCTCAAATTCCTGGGCTTTGCTTATCCTCCTGCTTCAACCTTCTTAGTAGCTGGGAATGCAGGAAAGCATTACCACACCTGGCTTCACACTATTCCTTATTTGAAATTACTAAGTCATTCTCTGATTGTAACATTCAGTTGTCACCCTGTTTATCTTGCAATTATTATGTTAGAACCACTATATACACATATATAGCATTTTTACACTAACATTAAAAATGGGTTATAGTGCTCGCTTCGGCAGCACATATACTAAAATTGGAACGATACAGAGAAGATTAGCATGGCCCCTGCGCAAGGATGACACGCAAATTCGTGAAGCGTTCCATATTTAAAAAAAAAAAAAAAAGAAAGAAAAGGGTGAAAAAAAAAAAAAAACCATGACCTGGGAAAATGCTTTAAGATAAAAAGAGCTATTTGGAAAATATACGGAGCTTTTGTCAAATGGAGTTGCAGCTTCGAAAACCACTTGGGTTTTTCTGACTCAAGGGAAGCCCCGTGAAGCATGATTCATTTGTTAAGAGCCTACTGTGTGTCAGGTACTGGAGATGTGTTACCATAGTTCCCAGCCTCAGAGGCCCATGGAGTAGAAGAAGAGGCAGATAGACAAACAGTCAAAACTCTTTAACAGTTTGTGATAGGGTTACCATGGATGAATATACAAGGTACAGAGTGATAAAAAAAAAAGTGGTAATTAGCTCAATCTTGGGGGAAATCAAGAAGGATTCATAAAATAGGAAAGGCTTGAGTTGATCTTTAGGAATAAGGAAAATTTGCCACCTGATAAAGGGGTGAAGAACATTCCAGACAGAGGCAACAACATATGAAAAAATTTCTTTCTGTGTCATTCAAAATATATTAAAGAATTTCAACTTCCTTTATAAAAAAAAAAGGGTTATAAATTACAGAAATATATTTTATATATATTTTGACATATTTAAATATTAACAACATTCAAATATAATATGTTCATAGTTGTATCATGTAATCACTTCAAATATCTCATAGAAAACCTTTTCATCTCTAGGTTTTGGATATAATAATTTCTCAGAAAGTAGATTTAAAATTACAATAATATATTTCCATAGTTTAAAAGAAGTCTCCAAGACCAAAAAGTAAGAGCATGAAGTAGCACAACGGCAAAAGGATATAAAACAAATGAAAATATTCTAATAACTGACCCTGAGCTTAGTAAACTAAGAAAACTTGATATTATCAATGAACTGGGAATATATTAGTCTCCACTTGACCAATACTTCCACTTCTGCTTTAGGACTCTCCTCTCCAGAAGCAGTACCTCAAACAGTAAATAGCTATTCAGAATAATGTTTATTTAGCAGAAACTTCAGAAAGGGGCATGGATATCTCCATAAGAGGTAGCTCTCTTTCTGCCACCCCCACACCTGCCCCCGCCCCCTCCCCCCCGCCCCACACGTACACTTCAAGTAAATCATGGATCATGAACATAAGATTTTGTGTTTTTTCCTAGAGCAAAGCTAGATTCTGGATTGTAACCCACAGCCACCTCTTGTGACTGTGTTACACTTGTCTCTGCTTCTACTACTTATTTCTTAGCCAATTTTCTTTGCATATGCTTTCATTCAGGAAGATTCTCAGCATCTTGCTTTTATGAGATCATTGGAATGTCATTTTTCTGGCCAGAAACCTGTGGCCAATTGTGCCTTTGTCTGAGTTTTGCTCAGGCCAGGTGGGCTTGTTTCACGCACTCGGCCTTGCAGGCTGCGCTTGAATCACACTACCAACCTAGATCCCGCACCTCTAAGGTAGACTGCGAGTCAGGCGTGGAGCGACAAGGGGTGTGTAAGCAAGCGTAGGGTCCAATCACTATGTAGCCAGGCACGCTGGCTACAGCTACGGGGTGGGCAGCTCCAGGTGCCTGCATGGGCGTCAGCTCTCTGGGAGGTTGTGGCTGGACCAGGAGCACTGCAAGCAGCTTCCCTGACTGGCACTGGGAAATGCAGTGCGGCCTGGAAGCTTGGAGATGCCAGGAACCACAGGGCCCAAAGAAGGAGTCATAGCATTGGCTCAGGGAGGTCCCAGGTCTGAGCTCACTGAAGGGCTGCAGCTTTTCTCTTCTTCTCTTCACTTGCAACGTGACAACCAAAGAGCATGTTTCCACCCCGTGTGTGTTACAGCTCTTTCAGCTTCGCCATTTGGCGGGACCCAAGTTCTTTCCCTGCTACCAGAAAAAATGGGATACGTGGACAAGTAGAGGGTGCGTAAGACAAAGTGGAGCTTTATTGAGCAATATAACAGCTCAGAGAGGACCTGGAGTGGGAAGGCCCTTTCCACATCCAGGATGTCCTGATGAGTGTTCAGCTCCTAGCAGGGAGGAGACCATAGAGAAGGAAACTCCTCTCTGCAGGCAGGTCATCCCATCATCTCTGCAGCTCTCAGCAGAAAGGGTATCTCCTCTCCGCAGTTGGTTGTCCAGACATCTGCTTAGCTCTGACTGATCCTGGGGCCTTTATGGGCCTCAGAGGGGAGGAAGTGTGCACCCGTAGGTCCATGGGTGGCCATTGATGGGCCCAGAAAAGACACCACAAGTTCCCACTCTAGTCTGTGGGACTGGAAGCCCACCCCACAGCCATCAGGTCCTCCCCAGCCTGAAGGTGGGGCCTCACTGGGGACCTGCCCCTTTCTCCCCAGGAAGCTGTCTGCCTCCTACTGCCATTCATGGTGCCTGGGCTTGGCCCTGACTTTGCTCCAAGATCGGAGCCAGTGAGGCGCCGACAGCAGAGAGAAGCCAGGCAGCAGGAGCAGGCATTTCCGAGCCTGCAAAGGCGGGGGGGGGGCCTTCCTGGGCCCCCAGTAGGGAAGGGTTTCCTGGGTCCACAGCCACTATTTGCTTGCAGCTGCACCTGGGTAGGTGGGGGTCCTGCATGCTCTGTGGAGCTGGAGGCCGAAGTCTGCAGCTGTGATCTGGATAGCTGCAACTGTGCCCAGGACGGGGGTCTCCCGCCTGCTCCTGGGCGCCTGCCTGCTCCATGGAGCATGATGCCCCAGCCATGGCTTCCTGCTGCAGCCAGCATGATGGCACTATTATCCTCTATGATGAAACAGTTCTACACATTTGTACATCATATACCAAAACAACATATAAAATTCAAAAAATAGAAATAGTTTACAAATAATATATACAAATTATCTGTAAGTATCTATAAATGTAGAAAGGAATGTGTGTGCATTAGTATATTGCTCATAACACTCATGCATCTTATATAGCTGGTGGAATTATTTTATTCAGAAGATTATTAGAAATAGTCTTATCTTGTATCACTAGAGTTATTTTATTTTGTCATTTCAAATAACTGAAATTTTGTATATTTAAGCTGCTAAAATATTTCAGAAGATTATGAATTATTTTTTGTTTCTTTTGGGAAATAATGATTATTATTTAAAGATAATTCATCTTATTTCTATTAAATTAATCCTATATTATTATTCATTAGAAAAAATAGCTTACTATCTATTGCGGCAATATTATTACATGAAAGTAGCATACATAATCATGATTATTTATTCTTTGGTAATTTCTCAATTGAGAAAAACTTAGAGGATGCCAAAATAGCTTTTTGAAAGAAAACTCACTAGCATTGTATAGATAGATAGGTAGATAGATAGATAGATAGATAGACATATAGATAGAGATGTGTTTATGAATATATAGAATTTTGTAATGACATTTAGACATATTTTAAATATCTTGTTGATATTTCCAGTTTATTCATATTGTACTTTCATTGTTGGTAAATTTTCATAAACAGTAGCTTTATGTATTCAAAATACATAGGTAGAATGCTTCAGTTCCCTGCTGCAAAAACTGGATTTTCAGGGCAGCAGCACCATCATCACCTAAGCGCTTGTTAAAAATGCAGAATCTTGGGCCCCATCCCAAATCTACTGAATCAAATTCTACATTTTAACAAGATCCCCAGGTAATGCTATACATGCTAAAATTAGACATACAGAGTTTTCATTTGTGAATCTTGTTTAACATGTGTAAGTAAACTACTTCATAAAAAAGTATAAGTTTGGATTGGTAAAGTTAGGATGTGTGTTATTCATTTCTTTGCATAATTAATGTACAATTCTAACAGTAGTGATCGTTTTTAGGCAAATGATGTTTACTTGATTCTGAGCCATATTGATTTCTTCTTCATTCATGTCTAGTTGATTTTACTTAGATACATGAATTCAGAAATGAAGTGCCATAGAGGGCTGTATTTTAAGGATTTATTATATTAATGCATGTTTCTATCAGAAGCACTATGCAAGCTCATGTAATTCTTAGCTATATCTAATGTCAGAGCTTCCCATTTGCTGTATTGAGGTTAGAGATAAATTGATGAACTTCAGCCTTAGGGTAGATGAACCAATTATCAGTTATTCCAATAATTGTTTTATTTACCCAGTATGCTTTCTAATAGCATCCATGGTAGTGGTGTGCATAACTTCTGAAAGATAATGTACTTATTTATGCTATTCATGAACTACGTTGTTTGGTATATTATATATGTAATATTAACAAGGTTTATTGATGGCCATTTTTATATCTGTGAAATAAGATTATGAAATAAAGAGTACACATGTGATTTATTGTTTAACTGTTGGTGGGCTGGACATGGCAGGAAATGAAATTAAACATACTTGAACTCAGTTTTCTTAGGACAATAACCTTACAATTACAGAGGGAGACTATGGTCCAATAGAGTCGCTCTTGTCACTCATACGCTGTGGTATTACATGTTTTGCTTTGATTACCCTAGCTTCAAATCACCATGGAGTCCACCTTTTAAATTATTTCTGAAGCATGATAAACCACTTTTAAAGGTAAAAAGAGCAGTATCAAGAATATAAGAAAAGATATTTAAATAAAAATGACAGTTTGCAAAAAAACATTTTGAGATATAATTAATACATAATTTGCAAGATAATGAGCTATCATTGACTCATAAACTCATCTCTTAGTAATTGTCCCTGCCTTCGGATCACAAGGTCAGGAGATCGAGACCATCCTGGCTAACATGGTGAAACCCCATCTCCACTAAAAATACAAAAAACTAGCCAGACTTGGTGGCGAGTGCCTGCAGTCCCAGCTACTTTGGAGGCAGAGGCAGGAGAACGGCGTGAACCCGGGAGGCGGAGGTTGCAGTGAGCCGAGATCGCACCACTGCACTCTAGCCTGGGTGACAGAGTGAGATTCTGTCTCAAAACTAAAACTAAAAATAAAAATAAGTAATTGTCCCTGCCCTTTTCTTAGATCAGCTGTAGTGTCAACAACTTTATACACTGTGTGAGTAAAGAAGGGAAGGAAATCCAGGTATTGGGATAATTACGTGAGTATTTTAACAAGAGGAAATATTTCATAAAAACTAAGAGTTGAATAAAATTATTTGACAAATATATATTGTTATGGCATGGAAAGTTTTCAAAAATCTCTCCCAAATATTTCTGAATTCATCCAATGTCCCATTCATAGATAGCTGGTTTAGCAGTTAAGCACTGTAGGCAGAGCTCAAGCCCAAACAGCTTTCTAGGACTTCTGAAAATGAAGTTCTAGTCATAGAAAGATCGACTAATCAAAGCTCATGCATGTTTATAAAATGCAATGTTATATAGACTAATCAACTGCATCAGTATGCACATATTTAGAGATAAAGTGGATTTATTATAAATATGGATGTATATATTTGATGTTATATGAAGGGAGGCATTTGACATAATAGTGCAGAGATATTTCAGATATCTTAATATGGGGTCTGGTTCCATTTTCAGTCACAAGGGTTAAGTAACTTGCAAAATGAGTTTTTCATCATTTCCACTTCATTTAGGGTGAGATATCTATGTTTCATATTTGGCATCCCCCTTTCCCCACATCTCAGGGCTTATCTGCCTGTCTGGTTTTAATCCATATTCAGATGTTCCTGAATTGATATGATACTTTTCTTAGAAGACAAGTTATATTAAGAAATGTTAACAACAAACACTGTCCTAATTGTGTGATTGAACCCATTTATGAAACCAGAGACAGCCTAAGACACCTGTGAAGTTTCTATGAAGTCTTGCATGTTACTTACAGGCTTGTGATAACTATGCTTGACATATCACATCACCCAGATATATTTTAATGTGCTTTTCTAGGTAATTACTTTAGACCTATATTCTTGATTTTGTTATTCATCATCTCATCTTATAGGATCAAATTGCTTGCTTTTTAACTCTTGTCTCATTTCCCCTGAATAATTCAATAGTTCAGAGGACAAAATGAAAGGCTAAGGCTAGTGAAGAGCTACATGACAATTGTGTTGGATGAGACAAGCCCTAGCTAAACTAAGTGAAATCTTAGAATAATTAAAGATCTCTTCTCCACAATTCTTTAAATTTGCCCTCTGATCTCTCCCCATGTCTCCATTCCTCATGCCTAGACTGACAATGAAAAACTCTGGAAATTCAATGTAATCCAAAGTTACAAACAAATCATATCTGTGCTCAAGTGTTTCACACTCCCATGTTAATTATTCACCCCACTGCCATCATTAAATCTCCAATTCCCCTGACACTGTTAGAAAAGTGATCTGATTAAGCTCATAGATTTGTGAATAGCAGCTCCCTAAACACTCTTACTAGTATGTGATTATTCATTGGATACCTCTCTATAATATGTGAATTAGCAAATAAATATTCTAGATTAATAAATGCCTGCCTGCCTTCCTCATAGTAGATATTCAATAATGTTTATTGAATTTTGCTTTAGTCTATATTGGAAAGAAAGAAAACTTAATAAAGTCACCTCTAGGGCAACTAAAATTTTTCATAAACTCACTGAATTTTTTCTATGTGAATCTGATCTAAGGTCCATACCTTAGATTGTCAATAGTCAGAAGAGAACTAATAAAAATTCCACAGGTTTCCAGTCAGGAATTTAAATTCATGATGTAATAGAAACAGCATGCCCAGGAAGGAGCTACCACTCCCATTTCAGTTAAATTAGACCCTTATGCCTCTTCCCAATCCATGGACCATAAGGGAAGCCGCTGGAAAAGGCAGGAGCAGATGGGGGTGTGGACTGAGTGCCAACTCAATGTTTTTTCTTCATCAGAGAAAGGTTTAGCTTTGAAGCATGTGAATGTCAGCCAAGAGCTTTGTGGAAAACTTTGGCATAGACCTTGAGACCTAGTAAGAGCTTCAGCTTCCAAAGAGTAACATGATCAACAACATATATTTTTCCAATTTCCAGTTTAATGGCTTTGACTGTTCAGGGCTGATGAGATAATAAGTTATAATTTTTTAAATCTCTCTTCTATTTCTTATTGCATTTTCATTTCTGAAGAGAAGAATTAGCAGGGTTGTCTTTATGATATGCTTCATTCCTCCCCACTGTCTTTATAGTGTATAATGTTAATGAATATGTGAGAGAGGGTGAGATGGTCTATTGTGAAGAGATACACAGTCTTAACACAGAAAAAAAAAGAGAGATTCTTAGAGAGGTGAACTTAGTAGAAATGCCTTAAGGTAGTAGATTCTAGTCACCTTCCTGCCCTAAAGTAGATACTCTTGGTTCTTCATAGTGATAAACATATTTTTGCCAGAACAAATGTATGAATGTGGGTGCTATTTAATGATAAGAAATATTGAGACAAGTTGACATTTTTTGAAGTAAAAAAAATTTCTTTTATAGAAATGTAAAATTTGAGATGTCTCCTAAATAAGTAATGTGAGACTGGATGCCAAGGAATGAGGTTTATACTGGAGATAAAAACTTTGACCTTGTGAGCAGATTAATGGTCAATAGAGTTACAAGACCAGAAAACATCTTTTTTTTTCTTTAGTAGAGATAAGGTATTGCTGTGTTGCACAGGCTGGAATGCAGAGATACAATCATAGTTCACGGTAGCCTCGAACTCCTGGGCTCAGGCTATCCTCCCACCTCTGTCTCCAGAGTAGCTGGGGCTATAGGAATGTGCAATCATGCCTGGATATTTTTTTCTCTTTTTAAATTTATTGGAGAGACAGAGTTCCACTAAGCTGCCTAGGGTGATCTTGATCTTCCAGCCTCAAGCAATCCTCCCACCTTGGCCTCTCAAAGCTCTGGGATTACATATGTGAAACACTATGCCCCGCCGCAGAAAGTATCTTAATAACAGTAACTAACGTCCATACTAGCTATTACTATTTTTTTAAATAATTTTTAAAAAATTATTCACTTGTTTCAAGCAGCAACCCTAAGAAGTAGACATTATTACTGTCTTCACTTAAAAAAAATTTAAAAAATATGTTCAGAGAGATTAAATATCTTGTCCAGGGTTACCTGCTAATAAGTAATCAAGCTTGAATTATCAAGCCTGCAGATCACATGCACTAAATCACTATATACCACCTTTCATGTGATAATGGTTATAATAAATGTTGAAAATCCGCAGAACAAGTTTTAGGGGACTTGAACACTGTGACATAAAAAATAAAAGAGACATCCAATAAAGGATACTTAGAATAAGTGACTAATGAAATAGCAATAAATAAGGAAAATACAGGATTCTGGAAGTCAAGTAAAGGACACCTTTTCGGATGAATAAAGTCAACAATTGTGTTAAATGATGCTGAGATTAAAATGGGACCTTAGCAGTGATGTATGGGTTTTACAAAACAGATTCTTTGGTTTACTTAAGACAATTTTAATTGGAGTAGTAGAAATGAAAGTATTTCTAGAACAGAGTGAGAGGTAGTGGAAGGCGAGGAAGTAAAGTAAGTGAGTATAATTGATTTCATGGAAAAGATTTATTTAAAGGTCACTCAGATGGTTTTGGTATTGTAGGATCAAGACACAATGTCAAGAAAGGTTTTGTATATTATACAAAATATTATAGCATATGTGTTAGGCCATTCTTGCATTGCTGTAAAGAAATACCTGAGACTGTTTAATTTATGAAGACAAGAGCTTTAATTGACTCACAGTTCTGCAGGCTTTCCAGGAAGCAGGGTGCCGACATCAGATTGGCTTCTGGACAGGCCTCAGGAAGCTTACAATCATGGAAGAAGTAAAACGGGGTGCAGGCATGACACATGGAAAAACAGAAGCAGAGAGAGAGAGTGGAGTGGGGAGATGCCACACTTCACAGCAACCAGATCTCATGATAACACATTCAGCATCATGAGGACAGCACCAAGCCATGAGGAATCTATCCATACCATGACACAAACACCCTCCACCTGGCCCCACCTCCAACATTAAGAGAGATTCAAAACATGAAGATTTAACACATCCTTTTTTGTTTTGAAGATAGATGGTACCACAAGCCAAGAAATGAAGATAGCCTTCAGAAGTTGAGAATGACCTGAGGCAGGCGGATTACGAGGTTAGGAGATCCAGACCATCTTGGCTAGCACAGTGAAACCCCGTCTCTACTAAAAATACAAAAACAAAATTAGCTAGGTGTGGTGGTGGGCACCTGTCCCAGCTACTCAGGAGGCCGAGGCGGGAGAATGGCGTGAACCCAGGAGGTGGAGCTTGCAGTGAGCCGAGATCGCGCCACTGCATTCCAGCCTGGGCAGCAGAGTGAGACCCTATCTGAAAAAAAAAAAAAAAAACCATCAGATCTTGTAAGACTCATTCACTATCACAAGAACAGTGCAGCCAACAGACCCCACCCCCCAGTAATTCAATCACTTCCCACCAGTTTCCTCTCATGACACGTGGGAATTGTGGGAGTTACAATTCAATTTAAGATGAGATTTGGGTGGGGACACAACCAAACCATAACTTGATTCATGGAAATTCAAAAGAAAAACTTATGGTACATTTAGTAAAGATATAAAATTCTGCCTCTAGCTTATTCTATGTCCTTACTATGGAATAGGAGAATGAGGAGTGGGCTAAAGATGATGTTCTGCCTGTTGGGGACTATAAGATATTATTTTCAGCCACTGACTATATTCATACTAATAAAAGACCAGAACTCTTTTCAATAATTTTTTATTTCGAAATGAGAAAATCTCACAAGAAATAAAATTAAATAGTATCATCTTAATTTATAATTAAATTTTGAATTTAGTTACAGTAACAAATAATGGCAGCACCACATATTTTGATTGACCCAGCTGGTCAACAACAAATACAGTATCTCAAATGAAAAATTTATCAAAAGGTACTAGATTTTTCTTATATTAATAGGAAGCATACTGGGGTGTTACTGCCTGTTTTAACATCTGCATACTTCAGCTGTTTCATTTTGCCTCATCAATCTTGCAGTGCTGTTTGCAGGAAGATCTGATCCATGATAATCCAGGCATGAGAACAGCTGATGCTCAGAGCGACTGATACTCCTGATGTGACTTGTACTAACTATGCATGAGATTTTCAACTCAAATGCACCTTATCAGTACCACCCTGGCACAGAACGAATCATGCTATCGTTTTATTTTTAAATTATGAAAATATACTTCGAACTTTTTCATTAAAAGTATTGTAGCTAATTTCAGTCATAGCTAAGGTGTTTTGGAAGTTTTAATGCATCTGCTTGCTTTTAAACACGCCCTGGAAAGAATGACTTAAGAAACATTATGCAACTGTAATTTGGTACAATTATTTCATTTTTGTGCCACAAATAGATGCCCATTTAACATGATTAGAAAATGTAATATAAAATAATATAATAGAGATTTAATGCAACTTTCAATGATGTGTCAAAATTGTACATCTTCAAGTGGATAGAAAAATCTGCTGCACAAATACACACACAGATACACACACATACATACACACCCATGTCACTCTGCATAGCTAAAATGTATTAAAAGATAATATTCATTTATTTTACTTCTATTCAGGTATTAGACTTGTTATTTGTTACCTTTATCATTTATTTTACTTCTTTTGAGATACTAGAGTTATTATTTTTAACTTATGCTATTTATATTTATGTTGTAGTGAAGGAAAGCCCTCTGAAGACTCTAACAACATTTATAAGGCATAGAATCATTTGAAATTAAGAAAAAAACCTGGAGTACATTAGATGTGTGTAAATAAGCATCAACAAACATACCCATTTAATCAGAGAATAGGATTGATCTATTGTACAATGCAAAGAAAATCAGCTAAGGGGGCTTCAATACACATATTGTGAATCTCTAACTTTCAAATATTGTGATTCAGTAGTTGTTGAGGGAGGCAGAAAGTTTATGTTTTTCAAAAATACTCAATTATTCTGCTTTACATTCATGTATAAAAGTTATTGCTCCATATTAATTGCCAATTTAAATTTGTATTAAATTGTGATAATTTTGTGAATGGGTTTTTAAATGTATTCATTTAGGTTGAACTTATAAAATAATGCAAATCAATAATGACTAAATATCATTTATTTGAAATATTAAAATATTACTCTCTCATCTTTGTAGGTGTTGAATAAGACTATTAAATTTATCATTATCTAATATCATGACTTCTGTATGCCTATCAAGTTTTACTGTATATTTATTAAAGAAATATATACTTGAGTATCTTGTGACAAGGGATAGATGTATTTGTAATTTAATTTATGCAGATTCATATATTCTTTCCATTCAAAGCAAACGAATGTCACAGATAAAAATTAGGAGAAATTTTTATAGGCTAAATTAACAATAAGTTTATACCTTGGGCTTTTTCTCAAAAAATTTAACATGTATAATCCAAAATAAAGAGAAACAATATGAAATGATAAATAAATATCATGAAGTAAAGTTCATTATGCATTACCTCATCTCATGCCATGATATCATTATTTCACATGAGAGAAACTATCTCAAAAGCATATTTTATTTTCTAGGATGCAGTATTTAGAATAAAAATAATTTCTCTAGTGTATGAAAATATCTGGAGAAAGAAAAATTTGTATATATTAAAAACTCAAAGCACAGCAAGCAAATATCCTTAGGCACAAATGAAGAGTTTACAGTAGCCAAGAATTTCCTTGGTTTAATTCCCACTTCTCTCCTTTGTGTCCACATCTGGCATTGATTTGTTCTAAAAGCACTGCCAAGCAAGCTAATGAAATGCTTCTCTGAATAGGTATTATTTGGTTTTCATAGATAAACAAATGGTTATATGTTCCGTATTGCAATTAAGCTCTACCAAATTATGCACACACTCTCTGAATATGCAGTAACTGTTATTATTAATATTTAGGCACATCTGTGTTCTCCAATCATATCATCAGCAATTGAAAAAATGCTAGAGCACATAAAACAGAAGTATTTGTCGCCAATTCAGAAATTAACCATCATTGAAAATTGTGCCAATAAGCATATTGAGTTTTGTTTTCAAAAATTGTTTTACACGTTTTCTTATTAAGAAATTTCTTGGTAGAAACACTGACACAAAATGTTCAAGTAAATGAAACAGCAGTAAAAATACAGATGCTCCTCGACTTATGATGGGGTTACATTCCTATAAACCCATCAAAAACTGAAAAAAATTTAAGTTGAAATGCATTTAATACACCTAACCTACCAAATGTCATAGCTTGGCCTGGCCCACCTTAAACGTACTCAGAGCACTTACATTAGCCTACAGTTGGGGAAAAGCATCTGGCAACACAGTGCACTGTCAAGCATCTGTTGCTTATCCTTCTCATCGGGTGGCTGACAGGGAGCTGCTGCCCAGAATCACAAAAGAGTATTCTACTGCATATGAGTAGCCTGAAGAAAGATCAAAATTCAAAAGTTGAAGAACTGTTTCTACTGAATGCGTATCCCTTTTGCACCATCATAAAGTCAAAAAATCATAAGTCAAGCCACCATAAGTTGACGACTATCTCAGTGTTTATAATATTCCTCGAGGTAATAAGCCAATTTTGTTGAATGAACACACTGAATTTTTTAACCAAACACAAGCATCCCTGCAAATCCTTAAAACTTATCAAGAGTGGGCCGGGCACGGTGGCTCACGCCTGTAATCCCAGCACTTTGGGAGGCCGAGGCAGGCGGATAACGAGGTAAGGAGATCGAGACCATCTTGGCTAACACGGTGAAACCCCGTCTCTACTACAAATACAAAAAAATTAGCTGGGCGCGGTGGTGGGCGCCTGTAATCCCAGCTACTCGGGAGGCTGAGCAGGAGAATGGCATGAATTCGGGAGGCGGAACTTGCAGTGAGCCGAGATAGCGCCACTGCAGTCCAGCCTGGGCGAAAGAGCGAGACTCCGTCTCTAAAAAAAAAAAAAAATTACCAAGAGTGCACTTTGAAATTTAACATAAATTTTATATTTCCATGAAAATTATTATTATCATTATTATTATTTAGGAGATGGAGTCTCACTCTGTCACCCAGGCTGGAGTGCAATGACGCCATCTCGGCTCACTGCACCTCCGCCTCCTGTGTTCAAGTGATTTTCCTGCCTCAGCCTCCTGAGTAGCTAGGATTACAGGCACATGCCAGCATGCCTGGCTAATTTTTGTATTTTTAGTAGAGATGGGGTTTCACCATGTTGGTCAGTCTGGTTTTGAACTCCTCACCTCAGGTAATCCTCCTGCCTCAGCCTCCCAAAGTGCCGGGATTATAGGTCTGAGCCACTGCACCCGGTCATCTTTCAATTTTTTAAACACTTCAGTTGGACTGAAGTTAGAGAATTATTGCCTTGTGGAATTGTGATAATAAGCTCATCCCTTACTAAATTTTGACTTTAAAAATAAAAACTCTAGATTTGCTAATTAAGCAATAGATTTATTTAAATACTGAATATATAGTACATAAAGATTTTATTTTAACTTGTGGTTAATTTTCTTCACTATTTTATTTGTTTTAATTTTTATAGATGTCAAAAAATAATTATTCTGGCCATGAAGATAGTCCAAATATATATCGACATCATCTATATCTATATGTGTACATATATACACATACATAGATATGTGGGTATATATATATACACACATACATATATATATGTGTATCTATGTACGTGTACCATCCCACTTAGAATATTGCATTGCCTCCACATTGACTTGCTTCTTCGTTGTCTTGAAGTGCTTCAGACTTTACTTTCATTTTTATAAATGAAATATATATACACATACATAGATATGTGTATATATGTGTATATATACATACATATATATGTACATATCTATTTCTTTCCCCTTTTTATATTTAAGCCAAAAACCAATGCACACTTTTACCATTAAACCTATATCCATATCTAACTTTACATTGCTATTTAAACAATACTGAATTCATAATCATACATAATTCATGCTGAGAATCTCTGTAAAACTGAAAAAAAAAAACCTTAGGAATAGTAAACCTGTAAATTTACAAAGGAACTAGAATTATTGCATTTTTTTGTTTAGATTAGTTATATAATTGAATGCAATATTATTATGTGTTAACTGTATGCCAGAAATTAGTTAAATTTACTGATTTCTAGGTATTTATTATCTATTAAATTATTTATATACAGGAAACAATCACTTTAAAAATAATACAGTTAGGTTAAGGACTATAATAGCCTTTCTTTAGGAAAGGAGAGAAGAGTTGCCAAATTTGGGGAAATTCAAATGCAGAATTACCAGAAAATTAACTTAAATTGGCTATTGATTGACAATTTGGAATTGACTAAAAGATGGAGCTTTAAGGAGAAGAAGAATTTTACTTATCAAAAGAAGAATGCCTTAAGGCAAAATAACGTGTCTGGGGGTGAAGGCAGAGCTTATACCAGAGAGGGCCATAAGTGCTACAAAGGAATTAGGTGTCACTGATGGCTCTGAAGTAAAAAAGTAGCAGTAAAATCTGAGATTTAGATTGCTAACTTGTTTATAAAAATGAAAGTAAAGTTTGAAGCGGTTCAAGACAATGAAGAAGCAAGTCAATGTGGAGGCAACGCAATATTCTAAGTGGGATGGTACATTACCTTGAAATAAATACAGGCAATGCAGATTAGGTTAGAGAGATAAAAAACAAGACAGGAGGTGAATTCAGCCAAATATTAATTTGTTGTAGAAAATAAGCAGGAGGAAAGTAAAAAGAAGGACTTCCAGATTTCTGGTTCGGTTGATTAGGCAGCTGGTACTGCAATCAGAGGATATAAGGATTCTCCAGAAAGTAACTATGTTTGAGACATAAGGGTGGGGAATGGTGTATTCTATTTTTGAATTGTTAATTGTGCCTTTTTAAAATTGTTAAAGTTATTCAGAAGACCATTTGGGGGGTAAAGAGAATATTTTGAAACATTAGGAGGCTTTATTCTCCTAACATCTTATTATGCAAGGAACATTTATTAAACATATATTTTGTCTCTTTTTGGTGGTAAGCACAGTACTACCTATATGGCCTTTGACATACCTTGCATCTCAGAGATGAAAGCATCCTGTTGACTACTCACTAAGCCTATATTCACATGCCTTGAAGGACATGTTAAAAAATTTAATAAGTTAATCTATAAAGATCATATATAAACTGTAATATAAAAAACACACTTAAAATATTAAGCAAATATAATTATTGTAATCAAAAGAATAAGGTATAAAGTGGACATTTAATTTTCTTCTTTAAGAAATAGTTTTCCCTTTTCCTGGAAGTAGGAGAAAGAAAAATTTTATCAATCACTATACTGATTTCTTTCCTAGACTTAAACCAAAGGATAATGGGTAAGCGTCTCCAGGAAGTCACATTCTGCTTACATACAATCACTAAGCAAAGGTAAAATCTATTTACACTTAATGTGAGTAGTGTCGGTCTCTCTTGTGGAAGGAGAAAAAAAAAAAAACTAAGGTTATATCTTTAGCAACAATGAACAAGCTTGCTACCTAGAAAACATATCTTACCTCCTTTGCCAGATTATTAATGCCCAGTCACAGGTAGACGCAAATTGTAAAGATAAAATTAACAATATCGTCATAATTGTTATATATATGCCTGGGTTCCTACTCGATTCTAAGCAACTAGGTTAGGCAATACTACTTGTACTGTTAGAGTTTACTAATTTTCTAAGACTGACACAGCATGCACTTCAACTTTGTTTCCCAATTCTTTCTATTCTGATGAGTGTTAGTGATCAATTGCTGGATCTTCTAAACTATTCATGTGTTTGAAGTAAACTCCTTGATAGGGAATTATAAAGGATCTCGATTTAAGTATTTCTAGAGAGAATATATATCAGCATAAGGCATTAATGTTCAATACTTTTGATTCATTTAATTATAAAGATTATTTTGTTGCTTTAAAAAGTAAGTGCAGTTCTTGTTACTTTTACAATTTAAAAATGTAGAAATAAAAGTTTCATCTTCTCATGGTTTGCATATAAACATTATGCTTTACTCCATGTTAACATTTCACTCCATTTAAAATGAAGAATACATTTTAACCACATACATGCGCACGCGCGCACACACACACACAAACAGATTTACTCAACCAAATGTACTTAATTGGTTTTCCATTCTAACAAGCTTGTAAAGCTCTCATGAGTGATAAAAAGATGAAATAAACCTTAAAAAAACATATTTTAAAGGCAAAGGAGGACATTAGAGATTTAATTTCTGTCTAGAATGTGCTTAGCAAGGCTAACTTTCAGAAGCATTTATATACACTCTGGCTAACGTACCCTCCAACATTTACAAAAATCATGGGAATGGGTAATTGGTCTCTGGATCAAGATAGGATTACTATTCTTTTCTACTGAAATACTTCTTCAAAGTGCACTTTGGAAGAAAATGAAAATATTGTAATTTTCACAAAAAGATTGTAAACTATTTTGAGAAACTTATCTAATGAATATTCTTACAGTAGTCAGAGATTTCAGTTACTCTGTTAAAATAATACTTTTCTTCGATGAAAACAATGCTATAGCAGTCCAGATTTAAAAACTGAAAGAAGAGTTAGTTTTTAAGAACAGGAGACCAAAGACGTGTATTTCACACTTGAAGGTCAATAGATTCAGTTTCTATCAGATTAGGATAGATGAGTTTAGAAAACCTCATGAAAACTCTTACTTCAATTTCTACTCAGTTTGTCTTTTTGTTAACTGATGATATCAGTTACAAAAGGGCAAGGTGAGAAAAACAGTCTGTAGGTAATCTGTACATAAAGAACATAAGGTGTCTGCTAAAAATAAACACTGGCATTGTGCTAAGATCTAACAGGAAGCAGGGTGCTTGTCAGGGAATTGGTATGGGACACAGCACAGCCAGAACTGTGGGAGGTAATACAAAGCAAGTGTGGGCAGTAATTTGGGCCAGGATGGGTACCGGGAGTCAGCAGATATCATTGCAAAAGTTCACTGCTGGTATCAGGAATACTTGAAATCAGAAAGCCGAGGTGTGATCCAGCCATGAAGCCTAATCTATGAGATACAGTGCTCTCATTCAAGGTATGAGGGATAAATTCATTTGATGCAGTCTTGCCCTTAAAGAATGGCTTGTTCTGGTCAACATGGTGAAACCCCGTCTCTACTAAAAATACAAAAATTAGCCAGGCGTGGTGGCAAGCGCCTGTAATCCCAGATACTCAGGAGGCTAAGGCAGGAGAATCACTTGAACCTGGGAGGCGGAGGTTGCAGTGAGCTGAGATCGCACCACTGCACCCCAGCCTGGGCGACAGAGCGAGACTCCATCTCAAAAAAAAAAAAAAAAAAAAAAAAAAAAAGATGGCTTGTTAATGAAAGAAGATATTCTGAAAGCAGATATTCTGATAGCATCTCGGGTAAGATTGAAAGTAGCTTCAAACATACTCAAGTGATTCAGTTTTCTGGTTGACAAAAGATCCTTCTTTCTTCTTCTAATGTTATTATTTGGGGATGGTAGCAGAGTAATCAGGCTAGTGCATGTGGAGTTAAGCCAAACCTTCAGCTGTGGAAGTGCCTGGCTGTTCAGGCCCGGGGATGCAACTCAGAAACAGTGTTCCCAATATTCCTCCTTAGTTATGTTAGTGGTATTTCTAGAAATCTCTAGGAAATAAATATCATGATTTCCTTGTACTGCCTTTGGTTGCTTTGATCAATCGTTGAAAATGCAGAATGTATTAGGATAGTTATAATGTAGGTATTCAATTTGGCTAATTATGAGAATAGAAGGCTTGAATGGGTAGAATGAAACAATGTATATTTTTCCATCAAATTTGATAGCTCAGGTAGTGGTGATTTCTGAAAACTAATTTCCAAGGTGATTTGGTAAGTTATTGTTTTAATACAAAATCTGAATGCCAATTTGAACTTTAAAAAAAAATAAGAGCAATTATAGAGCTAAAGAAGTATCTGATTTGATTGGTCAGTATATAGAAATAACATCATCATTTTAATTAGTATTCAGTTGAATTCTAGCTCATAAATATTACATATAAGATGCATAATTGATATGGAAGAACACATTAGAGGGTAAAAGTTAATACGAAGTAACTTCTAGGTAACAAAAACCTCAAGGTAGGAGAAGAAGAAGATAAACTGCAGCCTGAATGTTAAAGTGGGCATGGAATAGGGGCCTTGATTCAGGGCTTTGTCTGAAAACAAATAAATGCCTGCATGATTACCTATATCTAATATTGCCAGTGGTATAAAGAGTATGCAATGTAAGCATGAAAGTAATCATTAGAAACACATTTTTACTTTCAGCACTGTTGTATTTCATTGATTCATTGAGCTAATAGCTGTAGAACACCTACATCATTAAATGTTTCCACATATTTTGCAAGTCAATAATTAACCCAAATACTTTCTAGCTCATTGTTTTCTATCGTACATCTACTCTAATAAGTTATAAAACAGAAGAAGCAGGGATATGCCACCATTTATCCTGTTTTTAACTTTTTCTCCAAGGCAAGATTTACATTTTAAACATTCTTTATCTTCACTGTTTAAACCTCACCACCACAAAATAGATACTTCAAAAAATATTTTCCCACAATAACTAAAGAATCATTTAATTGAAAAGAATTGTTGAGAATATATGATATTCTTCTCTCCAGGTATGAGCAAATAGTCTCTTTGCCTTTGTGATATTAACAATTCATTCATTAATGAAATAATATGCAAATATAGTTTTATAAGTAGAATGTGACAGCATATGTGACTCTTCATAGAGATCATCTTAATTAAGAAAAACTAAAGTGGTTATGTAGGCTGTGTACAACATGTGTGGGAACTCACAAATTTAAGATATATTAATTTCTATATTCAAATGTATTTCTCCTCATTTATGAGCATGTAGGGCCAAATAATTGTCCTTTGGTATATGCCAAATTGATGTGGGGGTACATATACTATTCCAAGTTCAAGCAT